>NC_139621.1:23401697-24884235 GCF_964270895.1 Podarcis filfolensis | reverse complement strand
AAAAAAAATGGCAAAAGTTGACAGCTATGTCCCTGACCCCCCCCACCACAGCTGATGTGTATCTCTCCTCCATCCTGAGAAAAAGAAACCATTAAGGTTCACCTATGATGGTGAAGAGACCAACTGACATCCTTCAAGACCACACAGGGCCAGTCCCTACCATTGGAGAGAGTGAAAAACTGCCCACCTCAGGCAGCATAACCTGGGGCGGAAGAGGAAGTGAAGCAGCACTGGAGATCAAAACTGTGTAAGCTACTTCTCCTGTCCTGATCCTGCTAAGTTAGCCTGCTTCCCACAGACACAGTGAAGAAGGCTCTCCATTTGGCAGCATCCAAGTAAGAGCTGCTTGACAGGGGAATGGTCTCCCTCGGGAGGTGGTGGACTCTCCGCCCTTGGAGATTTTTAAGCAGAGGTCAGGTGGCCATCTGTCATGGAAGCTTTAGTTGAGATTTCTGCATTGCAATGGGGGTTGAACTAATAATAACAATAATAATAAATTTTATTTATACCCCACCCTCCCCAGCCACAGCTGGGCTCAGGGTGGCTAACAGCAGTAAAATTACAGTAAAAACATAATGGGGGGAAAAACCAATTTTAAAAATACAGGTTTAAAAATGCAATTTAAAATGCAGCCTCATTTTAAAGTAGCCCATAGATCAAAACCATAAGGGGAGGGAAACATAAGGGTCAGACTGAGTCCAAACCAAAAGGCCCTGCAGAAAAATGTCACGTCCCGCAGGGCCCTAGTCTCTTGTGACAGAGCATTCCACCAAGTCGGGGCCAGTACTGAAAGGCCCTGGCCCTAGTTGAGACCAATCTAACCAACTTGCAACTTGGGACCTCCAAAAATGTTGTCATTTGCAGACCTTAAGGTCCTCCGTGGGGCATACCAGGAGAGGCGGTCCCGTAGGTACATGGGTCCTAGATGACCCTTGGGGTCCTTTCCAATGGCACGATTCTATAAGATTCTATTGCCAGGCTGGTCTGTACCTGGAAGAGGGAGGGCCTCTTATCCACCGCAGGCAGCAAAGTGCCACCTTCACAGTCACAACTATATCAATACTGCCCCAGAATATAGAGCTTAATTTGTCACCACTCGTTAAACGGATTACTGGGCTCAGAGGTAGCTCATCCGCCACAGACAACCATCTCTACCAATTTGTCTTTTCCTCAGCTCTTACTACACAGGAAAACATTTCCACCTAGAGCCCTTTCACAGAATATCTAGAAACAAAATATTTGCAGAGAGCTATTGCCATTGTACCTAAAGAGCCAATCACAGGGAATGGCAATACCCTTTATTTAGCCACACCTTTTACATTCAGTAATTCAGTTTGTGGACAGAAATTTCAGAGATGTGATGCAGTCACATTTAATTTGTGTATTATAGCACTGTAGGTTAGATTTTTTGTTGTTGTTGTTTGTTTTAAAAAAGGGAAATGTGAAGGCATTTTAAACAGAACGTTATATTTAGTAGCCAGCTCACAATACTGGAAAATGAACACGCATTCCCTATATTCTCTGTTGCAGCAAGAAACCTTTTCATGGATGTGCTCCCTGGAATGGGAGTTGCCTCTAGCAGAGCGGTGGCATTTTGATAGCGAAGACAAGTGACACAGAATAAGCTTTATAGATGGTCTGCTCTTGGAGGCTGTGTGCACATTTATCTGGGAGTAAGCATAATTGAACACAGTGGGATTTGCTTCTGGGTTGGCATGCACAGCACTGGGCTATACATTTACTCTGTCCTGCAGTCTAAATGTTGCATACTTCTTTCATCCTGTAGCTTCCCATGTGCTTGCAGACTACTGCCCAATTCCCATTGATGTGAGATTGTGCACTACACAGCACATGACTCACAAGTGCTTTGAGGTATATTTCATGTGGCTGTTCTCTCCAGCCCCTAAAAAATCCACACAAGACCACAAGAATAATCTTTATTCATTCTTCGTTTTGCAGGTCATGCTTTCTTTCTCTAAAGTACAGCCCCCAGGTGATTAATTTCACACTTAAGGCATTCTCGCTGTGTTTTGAGCTAATATGAAGGCAGCTCTTTTCAACATCAAAACCGTATATTTTAACATGCCTCTCATTTCTTGGCAAACCACTCAAGTTTTCAGCTATATTTGGGAGAAACTTAGTCAGCAACGCTTTATAATTTCTCGTTTTTTAAAAAAAAAAAGTTACTCCAAAATGACAACGGTTCAAACAGCTCCAAAATAAAGAACAGGAAAGCTGAATAGACAAATGCTGTTAGTAAGCCTTTGATCTGAAGGCTGCAACCACCATTAAAACCATATTGAAAACACAATTATTACAAAGGACATGAAACAATATCTCACAAGTACTGAAGAAATTTCAAACTTTTCCATAATGGGTAACTGGCTCACAAAAACCAGTGGCTATAGATTTTTGTCATCACAAGCAACATCAATGTGAACACTTCTGTATTTGCTAGACGCCTCCTATTACTGCATATTGCAAAGATATGCTTCGTGACATGAACTTGGCAGCAATTAAAACCTTCGCTTTAGAAACAAGACAGTTTCTACATAGCATGCCAGCCCCTCTCATGTATGAGACAAATAATGATCTTTCAAAATAATGCAGTGAGCATCGCAGCCTTTGCATGCAATGGATCTTCCTCGCACCGAAGATACTGTGAAGGCTTACACCACCTGCAAATAGTGATTCCGCCCATCAATGCTACACTAATGGTTTCTTCCTCCTTTTAAGCTCCTATCAGCACCTTACACCCACCCTCGCAACCTGCAACCTAAGCATTTCTATTCAAACTGTAAAGCAAATATCTGGCCTGGATGGAGAGAGTGAAGAACTATTAATATTTTTTCTAGCACACACAAATACACAGGAATGGGTTTTCTTTCTCCCAACTCAAATCACCTGCTAAACACACATACCCTGACCATAATATGATAGGGGACAGCTGAAAGCAGAACACTGTGTGCCTTGTGAGCCTTATCAGTCAAACCATTTCAGCTGACCATGTCTCCCCTAGCAGCCTAGACATCAGAAACCAGAGCCACCTAGAGGAAAACAATTTTTCTTCTGTCTCTGCCTAGTGGTCATCCAAGAGGAGATTCCTGGCTTTTCCAGAGCCTTCACTATTTGTTAAGGTGCTGTGATTCTATGGCATGGAGACACACCCCAAATCCCAGGCAAGGATAAATTAGTTAGTAATCTATAGTATAGTAGTATAGGGAAGCTTTTAAATGTTTTGTTATGTTTTTATATATGTTGGAAACTGTCTAGAGTGGCTGGGGCAACCCAGTCAGATGGGTGGGGTACAAATAATATTATTTGTTGTTGTTTGAGGGGCCTACATCTCCCTCCACATGGCACCTTTTCAGTACCAACTATGCCAGTTGTATCCTGAAGCCTTATGGAAGAGTGCCAGAAGAAACTCTGAAGGTAGTGACAACATGGCAACGTCTTTTAGATTGCTGCAGGTTTTTGCTTCTTTCAGAATCTTCCCAACCCTCACCCTCACTCACCCATGGGTGCTCACTAGCTAGATGCAGCATACAACATACTGAATCCTGAGCAAGCTCTCTTTCTTTTGAAGATCACACTCAGGAAAGAGCTCTGGAAAGAGCTCCAGCTCTGACCAAAGTGGACTACAGGAGGAGCCGCGGATTTAATCATTTCTGAAAATGAATGGAGAAGACCATAAAAGAGGAAGGGAAAGGTTTAGTGAGATCTTGTGTGTGAGAGAGAGTGGGTGTGAGTTACGTAAGCTTCAAAATAAAATAAAATACAAAAAAATAGTATTTGTGGGAGGGAGGTTGTTGGTTTGCCTTTGTTTTAAACTTTTGAATATTGCATTTTGTGTGTTTATGTGCTGAACTGTCCTGTGATCTCTGGCCCTGTGAAGGGTGGCATACAAATTTATTAAGACTCTGATGGTGGTGTGTGGAAATGATATGAAGGGGCTGGAATGAGAAGATCCGAGATCCCTGAATTCTGGTGCTTGTTAAATAGAAAATGTGGGAAACAAAAAACCACAGCCTACCCTGCCCTCGCAGGAGGAAAAGCCAAGAGTAAGGCAAACAAACTAACAAAACAACTGGTTTTTCCTCTCTTTAACGCCACTGAAAAATGGGTCACCAAAAAAGCTCTTGCCTGTGGGAAAAATCAAGAAACAGCAATGTAGGCAAGGGGGCTGAGGAAGGTTCAGAAATTTATTTCTGAAATATTAACGAGCCCTATGTCGAAAGAAACATCTAGGCTGGATTTTTTTCCGCCCTCCCGCAGAGAGAAGAGGGGTGTGAGCGATTGGCAGCACGCAGAAGAGCATTTCCGGAAGGGATAAACTTAAGAGGCAAGGTAAAGTTTCAGGAGAGAGTGGGGTAGGAAAAGGAAAAAACAGAGACCCCACCCACCCCAAATCCCGCTCTCCCTCAGGTGCTGCTGTGACACCACCAACCCTATTCTCCAGGATCCTAATTCTCTCTTTCGCTCGCTTTTTCCCCTCCTCTTCAACCTTCTCCATCTCACGCTCCCGGGGAACCTCTAGTGGACGAAAACGGAGGCGCCCCTTCTGATGAACACGAGTCTCTTACCACCGGAGTTAAAATCCCTCAGACAACTATCTGCTTTGTAACTGAAAAGCTCGGCTGGACGATCGGGCAAATTCTATGCCTCTCCCTTCTCCCACAGACAGGAGAACCCACACGCGTTGGGTTCCTTAGGACTAAGAAGGCTAGGATGCTGACCCCCACCGCCCATCTTTGCGCGCCGCACATACGGATAGAGCCAAGGGGGGAAAAATATGACAAGCCTCCATAGCTGTGAGACTAAACATTGCAAAGTACAAATGGAGGATTCCCCCCACTCCATTCACCCACCTTCCTATCCGCAATCTCCCATCCGATTTATATGGACAATAACTTTCCCTCGGATTGGCGAGAGAGGAAGAGAGAACGCCGGCACAGCTGCAAAGAGGAGAAAGATCGTTTGGTAACTAGACTGCACTTTTTACTGAGAAAGGGTGGAGTGGAATCTAGAACCTATATTTTTCGGGGGGGAGGGCATTAAGGATATAATGGGGAGACCGCAAACGGAGAGATCCCCTTACCCGGATGCCGTCTGAATTCTCCTCGGCGTCCTTTAACACAACCAAGCTGGTCTCTCTCCACAACCACGCGCGCACACGCGCGATCCGTGCCGGGCTTCTAATTCCACGGTTTCTCTCGCCGACGGGAAGGAAGAAATAGGGCGAAAGCGGCGGCGCAATCCTCACTCACATTGCCACGCCACAGGCAACGACGGCGGCAAGAGGGTGGGCAGGGAAGCCTCGCCGCTTCTCCAAGTTGGCTTGCGTACACGTCTATCTATCTGTTGGCAGGTTTTCCACAATTAAGATCCCCGAGATGAAGGCGACCCAAAAAAAAAGAAACGTGGGGGGAAGACGGGGGAGGTTCCCCAATCAGTTGCTGCTGCCTCCTTTTTTTGCTCGTTAATTGGCAACCCTTTAAAAAGAAGAGGAAAGGCTTTTTACTCCGAATTGCCTTTTTTTTTCGGGGGCGGGGGTCGTTTGTTTGTCTGTATGCAGGGACCGGATTCTCAAGTCCAGATTCTCAACGGCTCCAAGGAGATGGCTTCTTCCCCGCGAGGCTTTCGCGGCGCGCTCCGCTTGCAACGCGGCTGCCTTCCACGGTGGAAACTTTCAGGTGGAGAAGGAAACAGCGGTGGTAGTGGCAGCATCTAGCGAGCAAGCGAGCAAGCCCAGGTCTAGGTGAGGATGGGCGGGCGGGTGCTTGCGCGTGTGCAAAAAAGAAACACACACACAAAACACACACACACCGGTTCTTTCCAGGGCTCGAACACGGGCCGCTGAAGTCCCGCAGCGAGAGGGATGAGGGGTGGGTGGGGGACAGTGGGAAATGCAAAATAAAACAATGCACGCACCTCCCCCCCAAAAACCAACGACTCTCCGGCGCCCTAGAGCCGTGTAGCAAGCCAGCCAAGGTCCTTCGTGTCCCCTTTCTCACGACCAGCTGTTCCGACGCTGCGATCTTCGCAAACGGCTACAGCCGAGGCGAGCGGCTTAACTCTTTCCCTTCCGCGCTCCGCGCTGCTCCCAGGAAAGGAAGGAGTAGCTGCCGCGTCTGCCCTTGCAGTTGGGCTGGGAGCTCCAGGGAGTGCCGCATTTCTCCGAGTAAGCGCGCAAAGCTCCCCCCTTCCCCCTCCCCCCGGCCGCGGTTCCTCCTCCTTCTCCCCAGCGTGACCTGATTAGCTACAGCGGGGAAAGAGGACGCAGGCAGCGCCTTCCCAGCTAGCAGGAACGCGTCCGCCATGGATGCGCGCCGGCGTCTTGGTGGACGCTTTTGCGGAGACGCTCCTATTCGGAGGTTGGCGGGAGCAGGTGGGACGCTCAGCTGGCGGAGGGGAAAGGACCACCCAGGCGGTTTGGGAAAGGTGGCGTTTCCAGGGGTCTGGGCAGCCTGATCCTACGCAGCAGCGCAGCAGAGGATCTGGATGCCTGAAGGAGAGAAAGCTAAGGGCTCCTGCACTTTTTCTTCCCCGCAGGAGATTCGCTTTTCTCCTTGAGGCATTAGGAGAAGACGAATTCATGAATGGAACTGAAGCTCGTGCACCGTTTTATTTCTGAGCACAGGGGACTGCTAGAAATAGATGGATCCTTTTGCCCGATCCGATTTAATATCCGCGATTCCTTCAGAATAGCTCTACGTAGGATCGGCTGATAAAACGTTCCTGCTAGGTCCCTTTCCTGCGCCCCTTTTCTTCCAAGAACCCACTGAATGCTCATTAGGGTTGTATTCGCTTGTAGCGCCATGCCCGACATCCTATGTGTATGTGCACAGAATTGCAGAAACTGAAACTCTTTCCTGCTCCAAGCCTGGGAAGCAAATCACATTGGCCTGACTGAGATTTACTTCAAAGTAAGCATACCTAGGACTGGAACCAGGGGTGCCAACTTGAATAAAATCTTTGGGTGGGGGGAGCAGGGAAGCAACTATGGAACTGAAAGCATCTTAAGCATAACTAAAGGAAAGGCAGCAGAAAGATCAAGAAGACTATAGAAACCTTCAGGTAATAATGATGATGATGATGATAATTTATTTATACCCCGCCCATCTGGCTGGGCTTCCCCAGCCATTCTGGACAGCTTCCAACAAAATATTAAAATACAGTAATGCATCAAACATTAAAAGCTTCCCTAAACAGGGCTGCCTTCAGATGTCTTCTAAAAGTCTGTGCAGCGAGGAGGTCACTACGCTTTAGACTGCAATCTCATGCACACTTACCTGGGAGTTAAGCCCTCCAAACGTAATGGAATGCGATTCTGAGTTGAGTTGTATAGGATAACATTGAGAGACCAGGCATACACATTTTAGAGGAAGTCCCTTTCAACCTGAGCCCTATGGAAGTCCAACTTTCAATGGGACTTGTTTCTGCAGCTTTTTGTGGATTGTTCCAGTGTCTGTGATCAAGTCAAAGGGAATCATGGAATTGTAGATTTGGAAGGGGACCCTGAGGATCATCTAGTCCAACCCCCTGCAATGCAGGAATATGCAGCTGCACTTATAAGCCCATGTCAAAATCCTGTGCATCTCAGAATTGATGGGGCAAGCTTGTTTTTCTCCCGCTCTGGAGGGCAGGACTCGAACCAATGGCTTCAAGTTACAATAAAGGAGGTTCCAACTAAACATATGGAAAAACTTCCTGATAGTAAGAGCTGTTCAACAGTGGAATGGAGTCCCTCAGGAGGTTGTAGACTTTCCTTCCTTGGAGGTTTTTAAGCAGAGGTTGTGTGGCCATCTGTCATGGATGCATTAGCTGAGATTCCTACATTGCAGGGGGTTTGGACTAGACTTGGGTCCCTTCCTATTCTACAGTTCTATAATCCCATTATATATATATAATCATGCATGCATCCACACACATACACATGTAAGAAGGCATGATTCGCCACCGTTGCACTGGAACAACAAGTTAGGCCACAAAGAAGCTGAATTCACAAAGCAGTTGATTCTGTTTCACATTTCTCTAACTGTTAATTTCTGCATTATATTTGAGCTTTCACATGACATAAAAGTCACTTCCAGAGATACAGTGCAATATCACACAAGTTTAATGCTCATTTCCATGTTATTTGCAAACTTTTTTTATTTCTGGAAGCAAAATAATGCAGAAACGAACCCTAGACTTGCACTGTACATTTCTGGAAGTGGCTTCCACATCATGTGAAAGCTCAGATATAATGCAGAAATTAACAGTTAGGAGATGTCAGGAAGATAGAAAAACTGCGGTGTGAATGCAGCCAGAGAAGGGAGTTGGTATATAGCACTCATTAACTCCTAATCACAGCCAGCGCTTACAACACAAACTAAGAATGGTCTCAATCCATCCTTGGGGCTCTCTGCTAGTGTTTTAATAACAGCTGCTTATATAACTCAAGAATTGGATTCCCCATCTCCTGGGTGTCACCCTCTGCTAACATCAGTAGCTAACTTCTTATTTAGTTCAACCAGCTTCCTGTGGTTTGGGTGGTGGTGTGGGGAGAAATTCAAGTCAGTTTGCATTTAAAGGCAAACATACCCAATTTGCACTCTCCATGACAATATGCAAACAGCCGCATCCTTCAAGATTTGCTGTTTTCTGGATTCTACAATGCAGTTCTCCAGTCAAGTAATGTTTACAAAGATGCACATCCTACAGTAAAATATACATTAAAATATGCACATACCAGTGAAAAGAGGATACATAACATTGGGGGAATTTACTTGGACAAAATGTGTCTATCAGGGCAAAAGTGCATACAAAAAAGCATATATACTAGGAGAAATTTTTAAAGAATTTTTTAATTAATAGGTTTCAACATAAAATAACGTAAGTTATTTTGACTGAAATTTGGAAAAAATCCTCAAGTACCCCCAGAATGAGGCAAAAAAAATGCATTTTTTTAAAAAAAGAAGACTAGAGGACAGATTTTGGTGCAGAAATAGTTTTTATGGCAGGCAATAAGGTTTCCTCCTAGACCTGAGCTAGGCACCCTGTGACCCTCCAGATGTTGTTGAACTACAGCTCCCATCAACTGCAGCCAGCATGGCCATTGGCAAGGAATGATGGGAGATGTGGTTCAACAACATCTGGAGGGATCACAGGCTTAATGCATGGGATGGACAAGCACACTTCTATGGACTTTGGGTCTTAATCTGAAAATAAAGATCTGTAAATGAAATTCTGCTTCAAAAACTCTGCTTTGTTTACCTGCAAGATGCTCCGTGATCATAGGAATAAACTTAACCATTTCCATGATATGCCCACATATTTAAGTTTCTTTTTTATTACCTCTTCCTTCTGCAACATTTGCTACCCGTTATATTTTATTTTCTTCGCTTCTTCATCTTCTTTTATAACACTTTGAGTTTTTTTGATGGTTCTGTCTTGAACAAAACTACAAGTATAGATCTATATGGGGTTTTTTTAAAAAAAAATCTATGGTTTTCCCATTATTGCAATAAAACAGTACAGTCCCTTATTTCCACCCCACTATCTCCCCCACCTTCATGCTTTATTTATTTATTTTAGTTGCAGCATTTTCATCTCTGATATCCAGTACTGTACTTAAGCATATTATAACTGCTCAGATTCACATGCTGAAAGTAAAAAATGAAAATATATCCTGTTACTCTCCCCCCAAAAATCCCTAAATTATGAACATGTTTAATATACATTGTTACAGGATTAATCTGATAAGGAGAAGTCTCAGGTTTTAGTGGTTTAAAGGGGGCAGAAGGGTTGCTTAATGTTCCTTAAGACTTGGTGGCTAAGCTGCAAACCACAGCTATTTTTAGGTAAATTACAGTCAAATGGCCCTGAATCGAAATCAAGGGGACTTAATTAGTAAGGACTAATTTTCCCCATTGATTTCAGTGGTATTTAAGCAGGATATACTTGGTCTGGATCCAACTCTATATTTTGTATAGATAAATTGCAATAATAGGTTGGGTTTGACTGATGGCTCAATGGATTCTGGTGACAGCTACATGTATAGGCTGGAATAGTAGCGATTGTGCTACTGGAAGCATTTTTGAAAGTTTTTCACTGTAGCTGATCAAACGCTTGCATCTGCTTTTTAACCTTTTTTTTTCAGCCAGATGATTGGCTACAGTGAAAACTTTCAAAACATCTCCAGCTGCAAATGTAGCTATTTGAGACCTCTGGGAATTATCTACTTAGCTTTTAAAGTAATCATTTCTCTGAAAGCACTGTGCTGTAACACCAATACATATTTTGGGGGGAATCTAGAGAGATGTTTTTTTAAAAAAAAATATAAAATATAACACATTGAGTTAAAATAACCCTCACAACTAGTTTCTTGGAAGTTGAAGGGGGTGGGGAGTTGTGTTGCTTTCAGAAAACATTTTGGATTTTTTGGGTGTGCAGTGTGGAGGTGAACCACCATGGAATAGGAACTTCAGAGTGGAAGAACAACCATCAAAAATACATCATGGGGAGGCAGGAAAAAGGAAGAAAGAAGAAAGGAAGAAAGGAAGATCATCAGAACACTTATTGGTCTGCGAAGATAGCGACATGCCAGTCTTTTGAGCTATGAAGGGAACCAAGCTACCTGAGTGATTATAAGCAATGGAGAATGGTCTATTAGTGTGAAGGAGGCACTGCCAAGCCAGTCTCAGTCTGCCCTCAGCCAGCCCCCATTTGCTTGCTTACCAATCCAGAGGAAGCCATTATCTGTCACCTTCCTTCGCCTTAGTCTCTGTGTTACTGCTGTAAGACTCAGTAGGGAAAGGATGGAGACAAGAATAGACTTAATTGGCTCCACTTGCCATTGGCTGTCTGGAGCCACCGACTGTTGGTGCTGAAGGAGACTCTTGAGAGTCCCATGGATTGCAAGAAGATCAAACCTATCCATTCTGAAGGAAATCAGTCCTGAGTGCTCACTGGAAGGACAGATCATGAAGCTGAGGCTCCAATACTTTGGCCACCTCATGAGAAGAGAAGACTCCCAGGAAAAGACCCTGATGTTGGGAAAAATTGAGGGCACAAGGAAAAGGGGACGACAGAAGATGAGATGGTTGGACAGGGTTCTCGAAGCTACCAGCATGAGTTTGACTAAACTGCGGGAGGCAGTGGAAGACAGGAGTGCCTGGTGTGCTCTGGTCCATGGGGTCATGAAGAGTCAGACACAACTAAACGACTAAACAACAACAACAACTGTTGACCTTCCTGCCTTCTCTCCTACCTGTCTCAGTGGGACCAGTTGTAAGTTAACACTAGATTTGCTGCCAGATTCATCCGAAATGAAATTTGAGGCAATATATGGATGATTCTGCTGAACTGGAATATCTGAAGGCATTTTAAGTGAAGTTAGAAGAACACTGATAATGAGATTCCCTTGGCATTGCTCAGAGGAGTGTGGTGTTGTGGGGGGGGGGGTTGCACACCCCCAATAAAACAAATGTATCATGTGCCTACAGACAGGGCCCAGTGAATTGTGGGGAGTGGGGGGTGGATGGGGATCATAATAGTTCTGATGTGAAATCGTGCAAGTATTATAAGCACAGAAAATGTTGGTTCCCTCCAAATTCAGCTGTTTTGGCAGTGAAGGGTTTCCAGAGTTGATTCTGAATTGCACTTCAGTCAAAATCCATAAAAATAAAATGAAAAAATGAAATGTGCAAAACCTCCCTAAGAAACAGGGAGGGGAGAGGAACTCTTGGCAGGTGTCGCAAAATGTTAGTTATGTCACTGCAACCATTTACAGAATCAAGGTATAAAATATGTGGAAAGTCAGAAGTATGCTGTTCAGCATAATTGGCATGAAGTCTTTTCAATGTGCGCAAATCAAGGTACAATGCAAATCAATTCGGTTCAGCTTGACCCTGTACCACAAACAGCACTGTGCTACAATTGGACTCCTTCCACTGGATTAAAGTAAAATCTCTCCCCCCCCCAAAAGAAACCCCCATACAGGCAGTAAACCAAGCTCTCCCCATTACATCCCACCTGTAATAATAATAATAATAATAATAATAATAATAATAATAATAATAATAATTTATTTATACCCCGCCCTCCCTGGCCAGAGCCGGGCTCAGGGCAGCTAACACCAGTAAAATTACAGTAAAAACATAATGGGGGGGGGAAACCAATTTAAAATACAGGTTAAAATGCAATTTTAAGAGGTTCTACAGTGTGTTTTTCCTTCTTGAGAACACATGCAATTGCATGAGAAGTTGTACTGGTCAGTTACCAACTATCACAGCAAGAATAATAAGATTTCCCCTTCCAAATGAGCCTTCGCGCTGCACTCCACGCTGCAGCACTGCTGCCAGCCTCCGACTCAATATTCCCCACCAACTTTGCAGCAGGTGAGCCTTGGCTGCCACGTACTCAGCCTTTGGCAACTGGCAAACAAGTTGTGAGTGATGATCTTGACCTGCAATGCCAGCTGCCTTTTCTGCAAGGCACACAGGCTGTTGTGCAACACAGAGCAACTAACTTAGAATCCGGTAAGAGCCGTCTATGCTGCATCATACTAAGAGTCCATCAACAAGGTCACACACAAGATGTTATTGTTAGTATCTCGACAGCTGGGGACGTTTTTACCCCTACATGCATCCACTCAACTGCTTCCATCTGTGGAAGCGGCACTTTTGCAAGTGCCATGTGATATGTGTCCCACAGTTGCAAGAAATCAATCTTTTAGTGTCGCACCATGCAATGATCAGAAAATCAAGGCAGCATAAAGCAAAACCGCGGAACAAGAGAAGGTTAAACGGTCCAGAAGAAAAACTCCTTTAAATGTCTAGGCACATAAATATGTCTTGACACTGAAACAGCAACAGCCAATCAGGACTCTGAGAGGAGGGCGTTCCACAATAAAATTACTATATTTCATTGGCTGATCCCTCAGACACTCACAGGCCTGCAGTTGTTTGAAATGCTCTTGAGAATGAGGGCCACTTTAGATATCTGAAACTCTGCAAGTACTGTAGACTCAGTTTGCATGGATGTGAATATGGTTATAATGGAGCGAGTGGGGAAGGCTCATCCAATTTTCACACTGCAGCCTCCAGAAGATTAGCCCCAGGCTAAAAAATGTTCCCCATCCCTGCAGTACATCACAAGCATTTTTGGGGGATACACCTGGACAGAAGATGTAATACCTGAGATAATACACTGCTATATCTGCCACTTCTCAGCAGTAATTTGCATAGAGCTGAACCTAAATTTTTCACGATTATTTTTTTTTTGAGAATTTTATTTTTCAGATTGCCCCTGAATTGTTGGAGAATTTCAGGGTCCTCCTGGAGAGTATTTGGTGACACCTTTCTCCATTGCAAGAAGGATGGAAAATTCCAGGCAAAATTGCTGCTCCAGTTTTAATATTGCTTAAGATTCCTATAATATTGCTGAAGGCCCACTACGTCATTCAGACACCAAAATGAGCTAGCAATAACATTCATGTAGTATTTACCCAAGACAGATTTCTCAGAAGAAAATTTTCCAATAAATTTTCTGGTATGTCCCCCCTCCCCACAACCCCTCCGGAAACAAAGCCTGTTGAGGAATCTGTCACTCTAAAGAATAGTCAGTAACACCCCCCCCCCTGCATTTTTGACTTGCAAACAGGGTGGAATATTTCAGGAAGCCTAGATTGGCACAAACATGGCACATTTTCTAGCCAGCAGGCTCATGAGAATCGCTGCCAGGAACCAGCACCTGTAGCGGAAGAAATGCCAAATCGAATGTTTCTTCTTCCACACTGCTGTATTCCAGAGATACTCAGGATGCCCCAGATGAGGTGATTTTAAAATGTCTAAACCAACCCTGCACTTACAGTTATGCCTCTTCAAAGGGCCTTCATGAAGCAATTCAGATTTATCTTCTTGTCAACGTAATTTTTAGAGTAATTTATCTTCCTTGATGTTTTGTATGGATTCAGAAAGATCACGTGTTACTGGCAAGATGTATCCTCATCCATATACAGTGGTACCTCTGGTTAAGAACTTAATTCATTCCGGAGGTCGGTTCTTAACCTGAAACTGTTCTTAACCTGAAGCACCACTTTAGCTAATGGGGCCTCCCGCTGCTGCCACACCGCTGCCATGCGATTTCTCTTCTCATCCTGAAGCAAAGTTCTTAACCCGAGGTACTATTTCTGGGTTAGCGGAGTGTGTAACATGAAGCGTCTGTAACCTGAAGTGTCTGTAACCCGAGGTACCACTGTAACTGGCATTCAGAGGCAGACTGCCTCCAACTGTGGAAACACAACAGTCATTGCGGCTAGCAGAGGCGCCATCTCATGAATCACACAAGCGACGTCATGCCTGACAGCAGCTACATAGACACATGCACACAAAAGGTAGGGTGTTTTTGTGGGTGGAGCTAGCAAGAGGGAAAATAAACAAACCCTGCTGTGTTCTGGAACACCAATATTTACCAAGAAAGACACTGGAGGTAAGTGTGAGATTTTCACAGACCTTTTTTGGGGGGGGGCGGTGTCACAGATTTGCAGGGAAGGGGTGCAATCTGCAGCAGCAGCAGCCCAAAGAGGGTTTGCCAAGGGCTCTGAGGGTGACAGAAAGCAGGAAGAGTTTCTGCTGCTGCCTGGTTGCCCCCATGCTGGAGGCCAAGGCCCGCTGTCCAGGTGCGCTTGTCAGAGCTCAGGCCACCACCATGGTTTTGTGGGGGGTAGCCCCTGAGGGGGGCCCTGTCCCCACTGTGGGAGGGTGCCACCTCTACTGGCTTGCCTGTCTGTGTGCTGCTGCTGGCATGTTTCATGCCAAGCGGCACAGAAGAAGTGAGCGAGCAGAGGAAAGAGGGATGGGCAGATATGCCAGGTGGGTGGCAGATACGCACACACTGTGCTCTTACCCGCACCCACATCCATTCCCCCTTGCTCCTCCTGGAGGCAAGTCAGATGCAGAGGGTGGTGCCCAGGTAGCAGTAGGCAGCAGACCGAGGGAGGTGGAAAGGCAGGTGGGGCAGGGAGGAGAAATATTGAGGGGGCCCCAAGGACCCCAGCCCTCTAGAGTTGGCGCCTGTGGTGGCTAGTAGGAATGGATAGCCTTATCCTCTAGGAATTTGTCTAAGTTGACGGCTGCTACTACATGTGCCCACCACATTGGCAGGAATGCATTGCAGGAATTCATTTGCTACAAATGCAAACATCCAGTTGGGTAAATGCCCTAGACTCTTGAAGGCTCTTGCAGTGGTGCTCCAGGAAAAGGCTTTAAACAGGGCTGAAGCACACAGAGCTGAAGCACCGACAGCAATGTGAGCGAGGAAATACAGAAATGCTAGCAGAGAATGGGCATCGCAAACAGAAAACTGCCAGGGGAGGTAAAGGTGCCTTGCAGTGTACCAAAACCCTACCTTCCTAATCACTGAGCACCCTATGTGGTCAAAGAAGAGCACACCCACTCCACATATTTCTAAGCTTTCCTTGGAAACCATGGAGGTGAGAGATTTGAGCTGTGAGTCTAACTAAGCTTGCTTATTTGGACATAAACTCCATTGAAGTTAACATGGTTTCACTTCCAAGGAAAGGTGTTTAGCACTTGGCTGTTTCTCTTTTAATTAAAGGAAAGGTGGAGGACTTTGGAGAATTGACTTTGTATACCCTGTTGTTCATCTAATCCTTAACGAAGAAAACAGAGGTTATATTCCAGAGGAAAGGTACTTGGTACAGAAGTAGCGCAGTTTATACCAGCAAAGAGCAGCCAATTGATTTACTATATAAGTATATAGTACATGTTATGATGCTCTGTGGATCCACTTCCTCCTAAACAGATTCGGACATTGCTGCCTGCAGCAGAGGGAGCTGGATTATATGCCCAAAGGTTTGTTTTCCTCCCGTTTCTTAGCATCATGAATGCATACATATTTCTTCTAGTCTAGCTCCACAGAAATACAGAGTTAAATGCAGTATTTTCAGACACAGGAAGTGATCATTTTAGGCCCCATCTGCACTAAACATATAATGCAGTATCACAGCACATTTAACAATCATGGCTTCTGCCAAAGAATCCTGGGCACTGGTGTTTGTTAAGGATGCTGAGAGTCAGTAGGAGACCCCTATCCCCCTCACACAGTTACAGTTGCCAGAGTGGTTTCACACAGTCAATGCCTCTTCTGGGGGGACTCTGGAAATTGTAGCTCTGGGAGGGGAATGGAGTTACCTAAAAACTTTCCGCAAATTATGGTTCAGTGGATTCTTTGGTGGGAAGCCATGATGGTTTACAGTGGTATGGCTCTGCTTCAACTACATAGTGCAGATGTGGCCTGAATTGTCATTCACACCTTTAAATTATTTTAATTTTGTGGAACAAGTTCATGACATAAAAATACGTAATAAAGCAAAAACAAACAACAAACAACAAGAACAAACCAATAACCCCCTGCCACAAACACATTTAAAAGGACGTAGAATGTTAATCTGCCAAAAATCTGGTTTTCACCTGGTGCCTAAAGACAGATAATGGTGCCAGGTGAGCCTCCCTGGGGAGAGCATTTCACCTACCACAGAAAAAGGCCCATTCTCAGGTTACCCAAACAAGGGTAACAATGGAATCTGGGTCTGTTCATATGGGGAGAGGTGATCCTTGAGATTTTGTAGTCCTGAGCCACTGAAGGCTTTATAGGTCAAAACCAGCACTTTGAATTGGTCCTGGAAACTCACTGGCAGCCAGTGCAGTTGGGCCAAGATTGGCGGAATACCTTGGGTTAAATGTGCTTCAGGTTGAGCGTTTTCAAGTTACACTCCGTGGCGACCCGGAAGTAATGGAGCACATTACTTCCGGGTTTCACCGCTCACGCATGTGCAGACGCTCAAAATGACTTCACGAGCATGTGCGGAAGCGGCAAAATGCGACCCGCGCACGCACAGTCACATTTTACGTTCTACTCAGGATGTGAATGGGGCTCCAGAACGGATCCCATTCGCATCCAGAGGTATCACTGTATGGTCACACCACTTGCTTCAGTGAACAACCTGGCTTCTGAATTCTGCACCAGCTGAAGTTTCCCAACCATCTTCAGAGGCAGCTTCAGGTATAACTGAAAGGGATAAATCAGGAGTCAATCAGTGTAGAAGAACCCTAAAATCCTTTTTGCTCTCTGCCACTTGTTGTTGGTATGCTGAACCGAATAGGTTTTTGCTGTTAACAGTTATTGGAGTTTAGTATTTCACTGGAGCGAGGAGGGGTTAATATTATGTCTAGTTCTGTTAGTGGTCATTTTAGTTTTACATTTTATTGTTTGATATTTTTGGTAGTATGCTACATTAAAGGCTTGGGAGGGTTTTGACCCCTGAAAGAAACCTATTAATACTTTATACAACACAAAACAAATGTTCTAAAACAACGTGAAAGAAGATGAAGCTGTTATCTTCTCTTTTTTAAATCTTGCTTCCATGGTTTGTTTTCATCTAAGTCAGGAATGAGTTGAGAACCTTAGTGCAATGGAGGCAACAAACATTAGGCAGTCTGAAGTCCCACTTGTATCTGCGGAACCAAAATTAACATTACATTGATTTCAAGATTCACTTACATTTCAGTGGTTTGTGCCCCAAGGTGAAATTAATGGAACTTATTCTCAAGCAAATGAGGTTAGAATTCAAGTGCATCGGTGAATTTGCTTTCTCTGGAAGTATGGGAGTATATTTATTCAATTCACACCCCAATTTGGATAAGCATGGACATGTCAAATCAAATCAGGCAACCATGTAAAACAGTAGAAAACACTGGATTTCCAAAGCTATGATTAAAAAACTATAATACTATTAAAAGAGTCTCATTTGACAAAAAGAATCATAAAAACAGAAGACCACAAAATATTACATTCCTGTTTAAATAGGTAGGCGTAGATTTTCATCAGAGGAGCGGGGAGCCAATAGACCTTATTGCAAAGGACATCCTGGAGTTCTGATGCCACAGGCCAATGGGCTTCTTTCATTTTTTCCAGTCCTCCCAGTGGAGGTTGGTCCATTAGGGCATATAGGGCAGCACCCTGCCAAGTGCAGTCTGCCCTCAGCTGTATGTTTTCTAACTTACACCCAGTCCAAGGGGAAACACTGAAAGTCAGCTTTCCTTCTCCTTAGTTTCTGTGTAGTAGGGATGCGGGTGGTGCTGTGGTCTAAACCACTGAACCTCTTGGGCTTGACAATCAGAAGGTTGGTGGTTTGAATCCCCATGATGGGGTGAGCTCCCATTGTGCTATCCCAGCTCCTGCCAACCTAGCAGTTTGAAAGCATGCCAATGCAAGTAAATAAATGGGTACTGCTGCAGCGGGAAAGTAAATGGCGTTTCCGTGTGCTCTGGTTTCTGTCATGGTGTCCCAGTGCACCAGAAGCTGTTTAGTCATGCTGGCCACATGACCCAGAAAGCTGTCTGTGGACAAACATTGGCTTCCTCAGCCTGAAAGTGAGATGAGCACCACAACCCCAAAGTTGTCTTTGATGGGACTTAACCATCCAGGGGTCCCTTACCCTTTTTTACCTAGTTTCTGTGTTGTATTTGTAGAACTCAATGGGGGGGGGGGAGGATGAAGGTCAAAACTAGAATTAGTTGGCTGTGTCTGCCATTGACTCTGGCTCCATCTGCTGTTGGTGTTTCTGCCAATCTCAATGGGCATCAGCCCCTGGTGAGTCCATTGTACTTCCAGTGGTGATTGGCTAGAAAGTAGACTATCTGATGCCAATCTTAAGGCTCAGCTGGGTTCATACGGGCAAAGTAATCCTCATGGTAACCTGGTCCTGGAATGCTGAGGGCTTTAAAAGTAAAGATCACTACTTTTAATTAAGCCTGAAAACAAACTGGTGACCAGCACATTTGATAAAGGATCGCTATTATATATGTCCAATTAGCAGGAACCAATCAACATCCCAGCAGCAGTGTTTTAGACCAACTAAGAAGTCCAAACTCTCTATAGAGACAGCCCCAGGTATAGAGAATCACTGTAATGGTGTTTACAAAGGGCCACCTTTAAAAGATTATGTTTCAGTTTCCTTCGATCCACTCCTGAGCTGACAAACCTCTACCAGCTTTCTGGGATCAGAAGTTGGAAAATGATGAATGGGAATGGAGGAGTTGGAGCTGTGTATCGCTAGCGTATTGATGACATCTCAAGATCTTCAAATGACTTCATTCAGTGGTTTTAAGTAGATGTAAAAGGGCCTGGGAGAGATGGTAGATACTTGGGGAATTACTGAGAAATGGGTCCTAACCTGTCAACCTTTGCCATGTAATTCATAGAATCATAGAATTGTATAGTTGGAAGGGACCCTGAGGGCCATCTACTTCAACCCCTTGCAGTACAGGAATCCTGACCTGGGTGGTCTCGAACCACGAACCTTCTGCTTAACAGCCAGACACACTGACCCATTGCACCATCTGCTATTCGGTAGGTCTCAAATTTCACCCAATGGGAAATCAACTTTTTTTTGTGTGCCACCTCAGTGCTATGGTGCTACCTGGGCACTCTCCACTAATAAATAGCTGAGGCATTTCTAGATAAACCTCACTGGCATGCAGACAGCAATTGTAAAGAGCGGAGTAATTTGGCACCAGATCAAGACAATCTAATATCTAAAATTACTGTTTTATCCCATTTGATTTCAAATGCAGTTTTCATATTGCTCACGCCACACTACAGCACAGCATGTAGTCCCCACACTTCAGTTGTTCAGAATGTGATACAGAGATAAAAACAATTATTTATAGGTAATGTGAGACCAAATGTATCTAGGCAACTTGTATTGTGTCAGAATCATAATATCTAGACCTGAGGGCAGGGGAGGGACTTTTTACATATTTTATAGAGAACTTCAACTTGTATCATAAACCAATATGCTAAAATCCCAATAATTATTTTGTCCCTAAATAGGCATGTTGTGCTTTTCCGACTAATGAAATAAGGGGAAAGCCTTGCTAGCTTGAAGCAAAGGGAACCTCACTAATTCAGCTCACTTGGGTAAAACCTTACTGTATATCTTTGCTATGGGGTTTATCTCAAACAAGGACTGATCTTACCATACCCTCCAATTGCCCCTATTTTCCAGGGACAGTCTGTCCTGGATTTACAGGAACCATCCCAGTTTTTTATTTGATCCCAGAATGTCACACTTTTCTTTAGGATGTCCCTATTTTCATCAGAGAAATGTTGAAGGGTATGGAGTCGCCCCCCCCCCCAGGCATCTGAAGGCAGCCCTGTAATACGGAAGGTAAAACATTAAACACATTAATGTTTTTATTTATGTTGGAAGCTGCCCAGAGTGGCTGGGGCAACCCAGTCAGATGAGTGTGGTAATAATAATAATAATAATAATAATAATAATAATAATAATAATAATAGAATAGGGTGTCCCTATTTTCATCAGAGGAATGTTGGAGGGTATGCATCACCAAAGCAATTTTTAAAATCACACATCTAATCAGCAGCTATTTTCATGGATTGGCTATTTTCACTTCATGTTAAGAAGTGTATGGAAGGTAGTTGTGGCATTTGCCCATTCTTTGGGGATATGTTTGTACTGGGGGAGAGAAAGGGTTAATAGGCTGACCAATAAGAAAGCCCAGAGGCAGAGCCTACCTGATTTTGAGGCTCAGCCCAGAGGTTTTGACAGTTAGTTTGGTTGGTTCTTTTGGGGCAGGGGAAGATAGAGGAAGGGTGAGTTAGAGATGGACAAGACTGAGAGGGAATAGAGTGACAGCATTTCGAATATATTTTATAACTTGTTTGTGTTTGAAATAAACTTTAATCTTCAATGTCAGCTCTATCTGACTGAGACTCAATACTTCACCGGGGAAACCTGGGTCTTTTCCACAAAATTGGTGGCAGCGGAAGAATAAAGTAGTGGTGTACAGGTCAATAGTCTGTGAAACGACCGGGGGCTCTGTACAAACGGCACAGTAGTGTATTCAGTCTACCTCTCCACATTCTCTGTCTTCACCATAGCTCTTCTCCTGAATCTGGGGTGGTAAGTGAGCCAGGAGAGTAGCTAGGTCAGATTTGGCTCTTCAATGGCTGATCTGCATCACACAATACAGTCATACCTCGGGTTGAATACGCTTCGAGTTGAGCGCGTTTGAGTTCGCTCCTTGGCAATCCGGAAGTAACGGAGCATGTTACTCAAAATGACGTCACGCGCATGCGCAGAAGCGGTGAAAAGCGACGTGCGCGTGCGCAGACATGCCATCGCTACTTACATTTACTTCTAAATGCGAACGGGGCTCCGGAACGGATCCCGTTCGTATCTAGAGGTACCACTGTATAACTAAAACATGTAACTTTCTTCATTTCTGTCTCCCATGGACTTTCTGGCAACAGCTAATTTTGCCCAACTAATAACAGTCCTGCAATGGTCCTCGCATTTCAAATTCTGCATCCTCGTAAATTCTTGGATGTGCTTCTCGCATTAATGACTCACAACTGACAAGTTACTGTGTTCTTCGACCAAGAGATGCCATATGGTGATGCTGAGAAAATAAGAGTTTTGTTGCAGTTCCCTCACTGGAAGCCAGATGGTGATAAATGAGATAATGTCCCCACCTTCTATGGTGCCTCCAACTTTCCATCCCATTACCCTGACCCTTCATTCATTCATTCATTTGCTGTCCTGGTAGAAAACCCTGGATGTGGAAACAAAGTGAACCAAGAGAGAATTTCTGATCATTCCCGTTCCACCCATGATTCCTTTACAAGAAAGCTACGTTGGACTTAGAGCTGGAATGTGCAGGGACTGCTGAGAATAGACTCTGTGTTGAGTTTAAGCTTGGCGGTATCCCATTTCCCATCACTGTTTTTCGGTTATGATGTGGGCAACACATGGTCCTCCAGATGTTGTTGAACTACTAATCCCACCAGCTGCAACCAGCTTGGTCAATGGTCAAGGATGATGGGAGTTGTAGTTCACCATGGAACCAGCCAACACAACATTCTGGTGCATGGCATGGAGAAATTCTAAATGCGCATAACCTTGTCTTGATCATGTGCTCATTATTTTTACTATTACTGTTACAGTATTAACAGTATTATTTAATTTCTGCACCACTCAGTGGTGAAGTTATTGAAGTTCAGGAAACTAAAACCAAACCAAACACAACCTTATAAATATAGATAGTGCTGACATTTTCCCCAGTTTCAATCAGCCAAAAGCTGAAAGCAGTGGATTTTGTTAGATAAGTGTGGCATTTTTAAAAAAGGTTTATTTATGTGGTCCCTTTCCACATCTGTTTCCCAACCCCAAATCATTTAGAACATGATTCCTTCTGATTTTCTACCAGTTGGTACCACCTCCGTTTCCACCCTTGATCTGCACACTTTGAAAATTGTCCTGTCCTTGTGAGTCCAAGCATTCATTCTGATTTGATTAATTTGATTTCCATTTCCACTCCTGCTGCCTTTTTCTCAATTGCCAGCAGCTGGAACGTACAGGAGAGCAAACCTATTAACTGCCTTATAGATCTGACTTTTCATTCTGCTGGGCACTCTTATCAAAGATCACTCTACTCAAATTGAATTTCCTAATCTGTTTGTAAATGCATCACTACTGACCCAATCCACAAACTTGTTATGCCAGAATTTCAGATTCATCTCCTCAGACTTCAGTGAGACAAAAGGAGCTTAAATTTGATCATTCCAAGTTTAAATGGCTTTCAAACCAGACCTCTAGCTCCCATACGGGGATCAAACCTGAAACCTTGGCATTATCAGAACCATGTCCTAACCAACTGAGCTATCCAGGCTGAATGAGAAACAATGGGGGAATATTCCATTGTAAAAGCTGTAATATGTGAATAAGCCTCAAAGCTTAATGTGGATAGTAAACTTAAGACATAGTTTCAACTATCTTTTGCCAACAATGTGTTTGACAAGCATCACATAGCACATGCTGTTGCTTCTAAAATGGTTCTTAAAAAAACAACATTGTTGCTTGCTACATAGGCCAATTACTGCTATGAGCCAGGTGGAGTAATCTTTTTAAGGTAGGGGTAAAATACGGTACTTGTGTTCACCCTACAAAGAGTCACTTGTAAGTCGCAAATGATTAATGTTAGTGACATTGACTAATGTTGTCTAATGAGTCTGATACTGATAAACTCATGGGAAGATAATGAGGCTCCCTTACCCGCAAACCATATGATAGTCAGCATGAATGCCTGTGTGGCGTCTGATTCATGTTTGACACTATTGGCACTTGTAGCACTGACACACACAGAGAGAAACACAGACACAATCTCCAGTATAAAGTTCCATTGTGAATGGGATGCATAGTCAAGCGAGACATCATTTCATTCAGTTTATGTATCTGATGCACTTTTTGTGTGAAAGACATTGCAGTCCTATTGCTGTCTCAAGCCTTAGGGTCTTGCTATCACTCAACAAGTTTTAAGGGAATAATAATAATAATAATAATAATAATAATAATAATAATAATAATTTATTTATACCCCACCCATCTGGCTGGGTTTCCCCAGCCACTCTGGGCAGCTCCCAACAGAATATTAAAAACACGATAAAACATCAAACATTAAAAACTTCCTTAAACAGGGCTGCCTTCAGATGTCTTCTAAAAGTCAGATAGTTGTTTATTTCCTTGACATCTGATGGGAGGGCGTTGACTGATTGGAAGCCAAACGGTCCCAAATTTAGCATGGCATTGTGGGTTGCGGTAGACTGGGTTGCAAGATTCCCAGTCACCATCAAAAGGGGTTTGGAGGACTGGGGAATAGAAGTAGCAAGGGAGAGGGATTCTGGATAGACCTGCCTTTGGGAACAGAATTAGATCAGAGCATTTGTTCCTTCCAACCCTACAACTACAATCTACCTCAAAATTCTCATACACGAGCCTCACCCCCTCCAAAAAAATATGCACAGGATCCAAACAAAAGAGCAGAACAATGTTTTTGTTCTAGATTTTAGTGCTAGGAATCCTACTGGGCTTTTATGTTTACATAAATTTGGTCATTCATATGCCAGCTTTCCCTCTTCTCCAAATAGCAGTTTCATATTATTTAGATACTTGGGGGGGGGGGGATACTGTTTGTCAAGTACATATGGAATCATTTGGACATGATAATTCAACACTCCCCTCCATATGAATTATAGCCTCTTTCCTCCGTGATCTAATTATCATGCAACAATGCAACGAAGCACTAAAAATTAAAACTCAAAAAATGTGCACCTCTGATGAATCACTTCCCATTAATCTTATGTAGAACAGGTGATAATAGACAAGAAGGGAAGATGTGCATTTAGTGAGCATGTAGAACTAATGGGAGGAAATGTTATCAATTGGAGAAAAAGAAACGCTTCATTATGCACATTCACTCCCCAGATTAAATCCTGTTAGGAAAAGTGACTGGAAATCCATTTGACTGTGTGTGGAATGAGCTAAGAATGGATAGGTAGCTTTCCATTTACTTCATATCAGATTTATAAGACAACTTTTTAAAAACTTCAGATTTGAAACATGCATTGCATTGTTTACATAATGAAACATGCTCTGAACCACGACCATTTCTTCTAACATGTTTAAGTTCCTTTAATTGCACTTTGAGGTTTCTGCTTTCTCTCTTTCACATTCAAATATTAGGATATATATTTTTAATCCACTGTCGGAGATAATCTTGTAGCATGGTGTCACCTTAAATGCCTATCAGACAAAAAACAGAAGGAAGACCAGCACAAGGGGTGGGGGAATGGCTGCCATTATTATAATCTGTTACGTTAATGCTGATCAGGAACTATGTGTGAAAAATAATGCAAATAAACAAATACAGTTACCCAGAGACTCAATATACAAGCTTGAGTGGCTAGGAGTTTGTCTCCTCCTAATAATATACTTGCATTTCCCAGTTAAATATAATCTGTGGGTCATCCAGATGGAGGATAGCTACTTATCTGGGTGATCTGGAGAAAAGTATTTTCCAAGACACCCATAAAATTAAAATTTAGACTGAGAAAAGAGACAGACCAATCACACTGACATGTCCTTACAAACTGATTTTTGTAGGTGAGAGAACAACACCAGACTCCAGATGTCTTACCTTTGCCCAGAGTTCAAATGATCGCTGAGTTCAGATGTCTCACCTCCTTTTCTATAACTTTCTAGTTGTCAAGGCGCTGCCAGGCAAGTACAAATCATCAACAAGGCAGGAAAGAACACGAGGCATGAAATGCAATTAGTTTTTATTCACAGAAAGTAACAACACAACAGAGTTCCTCTGGTTAGATGTTGCTGAAACTGACCAGTGTCCCCACCTTTCCCCTCTAGCCTCTTACTCTGGATTCCTCCCAAGCAGATCAAGGGGGTGGGCTCCTCCTCTGGGCCTGTCTGGCCCATTGCTCAGCAACATGCAGGACTCTCTTCAATTGGGGTGTCGGGGGGGCGGGAGAGTCAGTAGAACTGGGACTGTCCTGCTGTTGGGTAGCAAATCCTTGTCTTAAGTTCTTTCATCTGATACCTGCATACAGCAACTATATTTTGCAAAGGCATATGTGGAATATGACAAAGAACAAGTTAATTTTCTGCAAGTACTGCTTCTTAAAGTTGTCGCGTCTGACACTTGCATTCGTAAAGACATACGTGGAACACAAAAAAGCTTCTATTTGGACATTACTTATATAAGAACTGATCTATTTGCATTTCCTGCTCAAAATGTTGGTCTTTTATTGCTTCTACTTAACTTGATAACGTGAAAAGAGGTATGTTTATGTGATGTATAAAGAATTCATATACAGTCGTATCTCTGGTTGCGAAAGGGATCCGTTCCGGGGGCCCGTTTGCAACCTGAAAAGAACGCAACCCGCGTCTGTGCATGTGCAGGTTGCGATTCACCACATCTGCACATGCGCATGATGTCATTTTGCACGTCTGCGCATGCGTGAGCAGCGAAACACGGAAGTAACCCTTTTCGGTACTTCCAGCTCGCTGCGGGACGCAACCTGAAAACGCGCAACCTGAAGCAAACGTAACATGAGGTATGACTGTAGTTAAACACAGTCAGTTATGTTGTGGGTGTTATTGTTAGTTGGATTTATGTAACTATAGGTTTGATAGTGTTGTGTAAGTTGGGTAGCAAGGGCAACCTCTGCATCCTTGCTGTCTGAGTCTGTGCTCACAATGCTACTCTCAGCCTCTAGCCCAGTCCTTGAAGGACCTTCTTCTTCTGACCTCCTTTGATTGCTCAAAACCTCCTGCTTCAAGCACCTCCCAACTCATCCCTTTCCCAGAATGCTCCCCAGTATCCCACCACCATGATCTGGGGTCTAAGTCTTCTTCTTCCATATGCTCCCTGCGGGGGCTCTTAGACAGTCGGCGCCCACCACTTTCCCCCATCCAGCCAGTCCCTGACACTAGTTATACAAACATAGCTATAATGAAAATCATATGATCGATTGGTTTAGGGATAATCAAGTATTATGCTATGAAGAAACCTTTAGATTTTGACTCTTCAGCAAAAATTCCTATTGACGCAAATCTAAAAAGTACCTGTGTAATCACAGAACCGACCCAATATATCATTTGATATGAACAAATATGCTAAGGAAACCCAGAAGAGATTTTGGGAGACAGCCAATCTTTGGCTTGAAGTACGCGGCTGAAAGAAAGTCATTTAAATACTTTATTCAAATGGTAATTTAGTCAATGAAACTTTGGGAATACAAGCTGAAAAGCAGAACATACATTCCACAAATAAATAAAAAGAAGCAATATAATTCACACATGAGCTAGAGAGACTGGGCGTTTAACGTGGAACCGCAACAGACTATTTTTAGAACAGGAATCAACAGCACAAAATGTATCATTGCCTTATTAAGCAGTTTATGTGCATATCATAGTAAAGTTGCAGCTTGGCAAATGGTTATCTGGATTCACCTTCTACCTGTTGAAGAAGGCAATGCCCAATTTAGGGTGGTACAGCTGTACTCCCACAAAGGGTGCCAAACTGAGGGGGTGCAAAATTGAGAAGATTAATAACTGAGAAGATCCTTTTGGGGATGCCAAATTTTGGCTTCTCACGGGGCACCATATTACAAAAGATTACCAAAACCAACCACAGAAGAAAGGGTTTGGAGTCAAGTATATAGAAGATTTATAACAGGGATGAGGAACTCCTGGTCTTCAGGGCTCCTCAGGCAGCATACCGTCCTCAGCCACACCCCTCCCCACCTTTTGTGAGTGTTTTTGTTTAACTGGTGACCACAGCATTTGCTGAACGCTGTATAGTGAATAAGACAGGCAGACCTCTGTAGGGAGGAAATTCCATGACTTGGAATCCCCCTCTCCTAGGCCGCTGCCACCCCAAACTTCTGAGGGATGTGGGACGCCAGAACCTGTCCCCCTGTCAGGGACTGGACCATAGCTGTCAACCTTTCCCTTTTTTAAAAAGGGAAATTCCCTTATTCTGAATAGGATTCCTCACAAGAAAAGGGAAAAGTTGATAGCTATGGACTGGACTGAGGAGGATTGGTGGGAACCGCCCCCCCCTTCCTGCATCTTCCCGAGAAGCGGCAGACAGTATAGATTTAGAACAGTGGTTTGCAGAAGGCCACAGTTCAGAGGCTGCAGAGGGGAGAAGCTGGGAAATATTGGGAGAGCAGCAGGAAGAAGAAGCACCAGGGGAGAGACAGCATCTCTGACTCTCCCTCTCCTAGGACTGGGCATGCATTGAGAGTAGCAGAACAGGCGACATCTGTCACCCCATTGAGTGACATCTGTCACCCCACTGATCGCCAGGGTTGATTCGGCTGATCTGGCTGTCTAGGCGGGTGTCCACTTCCTCCCTCACTGCTCCATGTGCATCCCTCCCGAAGCTGCGTGCTTGGTGGAAGAGGACGACCATCCCAGACAGAAGGAGTGTACCGTTCTTCGGTCAAGGGTATACGATAGCTGCGCTCCCCTGCTAGAACCTCCAAACAAGCTCGAGAGTAGCAGAACAGAATGCTCAGAGGCAGAAAGCACAGATCAGCTGGCACAGGGGTGATGTAGTATAGGAGAGACTGAGGGGGATGGGACTTTACATGAAGCAACGTCATTACCTAGAGAGAGACCTTATTCCTTTGTCTCTTGCTGTGGTTATTGAATAAACTAATTGGTAGTTTCTTCTTCTTTTCTTTTTTCTTCCCTCCCCACTATGGGAGGGAAAGGATTTCTTGAAGTCTGGCAACACCTGGGGACATAGCTGTCAACTTTTCCCTTTTCTTGCGAGGAATCCTATTCGGAATAAGGGAATTTCCCTTTAAAAAAGGGAAACGTTGACAGCTATGCCTGGGGAAGGGTCTATAGGGTATGAGGCAGTCTTTCAGATATTTGGGGCTTAGTCCACTTGCCTATGGCCCCACCCACATGGCATGTGGCCCCTGGAAAGGTCCCCAGGCAAGTAATATGACCCTCAGCCTGATAAAGATCTCCCATCCCTACTTTACAGTGATGAAGGCAGTCCTGCTGGCACCCTTGGCCTAACTGTAAATCTCTTCTAACTAGAGTCAGCTTTCGCATCAGTAGCCTATAGCAGCATCAAGAACATCACAAAGTTTCATAGCTTACAAACATATATATGGGTGCCTCTCCACAATATGCGCCGGGAGTAGATGTTACATATTGCTATTGAGCTTGTTAAGTCTGCCGTGTCTTACAGCCATAGGAAATAGCAAACTCAGATATTTATGAACATTACTCATTCTAGACAGTTTGAATTGCAGCTGCTTGAGGCATAACACATTAAGTTTTCCTCCCTGCTTCCCCCTGATTATTGCCAATGTGTGGATAATTAAAGGCAATTGTACTCCCCCCCCTTATCCCGACGATTCCAAAAGCCTTTCCTACTTCGTAAACCTTTGTAGATTTGACAACAGTCCAGAAACAAAATCTGCCAGATTAAAGCTGATTGATGTCATTTGCTCTATTTGTTGTCGCTTTTTCTTCTTCCTCATGCACAGTTTTGAACACCCTAGCTCTGTGAAAGGTACAACTCTAATTATAAACTCATGGCAAACTTAACATTTAAAATCCATGTCGGGATCATGCGGCCGTTTCAGTCCATTTGCCCAGTGCTTTATTTACTTATGCCAAGCATGCCTCTCTGGCAATGTTGGTTGGGATTCTCATGAAAATATGTTGCCCAAAAAAGGAGCCCTGTTTGCCGTTAGTCCCAAACAGTTATGCCAGGGGCGGCAAAGCCATTAGGTGTCATCAGCACTGGTTTCAGGTAAGATCTCATCAATTTCCAGCAAGATCTCACTGAAATTGCATGAGATTTTGCATGTTATGTGAGAACTCATGTCGGAGGCAAGGTGAAACAGAATGTACCACCCCTGAGTTATGAACTAAGGTTCTGGGGAATTCATTTTTGTGAGAAATGTTGGCTTCCGATGGAAGGACAACAAGGAGGGAGCCAGTCTAGCTTCTCTAGGAAGTGAATTCCAAAATCAGGGAGCAGCTACTGAGAAAGTCCTCTCCTGCGTCCTCACCAAATGTACCTGTGAGAGCAACAGGACTGAGAGAAGGGCCTCCTTCAAAGATCTGCTCAGATAGGTTTGTATGGGACAATATGATCCCTTAGATAGCCTGGGCTATACAGAGGGCTCATACCCTCCAACATTTCTCCAATGAAAATAGGGACATCCTATTCAATAATAATGTGTTCCCCAGCAACTGGTGTTCAGAGGCAAACCACCTCCAATGCTGGAGATAGCACACTGCCACCATGACTGGTAGCCACTCACATTTCATAGATGATGCATCAATTCTAGGGAACATTATTTCACCCCCTCCCCAATACTGTACAATGTGAGAAGAAGTATGTTGAAAGGCAACCGGGAACAAGAAAATGTATTATCTTCCGTGACTTTACAGGAAAGGCAAGCATGTTTAGGATAGCTGAGTAGACATATGTATGGAAAAAGCCTACCGTTCTTTCATGAACACCAAAACCACACAATTAACCTTAAAAAATAAATAAATCACATACACACAATTCAGCATGAGGATAATATTATATCATCTACAATATCACTCACACAAAATCACCAGGTTGGAGGAAAGAAGTACTGTCAAGTAGTTCAATACTTAATGATTGAAAATGATGGTGAATAACAGGACAGTCTATTATAGCTCATTCAGAATGGAGACTTGTACATCTGTGAAATGAAAACAGTTTAATGACATAAAAGACCTCACTAGCCCACCCAGAAATCACTCCATCCAATTTTCTCATTGTGCGCCTCTTAAAAAAGGTACCATCACGGGGCTGTAGGAAAAAAACTTTCTTTGCCCTGAGCGAGGGCAAGAAGACACAGAAAGAGCTTGGAAAGCTGCCAGTATTCATCTTCTGATAGTCCAGTAAGGTGGTCAATGAGGCCCTCCCTTAACTACCACTACAGTAAGAAACAAGAAACTGGTTTAAGGATACAGCATGAAAGAATCCAGCTTTCAAAAGGGCAAGCAGGTGGGGAAGGTTGGTGTGGTGCAAACACATTGGTGGATCCAATCCAGCTCTACTGCTCACGTGTTTGTATCATGCTGACCTCCCCACTGCCTTTCTGAGAACTTCACGAGCTTTTCAGGAAGTATGGACATTATAGCTACAGAGTGTGCATCACCAGAGATACGATTTGCATCTTGAGGCCCCAAGTCAGCCCCCCATGAAATAACTACACACGGACATAGAATCAAGGTTGATGAGTAACATTAAGGCCACAACTTTACTGACTGCAAATAAAATGTGAGTGGTATTGGCATAGGCATTGGCTGAAGACTATACCAGACCACTGCCCCATCAGGGCAGCAACATCGGGGTTTTGCCCAACAGAAGCTTACCGCGAGGTTCCTGTGATCCCAGCATGGCCCTAGCACATCAAGCGGACTTTGGACAAGATCTGGGGGCCCCAGATTCTTTTAACGGAATACCTTTTGATCATTGAGGAACAGGTGATAGCCACACCTCCCTTCCACACACAAAATTAAGCCAATGCCTAACCGCCCAACCTGGAAAGTTATGACTATTGCTCAGGGGGTAGGCAAAAAACCAAGTGGCCAGTGCCAATTTGCCAAATGGATAAAGATTCCTACTCAGCCCCTGTCCCAAGACAGGTGACTCACACAAAATCCAAAGCAAGGCCAAGAACCTACACTAAGGGTGGGAGTTCATCAGTGCCAATCAAGTGCCTAGGGCACTCTTACGCTGATGCTTATATAATTCCTTAACCACGCCCACCCCTTTCCTGATTGGCTGTGACCCGTGATGCCTATTTAGAGAAATGAAACTTAGACCTAGAAATGAAACCTACTTAGTCAGGGGTGTGTCCACAGGCCCAGTCACAAGAAGGACCGTCTTCTGAGGATGATCCCATTTATAGAAAGAAAAAATATCCCTCAGCTACATAGAAACTAAGTTAGGCATCATAAAAGACTTCCTATACAATAAAATTCAGGTTCAGAGAGTTGGAGGGGCCTCTGAAGCCTTTAACTATCACCTAACATTCTTAAAGTTGCCCATTATGCGAGTATAACCAGCGGCCAGCTCATTCTTGAAGCCAGCAAATGTTAACATTGGGCTCTGTTGTTTTTGACCTCCTAAATCCATCACCTTGCCACTAAAATGGAGGGCGCATGAAAGGTACAATATATATTACCAAATATCCAAATAATAGCATTTGCACAGCGTGACGCCAATTTGGATAACTGTGTGGCTGTTATTAAGCTTCAGCAAATACCAGCATGATAATCACCTTGCAAAGTGAACAATTTCTTTCCGTAGCAGTTCCAAAGTAGCATTCCCCTCCATGTCTCAAAAATGGCCTCCAATGCCTCTCACCCAGCTCTGACATTCAATAAGTTGTCAACATTCAATAACTACTTGCTCTATCCTTAATTATCCTTTAAGCGGTAGAAGAGAAATAGCAACTACAGTGTGAAGGTTAGTCTATAAATGACAAGGAGATGGCCTCTTTAGTGCTGAATTCTCCCTCTTTTTTCTTTTTCTTTTTTTGACAAAGTGCAAGTTTGCAGTTATCCTGTCTTTTGACCTTTCGATAGAGGTTTTTTCACCTCAATAGAGAAATGTTATAATTTATGTATGGTCACAATGTTCACTATGCACTTAGCATATATTGTGAAGTGGGAATTCCATGTAGAAGATGCAGCACCTGTTTTCTCTTGCTTCACCTGATCAGAGAATCTGTGCTATTTTCTCCCTTTGCCTTTGGAGTCCCGCATCACGAGGAGATCAGTCTTCCCACACCCCTCATTTCCAGATCATCTCACTTTTGCACAGGGCTCCAAAGTAAGGCTTGAAGGAATAGAGTGAATCTGTCGATTTCAGTTTCTCAGTTTTCCAAGTTCCCTTCTCCATATTTCCACATCAGTTTGCAATTAAAAGAAAAAGATATAATGAAAATTGATTAGCATTTTAGTGTGGAATTCTCCAGATATACACATTTTTCTATGTGGTCTTTCCTAATTACACATTTTTGCAAATATTTATCCATACACCGTATTTTTCGCTCCATAAAACGCACCAGACCATAAGACGCACCTAGTTTTTGGAGAAAGAAAACAAGAAAAAAAATATTTTGAATCCCAGAAGCCAGAACAGCAAGAGGAATCGCTGCACAGCGATCCCTCTTGCTGTTATGGCTTCTGGGATAGCCGCGCAAAGCCTCTTCAGGGCAGGGGGAGCGTTCTTCCCACTGCTCTGAAGAGGCTCTGCATTGCTATCCCAGAAGCCAAAACAGCAAGAGGGATCACTGTGCAGCAAAAGCAGCAATCCCTCTTGCTGTTGTGGCTTCTGGGATAGCTGCACAGCCTGCATTCGCTTCATAAGACGCACACACATTTCCCCTTACTTTTTAGGAGGGAAAAAGTGCGAAAAATACGGGGTGTGTATGTATACACACACACACACACACACACAATCACTTTTGTAAGTTATTTTCACTAATTTAGCACACTTTATCTCAGTATATAGGGACACGGGTGGCACTGTGGGTTAAACCACAGAGCCTAGGACTTGCCGATCATTAGGTTGGCGGTTCGAATCCCTGCGACGGAGTGAGCTCACGTTGCCCGGTCCCTGCTCCTGCCAACCTAGCAGTTCGAAAGCCCATCAAAGTGCAAGTAGATAAATAGGTACCGCTCCGGCGGGAAGGTAAACGGCGTTTCCGTGCACTGCTCTGGTTTGCCAGAAGTGGCTTAGTCATGCTGGCCACATAACCTGGAAGCTGTATGCCAGCTCCCTCGGCCAATAAAGCGAGATGAGCTCCGCAACCCCAGAGTCGGCCACGACTGGACCTAATGTTCAGGGGTCCCTTTACCTTTACCTTATCTCAGTATATGCATTTTAGCACAAATTGCTTGGGAGAAGAATTACATTGCAAAATTCAGAGTACACATTTCAAACAATGGCTGTGTTCTGGAAAGGGCAAATGTGACTGAATTCCCTTTAAATACGAACTGAACCAACTTTCTCCCACCCACCCCTACTGCAGCTTCTTTTCATCTCAGTCACTCAGCTGTAGGGCACTTTTTATTAAATTTCCCAAGGAGGAGGTGGCAGCAATGGCAGCAGGTGAGTAGGTGCAGGGAGGCAAGACTGATGGCCCAACCAGCATCCAATTCACTTGTCGGCACAGCTGTCTTTTCAATTGGAAAGCTGGGAGGAATCCAGGCTCACACAGTGTGGCTAAAGAATGCAATGTCCTATTTTTTAATACTATACCTATCATCTCCCCAAGTGGCTACGAATTCTGTGCTATTTGAAATTGCGTTTCAGGTGGCTATGCAACTGTTAACTCTATGCTGCAATGCTTCTAAAAGCTGGTTTCTCCTTTTTGCTGCTGTTTCAACTAATGTTGGTGAAAATCTAAATCGGAAAGAGGTGGCTAAGAGATTTATGCTCATTACTGGGAATCTAACTGTTCTCTGAGTGTACAGGACTAGCTGAAAAAAATAAATAAATGAGGGCTTTAGCTGCTTGTACAATAGTGCTTAAAGTGAAATATTTCAGAAAGCATTCCTTTTTGTGTGTTTGGAGGGTATGTTTTACCTTGTAGATTACCTGTTCCTCCTCTGTTGATTGAACCTGAACTGAATTGTGTGATTACTGTTCCTAGATCAATTCCTTATCTGTGGTGGAGAGTAGAAGCTTGCCTTGCCAACTTTATCCCTGGCCCACTTTTCCCATCTCCAATGCCCCCAGACACTCATCCTGATGTATAACATTTGAAGTAGGGCATACATGTATAAAACCCAAGATCTGTAGGCCCAGATTGTGTAATCACTATTTGAAGAAAAGAAAAAATAAATTCAGGATTTTTTTTAAAAATAAAAATAATCATTATTGAAGGTAGTCAAATCAATACAAAAAAGTATATATACTAAAGAAAAAGAAAAGCAGCACAGTTTATTTGGAAGAGACTTAAATCAGGCAAGCAGAGACTGGACAAACATTACTGCCTTGTATGGGCATCTAGTGACAATGGAAAAGAGGCAGGTTTTCTGGGTTACATGTCCCTTATCTTTTACATGAGATACATCTTGGGACAGGTCACTATCCAATTTGTCCCTCTCTTCCTAAGGTACGTGGGCGGCGCTGTGGTCTAAACTACTGAGCCTCCTGGGCTTGCCAGTCAGAAGGTCGGCAGTTCGAATCCCCGTGACAGAGTGAGCTCCTTTTGCTCTGTCCCAGCTCCTGCCAACCTAGCAGTTTGAAAGCATGCCAGTGCAAGTAGATAAATAGGTACCGCTGTGACGGGAAGGTAAATGGGGTTTTGTGCGCACTGGTTTCTGTCACAGTGTCCCATTGCACCAGAAGTAGTTTAGAGTCATGCTTGCCACATGACCCGGAAAGCTGTCTGTGGACATACGCTGGCTCCCTCAGCCTGAAAGCGAGATGAGCGCCGCAACCCCATAGTTGCTTTTGACTGGACTTAACCATCCAGGGGTCCTTGACCTTACTTTTACTTTTCTCTTCCTAAATGTTGGGGGGGGGGATTTTGGCTGGCTGACTGGCTAGATATAGATATATAAAACTGAAGAACATTTAAATTAGAATTAATTTAGTTAAGTTAGCTGTGAGGAGTCAGGTTACCATCCAATTTGTTCCTTTCTTCCTAAATGTTATATTTCTTTTTTTAAAAAAAAATATTGAAGAAAGTTAGATAAAATAGGGCAAGACCTATATAAAAACTGAGTTGGCTGTGAGCATTATTTGCTAATGGTGTTAAAGTTTAGCTTTATGTCACACTATTGTATAATGCAATATTGCATGAATGGGAGCAGGTGGCAGCCATCCTCTGAATTCAATACATCTGAGCCGCCGCTATGTCAGTGCAAAAGGACACAGTGAGGGAAAGACGCAGCTAGCGAGGAGATCAAGAAACCTGCTAAATGTCATAAGCAGAGACGCTGTTTCACTTTGTGTATCATGTTGCTCAATGAGATTAATCCAACTGTTACTTGATTTGAAACCCTCCAAATGTCAGAAATAATAATAATAAGAAGAACCACCTCATAGGTTCGTGCTAATACTGGCTTAACAGATGGAATTAGAACAAAATCTTAGCTAATGCTTTAATTGGCCTGAGATGCTTTGTCTGTTGAAAAAAGGAAGCAATCCACACACTTGATTGCTTATTTTGAGGCATATGTCAACGTCAGGTTCCTATGCAATGTTTGTTCCACTAAAGGAAAAAGATAAAATATAAAAATATATTTATGTATTAAAAAATACTGTGTAAAAATAAATAAATCCTGCAGTGGCTTCCAACACTGCAAAATGAATTATTTCACCTTATTTGCACATGACAAATAACATGTTCTCCTTCCTTCTCCCCTATTTTTTAAGTGATGTGTCTTCAAGGTCTAACTCAGGGATGACTGAATCTGCCTCTGTTGGCTCTCAGCCCCTTTCCCCCATTTTAACTTCAGTAGGACACATTTCCACATACATTTGTGATGATGATGATGATGATGATTTAAACAATGAAAATGATTAAAATGAAAATGCACTAGCATTTTGGTACACATTTCTCTCAATATACACATGGTTGTGAGCAATTTCGCCTAATTTTTGTATTTTCAGTAAGGTATGCATTTTCATGTACCCTACATGTACCCATGCATTTACCCTAGCGCATGCATTTTTTGTGCATCATTCAATGGCAAATTCAGTGACACCTAACCCTATTTTTAATAACCAATTGAGTACCTAGACAGAACTTTTAAGGGGCTTGATCCAGTTCTCCCCTCCCCTCTGATTTAGCAGAAGGATACAAATTTAACCCAATAGTACTGCTGTTCCATCTATCCACAGTCAAGTAAAATAGAATGTCCAGGGATGTATTCTGCAACACACACCCTCTAAGATATAGTTGCACTGAAGCTGTAAATATAACCTTCAGGATGTATTGGAATGGTATAGTGCATTGTAAATCGTTTCCACAAATTACAGCCATAAATATGCTAAAGGGCCATTTTTCTTTCTTTTACTGGCAGAACAATCTTATTTCTTTCTGTGCAAAGGTAGTTCTTTAGATGTGCTTCAGTTGGTTATTTTGAGCACTTGCCCCTGTCTCTGATGCAATGCTAGTGCTTTAATATTGCCAAAAAGACTTAAAATAACATTTGAATAGGACATTCACTCTAGTAACAGTCAGGTAGCAAGTTCTCTCTGTGATGTCAAAGAGAAGTGATGGGTGAACTCCCCTTGATTCACCTTGATTTCCATTCACTTTTTGCAGTCTCTTCTTGCCCAAGTGAGTGTTTTTCACTAGAGTATTTTCCAGAAACTCCAAAGAACTTAAAGGCAGGAGGATGGCATCATGGTAGCAGGCTCAGCATTAGGCAGGAGAAGTAAAAAGAGGACAGGGCTTTTGTACCTTTAATACTTGTACCTTTAATACTTGAAGAGGAAATTCACTCTACAAAGCTATTAAAGGAATAGAAGCCCTGCCCTTGACTCTATTTAGCTCTAAACTATTCATGCAAGTTATAATGTACACAAAGGCTGACCATGTTTACAACTGTAACTGTGGAATTATCTAAATATATTTTAAAAGGATTGCTGGTCAGGTCAGAGCCGCTAACCATAATGCTATCCCTTATCTACTTATGGTTTCCTACACAGAAAGTTCATTTAGAAAGGGCTAAAGGCAAATAACAAAAAGTAAAGGGATCCATTCTGGTTTTGTACCATTTTTCTTCCAGAACTCATGGACTGTGTGACATAGGAAGGGAGAGAAATTCAATTCAGTTCACGTTAAGAGGTGAACCAACCAAATTTGCTCTTTCCCAAACACAATGATCCTTGGAAATTCACACTTCTCTGAACTTTGCAACCCAGTTCTCCAGTCAAGTAATATGCGCAGATGTATATACACATAAAATGCCTGTACTGGGGAAAAGAAAATGCAAAATGCATTACATCAGGGGGAATTGCTTTGCAAAAATATGTGCATTAGACAAAATTGCATACAAAGCTGTGTACATTCCCTAAAAGCTGCAACAACAACATGGGAATACTTGAACCTATGCAGGCTGTAAGCCTCCTTATTTCAAAGCAACAAACTTTCCCCTAATCTTTCTCTCATCCTTGTTCATAGGTCTGGGATTTTTTGAGAGATAATGTCTTAGGCTTTGATGGCTGTAAACCTCCTTCCATTTACCCAGTTGCTCCTCACAGCAGTAACGATCAACTTGCCTGCCCCATTTTCCGCATCCTCTGTGACCAATCTAGAGAGAGCCTTCCAAACAAAGGAGGAGATGAGTGGCTCTCAGACAAAGGGGTGGGGTGAGGGAACGATTCAGATGATTTGCTGCTATGTGGATGCACAGGCTCATTCAAAACCCTTTAGCTGTGCTTGATTGAAAATTGCCAAAAATGGGGAAAACCCATCATTGAAAAATATTTGCCGCCACTAAAGCTACATAATAGCCATAATTTGTTTTAAAGTGCTCCCTTGCACACCTGCCAAGTCACTTGGAAAACTTCACAGGGTAGTAAAATATAAAAAATAAACAGAACAGCACTTGGACTTATCTTGGGAGACTTACAGCTTTTGCAAGTCTCCCCTGCACTTCTACCAGCATGAGTTGTGAATTGTGTCCTATAGATAAACTCAATTAACTTAATGCTATCAATGCAGTGTTGTCAACTAGACTTATTAAAGGTGAGACCTCTGCCTCTCTGTCAACTGAGTAATGGGGCCAACTGGCTCCAGTGCTTTTATCAATCCTGTAGCTGTATATTTAAGTTTGCCACCAAATAGTAGGCTGTGTGTGTGTGTGTGTTTGTGTGTTTATATGAATCCCTTCTTGCCCCGGTAGTTGAATGGCTGCTTTGCACATGAGCTGGCTGTTATGTACTGAAGTTCTCACCCCGGGCCAGCAGGAGGACACTGTAGATATTTTTCACTCAGGTCCACATATGCAAATAAGGAATTGAAAGTGACGTTCAGTGATTGGATAGTTACAGAAAGTTGTTACAGTTGCGTTGTAGTGGAGCTCTATATAAGCAGGCTGGCTGAACCCTTCAGTTCTGTTCTGGCCTTTGAATAAACAAGAGCTGTTTGAAGAATTGCTGTGTCGTCTGATATGTTCACCCACAACTTAACGCTGACCTCCATGAAACGGACAGGAGAGTCTTTGGAACATAAGCTGGGTTTAAGGCATGATGAGCTGATGTGAAGACATAGTTTGTGTTAATTGTGCTTCTTTGTGGATAATGCCTATCACTGGATTCTCCATGCACAGCGCACTGCAAGTCCCAGTGATCAGCTGATCATTAGGATTTGTGGAGCACAGCACAAGGCAGTTTCCAGGCCTTGATCACTGGGCTTCTGTGCAGTGCTACACAAGTCTTGATCAGATACTGTTGGGGCTTACAGACAACTACGCAAAAATGAGTCACCAGACATTATTGTGGCATATAGTGATTGACAGGTGGATGGCTCCGCCCATCTGTCAAACTTAGCCCATCAGGGTGAGAAATTCAGTTTCCCATACCACCTTATGGTAAGGGCTGCTCTGTTCTTCCCTCATATGCTGGAATAAATGCCTCTGCTCAAATGGTGCCTGCTGTAAGATGTGCATCTATCATTCAAAATTATTATGATTATAATTATTATTTATTAAATTTCTATATCGCCCTTCATTTGGGGACCACAGGGCAGTTTACAAAATAAAAACAAATACTGCAAATTTGATTAGCCACTTTAAACTCATCAATCAACTAGTCATTCTCCAATCAAGTGACAGCTGTAGTATGTTTCTATTTTCAAATGTCTATCATTCCCCATTTGAAAGATGCATGGTATGCTTGCTATTTTTACATTAATGGAAAGGAATAATCCTATCAGATACAATACTTACTTACATAAGTTCCAGGGGGCCTTTCTGCTTGCTTATCTGCAACAACTGCTCACTTTTTGGGGGAAAAGGAACAATTTCAAGGGCCGTTTGTGACACAAAATGTGGGAGGGGCCATCTATGGTTCAACAGCAACTAAGAATCAAAATCCACAATCATCTGTGCTATCTTGAGCATCCCTATAAGCTCTTTGAATTTCTGCATCCACACCCAGGGGCATAGTGTGTGTGTGGGGGGGGGGGGGTGCCAGGCGGACTGTGGCCCCGGGTGCACAATTTTTGAGTGGGCTTGAGTCAGGTGCCCCCAAGCTAGTACCTCCAGCTTGGTGCTCCTCTCTGCTCTCCAAGGGCTATGTTGACCAGCCGGGCTCCCCCCTGTACAGGCAGGCATGTGGCTTAGCATGGGCCTCCTTTGTTCTGGTGGGGGTGGGGTTAGATACATTAGTGATTTTGGAGGTCAGATAAAAGACTTCCCCCCAAAGGCATGGAACACAATACACTTCTACCAAAAGCTGAAAATAGGAACCTCCACAGCCTTTGCAACATAATGGTGGTGTCATGAATGAGCCAGCCCCCAGGGAAGGTTTCAGCCAGCTGAAGGAAGCAGCCAGGGACAGAGAGAGTTAACTGCCAGGCAGGATGAGCATTTGTTGTTGTTGTTTAGTCGTTTAGTCATGTCCGACTCTTCATGACCCCATGGACCAGAGCACGCCAGGCACTCCTGTCTTCCACTGCCTCCCGCAGTTTGGTCAGGCTCATGTTTGTAGCTTCGAGAACACGGTCCAACCATCTCGTCCTCTGTCGTCCCCTTCTCCTTGTGCCCTCCATCTTTCCCAACATCAGGGTCTTTTCCAGGGAGTCTTCTCTTCTCATGAGGTGGCCAAAGTATTGGAGCCTCAGCTTCAGGATCTGTCCTTCCAGTGAGCACTCAGGGCTGATTTCCTGAAGAATGGATAGGTTTGATCTTCTTGCAGTCCATGGGACTCTCAAGAGTCTCCTCCAGCACCATAATTCAAAAGCATCAATTCTTCGGCGATCAGCCTTCTTGATGGTCCAGCTCTCACTTCCATACATCACTACTGGGAAAACCATGGCTTTAACTATACGGACCAACTAGTTGGTCCAACTAGTGCCAACTCCCCCGTCCCTAGGAATGCTGGTTGATAAGGGCTTGAATGAGAGCGAGTCAGAACCCTGCCAATGCTCTCCAGATGTGCAAAATGGCGCAAACAGAGAAGGAAGCAGTTTAGCAGGCGGGAAAGAGCTAAGAGACAGCCTCTCAGAGAATGGGGAAGAGGCAGGAGCTGACCTTCTTTCCCCAAAGTCACAGAAAATGGGAGGGCTACAAGACAAGAAGCAAAACAAGAGGTGTCAGAAGAGAAAGTTGTTGCTTCTGGTCTCGCGGGAAGTACTCTTCTGAAGGGTCATCTTGATTGCTGAAGCCGGAGGCTAGGTTACAGCTGTCCGGAGCTATCTGTTTGTTTTGCAATAAAACCTCTTTTTAATTAACGACGCTTGCTGTGTTATCAATACAGGAACTGGGACGCATGACAGGTGAGCTTGTAGTATCTATTTTTGCAAGGCATCCATTGCCACCAAAAGATAATTGTCAGGCATCAGAGGATCTAACCCTTCCCCCGATAGGCTGCCAGGAACGGATAAGACAAGGAAAGTTCTTACCAATGCTTTTTATTCAATATTCACAGAGAGAGGCATAGAAATGCAGCCGCTTGGAGTAATGGCATTGCTCCGGGTGAGGCTCCACCCTCCTTCCTCTCTCCCTTCATGCTTCATCACTATGGGTGCTGAGGTGTGCCCTCTGTCTCTGAGTCCTCTGCTCTCCTACTTTCAAGGCCCACTGTGTTCTGGGAAGGGGGGTCTGGAATGCTTTCTAAAGATACTGAGTCCATCAACTGTCACTCCCCTGGTGCTTCCTCCTCCTCTTCCATTATTTCCCAGCTTTCCCCCTCATCTGCTTCTGAGCTGTGACCTCCCTCAAACTCCTGTTGTGATTCTGAACTGTCTCCTTCTTCTCTATAAGGGTAATGTTGGGGAGACAGTCTCCACCCTTCCTCCTCTGCCCAATCTCTGACACTAATTTTAAGGGAAATTTCCTGGAGGCAAGCTGAAATTGTTTTTAAAGATGGATTGCACCATATAGATTATTATGCCTTTTTACTTATCAAAATCCTTATGTCAGTTTCCCACCTCATTTGAATATATTCTGTGTTGCCCACAAAGCTGTCTAATATCATACCATATATCTTTGAGGCGGCCCCTTTTGCGTCATGGCTAGGTCTGCTACTTGGTGATTCAAAAGGTGTCAATTGTCTCAAGCCCTCTCCCATGCGTTCCAGATACTTTGCAAAAGTGCATAGTTGATACAGTTGCAAGCGGGAACATTTTGTACCTTTCGTCTTTGCCACCAGGTAAGCTTTTGAGATTGCTTTACCTCCTACAAGCAGATATCTAATTATATAGAAACCATTTGTTTCGAAATCTATGAATTGGTTGTATTTATCTGCATGTTTAAATAAGGAGTGATCTAGCAGAGGCATCAGTGATGAAGGCCTAGGAGTCAATACTGAGTTCCAAATCCACCATGCCATCAATGTTAAAGGTAAAGGTAAAGGACCCCGGACAGTTAAATCCAGTCGCGAACGACTCTGGGGTTGTGGCGTTCATCTCGCTTTACTGGCTGAGGGAGCCGACGTTTGTCTGCAGACAGTTTTTCCAGGTCATGTGGCCAGCATGACTAAGCCGTTTCTGGCGAAACCAGAGCAGCGCACAGAAATGCCGTTTACCTTCCCACCGGAGTGGTACCTATTTAACTACTTGCACTTTGACATACTTTCAACCTGCTAGGTTGGCAGAAGCTGGGAATGAGAAACGGGAGCTCATCCCATTGCAGGGATTCGAACCGCCGACCTTTCGATCGGCAAGCTCTAGGCTCAGTGGTTTAGACCACAGCGCCATCCACGTCCATGCCATCAATGTAGAACTGCCATCAATGTTACTTTCCATTAATACCAGTTCTAGATGATGGGATTCTCATTTGCACCTAATAACATCCTCCAGTGAGAAAGTGCTTGAACGAAAGTCAAGAAGAATGGGAAATGTAAAGTACTGTAATTTTGCTCTTCCTTATGCAATGCAACATATATGCAAAGAGACTTCCTGCAGTCAACACCCCCACTCTGAAAATGGGGGCTCTGACCATAAGTGCTCACTGTCTGATTGTGTATGCATGGAATACAGTCTTGTCCATGTTGGATCTCCTATATGAAGTGAAGCTTTTAAAAACTTTTAAGAAGCTATTCCCAGCTGCCCTTTGGTCTGCTTTGCTGGAATGATATGTCCTACAGTGTATGTTAAGGCAATTTGTAATAAACCCCCGCAAGCAAATACCCATCTATAGATTTAGAAGTGTTATTCCAGTGGGATTGTGAAAGTCATTTTCGTTTTGGGAACCTGGCAATATATATCCCAGGTAATGCATTTTAGCAGGTGGGGTGTATGTGTGTGTGTTGCTGTTACTGACATGTGATCTTCAGAAGTTTTAGTAGTTTGCTTCAGTTCACAGAAACATCTAAAAGTTCAGCAGGTAATCAGAACCTCTTGAGTCTGCAAAATTGGAATAGCAATCCCATGAAAATAGCTTCCTTCATGAGATTTTTGTTAGCTAGGCTGGAAATAAAGTTCAACCCAGGTTATCCTTTGCTGGAGAGAAAAATTGTCTGAAATTGTGTTGCAAGGGCATCAGAACATACTACATTTGAAACTGGCGCAGAAAAGATAAAGGAGGCTGCAGAGACAAACCCAGTTCGATGAATGCAGAGCCAGGGGGGAATCTCTGACACTGAGATTCCTTTCATTGATCCCTCATGCTGAGTTACAGCTGATCAGTGCCCTCGCCATTAAAGGCACTCAGCTTGGATTCTTGACTAGTGCTCAACAGCTTTTAGAGGCATTTAGCACTTAAGAAATATTCAAAGAATGATGAAACTACAGAGGAATCTGTCCTAGACCATTGCTCCACCTAGCTCAGTAGCATCTGCACTGCTTGGCACCAGCTCTCCTGGGTTTCAGACAGAGGTCTCTCCCACCCCTTTCTGGAGACACCAGGGATTGGAACTGGGAGCTTTTGCTCGCAAAGCAGATGCCATCCTACTAAGTTGTTGCACCTCTCCTGCATATATTTCTATGCTATTTTTAGGGCTCACCCACACGTCTTCTTTCCCCTGGGTAAAAATTGCTATTTAGCACACAATAGGAGCATATAACAATTTGGGTATTATCCAGGTTGACAGTTACTCGGATTTAGCATGTTTTTTTGCTTTGAGAAGGGACATGGGTGACGCTGTGGGTTAAACCACAGAGCCTAGGACTTGCCAATCAGAAGGTCGGCGGTTCGAATCCCTGCGACAGGGTGAGCTCCCGTTGTTCAGTCCCTGCTCCTGCCAACCTAGCAGTTCGAAAGCACGTCAAAGTGCAAGTAGATAAATAGGTACCGCTCCAGTGGGAAGGTAAACGGCATTTCCGTGCGCTGCTCTGGTTCGTCAGAAGTGGCTTAGTCATGCTGGCCACATGACCTGGAAGCTGTACTCCGGCTCCCTCAGCCAATAAAGCGAGATGAGCGCCGCAACCCCAGAGTCGGTCACGACTGGACCTTTACCTTTACCTTTACTTTTCTTCAAGAAAGGAGTGGGGCAAGGGGGAAACTGCTTGGACTTATACCTAGAAAGGGTGGGGGTCAAGCCAAAGACAACCCATAGCCATGCTTTCTAGGCCTGGGACAAGTGAGACCCCTTAGATTGGCAAAGATATTGTGTTCTAGCTCTGGGTCACTAGCGCCTATGTTATAAACCACCCTGTGATCTTTAGATGAAGGGTAGTACAGAAAGTTACTTAATAAATAATAATAATACTTCATTTGCAGATTGCCTGTGTGTGGAGCATACATTCACAAGCTTGTATTTTCAGACACTCCCCCCCAAACCCCCCCTGTAATAATGGCCAGTGCCCCTTAAAAGTTTGTTTTATATATATATATATATATATGAATTCTTAATGTACAATACAGAAGCATAGACAAGCAGAGTTGGAAGGGACCCTGAGGGTCCTCTAGTCCAACCCCCTGCAATGGAGGAATCTCAGCTAAAGCATCCATGACAGATGGCCACCCAAACTCTGCTTAAAAACCTTCAGTGAAGCAGAGCTTAGTTTTTATATTTATTTTAGATGTTTATCCCTCCCTTCAAACCTTTAACAAGGCTGCCAGAACAGCTTCCATATAAGTGATTAAAATCAGGAAATGCAGCATTCAGGCAAGAAAACCAAGCCAATAACCAGCATCAACAAGCCAGCATGGAAACCAAGATCTAGGAGGCTATTAGGTTTTTAAAGGGTCTTTAGGCTTTTACTAAAAAGGTTGGTGCAAGGCAAACTTGTTCCAAAGTTAGGGGGCCACAGCAAACAAACAAACAAACAAACAAAAAAACCTTAGCTCCAATCACTCACAGTGCAGGAAGATGGAAAAGGGGCATTTTAGAAAGATTGCACTATCCAGGCATATAACAACAACAGCAACAGCAACAACAACATTCATTTGCTCATAGAAGGGAGGAAAATGCATTTTGCCAATTCCTCCTTTTCTCTTGTATTTCCTTGCACCATTAAGGAGACTGCTCCAGAAAGTTCGAGGACCCTTTGGAACAATGTAGGAGGTGACACAGACAGACAAAAGTAGAATCAGCAAAAGTCTATTTGCTTCCCTCTGTTCCACCAGCAGGATCCCTGCACTGGATCAAAAGCATTCCATGGGCTATGGGGAGATGAAGTCTGGAAATCAAAATAATCTTGATTTGGACCATTTAGTTATATCATTCTTAAATATGGTTTGGTGGTTTCTTTGTTTTCTGCTGTGTGTGTGTGTGTGTGAAATCTTTCTCTCTCTTCTGTAAAAGATCTCATTTCCCCTCACCCTTCCTTACTACACGTTTCAGCTGGCGGATGGCTTTTGGCTTAATGCCTCAAAATTCGGAAGACTCTCAAGGCATAATCCAGCAGAAATGCATTGCCTTCTGTGTTGTGGTGCTTAATTCACTGCCTCGTACCTGACTCAGAGCCATTGATTTCCTAAATTTCCAGCCTTGCATCTGCCAATGGATACTATGGAAAAGAAAGGAAATCGCTTCCGTATTGGCCTCAGAATCAATCGGCTTTAAGCCCAAGCAATTAACTTCCTGAAACACTGTTGCATCTGCTTGGGGTCTCACCATGTGAGATGAAGAGAATTCTACCACCTCGGTATGAAATGGATGACACTGATTTGAAATTCATTGAGAGAGGATGTGAAGGGGCAAGTCTGGGAGTGACAGGAGGAGAAGGTCTGTCAAGTGCTTTTAGCGTTTGGTGTCCTCATTATATGCAATCACAAAGCCATCATGGTCTGCTCTCCTTGGTGACAAAATCGGCAGTGCAGAAAGTATGGGTATACTTCTTGGAATTCCTGTCCTACAAAGTCTCATGTTTAGACTCTTCTGCTTTTCAGTGCCCACTTGTCTCCATTTTTAGCCACAGCTCCTTCAGGCAGGATCACATCAATCTATATTATACCATGTGGCCAGTGGTAATGAACTGGCATCATGAAGGGTCTACATAGCCAAACAGATACAATGTTGGCACCTCCCCATTGAGGAGCATTAGCAGTGGAATCTTGTCCACCCAGACTGTAAACACAGCCTATGTGCAAAGATGCTGTATGTGTGATTGACGACCCTGAATATTGCAGAGTACAGTGGACACTCGGGTTGCGAACGTGATCCATGCGGGATGCACGTTTGCAACCCGCAGTGTTCGCAACCTGCAGCGGTGCGTCTGCGCATGCATGGGTTGCGATTTGGCACTTCTGTGCATGCGCGACCGCCGAAACCCAGAAGTAACCTGTTCCGGTACTTCTGGGTTTCGGCGGATCCATAACCCAAAAAACACAACCTGAAGCATTTGTAACCCAAGGTATGACTGTATGAGATCAGAGGCGCCAACTTGTGCCAAAGATTGAGGGGGCTGGGGACATCATGCACGACACACACAATGTCACACGTGGATGTCACACATACGACATCACATGGCTTTTGGGAGGAGCCAGGGGACAGAACTGAATTCATTGGCCAGTGGCCAGTGGCTTCTCTCTTGAGCTTGTCAGCCTTCCATGGCAGAAGCAGCAGGATCTGGCCACTGAAGCCATGCTTGGCCTCCACTGTCCCCTGATGGTAAGGAACATGGGTGGGGGAGCTCAAAAATTGATTGGGGGACCAAAAACGCTCAGACCCCTGAAGTTGGCACCCCTGTACTCAATTGTGTGTAGAACTTGTGCACTCTTGTTGGCTAGGACATACTTCAGCCATGCTGAGGTGTCTAGAAATCAGGTCTAGAAACCAGAACTGGAATGCCCCAAAGGTGGGTTTACCTGCTTTGGTCTTCATTTCCCTCCCCGATGGCACAAAATAAACTACAACTCCAGCAAAATCTCATCCATTGCTGAGGCAAGAAAGATGGCGGAGAAGGAGCTGCTCTTTGCTTTTAGACTCCAAAGAAACCTTTGACTATTTGTGTGGCTGGAATAAAGTTCGCTGTACAAAGGTGACGAGTCACTTCCGTTGCTCCCCCACTTTGACATTTGACCTCAGCCACCAGAAACATGACCACGAGAGAATGTGGCCTTTTAAAAATATATATATATATTTTATTAAGGCTTTTCTTGTTTTACAGTGTAAGTGTAATGCCTCGTATTTTTTTCTTCCATGTAACATTTTTACAAATCCGTTTCATTTGATGAGGCATTAGGGAGAGAAGAAAAAAGAAAAAAAAAGAAAAGAAAGGGGGGTGGAGGGAGGGGAGATGGATGGGGGTGGGGTCGGGTAGCGGTGTTTCTATTATGCTTAATGTATGTAGAGTTTGGTGTCAGCGTGCTTGTGTTGTTCACTTATGTTCCTTTGGTGGTGAGAGAGGTTGGGGTTGGCCTAGGGTGTGATTGTTTGTTTGTGATTGGCTGTGGTGATCTTTGTTTTCGTGTGTGAGTGAGGTGGGTGGGTGTTTTGGATCAGGTTAGCCATATTGATTTGTATGCTGTTGGTGGATTATTGTCGTTGTCCTGTTGGGCTGTGTAAGTAAAATCAGCAGCAACTAGGCCCCTGACAACATTTGAAAACCTCCTCCTAACAACAAAGGGAAACAGTAAAGGGGTGGTATCCGCAATATACAAAATACTACTCCAAAACCCCGCAAATCCCCTAGACGCAATAAAAAAACAATGGGAGAATGACATAGGCTATGAGATTAACCCCACTCAATGGACCAGAATGTGGTCTAAACCCCCCTTTAAATCCATATCAACGAAAAGAAAAGAACTCACACTGAAACTCACCTACAGGTGGTACCTAACACCAAGGAAACTAGCGCTAATACACCCAGGAACCTCACCAAAATGCTGGAGAGGGTGCACCTCCACAGGCATATACCTCCACACGTGGTGGGAGTGTCCCAAAATCCAACTATTCTGGACAACAGCCATACAAGAAATATGTAAAATAACTAAACAATTATTAGACTTCACCCCAGAATTGGCCCTACTAAACATCTTCCAAGACAACAATGCCCATTTACACCACAGAGAATGTGGCCTTTGAGCTTAAAAAGGTTCAACATCCCTACCTTGGAGAGACAAAAGACTTCTGGATTGCCCAGGCGGTGAGGCTGCCACAGTGCCTTCAAATGTCTCTCAGAGATGAAATGAGGTGCATACTTGGTCTGCTGCTCTTGGCAGAAAGGCCAAGGTGAAACTGAAGAGGATGTTCACCAATAAGACCTACACATGCCTCCTCTGCCCCCTTTGATCTGGGCCTGGCAGTACCCCAAATAAAGAACAAAAGGCAGGATGCTGAAAGACTGACAGAAAAGAAAGGTATTTTTCAAAGTAAGCTGCAACGATTAATAACAGCAACAATGTACAAATAATTTTGACTGAGCTACAGCAATTAATCTGCAATAGCCTTAGTCAGTTCTTTACCTTCTATTTTCAGAGTAAAATAATTCCAGGAAACCAAATGGTTATAATTTCCCCTACTGCTGCTGGGCCATTTGAAAGCTAGATTCAATTGTGAAAGAAAGACTGGAGAGGGGAGGAAATAGGTTTATTTTTTTAACTCTTGCTAGTGTGAGTAAGAATCTCTGGTACAACAGAGTGACCCCTTTTGTTAATATTCTGTCTGTATCTGTCAGATCCAGCAGGCAAACAACTTATATTGCTGTCTTGCGAATCAGCTTGGATACTTGAAGAAAGTCTGAGTGGCACTAGTTATTAACTAACTCTCTCTCTCTGTCTGTCAGTGAGCTGAGGGCCAATTGTGTATCTCCCATCTTTTCTGTAAATACATTTGGCTTTGGCTGCACACTGGGATTCTAAGCCAAAATCTTTTGATCAAGACAAGAAGAGCAAGAATCTAGCACAAATTTCTAGGCTATGTTAATCTGAGCATCTCATAACAGTCATCTCCCAGTAAATAAAACAGATCATCTGTTGGGATAAGTCAGGTGTACATACAGGCTGGGGGTGGAAAACTGGATCCAGGCGGTGCAATAGATCTTTATCTCCTCCACCGAAAGTTTGGCAGGTGTATAGAGCTACCAATGTATCAATCACCTAATGTCACGATGACACCAGGTGATCCACTTTTACTAATAATAATAATAATAATAATAATAATAATAATAATAATATTGTGTGACTTTGACCCCGATCTCCTAGGTCCTAGTCCAACACTCTAACCTATGGGTAGGCAAACTAAGGCCTGGGGGCTGGATCCGGCCCAATCACCTTTTAAATCTGGCCTGCGGACAGTCTGGGAATCAGCATATTTTTACATGAGTAGAATGTGTCCTTTCATTTAAAATGCATCTCTGGGTTATTTGTGGGGCATAGGAATTTGTTCATTATTTTTTTTCAAATATACTCTGCCCCCCCCCCACAACGTCTGAGGGACAGTGGACTGGCCCCCTGCTGAAAAAGTTTGCTGATCCCTGTTCTAACCACTACCCCACAATGGCTCTTCATTCTGTAGAAAAGGTTCACACCACTCAATATTTTACCTCCAGTCATGGTAATCTATAATGTCCTGTAGGAAGCAGGGAAGCCACATAAACTTTAGCAAAGGGGGGTGGAAATCATTCTAATGTTGATGGAGTTGATACTCTTAGATTAAAACCAGAACACTATTTTTCTACTAGTTTACAACATAGCAAATAAATCATGCTTTCCTAGCAGGAATGTAAAAAATTAAGGAGGGAAATGGGAGCACCTTTTTCTGTACCTTTCTGTTACAGAACAACACTCAAAAGGAAGGGCGGGGAAAGATTCTGTTGACTTTTTCACACAGTCCTATTGAATTACTGAAGTGGTGAGAACAAAGACTATTTCTGTGTGCGCTATGCTTCGCACATTTGCTGTGGAGAACTGTAGTATGACCTCACATTACAAAAAAAGACAGGATATGAGGTCATCAACTGACCACCCACAGCTAACAATAGAATTTCCCTAATGTGTCATAGGGAAGGAGGCCGTGATATTTGCATGCTGTCTATCGATTGGCTGCTCTCAGGGCTGCCAGCACAATCACCCCCAAATATAATTTGCCAGAATATTTGATGGTGTGCCTGGGCAGAATTTGCAAGAGAATTTCAGCTGGGCCATTGCCATTGGCCGTCATGCCAGATATCATGAAGTCTGACCAAAGACCTCTGGATCCAAAAGGCATGCTCAAACACGGTGTGTGTGTGTGTGTGTGTGTGTGTGTGTGTGTGTGTAAAGGCTTCTGTACCGAGTGAGACTTCACTGGTGTTGCTCAGATGCTATCTGCTGCCCTGGAGAAGTCTGGACACTGAGGTCCAGCTCTGAGGGCCTTCTGGTAGTTCCCTTGCTACGAGAAGTCACAGGGAACCAGGCAGAGGGCCTTCTCAGCAATGGCACCCACCCTGTGGAACATCCTCCCATCAGATGTCAAGGAGATAAAAAAACTATACAGCTTTTAGAAGGCATCTGAAGGCAGCCCTGTATAGAAAAGTTTTTAATGTTTGATGTTTTATTTTGTTTTTATATATCCTGGAAGCTGCCCAGAGTGGCTGGGGCAACACAGCCAGATGTGTGGGGTATAAATAATAAAAATGATGATGATGATGATGATTACCTATGACTACTACTGTGATGGCTATGTTCCACCTCCACTGTTAGAGGTAGTGTGCCTTTCTATCAGTGTACGGGAACAGATTGCTGGACTAGATGATCTAGCAAGGCTTTTCTATGTGGCATTGCCAGGCTTTGCTTCAAAAGCAACATCAGGACCTGCACATGCGCTGTTGGTGTATTGCCAAAATAAACTTGCAATGAGCCTTGAAACACGCCCTTGAAGCACACCCTTGAGGCACGTCTAAAACTTCTGTTTAGCAACAAGTGCCTTTATCAGGGCATGTCTGGAGAAGGAGAGATGCGGTGGAGGGTTAGGCAGTTGGCATTGGTCAGTGTGTCTGCCAGAATATGTGAAAGTCTGTGAGCCCGTCTCTCTGGCCGAATGGCTGAAAGGAGCAGAGATCTGTATACAGTTCTGCATCAGAGAGACGTGGATGGCACTGTGGTCTAAACCACTGAGCCTCTTGGGCTTGCTGATCAGAAGGTCGGCAGTTTGAATTCCCATGACGGGGTGAGCTCCTGTTCCTCTGTCCCACCTCCTGCCAACCTAGCAGTTTGAAAGCATGCCAATGCAAGTAGATAAATAGGTACTGATGTGGTGGGAAGGTAAATGGTGTTTCCGTGCACTCTGGTTTCTGTCACGGTGTCCTGTTGCACCAGAAGCGGTTTAGTCATGCTGGCCACATGACCCGGAAAGCTGTCTGTGGACAAATGCCATCTCCCTTGGCCTGAAAGCAAGATGAGCAGCGCACCCCTTGGTCGCCAATGACTGGACTTAAGTGCCAAGGGTCATTTACCTTTTACCTTTTCATAGTTCTGCATCTTATTTTATACGTAGACCAGTAGTGTTATTCAACTTCTAATGTAAATAATAAAGACTTTAGAGAAGAACTGGATGGGTGAGGTGGTTATTCCTGTCATGGGAATTCACCAAGAGAAGGTTGAACTGCTGCTGCTGCTGCGAAGACGCAGAAAGACTTTCTGAATAATTCTGTTGAGGTGGAGAAAGGAACCCCAAGCTCACACACTATCATGTACCTCAGGCTTCAGAATACCTTTTTGCCTTTCCTCCTGCTTGTCCTCTCAGACTACACCTCCCAGCACTCAGTGCTTCCAGCCCTGCCTAACAGGCAATCCTGTTGCTGTATCTTAGACCACCATCCCCCTTCAGCTTGGCTTCATCCTATTAAGGCTGCATTTAATATGACACCGAAAACCCCGTGAGGGTCTGGTAAGTTTTTACACTAATAGGTTTGAATCAGAGTTTCCCCTCGCCCTCTGAAATGGATTCCTCCTTTAAAAATAATAAAAAGGACCCAGGTGGTCCAATAGATATTCTAATTTCCCCCTTCCTTCGCCTGAGATGTGCATAGCTTGGGAATGCAGCCAAGACAGCTTCCGTCATCCCAAGTAACTGCTTTTTCCTTAACCACCCGGCAAGAATAGCTCAGGGCAATGAAAGTTCTTGGAGTCAAGTTGTAGGGCATCTCAAGATTCCAGTTTTAAATATTCAATGCACTTTGCTACATGACCTCTGTTTAACACATTATAATCACAAAATTATTCCATGGCAGAGCTATTCAGGTGACTGCACTTTTTAACTGTAGCGTTCAGAAAGGCACTTGCCACTGATTCAAATAGGAGTAAAATTTTATCTCGGACAAATGACTGTGCTTGAAATAATTGTGCTGAGAAAGGAGCGGGGGGGGGGGGGAGAAGAGAAAGGATTCCAGATTTTAATGGATTTCACTAAGTATGAAATTAATGCTCTCCATTTCTTTTAGAAATATATTGTGGGTTTCCCCCTCCCATGAAGCAGACAACTGGAGTTATGCTTGCCTGCTCTTTCCTGTATGCATCCTCCGACAGTTTCTGTTATGAACAATAACCTTTAACAAAATGCCACATACTTTACATAAACTTAAACTTGGTATCAAATAGCTCACTTAAAATTAACCCCGTGACTTGACTGGTGCTTATCTGACCCCTGACACCAGATTAGTACAGTACAGTACTTTTCTGCATTCATTATGACCCAACACTGCAGTGAATGTGGGTGGCCTTTTTTTCACTGTATACACAAGAGGCACAAACAGCTCTAGGGCATTTTTAGACCTGCACCTGCACTGTGGAAACGTCCCACCAGAGGCCTATCTGACCTCATCACTGGCCGCCTTTTGGCAAGCAATTGAAGATGTGGCTCTTTCAGCAGACATTTGTTTTCCATGTTCATTGGCACATAGGAAGGTGCCTCATACAAAGCCAAGAGCAATGGTTAATTTACCTTAGTGACATCTACACTGGCTAGAAATGGTTCTCCAGGGTTCTCCAAGTCCCACCTGGAGATGCCAGTGCCGAAATAAGAGAACTTCTGCGTTGACAGCATGTAATTCACTTACTGAACTATGGCCTTTCCTTGAATGAGAAGATGCTCAAATCCAAGGAAGGAAAGAGTGACTCTTGGTTATATGGCCACTTGGTGCTACAAAGATGTTTTGAAGCAAAAACCTGACATTAAGTTGAAGAGGTGTAATTATTGACTGTATGTTACTGAATTTGGGATTTAGTAGCTTTTAAGTTAAGTGGGTGGCACTGTGGCCTAAACCACAGAGCCTAGGGCTTGCTGATCAGAAGGTTGGCAGTTCGAATCGCTGCGACGGGGTGAGCTCCCATTGCTTGGTGCCTGGTCCTGCCAACCTAGCAGTTCAAAAGCACGTCAAAATGCAAGTAGATAAATAGGTACTGCTATGGCGGGAAGGTAAACACCATTTCCGTGCACTGCTCTGGTTCGCCAGAAGTGGCTTAGTCATGCTGGCCACATGACCTGGAAGCTGTACTCTGGCTCCCTTGGCCAGTAAAGTGAGATGAGCACCGCAACCCCAGAGTCGTCTGCGACTGGACCTAAAGGTCAGGGGTCCCTTTACCTTTACCTTTAAGTTTGTTGAAGTTGTTCATTTGTTTTTATTTGCTGTTGTAATCATTGTTCATCTATTTTGCTTTTAGTCTCATAGGGGTGAGTGAGGGGGTGTTTTTGATGAATAATATGTGATAAAGAACATTTGAAATAAATAAATGAACTTTTTAATGATTCTTTTTAAACTTAAAAAAAAGGTGAAAGAATGTATTGAGGAGAAACATGACCTGCGGCTTGTGAGATATATAAACGAAATGAGTTGTTTAATGCACAATTGCTAATTGAAAAAAAATAACAACAGAATCTCATTGACACTGAAGAACAAATTAGTACAGAAGCTATCTAGGCAGACTTCCTTTACACAAAGTGTAATTAAATTAGAATGAAGAGTACATTTTTATAGTTTTTCTTTTCTTTTCTTAAGGCATAAGTCCAAATCAGCAAAACAATGAGTCCATGCACAAGGTTCATTTTGCCACTTGCTGCTACAAAGATGCTTTCAAGCAAGCAGATGATACTGGAATGGAATTAAACAGAACAAATGCAATTATATGCTGCATCTGCCCTCCCCATCAGAAGGAGAATTGCTTTGGGAGGAAAAACAGTGTGCAGCTACAATCAAAGGATAGGAAGCAGGATGTGGGATTTGTGATTTGGGTGAGTGTTACATAAATATCACTGATGTGTATCCACCTCAATCCCTCACACATTGCTACAGGGAAGTGGCAAGGTGTTGGGGATAGATTCTGTTTTCTGAAATAAATTGCAAATATGGTTGGGGAGAAATTTAAATCACATTTATAGGTGCATCTACCTAATTCGCACTTTTCAAAGCAAGACACAAATCGAAACATAGCCATTCCTCAAAATGCACACTTCTCTGAATTTTGCAGTGCACTTTGCCAGCCAAGTTACATGTGAGAAAATACATATACTAGGTAGGATAAAGCATTCCTGAAATGCCTAAATTAAGAGAAACATTATATTAGGGGAAATTGTTTGGAAAGGAAAAATGTGTTTATTATGAGAAATTCACACTAAAATGCTGGTGAATTTTCAGGAGCATTAAAATAAATAAACACAACCCACAAAATGATGTGGAAGTGGCAAACTGAACTTATGATTTTAAAAAAATGACAAAATTAAAGAAATCAAGTAGACGTATTTGTCCATTTCTACCTTGCACCTTTCTGACCAATTATATTTCCCTCCCTAAAGCAAATAAAATGAAAACAAATTGCCCCCAGGTTGACCCTTGCCTTGTGGGGTCCCATCTATAATTGTGAATGAGCATTTAGGGGAGAGGATTTCCTATCTTAACTCCTTCCTCCATTCAAATGTTTCAGCATTTGCTTAATAACTGGAGTGCCTTTTTAAGAGACAGATAATTCAATGGCATGCACCCTTCTTTACCATTAAGAAGACTGGGCTGGCATTCAGGGGCCAGGCCTCTCAGAAAGAAGCAGCATCTCATTGTGAAAAAGCCAAGGCATATGAACTGTGGGGCAAAGCAAAACAAACATCAAAGCTGAGGCTGGTTCCAAAAAGCCTCCCCAGAGAAGTTTCGGTGTTTTGAGGGTAAATAGGGGCTGGGTGTACAAAGAAAGTGTTATGTACTGAAGTTCTCACCCTGGGCCAGCAGGGGGATACTGTAGATAGTTATGCAAATAAGGGATGGAAAGTGACGTTCCGTGATTGGATAGTTTTAGAAAATTGTTACAGTTACATTGTACTGGAGCTCTAAATAAGCAGGCTGACTGAACTCTTCAGTTCAGTTCTGTCCTGGCCTGAGAATAAACAAGAGCTGTTTGAAGAATCGCTGTGTCATCTGATATGTTCACCCACAACTTAACATAAAGTATGGCAGGGCTCTGGGGAATGAGTGCAGGATCGGGAACAATGACAGAAGCCCCTTTCTACTCTCAGGTGAAGGGCACAGCTTGGAGCAAAAGTGAGGATGCAGTTCTCACCCAAGCCTTGATGTGTTCCAATGCTAGACCATCCATTGATGTATGTGCACTGACTGCAGTTAGATGCAAAAGAATTACCAAAGGTAAAGAGTGATACCATTTGCCATGACATGTTTAGCAAAAGCATGGCATATGATGTGGATCTGATTCCAGGAACAGTGCTGCAAGGTTCAGCTTTTGAGGAGATGAGGGAGCACAGTGGACTTGGCATCCTTACCTACAAGGAATACCTGCAAGGCAGTAGATATCAGATCCCCAGATCTCTGTGGAGTATTAGCTTCAGCCAACTTGGAGCGTCCACCCCTCCCATTTCTTTGTCTTCGAAACTGCCTCACACGCAATCCAACTGGCAGTCATCTTAGGTCCTGTCCTTGCATGTGAATTCCCCATGCCATTAAAGGACATTAAATGTTATTTCATCAAATCTTGGAATCTAATCAGGCATCACTTGAAGGTGAAGCCATAGTGACAGGCCCGTTTACTGCAATCAGTCAACAAACTCACAACAGCAGGGGGTCGCACATTCAGACCAAATCTAACTATGTTGTGGCAGATTAACATTCATCCAAGTGACGCTTGTAGTCATTTTAAGCACTGACAATTTATTCTAAGCCATGACTGAATAAATGACTTTCAAAATGGATGGGCAGAGCAGCCCAAATTCCTTAACTGCCGTGCAGGAGAAGTTTTGGATGAATCAATGAAGCCCCTCTCTCCTCAGGTCTTCCTGGCTGTGATACGGAAGTTCCACAGCCGTGGAGATCCCCATTCCATCTGCTGGAATCATGGATGGGTAGAAACTGCTGCCAGCAGCATCTCCCCTGATAACAGGAAGTATTAATATCCAAAATGGGGGCTTTAGGAAGCAGGGAATGGAATGGGAGGTCTTGTGGTGGTCAAGGAGCCACAGGTTCTTTAAATGGCCAAATTAGCTGTGAATTACACCATGGGGCCTGATGTTGGTCTGTTTGCTGCACCAGCTTCATAGCTGTCAACTCCCCCCCCCCCCTTTTTAAGGGAAATTCCCTTATTCCGAATAGGATTTCTCGCAAGAAAAGGGAAAAGTTGACAGCTATGACCAGCTTGGACCTAACATAGCAAAACAGTCTGTTTTTCCTGGTCGACGTGAGCAGCAGGGCTGCAGATGCAGAAGTGACCCCACTGCTCTGTTAAACACCATTGCTGCCTAGCTGGGGTTAGGATTACACCCTAAACCAATCATTTAAAGCCACAGGGTGTTGACACATTTCTTTACAGCTGAGGGCAAGCATGCCAACTCTATATTGTAAAACTCCTGCAGTTTATTTGTTTTAATCAGGGATTTAGGGTTGCTCAATTTGAAATCGATTTAGCATCAAAAGGACACCTGACTGTCTCCTGAATGGTGTAGACCGGTGTTTCCCAACCTGTTGTCTCCAGCTGTTTTCAGACTACAATTCCCACCATCCCTGGCTACTGGTCTTGCTAGCTAGGGATGATGGGAGTTGTAGTCCAAAAACAGCTGGAGACCCAAAGTTGGGAAACACTGGTGTAGACCTTGAAGTTGTCTACCAACAGTCTCGGTGCTAACTGAGCCAGCAAAAGTTACTTGGTCACCATCTTCCCCTTTATGGTGAAATATATTACAATTCTATTTAAATGATATTCTCTTCCCCCTAAATTTACCTGCATATATTGCATATTTTAGGTAACTCTATGCTCTGTTAAAGGATAATTTTTGTATTGACCTTTTCCAGAAAAGGAAAGGAAAGACTTCCTGTGCAAAAAGGGAGAAAAAAAGGTGTGTATTCAACAACACCTGAATATTTAGATATTTGCAATTTGACAAGCCTTTGGAGGATTTTAATACCAGTGGAACAATGAATGGCAAGCAAATCTGATTTGCAAAACTTTGGAACTCAAGGGAATCCAAAAGATAATTACACCTTTCACCAGCCAAGTATCTTATTCATAAAAATTAACTGTACCATGGGCTGGCATCTGTGTTTAGATGGGTATTAGAAAAGACACATATTCCCTTTGCAATGTTTTCAGTAGTAGAATGGGCTCCCTTGGTTAAAGAAAAGTCCTTTATTTTATCTTTCTAAGTGAGAATAAGAAAACAATTTTGTACCAGCTTTATCAGCCTTAAGTAATCAAAATGGAATGATTTTCCCCTGGCTTTTCCATGGCCTTAATTTCTGACAGATTGGCTGCAGGTTGGTCGCAATGCACGATAAGCCTGAATACTCTCTCCCAACATCTATCTGATGTTCTGGTTGAGACACAGATTATTAAATCATGGAACTGTCTGCCTGTTCGGGGTGAACATGCTGCATCTCCACAGACTGCACAACATTTAAGAGCACAATTGGGAGCACGAATCTGCCTGCCCCTTTCCCAGGTGTCGTTTTTACAGTCTGCATTCTCTATTCACAGAGGGATTCTGATATGCTAATAGGGTGTATGACCAAAATTAGGCAGGCACTACATTTTAAGAGCTACAATGCACACTGGGCTGTTGGGAGGCCATGTGTGTTACTTTACAGAAGGCAATCCTTTATTTGAAAGCTCCTAGCATGAGAAAGGCAACCTTGTTTAAAGAAGTATAATTAGGGAGAGCTGCAACCCTTAAGCTGTCCATCAACAGTTAGCAACAGAACAATGCACTGAGCAGGCACACAGGTGACCTAGTCACAGACATCCCCACCCAGGTGTGAAGTACTGTATTTCTGTTTAAATTACAGGAATTCTTTCTAAATATGCATCTATGCATATGCAAGTGTTCTACAAATCTATACCTCTTCTTTGGCTATGCATTTTTTTGGGGGATGCAGCAGTGGTCACCTGTACTGGTTGGTGATGAGTCTCATATCCGTTACACACAGTGCTGGAATTACGTATAAGCTAAACAAGCTATAGGTTAGGGCCCCATTCTTTTGGAGGCCCCCCAAAAAAATTAAAGGGAAAAAACCTGGATGTAGATTTCCAAAATATAAGATAAAAAACAAATAAAATAAAACTTACATACAGCAACAGTGTTTTGTGTTGTGTAGGCTCCTATGCTGTAAATAATGGGCCCCGTCTGCTAGCCTGCTCCCTAAAATATCATTGGTTTGTTCATTTTGATATATAGGGTGCCTATATTCTGCATGGACTGGTCCATAAATTACTATTAAGCATAAATTCAAGACAAAAAACAGTGATAATTTGTTGTTGACAAAGGACAGCTGGACACATGAAGGGCCCCATTACCTTTAGTACCTTAGGGCCTCATCAAACCTAAATCTGGTCCTGGTTACACAGGTCTGTTGGGAGCTCTTTGTCAACAATAGGGGTCCAGCGACATGCCTTTTAAATAACATAGGACACTGGGAAGTTAAACATCAACATTCCAGTTCAACAGTTCCAATTCAAGCAGCCCAGTTTATGTATGTGTCATGGATTGGTTGGACACAGAAGGATGGTGGCAGAAAGCAGATGGGGAACCACCAAGCGAAGAAGACTCAGAGCCCGGAAGTGGTGTTCACTTTCCTTCTTTTGCAGAAGCTATATCTCTTGGGACATCGAATCAGTCTTTTCCAGTACTGGTGCCTACAATGTACAACTTCTGGCCTTAGGATGCCTGCCTTCTCCCCATTCTAACAATGACAGTTGCCATTAGGATGACTATAAGTACCACTGTGGGACGCGGGTGGTGCTGTGGTCTAAACCACAGAGCCTAGGGCTTGCCGATCAGAAGGTTGGCAGTTCGAATCTCTGTGACGGGGTGAGCCCCCTTTGTTCGGTCCCTGCTCCTGCCAACCTAGCAGTTCGAAAGCACATGCAAGTAGATAAATAGATACCGCTACGGCGGGAAGGTAAACGGCGTTTCCGTGCGCTGCTCTGGTTTGCCAGAAGTGGCTTAGTCATGCTGGCCACATGACCCGGAAGCTGTACGCCTGCTCCCTTGGCCAGTAAAGTGAGATGAGTGCCACAACCCCAGAGTCGTCCGTGACTGAACCTAATGGTCAGGGGTCCCTTTACCTTTACCTCTATAAGTACCATTACACAAACTATAAGTACAGTGGTACCCCGGGTTACAGACGCTTCAGGTTACAGACTCTGCTAACCCAGAAATAGTACCTTGGGTTAAGAACTTTGCTTCAGGATGAGAACAGAAATCGTGCAGCAGCGGCGCGATGGCAAAGGGAGGCCCTGTTAGCTAAAGTGGTACCTCCAGAATAGACCTCCAGAATGAATTAAGTTCTTAAACCGAGGTACCACTGTGCTATTACAATAATTTTACATAGGAAAACAAAGGGAAAAATAAAATAAATAAAATAAAATAATTTTGTATGTAAAATCCAATAGAGATACAGACAGGGGTGAAAATATTTCTTTTTCTTTGGCGATCACTCGTAGCCGAATCAGATTGTCTTCCATAAACACGGTTTTAACAATGAGTCCATAAGTGACTGTGGTGGCCAATTATGGATCCACACGTCCTTCCACAGTGGGGACATTGGTTTCCGGGCGGGAGTTGATCACAGTGTGGATTTGCCAAGCGTGCCTTCCTCTTAGCACGTTTCTCCCTTGCGTCTTGAGTTTGAGCGTCTTCAAAGCCCATGGCACCTTTGGTAAAGACTATTCTCCAACTGGAGAGCTCGCAGGCCAGTGTTTCCCAGTTGTCAGTGTTTATACTACATTTTTAAAGATTTGCTTTGAGACAGTCTATAAACCTCTTTTGCTGACCACCGGCATTATACTTAAAGGTAAAGGTAAAGGGACCCCTGACCATTAGGTCCAGTCGTGACCGACTCGGGGGTTGCAGCACTCATTTCACTTTATTGGCCGAGGAACCACCCAAAGCAGAGTTTGGGCCCTTAAAATGGAAGCCAGAAGGTAAAGGAAGCTAATATCAATTACAATGGCCAATATAAGTTAATCACATAGCTATAGCGATTAACCCACTGTGTTGCATGTTGTTCCACTCCTTGCATTCCCTTCTATAATAACAGCCAAACTATGACACCCATCCATGCCCCCCCCCCCAATTTCACTGCCTACTTTGGGCAACTCTAAGCACCTCCAGTGAACACTCCTCTCTTCATCTATTCAGTTAGTATCTTATCTGGCAATCCCTATGCTGTAACAGGATTTTCTGAGGAAGGATTAGGCAAAAGCAGTAGCTGCTCTCAATCTATCCATCGTCTCAAAACGACAGCTCATTTTCCTGTCTCTCTGGTCAAATTGCTCCAGTATCTAACTGTTTTTCCTCCCAGGTCCAGCCACTTTCCCCAAGGTACAATATCTAAATCTGTAGTGTTTAAGCCTCACATTTTAAGTAGGTCATATTTCATTTGATATTTAAAAAAAAAACACAAAAAAAACAGCCAAATAAAATACATACCTCATTTGGCCTTTCAATTTTCTTTTCATGTTCTTTTCAGGAATATACATGACTTGTTGATTGTTAAGACGCCAACTACTTTTCTTTTCTTTTGCCTTTTGCCTTCATTAACACATGTTCAGGAAGAAAACCTGAAAAACATGAGCCCCAGGCTCCTACTCTTGTTAATCTGGCCCTCTGCAACCAGTCTAATGCACTCAGCCTAACAGCTTTCATTAGCTCTGGAAATGACCTTAGAAAATCTAATCAGGTTTTAGCTGTCACAGACAGTTACAGAGGAAATTTGACTTTCTTTTGTATAGAGTTTTCGCATTTATAGGAAAGTATTGTTCATGGAAATATTTTAATCTGCTGCTCTGGGATCTGATCTTCTACAATAGGCCCAATTTCAAAAGCCCTCTGCATTTGATCTGTTCGGACTTCAAGAAAGGGTGATCTCTCCCTTACTTAGCAGACTACTTGGATGAAAGAGATAGTAAAAGTGTGTGTGCATGTGCGAGTGAGAGAAGCAGGAAACAGGGGTGGCAGAGAGAGCTGCTAGCGGATGCCCAAGGGAGGAGGACAGCAGAGGCTATGGAGAGGCCATGAAGAGGCAACTGGATACTCCTATATGGAGCTGTTGACTGCGATAGAGAAGAAACAGGAAGGGAGGGGAGGGCAAAAAGGATAAAAGGTTTATGTGGTGGCAATGTAAAATTATTAAAAAGGCCTGGGAAAAGACATACAGTCATACCTCATGTTACGTCCGCTTCATACTACGTTCTTTCAGGTTATGTCCTGCTGCGACCCAGAAGTACCAGAAAGGGTTACTTCCGGGTTTCGCCACTCGCGCATGTGCAGACGCACAAAATGACATCACACGCATGCGCAGAAATGCAAATCGCAACCCGCGTGTGCGCAGACGTGCCGCTGCGGGTTGCATTCCTTTCATGTTGCGAACGGGCCTCTGGAACGGATCCCGTTCGCAGCCAGAGGTACCACTGTGTAAAGACTGGAAAGGAATGTGGGGGGGGGGGGATTAAGTTATGATGCACAGGTCTTGATGGACTTATTGAATGAAAGACTTTGTTCCTGTACTTAAAAGTGGATGCCAGGACCAGCCAGCTCCGACTGAAGGAAGAAGTCTCTGCCAAAGAAGATATAGAAGATTGGCAAGATAAATTATTGAACTATGCAAGACAAATTAGTTAATCTGAAACCCAATAAAGAAAGAGGACTTTTTTGGGGGGAAAGGTGGGGCAAATGTTTAATGAATATCTTTTGAGCTTTGTGTATAGTTTTTGTACATTAGTATAACTTTTAAAAGTCACTTGTAACAAGATGAAGAAGGTTTAAAATTGAATTAGAGTGGTACCTCGGGTTACGCTGGTACCTTTAAGTTTCAAACTCTGCTAATCCAGAAATAGTACCTAGGGTTAAGAACTTTGCTTCAGGATGAGAACATAAATCATGCTCTGGTGGCACGGTGGCAGCAGGAGGCCCCATTAGCTAAAGTGGTGCTTCAGGTAAAGAACAGTTTCAGGTTAAGAAGAGACCTCCGGAACGAATTAAGTACTTAACCCGAGGTACCACTATATTAAGAATATACGGCTTTAAGGACGTGCGTGAACGAGTATTAAACAATGGAACCGAGAGGGGGAGTGGTGGGAAGTCAAACAAAAATTATGGTTAAAAATGTTGTTCATGATGCTTTTGTTGTTATATTTGGAAAATTAATAAATAGTTATCAAAATGACACTGGCTCACCCTCCTGCCCAAGCTCAAGCACTGGCAGTGCTAGCAGGGGCAATAGCAACATTCCGGGATCAAATCAGAAGCCAGGATGGCTATGGGCACTGTAGAGAAAAGGCCTGCATGCAGAGAATATGACATTTAAATTCAGGATTTTTTTGCCCCTGAGCTATAGCCATGCTGTCAGCTGTTGGAGAACTAGGTTGCTTGACTGACCCCCTCCTTCAACTGGCAAGTGAACGAGGTAATCATAAACCTTCCCAGTTTGTCTGCAAGAGATTATCACCGAAGTCAGGAGTATGAGGGCAATAATTTTGTTTTCCTTTAGTTTCACAGGGTTCTGGTTTCAGGCTAGCCATTTAAATGGCAACATGTCTTTGCGAGATGATTTAAATTTCTAATGGAAAGCTAAAAGGTTGCAGTTAGATTAGCTGAAGGGATCTTGTTAAACCTCAGTGTGTTTTTGCCAGTTGAACTTGTGCAGCCAAGAGCAGCAGCACTACTGATTTCAATGGAGTTATCTTCCAGGAAACTATGTTTATGATTACAGTCATGCTGATCCTAATAAACTGGACATTATACAGTACTGTGTACTGCTGCTCTTTGGTGTGTGCATATAAAGGACAGGTGCAGATACTTGGGTTTTTGGACTCTTGTTGGACATAAGGCTATGGACTCTCATTGAGCTATGGGTAGAGATGGAAGGGAAATTAACGCAACTCTAGTTAATTCCCACTTCTCAAACCAATACATGGATCAAAATGAAGGTGTATTTTAAAATTAGCATGTTTATGAATTTTGCAATGCAGTTCTCCAACAAAAAATGTATACAGAAAAGTCTGTATTTGGGGAATGTGTGCATGAAAATAACACTAAAAACACTACATGAGAGAAAATTGCTTGCAGAAAAATGGTATCTTAGGGGAAATGCTGACTAAAATGTTGGCAAATTCACTCAAGGAAGGTGTGGAGCAGGGCTAGTGTAGGAATAAAGGGGATGACAGGAGATTGAATGCAGGTGAGCTGTGCAGAAGCACACTGGCAAGCATGCTCCAAGCAAGCTGCCAGCTAGCTCTGCTGAGGCTCCTTTTATTAGCAAAAGTCAACAATTGGAAACAGTAGTGAAACCACCCTGAACTTTATGTATTTCCATCTAAGCACATTTCCAGCATTAGCAAATACATGTATCAACAGGTGCTTCCCTCAGATGTTCCCCCCGATACTTGATTATGTCTGCGTCCCCCATCATGCTCCAGCTGAGCGATATGTCTAACAAACAAATTGTGAGAGGACAAAAGGTCAGGGGGAAAACCCTGTTTTCTAGCCAAGAAGGCAAAAGGTCAGGGAAAGCAGGCGTAACGCTCCTTGACATACTGTTGCATGTCTGGTACGAGGTTTGCCTTCGCAAAGCAGAGCATTACCTCCACAGGCTAGTGTTGGATATGGCTTGGGGAGAATTCTGAGGATGTGATAGAAAGGACTGGAGAACTATGTTTGGCCTCCAGGACTGAGGTTCCTCGCCCCTGCTATTGACTCAACATCCTTGACTTGAATCATAAAGATATGCTAGGAGCTTCAATTCTTAAATTGTGTTTGCCTTCATTGCATGTCTGACAAAAAAGATAGCATGTTCGGCTCTTAGAATCAGAACTGTAGAGTTGGAAGGGACACCAAGAGTAATCTAATCTAACCCCCTGCAATGCAGGAATCCCAGTTCTTCTTCTTCTTTGGCCATCACTCGTAGTAGAGTAACATTGTCTTCTATAAACATGGTTTCAACAATGAGTCCATAAGTGACTGAGGAGGCCAATTATGGATCCACACATCCTTCCACAGTGGGGACATTGGTTTCCGGGTGGGAGTTGATCACGGTGTGGATTTGCCAAGCGTGCCTTCCTCTTAGCACATTTCTCCCTTGCGTCCTGAGTTTGAGTGACACCTTTGGGAAAGGCTGTTCTCCAACTGGAGCTCTTGCAGGCCATTGTTTCCCAATTGAAGCATCCATGACAGATGGCCATTCAACCTCTGCTTAAAAACCTCCAAGGAAGGAGAGTCCACAACTTCCCAAGGGAGACTGTTCCACTGTCTCACAGTTCTTACTGTCAGAATGTTTTTCCTGATGTTTAGCTGGAATCTTCTTGTAACTTGAAGCCATTGGTTCGAGTCCTGCCCTCCAGAGCAGGAGAAAACAAACATGTTCCCTCTTCCGTGTGACAGCCCTTGAGATACTTGAAGATGGCCATCATATCTCCTCTCAGTCTCCTCTTTTTCAAGCTAAACATCCCCAGCTCCTTCAACCATTCCTCATAAGGCTTGGTTTTCAGAGCCTTGATCATCTTGGTTGCTCTCCTCTGCACATGCCCCAGCTTGCCAATTTCCTTCTTAAATTGTGGTGCCCAGATAGAGGAGGTAGCCATGAAACTTGCTGGATGACTTTGGGCCATCTGGTGAACATCTAAGTCCAAATACTTTTCTTCCCTTGTCTGGAAATGTCACCCCACCCACATCTATTTTTCATTTTTAATTGCTTGTTTGTATTTTGATATCACGGCAGCTTATGGCCAGGAAAATAAAACCCAACTGCCTGACTGATAAGTCCAATTTCAATCATAATAATTGACAAGGTGTGTGGGTGGTAATTAAACCCAAATTACACTGAATGAAAAAGTTTGAAATAATTCATCATCAAGAGCAAACAAATAAATATGCATATTAATATGTAGATTGAATTATGATTAGTGAAGTTGCATGAAAGAGTGATTTATTTCAGTTGCAACATTGATTTGACAGTTCTTTAACATATAGATTGCAATTCATATTAGTTTCAAATGACTACATTTTGGTCTTAATGTATTGAATTTGTTATGACCATCGAGTGTTTCCCACATTTCTTAAAGTAGATATGTACTTTGCTTCTGAACTGAAATAGAACACACACTTTATTTTTACTTCCCAAGAAATGTATCTTTTTATAGAAAATTTATCTCACACACCCTTTCTAAGCCTGAATTTCTACATCAGTCTAAATTCCAAGCATGCCAATATGGGTGTGTTGTATAGTTTTAGGAGATTTATATTCCAGTTTTTGACTGCAGCCCTCAAAGATGCTCACAACATTGATACAAATGCAGCAGGTACACCAAGAACTAGGGAGGAGAAATTTGATCAGCTTGCATTTTAATGGGAGCCGACCTAATTGGTGTTTCCCAAGTAGCATATTGAATACAAAAACTAAAACAGAACTATCCTTAGACATTTTCAGTTTGCGCAAAATCTAGAGGCCTGTAAAACAAATTCACTAGGGGGCTGGCAGTGGCGAGTTCTGCTTCTCTTCTGACAGCTGGCTTAGTTTCTATGCTGATAACAAAAGAGGAGGGACCATAAAGTCCATGTCTCTTCTGCCAACTCCCTCCCTTGTCTACATGAAATTTACAGAGCTACAGTTTCCATAGGTCCCTGGGAAAAGGAACTGACAGAATTGTGGCTCTGGGAGGGGAATAGGTGTAGAGGCAGATTTAGGGGAGAGTGACTGGTTTAGTTGCACCGGGCGCCACAACTATGATGTAGAATGGAAGGCGAGAGGCTGGGGGTGGGCGCCAAATTTTGGCATCACACAAGAAGCCGCTGACATTTGAGACTCCAAGGTCCATTACTGATAGGAGTCTCCTAACAATTCTCAGCCCCCTTAACAGACCACAGCCTCCAGGATTCTTTGAAGGAAGCCTAGTTGAAGTGGTATTATATTGCTTTACATGTATAGTGCAGCTGGGATCATAATGTTTTATTCTACATGCAGTTTTTGCTTCTGTTGATTGCAATTATTATTCTTTTGCTAACCTGATCTCGGTTTTTTAAGGGAAGATCATTATTGCTTATTCAGTGGTACCTCCGGTTGCGAACGGGATCTGTTCCGGAGGTCTGTCCGCATCCCGAGGAATTCACAATCGGAGGTGCCGTTTCTGTGCATGGTGTGGTTTAGCGCTTCTGCACATTTGTGCATGGTGAAAACCAGAAAAATACTTCTGGGTTTGCTGCCTTCACATCCTGAAAGATACGCAACCAGAGGTGTGCGTATCTAGAGGTACCACTGTAAAGTTGCTTTCTCTTCACCTCAGCACATTTAAGTCTCTCTTGAAAGTATAACCTAAACTTCTGTGCCATTCATTAATTACGACCTTACAGACCCTGCTAGCATTTTTATTGTGGCACTCAATGACCACTTCCAATTTGTGCTTCAAGGCTCAGCGTGTTTGCATTATTGGATGTCAGGCTGGAGCCCCTGCTTGTCGAAAATGAATATGGAATCAACTCTTATTATGATAGATTTTTAAACCAGGCAGTTGAGAAGCCATTGAACCAATGCTTCTGACATTGTAATACAGTATATTTCAAGCAAGACCTTGAATGTTTGAAAGCAACTTACCGTACATCGAACAGAGACTTCACTGTGACTTTACAAAATAATAGGTATTCATCTGTGGCTAAGGTACTCGTTGTTAGCTATGGCCTCTTCATCAAACAGCAGGCTGATATCCATGGTGATGGATAAAATGCTAAGAGGAAACTCCAAGCCATGTTTTAGCTGGCACTCTTTCCAGAAAGATTATTTTGGAAGTTGAGGGAAAGTTCTAACTTTATTTACTTTATTTATATACTGCATAGAAAATTGCTTTTCTGCCTATCAAGCTCCAAAAAGTGTTTTATGAGCAATACATTTTTAAATAGGTGAAAGGCAATTAATCAACAACAAAAGTATAAGCCAGAACATCAGCCCAAAGCAGAAACGACAATAAAGAAGAATCATCAAGGCAAATTGCTAATGATTGGATATCACAAATGGCCTTGAAAACCACATTTTGAAAACTGGTCAGGAGGAAATAAGGTAGTGGTTGCTGCTGTCTCCATGATTGTCTCCACACCAGTCCATAACTTTACAAGCCACATAAAATTTTCTCACAAAATTTTCACAAGGCCCTTTCGGAATTTTGGTGTTGTGTGTTTTGTAAAAACTCCAGGAGCAAAGGAGATCTTTACACTTATTACTTGTTCATGCTGAACCCTTGTATAATTAGAATGGGCAGTGATGAGAACATACTTAAGGTGGATCTCCACACAGGAAAAATGCTATAAATAAGTCAGAAATTAAATCATTATAACAAAAGGGAGGGGACTGCTATGGAAAATCTCTTAAAATACTTTTTTGCTCTCCACTCTCTGATGGTACATTTTTATAACACATTCAAAACACTGTTTTTTGACTAATGTAGCAGATACCTTAATTTTCTACCTGGATAAGTTTCCTTTGTTTTGGTTTTATTATTTTCAAGTATTAAGATTTCTAGCCGCTAACTATGTGAGATGTAGGGCTGATGAGGGTACTCTTCAATCTCTAACTTGGAAAGGCTTTCTTCTTGACCTCCTATGTTCTGATTTTTCTGCCTTATATTATTTTTGATTGATGTTTGATTTCTGGCAGTTTATTGTATATTTTGTTGCAATTATAAGCTGTTCACTGCTTTGGGACACCTTTGGGGCCAAAAGATTGTATATAAACTATCTGTAAATTACAACACACATACACATAGTCCTGGTCAGGCCATTGGACCATCTAGTTCAGCACTATTTATACCAAATGGCAGTTTCCCTAAGTTTTCCGCAGCCTCACCTAGAGAGGCAAGAGACTGAACCTACAAAACATATGCACAACCACCAATATATCGCTCTTTACAATTTAAGCTGTACTAAACGGATGGAAATATTCATTTATACCCAGGTCAGTGGTGCAGTAACCAGACCTTCCAAGTCACTGTCCCTATTTTCCAGGGACAGTCCTGGATTTACAGAAGCTGTCCTGGTGTCTGATTTGATCCTGGAATGTCCTGCTTTTCATTAGGATGCGCCTATTTTTATCAGAGAAATATTGGAGGGTATGGAGTTATTTGATCCCCCCCCCAAGCAGATTATAAGGGACGCGGGTGGTGCTGTGGGTTAAACCATAGAGCCTAGGACTTGCCGATCAGAAGGTTGGCGGTTCGAATCCCCGCGACGGGGTGAGCTCCTGTTGCTCAGTCCCTGCTCCTGCCCACCTAGCAGTTCGAAAGCATGCCAAGTGCAAGTAGATAAATAGGTACCATTGTGGCGGGAAGGTAAACGGCATAGTCATGCTGGCCACATGACCCGGAAGCTGTATGCCAGCTCCCTCGGCCAATAAAGCGAGATGAGCGCCGCAACCCCAGAGTCGGCCACGACTGGACCTAATGGTCAGGGGTCCCTTTACCTACCTAAGCAGATTATATAGCTTATACAGTGGACGCTTGGGTTGCGAATGTGATCCGTGCGGGATGTATGTTCGCTACGCGCAGCGTTTGCAACCCATTGTGATTTGGTGCTTCTGCGCATGTGGGACCGCCAAATCCCAGAAGCAACCCATTCCGGTACTTCCGGGTTTCGGCGGTCCATAACCCAAAAAAACCACAACCTGAAGCATCTGTAACCGGAGGTATGACTCTAAAGATTATATAGAAGACATCTGAAGGCAGCCCTGTATAGGGAAGGTTTTTTAAAAAAAAAAATATGTGTGGAAGCCATCCAGAGTGGCTGGGGCAACCCAGTTAGATGGGTGGGGTATTATTATTATTATTATTATTATTATTATTATTATTATTATTGAATAGGACATCCCTATTTTCATTGGATAAATGTTGCAATAACTGCTGAGATGGTGGCAACCACCTTGAGTAAGGTACATGTAAATTGCAGTCTTCTGTTACTAAGAACAGTAGGAGATAGAGTGAAGAGGAGGAATGAAATGTGACTATAACCCAAGAATCAGGCAAAAGGAAAATTCGTCACAGCAGCAAATACCCAGCAGGTGATTTGAAGCAGAGTAGCAAACAGACACTCAATTCGCAATACCAAAACAAAAACCCTTCTCAAAGATACAATGCCTCAGTTAATAATCAAAGAATAAAATCTCTAGTTTTGCAGAGATAATCCTAGCCAGGTGAAGGAATAAAGCTTTTCCCTGAAGCCTCTGCAGATAATTCTCCTCAGCAGAGCTTTAGAAGGCCCAATTGAACTCTGAAACATTCTTACTTGAATGCCGCTAATTCTCTCCTAGTGCCTAATTGCAGACCAGTGTGAAAATGGCAAGGTCTCCTGAAAGGAGGGTGCTTGTAGCAGGAGTGGATGGGATTTTGACAGCATGACATGCTAAGCATTTCACTTTCTTAAGCCTTTGTGAGCAAGGATCAGAGGATCTCAAGCACCTTCTCCTTGTTGAGTATTAATTTGATTAAGCTTTCTGGAGTGCACAATTAAATTGCAATCAACGGCAAATTATTAAAATGGAGCTCTATCCCTCTCTGCTATTTGTTTTAGCGGAATTCTGCACAACATGGATGCCAGCCTTGCAGACATTTCAACTACAACAAGTAAACCTCTTGACTTAAATGAAACACATTTCCTTTAGTTACAATTCTGTTAAGATTAGTAATTTAATTGACTGAAATTGTAAATACTTGCATGCATTACTGTGTGCTTAAATCTGATTGGTTGGTAACTGAATTCTGGAGAGTTCTAATGCGATTGGCTAACATTGGTCACACCTTACTTGCAGAAACTTAGTTGTTGTTGTTTAGTTGTGTCCGATTTCGTGACCCCATGGACCAGAGCACGCCAGGCACTCCTGTCTTCCACTGCCTCCCGCAGTTTGGTCAAACTCATGCTGGTAGCTTCGAGAACACTATCCAACCATCTCATCCTCTGTCGTCCCCTTCTCCTTGTGCCATCTTTCCCAACATCAGGGTCTTTTCCAGGGAGTCTTCTCTTCTCACAAGGTGGCCAAAGTATTGGAGTCTCAGCTTCAGGATCTCTCCTTCCAGTGAGTACTCAGGGCTGATTTCCTTAAGAATGGATAGGTTTGATCTTCTTGCAGTCCATGGGACTCTATAGATGAATTAAAACTTAATATTTACAGTCACATGCTTCTCCAACCATGGGCCTACAGTCTCTTCCAACTTCCAAACAACCGTATTTTCCTTTCTTTTCAGAGCTCAGCACTCAGCCTTCTGTATCTCAGTTAGGCTACGTCTTGCAGCTCCTTTGAGAGATTTCTACTATTACCTTCTCCTGCAGCTTTGCTCTCTTTCTTTCAAGCAGAGAAGAAGCACTTCAACACTCTATTCAACTTAGCAGTGTTCACAGTGGATTTGAAAACATCATCTTGCTTCACATAAAATCAAGTCGCTCCAACATTAGCCAATCACATAAGAACTACTAGAGAACTCTCTAGAATTCAGTTACCAACCCATCAAATTTAAACACATAGTAATGCATACAAACATTCACAATTTCAATGAATTAAAGTACTATACTTAACAGGCATGACCCGTTAATCAAGATCCAATGAAGCAGCTGTACACAGGGTCAATAACAATTTCTATACTTTTCAATATGCTTGTTGCCTTTTAGAGATATTTAATTACTAGAAAGCATCAGTTGTGGGCTGCAGTCTATGGTAGACAAATCAAAAATAAAGATGAGCCATATTTTCACACTCAGCCAGGCTTGTTTTCAAAGCTTACAATTTCTATACTTTCATGTTGAGCTGCCATTCCAAAACCAACAAGCCCTTTGGCTATCCAAAAGCTGCCTGTCGCAAAGAAACTTAGTTCAGACATTAAAATATCTATGAGAATGGGGCTCACATACTACTTCTCCCCTTTTCCTTTTCCATGTGCACTCCACTCAACCTTCCTTTGTGGTTTTCAGAAAGCCGCAGTTTACAATTTTATGCCAACTAAGCAAACCAGAAATCATGGTTTGATAGTGGTCCTCAATTGGAACGCACATTCCTGTTCTTAGTATATGCATCTATCAAGTTTAGTGTACCATGGGAACCACATGATTATTATTATAGTCATCAGCATCAACAATGCATATGGGTCTCTAGTTCCAAACAGATTGGTCAATGCATTTCTGCAATGAACATGATCACCACTAGCTCCCATACACTGTGGCTATAGTGTTACCACTAGCTCCTTAAATAAAACTCAGATCAGCAAACTGGGTTTTGTCAACGCTTTAATGCCCCACTGCAGATTTTACAAGTAATTCATTCTTTTTTGTCAGTTTGTGAATTATTTCACCATCAGCTTAGCCATACATAAAGCAGAGCTCTAGCCATCTTGAAGCTATATTTGATAGCCTAACTCAAAATGTTTGCTTACTGCAATAAGTCAAAATTCATTATCTTTCAACTCCATTTGCAAATGTTTGAGGGGAAAGTATATAAAATAGATTTCTGCACATAATTGTTGCTTTCTTGTATATTTATATTAAACACTAAAGCTTCTGATCCATTAAACGCAGAAAGAAGTGCTGACATTTTAGTTTGAGGTAATACTGTAATTTGTTCCTGTAAGAAAAGTTATGCCCTTCTATTCTCCCCCCGCCGTTATGGAGGCATAAAAGTCCTTTGATCAGCTTTAGCTGAAATGTATTACTGGGTATCATATGAAGAGAGAAGGCTGGAGAGAGGTAACACAATTTTTAGGGAAGGCAGTGCTGTCAGGAAGTGTTTTCTCCATGCCCCCTCCATTTGTTCAAATGCTGAACACCTTGTTTAACAAGGCTCACAATATTGAAGCAGGGCTCTTATGCTGCGTCATTCTCCTGCCTCACAGAATGACTTGACATCAGACGTCCCACCTCTTATATATCCCAGAGGGCATGACTAGGAACATTCTAGGAGCTTTGAGGAAAATGAGTACGTTCAGACCCTCCAAATGTTCCCATTTCCCAGGGATAGTCCTGGATTTACAGAAGCTGTCCCAGTTTCTGATTTGATCTCAGAATGTCTCACTTTTCCTTAGTAAGTCCCTATTATCGTTGGAGAAATGTTGGAGGGTATGGTAGGAAGCCCCTATTTTCATCAGAGAAATGAGTATGCAGTTATCCGACCCCCGAGCCATCTGAAGGCTGCCCTGTATAGTGAAGTTCTTTATGTTTAATGTTTTTATATATGTTGGAAGTCACCCAGAGTAGCTGGGGCAACCAGTCAGATGGGTGGTGTATAAATATTATTATTATTATTATTATTATTATTATTATTATTATGACATCCCTTTTTTCATTAGAGAAATGTTGGAGGATGTGGTACATGTTAAATGTATTTATTCATTTTTAAAAAAAACTCATATAGAAAAGATCTAAGCAGCATATAAAAACTACAAAATCACAGAAAATGAAAGAAAAAATATATAAAATCAGAGGAACTGGCCAGCCACATAGCAACCTGTGATGTTTTGCCAGCTGTATGAGCAAACACAAAACCATTGGACAGTCAGCTGATGTGTGGAAGGTTGAATGGATAGTTGAACAGATAGACCATGACAGACACACCCTAAGTGCCCCAGGGCACTGACCTGGGCTGCCTGCCCTTGAATCTGGCCTGAAGGAAGAACACTGCCCATCAGACACTCCACAAGCTCAGTGCCCTAGGCAGTGACCTGCGTCACCTCTCACTACATTCAGTCTGCAGGGAAGGCATTGCCCCCAATTTTGTAGCTATATGAAGAGAAGAGCTATATTCCTGGCCAGGGCACTGTGCTGACTACAGTTGTAAATGATTAAATAGGCCTTTGTAATGGCTAAGTGTGTTCAAGTCACAAATCCCTTTGGTTAGGGTCAAAAAGAGGGTACCGCTTGAGCTGTGTTCCTAGGGTTGCCAAGCAGCCAGGAAAATGATCGGGTCTGTTCCTGTGGTTTTAAACAGCAGGTGAAACTTTCAAAGCCTGTTGGTAAACATGACCAGCTGCAAATGTGTGCATGGGGCATCACTGTTGATACATAGCTAGAGAGAATGGTTAAAAGGCTCACAACCCAATATGCTAACAATTTGCTACATTGTAAGATATAAAAAGGAATCCAAGCAAACGTACTGGGGGGGGGGGACCCTCTGTTTTTGTGCCTTAACCTTGAGCCTATGCAAAGTAGGCCTTCAAAATGTAGCAGAGAATTACTGAATTCTTTCTGCATATATTTTTCATAAACGAAGCTGGATATGCATGTTCAGGAACAAGGTCTGAAACAAAAGAGATTAGTGCCTGCACATTTTGCCTCATATCGCAGGTTCTAAGAATGCTATAAACTTATTCTCTATTTGAAACAAAAGTTGCAGTTGGTATACATGCCTCGGCAGAGCAAGAGTGTTCCTGGATAGATTATGATCGGGCTTGAAATGAGAGGGCAATGCCAAAATAAATTCAGGGTGCACAGCAAGTTCAGCCTTCATTACACTGGTCATCTAATTGTTTCATTGCAAGGCAGTTTGGGTATTCAGGATACAAGGAGAGCATATGTCACTGTTTCAGCTTTCTGCATGCAGAAAATTAATGTGGTTGCATGGCAGAGTAATTAGATGAGAACTTCACCACACGGCCAAGAATAATGCTCACTGAATAGTCCCAAGTATAGTTTTGCCTTTATCAGATATATAACCAAATTCAACTTCCTTCAAATCCAACCCCCCCCCCCCATCCAGAAAGCTCAGATGAGGTCTGGGTGAGCATCCCAATATACATGGGGGTATGTATACAGATGGACATCTTCACCAATGTTGGCTACCTGTGTAGATGGCTGTTGAGCACCACAGTTCCTTCAGGAGATGAATAACTGCACAGGATAAGAGCATATTCTGCCTGGACACTGAGGTCCAGCTCCGAGGGCCTTCTGGCAGTTCCCTCACTGCGAGAAGTGAAGTTACAGGGAACCAGGCAGAGGGCCTTCTCAGCAATGGCGCCTTCCCTGTGGAACGCCCTCTCATCAGATGTCAGGGGGATAAAGAATTACTCAACTTTTAGAAAATATCTGTAGGGTTCCCTGCTCAGGGCAGTTTTTAATGTCTGACATTTTATTATTTTTTATAAGGAAGCCGCCAGCACCAGGGGGCTGGGGAAAGCCAGCCAGAGTATAAACAATAAAATTATTTATTTATTTATTTGGCTTGAATATGGCCACAACTTTTTTGGTTACAGTAGAGAATGGTTTGGCATAGGCACTGGGTAGAGCTGTGAAGTCTGCTAGGCAGGCCGCAATTTAACGACCCCTGGGAGAGGGCCCAAGTGACCTCATTGGCAGGTAGTGGGCCCGTCGCCAGGGGAACGTCATCCAAGGTCTGACAGCATTGGCCAATAGCCGGCAGCCAGGCAATCTGGCTGGGCAATCCCCTGGCCATTCGCCGGTTCACTTACGAGGTCTGAGGCCTGGCCACAACACTGCCCAGTGTGGAAAGTGAGCGGATATCCTATTTGCAGATATCTGTCACTAGATCAAATGCACCTTTGCTTTCTCCAGCATTGTTACTGTGTGTGCTGGTCCCGAGGGCTAACCGTGCGGCGAGGTCCGAGTTCAGTCCGAGGTCAAGGGTGCAGTATAGAGGCTGTCCATCAAAGCTGAGGCAGGGTCCAAGGCAGGGAGTTGGGTGAGGTCAGGAACTCTGGCAGAGGAGCAGGACAGGGTGCAGGCAGGAACAGGCTACCAACAACGTTGCTCCCGCAACCTGGGACTGGGGCTGCCCTGAGGCATAGGGCGGCCCCGGTCCACAGGTGACTCGCCTCTCCTGGCCTGGAGGCGAGCGCTCCTCCTGCAGGAACTTAGTTCTCTCCGCCTCTCTGCCCTGAGCCTCTGCAGCTCAGGAGAGGCTGGAGGGTTAACCTCCTCTTCCCCTGACAGGCCTGAGAGTGGAGCACCTGCAGGCAATGGGTCCTCCATCATTTCAGGGGCCAGAGCAGACTCAGCTGGTGCCTGCACCTGAGGATCCAGCATAGGTGAGGACCCTTCAGGCTCAGGCCCCAGCTCCGGTTCAGATGGTTCTGGAGGCAGGGACTCCTGTGCAGGCTGGGATTCCTCAGGTTCAGCCTCTGAGTCCGAATCCCAGGCCATCACACTGTGTGTGCAAGCAAAGCCTATTTTCCTTTTTCAAACAGAAAAATATGGAGGGGGGGGGGAATGTCCAAATGAATGTACATCTTTAAATATAGACAAGAAGTGCAGAAAAGAATTGCCACCTGCTCCCTTTTATTTGTTCTAGCAAGCATCTTACATAGCACCTTTCATCCCAATTTAGCAACCTCATATAGTATACAGGAGGCATTCAACCCAACTGCTGCAATGCAACAGCTGTTTAATGGTGCAGATCAGCACTCAACAATACCTATGGGTATACCGAAATAAAAAGTTATGGGCTGCCCGGCTGTGAGAAAGTTGAACAAAACATTTGGTAAAATATTATATCTATCATTAAACACAAATGTTTTCCCCAAAGGCTGTGCTATTTTCTTTTAACTATGTGAGTTACTGAAAGAGTTCTGGACATCAAGGACACATGGGCTATGGATATTTACTCAGAAGTAAATAATATTGGGTTTAGTAGGATTTATTTCCAGGTAAATATAATCTTCATTCAGCCTAGTCCTGATGACCCAGAATTTGGTACTTTCCAGATGCTGTTGGACTCCAAATGTCGTTGGACAGGTGGATAGCCATCTGTCATGGATGCGTTAGCTGAGATTCCTGCATCACAGGGGCTTGGACTAGATGACCCTTGAAGTCCCTTCCAGCTCTACAATTATATGATTCTAACACAAGTCAGCTTCAGCCTGGCCAGCAAACTTCAGTTCAACCATATCTGAAGGCGTGTATGGAGTTCAGCGTAGTTTCCCTTATGGAAAATTTCAGAAAGGTGACTAGGACTATGCCCTATACTTTCAGATTATGCAACAGGCCTATTTCCCCATGTGGAGAAATGCCAGCCATTCATGGTCAGGGATGATGGGAGTAGTGGTCAAAAGACATCTGGAGAGCATCAAGTTAGGGAAGCCTAAGGCAAGTTAGGCATCTGGTTGGCCACTATGAGAACAGAATGCTGGACTAAATGGGCCCTTGGCCTCATCCAGCAGGCTCTTCCTAAATTCTTAAGCCTGGGGTTGCTTCCAATGGTAGCCATACTCAGGCTAAAAGGTAAAGGGAACCTTCACTGCTAGGTCCCGTTGCAGACGACTCTGGGGTTGCGGCGCTCATCTTGCTTTATTGACCAAGGGAGCTGGTGTACAGCTTCCGGGTCATGTGGCCAGCATGTCTAAGCCGCTTCTGGCGAACCAGAGCAGTGCACGGAAACACCGTTTACCTTCCTGCCGGAGCAGCACCTATTTATCTACTTGTACTTTGATGTGCTTTTGAACTGCTAGGTGGGCAGGAGCTGGGACGGAGCAACAGGAGCTCAGCCCGTCATGGGGATTCGAACCGCCGACCTTCCAATCAGCAAGCCCTACGCTCTGTGGTTTAGACCACAGCGCCACCCGCGTCCCTCATACTCAGGCTAGTCCCACTAAAATTAATAGGCATGACTAACTTAAGTCCATTAATTCCAAAGAAACTTCTCTGAGTAAAACTTAGTTGGATACAACCCCTGACCTAGAAAGTCAGAGAATATTGTTTTATTATTTTATTTTATTTTATTTTATTTTATTTTATTTTATTTTATTTTATTTTATTTTATACCACCTTTCATCCATAGATCTTAGGGCGATTCACAACCTAAAATTACAGTATAAAAAACTATCCTAACTCTAACCCCCAAAGCAATCATCTCCATTGGCTGAGGCAGCAGTGAGCCTACTACTGCCAGTTTTCAGGTACCCCTCCAGGTAAGGGTGTCCAATCCCATTATGGTCCTCAGAAAGGATAAGAAGACACTAATATAGCTTCCTGGGTAGGATGGCAGCAGGGAGCATCCTTCGTGAGAAAAGGGTGGAAGACCCACTCTGGGAGGGAAATACTATTATTCCAAGGAAGCAACAAGCATTGAAGCCAGATCATACTTGGTGTGTAAAAGGGAATCCTATCTACCACTCCCTGTTATCGAAGAATGATGCCCAATCCTGAAAGATCCTGCAAGGGAAAGACACGTGTGTTGGGTTGACAGCCAATCACCCTGGCAGGGGTCCTGCGCCTTGGACTGCATGGTAGAAAACACAGTGTCCCTTACATAACCAATTCCCTGATGCAAACATCTTCACCTGTTGCATAGCTGCATGCAAGAATGAAGGAGTCTACCTGGAAAAAGCAGGTCAACAACCTTACAGAGGAACAGCCAGGGACATCTTGGTAACTGCCACTGGTCATTGGGAGGGAGCTCCTTCCTGGCCTCTAATCCATCTGTGTTCCATCACAGATTAAGCCACCAGAAACATAACGTTCATCTCACCAGGCATCATCTCAAAGATTACACTTTCCCAAAGAGACAGTTCATACATTCAGCTGCAAGGCATTTAGTGCTAAATAAGCAGAATGAAGTCAGATCAGTCAAGTGATGCTCATACATGTGTGAACTGGTCCTCAACTATTTTTGGTTCTAATGATGAGTGTCACATTTGATTCCCACCCCACCCCCGGCCTCCAGGTTATTTGAATAACAGGAAATCATCAATATGTGTTGAATAAGTCAAGGGGAGAGACTCCACACACAGCAGCCATCCAGACTTGGCTTGGAAAGAACCCTCCATCTCCTATCTTTTTCCTCTGTTTGTTTTTTTCTGTTCAATTCACTTGGCTTCTGGTTCACTTCGCTCTGACATATGACTGAACAAAATTGCCAAGGGCACAAATTTTGATGGATGACACAGATGATGACAGACTTATTTTCATTCCCATTCTAAATTCTTGTAAATAGGACATTTTTCTTTCTAAGTTTTGGGTATGGTTTGCATTCATTTCAACAAAGAAAAGAATTAGCTTTGAAGGTCTTTGGAGCAGGAAGTGTGTGGGCTCTTAAGAATTTGTATTCATTAGATTTGAATGTAACACAAAGACCGACAGCCAAAAACAGTGACACGTGTGCATTTGCCACATCTGCAGGCTGGTCTCAGGCATATTTACTCTGAAGTAAGCTACACCATGTTCTCTATAGGTTTCCCCCCAGTTAAAATCCCAACAGCGCAATCCTTTGCATGTTAATAATAATAATAATAATAATAATAATAATAATAATAATTTATTATTTATACTCCACCCATCTGTCTGGGTTTCCCCAGCCACTCTGGGCGGCTTCCAACAAAATATTAAAATACAATAGTCTATTAAACCTTAAAAGCTTCCCTAAACAGGGCTGCCTTCAGATGTCTTCTAAAAGTCTGGTAGTTGTTTTTCTCTTTCACATCTGGTGGGAGGGCGTTCCACAGGGCGGGTGCCACTACCGAGAAGGCCCTCTGCCTTGTTCCCTGTAACTTGGCTTCTTGCAGCAAGGGAACCGCCAGAAGGCCCTCGGCACTGGACCTAAGTGTCCGGGCAGATGGATGGGAGTGGAGATGGTCCTTCAGGTGTACTGGACCAAGGCCGTTTAGGGCTTTAAAGGTCAGCGCCAACACTTTGAATTGTGCTCGGAAGTGTACTGGGAGCCAATGTAGGTATTTCAAGAGTTAAGTCTCATTAAGTTCTGTGAGACCTACAGAAACGTGTATAGGATTGCAGCCTTATACGAAGGATCAGTGCCAGGAAGCTTAGGAATGTTTGATAACCTCATAAGATCTGGTACTACTTCTAGAACTGATGAAAAACAAAACACATGTGGCAACATTGACTATCAAGACAGGCAAGGTGGTTTCAGTTGAACCCCCACCTGCACTGAATGAACTGATGAATTCCCACCATCCCTGACCCACTGGTCCTACTAGCTAGGGATGATGGGAGTTGTAGTCCAAAAGCAGCTGGAGACCCAAGTTTGGGGAACACTGGTTTAACCAGTATGAGCAGGGGTTGTATGCATGTACATCACAAAGAGCTTAAAAGCTCCTTCACATGAAGGGGACCTAGATTGGGATTCACGTAGAAGAGCTCTACACGCAAACTGATGTAGACCTCTTTTGAATGCAGGTTGAGGACATGACCACCAGGTATGTCAGCAGTGGGAGAGGAGATAACCTTTGCGGTCTCCTCACCCCCTCCTGCTTTCCTTCATTGCATGGCCAAAGGAAGAGGAAAAGGTGTTTGGAAAATTCATGTCTCTCTGTGTGCATTTCTTTACATGCATGGGTGCTAGAGGAATGATGAATCTACTTTTCAGTTTTAGTTCTTTAGAGCAGGAGTGGGAACCTTTTCTGAACTATAATTCCCATCAGCCCTAGCAAGTTCAAGTTCAAGTTTTATTGCGGCAAAAGCCAGTAACACTAAACACCACAAGATCAAACAAAAAGAAATCAACAACAACATCAGAAAAAAAAGGATTACACAAGGGGACTTCGCAGTGTGCCATTCAACAGAAGAGATTTACGCTTCCTGATTACTAAAGTGCAAAATTTGGCCACCTCATATGATATTGAGCTTGAGGAATCTTCCAGAAGGTATTTTCGTAGAATTTCGAAGGAGGATTCCAAATAATGTTGTAGGGGTATAAATTTTGATAAAAGCGGCAAAATAAGTTGAACTCGTTCTTCACTATAAAATTCGCAAAATAGAAGGATGTGTGTGACAGATTCTACCTTATTAGACATACAGGGGCAGAGACGCGCATGCATTGGTACCCGCGTGAATTTGCCGTACAGCACTGCTGAGGGCATTGTCTCAAAGCGGGCTCTAGAGAAAGCCCATCTATAAGCTTCGTTAGTGATGTTAGTTAAGTAAGGGGCAGCTGCAAAATTAGGCCAAGCTTTTAAGCATCTATACGTCTCCGGGAGTAGGGCGACTTCTTGTTGTAATTCGACATCGTAAAGTCTCTGAGTGATAATTGCTTTTGCCTTGTTCGGAGTTTCAATAAAAAGATTTTCAGGGTTTAGGCCAATTTGTTTGATCTTATTAGTTATTTGCATAAGCCAAGGAGGATAGGGAGCTGCGGCCAGGAAGCAAGGTAACAGTCCCTTAGGATTGTAATGGATTTTCAGCCAGAGGGATATTGCTTGCTCCCAGACTTTTAATTCCACTCTGGGCAGTCCTGCCTCTTGCCTTAAGACCTCATTAGGTGTACACTTTGGGGTAGCAAATAATGATCTTAAGAATTTTGATTGTACTGTTTCAAGGGTCTTAAGGTTGGCAAAGGGGCTAATTTGAGAGCCATACAGGAGTTGGGCTAGAGATTTTGCCTGAAAAACTTTTAGGGCCATCGGGAGGAAGCCAGCTCCTTTCCTTCTGAATAATCTAAGGATGGCATTTGCACTTCTTCCTGCTGATATAGCTGATGTGGTCAGCCCTAGCAAGCATGGCCAATGGCCATAAATGATGGGAATTGCAGTTCAACAAGGTTTGGAGTGTCAAATGTTTCCCACTCGTGCTTTAGAGGAAAAACCCTAGCATGCCGATTGGAGGAAAAAATGTTATCACTGACATCACTCCAAAAGGCAAAAAGGAGACTGGCCTTGATAAATAGGAACAGCTGGAACATATGTGGCACAATTTTCTGAATGAGACTGCTCCACCTTATGCACATTAAAGATTAGAGCTTTGGTTGATTAATTGTTGAGGAAACAAATTTAATTAGTGGATCTGGGAATTGAGGTCACACTTGTTTATTTCTAGAGCCAATTTTGATGTTGATGCTGTGACAGGAAGTAAAAAAGGAAATATTCAAGATGGCGTCTAAAAGCAATAGAATTATTAAATAGTTTTCTCTAAACATCATTATATATTGTAGTTGGGGCAATAAGCTAGTTTAATTAAATGTAATTTACTTTAATAATAATAATAATAATAATAATAATAATAATAATAATAATAATAAATTATTTAAATCCCACCCGCCCCAGCCGAAGCCGGGCTCAGAGTGTCTAACAACAATAAAAGTAACACAGCATTCTAAAATCAATTCATTCTAAAACCAATTCATTTTTTATATATATATAATATTTATTGAGGTTTTACAAAAAACAAAGGTTTACAGAATAAAGAAAAAGCATAAAGAAAGAAAAAAAATCAATTCAGAATCAATTCAGAATCAAATTAATGGCAACCATTGGGCTAGAGTTCTATGAGGATTACCAAAGGAGGGGGTTAGACGGTGCCTCGGCCAAAGGCCTGGTGGAACAGCTCTGTCTTGAAGGCCCTGCGGAAAGATGTTAAGTCCCGCAGGGCCCTAGTCTCTTTTGACAGAGCGTTCCACCAGATCGGGGCCATGGCCGAAAAAGCCCTGGCTCTGGTTGAGGCCCGCCTAACCTCCCTGTGGCCTGGGATCTCCAAGATGTTTTTGTTTGAAGACCATAAGGTCCTCCATGGGACATACCAGGAGAGGCTGTCCTGTAGGTACATTAATCCATCAATTGGTTTAATCATGTCCAGTGGATGGGTGTTCTAAAAAGAGGGGCAACTTTCGAAGTATAGACACAGTAGCCAAGGACCACAGCTGAGATTAATGACAACTGAAATTGGGATATACGAAGTTGCCCATTTCACACAGACAAACCCATATGTGACATTGTCCAACCCTTGATAAAGTCCTGAAGCCAATGATGGCACCTTGAAAAATGTATACCTATAAACACATGCTTGCAAATGTGGTCGTTTCCCCCCTATATTTTTAGGAGTGCATTTAAAATGCCTGAGATACATATCAAAACAACCTTAATATGTAACATGATATTCTATAATTATAATATGTAGTTTAGAACGTAAAAGAAGCTTTATTACACAGAGAGATAAGAAGCATCTAGATGCTTTTTGCTGCATTATACCCTCTGTGTGTCTGAATTTACCTATAATTCAGAGTAAGCATTTAGGGTTGCCCTATTTTGAAAAGCAAAAAAGAGGACACATTTACCAACTTCTACTTTTAACTATGGCTCGCTACCCATGAAAAAGAGGGTGTGTCCTGGAAAAAGACCCATTTCAACACATACTGTTTACAACTCTATCAAACACTGCCGGCCTTTATCTAATGAAGGAGGATAAACAACTTGTCACCTTGATAACTGATGGCAACAGAAGTGCTCTGGGATAAAGTATCACTGCAATATTGGCCCCTGAAAATATTGCACGCATATAATGTGATTCACATTATCAGGCAAATTAATTTTGCAAAAATTGAATTCACGTTTTCCACAGGACAGGACTGTTTGCATTTAAAGACAAAGAAGTAGAAAGTTGATTCAGTTTGCATTTAAAGGTGAACCTACCAAATTTGCACGTTCCAATGCAATACACAAAGTGAAACTCAGCTGTCCTTCAAAATGTGAACTTCTCTGAATTTTGCAATGCAATTCTCCTACCAAGTAATGTCTATGAAAATGCATATAATTAGGCTAAAGTGTGCACATAAATGCATTTTTTTGGTGAAGATAATGTACAAAAATGCATTATATTATAGAATATTGCATTGCAATACTGTGCATATAAAAAGTTGCCTAAAAAATGAATGTGTGTATTTGGAGAAATTCACACTAGAACACGAATACTTTTTACGCATTGCAAACAGATGTGGAAATGTGAAGACGTGAGCTTAAGATTCCAAAAAAAAAAAAAAAAAGAAATGCAGAGAAATGTAAATTAACAGATTTCCCCAGCCCTACAAAGAATAAGAAGCACAGTGACTTGTACTTGGCAGTGGGTGGCATAATCTGTGGAATAAGATCAAAAGAGGGGAAATTAATCTTTCTCTGGGCAACCTTCTGTAGTGGTAAGGATGTGTAGCAATGGAGTTCTAAAGAGCTCTTCATGAGGCAGAATGGTAAGCCCTGACAATTCTAATTGCAGATCTGAACTTCCATACCAAGTGTATTCATTATCAGTGTTGACAATCCCTGCATTTCATTCTCTTTAACCAGGCAACGATCTCACAAGTAGCACCTAAGACACCAAAGTCATATCTAGAGTGGCTCACTATACAGGAAACTTGCATATAGGGATAACAGCTCAAAATAGCACAGTTTGCAAATCAGGCTATCCAGCTTTTAGGAATACTACTTCAAGCACACCTATGCTAAAATAATAATAATAAAAAATGACTGATTCATTCAAAAATCCTGGTGGCTGGGAAGCTTTGTAAAGGTCTGGGGTGGGGGAACACAATATGAAAATGTCCTTTCCATTTTGACATGGTATAGATGGACAGAAAGCTTCTTAGTTTTACCTCTTGACAATCTCTGAAGCTGAGTCACTTACAACTTGGCAGCCTCCAGAAAAGAAAAGCCGATGGGAGAGCTTTTAATTATGATTTTGAAGTCAGAGAAATCGTTAATCCTCCCACTCAGTCAACATCATATACTTCAAACAAACAAACAAACAAACAAACAAACAAACAAACAAACAAGCAATCCGCATCTACCACCTCGGAACAGATTATCCTGAGTGGAAAACTATTTGCCCCAGAATCAATAATATTAAAAATAACCTTTTCATCATCCTGCATATGGCAATAGAGGCACTTTGATCTGAGGCAGGCCTTCATCTTTCAAAGAACAGCTTTCAAAAAGGGCCGGAATGCCAAGGAGGGGTTCAACTCTGAAGGCAGATGTGGATATATGCAAGGTGAAAAGGCCATACTACCCACACCTCTTCTCAAAGGTATATTCTGTACTTTCATCCGAAGATGAGACCTGTTGGAAATAATGTCCCAGCTGCATCGATCAACTCATCCCAAAAAGAACAGTTTCCAAGGTTTTTGAATCAACAGAACCTTTAGATTTAAGATAAGGTACACAATAAAAAGGTTAGTATCTGGTTGGATGGTAGCAGAGAACTCACAGTGCTTTTGGGCTTATGCCTAATTCTCACAGAGGTAGGGCTATATTACTACAGACTGCAGGTTGGGATTCTCATGATGAAATGCTACTCCATATTCAAAAATAATCTGCATTTAGGAAAAGAGCATGTTGAAAAGATGGTGTTGTTGGACACCAAACAGAGGAAGTATTTCTTTTTATTTTGTATGGAGGAAGAGCCCATCATGTAAGCCTCCACTTGCCTCAAGGCCTGGTAAAATGCTTGTTACACAAATGGGAGATAGATGCAGCAGTCATAGACAGTGCTGGATTTACGTATAAGCGAAACAAGCTATAGTTTAGGGTCCCACTCTCTTGGGGGCCCCAAAAACTTTTAAAGGAAAAAACAACAACTAGATGTGCATTTCCAAAATATAAGATAAAAAACAAATAAAATAAAATCTACATTCAGCAACAGTGTTTTGTGTTGTGTAGGCTTCTATGTTGTAAGTACTGGGCCCCGCCTGCTAGACTGCTCCCTAAAATATCACTGGTTTGCTCATTTCTGTATATAGGGTGCCTACATTCTGCATGTACAAATGACTTTAGATACCTATTACATCCATAAATTACCATATAGCATATATTCAGCTCAAAAAACAGTGACAATTTGTTGTTGACCAAGGATAGCTTGGTCAACATATAGACATATAAGACATATAAAGGGCCCTATTGCCTTCAGTAGCTTAGGGCCTCATCAAACCTAAATCCGGCCCTGGTCAGAGATGCTCCCAGGGCCCCAGAAAGCCACTTCTCCCTGCAAAGGATAGGACTAGGTGGAACAGACCTAGTTGGGGTCGTGGTGGTTAAATGATGCCGTTCACCTTCTCCTGAGCAAAAACGATGTGAACAGTATAATTTTCTAGTTTTGGAGTACAAGTCTAGTAGGCCTAGTTTGATGAGTGAATCTATCGGTTCCAGGCTCTCTCCATTTCTCACTTTTCCAGCCTTAGTTTTCCACATTCCCACATCATTTTGACACCCACACACATTCCCATGAAATGTAAAAGCATTTTAGTTCTATTTTCTCCTAATATGCAATTACATGCAATTTTGCCCAGCACCTGCATTGCTGCAAAGCAATTTCCCCTAATATGATGCATCTTGGTATGTTACTTTCACTGCTGAATGCATTAGTATGCACATATGCATTTTTGTAGGCACTATGTAGCTAGAGAATGACACTACAAAATATTCCTCCTTCCCCATCTCCCAAATGACAAGCTCTTGTGCTTTTGGAACAAGGGAAAGGGAAGGCAACAATGGTCATTTTGCAAGGGCCATTGAGCTTTGCATGCTCTTAGACAACACGTTGGTTTTGGAATAAACCATGGGATGCTCATGCATTCCTGGATTTAAACCTAATCCTAATTAGTGTACATCTCAAGATTGTCATATGCAGTTACATGCATAAAGAAAACAAATTTGGGGAATGATTCTCATAAGGGAGCTGGTCCTGGAGGAAGAACTGTGAGGGGAGAGACTTCGTCAGGAAGACCTCCTTCCACCTGTCTTGCTCCACCCTCTAGTCTCTGCTTCTCAATTTGTTTTTTATTATTTTATGTCCTGTGGCTTGACATTGTTTTATTGATTATAGTTTAGAAACTGTTGTGTGAATTTCTTTTTAACTTTTATATGCTATTATTATTATTTAATTCTATTCTAATGATTGTTGAATGTTACTTTTTTGATGTAGGTTGCTATTTTAAAGTTATGTTTTATTATCACATTTTTTATTGCATTAGATTGTTATAAGATGTACATTTTTTGTTTCTTCAGCTTGTAAACCAGCTTAAGTATTGTAAGATAGAAAGACGGTATACAAATTAAAAATGATGATGCTGATCTAACCTACATCAAGCTTTATGATTTCAATGGAAGAATTAATGAATGCTCTGAGATCTCTCTCTTTGAAATCAACTGGATTTTGTAAAAAAAAAATGTCTGAATTGTCATCTTGAACTTTTGAAACAAAAGTTTCTGGGAAGCTTACAACAAATAATCATGGAAACAAGATAAAGCAAGACATAAAACCATAAAATTAAGGCCACATGAAATACAACAAATTCTTAATATGCGGCAGCCTCAGAAATCAAAACACTGATTTTAAAATGGAGAGGTCCAGTTAAATATGCAACAAAGGTGCTGAAGAGACATAAGTCAGTTATAAAACGGGACACTATTGGGTTTAAACACACTTCCCCTGCATTCAGAATCTCTACTCAGGTGTTTGCGACTGCTAGGTGGATTCCAAGCACACTTTAGACCATCCCTCTCAGCATAGGAAAATGTGTAATGCAACTGAGATGTGTGAGGATTTTGGAATGAATTTTGTGTTCACATAAAGTCTTGGTTCTTGAGGTTTGGTTGGGGCACTTCCATACAACAATGTCAACTGCAGACCTGGGATCCAAAGTACAACTGCACAGGTCAGGAATGATGGGACTCTGAAAAGCAGAATCTAGATCCAAACACAATCAAGCAGTTCAGAATCAAGTGCAATCCAAGGGCAAATGCCACTTAAGAAATGGGCCCAAACACATGCACCAGGTAACTTAAAAGCATCTATAGACCTCAAATGTTGGCTTACATAGTCTGTTGTTTCAGACCCCACCCAGCACCAGCTGCAAGCACTTAATTCTGCTCTTGAGGAGTTCTTTTCTCCCAATAAACCTCTTATCCCCCAAGTTGTTCTGTTCTCTTGGGTTTAGAATAGCATCCTCCTTCAAAATGGCCACCTGACCCTGAACTTTATGGTATCTATACTCTCTGGGGCTGGGAGATGGTCTGACATTCCCCTCTGACATGAAAAAGGGTATTTCCGCCACAGGTAACTTGTGGACTCACCGTGAGAGTTCTAAGGCAGAGTACAGTGGCAGGCCTAATCCTATCTAAGTCGCTTCCTAGACACAAATGTCTTCTGGTTCACTTCAGGAGTTGGGGGACGTCATCTGGCTGCTTCCTCAGGCTCCCCTAATATTTTGTCAAATGACAGGTTGTCTGAAGTTGGGTGAAGACCCAGAATGATGCCCACCTTCTTTTTAATCCCACAAAATTTCACTTTGAATGCCTGAAGAGGACTTTCCTGGAAATAGAATGTCTTTTGAAACCACTTCTACAAGACTTAAAACGTCTTTCTTCACCATTATAACTTGAATCAAGAAAGCGAAAATCAAGCAAAAGCAAAACTTTGCCTAAATCAAGTGATACCTACTCTACGGCAGGCCAAACAGCAAACCCATGATAGGTTAATCACTTCCCAGCTTGGCTCCCATTACTGGGTAATTGCTGGAAATGATAGGAGACATTACTCATCACATGATAACTGATGACAGCAGTTTTACAAAATCAGGCCATCAAATTGCAGCAGTTATCAAGTGAACAACATGGTGTGCGAACTCATTAAATGTGTCTCATTCAATTTTACTCAAAGCGAATTTAAAAACAAAGGTATTCAAAACTCTGAACTTTCAGATTCTGTAGTCATCAGGGAAACAAAACATCGGTATTTGACACACAAGGATTATATGGTTATAGGTCTTATGACATACTATCATTCATGGATTTGCCCCCCCCTCTAAATAATGCACCTGCCACCACACAGGCAGCACATACAAAAATACCATTTTACTCTTACATATTCACATGTCAATATGGCTACTAATTATAATAGCTATATACTATCTTCACTAGGGATGCGGGTGGCCTAAACCACTGAGCCTCTTGGGCTTGCCGATAAGAAGGTTGGCGGTTCAAATCCCCGCAACAGGGCGAGCTCCAGTTGCTCAGTCCCAGCGCCTGCCAACCTAGCAGTTCAAAAACACGGCCCAAAGTGCAAGTAGATAAATAGGTACCGCTCCGGCGGGAAGGTAAATGGCGTTTCCGTGCGCTGCTCTGGTTTCAATGTTCCATTGCCCCAGGAGCAGCTTAGTCATGCTGGCCACATAACCCAGAAAAACTGTCTGCGGACAAACACTGGCTCCCTCGGCTTGTAAAGCAAGATGAGCGCCGCAACCCCAGAGTCATCTGCGACTGGACTTAACTGTAAAGGGGTCCTTTACCTTTACCCTTTTATCTTCACTATCATAAACACTAGCTATAAATTCAGTTCATCAGTCAAACACTACATTTGGCAACCATGCTGTCATGAGAATAAAAAACATATCTGGCACTATAAGGATCCTCATCTCTGGAAGGCAAGGACTGTATTGGAGATAGAAAATCTGTCCTAAGCACGTGCTAGCTGTCTCTGCTATGGTGCTTACCCAGCTCATCAACTTTGCAAAATCAGCACAGTAGTTTTCAGTGCCCTACCACCTTTAAGCCTATTTTCATCTGCCTATATATTGCCAGTTCTTGTCCTCCGACTCCTAAGTAGTCCTGCCCTTCTCTAGAAAAATGAACAATCTTCCAACCCAGGCTGGATATGAAGCTTCTTAATGACAACTTGGAACTTCCAGAGTATCTCTTTAGTCAGTCCCTCTCATCATTTTCACAGCAGCAGTTGCCATTCTTCCGAACTTCAAAGCCAAAAGCTTCAGCCTTTGGGGAAATCTCTTATATTGTTTCAGGGAGTAAAAAAAAACCCAACGCAGAGCCCAAGCAATCACTTCCTGCAGTTTGGCACACTGTTATCTTGATTAACCCCTTGAAGAATTCACTGATCATGCTGTACAGAGTGAAGTTGATACCCAAGTGAACAGACATCCAAAACAGAGCAAGGATGAAACTATAATTCATCATAATCCTTGGGGGGAATGTTACTGCTATTAATTCCTTAAGATTTGCTACTAATGCAAATGATCAGAAGCCTGCAGTCAAACTGGCTTGTTAGTTCAAATAAACTCAGTCCCACTCCAGCCCTTCAAATCTGCTTTGTCTGTCTATTCTTTTTCTGCCAGGCATACAAAGCTCCTCTTCTCCCTAATGCTGTTTCCCCCCCTCCATCTGACATTTCCCTTGGGATCTTATCTTATCATCTTATCATATCTTATATTATCATCTTATTTATCTTATCTTATCTCTTTCAGAATTTATAAGCTGCTTCACATTCTGGATTAGTTGTAGTCAGTGCTATTTTTCTAGAAAATGCAGTGCCAGAACTCACCATGAACGCCTCCCTTGTTCTCTCAGAATGGCAATGGCGTCCACATGAGAGGTGCCAGAACTGAGTTCCGGCGAGTTCCTGCTGAAAAAAGCCCTGGTTGTAGTTTCTGAGTCATCTTCAAAGGCAGCTCCATGTAGAGTGCTATGGCCCCTCCTCAACACCCTCCTCTGGGTAATGGTGTAGGTCAGAGTGCCCTTAACCTTGCTTTGGCAGTTGCGGGACAACTGGGAATTGATCAGAATTCTTTCTAGCAGGAAGAGAGAAGACAGGTTCCCTACAAAAAAGTTCATTTGCTGACAGTCTTCAACCTGAATAAAATATTGTGGGGGCCCAGGTAAGCCCCGCCCCACATAATTGATCACACGATGCAGTGCACACACACCATTTGAATGGGAATGCCCATCAACTTTGTGGGGCCCCCTCCCCCTCAAATATTTTATTGTGGGGGTCGAAGCTCCTATGGCCCCTGGGAGTTGGCTCCTATGGTCTTCAAGCAGAGACTGGATAGTAATCTGTTCGGAATGGTCAAACCCTGGATTTCCTGCATGGAGGAAAAGGGTTGGCTTAGAAAGCCCTTCTAGTTCTGCGACAGCTAACCCTGGCATGCAGAGTTACTCATTTTAACAGCTTTAAGTGGTGCAAGTTAGTGCACGCTACAATTCACAGGGATATCAACTCTTTTAAATAAGGTAGGCATGTTTTTAGTGTGTATGTTCTTGTGACGTGGGTGGTGCTGTGGTCTAAACCACTGAGCCTATTGGGCTTGCCAATCAGAAGGTTGGTGGTTCAAATCCCCATGACGGGGTGAGACTGTGTTCCAGCTTCTGCCAACTTAGCAGTTTGAAAGCATACCAGTGCAAGTAGATAAATAGGTACCACTGCAGCGGGAAGGTAAATGGTGTTCCTGTGCACTCTGGTTTCCATCACAGTGTTCTGTTGCACCAGAAGCGGTTTAGTCATGCTGGCCACATGACCTGGAAAGCTGTCTGTGGACAAACGCCAGCTCCCTCAGCCTAAAGTGAGATGAGCGCCACAACCCCATGGTCGCTTTGACTGGACTTAACTGTCCAGGGGTCCTTTACCTTTTTACCTTTATTGTTTACCTTCATTCTATGTAATGTATCCGTGTCCTTGTGTAACTTATTTTCTTCATAAAAAGCCTTGAATTCTTCCAGCTGAGCTCTCAAGTACAACTTTATATCTTTCTCTTTATAAGATGCCTTTATCTTTATGCAATATTGTGTGCCATTAGTTTCTCTATTCCCCTCAATGCAATAAGAATCAATCATAAATTGTGTGAGGGATGAATGTTTAGCTTAGAAAAGAACACTCTGTTACCACACGCAAGAGGCAACATTAGCTCCGTCACAAAGCTTGACGTTTCAACATTACATAATGATAACTGCCCCAAAATGCACTTCAAGGCTGAGATGTCTAATCTCCTTGGAACAAAAAAGGAACAGCATCCAGCCAGGCCGCTATGAGTGTGATCTCAGTCCAGATGAACACCTCAAGGTTAGCATGCACCCAGTCATCAACATTACAGGACTAATGCCCCTCTCACTATGCCAGACAGCCTGTGGTCAAGATAACAAAGAGGATGAAAGGAGGAGGGTTGAGCAATTGATCCCCCAATAGCTGATGAAAAGAATATGAGCATGGGCAGAAGATAGCATCTTTTGGCAAGGTAGGGGATAAGACTTTGGCATCCACCTACAGCTGTGTGACACATCTGATGCCACAGTTCCACTCCCTCCTCCTCCTATTATTCCGAACTCAGAGGCTAGTGAACTAGCAGTCAGATAACCTATCCTGGTAATTAAACCTCTATAGAGTATGTGTACATGTGATGCATAATTTGGCTTTCTGATCTGTATTCAATACGTGGAATGTTCCTATCTTTTTTGCATATATCAGAGTCTTGCATAAAGGTTGGCCTTTATGCTCAATAGGTGGTGGAATGTGTATCTATAAGGCAAAGACTTGTTCTATAATTAGAGTTGCTTGAGGCTTCTGAAAACCCTGTGCCACACTTAGGAATAGAGGAGGAATCAATATATACGGTGTGTGTGTGTGTGTGTGTGTGTGTGTGTGTATGAGATGGAACCTGTTGGTTTCATACCAGCTGAACTTTAAGCACCTCTCGCATCAAGCACTTGCTTATATCCAAACTGCTAATACTTTATTTTTTAAAATGCCTAATTATCTGCAAAAAAAAGTCTATAAGAATCAAGTCAGGAATTAGAGGTGGAGGTGAGAAAGCATGCATAAGCTTTCATTTCCGGGCAGAATTCAAAGTGTTGGTGCTGACCTTTCAAGCCCTAAATGGCTTCGGTCCTGTATACCTGAAGGAATGTCTCCACCTCCATCTTCCAGCCCAGACACAGGTCCTGCTCTGTTGGCCCTCTGGTGGTTCCCTCACTGCGAGATGTGAAGCTACAGGGAACCAGGCAGAGGGCCTTCTTGGTAGTGGCACCCGCCCTGTGGAACACCCAGCCACATTCTCAACCTCTTACATTCATTATTGCTATTTTACATGTAATAACAATAATTTAAAACAAAAAAAAGCAGAGACATCACCTTGCCAACGAAGGTCCGTATAGTTAAAGCTATAGTTTTCCTAGTAGTGATGTATGGAAGTGAGAGCTGGACCATAAAGAAGGCTGATCGCCAAAGGATTGATGCTTTTGAATTATGGTGCTGGAGGAGACTCTTGAGAGTCCCATGGGCTGCAAGAAGATCAAACCTATCCATTCTTCAGGAAATCAGCCCTGAGTGCTCACTGGAAGGACAGATCCTGGAGCTGAGGCTCCAATACTTTGGCCACCTCATGAGAAGAGAAGACTCCCTGGAAAAGACCCTGATGTTGGGAAAGATGGAGGGCACAAGGAGAAGGGGATGACAGAGGACGAGATGGTTGGACAGTGTTCTCAAAGCTACCAACATGATTTTGACCAAACTGCGGGAGGCAGTGGAAGACAGGAGTGCCTGACGTGCTCTGGTCCATGGGATCACGAAGAGTCGGACACGACTAAACAAAACAAAACAAAAAAACAAAAACAAAAACAACAGTAGCAGCTTTTGGAGACAAGAGTCAGGACCAAAGGTCTGTGGAAGATTTCAGTCCTTTCCTCTCCAGAAGATTACCAAGGCAAGGGGAAAACCATCATTCCATTATATGGCAGAATCCCACTTTCCCTACTAATGTCCAGACCTTCAATATGAAGGAGCAGTGACCCCATCTGACCCCAGAAGGTTGCATCCACAACATATGAAACAGACCCAAGTTACAATAGCTTATAAGCGGAGTTTATTTGGGGGGTACTCAAGGGTACCAGTACTGACACCTTTCCCCCCACCCAAATGTTAAAAGTGTGGCAGTTACTTCATGGTGAGTACTAACACCTTTTTTAAAAAGAGAAAAAGGGGGGAAAGCACTGCATAAGCTTTTTTTCTGCTATGCACTGCAGCTGTTTAGCTAGCTAAGAAACAATTAGAATCTCTATACTTGGCATTGTTATTAGTTAAATGGCATTGCAAAAGTTCCACCTGGCATTCTTAGATTTAGGCAATGAACTTCCACTTGGAAAATTTGAGAAGTATTCTTTGACAAAACTTCATGAACATATGCTATATTCTCTCAGGGGCCTATTTTATCTCTCCCTCTCCATTGGCTGAGCATTTTAATTGGATTTGCATACTCAAGAGACAGACTGTTAAATTTGGCAAGCATTTGCTTAGTATTTGGGAAGAAATTGATTTTGCAATGGAGAGAAGGTGCTAGAAGAAGCCAGGAAGATACTCCCACTTCAATACGTTTTTCACCTATTTTAATTTTACTTAACCCACTGCTAATCGTTCTTGAAATGTGGGGTAGGTCTTCATAGGGATGGATGGAGGGTTGCCAAGGTAGACCTGAGCTGATTAAGCACCTCACATTGGCTCAGAGAGAGCTAAACTTCATAGCAAGTTCCAGTGTGCAACAGGTCCATTGTTTTGGGAAGGTATTCCCAAATTGCTTGATTATGTGAAAAGCGGGTAGGGGAGAGAAGCTGGTCTATGCAACCTAAAAGGTTTCTTCATTTTGGAGCCATGGAACAGGAGTGGAGAACCTTTTCCAGCCCGAGAGCCCCTTCTGGGGACCACATGACAGTGACAGCTATGGCCAGAGGCATAACTGGATTGAGCAACGGATGCACCCCTTACTGTTGTACAGTAGGCAACATTCCAGGCACATACATGCACATCTCAGCATCCTGGCAAGCAAGAGGCATTATCACAGTTCAAGGCTACATTCCACACACTCAGAAACACCAAAGGAGGACACAGAGCAGGGACAGTGAGAGGGGTGGAATGGGGAACTCCCTGAGGGTTCAATATGGAGCAGAATCACAACAAACCCAACCCCTGCCCTACCTTTTAAAACTCTTGCTTATTTGCCCTTTATTTCTGTCATTTCACTGGTTATGTATTGGGTATGCCAAGTTCTAATTCACTGAAATTCAAATGAAAGACTCAGTCAGCATTGATCTGAGTCCTACTTGAGATGCTGTAGTAACACAGGCCTCCACAAGGGGCAGAGGCCAGCAGTTCTCGACAATCTCATTCAAATTTACATGGATGATTTTAAAGCATGGGTAGGCAAACTAAGACACAGGACCCGGATCTGGCCCAATTGCCTTCTAAATCCGGCCCATGGATTTTCTTTTTTTACCTGAGTAGAATGTTTTTACCTGAGTAGAATGTGTCCTTTTATTTAAAATGCATCTCTGGGTTATTTGTGGGGCATAGGAATTCATTATCCCCCCTCCCCTAAAAAAGATAGTCCGGCTCCCCACAAGGTCTCAGGGACAGTGGACCGGCCCCCTGCTGAAAAAGTTTGCTGACCCCTGAAAGCGTTCCTGTTTAGAAATACTATACCAAAACTCAGTATTTTTATTTTTTATTTTTTTTAAAAAAGGCTAGCCAGAGACAAGGTGAAGAAGGGAAGGTGATAAATGGATCAACTGCCATCTGCTTGTGAATGAAAAGGCAACATGCATCTAGAAAATAGGCATTGCCTTCAAGTGCCCTTGTAGAAAGATGGGGGGGAAACCGCAGAATGATCTCAGAGCAAACTCATCCTTTGGGAGCAAGGAGTCGCCTTCAATGAAATATTGGAGAGGAAATGCAAGGAGTACCTATGGCACAGGTTGCATTTACAGTTCAAATCATTTATTGGGAAAGACAGTAGCCACCTGTCCCAAGAAGCAAAACCCCTAATGCAGGGATAGGGAACCAGTGGCCTTCCAGTTGTTGTTGGACTACAACTCCCATCATTCCTAGATGCTGGCTATGCTGGCTGGGACTGATGGGAGATGGAGTCCCACAGTATCTGGAGGGATACTGGTTTTCTATCTTGGCATTGTCCCAATTGGTAACTATTATTTAAAGATACAGCAATCTCAAACCCTCCAAGTGTCCCTATTTTCTGATTTAGAGAAGCCATCCCGGTTTCTGATTTGATCCCAGAATGTCCTGCTTTTCCTTAGAATGTCCCTATTTGCATTGGAAAAATGTTGGAGGGTATAGAGTTATCTGACCCCCCAAGCCATCTGAAGGCAATCCGGTATACAGAAGTTGTTGTTGTTGTTGTTTTAAAAAAGTTTAATGTTTTATTATGTTTTTATATATGATGAAAGCTGCCCAGGGTGGCTGGGACAACCCAGTAAGATGTGTGAGCTATAAATAGTAAAATTATCATTACAGAATAGGATGTTCCTATTTCCATCGGAGAAATGTTGGCGGGTATGAAATCTTATTGCAGCAAAAGAAGTAAGTAAGTCTTAAAGAAACAGTAACCAATTGGAGTATAGTATTCATAGATTTGTAGTGCTGGAAGAGACCTTATCATGTCTTTAGAATTAATAATAAATAAAAACATTGCTTTTATTTAATTATAAAAGTATGTCTGGTAGGTTCTCTACCACATCTAGATTTGCACAGTTACTGAGATATTGTTAATGGCATTGGTAAACTGTATAGTACAGACATTTTGTGGCAGAAGTCAAAAGGTGAATCTGCAGTGGTGAAAAAAGAGAGAAGTTGATTTTTCACCTTTAAAGTAATAGGTGGTCTTTTCTGCAGTGGCTCCCCATTTGTTGAATGCTCTCCCCAGTGAGGTTCGCCTGGCGCCTTCATTATACCCCTTTAGGCGCCAGGCAAAAGTGTTCCTCTTTAACCAGGCCTTGGGTTGCCTGACATTCAGTGTCCTGTCAAAATGTACTCCCCATGATTGGTTGCTGTGGACATAGTTGCAGAGACCCATAAAATAGTCAAGAAAGCTGCCAGTGTTATTTTTCTAGGAAAAAGAGGTGCCAGAACTCACAGTGAACTCCTCCCTCATTCTATTAGAATGATAATGTCACCCATCTGAGAGGTGAACTGAGTTCCCCCAAGTTCCAGCTGGGGAGGGAGCCCTGAAAGCTGGATAAAATATCTTGGAGGTGTGCTCTTGGGAACATACTAGGGTTTCCATATTTTAAAGAGCAAAAAAGAGGACACATTTGCCAACTTCTGCTTTTAACTATAGGGACACAGGTGGCGCTATGGTCTAAACTACAGAGACTAGAGGTCACTTCCGGGTTGGCGCCTCCGGCAATGGCGGAGCTCCTCTGATTGGGAGGAACTTGCTCCGTGAAAAGCAGGGTCTGACCGCCACGGCGAAGGCGGAGACCCTCTGAAATCACAAGCGGAAGAAGCTTGTGAACTTGGGATTCGGCTGGCACCTTTTGCGCCTCCCCTACTCGTGGGGAAACCCGGTTTCGGGGATCCGGAGCGACGTGGGGTGAGTGGCACGGTGCTTCGAATTGACTGCTTCTTTCATGGAGTGAAGCTGCATTGCTGTTGCCAGAGAGCGCTGACTTTTTCCTGTGGACAATTGGATTTTAAACAACTACCCGTGAGTAGAACGGAAAATTGGATCTTTAAATACCTTAATTTGGCACCGAAACGGGGAAGGTCTTAAACAGGAAGTCCGCCTTCCCCTTTTGTAAATAGATTGAAGCAAAGACGTTATAAGCTAAAGTCTTTGAAAGTTTTTGGCAAAGGATTAAATTTTCATTGGTTAAAACTACAAACCCCCCCTTGGAAGCAGGAGAAGAGGGGGGAAATTTTGGACTTAGCGAGCCTGCAGGAGAGAGTGAAAAACCAAATTACCACTGCTCCGAACCTGGAAAGGGCTGCCAGAAAGAGTGACGTTTTGGGAGAGTTCATTGACTGTGAACAAAACATTTTTGACAGCTAGTTAAATAAGAGAAAGATACTGTTTCCATTGTCCTCTTCTGCGTTTAAAAAGGAGGAAAAGTAACTGGAAATTGAAACTATTTTTATGGCTTGAATTGTGTCTGAAAGGATTGATACAAGTGGAGACTGTTTCCCTCTAGAGGGAGTTTTTGAAACTATCACAGGAGTGCAACTGGGGAATCATCAGCTGCAAGATAAGTAATTGTGAGAACCAGAGATTGACCTTGGACCACTCAAAATGTTGAGAGGAGAAGCCATTGTGACGGTATTATGCAAGATAAGCTACTTGCTGGAACAGCTTCATAAGAAGACGGATGACATGTCCTTTAAAATTGACAACTTGGATCAAAAAGTGACTAATTGGAGTCAAAAAGTGAGCACCAACACAGAAATAAATCAGGACTTGGTACAAGAATCTACTTTGGCAGGACAAATTGTGGAGAAAGAGAAAGCTGTGGTTGTTGAGCCTAAAGTAATACAAGCGGGATCCTTAGTCTTACAGAAGCAAATTGAGGATTATAAGTTGAGGCCTTCTATGATTGAATCTAGAAAAAGCCAGATTTTGAGGATTGGATCCCGGCTTGGACGGAAGAAGGAAAGTTGGAAAGATCCCTCTATGCAGGGATTAACTGACTTTTGGGACATGGACTTGGGTCTGGAGGAGATTGGAGTTCTGGGGGCCTTTGGATTTGGAGGAATTTTGAAACATGTCATGAAACATCTTAAAGACCTCAGCTTCAACCATGGAAATTTGGCTGACCTGCCTGGAAGGAATAAAAGCATTGTTAGGTTGGAGTCTTCCTGAGATCTGCTCTTTGGCATTAAAGAATATGAAGAAGACCTGCAGAAGGGACCTGGAAAAGAGTTAAGAGCCTCGGACATAAGATCTCCAGATTGATGGACTATATGGAATTGACGGAAAGGACTGGCAGAATCCGAAACCAGGGAGAGGAGATGGTGGAAGAAGATTAGAGAGTTTAAAGTTTATATATAGAAATACTGTAAAATTAATGAATGATAGAAAAATGGTGGAAAGAAATTTTATGGCCTTAGCAGAAATGTTATAAGGAGTTAAGCATATATAAGTATTTTAGTTTTAATGATAAAAAATATGTCAAGATATCTATAATATGACAGAAAATAGAGAAAAATGGAAGGGATTTCCTGAAACAATTAATAGAAGTGGAATACAAAAAGGTAGGTGAGAGGAAGTCGAGGAAACAAGGGAATGAAAGATAGAGTATGGAAAAGGTGTGATGTATGTTTTTAAATGGTTATTGTTTTGTTTTGTTTAGGGTTAAGGTGGGCTAGGGTTTTGTTTAGTTTAGTTTAATGTGTTTAGGTTGTGTTTTGTATTGTTTATATATTGTATTGTATTGTTTTTTTACTCTTTCTTTGTTTTTTTCTTTTTTCTTTTTTCTTTTTCTTTTCTGTAATCTTTAAAAGTAATAAATATTATTTTTTTAAAAAATAAACTACAGAGACTAGAGCTTGCCAATCAGAAAGTCGGCAGTTCGAATCCCTGCGATGGGGTGAGCTCCCGTTGTTCGCTCCCTACTCCTGCCAACCTAGCAGTTCAAAAGCACGTCAAAGTGCAAGTAGATAAATAGGTACCACTCTGGCGGGAAGGTAAATGGCGTTTCCGTGCACTGCCCTGGTTCCCCAGAAGCGGCTTAGTCATGCTGGCCACATGACCTGGAAGCTTTGTGCGGACGAACACCAGCTCCCTTGGCCTATAGAGCGAGATGAGTGTGCAACCCTAGAGTGATCCGCGACTGGACCTAACGGTCAGGGGTACCTTTACCTTTACTTTTAACTATGGACCACTATATACCCATGAAAAAGAGGACATGTCCTGAAAAAAGAGGATATATGGCAACCAACATACCCATGTGGAATGTAACATGCAGCCCTCATGGGGAGGATGAGCAAGTTAACCAAGAAACCCATTTCAAAAAAATTCTGAATTGAACCAATCTATTCCAGAGGAAAGCTGCTTTTATTTCATTGGGAAAGGTAATCTGCCACCATTTTTTTCATTAGAACTGACACGTATGGATTGATCTCAGCAGATGGGCAGCACTTTTATTAAAGACTGACTATTGCTGCTCAGTTTTTTATGGGAGGTACTGGGACTATAACACTTTACCTATTGCCTTCACCTTGTTTCTCAAAACTGTGCAACAATTCATTTCTGACCTGTCCCTCTTCTGCACTGGTACAGGTAAGAACTCTCTTTGTAGAGTGACACTGCAGATCTACGCAGTCAAACAGTGACTTCAAAGAAATTGTCTCAATCCCCTGTGGCTACTTGGCAAAAAAGGGAGAAAAGTACTGTATCTGCAGTGCATGGTATTTTGCCTGTATTTGCTGATATTGCAAAAGCTTTCCATAGAGAAGCTCAGGCTTTGGGCTTAGCTGTTGCGTACATTCACTGCCTGCACCTGTCTAGAAAGAAATTCTTCTCAGGCCCCACCTCCGACTACGCAACATTTATCACAATCATATATATTTCTACCTTATTAAAAAGAGAGGAGGAGAGAGAATTTCACCTAGAATTCAAACACCAAGGGCTTTCAGATGACTCCCAGTGGAAAACTGACAGAGGCAACATTGGGAAAGGTAGAGAACAGAGGGGAGTCATAGCTTTATATCCTTTATTTCCATCTGACAATTTCAGTTTCTGTTCCTTTTTTTACCAGTTTTCAGTCCTCCAAATTTTCACATCAGTTTGTGAATTGCTTTTTAAAAAAAGTTGTCATGGAAATTTATCAGCAATTCCGTGCAGATTTTTCTTATTATAAACATGTTTGCATGCAAATTTTTCCGATATGCACACTTTTGCAAGCAATTTCCCCATATATAATGCATTTTTTGTATGTGATTTTCACTAATATATGCATTTTATGCATACCCTTCCCAGGTATATGCATTTTTGACACATTATTTGGCTGGACAACTGCCTTGCAAAATTCAGAGAAGTGCAAATTTCAAAGGATTTGGCCTTTGTCCACCTATTGCTTATCTCCCCTTCTTAGGGGCTAATTTCCCCTGTTCTTTTCCCTCCCACCTTGTATGGAAAAATAGTTGATGAGAGCAGGAGATGGATGGATGGAGTCTTTCGGTAGTTTATCCTTTCTACCCCTTCCAGTTTCTTTGCCTCTTATTGGGAAACTTTCAGAATCCTTCACAGGGAGACAGACCTTACTTGGTAAGCAAAGTCTTGGATAGAGGCACAATCCCTGCAATCTACAATTGCCTGCTTACTGGAGAACCACAGTGCGAAGTAACTAATTATCAATTAATCCTTTTTAATCATATTCCATGCAACTTACTATAGCTTTTTTTTCATGGGTGGTAGCTGATTGAAAAGCATAACCACCACGCACATCAGGGAACATTTTGCAGGTTGCTTCTGGCAAAAATGATACACTTGGCAGGATGTGACGAACAACATTGTTTATTATCTACTTCTGTACAGCTCCTGCCCTTCCTTCTCTTTGCAGCATCTTTTGCAGCTGCTGTAACAAACAGCTGTGCAAGCCTTTGGGAGGAAGAGGTGCAAGAGGATATCAGAGGAAGGAGGGAAACAAAGAAAGAGGGATAGAGGCCATTCTTGCCCGTGGCACCCCTGACCATCATTTCAAGGCATCCCAGAGTGCCACGGCACACTGGTTGAAAACCACTGCACTCTATCTACATCTATCTATCTATCTATCTATCTATCTATCATCTATCTATCTATCTATCTATCTATCTATCTATCTATCTATCTATCATCTATCTATCTATCAATCATCTATCATCTATCATCTATCTATCTATCATCTATCTGTCTATCATCTATATCTATCTATCTATCTATCATCTATCTATCATCTATCTATCTATCATCTATCTATCATATGTCGATCTATCTAGATATGGAGGAAGTATTTATGTGTGAACAATATTAAAGAAGTCCCAATATTTGATCCTGGAGACCAATGGCCAAGCCTTGATCTTATCATGGTATTCATAAACACACTCAATTTGACTGTCTTTCACTCTTTTCCTTCTAACCCTGGGAAGGGGCTGGATACAGTCCTTATGACTTTTTTTCATTATATAACTATTGTGGATGAGACATGGGCTAGAAATCATTATTTGGAGACAGCACAGAGAAATCTACATTTATGTCTGAAGCCCCAAAGGTCTTGTCAGTGCAAACTCCAGGGATTCCGAAGTTTGACTAGTGCTTGCCAGTGCAAATAGCATTCTCTAGAAAGCAAAGCCATACAACAGATCTAAAAATAAACAAAGCACATCTCCAGGTTTGTCCTTCTCCCCTACCTGCCACCAACTGAGACTATCAGCTTATTCTCTGAAACTTTTTCAAATGTCATAAAAATACAGAGGTTCTTAGTTTCTACTCCTTTCACCTGATCTTGGTTAATTGTTAGATTAAATTTGCATACATTTGCTTATGCATCAAACAGCACAAGAGGCATTCGCTTCCTGTGTGTGAGGAAAAACAATTCCTTTAAATTTTATAAGTACTCAAGTAGGAATTCGTCATCCAACAAATGATTAGAAAAGAAGAAATGGAGAGAACTGAAACTGTCAGATCAATCCATCGCTACCCTCATTGCCTATTGACAAACAATAAAATGAACAAAACCAATTTCCACTTTCATCACTTGCAAACCCAGCAACATCTCTGTTACACCAGCTATTGATGCAAAGCAAAAACAATATTAATAAAAATGCAAAAGGACTTACGTTGGCCCACCATGTTTTAGAAGCAGGGACAACAGATGCCTGTTAAACTCTTTTGTGCAGTGGAATTCTCAAGTATGAATTGTATCTATGTGTCTTTATTTTATTTTTAAAGTACCTGGGGATGCTTTGGAAAACAGAGGAAGTGTAATATTACTACAGCCCTTGGGTGCTATCTGAAAATAGAGGCATTTTATGTGCCTTTTTATAGACCAAATATATTAACTCTGATAGCCAATAATATATATACACATTTGCCATAGCATCTGCCAAATGGCACATGGAACCCTTTTCAAGGGGGAAAAACGCTCTCTAAATTCAGTTTCAAACTAGCAGCCAAAATTCTTTTCTAAGCTATTGAAACTCAGCCATTTAAGATATTGGTTCTGCTCTCCCAAAGCCCCAGATGTTTGCTGTTTTATGTTCATTTCACAAGTCATTCTACACCATTACAAATAACCAGTAAGATTACATGCCCCCCCCCAACAATGCTGCTTAGTTAAAGTAACGGTGAAACTTTCTTGTAATGGCTTTAGGGGTTGCTTGTGCGTAAGTTGCCGCCGCTCTGGGCTAGGTTGGCTGGTTAAACCATTTCTCGCTGAACAGCCATCCACTCCGTGGCTGTTCAGTCGCTGGCAGAATCCGTCAGTGGGCGTTTCTTAAACCTTTTCCAACATAAAAGTTGTTTGACGCCCAGTCTCCTCCTACTCTCCCTGCGCGGAAGTCTTCTGCGCAGGGAGGGCGTGGGTAGCGGAGGACCTGTGCTCTCCCCGCTGGTGTCCAGTGAAGAGTCCCGGAGCCTGCTCTCTGCTTCCCCCATTGGCCCCCCTCTATCCCTGGTGTTGCGCTGATTTTCTTCCCCAACCAGAGACCTGCCTCTCTCCCTGCTTGGCCCCTCTCCAGCATCGCTGTGGAGCCTCGCCTCCTCCTCTAGTTCCGATGGCAGTTCCCTGACATTTCTGCTATATGTCAAAGCAGGGTCCTGAAGCTCTTGAATTTACTGGACTGCACTGAACACAAACTGCAGTTGAATTCAAATGAATGTATATATTATATATCCTTAAATATCCTATTATATCCTCATAGATTAGGCTGGTGGCATATCTGCACTCCATCTTGAGTTGGTTCAAAAGCAACTTGTTGGGGAAGAATCTTTTAACAGATTTATCAGCATTCTTACCATATCCACGTTGCTTTCTGCAGTAAAAAGGTAAAGGGTAAAGGGACGCCTGATCGTTAGGTCCAGTTGTGGACAACTTTGGGGTTGTGGTGCTCATCTCGCTTTACTGGCTGAGGGAGCCGGTGTACAGCTTCTGGGTCATGTGGCCAGCATGACTAAGCCGCTTCTGGCAAACCAGAGCAGTGCACGGAAACACCGTTTACCTTCCTGCTGGAGCGGTACCTATTTATCTACTTGCACTTTGACGTGCTTTTGAACTGCTAGGTTGGCAGGAGCAGGGACCAAGCAACGGGAGCTCACCCTGTTACGGGGATTCAAACCACCGACCTTCTGATTGGCAAGCCCTAGGCTCTGTGGTTTAACCCACAGTGCCACCCGCATCCCTTCTGCAGTAAGGCATGATATAAATTGTAGCCTAGTTAGTTTAGGAATGAGGAACCTGTGACCCTCCAAATGTTGTGGGGCTGCAATCATAGGACATTTTGCCTGGGATTGGCAGCACAAGAATAAGATGATTTTATTTATTTATTTATTATTATTATTATTATTATTATTATTATTATTATTATTATTATTATTATTTTGCTGGCACAGAGGGGGGAAAGTATATTTCTAAGTGGATGAGTTGTGTCGCACGTGCTAATATGTCTGAAAGAAAAGCAACAGTATATGTCAAAGGCAAGAATCTGATAATGGGGAGGGAAGTGAGGTTGAGCACTTTGTAGTGCCCCCAATGTATGTTGAGAATGGGCTTGTTCTAAAGTCACTTAGGTAAATAATAATAATAATAATAATAATAATAATAATAATAATAATAATAATAATTTATTATTTATACCTCGCCCATCTGGCTGGGCTTCCCCAGCCACTCTGGGCGGCTTCCAACATAATATTAAAATACAGTAATCCATCAAACATTAAAAGCTTCCCTAAACAGGGCTGCCTTCAGATGTCTTCTAAAAGTCTGGTAGTTGTTCTCTTTGACATCTGGTGGGAGGGCGTTCCACAGGGCAGGCGCCACTACCGAGAAGGCCCTCTGCCTGGTTCCCTGTAACTTGGCTTCTCACAGTGAGGGAACCACCAGAAGACCCTCAGCTCTGGACCTCAGCTAAAAAGCTAAGCAGGAATTTCAGATACCCAATTCAAGCCTGGCGTTCTGCTCACTACACCACATTAGCTTCCATTGTTATTTATTTAATGAACATCAAAATTCAAGTGAAGCGGAATGGATTTGATCTGGGATAATCCCAGAAGAGGCATCTCTCTAAGAGAACAAACAACCCCACCAGCTCATCCAAAATCAAAAGAACAGCCCTCTACTGGGCATATGGCTGCTGTACTCCATTGAAGTCTGATAGTGAATGAAAAAGATGGTTACTACAGTTATGTATCAGAAATTAAGATCTTAGCCATGCCAGCTGGTTACCATTGGCTTCCTAGCTTGCCATTTTCTAAGAAGCGTTAAGCAGCAACCAAATTTTGTAAAGTTTGGTAGAGACACAGTACCTGTTAGAACCCAGTATCCCTGTACAGAAAGCTCAAAGCTTATCTTTATTTCTGAAATATTGAAGGGGAAAGCTCGAATGCAGGCCAGGTATACAAAGAAAAATGATAAATTACCATAGACAAAGAGGCTCCGCTATGGGAAGTGTGCTGCATAACATTTCCCTCCCCTCTCATACTTCTAAGAAGAAAGTAAGTAATCCAAAATGCCAATATGTGTACGGAACTATCCAGCTGCTCCGAGACTCAGTCTGCCCCCAGCTCATTTAGAGAAGTGTTCCTGGCAAGGATTCCTTGGCATTTTGGCACTTAGATATATTCCCTTGGAAGTGGCTGCAAGATGTGCTGCGAGGCTCTAATGGTTTACAATAATGTAAACTCATTGTCTGCGAGGGAGTAAATCCTGACAGGAATCTGGATTGAGGGGGAAACCACACCCACCGGCCAATGAGGAGAATGGTTCAATCCACCCCCTGTTAAAAATCAATGGTAATTCTCCCATAAGACTTTAATGGAGATGGATTGCGCCCAATATTTGCTTTCATGTTCCTCAGGCACATTTCCCAACTTTCCAGAGGAAACCCAAGCAGTGTATGCAAGAGAATTGCTACATACCATATATTTCTGCAATTTATTTTAAAGGTATGCTGAGCCACATATAATGACATCAATACATTCTCAACGGGATGTGTGTGTTTGTGTGTGTATAGATTCTCACTGTGCTTTAGATCAGCACTAGGAATCATCACGTACAAATATATTGAGTAAATAAATTTATTATTTCTTCCCGTACACTTTTCATGTATCCTATTAAAATCATTCACACAGAGGAGAAAACAAAGTTAATGGACAAGATGAATGTAGAAGGTTTTTGTTTTGCTTTTGTTTGTTTTTACTCCAAGGATTTCAATAGAGCTAACCAAATGAGGCTTTGAAATTACTGTCTCACAATGCAGGTAGGTCATACATGCATTACAGATAGTGATACTAACAGCCAAATCTGATGGGCATGTTCATTACTTGATGCAAGTGATAACTTGCAGCTGTGAGTGTGTCATCACAGATCTAACACCACAGACAACATGTTATGCATGTGTGAATCAGCCCTAAGAAGTCATCTTTATAAAAAAAAAAAATCATCGTTATACAGGTGCAGTAGTTTGTTTTCTGTCAGTTATTCTATTGATTTTACTAGTTATTTGTATGCTCTTTCAATCTGTTTCTTGACAATTTGGCAATATGTGTTTACTCATAAAAATTGCAAAGCACCTATTAACACCAGGCCAATGGTCAGACCACCACAAAACAGATGGACATAGCTCATTCATTTTCCTTCTTCCAAGTAGCTATGCCACATGATCTAACCTAAGCTAGATATTGTGGTAAATGTGTTTCCATCTCTGGAATGTGGCTATGGGCGACCTCTAGATATCCCCAGCGAGCATGCCCAGTAGTTGTGGGTAACTGAAGTTGTGTGGGCAGGGCTGGATTTAGGTTTGATGAGGCCCTAAGCTACTGAAGGTAATGGGGCCCTTCATATGTCCAGCTGTCCTTTGTCAAAAACAAATGGTCGCTGTTTTTTGTGTTGAATATATGATATATGGTGATTTATGGACCTAATAGGTATCTAAAGCCATTTGCACATAAAAAATATGTATTTTATCAAAGTAATTGAAATACAATTAAGAAGAGGTACAAACCTCTTCTTACGTCCACCCCCGTTTTGCCCAACGTTCAAGGCAAACCCAGAAGTAACCGGCAGGTTTGCTTCCAGTTGTGCATGCACAGAAGGAGCAATCACCGTTTGCACATGCGCAGAAGCAGAGATCGCCGCCTGCACCTGCGCACAACAGCGCCTCTCCCAGCGACCCGTTTTGACCTCTGGACGGACCTCCGGAACGGATTATGGTCGTAGGTAGAGGTTCCACTGTATATTAATAGTGAACTACAATTAAAAAGAAGTATATTGGGGGGGGAGCAAGAGAGTGGGCCCCTAAGCTATAGCTTGTTTAGGTTATACGTAAATCTGGCACAAGCTCCCTATAGGGACTCAAATGACTAGGAAATGTATCTCATGTTGTAATGTCAGACCTTTCTCCACTTTTCATTCACATCATTGTTTGCTAATTAGGGAAACAAAGAAGATCAGCGCATTTCAATACAAGAAACATGAGGTATTGTATGGCTGAGCTTTCCAAACTTTTCACGTTGGTGACACACTTTTTAAGAGGTGCATCATTTCGTGACACAGTTTTACTAGCAAACTGGTAGTTAAACTAACCTCTTTCCAAACCCAGGAGGAGCACAGGGGGCATTTGCATCACACAGCTACGCACTGCAACCAACACACTAATGTGTCACAACGCACAGTTTGGAAAGCTCTGCAGTATGGCATAGTGGGTAGAGTGTCGGATTATAACCTGGGAAACCAGGGTTCAAATTCCCAGTCAGCCATGGAGCTCACTAGGTGACCTTGGGCCAGTCACAATTTCTCAGACTGTTCTACTTCATAGCTATCTTGTGAGGATAAAATGAAAAGGGAGAGACCCACGTATGCCATCCCTGAGCTCCTTTGAGGAAAAGTGGGATATAAATGTAATGATTAGTAAATAAATAAAAGCAGACAAGAAACACCAGGAGGCAAGTTCTTCAAGAAGTTACAGACAGGAAGGAGGGGGGAGATAGATGCTTACTGTAATGTAGACTACTGAGAAGTATGTAGCAGCCAAGAAATTTGATCACATCTGTTCAGTGCTATTATTATCATCCCTTTTCTGTATGCAAAAAGCAATGTCACCCTGACCTCTAAAGGTTTTGTGGAAAATCCAAAAATATCACCATCAACTTTGTGAAACATATCCCCTCTGGAAGAAAATAATGCGCATTAATCTCATTCTTTTGTACATACAACAGATGGTGTAGAATGATGCACCCAGGGGAAAGAAACCCTAACTGTAGGAATTTTCTACAGAAATATTTTCATCCATATTTTTTTTTGCTGCATCCCTCATTTATTTATTTATTTATTTATTTATTTGCTTGCTTGCTTGCTTGCTTGCTTCACTCATCTCTGAATCATGCCATTTTCTCCAATCTTCATAGCAAGCACTTACTGTAGTTAACTCACTATTAATTCACAATGGAAAATGGTGGGTCTGAGGGCTTATTCCTGCCTTCTTTCCTACCCATGGAGACCACAACCAATGACTGTGAACACACACTAATGAACAACAACACATCCCCTGCTTAAAAGGGATCTTGAAATTATGATAATTGCACCAATCACTTTAACAACATTCTTCATTGGAAATATATGCTTGGTGTAATGATTTGCATCTCATATAAACCTTGCTACCACCCAGTTACAGACATTAAGTTAAGAGGTTGGGATTTCCCTAAATGAAGATGACTCATTTCCTCAGTGCGTTCCATTCAGAGAAGAATATTTTATACTCTACATGAATCCAAATCTGAATTTGTCAGTGAGTGTATATTCATGAGGGAGCTGCAGCCAATCATGGCTCCCTGACTGTGGTATTTGTGTGATGCATATGTTTGGGGCATTCACAGTCCAAGTCAATGTACCCAAGGGTCTTGGGAATAAGGCATGTGTTCACGATCCTGCCACCGCCCACAATTTGAGCATTCCTGTGTTCAGGGAAATGCTTAGAGTTTCTTTGAATTCTATTCTTATTCAATTATGAATTGCCTTTCATATACATTTCAAGGTTAATAATAATAATAATGTTTAAAACAATACAAATAAACATGCAAGACAGAAATCTGTCTTTTTTTTCCAGCTGGAAAAGCTTGTAAAAGAAGAATGTCCTGAACTGGACCCAGAAATTACAAGCAGTAGGCACTTGTCATATATAAACAGGGATGCTACTCCTCAGAACTAGGACAGCTACACTAAAAGTTCTGCTTCACATTGTTGTGGAGTGGGTTTCTGATACTGTGAGAACTTCAATGAGAGATTCTCGCACAAAATGTAGTGAACTACTAGAGATATATGGTGAAAGTTGGCCTTTCAAGTAACCTGGCCCTGAGCTGTGCAGGGCCTTATATCTCAGTATCAAAAATTTAGCCCAGTTACAGATTGGCAGCCAGTACAGATCCCACAGTAGTTGCCCTCGTAAGCCACATAGAGTGTGTTGCCATAATCCAACCTAGTTTATGGACAGCTGTGGTCAAGCTATTCTGACTCACGAATGGCTGTAGCTGTCTTACCAGCCAAATCTGGGAAAAGGCACTCTTAGTGACAGAGCTAGATCTAGAAGCACCTCCACACACACTCCTTCACTTCAGGGAGAGCGCAACCCCATTCGGGGCAGGCAGTTGACCAGCTTCCCAGATACTAGGAATAGTCATCCATAGGACCTCCATCATGCCAGGATGCAGACTCGGTTTATTAGCCTTCAACTGGTCCACCTTTGCATCGAGACACTGATTCAGGGCCTGCACAACAACTTCCAATTCAGAAGTACATTTGGGTATCATCAGCGTACTGATGGCACCTTGCTCCAGATGGCTTTAAATAGATGTTAAATAACACTGAGAACAATGTAGTATCCTGCTGAACCCCAAAGCTCAAGAGCTGGAGTTCCAAGAAATACTCACCCAACCTACATAAACGGTCTCTTGAAACGGGACAGAATCATTATAGAACAGTGGCCCTGATGCACCTCTACCAGAGATGGTCCGTGAGAATACTATTGTCAATGTGCATCAAAAGCAGATGAGAGATTGAGAGGAAGGAGGACAGTTGCACTCTCTATGTCGCCCTCCTGATAAAGAAATGGAGACCAAGGTGATTTCAGTTCCAAAGCCAGGTCTAAGCCCAGATGTTGAACTCTAGATTTTGTTAGTGTTGATCTTACCTGAGGCTTCTTTAGTACAAAAGTTGTTGGAGTTTTGTTATAAAGGATATAAAAATAAAATGAAAACTCATAATGATCATCAGTGTCAACCTTAAGATTGTCTGAAACAGATGTTTGGAAATTGACACTAGGAACCAATGTACTTCATTCGGTCTTTGTGGCTTAAGCATTTCCTTTAAAATTAATTTATTACATCCTAAAAGTGGAATGTCCTCCCTAAACAATCATATTGCTGGATTTTATGAAATGGTTTACTTGATCTTGTAAGTAAATTGCACCATTCTATATTCTCAGCGGACTGTGCCTTTGAAGTTTACTTTTATTATATTTAATGTGAAGTGATAACATATTAGTGCGGCTGTTTATGTGCCAATTGGTTTTTATTTAATTCTCCTACACTTGTAATCGGTTATCTGGGCCTGATAATTTTCAGTATCAATTTAATGTAAAATTAGGAAATCACATTAGTTAGTATTATATCTGAAAGCTCCTTTCTGAGGGTGTTGACACAGAAGATGAGAAATTATAATCTTTTGTCACCTGAGAAAGTTAGTTCAGGCAAAGGGATCTGCCTAACAACTTCTACTGGGAAAACAGATGCAAATAATTCATTCAGCCTCTCTGCAATCTCCTTTTCCTTCTTTAACATATTTTTGTCAATAGAATAGAACAGAATATTGGAGCTGGAAGGGACCCAAGGGATGCAGGAATTTCAGCTAAAGTATCCATGACAGATGGCTATCATTGTTGTCCAAAATTTCAACCAGTGCTTTTTTTCAGCCAGAGTACACCGGAGAGCAGTTCTGGCACCTCTTAAGTGGGTGCCATTTTGGGCCGGCACCCCCCCCTTCTGCAAAGAAACAAAAAGAAATATTTGAGGGTACCCCAAATGGCTTTAATATATATATTAATGAAAATTACCTTTGATCTTAGTTATAGAGCTCTGATGAGTCCCATTAAAAGAGTGAGTCTTTCTTCTCTTCCATTAGTGCCAATGAGACTTTTTGTTTTTTTGATAGAACATCTAAGAAAAGGAACAGTTAAGTCTACAAAAGAAAGGAAATGATGTAATAGAGGGCTCTTTGTTACAGCAGTGGCCCAGAACAAAACTGGAAATGCTTAATGGACTGAAAAACATACCCTGAGGGATGCTGAAATGTGAGCTTCTGTACTGCATGAAATGCTAAATGTTCTCTTTTCTTGCAAGCAGAGAACTTGCTGTGGTATTTTGACAATGACGTTCTGCTAACCGTATTTACACACTTTCCAGGCAAGCACTTATTGATACGCATAAAGGTGGAAAAGAAATATTTCCCTGCTCAAAGTCCCAAACCCTTTGTTCTCCCTTTCTCTCTTTCTTTCAAAGGAAAAGAACAACACCTGGAGCAGGAATTTTGAACTGGAAATAATGTGACCCTGAGATGTCAAAGGAACATTTTTTTATTATTATTTTTAAGAGAGAAAGAGAAGAAGAAGAAGAGTTTGGATTTGATATCCCACTTTATCACTACCCAAAGGAGTCTCAAAGCGGCTAACATTCTCCTTTCCCTTCCTCCCCCACAACAAACACTCTGTGAGGTGAGTGGGGCTGAGAGACTTCAAAGAAGTGTGACTGGCCCAAGGTCACCCAGCAGCTGCATGTGGAGGAGTGGAGACGCGAACCCGGTTCCCCAGATTACGAGTCTATCACTCTTAACCACTACACCACAGAGAATGTCAAAACAGCCTCCTATAACTTGAGGATCTGAAGCAGTAGCCAAGCTAATCCAGTGTGGGCAAACGGAAGCTGTGCAGACAGCAAGGGAATGCCATTCTGCTTACCACCCTTAGCACAGCTCTGGCTCCGACCCATCACCATTAAGTGAGTTATGAAAGCATATGAATTCCAGCTCCCTGTATAAGTGGATCTGCAGGATCTGACATGTGCATGCTACCCCCATTGTCTAGCATTCAGTGGGGCACATATACCAGCCCCCCTAAGCATCGAACCAGGCAGCTTCCCAAGCTAATTGGCAGCAGGGGGTGGTTGATGAAATGTCATTTACCTAAGAGTGTCTCGGGATAGGCAAAAAGAAATCTGCCAGTTTCTCAATTTCTCATTTTTCCAATCTTATGCTCAGTTCTCTACATTAGTATGCTTTAAAAAAGGTAAAGGACCCCTGACAGTTAAGTCCAGTCGCAGACAACTCTGGGGTTGTGGCACTCATCTCGCTTTACAGGCCGAGGGAGCCGGCGTTTGTTCACAGACAGTTTTTCTAGGTCATGTAGCCAGCATGACTAAGCCGCTTCTGGTGCAATGGAACACCGAAACCAGAGCAGTGCAGGGAAATGCCATTTACCTTCCCGCCGGAGTGGTACCTATTTATCTACTTGAACTTTTGGGCGTGCTTCGAACTGCTAGGTTGACAGGAGCTGGGACCGAGCAACGGGAGCTCACCCCATCGCAGGGATTCAAACCGCTGACCTTCTGATCAGCAAGCCCAAGAGGCTCAGTGGTTTAGACCACAGCACCACATGCATCCCTAGTTTGCTTTAACCCCCCCCCCAAAAAAAAAAAACTGACCTCATGCAAATTCATCAGCTTTGTAGGGTGCATTCATCTGGAGAGAGGAGAAATGCTTGAACTGATGGGATGTGATAGCTGAATACCACCCTATGTTTTAGTAGATCCATGTTTTCTCCACAACTGCCTTCTGACTTGTCAGCCCAAACTCTGCGAGTAATATTCATCACTACATAATCTATAGTTAGTATATTTTCCTAAAGAGTATAAGGGAAGCAACTGCTATTATTACTTATATTATTTAGAGCGTAATCTGTCAAGAAGTTTGCTTCTGCAATGAAATGAGCAGGAGGTAGGAATGGAGCTCAGGATAGAATTTCAGTTTCCGTGAGTTCAGATGCAAACTGACTTGATCTGTAGCTCCTGGATTAATATGTAGATCATAGTTATCCTCTGAATTTTTGTCAAAAACATGTCCTCCAAAAGCATTAAAAATGCATGTTTTAGGATTAAATATATTTAGAAACAAGCTCATTGAGATAAAATACATATTTAAGTAGGCATTTTATGGTTAAATATGTATTTAAATAAAAATTTCATGCGCATTTTGCAGATTAATGGGGGAAAGGGACGGAACAGACCTCTCATTTCAGACAAAATTGACAGACAGGGAATATACTGATCCATCCATCTCTAGGTGGAACTAGATGTTATGAGAAAACACTGGGATGTTTTTCCCTCTTGAGGCAAATGGCGGTAATAGAGGTGCTGGCAGGAGAGAATCAGGGAGATAGTGGTGGAGCTTCATGCTCCGGCCCCGGGGGTGGAGAGCAGGCAGGGGTCTGGTGCGCGTCCCGGGGGCATGGCACGGTGCCTGCAGGGCGTGGTGCCCAGCGCAGGGGGAGCAGCCACAATGGCACCCCACTGGGATCGTGGTGCGAGGGGCGATGCAGTCCCCCCACCCCCTCTTCCTCCACCAGCACAGGGAGAGAGGTCTTAAGCCTTCCATTTCCCAGCCCCACTGATTCTCCATGGCAAACTCCTTCCCAGGACTGCTTTGTATATGCTCACCATGCTTCAACCATGTTAGAAAGACAGAAATACATCCCCACCCCAATCAATAATTCCTTGCATGTACATCTCTCCACTGTATTCACATTACAGTGGTATCTCGGTTTACAAACTTGATCCGTTCAGGAAGTCCCTTCTTAAACCAAAACCTTTATTAAACCGAGGCATGTTTTCCATAATGAGGCCTCCCACCACCGGTGCCCTTCCACCATTCGGATTCTGTTCTTAGACCAAGGTAAAGTTTGCAAACCAGGACACTACTTCCGGTTTTGCAGAGTTCATAAACCGAATCATTCGTAAACAGGACTGTTCTTAAACCGAGGTACCACTGTACATTGCCAAATTGGGAACACCCATGCACTGAGATCACACATCTTTTCCTCCAGTGGCAAGATATGAAATACTGTATTCCTCACTCAGAGCTCCTTCTCTCATCCATAGACAAAACTTTATGCTTAGACAGTTAGGAACAAAGATCAAATCCAAGATGCAGCCTTCTGCTCCTAATGCAACAGGTCTATGTGATTCAGCCCCATGATTTCTGTGTTATGATAGGGCAAGTTTTGCCTTTCTATGGGCGGCCGAGGTCAGATTGTAGCCTTAGCTTAAATAAACGGTCTTGGCGGAAATGTCTTCAATAAATACAGTTGCTGTTGGCAAGGGTAATCTTTTGTGCACGCCTTTACCCATTAGCCTGCCAGTGACCTGGTGGTATTCAAAGCTTTGCAGATAATTAGGCTCAGAGAGAGACCTAAATTGTTCTAATTGGATAGCTCAAATGCTCTTCAGTGCACATTCAGGATCTCTATTATTGGCACATAGTACTTTTCTTCGGAGAAGAATAAAGTGGCTGCAATGCCCAAAGGAAGTCATCAAAGGGGAGGCTAATCCTACATAAGTCCTGAGGTGCAATCCTACCATTATGGTAAGGTGCCCGTAGACCCAAGGAGGATGGGGCTCCTGCGCCTTTAATAGGGTGGGGATTTCAGCATCTGTCAACACATGCCTTATCTGCTGAAGCCGCCTCTCCTGTGCACCTATTAAAGGTGTGAGAAGCCTGTCCATTTTGGCATATGGCCATCCTACACTGTGTGCTCAGAGAGAGCAGAAGCATGGTTCCCAGAGAGCACTACTGTAGGCCCTTTCTTTGTGCAATGTGCTCCTTTTCCATCGCAACTCATTTTTATGCCATTGCAGCAGGAGCTGCCTTATACAGTAACATAATTGGTTCTCTGTGCTCAGTGTTGTCTACAGCAGGAGTGCCCAACATAAGACGGTTAAGTCCAGTCAAAGGTGACTATGGGGTTGTAGCGCTCACCTCGCTTTCAGGCCGAGGGAGCTGGCGTTTGTCCACAGACAGCTTTCTGTGTCATGTGGCCAGCATGACTAAACTGCTTCTGGTGCAACCGGACACTGTGACGGAAACCAGAGCGCACAGAAATGCTGTTTACCTTCCCGCCACAATGGTACCTATTTATCTACTTGCATTGGTGTGCTTTTGAACTGTTAGGTTGGCAGGAGCTGGGACAGAGCAATGGGAGCTCACCCCGTCATGGGGATTCGAACTGCCCACCTTCTGATCAGCAGGCCCAAGAGGCTCAGTGGTTTAGACCACAGCACCATCCACATCCCTCTAGTGTCCAACATACCCCTCCCCTCAGATGATGCTGGAAGACAACTCCCATTCTCTTTGACATGATGGTTGAAGCTGATGGGAGTTGCATCCCCAAAACATCTGGAGGACCTACAATTAACCTCTGATCTACACGGACCGGCAGTGGCTCTCTAGGAATACAGATATAGGTCTTTCCCACTCTTACACTCCCCTCACAGAGCTACAATTCACAGAGTGGTTTAACAGTCAAACTCTCTTCAGTGGGAACTGTGGGAACTGTAGCTCTAGGAGGGAAATGGGAGTCTTCTAACAACTATCAGCACTTTTAACCAAATTATGGCTCCCATAATTCTTGGGAGAAGAATTTACTTTAGCATGAATGTTTAAAGTAGTATCATAGTGCTTCACATATATGGTGTGATTGTGGCCACACACCAGTTCTTCAGAGCTGCTGTTTGCATTTCAGGGAATGCCTCTGTTGGCACCTTGAGAGAGAGAGTTTTGGGCTAAAGGTAGAGCAATACAATAGTTTTTCAATGAGTTAAAGGTGGGCTTGGCTTTGAAAGAGGCATTGCTGTTTACCTATTATAGGCACTCATTCTTGCTTTCAGCTGTGGCAAACAGGTTCTGTTGGTTATTGTATGTTTGGAGATGCGAGCGGAAACCTACAGAACCTGTTGAGGCCAGAAAGTGTGGAGACACTTGGGGAAATGAAGGTCCTCTAAATAGTCTTTAAAGTGCCTTCTTATTCTCCAGCCTAGGATGCAAATATATGCCCTGAGGTTGTATGCCCCATTCAGAAAGACAAACTGCCAATTAAAGCAGCTTGTCAAAGGTTGGGAATGCCTCATTTGTGGCAGTAACTTTTGCCATAATCTCAGTTAAAAGAATAAGAATAAAAAACAGAAGCTGTGTTTGAAAGTTACATAACCTTCTCTAAAATGAAGCTTTCATAGTTGCTAAAGAATGAAAGATTAGTTGTGCTAATAAGCCTGTAAAATGCTACCAAGCAGCAGAAAACCTACTAAAAAACCACCCCCATAAAGAAAACCTGCAATCTATTAAGGGCAAGATAAAGAGTGAGAGAGAGAAGGAAAAAACCCACTCCAGACAATTTCTCTTGGCAGAAGAATTTAGGAGACAGAAGCAATACTAGTAGCCTTCTAAATTGGTTTTCCTGAGGAAGAAATTATTACTAGAAAACGGCTGAACAACCCTTGCAAGTTCTTGCTCCAGTCCAAATTAAATAGCATCAGGCAGGAATGGTCTTATATCCTTATAGAGTCTCATTGCTCAGGCTATTGGCAAAGTACAGACCCTTAAACAACAAAAGATTCTTCTGTGTTTTTAATTTGAGGGCTTGAAATATGCAGGATATCAAATGGAAGATGGCAGGACATGAATTCATGGGAGGAGGTGAACAAACACATACATTGCTCCTTCAGCTAAAGGAATGCTGGATAACAGAGCGGTTTCTCCTAGTTTATACACATTTGCCTCTTCTAAGGATACTCTCTGTACTTTCAGTTTGGTTGGCCCCTTTTACATATACCCAAACAAGATGAAGGACATCACCAGGGAAGATTGAGGGGTGAGGAGAAGGGGACAAAATTTGCATAAATTTTGCATATTCAAATTTAGAAATAATTACTACAATTTAAATAAAATGTATCTCACCATAGAAAGAACCTGGGCAAAAGACTGAGCAGCCACACCAGGTCACAGATTCCCCTATGTCAGTAACCCCCTACCTCTTAAACCAGGCAAAGGCAAATTCAGCCCTCCAGATATTTTTTGAGACTACAATTCCCATCATCCCTGACCACTGGTCCTGTTAGCTAGGGGTGATGGGAGTTGTAGTCCCAAAGCATCTGGAGGGCCGAGTTTGCCTATGCCTGTCTTAACCTCAATCAGACCATTGGGTCAACCTGTCTGCAGAGACTAGCATCAACTTTCTCAGATTTCAGACCGGGAGCTGTCACAGTCCTTCCTAGAAAATAATATAAGGGACCCCATGGATCATCTAGTTCAACACCCTGCAATGCAGGAATATGCACCCCAAAGGGGATCAAACCTTGGTGTTATCAGCACCACACTTTAACCAACTGTGCCAGGGATAGAGTCTAGGATCTTCTGCATCCAAAAGTACATGGTCTATATTTGATTGCCTGTCTGTGCCCTACATAGTGAGATGTTCTGTATTTCTATATCAATATGCACCTAAGCATACACTGCCACAGTGTCTTTTCTCCTGGCAGATCAAGAGGAGCAGATGACAGCAAAGGTCGCAAGGTTTCTAGCTGGGGCAATCAGAATAAGCTCCACAATTTGACTGCTGATTCAGGACTGTAAACTGTGTTTTATATAATCAACTTTGTATTTTGTTCTGTGTTTACCGCAGTGTTCTTTTGTTGCTATGGTCGATGGCTGACGCAAATAAAGTTTCATTCATTCATTCATTCAAGGATACAAATCAAGATAGGGAAATTATGTGTGTGTGTGTGTGTGTGTGTGTGTTTTTTTGTCTTATTTTTTGGGTGATGCCTTTCCTCTTGTCTGGCCATGGCTAAAGTGGCCACCCAGAATGCAGGCCAACCCAGGAAAAAGCCTTGGAAGAGGCAGTAGCCTTGAATCTTGGGGTACTGGGTGACAACCCCAAGAAGCTGGCTGTTGAAAGTGCCAGCCAAGGAAACAGAAAGTGACCCATGTCACTGCGGCCTCATGTGGAGTATATCAGATACCCCACCCCCTAAATAAGGCAAGTTCATGTGTGTAGGGAAGACATGCCGCCATTGCCTAACTCTGGCCTTGGTAGCAAGTTGAAGGGAAATTATAACCACCTAAGTCCTCCTAATTGCAGAGCCAGCTGTAATCTGGTTACCAAAAAAAAGAGAGTTAATTTGGATTGTCCAGGTGTGCACATATGGCACCGTTATAGTAAAGAGACATTGACTACCGCTCTGAAAGGGATGCAGTCTAAATGTCCCATTGACCTGGGTCTTAGCAGCAACTGATGCTCTGCTGGATGCTATTTTATTAGTAAAGAAAAAGCTTGCTAGCATTTTTTTTATTCCTTAAAAAAGGGTGGGAAATCTGCTAGCAATGCAGAATTTTCTTTCCTTGACCACATATATGATTTATAGCTCTAATAAAATCAATGCCATTGAGGTACGCATGCTTCCAAAGAGATGAATGCCAAGATGTAGCTCGGGTCAGCTTGAAATCTAACCCCCAGCAGAAATAAAGTGATTAGGGTATGATTAATCCTCTTGGTTAACAAGACAGCATCTAACCTACATGCAGATATTTAAAGATCATCTTGTTTGCAGACTCCCATGCTTGCTCTTTATCATGTTAGTGTTTTGTTGGTGATAGAAAGTACAAATGCCCAGTGAATTCCGATGCGCTAGTAACATAGTATAGAGAGGCCTCACTCTAGGTGGTACATCATGGATAATTTTGCATCCTCCTTTTTGGGAAGATGTACAGGTTTCTAACCCTGACCACTGTCAGAAGCAGTTGTTGGGAGTCTCTGGTGGTGGTGGGGTTTGCTGTTGTGCTCAGGTCCTGCTTGCAGCCTTCCCATGGGCATGTAGTTGGTCACTGTGTGAACAGGATGCTAGACTAGATGGGCCACTGGCATGTTCCTGCAGGGCTATTCTTGTGCGCATTGAGAAACCTTAAGTTCTCCAGGTCTCTCAATCAGACTGGCTACACCCTTCACTGGCCCTGCATAGGTATCTTCCATAGCTACATGGGGACACCCATTCTTTTTGTCTGCACAATTCCCCAGAAGGGGGCTGCATGTTATCCCGTGTTAGGAATGAGCCAGCTCCAAGTCAAGGTTTGCAGCCAACTGCAGAAAGCAGCCAGGAACAGGAAGGCTTTGATATTAGTCAGACAGGGGGGAGCTGGCAACTGCAGACTTTGGCTCTTCCTGACCTTGATGGGCAGGCTGATAAGGCAGTAGCTGAGAGCAGGCTAGAACACAGCCAAAGCTCTCTGGAAGCTGAAATAGGCATGAACAGACACAGAGAGAGTCTCTCAGAAACGGAAGGGGCTGGAGATGTTCCAATAAGTCTGAGGAGTTGGCAAATGGGAGGGTTGCTAGACAGGAAGCAAAACAAGAGGCGTAAGGTGTGAAAGTACAATATATTCTGTAGACACCGGAAGCAGTCTTCAGAAGGGTCATCTTGAGTGATAATGCTGGCGGCTGCATTAGAGCTGTTCGGAGCTATCTCTATCCTCCTTTTTAATTACCTACACTTACTGTGTTATCAAGCTGGTAACCAGGACTCCTGACATCATGTATTGTTATTTCCTGGGAGCATTTTGAAACAGCAATTTTTTAAAAAGCACACAAACACAAAACAAATAAAAAAACTATCTCATTGGGAAGAAGGCATTAGCTGCTCTAAGCAGCTAGAAAGGAAGGAAGGAAGGAAGGAAGGAAGGAAGGAAGGAAGGAAGGGTAAGGAAAAAAATGAAAGATGGACCTTGCCTGACCACTTCATAAGTACAGTTCTATGAATGAAAGAGTTAATTGATTACAATGCTTCATCTGCTGATCTATAGTCCGGTCTATGTTAATGTCTGAAGCTGGGTGGAGGAAGGATGAGTAAGTTTGCTCCAAAATTTGAAGTAAACCAAAACCAGAATATCTATCATCTATCTATCTATCATCTATCTATCTATCTATCTATCTATCTATCTAAACAGTTTTTTGATATATAAGTGTTGATGGCAACCTTCTGTGATTGGTTTAAGGAATTTTATAAAAGCCACCTTAAAATATTGGTTATAAGCAACCTTGCATTCCTCCAGCTGGTAGAGGACAATAACAGTTAAGTGGTAGTGGTAGGAAATTCAGGACCAACAAATGGAAGTACTTCACATGATGCATAGTTAAACTATGAAATTAGCTAGCACAATACGGAGGGAGAACCAGCAATTTGGACAGCTTTGAAAAACATTATTTTTAGAGCACACCAATGGCTACTGGTCATGATGGCTATGTGAACATTAGTGTCAAAGAAGCAGGAGCAACTGTTGCACTCAAGTCATGCTTGTGGGCTTCCCATAGGCATCTGGTTCACCACTGTGAGAACACAATTCTGCATTAGATGGAGCATTGGTCTGATCCAGCAGAGCTCATCATGTGTTCTTATGTCTTTCAGGTGTTCTGATCCAAGCACAACCCTCCAAATTCACCTTGGATTTTGCTCTAGATCTGAGTTGATGAGAACTTTAGTAGGACAGACAAAAAAATTAGATCGTTATTTCAGGCCAACATATGTAGATGTCCACAGTCAACAAGCTTTGGCCAGTGCTGTACAACTGTTCACACTTGTCATAAAATTGGGAGCTTTCTTGAGCTGGTAATTACTTTGTGTGATTTCTTGTAGAAGATGCTTCCACTAAATAATGATGCACTTCAAAACACATTTTATGTATTTAAATCGTATTTATATTCTGCTTTTGCATTGAAGCAGGAAGATCAAAAGCATATTACACTCTAATCAAGCAAATTACACTCTACGAATCAGACACATAGAATGGAAACAGAACCAACGACACAACATAATTTGCCAGCGTTAAGACTTATCTTCTTCAATATTTGTTGAGTCAGACAGTTACATGATTATTTCAGAATGGCTTTAACAATGCATAAGCGTCAGTTGGCACAATTCTTTTGCTCCTCCCACTTGCTATAGACAAGGGGTGGGCAATCTTTTTTCAGCCTAAGGACCTAATTCCCTTGGGAGTAATCAGTCAGGGCTGCATGCTGGTGACGGGTGGAGCCAGAGGCAAACAATGCTCTGGATTAACTGAACTATCCACACTGCTTCAATTTTTGCCATTGCTATTTCAAATTAGGATTGCCATTCCTATGCATGTCTGCTCAGAAAGAAGGGGAGGAGCCACAGAGCTAAGTATGGGGGGCCATGGGGACCAAGCCCCCCCACAAAGTTCCAAAACAGGGGGTCAGTATCTCCAAAAAGTTCCTCTCTGAAACCCTGGAGAACATTACCAGGCAATGTAGACTATAGTCACCTAGGTGGACCAATGGTCTGACTCAATGCAAGGCAGCTTTCTGTGCTTCTGTCTTTTAAAAAAAAGACAGTTCTGACTTCTATAACCTTTCTGTTCTGCTGCCTTAGTCATATGTAACCCAACCTGAATTCACATTGCTCAAGGCATAATTTAGGGTGACATGCAGCAACAGTGGCACCTCCACCAGTGTAGCTGAGGCTAATAAGAGACCTTTGCTGGACTTGCTTTTTTCCTTCCTGAGATCACTTTTTAAAAATTTGGGTGGGTTTGTTCTGGTCTCTCAGGCCATTCCTGCTTCCCTTATGTCCAGATGACTTTGCAAGAGAGAGAGAGAGAGAGATGCTAAGTGCATACAGTTGACAGTTCCTTTTATGAGCTTTGATCGAGCATCATCTCTCACTATCAAAGGGGATATTTTTTTTCCCCTCATCCATTGTTGATTTAATCTCTGCGCTTCAAAAAGGTGAGACTGTTTTGCTTCTGCCAGGAATGTGAAATGCAAGCTTTGCTTCTTGGATTTCCCCCAAATGATGAAAACCCATCCTTTCTCCCTCTTTGCCCCAGCATTTCTTAATACCTTCCTGCGCAGTGAGCACTTTGCCATCTGCTGCCTTGATGACATGGCAGTAGGGAGCGAGCGGTCGGAGTGATGTTTTCTGAACCATGATGAAAACGTGTGTCTGCATTCCCCTGCCTTGCTGTGCCATTTTAATGCTGCATTCTTCCTGCTGATGTTTTATGGTCTGTCTTCAATCACCAGCCGTGGTATCTTTCGGTCTAGACACTTGCATTTTAAACGCTGCTCCTCTTATTGCCCTTTATCCACATCTTCTAGGCATCACTAGGTCTGCCTTTTTCATCAGCAAGAAGAAGCCATTTTCCCTCATTGACATTGCTACTATTTGTTGGCTTGTGTCATCTACAAAGGAGGAGTCCTTTAAAAATTTCATTTAACATCTATTCATTGTTCTGCTGTTTACCACATTTTTAAGCATTCACTTGTGTTTGTAACTTCCACATCCTTCAAGGTGCTTTGATACTTGTGCACGTAACTATTCCATTTTATCATTACTGTTGAAATTAGCAACAGCCTTTAATTAACACCCCTTGTATCAAAGGGAAATGGCTAATGTATCTAGGCAGTGATTTTTTCTTAAATCTTTAGGGGTACTCTCATTTTCCTACTCATATTGAAACACTGCCCCTCAATGAGGCCAAACTTAGATTCACAAAATATTTAGGGGTATACGTCCTCCTGTGTCCCCCAAGAAAAAAGCACCGTATCTAGGAATAGAAAGCCAAGTGGCTTGTCCCGAGTTGTCTGTTTCTAGTTTCTCTTTCAGCTTCGTGTTTCCTTCTGTTGTATCCACAAATACCTGATGATGTTAAGGAAAATTATCCAGTTTAAAGTTTACAGCTGTGTCTGTCTTCAGTGTGAGGAGATTACTCTGTGACACCTAGGACAGTTCTATGAGGCTGGTTAGCTAGAGAAAGAGAATTTCATGGAAGCTTTATGCTACCTGGGAATTACAGAAAATAAAAACAATAACAACAACAACAACAATAACAACAACAACAATAATAGAATCATAGAGTTGGAAGGTAGAGTTGGTCATCTAGACCAGACATCTCCAAACTCGGCCCTCCAGATGTTTTGGGACCACAACTCCCATCATCCCTAGCTGACAGGACCAGTGGTCAGGGATGATGGGAATTGTAGTCCCAAAACTTCTGGAGGGCCGAGTTTGGGGATGCCTGATCTAGACCAACACTCTGCCAATGCAGGAAAGGCACCTTCCCTGACAGGTGTACATCTAGCCTCTGCTTAGAAACCTCTACCAAATAAGAGCCTGCCATCTTTTGAGATGGTCTGTATCTCTGATGAACAACTAGCACTGTCAGGTCATCCTTCCTACTGTGTAGTCTACACCTGTCCTCTTGTAGTATGAACCCATTGGTTCAGACACCACCCTCTGGAGCACCAGAAAGCAACTTTGTTCCATCACCTATGTGTCCAACATCTTCACATATTTGAAATTGGTTATCATATTGCTTTGAGGGATGCGGGTGGCACTGTGGGTTAAACCTCAGTGCCTAGGACTTGCTGATCGTAAGGTCAGTGGTTCGAATCCCCGCGGCGGGATGAGCTCCCGTCATTCGGTCCCAGCTCCTGCCCACCTAGCAGTTCGAAAGCACCCCTAAGTGCAAGTAGATAAATAGGTACCGCTTTATAGTGGGAAGGTAAACGGCGTTTCCGTGTGCGGCACTGGTGCTGGCTCACCAGTTGCAGCTTCGTCACGCTGGCCACGTGACCCAGAAGTGTCTTTGGACGGTGCCGGCTCCCGGCCTCTTGAGCGAGATGAGCACGCAACCCTAGAGTCAGTCACGACTGGCCCGTACGGGCAGGGGTACCTTTACCTTTACCTTTATCATATTGCTTCTTTAATAAACACATTTTCACATTGTTAGGCAAGTTGGTCCATGGATGTGTTATAGTTGTTTGCCACTCACCAACACTTGAAGTCCAGTTGGAAGTTCTGGGCTGGTGAATAAAGTCTTTACTCACTGAGCAAGGTTTATGAAACTTAAGACTTCTTTTGTTACTGGGTTTTATTTTAAGCCAAATTTGAAGATATGCAAAAGGAAACTCTGAATAATTTCATAGGATTGGTTTTTTTAAAAAACAACAACAACAACAACAACATAAAATAGAGAAAACATCTTACAGAACTTCTGCACATTCCTAGTTCTCCTTTCACACATTGCCAGGAATGATAGAAATTGGAGTTGTGAGTATGTTTGTATCTCTGCTTCTCAGTTCTTTTAAATCTCATCACTTTATCATCACCAGCAACCAGATGGTTCGTGCCACCTGTATGAGATATCACAGGTTCATGTATGTGGGTAAATCACTATTGGATTTTCACTTTATATCTCATATAATATTTTTCAGTAAGTTAGTTCACCCATTCAGTTGCATCACATGATGCTATCCTGTTTCAAGCCCAGGAAAGAAGTTCAAAGAGCAAGGCAGAAAAGCAGGCTAGCTGTTTCAGCACCATGGAGAGTTCTAAGTGCTCAACTGACGTCAACAAAAGCTAGAGGTGGACTGAAGCTTTTTGAGCTTCTGCTTCCAGTCTACCTCTCTTAGACTCTAACTCCTTTCGGAGAACTACACAGACAGGCACTTTTGCACTGCCTGGCCTCCCTCCTGTTGCCCTCCCTGCATTGTTGTACCAAGCGGCACTCCATTCCTCAGGTCCAGGGGAAGGCACCTATGAGGGTCCTAGATCTTCCTCTATGGACCTGGTGTTCTGGAGGCTGGTTCAGGAGGATTCTGCCCACTAGCCTTGGAATTAGTGGCATACTCATTCAGAGTCAATACCTCGTCTGTCTCGTAAAGTGATGATTGCTGCTACACTCTGAGGTCATGACAGCTACATCATCAATTGATAAAAAAAATCAGCTGATATACCTGCTTGCGTGAATTGATTCTAAATGTGCCAGTGGACCACAAAACAATTAATACCATTTGGTTTCATGAGTAACTTCGGGAAAGTTTGGTTTTTCATTGGCATGATTCTCAGTGGAATTACATTAGTGGAGAAGCATATCCAATAACTTGAAGTATTTGGCTCTCTGGGTGAACAAAGACATACAAACATATGTGCACGCAAGCATGCACGCACACACACACAAATATTTGACAGTACTATTGGAAGCTAAGAGAGTTAAGGCTGATGACAGTTTCTATTAACTAGCTATGGCACCTGCCCAGTTCCTCACAGAAGCTCATTCCATCCTGCTGAAATACATCTTGCTTAGATTGAAGATTTCTTTGAATAGTGAGTACATCTCACACTCTACATTACTGTGGTCTCACTTTTCAGAAGATGATCTCACCAATTCTTTCCCATTCAGAAGCGGAGTGGTCTTGTGGATGAACTTCTGAAAAGATTTCTCTCCTTTTTTCTATTTTTTCCCCTTTTTTGTCACTGATCAGTCATTGTGCTTTGCAATGGTGATAAGAAGGAATGAAAAAGCACTCAAGACCTGGGAAAATTTGAACAGTGTCACAAGGAAAGGAAAGTAGCGACCTTGGCAATATCCCGACTGAAGACGTGGGCTAGATCCAACCTTGTACATCGATTAAAGTGGTTCCTTTTTCAAATGAATGAATGAATATTTTTTAATCATTCATTTTGTGTGTGGATCAGGAAATCCCTAATCTTCCAAGTATCTCTGGGCTATTCAAAGAAGGCACACTTGCTCTACTCCCCCCCCCCCGAAAAATGAAACCATGCTGACTGTAGAAATACCCAGGGCTCAAGAGAGGTGTGGGTGTGATCTTTTGTTTTGATGGATGGGTCTAACTTTTAATTGCAGTGAATTATTTAACCTTAGCACTCCAATCATGAGAAGGATTAAAACTGTTTGTTTTCCATGTATAGCTATGCTTCCCTTATGCAAGTCAATGGAGAAATTTCTATTGTATCCCAAAATAATCCATGGGGGTGATAGAAGCCAACTCACATCTGTGACTGTTGGGGTAACAGAGTCTTTGCTGCTGGACATTGACATTTTCCCCACCCCAGTCTCTCTCTCTCCCTCTCTCTCTCTCTCTCTCTCTCTCTCTCTGTGTGTGTGTCAGACTTGAGGGATTCTCTCCTCCCCCAGCAGCTTCAAGGATCAAAGAAAAAGCAAGAAAGTTCGTATTCAGCAAATGTGGAGCCCAGCAAACAGCTCCATCTAAATGCCATTGTGACAATGCTCACCCCTTCCTTCCCCAGCAACAGCCTGTTGTTGGGCTTTTTTCTCTTGAATTCTGAGTGAGCGTCAAGTGCGAGGAGAAGGAGGGTCTTCTATACTCTCCAATGAACTTTATGTTGGCAGCTCTCCAACTCCCCCTCTCTCCCCCACAATCCCTCCCCCACAGCTTCCTGCTGTAGAACCATCCTGTCTCCCTCCTCTCTGGTGTCCATAGGGGAAGTGGGGCTGACTCCCCCTCCCCTCCCCCTCTTCCTCTGATTGAAGCAGAGGAGAAGCGTGGGCTGATCCCCAAGCCACTTCTGCAGTCCATTCCCTGACACTCTGTAATAAGGAGCAGTTTCCACAACAATCCATGGGGAGGCAGCTTCTCGAAGTAACAGGACCCTTGCTAGGGGTTTGAAATTTCCCATTCACCACCTCCCTACCCATCCTATAGTACCCCCTCCAAAAGAGTAAAATCTTCCCTTGCTGGGGAGCCACTAGAGCTATCATTCTGTATTTTAGCAAGCTTCAGAAATGGTAGCCATGCCAGCAGATTGCATCAAATTCTGGCCAAAAAATGGAAAGAAGGGGTGGGGGAGCATTTCTCTCTTTTTTAAAAAAAACAAATGAACTTTAAAGATGTGTTGCATGGAAACTTCTGGATGTATTCACCTACAATTTTGTAGGCTTAACCCACTCTGGTGGGCTGCTTTACCTACAAAATTTCATCCATTTCTGTGTGTGTGTGGGGGGGGGAATGTTGTCATTGTTAGATGCCCCATGATAACGAAGAAGGGGAAAACAGATCTTCATTTTAAACAGGGTGGTGCTGTGGGTTAAACCACAGAGCCTAGGACTTGCCGATCAGAAGGTTGGCGGTTCGAATCCCCGTGATGGGGTGAGCTCCTGTTGCTCGGACCCTGCTCCTGCCAACCTAGCAGTTCGAAAGCACGTCAAAGTGCAAGTAGATAAATAGGTACCGCTCCGGCGGGAAGGTAAATGGCGTTTCCGTGCGCTGCTCTGATTCGCCAGAAGCAGCTCAGTCATGCTGGCCACATGACCCAGAAGCTGTACGCCGACTCCCTTGGCCAATAAACCGAGATGAGCGCCGCAACCCCAGATTCGGTCACGACTGGACCTAATGGTCAGGGGTCCCTTCACCTTTAATTTGGTCCAGAATAATGAGCTGAACTGGAAAGACAAAAAAGAAAAAGAAGAAAAAGTTCAGGCTGCTTCCCAAAGCTACACATTGAAGTTGTACACTAGTACACACCCCTAGAAAAAGCTAGAGCCTGCAGTGTACACGAGCTTCTGCACTGTGTACAAAGGCCAGGACAGAAGGTCAGACTTCAAATATATATTGGTTGCCAACCTGGCCAACCTAGAGGTATCATGCTGCTTGCCAATCAGAGACATCCATGTTACACATCTCATTCCTTTGGGCTTGTAGAAGACATTGGAGGGCATACTGTGTCAGAACAGCATGGACAGATCTGTAAACAAAAGAAACTGATATTGAGGAACTTGCAGTAACAAGGTAGCAGGGGATGAATGTGCAGAAATGTTGTAATGTATGTTTAGGCTTTCTTTCATTGTGGATGAGAGAGAGAAAAGAGCATTCAATTCCCATTCAATCCTCTATCCTCAGTTTAGTATCATTCAGATTGCAAACAGGGCATACTTGTGGGGAGATTAATCCTATCCAATATCAAACACTTTTTTACACAAGGAAATTTAACACATTAGAAAGGACTTTTTTGTCACTGGCAATGATGCTGTTATTGTTTTTTTTAAAAAATAAATAAATATCACACATTGTTGTTGTTTAGTCGTTTAGTCGTGTCCGACTCTTCGTGACCCCATGGTCCAGAGCACGCCAGGCACTTCTGTCTTCCACTGCCTCCCGCAGTTTGGTCAAACTCATGCTGGTAGCTTCGAGAACACTGTCCAACCATCTTATCCTCTGTCATCCCCTTCTCCTTGTGCCCTCCATCTTTCCCAACATCAGGGTCTTTTCCAGGGAGTCTTCTCTTCTCATGAGGTGGCCAAAGTATTGGAGCCTCGGCTTCATGATCTGTCCTTCCAGTGAGTACTCAGGGCTGATTTCCTTCAGAATGGATAGGTTTGATCTTCTTGCAGTCCATGGGACTCTCAAGAGTCTCCTCCAGCACTATAATTAAAAAGCATCAATTCTTCGGCGACCAGCCTTCTTTATGGTCCAGTTCTCACTTCCATACATCACTACTGGGAAAACCATAGCTTTTACTATACGGACCTAGCACATTAGCACATTAGAAAGGACTTTTTTTTTGTCACTGGCAATGATGCAGTAATTGCTGTTTTTTTAAAAAAAAAATCACAAATTACATCCTGACAAAAACGAAATAATCCATTTGGACTGGGGTGGTGTCAGAAACATGTGCATGCGTACTGCAGGGTTTTGTTGTTTTCAATTGCTGCTCTACTGTTCCACATAGAGAATTATTCCGCCTTGATTCCATTGGCCTGCAGAATGAATGAAATGTTTTGGCTGAACACACTCATCAATATTTCAGATATTTTAAAAGTTTCTTAATGGGCTGTCCCCCGCAGTGTTAGGATGAAGTTAGGCACTGTAATTTATCATGATAAATTAATTATTGAAACGCCATGGCATCCTTACTAATGTTATGAATTCTTATGAGGAATGGGTGATGATCTTTCTAAATGTCCCTGGAACATTCTTGGTATTTGTAAGCAATGACAGACATCGTCCTCAGGCCCCCAATGAACAATATAAATGTCAATGGCAGTGTATCTAAATTTGGTTGCCATAGAAATAAGCACTCCCCATTGTTAAATGCTAGAGATAGTATTCTAAACTTTGCTAGGCCCATTCCTCTTGGAGAAAAATGTGTAGATAAATAGGGTGCATATTCACACATAGCCTCAAATATAATTTGGACACAGAGGGATGCAAGCAGTTAAGCCTAGCAGAGGGGACAGAGAGGGAGACCATGATGAGCTGCAACGGCCGCCCACCTCCAAGAAGGGTAAGTGGCTGTTGAACTCATTATTATGGCTTGTATAGCGACTGCTTCGTTGCTGATTACTTCAGTTGGGGTAGAGTGAGTCCAGATAAAGAAGTGAATTGGAAATAAATCTGCTCTGCATTTGCTGGAAGCTTGGAGAGAAGAGAATGTTCAGACTTCTGCTTTATAATTTAAGAATGGGACTTTTATAGCCGGAGATCCCTGTCCATAGCTAGTTTGATTTAATTAATTATACAGCCTGATTCTCTTTCCCATAATCTGCTTGGCAAGCGATTGCCCTCTAGCTCTCTCTAGTGGATCATTAGACTGCACAATAACTTACCACTAAGGTTGCTTAAGTGAGATCGCCTTTGGTGTATTACCTGAGATGGAATACATGAGAATAGAAAGTCTGCTCTGTGTCTTAGCAAACGCAGCCACTATAAAGGTATTTTAATTTTAAAGGAGCAGCATAGTATGGAAGTTGCCAATGTTTTAGGATAGAAAACCCAATGGCATTCTGTCAAATATCTGTCAAGAGCATGTGATAGACTTCTGGAAGCTGAGGATGGAAGGGCAGATCCTCTTCCAATGTTATGTTTGGAGAGATAAAGAAGATGATATCATACCTGCACATACGGGTAACTCTACTGCCGAAATTGGAAACTTATGGGTCTGACACACAGTGCTAGTTCAAAAATATTCTTTTTTCTATTTCTGACCTTCCATTCACCACAAGGTCCCAAGACAGGTTTTGGCACTTAAAAAATGCAATATTAAAATCAATCCAAAACAAATTACAGTCAAAAGAATAGAGTGGGTCCATATATCTACATCTATAGGTATGGGTGTGCGAAAGGTCAGGGTAAAGAGGTTTATCTCCAGCATATGATGGAAACTATATAATGAAGGTGCTAGATGAACCTCTGTGAGGATGGAATTTCAAAACTTAATGGCTGCCACAAAGAATGTCCTCTCCCAAGCCACCAATCCCTGAACTTCTGAGGGCGATGGACCCAGCAAGAGGTCCCCTCTGTCAATCTTAATACCTAAGTGGGTCTGTAGAGAAGGAAGCAGTCTTTCAGATATTTGGGGCCTAAGTTGTTTAAGGCTTTAAACTTTAGTGTGAGCACCTTGAACAGGGTCATAAAATATATTGGCAATCGCTTGATGACTGCAAGTGGTGTGCCTCATGTATATATGAGCCATTCAATTCACAGAACTTTCATGTGCCTCAGACACAAATTCCCAGGTGCAACAATTCACATATTCTGCTCCTTTTTTATATTTATATCCCACCTTTGTTCCAATGAGCTCAATGTGGAATACATAGTTTCCTCCTCCCAATTACTAGCTTCACTGTGAGTCCTGGAAGACCTGTTGACAGCATTGAAGGCCTTTTCCCACCTGGCCTGGGAGGGAGGGGCCCTGACTGACCCAAGCTATGAAAGTTGAGACTGCTGAACATACTCTTAGGCTTGGGTGTTTGTGGGGTTCCATTGGGGTGTTGTTGCTTTTGTTCTTTTGTATCTTTATTTTAGATGTTATTGTGATTTATGTGGAGATTATTCAGCTTGGCTGTGCATTTTTTAAAGTTTTATTTATTGCTTATGACAGATTTTGTTGATCACCGAAGAATTGATGCTTTTGAATTATGGTGCTGGAGGAGACTCTTGAGAGTCCCAGGGACTGCAAGAAGATCAAACCTATCCATTCTTAAGGAAATCAGCCCTGAGTGCTCACTGGAAGGACAGATCCTGAAGCTGAGGCTACAATACTTTGGCCACCTCGTGAGAAGAGAAGACTCCCTGGAAAAGATCCTGATATTGGGAAAGATGGAGGGAACAAGGAGAAGGGGACGACAGAGGACGAGATGGCTGGACAGTGTTCTCGAAGCTACCAGCATGAGTTTGACTTAACTGCGGGAGGCAGTGGAAGACAGGAGTGCCTGGCGTGCTCTGGTCCATGGGGTCACAAAGAGTCGGACACAACTAAATGACTAAACAACAAACAACAGTCATACATTCTTTCCATGTTGCAAGCTGCCTTGAGCATGGTTTGAATTGTGGAAAGGCAGCATGCAAATCAAACCATACCCTCCAACATATATAAAAACAAAATGCAACATTAAGCATTAAAAAAACCTTGCCTATACAGGGCTGCCTTCAGATGTCTTCTAAAGGTTATCTTTTTGGCTCGGGGTTGCATAACTCCAACATTTATCTGATGAAAATAGGGACATCCTAAGGAAAAGTGGGACATTCCAGGATCAAATAAGAAACCCGGGTGGCTTCTGAAAATCTAGGACTGTCCCTGGAAAATAGGGACACTTGGAGGGTCTGATGCCACTATAGTATCTCATATATCTTAGTTTGGACTGTCAATGTAAATACAATGAATTGTGCCAGTACAGACATCTAAAACCTTTACAATTTGCAGGATGTAGTATTATTACCACCTAGTTGATCTGCAGTCCTGGACAAAAGATATGCCCGGTCTGTCAATCAGATGCAGAGTTCATGAGCAGCAAAACATTTGGCTCCAGCTCCCTCTTCAGACAGACTCTCAAGTGCCAATTTTCTGAACTGCGAAAGAATTTGGCTGGCATTAAGCACATCCAGCTCTAAGGAATCTTGCCCTCCAGCTGCTGTACTTCTGGGCTTTGGGTTTCTAGAAGCTCAGTATTAGTGAAGGAGGTGGCTCAACTGACAACGGGTCTGGCTTATTTTGGCCCAGGAAGCCGCAGCAGAGGCTCAAGGAAGCAGTGATTAAAAACACCCTTCTAAACAAACCTAAAAGGAAGCAATTCTCATTGAAAAGAATGGAACTGCCCTTTTGAGTAAGTACATCTCTGTGCTGCTAAATCACTAAGCTCAATGGACTGCCATGGACAAACCCCAATGTTAGTGATACACATTTAGTCATTCTCCATTTCAGCGCCAATTAAACAATTATACTTAACAGGCTTTCCCCCTTCTGCTCTCCCTATGTGGTCCCATGCCCCCATGCCCCTCTGTGGGGGTCAGAAGAGCATGTAGAGAAGGGGGAGTACTTGCACAGATGGAACATTTGGCATAGTGTGATGCTAAATCCCAGCTATTGCCTGTAGTAAATTCTGATTACGCCTGACAGCCCTAAATGCTAGTGACAATAACACCCATGGGAAAGATTGTACATGTAGTGCCTGATGTCCCTATTTGGTCCATGTGAACTATATTCCCTCTGCTTCTTGACACCTTGGATACCATTGCTGAGAACCACTGCCCCCCACTCCAAATCGGTTTTAAGGAAACAGCAGCATAGGAGCCAACTCCTGGGGGCAGTGGGGTTTTTAGCCCCCCAATAAAATATTTAAGGAGGGACGCAGGTGGCGCTGTGGGTTAAACCACAGAGCCTAGGACTTGCCGATCAGAAGGTTGGCGGTTCGAATCCCTGCGATGGGGTGAGCTCCCGTTGCTTGGTCCCTGCTCCTGCCAACCTAGCAGTTCGAAAGCATGTCAAAGTGCAAGTAGATAAATAGGTACCGCTCCGGCGGGAAGGTAAACGGCGTTTCCGTGCGCTGCTCTGGTTCACCAGAAGCGGCTTAGTCATGCTCGGCCAATAAAGCGAGATGAGCTCCGCAACCCCAGAGTCGGCCACGACTTGACCTAATGGTCAGGGGTCCCTTTACCTTTACCTAAAATATTTGAGTGGGTCCACACACACCCAAGTTGATGGACATTGCCATTCAAATGGTGTGCATGCACTATGTCATGTGATCAGTTATGTGGGATGGGGCTTACCTGCCCCCCGACATATTTTATTCAAGTTGGCAGCCCTGAAAAGCAAGAAGGCTTGGGATTGGGAAGATCATAGAATTGTTGAGTTGGAAGAAACCTCAAAGGTCCCTTTAGTCCAATCCAATTGACCTCATCAATGGATCACTTTGAGGGCAAAACTTCAAAACAGGCTCAGATTTTGTATCAACATTGGGGTGAAGGCATCTCCCCCATCACTATAATGTACACATTTTAGGTGACAAATTGATAATAATATAATATAATATAATATAATAATATAATATAATATAATATAATATAATATAATATAATATAATATAATATAATAATATTTGGCTTGGTCATCTAATTGTCTATTTAATATTCTGCACATATTTTATATGACAAAAGATGTGTAGAATGTTAAATAGACAATTGGATGCACAAACCAAATGGATTATACTGTGACTGTATCCAGCTCTTGCCGTTATTAAAGGCAGAAAAAGGATAAGAAAATTTAAAATTAAACAATGAACTTTGTCTGCTCAAAGACATGAGTTTTAATAAAGCTTGGCGTATAAAATATTAAGACCCATTTTTAATGTCATGCTTTAGTATGTTATTAGCATTAACCAAAGACAGGGTTGTGCAACAAAAAATGTCATTAGAAAGAAAATACAAAGTGAATGTCACAACAACTGTCAAATCTTTCAAAGGTTGCCAAAGTAAAATTGGGAGCCAATGTTACGTTACAAATGTTGGTGTATTTATATTAAACCAAAAATAAAATAAGATACTACGGCATGACCGAGTCCCTGGTAGCAGAACCCCCATCTGTGGATTCAAGAGGCACTTTTGTGCATACACAGGCAATGTGCGCAGGGAATGATAGATCTATGTGCAACACTCTCCAAACTGGAATCGTACTCCTTGGGTTGTTTTCCTTGACTCAGCCTTTGCCCCCTAGGTTGTCTCCAACAGAAGGTCACTACAGACCATCTAACAGGGTCCCACCATTCTGGCCTTGACAACTGACCAGAGAACTCCTTGTTATGTGTTAGAGAGTTATGTGTGCACTCTAAAAAGCTGGTGGAAGCCTTCATTGGTGTCTATTACCGGGAAAAAATGGGAAATCTGTTTTGTATTGTCCCAATGGTAACATTCAAAATGTTGCAAAATTGCCACATTTTCAGAAAAATGACTAAATGTCAATCTTTCAAAATAATCATACCCAAATTATAACAAAATGCCCAGTTTCCAAGATTGTTTGTTTTTGCAAAATTGGACTACACTTTTTTCTTTTTCCAAATAAATAAAAAAAATTAAGTAGCACCTTAGAGACCAACTAAGTTTGTTCTGGGTATAAGCTTTCGTGTACATGCACACTTCTTCAGATACACTGAAACAGAAGTCATCTTATATATAGTGAGAGGGTGGGGTCAGGTTTTTCTCAGAAGGGTAGTAGGAGATGGGTGATTGATTCAATGGGTATGGTAAACCTGTTGATGACTAAACAAAAAAATTTGTTTCCTTCCAGTAGCACCTTAAAGACCAACTAAGTTAGTTCTTGGTATGAGCTTTCGTGTGCATGCACACTTCTTCAGATACACTGAAACAGAAGTTGCCAGATCCTTCTATATAGTGAGAAGGTGGGGAGGGGTATTACTCAGAAGGGTGGTGGGAATGGGTGATTGGCAGATAGCTGTGATGAGCCTGTTGATGACTCTTAACGACTGCAATAGGTCTTACAGGAAAAAGCAAGGGGTGAGAAGGTGAAAAATGGCTTTGACATGTATAATGAGATAAGAATCCAATGTCTTTGTTCAGACCAGGTCTCTCCATGGTTTTAAGTATCTGTAACTGTTGATGACTGTCAAGGACTGTAATTAGTCCTACAGGAAAAAGCAAGGGATAGTATGCAGATGACCAAATAAACTTTTTTAAAAATCCCCATTGGCTGGCTATCTGCTTGGTCAATCAAAAGCAGGTAAGGGGGCGGCCCATCAGGAGGTGGTCTAGTGCTTCTTCTCACCACATGCATTTTCTTGGAGCACTCCTGGTTTGCTTCCAGCAGGAGAGGGTGATTGCTGAGGCTCCCATTTTGACCACTGCTTGTACCTGCCTCTAGTGCTGGGCCAGGTGGCAGCCTGGGTCTGACTCTGCAAGGCGCGGGGTGCAATCCACCCCAGCGCCCAGCTGAGCAGGGTCATCTGGTGCTGCTAACTTGCATCTAGTAAATAGTTGTCTACTCAGAAGAAAGCCACACTGAGTTCAATGGCCTTACTCTGAGGTAAAGGTGTGTGGGACTTTAGTGCTTTATCTAGGTGGCCAGGGCTCCTCCGGATGACAATATCTTTTTGCACCAGGTCAGTGAGAACCACTTGCTTTTAAAAATTATCCCATATATACAGAACTTCCTGTGTGCCTTTTGCAGACCCTCCAAGCGTCCCTATTTTCCAGGGACAGTCCTGCATTTACAGAAGCCATCCAAATTTCTGATTTGATCCTGAAATGTCCATTTTTTCCTTAGAATGTCCCTATTTTCACCAGAGAAATGTTGGAGGGTATGGAATTATCCAACCCCTGAGCCATCGGAAGGCAGCCCTGTATATGGAAGGGTTTTTTTAATGTTTAATGTTTTATTATGCTTTTATATATATATTGGAAGCTGCCCAGGTGGGTGGGGCACCCCGTCAGATGGGTGGGGTATAAATAGTAAAATTATTATTATGGAATAGGAGGTCCCTTTTTTCATCAGATAAATGTTGGAGGGTATGCTTTTGGACTGTTGTCTGTAGATTTCCCCCTCTGTGTCAAATAACTGGGGTCAAATAAGTGTTGCTTACTTTTTATAATGCATGGAAGATGGATCTCCCTCGGGAGGTTCTGGACTCTCCTTCCTTGGAGGTTTCTAAGCAGAAGCTGGATGGCCATCTGTCATGGATGCTTTAGTTAGGTTTCCTATGTAGCAGGGGGATGCACTATAAAGATGAGCCTTGAGGTCCCTTCTAGCTCTATGATCCTATGTTTTTCTGCTTCAAAAATATTTCATTATGTTCCTAACATTTTATGTAACTGTATTTTGTATAAATTACATATTAAAAATATGTTCTCTTTACAAACAAAACATTTTTATAGCTACCTTTCTACTGTAAGGACAGGGTGGGGGGCCACAGGAAAGAAACAAGGTGGGAAGGGGGCCACGGTTGGGGAAAGGTTGGGAAACTGTTCTAGGGCATCCTCTGGAGGTAGGCCTGATGAAGGCTCTCCCTGGATACTGACATCTTCTGGATCAGTGCTAGAGTTGGGAAGTGTGGTCTGCTCCCAAAAGTCTAACTAGCTCTGGGATGTGGGAGTTGGAAGCCAAGTCAACCAGGGTCATAAAGCCCAGGGTAACATCTGTTCATGAAGTTCCCACATATATCATGTAGAGATCTGCACAAATGACACTCTGTATGAAGGCAGACAAATAGTGGGGAACCATTTCAGCAAATTGTCCCAGAGGCTGAAGAAATGCAACAGCAATAATAATGATAATAATTTATACCCCTCCCATCTTGGGGATGGGCCATACCATTAGCAGTGGTAGCAGCAGCAACAAAGCTCCCCCCTTTTTTTTGTTTTTGGGCTGCCACTGTGAGACCATTTTGCAGCTGCTACAATGTGCCAGACCTAGCATCATTCTGAGTCATTGTGGGGAAAAGAATCGTAACTCACACAAAACATGGTGAAGAATATTGGGAGGGGAAAAATTGCAAAGTGGTCTTCTTTTTTCTCAATGGATGAGAAAAAGAAACAAATTCAGCTGTTTTCTTGTGGGGGGGGGGAAGGAATGTCTCTGAGGCTCTTAATTCATTTTAAAATTTTGCTGTGGGTGAAGTCAGCAGCAAATAATTTGAACGGACTTTTGTTAAATTTACCCATTGTCCAATATTTCCCAAGGAATACTAGATATGCTCACAACATTGCCAGTTCGCAGTGGCTCTCATTTAATGTTATGATCTGTACATCTACAGCCTATTATATTTTAGTGTTTTTGTTCTGAATGAATGATGTGCTAGCTGTTTCTAGGGGGGAAATTCAGCAAACACTTCTTGATACTTCTAATGAATAGGAGAGGACATATGAATACAAGTGAACTGATACAAGCAATGAGGCTAGCAACAATCACTGTATTCTGTTCTGTATTATATCAAAAGGGTACTGCTTGTATGTTCCAAATGTTTTATATTGCTTGTCTCAGTTTTTTTTCCTGGATTGTCGTTGTAATAAAACCAGGCAAGAGACCTTGTGAGGTAAGTCTAACATTTTTTTGGCCTTGATGCTTGGATATCAGATCAGCTGTGATGTGCTCCTTATTAAACTTAGACTTCTTAAGGCACTACCTGTTTTGTAAGGCAGTTGTGAGGAGCTTTTTTGGAGTGGCAGAAAGCCATTGTACAAACACAGCCTGCTACTTTCTTGAAGTCTCTCCAATTGCTTCACATGCATTTGCTGTTCCATGATGCGCCGGAAGCAAAGGATAGCTTTTAATACTACTGCTGGACCTGTACAGATTTTAGTATAAGCTGCAAGCAGAAATGGCAATGGGTTTGCAAACAAGGCAAGCAGAGACCCAATCCAGATACAGTATACAGCTGTGTATACCTTCCCCTTCCCCCCAGCTCCCCCCCAAAAAAGAGCCTTGGGAAGCGAAGAGCTACAATCCGTTTTTATGTATCTGCAAAGAATTGATGGTATTTTCTCCTGAGGATGGAAAAGAAGCTCAAGGTAATTTTGAGCAGCCTAAGAAGGAAAAAATTAAACAACCCTTCCTTCTCCTTATATTTCTATCCTTCCCAGGGTACTTTAAAACAAATGTGCTGAAGGTACATGGAACTATAGATCAAGCCTCGTCTCCCACATTTACTACAGGTCATTCCATCTAAAGAAGTAGGGATGCTACAATAGCTCCACACCATTGGTAGGTCTGAGAGAGCTGCTTCATTCGACCACTCTCCTCCCTGTGTCACTCCCCCTCAAAATGATCTTCAGAATAACCCTATAACTGTAAAAAGTGGTGCATGAGTTTGCATGTTTTGCCTTTCAGTCGTACCTTGGTTTTCGAACAGCTTAGTTCTCAAACGTTTTGGCTTCCGAACGCCGCAAACCCACAAGTGGCTGTTCTGGTTTGCGAACTATTTTTGGAAGCTGAATGTCCGATGGGGCTTTCGTGGCTTCCGATTAGCTTCAGAAGCTTCCTGCAGCCAATCAGAAGCCATGCTTTGGTTTCCGAACGTTTTGGAAGTCGAACAGACTTTCGGAATGGATTCCGGTCAGCTTCCAAGGTACGACTGTCCTTACTTATTTGCTACATATAAACCCCAACTTTCTTTCATGAAATCTAAGGTAGCATGCACAGTTCCGCACTGTTTTATCCTCACAGCAATCTGTTGAGGTAAGGTAGACTGAGAGATAGTAACTGGTCCAAGGTCACTCAGTGAAGTTCAAGGCCAAGTAGGGATTTCAGCCCTGGTTGCCCCCGCCAGTCCATGTTCACATCCAGTACTCTAAACTATGCTTTGTTTGCCCTTTTCCTTTGGTGTCATGATGTCTTTTATATTGTGAGTCTTGTTTTTAAATCTGTGCATGATGCTCAGTACATTTTATACATGATCAGTTATGGTGATATTGAGAGCAGTCTAGCTCAGGAGAGAAGATAAGTTAGAAATAATCAATTTTCAGACCCCACTCCCTCATCTCACTGATCTCAAGGAGCGGGAAGGGGATCACACCAGCTGGCTACATCACCAGTGTACTCACTGGTCCTTCCCTGACACTTGAAAAAGATGCTGTGAATAGGGCCTGTGTGAGTGAAGACTACTCAATGGGATTGGGAATACCAAATACCTATTGCAATGCAGGTGTGCGTGTTACGAAAAAGGAGCAATGCTGCTGAGTGCTCCAGATGGCTGGAAAGCCAAACAGGATGTTGATGTTATGGGACTGTACCGTGGGAACAAGGGACAGTCTATTCTGTGCACTGAGCACCGGATGTTAGCTCAGAGTGGCACATGACCCTGTACTGGAAGTACATGGGAGGAGTTATTACCTCTCTGCTGTGGCTGTAAAGAGGGTGCAGACATGTTGTTCTCTGCATTGAGGAAAGACAGAAATAAAGGCATGTAAATACATTTCTGTCTGTCTCTCTCCCCTCCCTGGGGATGGCAGGGGGGAGTGGTTGTGTTCTTCTCACGTTGAGGAGGATCGGCCGATAGAGACCTCGCCTTGTCTTGCCGGGAGTCGCTGATGGGGGAGGCCAACATGGAACCAAGCCGGGCACCTGGAGAGTGGCCAAATTCCTCTGACAAGGCTTGATCCCAACAGTGCGCGCACCAAGAGGACTATTACACACACCTTCTGCTGAACATTCAGGGGTGTGTGTTGAGCAAATGGGGGCAAGCCTGCTCCCCCTCCACACATACAGTGACTACACAGGGAGGAAATGTGTGAAAAGGGATTCTGTGGTGTGCCAGATGTGTTCCCATCATCCCTGACCACTGAACCTTCCTCAACATCTGGAGGGCCACAGATTTCCTCTCTACTGCTACAGACCATCTCAGAAAGGTTGTCACATCACCATCTGCGTCTATGTGGAGGAGATGGAAACATCTGCTGCAGCCACTTTCCATTGGTTACCCATGAGAAGCCCTTGCAAGTGTGATAGTCAAGGGTGAGGATGCCACATTGTTGCAACAAGAAATACCAACACAAGAAGAGTGGCAGATGAATATGATGGACTTTGTGGAACTGGCAAAGTTGACCAGGAAGATCCGAAACCAATGTGATCAAGCATTCCAAAAAGACTGGACTAAATTTATACAACATCTGAAGGACCACTGCAAAGAATCAACAGCACTAGCAGGGTTGTAAGAAGACTTGCAATGATAACTGTTTTTACCTTTTTATATCTGTTTAAAAGTTGTGATATTTTGAATTGGAAAATGTACAAATGCTATGAGATAAAAATCAACTTTGAAAACCAGGAGGTGGGAAGGAAGGAAGTCAATGGGCTCTTATGAGCAAAAGAAGCAAAGTGGATTATGCGGATGTGATTAAATATTATAAAATGGAATCTTAATAAAATATTATTTTTTAAAAAGAGGATGCTACATTGATCCCCAGTTGTAGGACAAAGGAACAGCATCAGCTTCTAGCATACTGGAACAGTTGTTATAGCCCACAAACTCTGAATCCTACTAGGGCTGATGTCTACTCTGCCCTCATTGGGGGCCTGGACCAGAGTTGCTAATAGCAGCTGCCAGTTACTTACTTCCTCATCCTGATATGGCTCCCCAGCCGGAAGTAGCTTCAGATGGAAGCTGAGCCACAGGTGAGCAAAACCTTCAATCCCCCAGAATGTAGTGCACAATGGGTGGGAAATCCAAGATGGTGGCCACCTACTGTACATCTGTGCTGGTCTGATTCCCATACAGAATTGCCCCTGCCACCCATCAGATAAGCATTGGGGTGGAGACTGGGGATAGTAGCGCCAGTGCTAGATATGGGGGTTAAGAGGACAGTGGGTATGCAGTGGATGTGGGCTCAGGCCAGTCTTGGAGGGGAAGTGAGGGAACTGGAAGGACAATGCAGATGATTTGCTAAAGGTGATGGGTGAGGAGAGATAATTTTTTCCCCAGCTTCCTCAGTCAGCAGGGTGTGTGTGAGTTGATGGTGAGAGCTGGCCTGGAGGTGAATAGGGCTGGCAGCCACAGAAGTTTTAAGCTTACAAAAACTCCCCTTGTTTCCACAGTTGCTTGGTTACACCTTATTTTAACTAACTGTCTCGATACCTCTTTTATTTTTGTTCTGTTCCATTGTTAGCAATATTGCCTGCTATATTATTTATGTGTACTGTAATTTTATAAGACAGGTGACCTTGTTGCTAAGTTGATATTTGTGTGTGTGGCTGTGGCATTTTATGTTTGCTGTTATTGTTTTAGCTTTTTAAGGAATTGTGATATTATGTATCGTAATTATTGGAAGTGTTTTTAATCAAACTGTTGCTGATACTTAATTAGTGCTTTGTTATATTATACATGAAATAGATTACTTATGACTTTTATGTAACCTGGTTTTAAATTGGCATGTTTTTACTTACCCATTTTGTTATGACTGATTTTCATCAAATCGAATTGTTGTGGGATGCGATTTTTGCTGTATGTTGTCAGTTCCCTCAGTACACTGAGTTCAGTAGCTTAGAAAGGCAGTAGACAGATTCAAAAATGAGGAGAAAAGGGATTGGGAGATGCCCATTGAACTGAGGTTGTAAGCTAAAACCACAGAACCTCCACATCGACCAATTAAAGCACCTCATTTGAGAGGAGGCACATTTTGTTAACTTTTGCTGTTTCTCTGACTTCAGCACCAGAAATTATGCTAGTAGCCATTTTGTACTTGGACTATAAAACTTTCTTCTTCTTTTAAATCACCACAAGGGAAATACCATATCAAACTCCACCCCCACCCCCGATTTATTCATTCAGAGGAGTCTCCCTTGGGAATGTGTGCAGTGATTTCTGTAGAACTTTTGAGGGTTGGTTGCAGGTGGCCAACTGAATTAATTTAGAAGAAGCCCACAGGTGGAGGAATTAAATAGACTCCTCAAGAGCCCTTCAGACAACAGCTGGTGGCTCTTTCGTCACATGCAGAACATATGTGGGGTTTCAGAGCCTGTCCATTGCTTAGTAATACTTGCTGCTGCTTGAAAGCGTGACAAATGTAGTGGGGTGTGTGTTTGCTTGTTTTTCTGAAGTCAAGTTCTATTAAGGCCTGAGTTCTGAGGTGAATTCTCCCCCCCCCCCCCGAAATCAGGAGCTTTGGAAAATGCAGTTTAACCCACACACCACTCGTTTACGAAGAGGCTAGGTTTGTGCTTGTGGTGGTGGTAAAGACACCTTTAATAGTTTGTAGAAGGAGGAATTGCAGTGGGGGCTTTGGCATCTCTCCCATGTGCCTCAAACCACCATGCAAAATTGGGTTATTGTATCTCAGAAGGTGCGCAAATGCATATGAAATCAACAGAGTAAGAGACAAAGAACTTTCTGAAGTACAGTGGTACCTCAGGTTACAAACACCTTGGGTTACAAACACTTCAGGTTACAAACACCACTAACTCAGAAGTAGTATCTCAGGTTGAGAACTTTACCTCAGGATGAGAACGGAAATCACACGCCGGTGGCTCAGTGGCAGCAGGAGGCCCCATTAGCTTAAGTGGTACCTCAGGTTAAGAACAGTTTCAGTTTAATAAAGGAACTCCGGAACGAATTAAGTTCTTAAGCCGAGGTACCACTGTATATAGTAGATGACACTGCACACTCGCAGTGCAAAATGAAACAATTAGCCCCCTCGGGACTCAAGCATCTCATCTGCTGCATATGTTGGTGATGCTTGAAGGTCTGCCTATTTGAAAGATCGGTCAGCACAACTGTCTATAAATGCGATGGACATTTGGGTTCCACCCTTGACCAATAGTTGCCTCTATTAAGTTATTCTGAAAGCAAAGATGTGTCCCAAGAGACAAAGAAATTGACTGAAGCGGTGAGCCGAGATATGGGATCTATCAAGCTGCATCAAAAAGGGTGCCATGGGGTCATGAGGGAAATGGGTTTTATAGAGCTGAGACACTATATTGAAGAATAGATGGCTGAGTTTAGAAAGCCCAGTGGGGAGAGAAAAAGTATACACTGCTTGGTCATTTGCAAGAAAGCTGGGTTTAGCTAGTTATTCTTTTGGCTACCGTTTTCAATTGTCCTGAATGGCAGCTAGGCCCATTGTGGCCTCAGGAAAATAATATTGAAACATGTTTTCATTCACAAATATGCTTCAGCTGAATGCAGAACAAATTACCACTGCAAATGACAATTCCGCTTATTTTCCTGTCACTCACTCACTTCCCTCCCCCACTTCCCTCTTCCCACCAACTCTCCTCATCCCCACTTTTCCTTCTTCTCAGCTTTCCTGGGCTTGAGCCACACTTTAGCCTTCTGCTCACTTCTGAAGTCCCAAATGCTTTGTACTTTTCTAGGCTACAATACAGTCATATAAAAGTGCATATAAAAGGTAATAGGCTCACTTCCAAATTGAAAACGCACAGAAAAGCTCAAGATACACATTGATCTACCCACACATAGTAGTTATCCCTGAGAAACGTAGAAAATAACAGGATATATTTATCCGAAAGTCTTCAAACTTACACAACCCTTTAAAAATTAGCTGATGAAGGTGAATACATTAAAACAGGGCCCTGTCCTGGTTTCTGATCCATAATTGACTTCTGACTTCTGCTCAGTGATTGAAACTAAGACCTCCACGTTGAATCTGACTATGGACTAACATGAACTTATCTCTACTCATAAACTCTTATCTCTAATTCTGTTACGAATTATTGTGTTACACATATCTTTATGAGTTTGAGTTTGTAATCTCTGTTAGAGTTTGTGATCTCTATTTGAGTTTGTAATCCTTGTCAGAATATTTTTGAATGGATTAATTTTTGTTACAATTGATTATTGATTTGCGTGTAGGGACTACTCCCACTATAGAAACTTACATTGGCCTGAGTTCTTGGTGTGCTTTTTTCTTACTATACAGTCACACCTCGGAAGTCAAATGGAATCCGTTCCGGAAGTCTGTTCAATTTCCAAAATGTCTGGAAGCTGAGGAAGCTGCATCAGATGTTCGGGTTCCAAAGAACGTTCACAAACTAGAACACTCACTTCCGGGTTTGCGGCGTTCGGGAGCCCAAATGTTTGACTCGCAAGGCGTTTGGGATCCAAGGTACAACTGTACTTCCTTTGGACCTTGTAATTTGGAAAAGATGCAGAGAGAGATTTACTGTGCTTCCTTATACTTGGTACAAATCCCTGGGCATAGCAAAGAACTCGTAGGGTATGGTGAGCCCAATGACCACTACTTGTATTTTCTGTTGTATAGAGAGGTTTGGAAGAGAGATCTCTTCCTCTCAGAAAAAAGACACATGCACACAATGGCAGTCGCTCCAAGTATATTAAAACTTGGTTACATTTACATCTACCCTCATACCACCTTTCAAATTCCTCATGAAAATACTTAGAGTAGAATAATTCACAGACAGATTTGCAAAAAAGTGAAGATTTATTCTCAGAATTTACAGCAAAGTTACAGCAAACAAGTCTCCATCTGTTGGCAGTAAAACAAAGAAGAAAAAATGGTTCCAAATGACTTAAAAGAAAGAACTTGGTTTCCTTACAAAAAAAGGAATCACTCAGTCTTACCAAAGATGCAGGCTGGAAATATCTCTTTTTACATATATATAAACAACTTTTCATTCACATGCAGCATTCGCTGAGCTAGAAGCCAAGCCACATGGCTCCTTTCTTTGAGGAAGGCAGGAGAGAGGGGGGGGAGGGAGAAAACATTGGCCTTTCCCAAAGTCCTCTCTGTAAAAAAAAAAAAAAAAACATTCTACAGTCGTACATTCGATCTCAAACTCCCTGGAACTCGATTGTTTTGGCTCCTGAACGCCGCAAACCTAGAAGTGATTGTTCCAGTTTGTGAATGTTCTTTTGGAACCCAAACATCTGACAAGGCTTCTGCAGGTTCTGATTGGCTGCAGGAGCTTCCTGCAGTCCAACTGAACTTTTGACAGAGTCTGCCCACAATAAATAGAATGTTTTTTATGTAGACAGCTGGTCCATATTTCTAGAAAGAGAATTGTGCTCAGAACCAACCTAGCCTTCTTACACCTACACAAACAGATGTTTCCAAAAAAGGAGCACTGGGTGCTTAAAGAAAGAACTCAACACAGCAAGAACACAGGAAGTTGCCTGATACTGAGACAGGGCATTGCTCCATCTTACTCAGTATTGTTTACACTGACTGAGCGTGACTCTCCGGTGTTTAAGACAAAGAACACCCCCAGTTATACCTGCAGTGGTAGAGATTGAGCTTGGTACCTTCTGCATGCAAAACAGAAGTTCTACCACTAAGCCACTGTAGAAAAATAACACGTACTGTCTTTCCACTATTGAAACTGAAATTGCTGTGTAGGGAAACCAGAGTGTATATTGGTCATTAGGTATTAAGTGAGCAGACTGCCCTCACTCCATATGTAACCATTACAAATGATATGGCTAGATTTTCATTATTGGATTGTGGTTGCTATTAGCCATCGTGTTATACTAATCTTGTCTTCACTTTACTGTACGTTTGTGAAACATGAGCCACTTATAAATGCCACCTCCAACTCCTCGAAAGATTCCATCAATAGCGTCTCTGAAAAAAAAATACATATCACTTGGGAAGACAGGCAAATTAATGTCAGTGTACTGGAAGAAGCAAAGATCACCATTGTCAAAGCAATGTAGTTTCTATGTAGTAGAAACACCAACAACTGGGAAACACTGGCCTGCTGGTGCTCCAATTGGAGAATAGCCTCTACCAAAGGCATCATGGACTTTGAAGAAGCACAAACTCAGGACAAAGGGGAGAAACAAGCTAAGAGGAAGGCATGTTTAGCAAATCCTCACTGTGATAACTCCCTCCTGGAAAGCTATGTCCCCACTGTGGAAGGATGTGGTCACAGTCACCTATGGACACAATGTTAAGATCATATTCATAGAAGACAATCTTACTTGAAGACAATCTTACTCGACTACGAATGATTACTGAAGAAGAGGACATTTGTCATGTTAAAAGGTAGCAATCCTTTATCATTTGTGTCTGTTGCAGCCTTAGTCACTGTCTTCAGTGGTTTTGTGCTAGAGAACATTCTGCATGGTAATTTTTCACACACACACCCCCCAGGTAGCTTGGCCTTCCATTACTGAGAATGCTGCATTCTGTATTCAAATCAGGAATGAATGTCCCTCACAATAAAAACAGAACTGCATAGATCACAAGCTCCATAAAGCCGGACATCACTATAACTAGCAAATTGTCAGGAAAGATGGATCAACCTGAATTCTAGTGGCCTTGTGTTTCAGAGCATTGCGGGGAAAATGATAAAAATGAATATGAATCAGTGAAATATAATAGCAGTGGAGGCAAAAGCTCTGTCTTCAGATTTGTAACAGATGGGGAGAACTCAGAGCCTCTTGCAGTTTTAAATGTCACACAGTACCCAAGTCCAACCGGTTTAGTTTATTCATAGCACTGGACTGCTTCCAGCTTCACATCTTCAGCCAAGTTATAGATTTGAGTATTCATGGGAAGAACTTTAAGCATCAGGGAAAGAGACCTTATAAATGTGGAACTCAAGAGGACTGAATGAGAAGACTTGAACCAACTGGGGAACTTGTGCAATTTGTCACAGTATTGGCCATGGTATTTTCCCCTGAGAATGCCCTCAGTCTTGTTTTGTTGCCTTCATGCCACTTCTAAACACCAGTGGCATCTTCTAGCTTTCAATAGGCTGACTTGCACCCTAGCCTTGGTACATGGGCATCTCTATCCAACTGAAATTCAGGAACAGGAGTTTTCCACCTTTTCTTCCCCATGGTGCATAACCAATCATCCTCCACAATGGGGTTCTACTGCTGATCTGGCAGGTACAGTCCTTGGGCTACCTATCCAGATACAACAGCTTTCTGTAGTAACTGCTGGGATTCCTCCCTCCTTTGTTTGGTCTTCTGCTTCCTCTACTCTCTTGCCACGAGTTTCATCTTCCTGCCTCCTCCCAGTCTCTGGCCCTTCTCTCTCTTTCCACTTCTCTGCTCAGCTGATCTCCTGAGCAGCCCAGGCTTTCCAGTTTCCACTCCTTCCTCCTCAGCTGGCCCATCCCAGGTTGGCCTGTGGTCATCCAGTGCCTATGTCTGATGGCATCAATGGGCGCTGATGCTGGTGCCTAGTCCATGGCAGCTGAGGAAAGGTGGCCAGGCATCAGGCACCTCATCCCAGCCCCATCATACTGCCATTTAGAATTTATCATCCACAAAACTTTCTCAACACTAGAGCACAAATTGGGTGCAAGCTGGAGAACAACTGGAACAACAGCTGGAGAACAACATTTCACAATATGACACTGAACAGAAACTTGAAGCAATTGAAAGGAGGAAACAGAAGTAAGTGTTCCACATTTTCAAACATTTTTTCGGAAGCGGAACATCCAATGCAGCTGTTGGCTGTTTGTTTTTCTGACTGTGTGAAGCCCAGTTCAGCTACTGATTGATTGTGTGATTGTGGAAATAGATAAAAGCCCCCCATCCAAACAATGACTATCACCAGTGGAGGTAAGATTTTTTTAATTTTTTTTTATCATCTACAATACTGTCTTATTTATTTTATAGTACAGTACATTGATTATTGCTTTCATTTTATGGATCAATGGTCTCGTTAGATAATAAAATTCATGTTAAATTGCTGTTTTAGGGGTTGTTTTTAAAAGTATGGAATGGATTAATCCGTTTTGCATTACTTTCTATGGGAAAGCGTGCCTTGGTTTGGAACGTTTTGGTTCTGGAAGGGACTTCTGGAACAGATTAAGTTTGAGAAAGCGTGTTCTCACTAAAGGAGAGCACGTGTTGCGGATGGGGCCTAGCAAGACACCCCATAGTTGCCAGGCAGTATAAGATAGAGGGGCCTGGCAAGGATTGGCTGTTTGAGTTGCTGGGATAAAATTGATGTTGCCAATTTGGGGGTGGGAACAGGTTATTTAAACAAGGTTCACAGCAAGCTGCTTTCTCTTTCAATGTGGGAACCGGATCACCCGCCCGCCCTCCCTTTTGGGCTTGTGCTTTGACCTTGCTATGCCTATCATGGGGTCGTCCGCCTTGGTGCGGGGGCCTGGTAGGAATTTTTCCATTTGGCTGATTAGTGTGTGCCATTTGGTTTTTGCCTACTGCGTAGCAAATCGTCACAACTTGTAAGGTTGGCGGTTAGGCATTGGTTTAAATTGGTTGGTGGAGGGGTATGGATTGGCTGTGCCTGCCCCTCCAATGCTGCTGCTGCACGGGAATTCCGTTAAAGGAATTCAGGGGCTTACCATCCTCTCATCCAAACCCCTGGAATCGGGTGCGGGCCGCGTAAGCCCCTGGGAGCATGCGGGGAGAAGCTGAGGGTCTGTGCCGCAGCTCCAGTTATCCCTGATCTTGTTCCTCCACACTGGCTTTCGCTGGAATCCGGGAGTCAGTGCTGTCCCCCAAGGCGGGGGGGGGGGGGGACAGATAGTCATAACCAATGGCTAAGCAACCACTCACAATTTGTATGTTTAATAAAGTTGTGGCCAAAACTATGCCAAAAACCTTAAACAAAAATTTATGAGTGATGTGTGAGTTATTGGGGTAGGGGTGTTTTGGGGGACCTCAGCACGCAACCAAGGTACCACTGTACATGCTTTTTTTTAATAAAAAAAGATATATAAGATCTATAATCTCTATTAAATGAATACAATTCTCACTGATAATGGGAATACAATGTGAGTCTATTGATTCTGGTGTATAGATCCCATTAAAATATGGATTTAGGTAGCAAGAACTAAATCTTCCAAAAAAGAGAACAGGGTAATTGAGCATACAGGATCAGAGCAGCGAGTGCATCCATGCAAATCTAAATGTTTTCTCAACCAGCAGCAGCTCTGAACACAAAGTGCTCTCTCTGCCTTATTTGCCCAGCGATGCAAATGAGTTTAGGAGACGACCATGCATTCAGCTGTGCAAGTGCATTTTCAGATATGCTAAGGAGCAGAAACAGTCGTCCTAAGCTTATGCATTGCCACATTATCATCTTTAATGAACTCATGAATGATTGAGCAGCATTTGGTCAGGCTATGCTCTCCCTTCCTAGAAATGCCTCTCATTTGGGGAGGAATATATATATTAAGCGGTAAATATCTTTCCAAAAGTGGCTTTTCCCTTTGCACTTCAAACTTTTGCAAAATAAAAATAGAAATACTTGACATTTCAATTAGTTTCCCTCTCTTAAAAACAAAGCCTTTGTTCTTTGTTCTTTTTTTTTTTTAAAGAAACAATAGACAGGCCCAACCAAACTCAATATACACTGGTTATGCAGGTAATGTAATCATTTCCTAGCAAGAAAGAGTCTCAAAATTGATTTATATCTCAAAGTACATATCATGGAAAGGCAGTTAACATTCTCTATAAATATTACTGGTCTCATATTTTTGTCTTTAAAATATTATGACATTCTAAATCTATTCTGGTTGTTTCATTTTTTTTACTTGGTTTATAAATATTACTGGAGACTTTTACACATCTATATACCTTAAGGGTGCTTGCGGATTGAAATATTCCTGCTGGGTGCATGATAAAAAGAAGCTTCCATAAAAATGAATCACTGTATTGTACTAACAAGGTCTGCTACAAGCAGTGTCTCCTTCTGTTGTTGATGTCAGTCATAGGGTAGTATGAAAGAGATGGAGAGGGTACCTTGCTTGAGGGCCCCCTTACCTTGCAATTCAGCGATACTACCATACAGGGCAGATTTAAGTCTCTTAAAAAGCAGAGACATCACCTTGCCAACAAAGGTCTGTATAGTTAAAGCTATGGTTTTCCCAGTAGTGATGTATGGAAGTGAGAGTTGGACCATAAAGAGGCTGATTGTCGAAGAATTGATGCTTTGGAATTATGGTGCTGGAGGAGACTCTTGAGAGTCCCATGGACTGCTAGAAGATCAGACCTATCCATTCTGAAGGAAATCAGCCCCGAGTGCTTACTGGAAGGACAGATCCTGAGCTGAGGCTCCAAAACTTTGGCCACCTCATGAGAAGAGAAGACTCCCTGGAAAAGACCCTGATGTTAGGAAACATTGAGGGCACAATGAGAAGCGGACAGCAGAGGACGAGATGGTTGGACAATGTTCTCGAAGCTACCAACATGAGTTTGACCAAACTGCGGGAGGCAGTGGAAGACAGGAGTGCCTGGCATGCTCTGGTCCATGAGGTCACAAAGAGTTGGACACGACTAAACGACTAAACAACAACAACCATACAGGGTAAATTCCTGTTGTTCTCCCATGACAATTATTTTGCCAGCCATTGTGAAATGCAGCTCTAAAACCCCCCATCTTAAAGTTAGCTTTTCTGTGAGTGTGGATACATCTTACCATAAAACTGGGTTTATGAAGCTAAATTGTTTCAATAAAACATAGATATGATTGACCACAGATTAGGGTTAAAACATAACGTTGAAGTGTGGCAAACTGAAAACTTCAAATCTTCTCATGGCCATGAAAAAAGGAAAGCACCCAAGCCCAAGGCTTGCCTGGCTTGTTCCACGTAACAATAAACTGTAATGTATCGCTACCTCCCAGTCTAGCCAATGCCATCAGGACAGAGAACAATTTGAGTTTGATGAAGGGCGGGAGCAGTCAACATAGGGCTACTATTTTTGGCTACACCCTTGGCTAAAGCATATTTTATTTTATTACATTTATATCTTACCTTTCCTCCAAAGAGCTCAAGGTAGAATACACACTTCTCCCACTTCCCATTTTATTCTTAGAACAATGCTATGAGGTTGGTTGGGGACGCGGGTGGCGCTGTGGGTTAAACCACAGAACCTAGGCCTTGCCAATCAGAAGGTTGGCAGTTCGAATCCCTGCAATGGGGTGAGCTCCCATTGCTCAGTCCCTGCTCCTGCCAACCTAGCAGTTTGAAAACACACCAAAAAGTGCAAGTAGATAAATAGGTACCGCTCCGGCGGGAAGGTAAACGGTGTTTCCATGCACTGGTTCGCCAGAAGCAGCTTAGTCATGCTGGGCACATGACCCAGAAGCTGTATGCTGGCTCCCTCGGCCAATAAAGCGAGATGAGCTCCGCAACCCCAGAGTCGGTCACGACTGGACCTAATGGTCAGGGGTCCCTTTACCTTTTTATGAGGTTGGTTAGGCTTATAGAGAAAATGATTGCTCCAAGGCTACCCAGTGAGCTTTGTGGCTAAGAATCTACTAGGACAAAAACCTGAACAAACTTGTCTTGCGGTACTGTCAAGAGCTTAACATCAGAAACTTTTCTTGAATGGCTGATGGCTTATTGTTATGACTGAACACAGCTGTTATGATATGCCATGCCTGCTTATTGGATTACATATTTTTTTTTAAAAAAAGCTTTGACTCTATATGCTAGAACACAGAGGGCCAGTGGGATTCCCTCCTGATGCTGCTGGACTCCAATGTTGTGATCTGCAGTTCATTCGCAACTGGAGGCAGGGGTGTACAAAGGGGGGTGGGTAGGGGCAGACCGCCCTGGGTGCCACCCTGGGGGGGTGACAAGATGGACCGCTGCCTCCCCCCCCAGCTGTAGAGCAGCTGAGGGTTCATGTACGGCGTTTGTACGGGCTGCCACTTGAGCTCCATTTGGATGGGCGCTGTGCATGCGCAGCTTGGTGGTTCGCCCCGCCCCTCAGCGCCCCGCCCCAGGTGCCGGAGAGGCTTCCTCCGCTACTGACTGGAGGGAACCATGTTGGCTACAGTGGCACTAGAACAATACATGCTACAGAACAAATGAAAGTAAATATAGAGTAAGGCATAAAGCTCAAGAGATTTAAAGAAGAACTGAAGTTTAGGTACAGCTCAGATCTAGAATGAATGCAAGGCAAGCAGCAGCCTTGCAAAACATAACTGAGGTTAGCAAAAGGAGAGCGCAGTTTGTTTTTTGTTTTTGCCATGTTTAGGATGGCAAGAAGTAATAAATCTAAATTGATGGAACTGGTAAGGAACAAAGCAGCTAATTTTACAGGAACCCCCAGCAACATTCTTTCCAAAATGCAGATTAAGGAAGAGATGAGTGAAATGCAGATCTAGCGGATCCAGGCTTTTGGGTGCCACAGGGGGTTCCACAACTATGACATCCAATGGAATGTGAGAGGTGGGGTGGGGGCGCGGATTTTGGCGTCACACAGGGCACCACTAAAATTTGAGACATCAAGGTCTGCTGACCAACACTGGGTCAATTTCTCCACTCCAAACTGCCCTGAACCTGCTTTTCCTTCAGGATTTAAAAATACAGTTGAAACCTCTGTGGGGAGACCCATGGTGTTGCAATTTAGGGTGGGGAAACAATGAACGAGGAAAGACGAAAGCATAGGATGCTCATCCCTCCTTTACACTGAAGGCCAAAGTGGAGGTCATAGATCATAGAATCATAGAGGTGGCAGAGATCCTGGGGGTCATCTAGTCCGACCCCTTGCAAAGCAGGAATCTTTCACCCAACGAGGTGAATTGCATATTTTCTTTTCTTTTAAAAAAGGCAGATGAGGGAACTCCCCAATCCATAAGTCTGCTTCTTGTATTTTACATGAAACGAAGTGCAAACTATAAAGTAACACAAACTGGTTATTAATTATTAAAGGTGACAAGTTAGAAACTAATAATCACAGCAAGTCTGAAAGATATTGCCACCTTGTTCATATTTATTTGACCCCTCAAGGAAAATACTCAAAGGGTCTCTACGGAGATGAATTATGCATTCTCTAACATCTTGATAAAATCAACAGTAGAAAAATGCATGAGAGACTGTTCCAAGATTTGAATGGTTATAAGGACAGTTATACAGTGGAACGGTCTCCATCAGGAGGTTGTGGTATATTCTTCCCTGGAGGTTTTTAAGCAGAGGTTGGTTGGTCCTCTGTCCTGGTTGCTGTAGCTGAGATTTCTGCATTGAAGGTGGTTAGACTCTACAATTCTATGGTTCTGTGATTCTGTCCTTGAAGAGAACTATGGAGAAACTGGCATCTAGAATCTTGGAGGGTAAAATACAGACCATTTTTCAGTGATCAAATCCGGAGGTCATTAAGGCATGAATATGAATGGCTGTGTCAAGGTTTGAATTTAGGGCTGTTTGAAAATTGTGTAAATGCACAGACAGAACTGCTTCAAAATGTGTAGAACAGATTTAGTGCACCTCTGCACACTTGTTGAATGTCCCCATGTATGATTTTTTTTTTGGCAGTGTTTCCAAAATTCCAAAACTGGAAATGCTGTTCTTCTAAGAAACTGCCCTGCTAAAAAGGTAACATCGCTGTCTTATAGAGTTGTACTTCAGGTTACAGACACTTCAGGTTACAGACGCTTCAGGTTACAGACTCCGCTAACCCAGAAATAGTACCTCGGGTTAAGAACTTTGCTTCAGGATGAGAACAGAAATCATGTGGTGGTGGCGGCGTGGCGGCAACGGGAGGCCCCATTAGCTAAAGTAGTACCTCAGGTTAAGAACAGTTTCAGGTTAACAACAGACCTTCGGAACGAATTAAGTTCTTAACCCAAGGTACTACTGAAAGCATCTTGCATTTAAATTCCTAATATGGTCTTCTATATCCACCCTGGTTTTAGGAAGAAATCCATCTTACACCTTTTTGAAAGCTAGAAGATGTAGCATTTCCAAAATAACCAATGTTTTTAAAAGACGATGATATTTGGCTGATTATACTTGGGTTCCTTTGGCTGTCCAATTAGCTGTTACAAACCATGCTATTTTTTGCTTTCTGTAAAGCTCTTGCTTACATCTTTCTTGAAAATAGCAGCGGGGTGTTGTTGTTTCTTTAAAATCTCCAGGTCCAGATGATTCATTATCAGCTGAAATTTGAGAACCCACAGCCATCTGTGTTCCTGATTAAGGAGAAGAGGTGAAGTTATAATTTGTTTTTGCTTGTTTACTTGAATTTCAGTGGCAAAAGCCAGTGCTTCCCCCCCAAAAAAAAAATGTTTAGAGGTACTCTCATTTTCCTACTCATATTGAAATACTGCCCCTCAATGAGGCCAAACTTAGATTCACAAAATGTTTTGGAGGTATGCATACCCCTGCTTCTCTCCAGAAAAAAAAAAGCACAGGCAAAAGCTATTGATGTCTGCCATTGATGTGGGGCATGGAAGTACAGGATACTGGACCACAAATATGAAACAATAGTTACCCAGAGAAAATAAAACAGTTACTGGCAAGACCAAGAGTGGCTGCTGAAACTCAGCCAGATGGGTGGGGTATAAATAATAAATTATTATTATTATAATTAGGAATGGTTGACCAATGTACAAATGGTCATGGAAGTTATTTAGCTTCTTAACTCCTCCTCCTCCTCCTCCTCCTCTCTCTCTCTCACCCACCCACCCAACTTTTTATGTTCATTTCCCTCCCTCCCTTCCCTTCCCTTCCCTTAGTTTGGATATATATATATATATATATATATATATATATATATATATATATATGACACAATAATCTTTGTATTTTTCATCATAAACCCTAATAAAAATATCTGGGAAAAAAGAAATAATATAGGATGAGCATCAGATGTTGAGACCAAGTAAGACTCAAGTGAGACTATTTGAGGATAGCCTTTGCTAACAGAGAAGCCACACTGAATTTTGGAAGATTTGTGACAGGTAAATGAATGTAATTCCCCGTGCAGCACATACTGTAGTTAAACTATGAAACTCAGTTCTAGTGATGGCCACTAACTTGGGTGGCTTTGAAAGAGAATTGGACAACTTTGTGGAGAATAAGGCTTTTGATGACTACTCAACATGATGGCTATGATGAGTCATGGTCTCCTTGGTGAGATGCAATAATGCTTTTGAATATTAGTTGCTGGAAACAACAGGATGGGAGAGTGCTCTCGTGCAGATTGAGGGTTTCCTTGGGGCATCTGGGGCCCTGTGAGACTAGGGTCCCTGTGGTCCCTGCTGAACTAGATGGGTGATTGGTCTGGTCCAGCCATCTCTTCTTTAGTTCCCTGCTTTCTGCTCTCCCTAGCCTGCAAATACTCCTACATTTGCATTAAGCAGACACATGTTTAGGAAAAAACAAATTTGTCTGTATATTGACACAGGAGTCTTCAATTAGAGGTGGATATTTTAGAGGATGTGGCAATGACTAGGATGTGAGAGATGGATTATCTACAAAGCTGTGACTGGGTTTTGCGTAAGGCCAGAGCTCAAGACAAATATGGGGGCTTCTCCTTGGATGAAACATTTGATGGATTTCTAAGGAAGCCTATGAGAATTTTAATAAGACCACATTAATACACTGCCACACTTGAATGAGAGCAGCAGCTTTTAGGGCATCAAGCATTTAGGACATCTACAATATTGTTTTTTTGAAACTGATCTTTCCCCCCTGGCTAAACTGTTGTAGACTTCCAAGCAATTTTGGGGAAAGTTCATTGAAACACGCTCCTCACCCACAACTTTCCTGAACATAAATAAAGTGGTTTAGCTGTGGATCCAGCTTTAATTATTGTTAATATTATTGAAGAAAGCAACAGGTCCCAGTCCTCTTCTTTTAGCTCTTCTTTAGCCTCTTTTACACACCAGTTGGACTGTACAATTCAGTATTAATTGAGAAAGCTTACCAGAGGAGAAATTTCTTATATCCTTTCTTTTTCTGCACTTCTGAAATGGTAGCAGAATTTTACCCTTCCTACAGATGATACATGGTGAACCTCTTTTTTGCCCCTCACAAAAAGGTTGGAGAGTTTTGGAGAGACCATTTTCACATATCCCTAGCCAGATTATCCTTTTTTTCTGGCCCATTAGCAACCCTTGGGAGTTCATGGCTCAGCAAAGATTAACTACTCACTCTCCCAGGTTTCGCTGAAGTCTCTCCAATAGTCTTCCTGTTGTCCACTAACTAATCCTTCAAATTCTTCCTTCTTGCGTGAACTTCAGTTTTTAGAAAGCCCAGCAGTTTATTATTATTTTTTAAATGTTGCAGGTGATGTTTCTCTTTATTTAAACATAATTTAAACATGAAGGCAGAAATCTGCCACCTGAGCACAACAACTAAGCACCCTGGCAAATGGCACTTCAAAGAAAGGCACCAGGAATAAACTGTTCCTCCTGCAGCGGATCCTTTGAACTAAGGAGAGCAAAAGTTGAAAGCAGCATCCAGCTCACTTAGTGTAGCAAGAGGGAGCAGAAGGCAGACAGGCTACAGAAGGAGTGCCAGGGAAAAAGCGCAGCTGGGAGAGAATAAAAGCACTACAGAGATGTGTAAAGGAACAAAAGCACCTTTTATAGAGCATATCAGAAGTGGAACCTTGGTTAAAGAGACCAATATATATATATTTTCCAGAATGGTTTTTTTAAAAATAATCATTAAATGATCATTCCCCCCTTCTTCTTAAGAAGATAATTTAGAACAGAATTAAAAAGAAGAATACACTTATCGAGGTTGTTTTAGTGGAGTGCTTTAAGTCACATATTAACAGATTAGAGCTTTAACACAACACATACAAATCCGTATCTCTCCGTGTACCAGCACACTGAGTGCTTTAGTTTCTCCATTTGTTCCAAGGGCTGCTGAAGATGTTTTTTCAATGCACATTGGAACAAATATAGTCCTGACATTCTACCATCCTATCTAATATCATTAGATGCACCATCATGGGGCTTGCGACTACCAGTTTGTTTGTTAGAAGTATTTGAGAAGTCTGTTTTAAATAACATTCAGATTGAGCATATTTTGTACAAGCCGCATGAATCTGGCTGATTCTTTCTTCAGACAATAATCTATTCACGCTGTGTACAGTCAATAGTGTAATGTTGGGTGTGTGCTGGCGGCGATGAAGCCTCTGGCAGGGATTTATTTGTTTATATATGAATCATTAAGACATTCCCCGCCACCACCACTAAGAATAGTCAGAGGAATGTCTCTATTTTATTCGTGAATGCTGGACGTAGGGCTGGATCACAAGTCCGCCATCAACAGTAACTATATCATGTGTGCAGACCATCCCAAGTGGCACACCGACTTCTTCAAGGTGTGTGATGGTGGAACCCTTTGCCCAGTCATAACTATGTTAGGGATAAGCTCTTATTCATTTACTTGAACAAAATGTTTGTGGCTGTATCAGCTCTTAGCCCTGTTCTTTATTGGTGTGTGTGTGCATGCACATGCAAATTCTGCACGAGCTCACATGCAAATGATCAAGCTATGAGGAAACCTCAGAGGCCAGCCTACATCTGCTTCCCTCATTAAAAAGAGCTCCGTATGTGAAGAAGTTGTCAGATGAATAGTGTGAGAAACTCGCTGTGTTCCTCCATCCTGCCTTATTTTTAAAATCTCCACGGCAGCCCCCTCCTGACTCATTCTGCGCACCAGATATTACACCGAGTAATCCCACAGGTGTGAGTTTAAAGTCTGAATGGGCCTAATAAGACACAGGCTGTAATTTTCCTCTCTCCATGTCTCTGGCAGGCAGAGCACAAAATATTGTTTATCAGTTCCTATAACCAAACATTTATTCATTTGGCTTCGACTGAGCTAACCAGCTAAGTACACAGCTTATTTTTTCCCCATGTATACTTCAACAGTCAGACAACAAGCAAAGAGTCAGAAATAGCTCTCAGTACAGCCTCAGCCAATAAATTATGCAGTGCTACATACCATTAAGAGGCAACATTTGCCATTACAGCTACTGCGGAGAGCTAATATCCATACCATTTTTTTATCACTCTGTACAAAGACAGTGACAATGTGGAATGTGTGGATTAATGGTAGCTTTCGAATGGCACCCACTTCAGCAGAGAAGGTTTTCGTATTTTCCACAGCAAGCTTACCTCAGAGATAAATTGGACTGAATAACAAGCCACCCTTATAGTGGCTATGTGTCATACTTTACTGAGTACAGTTCTCCGTTTGAAGTGTTGTCCAGTCTAAATCTAACTTTAAGAGAAATAAGTACAGACTCTCCAAGTGTCCCTGTTTAGCAGTGACAGTCCTGGATTTTCAAAAGCCTTAGCGGTTTCTGATTTGATCCTGAAATGCCCATCTTCTCCTTAGGATGTCCCTGTTTTCACTGGAGAAATGTTGGAGGGGATGGATTTATCCAACTCCTGGGCCATCTGAAGGAGTTTTTATGTTTAATGTTTAATTATGTGTGTGTGTGTGTGTGTGTGTGTGTGTGTATATATATATATATATATATATATATATATATATATATATATATAGGAAGCTGCCTAGAGTGGCCAGGGCAATCCAGTTAGACGAGTGGGGTATAAATAGTATGATGATGGTGGTGAGGATGATGGTGGTGGTGATAATGGAATAGGATGTCTCTATTTTCATTGGAGGAATGTCAGAGGTTATGCTATGCACACAGATCTGAGAACACCAAATGGGCCATGATGTCACAGAATGGACACAGAAAAGGGTGGAAAATGGAGGATGAAATAAACTCTCTTATGTAGAGGTTGTGAGTTTTCCAGTGTCAGGGAGAATGCGGCTATTCTGTCAGCTTCATATTCGGATGTGGAGTCAGGCCTGCCTTGACTCAAGGCACAAACATGCCCTCTCAATTGCCAAAACAGTTGTGCACAGAATCTTCTCATGAAGACCACAGTACGGAGTCAATTTCATCATGTAAATCCAGCCTCTTGTGTCAGTGGATTACAATGAGCATGAAGCCTTTAGCAAGCAAAGGGCCTTTGAGCCCGTTGTTCTAATCATCTTATTTCCAGACTTGCTTTGGAAAAAGGTGGGCGAGGAATAGCATATGCAGCCATGACATTTTTTTTTTATCTTCCAAAAAACCCACATCATTGAATCATTTGTATATCACCCGCCTGGGATGAAGCATCTGTTTGTACATGGAAGCACTTCTGATTGGTGGTTCTGTAGTGTGGGCGTTTCTTTGCTGACAAAAAAAGCGAAAGGCACATCTAAATCCTGGAAGAGCAAAACAAGACCACAGAGAATGGGATAAGAAGAGAAGGGAATCGTAAGACACCTGTGCAATTATATGTGCAAGAATTTATTAGTGTTGTTCTGCAGCAGCAATTCCCCAAATCTATGCTTCTGAAGCATGTAAACCATGAAATCTGTATCCATATCTTAATTAGGCCCACCATGCAAAAATAAAAAAGCTGAAGAATGGAAGTTGTAGTACTGTTCTTATCTACTGCAGTCTAGGACCGGTAATAATGTAAGTTTAGGCAAAGACATTTCAGTATTTCATACCACAGAAGATTATTTCTCAGAGGCACCTATATTTGTGGCTCAAAGCACTGGCCCAGAAAATAGATTGCTTGAGATCCTGGGAGGAGTGAGGGGGAACTCCATTAAAATAGCTTCTGATAAAATGATCGCCAAAATGTACCTTGAAATTTTATTCATTGTGTGTCTGTGTGTGTGTGTGTGCGCGCGCGCGCGCTTGCTGGTCATTGCTTTTGCATGCATCCACTAATTGCCAATTCCTTTGGAAAGATTTCCATTGTTGACATCCATCTGTCTCAAGAGATAATGGATTGTGCCTCCAGGGGTGAAATCAAAAGCAGCATTGAAGTGGCTTCCCCAGGGTGCAAGCCTGGGAAGTGCGTCTGGAGGTTTTAGGCTCCCCTCTTGGCCATGTTGATGTGGTCCAAAGGAAAGAAGAGCAGTACATTTGGCACCAGTTTGGCTGCAGGAGTTGCTGGAAGGAAGCATCATCCAACCATCTTAGGGACTCTGTTCCAGATTTGTGTAGAGTTTACATCTTAGCCTTTTCTTCTCCCGAAGATATCTCACAAGGCAGTGGAGGTTTAGGATCAGAGTTTCCCTTCTTCTAGGTGGACTACCTTCCCAGGTTGATGAGCCCCATCTGCCTTTCACTTCCTTCTACAGCATGTGCAGAAACCAGCTTTTTGACTTTTGGACCCACTATCGGTCACATCTGCTCAATCCACCAGAGTCTGTCAACAAATGCAGTGGAAATCCCTCAGTCACCAAGGACTTGAGACCCATCGGCTACCCTCACCTGGTTTAGCCATACCCAGGGTGCAGCGATTGTGGCATGCTAAGAGCTTTTAGGGGCCACAGGTGAGAGTTGAATGTAGGGTGGGGACCAAAGGTGGATGAACTACCCCAGAAGGAGCACAACAGGTCCCCCACCTGTACTACCCCTACTCTAACATCCCATATACCTCCCACGCCTTCCATAGACATCAGAAATATGCACATCCAATGAGAAAACACCAAGAAACATGGTTGGATTTAAATGATGCAATTGTACCTACAGCCAGTGTCTGCAAGGGAGCCAATACTCCAAGTGTAGCTTCTTCCTTTACTTTGACTAAGCCTGAATTAGTGCATCATCACTACCAATTGGAGACTAGAAAATGGTCTTCACTTCCATAACTTATAAAGCTGGACATCACTTTGGCTCTGATCCAACATAACATATAACAGGTATCCATGAACAGAGCCTGTTGTGAAGAGTTTTAATTCCACTGATCAGTTGTTTCGGTAGGAAGGAGAGGAGGCCATCTAATTCCTGCTTCCTAATCAGCAGCATGGGACCGCGGGTGGCGCTGTGGGTTAAACCACAGAGTCTAGGACTTGCTGATCGAAAGGTCGGCGGTTCGAATCCCCGCGACGGGGTGAGCTCCCGTTGTTCGGTCCCAGCTCCTGCCCACCTTGCAGTTCGAAAGCACCTCAAAGTGCGAGTAGATAAATAGGGACCGCTCTCCAGCGGGAAGGTAAACGGCATTTCCGTGTGCTGTGCTGGTCCTGGCTCGCCAGCTGCGGCTTAGTCACGCTGGCCACGTGACCCAGAAGCTGTCTTCGGACAAGCGCCAGCTCCCGGCCTCTTGAGCGAGATGAGCGCGCAACCCCAGAGTCGGTCACGACTGGACCTGTTGGTCAGGGGTACCTTTACCTTTTTTAATCAGCAGCATTTGTTTGCGTGTTTTTTAAAGGGTGAGGGCCCTGGCTACACAGTCCCTGTTGCTGAATCCTTGAGATGCTGGACAGACGAACCACACATACACACCACATCAGTTTATGTGTGCCATCCACCTAGGGCTTTACGTGTGGAATACCTTTTTCCCAATGCACATTTGGCGCCTAACTGGATTAGGATGCTGGTGTTGCTATGCTTCTCCATATAATTCACCTACCACCTGAAATATGTTTTTTTCCTAGCATCTACTCAAGGCAGTTTTTTCTATATTCAGAATTAATCTTAGAACCTTTTCCTCAAATCCCTCCAACTTGATGGTGACCTTAGAGGCAAGAGAATCAAAATTCCATGGGAGCACACACAGTTGATGCAAAGGATGACATCTTCGCTTTCAGCAGGCTCGGCAATTTCTCCACATTGTGCAAGGGAAAGAAGGGGAGTACCACTGTCAGAGCATCCTTCAGGGTCATGCAGTACCACTAAGCATCCATTTTGATATGGAACACAGATAAAATATTGGATCTGTGTTCATGCCAGTGGAAAGAAAGATGGAAGAGGCTATTTATCTCAAGGTCTAAAAACAATAAACTTCCTTCTCTTAGCTCATGATATGCACACAGGGGTCATGGTAGTTTCTATGCATCTATGCAACTAACAAGGTGGTTGGAATTTAAGCAAGGTTACCCCTTATTTAATCCCTTTAGTTATATTCCAGATGTCTTTGAATAAGCAAGTCTGCTCAGCTCTTACTCGAGAACATAACTGGCATGATAGGCGTGTGCTGTGAAATGTGTGAAATGAAAAAGAAAGTCATGTGAGGACCCTTCATCATTTTGCCAGGCAGAGAGCATCCAGAATGCCTTCACCCTCTCCCTTAGAAACAGCAGTAAAGGGAAAGTTTCACTTGGGGCAAAGGAAAAGCCTGTTATGACACCAGCATCCAGTAAACCAATCTCTTCCTTTGCCCTATTGGCATGTTTGAACATTCTGAATTCACACTACAAAAGACAAGATGGGCTTTGCCGCAAATTTCAAAACACTTCTACCATTTGGTGGGTATTTAAAACATATTTTTTAATACAAAAAAATTTTTTTCCTTCCAGTAGCACCTTAAAGACCAACTAAGTTAGTTCTTGGTATGAGCTTTCGTGTGCATGCACACTTCTTCAGATACACTGAAGAGAACTTGCTGCAAGACAGACCCAAAAAAGAAAATAACAGAACACCTCTAGTCATCACATACAGCTCCCAAGTTAAAACAGTACAACGCATCATCAGAGATCTACAACCTCTCCTGGACAATGACAGTTCTCTTTCTCAAGCTCTGGGAGGAAGACCTTTCATTGCCTACAGACAGCCACCCAATCTTAAACAACTCCTAACCCACAATAATACTACAACCAGACGTAACACGGACACTGGCACCAGAGCCTGCAATAAACCCAGATGCCAACTTTGCTGCCACATACACCCGGACAACACCATTACTGGCCCCAACAACATCACACATACCATCTCGGGACTATTTAATTGCTCATCGTCTAACATTGTATATGCCATCAAATGCCAACAGTGTCCCTCAGCTCTCTATATTGGACAAACAGGCCAAACCTTACGCCAAAGAATAAACGGACATAAATCGGACATCAAGAATCACAAGACAGAGAAACCAGTAGGAGAACACTTCAATCTCCCAGGACATTCTATACAAGATCTCAAAGTAGCTGTATTACTACAAAGGAATTTCAGAAATAGACTGGAAAGAGAAGCTGCTGAATTGCAACTCATTACCAAACTTAAAACCATGGAGAGACCTGGTCTGAACAAAGACATTGGATTCTTATCTCATTATACATGACAAAGCCATTTTTCACCTTCTCACCCCTTGCTTTTTCCTGTAAGGCCTATTGCAGTCGTTAAGAGTCGTCAACAGGCTTATCACAGCTATCTGCCCACCACCCATTCCCACCACCCTTCTGAGTAATACCCCTCCCCACCTTCTCACTATATAGAAGGATCTGGCAACTTCTGTTTCAGTGTATCTGAAGAAGTGTGCATGCACACGAAAGCTCATACCAAGAACTAACTTAGTTGGTCTTTAAGGTGCTACTGGAAGGAAAAAAAAAATTTTGTTTTGACTATGGCAGACCAACATGGCTACCTATCTGTAACTGGAACTATATTTTTTAATGTACATGTAGAGTTTCAAGTTTTTGGCCAGGCGTATTTGTAAATGGGAACAGATGTGATGTTCTTTTAAAAAAAAAAGTCTTTTAAAAAGGTTATGAAGGATCATCAGAGAGAGATAATTTCCTAACAATGCTTGAGATGCAAGATTAATTGCCATCTCATTTATTTTTAATAAAAGATAACAATTGAGTTGACAGGCTAATTGTTAACAGCAATCCATGCCCCTCTATGTAACATGAGAGCCTAACAAAAGCATAACCTTTATTTACATCTGTTCTAGATAACTCCAACCACATTTAATTGTATCATACAAACCGAAGCAGCTCTTCAGTAGAAGCTGGAAATATATTAAGTGACCTTAGGGCTAGAAAATGAAAGTAGAACAGACTCTGTTAGAAGGTGGTGGACTCTCTTTCATTGGAGGTTTTTAGGCAGAGGTTGGATGGCCATCTGTCACGGATGCTTTAGCTGAGATTCCTGCATTGCAGGGGGTTGGGCTAGATGACCACGAGGGTCCCTTAGAACTCTACAATTCTATGAGTTTATGAAAAATTGGTCTATGAGATACACATACTCACCCACCCACCCACACCAAACCACTTCACAAACTTTCAGAGAGTATAATGCTGTGGATATTGCTGCTTCTCATCTCCTCTGTACCCAGTCTGTACCAACACCCAGAAGATAGGTCAAGGTAAAATGGTAAATGCAATGCTGGTGGTCAACAAAAGAGGTTCAAAGACTGTATCAAGGCAAATCTAAAAAAAGTAGTATAAATAATAATAATAATAATAATAATAATAATAATAATAATAATAAATTTTATTTATATCCTGCCCTCCCCAGCCGAAGCCGGGCTCAGGGCGGCTAACAACACTAAAATAGTGCAACATTATAAAAACATTATAAAAATTAATTAAAATCAAAATTGATGGCAACCATAAACTAAAGTTTTGTAAAGATTGCCAAAGGAGGGAGTCAGGCTGTGCCCTGACCAAAGGCCTGGTGGAACAGCTCTGTCTTGCAGGCCCTGCGGAAAGATGTCAAGTCCTGCAGGGCCCTTGTCTCTTGTGACAGAACGTTCCACCAGGTTGGAGCCGCAGCCAAAAAAAGCCCTGGCTCTAGTTGAGGCCAGCCTAACCTCTCTGTGGCCTGGAACCTTCAAGATGTTTTTATTTGAAGACCATAAGTTCCTCTGTGGGGCATACCAGGAGAGGTGGTCCCGTAGGTACAAGGGTCCTAGGCCGTATAGGGCTTTGAAGGTTAAAACCAGACCTTAAACCTGATCCTGTACTCCACCGGGAGACAGTGCAGCTGGTATAGCACCGGATGAATGTGATCTCGCAGTGAAGACCCCGTAAGGAGTCTCGCTGCGGCATTCTGCACCCGCTGGAGTTTCTGGGTCAGTCTCAAGGGCAGCCCCACGTAGAGCGAGTTACAATAATCCAGTCTGGAGGTGACCGTCGCGTGGATCACAGTGGCTAGGTCAGGGCGAGAGAGGTAAGGAGCCAACTGCTTAGCTTGGCGGAGATGAAAAAATGCCGCCTTTGTTATAGCTGCAATCTGCGCCTCCATGGAGAGGGAGGTATCGAAGATTACACCCAAACTCTTAACGGACGGTGCTGGCACTAATTGCACCCCCGCAAGAGATGGGAGTTGCCCCCTCAATCCCATATCGTCCCGTCCCAGCCAGAGGACCTCTGTCTTCGAAGGATTTAACTTCAACCGGCTCCCACATAACCATCCGTAAACACCGACAACTGGGAAACACTTGCCTGCGAGCGCTCCAATTGGAGAACAGCCTTTACCAAAGGTGTCATGGGTTTTGAAGATGCTCAAACTCAGGACGAAAGGGAGAAACACACTAAGAGGAAGGCATGTTTGGCAAATAGTCACCATGATCAACTCCTGCCCGCAAAACCTAAGGAAAATAATTACAACCAAGAACACACAGCAGTCTATTCTATTGGCTACAACAGAATGTTTGGGGACCCTGTGAATGCCATTGAAGGCCTCTGTTGGCACATGGGCACCACATTGATGACCCCAGGAGAACAGATGTGTACAGCACTCACAAAGGCACATGGATGGTCATGGAGGAAGTTGTACAGTCAAATTTGCTATAGCCGTGTTTATCCCATTTATCACCATGCTGGCATAAACCATCAGTATTTTAAATTTCTCTCAGATGGTAATTTAGCATCTGACATAGAACTTTTGGGCTGTGAACAAAGTTTAAAATAGACAGGCTCTCAAGTGGTTCAGATACTTTTTATTGAACTTTTTTTGGTGACAGAACAGCAAGATTCTGGTCTACGTGCTGCTCCAGATAGAAATAAGAGTTCTGGTCAACCTCAGCATTTGCTAACTTACACTAGTAACTCCATGAAAAGTATCCCAAACATTTGGGATCGTAACAGATTTCTGTATGGACCCAAAATGTACTGCTGAAGCCGGAATGGACAAGAGAGAGAATTTTCAACTCCACAGTGCCTGAAAGAAAGCAGTCCCTTCAGGGACCAATCATCATCATCATCATCATCATCATCATCAACATCAACTAATGACGTTGTTTGGAGCTTTTATTGAATAAGGGAAATCCCCCCTCTATTTCTCATAACTTGGACTCATCCAATCAAACTGAACACTATCACAGTCAGGACAGACACACACCACAAGGCTAAAGTGTGGACTTCACTGCCACAGGTGATGGGCACCAACTTGGACAGTTTGAAAAGGGGGTTAGACAAATCAATGGAGGATAATGACAACTAGCTATTATTATTATTTTCTACCTCCATTGTTGGGGGCAGCATGCCTCTGATGCTGGGAATCACAAGTTGTACTTTTTGCGTCTGTGTCTTGCTTGTAGGCTTTCCATGAAAACAGGATGCTGGACCAGATGGAACTTTGATCTGATCCACCAGGGCTGTTCTTATGTTCTTATGGATCCAGTCATGATGTTTCTGGTTTCCATGGAGGAACAATCAAGCAGGAGCCTTAGTTAAAATCCAAGAGGGTTCTCCACCATTTCACACAAAGAATGGTTCTCCTTAAGAGCTTGAGCCAGCTTCTTCAGGGTTTAATGCCTTCACCATGAATTAATGTTTTGGCAGTGGTTGTGGGAGCAGCTTAGAAGTTGCTGGTTTCTATCTTCCAACACATAGGGTGGGCCACACAATTTCTGACATGAGTTTCTCATAATACACGGGCAGTCAGAAACAAGATTCTTACCTGTATGTCTTCCCTTATTACCAGTGGCATAGTGTGGGTTGCTAGCGCCCAGAGTGGACAAGATGTTGATGCTGCTGGCGTACCCTCCCAAACCCAAGCAGGGCCATGCTGTGCCACCTGCCTGCCCACGCAGGGGGGAGCCTAGCCACTTGACGTGGCCTTTGGTGGGTGAATCCCTCTGATGCCTGTGGAGAGGAGTGTCATGTTGGGCCATGCTGAGGGCACCCCTCAGCCACCTCCCTCCATCTGCGCCTGCTCACTGTGGTGCTGGGCTGCTCTGCTGCATTTGCCAGCACCTGTGTGGGGATGCCTGGTTGTGCCCCCTCAGAATTTTGCACCTGGGGCCACAGACCCCTGCCCCCCATGCTACACCACTGCTTACTACATGCAAGTTGTACCCTACAAATCTGTGGCCTGCCTTTTTCCAATTAGGTTGTACTATGTTGTTCTTTCGAGCCCAGATCAAGTACCATTTCTATGCACATAGCATGGCTATGAAATAACCCCCAGGTTCAAATGCTTGCAGTACTCTTCCATGAAGTTAAACTGGGCAGCCTTGGGAAAGTCACCCTCATCTCAGCCTAACCTACCATGAAGACAAAATGCATGCTGCTTTCAGCAACTTGGAAGAAGAGCCAGGTATAAGTGTGTCCAATGAAACATATATTTTAGGCAAACTGAATCAAATTTGCTTTCTATTTGGCTTTGAGTATGCTATTGGGTATGCTATCTTCTTCTTCTAAAAATAACTTAAGGTTTCTGAGACTGCTGACCACTCACAGCAAATCAACCTAAAGCTGCAAGAGAGACGAGTAAATAAGGTGAGCTCCTCTAAGTTTTGGTGAAGAATATTAACAAGGGGCTCCCTCAAGCATTCCCTTTAGCACTTCTCTATACTTCAGGCACTTTTGACTCCCCAGGTATGGTTCAGTAACATTTTTTTGGAGCAAGATGGGGGGGGATACTAGTCTTGTATTATAAATGTTGGGCTGAAACCAAGACAACACTGATTCACAAGGATTTTAATATGTGTACATGAATTAGTTTTCCCAGTAGTGATGTATGGAAGTGAGACCTGGACCATAAAGAAGGCTGATCGCCGAAGAATTGATGCTTTTGAATTATGGTGCTGGAGGAGACTCTTGAGAGTCCCATGGACTGCAAGAAGATCAAACGTATCCATTCTGAAGGAAATCAGCCCTGAGTGCTCACTGGAAGGACAGATCATGAAGCCGAGGCTCCAATACTTTGGCCACCTCATGAGAAGAGAAGACTCCTTAGAAAAGACCCTGACGTTGGGAAAGATTGAGGGCACAAGGAGAATGGGACGGCAGAGGACGAGATGGTTGGACAGTATTCTCGAAGCTACCAGCATGAGTTTGACCAAACTAAGCTATATAATGACACAATCTGATTCACAAATGCATAGTCTCAACTTACACATGCAATGATTCATTCACACATACAGAAAACCATTTGATGATAAACTCATTGTACAATGAACATGTGAAAACATGGCCATGTTTTACAGTTTCCACATCCCCTCAGCTGCATTTTTCTTTTTAAAGATATCAGGAAGCATTGTATTTTGTTCCTGCATTTCTGGATTTATTTCTGCTCTTGAAGCATGCTGTGTGATACATTTGGACAGTTGTGCACATCAGGGGAAACATAAGATAAAAGATATCTGGAACAGTGAGAATTATAACCATGCCTCCTGTTATATTTTAAAATTGTCCCTCAGATAAAATATGTGTACTGAATTTTAACCCATCCTTACAAACATCACACACACACAGACACACAGACACACACAAATATATATGAGAGAGGCAGTAGCGAGATTGGTCAACGCTCCTGCCAACCTCATCACAAACTTGCCCCTCCTCCTTTCCCACTCAATATGTCACAGCACTGATTCCCCCAAAGCACTGTGATTGGATAGCTCTAGTAAAAGTATTCCCTTTGAGTAGAAGTGAGACCTGTCAGTCACAAAGATGCTTTCCTACCCTGCTCTCACTACCTGGTGTTTTGCTTATATTACAAGCTAGGAGATAAATTTTTGCAGCCTCTCTGCAGCATTTTTTTCTTACATCTAAATCAACCCCAAAACATTTCAGAGGCCCTTTCTTTGGTTGGGTGCACTTCAAAGTGATCCTGTTTCAGCTCAGAAAAGTCCTGAGTCTTGCCCAATGTGGGGGCCCTTCAGTTCTTGATTCAAGATTTAGCCAAATCCTTTGCATACCCCAATTAAGTAGCATTCCTTAGCAGAGATACCACAGAAAATTAAATGTTAAATTTTCTATTGATGCAGCCTGTCCACATATTAATTTTAAAATCCAGCATACATGCAGTTTGTTTTGCGAGCAAATCACCTTACGCTTCTACCATAATGCAACATCTCTCCAAAGAGAGTGGTCTCATTATGTTCATTTAAATGTGTGCCTGTGTTTCGTGGACTATAATGAAATGAATCCATGCACAAACCAGTATTATTGCCAATTACAATTCCTTTTCTGTGTAAGCCATAGAGATGTGAATTACAATTCAAATTTTCATGCCAACTATTACTTATCAACATTGATAATTTGTATGAAAACTATATTTTATACATCATGTGAAGATTAAATTATTCATCACCAGGCAGTTCAGAGCTGTGCACTGTTACAGCTTTCATATAACTCTCAGTCTAATCTAAATCATTATGTTCCTTTCAAATAGCTCAGGCTTTGGTTAAAACAAATCCTACTCTGCTGAAACAGCCTGATTAAAGAACTATGAACTTCAATCAGGTAAAAGTAAGAAAGGCCAAAATGAAAGAGGGCATTTAATTTTGTAGAGATTCTGTTTTCATTTCTCTTGTAAATGCATCTATAGATACCTCTTTCCCAGTTCAGAAGGATCTAGATGTAGAGTAAATAAAAGTAATCTTTTTTGGGGGGGCGGGGGAGGAGAAATATAAAAAAAAGTGGTTGCCAATATGTGTTAGCATTTCTGCTAACAGAAACATTTCTTCTTTTGATATAATATGGTTGGTGTAAAACACTGACTCACAAAAATAGCTCATACTTTTTTCAACATTAGGAAAGAAACTCTGACCAGAGTTATGAGGCTTTCGCAGCTAGCCTTTTGTGCTTAGCCTTATTTCATGTTTAGAAGAGAACCAAAGATGGTTTTGGCTAAACCAAAGGACTATTGGAAATGACCATTCTGCCTTGACTTGTACAGTACAAGTACAGACTTGTAGTTGCTTTGTCTGTGCTTGACCATCTTTCCAGCAAGGTCACCAGGATCCAGAAAGTTTGTTGATTGACTCACCAGGAAGCATAGAAGCCAACTCTTAGGGGCTATGGGGTCTTTGGCTCCCACAATAAAACATTTGTGAGGTCCAGGCCCCTACAAAGTTGATGGGCATTCCCATTCAAATGGTGTGTCTGTACTGTGTCACGTGATCAGTTATGTGGGGCGGGCCCTACCTGGGCCCCCACAATATTTTATCCAAGTTGGCACCCCTGCTAGGAAGCTAGATTGCAATAGTAGTGAAACAGTCAAATGACCGGGAAACTAAAGGTCACCACATGCAGACTTGGGCATTGGAAAGCCCCTGCATTGAGCTCTGGAGACAAGCCGCCTCCATCAATCACAAATCCCATAAATGCAGACAGGATAGAACAATGGCATCTGCAGGCAAGGCAGCATGACTCAACAGGAAGCTGCCACAGTAATTGTTCTTGACAGGCCAATCCATTCAGGAGGACCATCCACAAGGCAACCTTCCAGATGAGTTCATTCTACATGTCCCAATGTATCTCTTACCAGAAATTTCCCCATTACATTACTGGGGCTTTCTCTTTTGAACCTGCTCCAAGCACACCTACCTGAATTTTACTCAATCTCCTTTCATTCCCTTAGTTTGACCTCTTCTCATTGGTCATCATGCCAACTCACCAAGACACCCTTTGGGATTCCTTAAGGACCTATTTAACAGCAAGTTGTTATTTTATTTTTATTTTTATGGGTTTTCCGATACAAGGACAGATAAATCAACACTGCACACAACTGAAATGTGCACAATCAGAAATCTCTCCTGCCACTACCACCAGGTAAGTGCAAAGGAACCAAGTAATTTGATTAGACTATACTTTAATAATTTGGTGCATTTGACCACACCATGCCAATATGATGTCATATGACTGGCAGGTGTGCAAAGGCCACCTCTCAAATAGCTTTACAACTTCCACTTTAATGTCTGGATCTGTGAAATTTAACCATATTCGGAGAGATGCAAAGGCTTTAAGACAGTCACATGGTTCTCTTTGCATACTGACTGAAGCAACCACCCCCTTTAAAGCAGACGGATGTGTGCAGCTACTTTAAAGAGCATTTCTCGTTTAAGAAGCCCCCACCAACAATCTTTCCCAAGGCAATTGTTTATCTCCTCTCCTGTACAAAAAAACCAACAACAAACTGAAATTTTCTGACAGTTCAGTGGGAGTCTGGAAGGGAACATTCTCAGAAGAAGAAGAAGTCAGAAAATTCGGAGAAATTTTGGGCCAGCTCTAGGGATTGGGGTGAGGTTTGTACATATGCACCTTGACAGCACTGTTATCATGTGAACTCGTAGCCAAATTCTGTTCAATGGACTTAAGTCCCTTAAGCTCATTTTCCAAGCTCATTTTTATGTAACATCCCAGACCTTGTCATTTCCCAGCTTGTCTTCATTCTAGCTGCCTTTGTGCATTTTCAGAGATAACAGTTTAACAGATATTCTACCCTTTCCAGTGATTTCTTATTCTATTATTGTTTTGTTGTTGGGGTGGAGTGGGGGGTGGGGGAGGCAATAGCTTTGCTAAATAATTAGGTCCTTTCTTTTGCATGGCGGAGGACTGGATGCAACAATTATTATTCTAAATTTCATTATTATTATTATTGCAGCAGTGCAGCATGGTAATTGTCACTACTCAGTTGGTCTGGCAGAATTTGCAAAATAGCATGAACTGAATTCTCAACAAAAGCTTTTAGTCTAATTTGGAGCCAGCTTCTCGGCAGCCTTTCAGAAGAAAGTACATAAAAATCCGAACCATTGAGGGAGAATCTGCAGCTGACAATGTTGTGGGAATACCTGCTGCAGTGCGACTTATTTATTAAACCATGTAGAGGACCATATATTCTGATACTAATAGCAAACTCTGGGGCTCAGTTATGACAGCTATATAGCCAAAACAGGGGAAGGTTGTATAAGCATGCTGGAATGGAGGGGATCCCAGTGTGTATAGCAGTAGAAAAAAATATTCGGGGGGGGGGAATGTAAGGAGGGCTGTGGCCCAGAAACAGCCTAATAAGAATGGAGCCTGCTCTCATTAGCCACATAATGCTTATTGTTGGCTGTTTTAGTATGTTTTGGGCAGTATGCCCTTTTTAAAATGTGGCTCTTTTTTGGGGGGGGTTATTGGGTTGTTGTTTTTATCTTGATTATATATATTGTGGTTTTATGTTGATCTTGTTCTGTGAACCGCCCTGAGACTTCCCGGTATATAAATTCACTAAATAATAAATATAAATAAATAATAATACAAAACCAAGGGCCTACTCCAGGGGTAGGCAAATTAAGGCCCGGGGGCTGGATGCAGCCCAATCACCTTTTAAATCCGGCCTGCGGACAGTCCGGGAATCAGTGTGAGTAGAATTTGTCCTTTTATTTAAAATGCATCTCTGGGTTATTTATGGGGCCTGCCTGGTGTTTTTACATGAGTAGAATGCATGCTTTTAATTAAAATACATCTCTGGGTTATTTGTGGGGCATAAGAATGTGTTCACCCCCCCCCCCCGAAAAAAAATAGTCTGGCCCACCACATGGTCTGAGGGACGATGGACCAGCCCATGGCTGAAAAAGGTTGCTGATTCCTCGCCTACTCCATACCAGGCATAGGCAAACTCGGCCCTCCAGATGTTTGGGGACTACAGCTCCCATCATCCCTGACCACTGGCCCTGTTAGCTAGGGATGATGGGAGTTGTAGTCCCAAAACATCTGGAGAGCCAAGTTTGCCTATGCCTGCCCCATACCCTCCAAGTGTCCCTGTTTCCCAGGGACAGTCCCAGAATTACAAAAGCCATCCCGGCTTCTAATTTCACCCTGCAATGTCCCTACTTCCCTCACCAGTGGTGCTGCCGCTGAGCTGAGGGAGGAGGATGTGCCGGCGCTTGTCCTGAGCTATAGCGGCATCAGTGAGTTGAGCATCCCATCGCCTATCCATAGCCTCTTCACGGCCGCCACTGCCAGCCTCCTCCCTTGAGTAGCTCGTAGCTGCTTCAGGAGAGTGGGTGAGGAGGAGGAGAGGTTGCTACTGCTGAGGGGCAGGCGGAGGGCAGGGTTGCAATGGGTGGGAAGAAAAAGCGAGTGGAGTGCAAGGAGTCTTGTTTTGTTTGTTTTTTAATGCTCCGTGCATCCACATCCAATCTTGCCTCTTTCTAAAATTTAGCTATTGGTTTGAGTTTATCTTTTTGTAAATCTACAGTGGTACCTTGGTTTGCAACTGCTCTGGATTACAACCGTTTTGGATTACAACCATGTCAAACCCAGTAGTGTGTGTCCCCCCCTTTTTTTATTACAACCTAATTTTTTTTGGATTACAACCATATTATTATTTATTTTTTTTGCGGAGGCCCCATTGGCGAAAGCATGCCTTTGGTTACAACCTGTTTTGGTTTACAACCATAATCCATCCCACAAGTCTGGTACCACTGTACTACTCCTCCTATTATTATTTTTTAAAAAAATAGGGATTAAGGACTTTTCTCTGGATGGTGGAGGGTGCGTGTGCTGTGTCCCATCAGTGCAGTGGTGGTGGAAATGCTCTGCAGGGGCTGGGCAAAAATGGAGTCAGTTGGAAGAAGTGAGAAATGTCCCTATTTTCATATGAAGAATGTTGGAGGATATAATAATAATAATTTATTATTTCTACTCCACCCATCTGGCTGGGCTTCCCTGCCACTCTGGGCGGCTTCCAACAAAGATCAAAAATACATTAAACTGTCACACATTAAAAACTTTCCTGAACAGGGCTGCCTTCAGATGTCTTCTAAATGTCAAGTAGTTGTTTATCTCTTTGACATCTGATGGGAGGGCGTTCCACAGGGTGGGCGCCACTACAGAGAAGACCCTCTGCCTGGTTCCCTGTAGCTTTGCTTCTCACAGCGAGGGAACCGCCAGAAGGCCCTCGGTGCTGGACCTCAGCTTCCAGGCAGAACGATGGGGATGGAGACGCTCCTTCAGGTATACTGGGCCGAGGCCATTTAGGGCTTTAAAGGTCAACACCAACACTTTGAATTGTGCTCGGAAACGTACTGGGAGCCAATGTAGGTCTTTTAAGGCCAGTGTTATGTGGTCTCAGCAGCCACTCCCAGTCACCAGTCTAGCTGCCTCACTCTGGATTAGTTGTAGTTTCTGGGTCACCTCCAAAGGTAGCCCCACGTAGAGCACATTGCAGTAGTCCAAGCGGGAGATAACTAGAGCATGCACCACTCTGGTGAGACAGTCTGTGGGCAGGTAGGGTCTCAGCCTGAGTACCAGGTAGAGCTGGTAGACAGCTGCCCTGGACACAGAATTGACCTGCGCCTCCATGGACAGCTGTGAGTCCAAAATGACTCCCAGGCTGCACACCTGATTCTTCAGGGGCACAGTTACTACTTTTATAGGATTTGTGTACCTGCAGCCCCTGACATTGCTTGTCATTTGAGTACCTAACAAACATACACCTAACCTGCCTAAAGCCATGGGGGGGAGGCAGCATTCAGGTGTGCCCCAACCTACACCCCCATTTTTTAACATTGTGCATTCAGCGGCATGCCTTAAGACAGCTTTATGGAGAATACAAGTGGAAGTGAGATCCAAGCAAAATAACAGAAGATCCCATCAGAAGGAGTGTGACACATTTTCATACCCCCACATTAGACAACTGGATCATGAAAGTGTGGGTGAATCTTTGGTTTGTAAAATTGACAAATATTAGGGTAAGTGAAAGTCGGCAATTGGATAATTCTTTTGTTGAAACGGTGACTTTTTCTATCGTGTACTAGTGCAATAAATACAGGAAAATGCTGAGCCACAAATATTGTTGGAAATATTATGAATGCAGTTTTTTTTTAATCCATCTGTTCCTTACTCACCCCCCCTTCATCATCAAATAAATTGTGTGCTTTGTATTTGTTTCCTATTGTGAATAATTACGGGGTCCCCCCCCTGAAAATATACAATACATTTTTTAAAAAATCAATTGGCAAAGGAAGATGAAAAGCATGAATATAACAATTACTTCTTGTAGCTAAACTAACCTCTTCCAGTCCCTACAAAGCCTCTTTGATGTCAAAATTGCAATTAAATTTGAACTTGGTTGCTTTACTGTAGAGTCATTACAAAGGAGCCAAATCCTGCTCTGAACACATAGCTAGCTGGGGAGGTGCTGAATTCCCTTCTGAAGCATATAGAGTTATGGTCTGAAAAAGTGCTGAAAGTGTCACATCAGGCAAAAACTGAGAAGGCATTGCTACATCTATCTGGATAGCTCAGTTGATTACAGCATGGTGCTACTAATGCCAAGGCTGCAGGTTTGGTCCCTGTATGGGACAGTTGCTTATTCCAGAATTACAGACTGGCCATGTGTGTGGATGCCTGACGATCGTCTTCCAAAGCAACTACTCTATTCCAAACTTAAAAGTGGAAAGCGTAATGCTGGTGGTCAGCAAAAGAGGTTTAAAGATTGTCTCAAGGCAAATCTAAAAAAATATAGTATAAACACCAACAATTGGGAAACACTGGCCTGCAAGTGCACCAGTTGGAGAACAGCCTTTACCAAAGGTGTCATGGGCTTTGAAGACACTTGAACTCAGGACGCAAGGGAGAAACGTGCTAAGAGGAAGGCAAGCTTGGCAAATCCACACCATGATCAACTCCCACCTTGAAACCAATGTGCCCACTGTGGAAGGACATGTGGATCCAGAATTGGCCTCCACAGTCACTTACCGACTTATTGTTTAAACCATGTTTATGGAAGACAATCTTACTCGGCTATGAGTGATTGCCAAAGATAGATTCTATGGAGATTTGCCAAGGCCCACACCCCTGAAAGGGGCTCACTAACATTCTCTGGTCCTCCTAATTTGCTGCTAATTTACTGTAAAGCTCTTCCTACTTGCTGCTGGTGCCTGTTCACCTGTCCTCTCCAGGTATGCAAGCAGTGTCAAGAGATAGGAGATGGAGCACGTGCTCCTTATGGACAACTGTGCACATTGGACCCTGAAGGAGAAGACAAGCAAATGGGCAGCAGGGCCTTGGAAAGGAGGGAGCTGACTTGAGGGCACCTTCCAAAGTGTTCTTAAAGACGCAAAGTTTCATATGCATAAAATGTAATGCTTGTATGCATTGTATTTCAAAACATTTTGCGTGGAGAAATTTGCAGTAGGTACAGGAGGTTTTACTCTGGCAGATTCAGGAGAAAAGTTTGAGTGTTTCAGTCTTTCGGCTAATTTATGACTATTCACTGGAAACCCAAGAGCTCTCTCACAGCAGGAGTTGAAACCTGAGAATGCAATGTTTTAACCAGAGGTACCGAAACTCACCATTTGTTGTTGTTGTTGTTGTTTAGTCATTTAGTCATGTCTGACTCTTCATGACCCCATGAACCAGAGCACACCAGGCACTCCTGTCTTCCACTGCCTCCTGCAGTTTGGTCAGAATCATGTTAGCCACTTTAAGAACACTGCCCCACCATCTCATCCTCTGTCATCCTCTTCTCCTTGTGCCCTCAATCTTTCCCAACATTAGGGTCTTTTCCAGGGAGTCTTCTCTTCTCATGAGGTGGCCAAAGTACTGGAGCCTCAGCTTCATGATCTGTCATTCCAGTGAGCACTCAGGGCTGATTTCCTTCAGAATGGATAGGTTTGATCTTCTTGCAGTCCATGGGACTCTCAAGAATCTCCTCCAGCACCATAATTCAAAAGCATCAATTCTTCGGCGATAAGCCTTCTTTATGGTCCAGCTCTCACTTCCATACATCACTACTGGGGAAACCATAGCTTTAACTATACGGACCTTTGTCAGCAAGGTGATGTCTCTGCTTTTTAAGATGCTTTTAAAGGAAAGCCTTGCTCTGCATTAAATGCCAAACCACGACCAAGTCCCTGTCCTTCCCCAAGAACAATGAGCCTTTCCTTGGACAAGGCAGGGAGGTGGTGGTGGAGGAATTGAGGAAAAAGAGAGCATGCCACAGAGCCCTTCCTTGGTTGCCAGTGATACACCATTTCCTGCCAGGGCTCAAGGAGCACATTAACAACAGGGGTGAGGTTAATCCCAATTAGGCATTTTGGCAGCCTGCGATTGTGTACAGAAGCCTATGGAGAGTGCAGTTTCCACGAATTTTTTACTCTTAGGCTTTGCCATGTCAGCAGCTGCTGTTAGCAACCTGGCAATACATCCTTTTCAGCTTCACTGGTTGTTAAGCCTAATTTCATCGCTGATGATAAAGGCCAATGTGGAAAACATTACATGACTGCACAAGCAGTGAGAATGGGATGAGGACCTAGGGCATTGCCCATGTGAGATGCCCTTCAGATTTTTCTTTCAGGCCAGAACAGGATATATAATTCAGGGAAATTAGCCAAAAGAGAAGATCCTGGGCAAATGCTAGATGTTCAGTCTGAATCATTCAGGATTCAGGCAAGAGTAAACAACAAACAACCCCACATACACAGTTGACATTTTTAAATAATATATTCTAGCCGAGAAGACGGGGCTTTCAAATATGCTCCATTGCACTCTGCACTTAGCAGCCAGGGACGAATACAGCCAATCGAATGCTTGGCAAGTGAATCAATGAGCTCCTCCCTGTCACTGCTAGAAATTTTATTCAAAATTGATAACAAGCTCCTGACCAATGAGTGCTATTTTAAGGTAGCCTCTCTCATGCCAGCATTAAATTGTCTGGCATATAACCCTCTCATAGGCATTCAGAAGTTGAGCTAAAGACTCAGCTAATTTCTCCTGGAGACATGCAAATTAGCTTAATCAAACAACTGAGAAATACAGGATACTCTGATGTACCATTTGTAAGACAAACATATTAGTGGGAAATGCTGTGGCAGCATTTATACAGCAGAAGATAATAGACCTGTCTGCCTTCTTTCCCTCTCCCACCTCCCCCACCCACAAACCAAAATACGGAAGACAGAGAGTGTTTCAAAACAGTTTAGAACCTTTTCACACATACACACAAATTACCAGGGTACTCGTATAGCTCCACTTAGGCTGCAACGCTTTTAACACCACTGCCTTTCTTGTTTCTTTGCTGGGAAATTACTCCATACGCCATAAAAAGTATTGTTGCGGTTTACGTGTAGAGAATGCATCATTCCAAGCAGTGTCTTGAATATTTACACTTCAGTTGCTGGGATGCAATTTTTCTGACCGTGCACGTTTATGCAGATTCCATAAATAAACCTACCTGCATGCGCAGGTGAAGTCTCAAAATTGACATCCTTCCAAGAATCCATTAACGGATAGGGAAATACGGCTGAAAATAGTGCTATGATCCACATTTGCATTCCTATAAGGTTTTTCTATTCTGACAATATTCTGATGGCTATCTCTTAAAGCCTCGGAGGTATACCTTACTCATTTCCAGTTCCTGAAACAAAAGAATCTGATCTTGTTCCCACACTCTCATACACAAGACTCAGGATCTTCAGTCTGGGGAGGGTGAAATAGACACTTACCTTCTTCTCAACTGTCTATACGAAATGAGGGTGGGAAACCGAGCTTGATCCCACCCAGGGCACATTCCCATCTAGTACTTTCTACTGCTTTGCTGTGGTTCCAAGTCCTACTTGGATGGTCATTTCCAAAGGATGATGCTTGGGGAGTGCTCTTCGGCCCCTCTGAAGCTTTCAATGTGGGGTTCCTCCGGGTTCAGTTTTATCCCCTGTGCTGTTTAACATCTAAATGAAACCACTGAGTGGGGTCTTCCAGATTTTTTTTTTTGGGGGGGGGTATGTTGTCAGCAATATGCTGATGACTCACAGCTTTACTTCTCCTTTACATTTGCGGATGTGACAGTGGAAGTGCTTGGCCATTGCCTTGCCTCGGTAATGGACTGGATGAGAGCCAACAAACTGAAGCTCAATCTAGATAAGACTGAGGCACTGTTAGTGGGTGGTTCTCTAGACCTGATGGGTGAGACATTGAATGCTCTTGATGGGGTTACACTTCCTCTGAAGGAGCAGGTACATACCTGGATCATCACCTTGTCGTGGTGAGTGGGCTTGCATGTTCCTCTCCTGATTGAAGTGCAGAGTGTTTGAGAATTGGGACATTCACAGGGAAACCAAAATGCTTGTTTACAAAGCTATTGCACTACCAACCTTACTATATTCTTGTGAAACATGGACCACTTATAAATGCCATCTCCAACTCCTCAAAAGATTCCATCAACGGTGTCTCCGAAAAATGTTACACATCACTTAGGAAGACAGGCGAACTAATATCAGTGTACTGGAAGAAGATCACCAGTGTTGAAGCAATGATTCTTCAACATCAACTTCGTTGGACTGGTCATGTTGTGCGGATGCCTGATGATTATCCTCCCCACTGTGGAAGGACGTGTGGATCCAGAATTGGCCTCCACAGTCACTTACGGACTCATTGTTAAAACCATGTTTCTGGAAAACAATCTTACCCGGCTACAAGTAATTGCCAAAGAAGAAGAAGATGATGTCTGGATCTATTGCTGTTGCTTGAGGCTCAGGTGGCCTCAGTGGTTCAACATGCCTTCCATTAGCTTTGGCTGGTGGCCTGGCTGTGTCCCTATCTGGACAGGGACAGTCTAACTACTGTTACCCATGCTCTGGAACCTCTAGATTAGATTACTGTGATGCGTTATACATAGGACTGCCTCTGAAGATGGTTCAGAAACTTCAGCTGGTGCAGAATTTGGTGGCCAGGTTGCTCACCAGGGCAAGAAGGTTTGAGCATATAATGCCAATCCTGGGCCATCAGTTTCTAGGCCAAATTCATATGGTTTTGTCTTACAAAGCCTTAAACAGCAATACCTCAAGGACCACCTCTCCCCATATGAACCAACCTGGACCCTGCAATCATCATCCAAGGCCCTTTTTCATGTGCTTCTTTTAGGAGAAGTCTAGAGAATCCTCCTTGAGCTTGGTGGGGGCAGCACTGGATGGCTTTAGTAGTTCCTGGACTGTGCCAGAAAATCAGGATACTTGGAGGGCATCACTGGATGCTACATGTGCAAATGCTGAGCATGTGTGAAATAACCTTTCAATTCCACTGGCTTCTGAGGGACTGAATCAGGCTGAACAATGTGTAGGAATTTAAACACTAGATCACAGAACTTCAATCCCTAGTTGATTAAAATCAGCAAGTGTTTTACGATGGGAAGAAATGACAGTTCTTGGGTTTCAGCCATCTTTTTCACCTGACTTCAGCAGATTTCAAATTAAGACTGTGTGAAGTAGCAAACTTGATGAGTGGAGTACACCATCTTTATTGTATCTTGGCTAGAATCATACTGCATCTCTGTATCATACTGCAAGAAATTCCATTTAGCACTGCATTCCGAAACCAGTGCTCTGTTTCAGAAATCCCCAGATGAGGTTGCTAAGTGACAACACTGTAATTACCTAGCAAGTTATTTACAAAAAACAAACACTTAAAAGCAATGAAATGAATAGTTAAGGGCATCAAATATAGCATACACACTGAGGGGCATATTGTGCCATCTGCTTTAAGGACAAAAATTGAGTCAGTGGAAAGAGCTGCTTAGAAACAGATGTTATGACTATAGGCCGATTTTATTCACCAAACTGATACAAAAATGGATCTCATAATCACATCATAATATCCTTAACTCTGACCAGCATATTATTTGAGTAGCAATACTGCAATGTACCAAAATGACTAACTTAACTGAATTCTAACCTTTTAATACTTTTCCCTCCTATGTATCAGATTTATTAAGGATTAGTTTTTCATTTGGAAGTTGACTGAAACAAAGGATACATTTATATATCTTTATGTGTGTGTATCTATCTATATACATAAAATGTAAGGCTGTTATTGAGCAGCCCCACATTGTAGAATTTGCAGTGTTCCATCACAACCCTGGATTTGCATGAAGACACAGCACATCCCACTTATAGTATTCAGGGTTGTTGGCCAATATCATTCATTTCTTAATTTTTATGTTAGCATAAAAAATAATAATTAAGAATTGGCTTTAAGTGCCAGCATTAATTGAGTTTCATATTTTTGTATACATGCATGCATAATTTATGAATAAATACTCATTCAAATAAAGTAAAGAAATTGTAACTAAAATAAGACTGAAAGAAGAAATTTTGAGAGCAGATATTTTGTTTCTTTGGATAGTATAAAACTGTTCATGGAGTTTCTGGTAGTAATCATAAAGTCATATATTTCAAAAGGAGGATATTTTTCTAACTCTAGGGCTCATACAAAGCAACAACAATGCTTATACTGTGACAGAATTAAATACCATATTTTTCTGTGTATAACACGCCCCCATGTATAAGACGCCCCCTATTTTGGGGAATTCAAAATTAAGAAAATGGGGGGAGATTGCACGGAGCTGTTGAGCTTTTGGGGGGAAGGATTGCCCAGAGCTGTTGAGCTTTTTTCCGGGGCGGGTGGCCCACAGTTGTTGAGCTGTTTTTAAGGGAGAATTACCAAAAACTGCTCACCCGCCCGTCACTAAAGCCTACGATCGATGGTCCCCTCTACAGCAGAAACCACCAAGCGCCTGCCCAATTGTCCCAGCAACAGCCAATCAACAACACAGCTTGCTGCATCCACAAATAAAATGACCAATAGCCACTGTCAATTTTCAGCTTGCGGCAGCAACCAATCCCAAGTTCACACCAAGGCACTACCCATGTATAAGACGACTCACAATTTTTCACATACTTTTTAAAGAAAAAAAAGCTCGTCCAGTACACGGAAAAGTACGGTATACCAAAACTGATATAGTAATTCCAGTTAATGCTCATTCATTTATTCAGGACATGGATTTATGTGCATAATTTACTAATGATATATATCTGAACTTGAGCATTGTGGACATACAGAAAGTATGCACAACCCTGGCCTCCAATTTTACTCCGGTTTTGAATTCTTCCACTGATCATCGCCCTGCAGAGCACTCCGACTTAATTTCACATATGACGTTTTTTTCATTCCTCCCCAGCTGTTACTCACTCACTCAACTACTCAATGTCTCTTCTTGAGCAGAGAAGCCATGCTTTGGGGTAAATAAGTGAAGAAAGATCATTTGAGACACTTGCTTGAAGTGATAACATAATTATGCCACTTTTCTATTACTGTTTCTCACATACCAGCACAATGCAGAATGAACATCTGCCTGGTGATGGACACCCCGCAGATGTACTTCCATCTGCTCGCTCTGGTTTCTTCCTGAGTTGCCAAGAAAGCTCACAAAAGTGCTTGGCTCCATCGGAGTGACTGTGCCGAAAAATGCCAAAGCATATATCAAAATTGCCATGTGGTGGCATGTGGTGTTTTCTTCCTTTGAAAAGGATCCCATTTCCTATGAAACAGCAGAATCCCTCCTAAGGATAGCTTATTAACCTCTCTCATGCTGGGGCTATTTGATTTGTTTTACACATGATTTTCTGTAGACTCATTTGTCATCCTCCCTAAAATAAAAGTCTAGATACAGTGTTTTATTAAATGTTAGGGTGGCTTACTCAGGCCAGTTTCCCCTGTATCTCACAAATATTTAAATAGGATTCATATCAGCTACATTTGTGGTCTTGATGCTGCTCATTGATAAAATTAGTTTCTTAGAGATTTACAAGGAAGCTTCCATAGATTTATACTGGAGGCAGCAGTAAGAAATCTGAGTAAAAAAACAGCAGGAGCAATCCTGTACAGCTAACACATGCATATGCTTTGCATTATTTTCTGGATTTATCAATGCTGCAAACCTTAAGTACCATAATCCCAAGTAGCCCTGATGCCAGTAAAAAAATACATTGAAATTATTTAAGATGGCAATGCAAAGGGTTACATTATTATTCTGGGGCAGGATGATACTGAAGGACAACTAGTCTTTAAGCTCTCACATGCAGTTTTGCCATTCAAGCATACAATCTAATTTTAAAAGCAAGATAGAGTAAAAGAATTTAAATATTTTGATTAAAAAGAAATGGAGAAATGACTTCCTTATGGCTAGAAGAAGGGACAGAATGTTCTGTCAATTTCAGTTTTCCTAGTGTCTCATTTTTCCCCAATCTTAAATTCAGTTTTCAACATTATGCTACAATTTGTGATTATTATTATTTTTGGGGGGCGGGGTTCTAATGAAGCTTCACCAGCATCTTAGTGTGACTTTCTCCTAAGAAACACATTTTTCTATGCAGGTTTAACTAACACACACTTTTTTTTTGTTGCAAACAATTTCCCCTAAAATAAGCATACATTGGAGAGATACATAATAAAATTTGCATAAGTAAAAATTATGAAGGATAGCTGTGTTTTGGTTCACATACTGTTTAAGAAAGTGCAAATTTGATGGATTTGGCTCTAAATGCACACTGAATCAAATTTCATCCCCATCCCTGGCTAGAAAGGTTCATACCTTCCCCTACAATACATTCTGTCCTGTTGAAGTTTAACAGTCACCAAATCCCTTAAGAATAACTGTAGTTTAAAGTTGTAGTTGTAGTTGTTATTAAAAAACTTTTTCAATATATTTTCCGCAATAGTTTGAGGTGAATTGTGAATGATACTTTTTAAGTTCTGAAGTTGCCATTAACAAATCATTTTGTCATAGGACGCAAGTCATAATGAAAGGTCAAGATAAACTGCAAAATTCTAAATCAACTCCTTCCTACCTCCCATCTCCTTGATAAAGCCTATTTATCATTCAAGGCCAACACAAATAAACTCCAATTCATCACTGATAAATGCCACCGTTGTTGTCTGTGTCATAGCATCACTTTTACATTAACAGATGTGATAGCTCCAAGATCATCAGCATGAACAGATGGAGTTGAGGGCAGAGGTGAGCAAATAACTCACAGATAATTATTTACTCAGTATCCTTAACATATTTTTCTGAACATAATGTTTCCTCCAAGGTGTTAATTCCCTTCATCTGCCTTAAGTAAACCAGGCTGTGGACCAGTCAGTGAGGGAACAAATAGGTTATTGTATCTGCTTTCCAGTTGCGAAACGAGTTATCTTTAAATCAAGTTTGCATTTAGAAATTAGAGTCTATGCTGTGAACTTATCTCACAGTATTGATGGTTTCAATGGGATTTCATCTTTGTGAGCAATCAAAGAGTATATAACGAATCTATCTGAAGACCTAAGAACACATGTGAGGCTCATTGGGAACATGGCGGTGGAGTATAAACCAGGGCATGCTTGCATGGCTCTCCCAAGATAATGTTATTAACTGGGGTGGGGGGAGAGATTCCCCTAAAAGTCCTGGGTACCAGATTCCCCCACAATTTCTAAAGTTAGTAATGGTAGGAGATTACTATATGCTTGTCTTCAACCAGATGCAAGGCAGCTTAGCAGTGTAAAAAGGCAGCCTGAATCAGTTTCTTGGTCACGAATCGCCTGAGAAGAACCATCATGTACTATAGTCATTGCTTTTTTTCTGGGGGTATTCAAGGATACGCATACCCCTACACATTTTGTAAATCTAAGTTTGGCCTCATTGAGGGGCAGTATTTCAATATGAGTAGGAAATTGAGAGTACCCCTAAACATTTCTTTATTTTTTTAAGAAAAAAGCACCGAGTACAGTGTTTCCTAAAGTGAGAGATACTGTTCCCTGGGGGGGCAATGGAATGATCCAGGGGGCAGTAGTAGCCTCAGGTGCAATGGGGGGCACTGAAAAAAAGAAGGAGATATTACAAACATAAAGAAAGGATGGCACAGAAATGGAAACAAGAAGAATTACTGAAGAAAGAAGAATGGCAGACGAGATTAATGGACAATGCAGAATTAGATAAGACGACAGGAAGGATTCGAAACCTACGGGACCAGAGATTCTCAGAAGACTGGAATAAATATGCAAACTATTTGAAAAGCAACTGTAATCAACAGATTACGCTAGTAGGACTGCAATAAGTTTTGTAAGGAGGACTATATGAAATATTGTAAGGAAGGCTATGATGAGAGAGTCAATAGATAAGGTAATTAAAAGCAATAGTGAAATTAAGAAATGTAAATTAATTGGAAAAATTGGAAAATTTTCAGATGTGGTTGATGGAAGTCCAAAAAAAAAACCCTGTATAAAATGTGACCTATGCTGAAAATGATATATTAAAAAACGAATAAAAAAGTATAATAATAAGAAGAAGACAAGGAAGAAGTAGAAGCAGAAGAAACAACATAAAGAAAGGAGAGAAGAAAAGAAAATTTTGAAAAATTGTTTGTACATGTTTCATTTGTTGTGTAACGACGCTTCCTGCAAAGGTGACCGACATCAAATCAGGCACCTCTGCAAGATGGGAACAACTCCTCCCTGGGATCCGGCAATCGTGCTGGAGGCAAAGGATTTTCCTGACCTTGGGTAAACCAGTTTTTGGCTTCACCAAGGCCCTGGAAGTGGTCTACAGCTTGCCTGCCTATTTGGCCAATGGCAGGCTGTGGCTCCAGCCCTGCCCCTGGGGCAGATTGGGCTGAGCTGGCAGGCTTCTGCTGTTACTGTTTGCTTGCTTAAAGAAGATAGATTTCCAGGGGAGTCTGAGTAGGTTTTTTACTTTTCTTCCTGAAAGCCAAATAAGTTTGGGAACCTCTGATGCAGTACAAAGGAAGGTAAGGAGTGGTTGACACAAATAGTTACCCTGTGCCTGATAGTAGAGGAGCGTGAACCCCTCTTCCCATGATAGGATAGTGAACAGAGATTTAGGATTTCAGCTTTTGATGATACAAGCTGAGAGGTGGAGGTTGCTATGGTAACAAGGGGCATGACATCACCACAGGAAAAAATGTCCTTTTGAAACAGAGGTGTGGAGGAAGCGGAAGGAGGAACTCAATACAAGCTGGCTGGGAGAGGCTGTACCAAAAGACGGGGGGAACATGGCTGGCTTCTGCTTGACTCAAGTTTGTTGTTGACTCTAAACCTAGTTGCATATATCTTAAAGACACGACAGTCTCTGCTGTGCCTCATTCCAAAGGAACACAAATTGTGGTTAAATGCCACAGAGTTGGTGGAAGAAGACTGGAAGAAATTTAAAGACTATCTTCAGAAATACTGCAAAATTAATGAATGTTAAAATGATGTTGGATTGAAAATAAGTGGCATTAGCAACAAAGTTAATAAGAATATGCAAAAATGAATTGATAATGGATGAAAATATAGAGTTATAATATGTTAAGATACAGAATTAAGATAAATGAAAGAGGGTAAGGATTTGCTGATTTGATTATTTAAATAGGAATATAAAAAGGGGAGGTGTGAGGAGGCCAAGGAAATAAGCTAATGAGTTCAAAGTTACAAAAAACGGATTTGTTTTTAATTCTTTTTTTAGCTATTTGTCTTTTGTATTTTTATTCATCTTTTTTTCTTTTTCATGTATTTCTCTATGTTCTTTTTTGGTATCTTTTTCTTATTATATGACCTTTTTTCATTTTGTAAACTTATGTTTTTGTGAAACTTCAATAAATATCTTTTTTTTAAAAAAAAAAAAGCCAAGAGCCCTGGAATCTTGCCACCACACAACAGAGATTGGGGTGGCTGGTAAGTGGTCACAATACACAATGCTGTTGGTTGGGGCAGAGTAGCAAATATCTCCACAACAAGATTCACAGTATTCAAGATAAGTCAAGTTATTTTTTGAAGAGGCAAAAAAGCCCACGAGTGTTACCCTCCTTATTGGCAAAAGAAATGCAGTAATAATAATAAATTAAAAGTAGCTAACCATCTGCTGCTCTTTCATGCCTTGCAATGTGATTGGCTGGAAAAAAATATGCAGAAAAGGCTGCTGACAGTCATAGACCACATCTACACCATGCATTTAAAACATTTATAAGGAATCATGGGGACTTCCCCCCCCCCCAAGTTGGCTTTCCAGATGTTGTGTTGATTACCTGGGTGATGGTCTTGCTGAATTATATTATTTCTCCCACTGTTAATTATTTTATTTAATGTGAAATGAGGCTGAATTGTAGCTTGTAGTTTTAGAATGTTGTATTACTGTCCCTTTTTCCAGGAAAGAAGCTGAAATCCAGAAATAATTATAATTTTAAAGGGTATAACAATTTATTTATTATTATTTTATTGATTTTTGATACAGGGTTTTCTTTTTAACGAACACTCATACATACAAAGACAAACAAATTAAAAACACTATCAGTTAACAAAGACATTGCAGAAGAAAGCAAATTAGAAGCACTTAGAAAACCATAACAATATCACTATACTACAATTAACAAAAGACTATACATATTTCATTGACTTCCAACTCACCTCCCTGTGTATCTTACACATCATTTACCATTTCACACTTTCTACTATATCCATTCCTGATGATGTTTTTCTACAATTACTCAATTTCGCTTTTCTTCTTTTTCGCCCTGCATGATTCAGTCAAATCCTGTCAAAATGTTCAAGTTTCCGCATTCCTCTTTTATATATTCCTTAAATACCATCCATTCTTTATTTACTCTTTGGTTTGAATTTCCTCTTATTCTTATTTATGCCTAAAATATTTTAAATAAATAGAAAATTACATATCCAGAAATTCCACTCTGGCCACTTCTGTTTGACAACAAAGGAAAGATATATTTGGAAAGATACTCAGTTTCATACAGCTATGCTTTTAAAAACTGTCATGTACCATTCATAACCATGGACTTAGGATATTAACATGACAAGAAGCTATGAGCTGTGTCTTATAGGGAGAGGGAAGCATCTTGGCAGGACGACCAGTGATATGAATGTTAAATTCTGATGCTTTGGGGATAGCATATTCCAAACACAAATACCAAAGTGAAATGTGTGTGTACTAAAACACACACTAACTCTGATGTCAAGGATGGTGAATATTAAGCATTTAGAGGTTGCTGAAAGGACAGCTGTGAGGAGAAACTCTATTACTTGGGGAGCTTCAAAGCAACAAAACCTTTCTTGCTTCAAAGTAACAAGAGCTGTGTTGTTGCACAGAAAGGAAAAGGGGAATAAAGAGGCCCTTGAAAAGGTCAATCCTATCAGCAGTTGAGTAATATATATTATAGTCATTTTCCTCATTAACTAGGAACAGGGAATATATTGGTCATCTTGCATCACAGGGAGCCCCAAGTGTCAAAGGCAGTAGGAGTTTGTGGTATGCCTGGCCAGAAAGAAGGAATGGTGTGTGTACTGTTGTTGTCACCATCATCATTAGAATTTATATACCGCCCTATACCCAGGGGTCTCAGGGCGGTTCACAAAGTAACAAGGTTCAGATTCATATATTTGATTGACTGATATCCCAGCAAAACATACCCAAAATCAAACACTTCAAGGTGGCTTTACAGCATCTCCTATATATTCTGGAAAGTTGTTCATTGGGAGGACAGGGGTGGGGGCAAATATTCTGTGGTTTGATCATTTGGCGTATGCTTTAATCTAGCAATCCTCAGACAGTGCCAATGGAACAAGCAACTTTGAACCATGAATCAGTGTCCCCAGGATTGGCTGGGGTTGACTCACTAAGATTAAATCTGAATGAAGACATTCATTGAACCTCCTGAAGGCAGCCCAATCAATCTCTGATTTACTGGATAAGCATAAAATGATGGAAACTGGTGCAGCTTTATAGACTGGTTGCTTTTGTCTCATTTCAAGCTCTTGTTTATCTTCCATTCAGAATAGCAAGCTAATTCAGGTTTTATATAAGGGAGGTTCATGTGAGTCAGAGTTAGTTCAGCTTCTTTCATTGAAAGACAAGTGCCAACTGTACTCTCCCAAAATAGAATGGTGACAGGTACAAATTCCACTTGATTTTTGCAAGACTGTAATGAACGGGGTGGGGGGTGGGGGCAGGGGGAAGGAACTATGGAATTCTCCCTTCCCCCACACCCACTCCAAAGCAAAGGCAGAAAAAACACAGAGAGAGATTATAAGTGCAGACTGAAGTTATTATCACCTCTCCCAGATCACCTCCAATCTTACCTGGATTCTATCTCATTAAGAGTGCTCCTGGCCAAAGAGATGTGATTAAAATCACGCTGCCTTAATGTATATTAGAGAAGACGCAAAGAAAAAACTCATAAGAAGCAAACTGTGGAACTGTTATATTAATGATGTGCAAACCCCCCCCCCAAAAAAAAACCTGAAAAAATTATCCATGCTTATCGCTATGCATTTTACCTCTGGTGAGAATTTCACAGATGTTTCCCCCAAATGATGTAAGAGAAATCTGCTTCAGGTATCATTTCAATGATCATGGTAACTGTATCTCCCTATCTTCCCCTTTAGATGTGAAACAATAGCTGAGAGCAGGAGCCAAGGAACTACACCAACATTCCACATCCAGTGCTGCTGGCTACACCCTATACGTTCCATAAAATAGGCAAATTACAATTGCATTATGGGGAAATTCATGGAATATAAGGCTATCAATAGCTACTAGCCATGATCAGTGGTGTAGCGTGGGTTGCCATTGCCTGAGGCTATGTGGAAGTGGTGGGGCAGGAAGGAGGGAAACAGGTGGGGTACGCTTGTGCATTCAACTGCCTAACGGCATCTGTGTCAACCAGGAGATCACAGCTGCAGAGATAAGAAGAGTCTTTCCATTGTCTGGAGAGGTCACTTCCTGGTTCACATGGAGAAGCCACTGGCCATGATGTCTATGCGTTACCTCCAGTATCAACGGCAGTATAACCCTGAATCCCAGTAGCTGGGGATTGTGCACAGGAAAGTAATGCTATGCTCATGTGTTGCTTTCTGGGCTTACCTTAGGCATCTGGTTAGCCACTGTGAGAACAGTCTGCTGGACTAGATGTGCCTTTTGTCTAATCCAGCAGGGATCTTATTATGAGTTACCTCCAGAAACAAATGGCTCCATTAAGAGAACGACTAATTTCTGTTGCACCTCTTTAAAAAAATAAAATCTCCCCCTGAGATTGGAGGACCCATGGGAGTGTTGGAGATTCATTCCCCATGTCTGCAGTCATGGGATTGTTGTCTATCACATGACGGTGTATGTTTTCATTCCACAGTGTGGGAAGTGACGGAGACAGGAGGTTTTGGTCTTACTGTGTTCCATGAAGTGGGACTATTGTCCTTGGTTCTTTTTTTTTTTTTTTTTTTTTTTTGCTGTCTGATGAGAAAGAGGAAGGAGCTAAGGTAGAATGCTCTGAGTGTATTATATGTAAATAAAGTAGATTAGCCAAAATGCTGTGCTACTGAGTTCTGTTATGCAAACTGCAAATAATCTGTGGATTCCTAAGTGTGCTGATGTCTCCAAGGCATCCAAGTGCTACTGAAAACAATATAACTCATTTCTGAGAACACATGGATGGGCATGAGCTATAAAAAGATGCTTTGTTTGTAAATACTAAACAATAGTGATTTGCTCTGTATATAAAGGAATAAATGCACCCACCTACACAGAATGAAGAAACCATTTGAGAGAAGAAATCATGATGTGCTGCATGATCAGATTGCAATATATTAAAAATAAATAGCTATTTAGCTCAACGGAAGCAGCACTAAGTGGAATATTTTGCATACAACCCTAATGTTTCAGGGAGTATACTGATATTTGTTTGTTTGGATGAAATAATACTAATTACATTTTGCACTGAAGCAGATGAATTAAGAACAAGATGAACACGGGCTGAAAGCCACCCCGTAAACAAATGGTGGCAAGGTTCTAATTACACCATTCATATCAGAAATATAGACACACAAATCCATGCCTATATCCATTCAGAATCAAGTTAGCTAACCTGCTGATTGTTTAATTAGCACCACACTATATTCACTTCTTATAGGGTCCTGAAGTTTTCATCTGTGAATAAACAGCAAATATTGCTCTTCTGAGAGATATAGCTGGAGCGCAGATCCTCTCCCTCTGTTTTCATTAAAGGCTTATCAATCCACATAATCTTCTTTACTGGCTCTCAGGCCATTTTCAGTACTGATTCTTCCCACAAACAAGATTTTAATTTCCTTGAGAATGAGTTGTAAGAAGCTTTGATGACCATAATGACTACTTGAGTGTTCATTTTCAGAAAACACTCTTAGAAAGATTATTTTATTATTATTAAGTTTACTTCTTATTTTTTGGAAGATCTTTCATTAATGACTGGAGCTGTTCCTTTTAAGCAGTTTTCTGAGTTTGCTCTAATAAATGAATAGACCTAATAATTATTTAGCTGTAGCACCACATGAGGGGGAAAGCAGCTTCTGTGGTGCTGTGATAAATAAGCAAGCCTACTTCATCAGTTATTTCACTGCTGCCTTTGGACAGGTCTGCTGTTTCCAAAAGCTGGACCAGCACCACATTTAGAAAAGGTTTTCTATGAGTGCCCTGTGGAAATGGTGGGAGTCTATGATCCACCATTTCAAATTCTTCACATTCTAGAGCACTATGGGAAATTCAAAATGGCGGCTTGCAAACTCAGCCACTTGGTTTGAGTCCCAAGGCAGGCATCTGAATCAATGGGCCCTTTTGTAGTAGTGGGGCACTATCTGCTGCCATAGGGCTTCAGGGGCTAATTGTGTACCTGGTGCCAAGGCTATCTGATATTCTGGATCACATCTTAGAGCTAAAGATGATCCAGGATTAAAACTAGCATAAAATGAGAGTGGATACATTGGGCCTTTACTTACAAGCCTTACATAGAAAAATGTCTAACAAATTACATAAATTGGACGTTTTCTTAATTTTAAAACTGAAACAATTGTGAACACACTTTATTTTGTTTAATACTGGCAAAATGTTTTCAGCATTTGGCCTCCCTGCTTTGTGAAATATAATAAGATCTGCCGGAATTCTGGAATGCAGCCTAATTTTGGGGAGAAACCTTATTAGAATATGTTGAATGCTGGCAGTTCTTAAAGAACAGATGATAAGGTAGGGCTTGTATAGGGAGGTTTCTGACACTGTCATCCCATAATGTCATCATAAAGCATGATGCCATCATACTCAGGTATGGGAATCATACTCAGCAAGAAAATCTAGCACCTCCAATGCTTTTTGAACAATACTGGAACCCAGTAGATTCAATTATGTTTAATTTGATTTATTGCCGTCTTGCTACTGAATTGTGGCATGGTATCATCCCAATTGCTCTTTCATCTCTCATTGGGTAGAATCACAAGAAAATAATATAGCAATGGTAGCAAAACAGCTAGAGAGTGGGGAGACAATGGCAGTGAATAGCAAGAAACTTACTTCAAGAAGGTATCACTAAGGGTTTTCTCATGAGACATTTCTCTCCCCACCCTCAAAAAAAAAAAAAAAAAAAAGGGAAGGAAGGAAGGAAGAAAAGAAAACTGAAAACAGAGAACATATGAAATCCTGCTGAAGCTCTGAATATAATGCCATGAGTCCACTGGTAAGCTAAATAAATTAGGACCACTCAGAAGATAAACAGACACACAGCAGAATCCTATATATGTTTGCTCAGCCCATTTGAGAATTACTCCAGGTAGATAAGCTATTTATAAGATTAGAAATTAGTTTTCTCAGTGTTTCATCCCTCCTAAAACTTCCTACAACAGCTACCAGTTTCTCCCTGAAACACATTATGTTATATCAGGTGGAGATCCTTTTTCAGCATGAAGGCCATGTTGCCTCATGGTCAGCCTTGGCTGGGTCACCTGCCAAACGTTCTATTTGCTTCAAACAGGGTTGAATTCCAAGTTGGTGTAAGAAGCAAAACATGCCTGTTGTCAGTTTAACTAACATTCCTATCCTACCAGGGTCAAGCCTAGCGCGCCAAGCTTGCTATTTTAAGGACCACTTGCAGATGGCATTAACAAATTAACAGGGAATTAAATGCAGGGTGTGGCTTTAACGCAGTGTGACAACCTGTCCAATTCAATGCTGGGAAGTTCTTCAAATGGCACAAGTACGAATCTGGCATAGATGTCAACACCGCCTGTGGAATTAAAGCATTAATGCCATTATACGGTAAGGCTTAAAATAATAATCATCAAAACTCATAACATGGCCACATTCAAGCAGTAAGACCTAAAAAGGGTAACCTAATAAAATAAGGTATAAAAGCTCTCCTTTTTCCTGATGCAAGCAAACACAGCTATTTTCCATCATTGCAGATAATTACAAGACATGGCAGCAATGTCTGACAGTATATATAAGCTATCAATTACAATGTTCAGTGGAGTGTTGCAAGTCTTTTAAATTAAGATTTAGAACCGAGTGAACTTCAAAAGGCAAGGCATTTGGCTAAGCGACTCAGCTGTACCTCGTAGCAGAAATGCCATAAATGGGGAGGGGTTTTTGAGGGGGGGGCTTTTCATCTAAGGAAATACTGCTTGAGATTTTTGTCACATGCTCCCCTGACAATTTGGGAGGATAGGCAAGGGCATGCATACCTAAAGCTCTCACACGCTCCTGTTCAAAGGCAACTGTTGTACTTTGAACTTGGGAATGATGGTGCTGATGATGTGAAAAAGGTGGTGGGGCTAAAACTGGACTATTTTGACCTCAGACAGAGGTGAAAGGAAGGTGTGACTTTATGTTCTTCCTTTTGTGCTTCTGCTTCTCACCATAACTGAAGAGACTGACTCTCATTGCCAGCTTTCCAACTGTATACTTTATCATTGCCTTGCTCATAGGGATGGGGCAAAAATCTGATTCTGTTTGAATCTACCTAATTTTCACCCTCTGAAACAATATGTGGACCAAAACACAGCCTGCCCGTTTCAAAATTTGCACCTCTCTGCATTTTTCAATGCTGTTCTCTAGCCAGGTAAGATGAAGAAAAATGCACATACGTAATTAGAGGAAACTGTGTGTGATAATACATGTAGTACTGAAAATAACATAAAATGCATTATACCAGGGGAAATGGCATGCAAAAATAGCATAAGGAAATATGTATATTAGGAGAAATTCATATCAAAATGCGGATGAAATTTCATGATTTTTTATTTATTTATTGCAAACTGTTGCAGAAATGCAAAGACAGGAAAATGAGAAGATGTGAGAACTTAGAATTGATAGATTCGCCTATCCCTTTTTGTTCATAGGGGTGAGAAAGACATTCAATTCATTATGCAGTAAAATGTGTGCCTGCTTCATCTTCACTTCCTGAAATGATAGACAAACCCAAATGTATACATCTTTAAGAAGTTCACAATTCTCTTAATTTTTTAGTATAGCTCTCCAGCCAAACAATTTGGGGATTGATCCTGGGATACAAAGCGTGTAATCTACCACTGATCTGCTGATCTTCCCCTATGATAGTGTTGAATTTGAAATTGGCCTCCGACCTTCATCATACCATTTAGAACCTCTGGAACCTGTTTTCACCACCCATCTCAAGGCAAAACCTGGAATCTTAAAAAGTTCTGAATTTGTTTGGGCCTCATGCAAAATTGAAACACAACAATGAAGAAGCCAAGCATCTGTCATTAGATGTGGGGAAAAGCAAGCAAAAATATCTCTGTTCATACTGTGTTACTTACATATTCTCCATTTGACACAATGAGTGTTTTATAAGAAGCCAGAAAGTAGAAAGAGAATGTATTTTCCCCCCTTACAAAGTAGATTGTCATTCTTCAAGAAGTGAGATTTCAGTGGGTGATTAACAGAAAAGAACAAATTCTTTTAGTACAATAGCTTTAGAATGATGGGCTGGTAGTTAGTGACGGCAAATACATTAGAGATTCGCTTCACAAATAGAGCAGCGTGTTCCATTTTGTGATCATTATATTGCCAGGAAAATGTTCCATTGCACCATGTAGACAATTAGACAAACTAAAGCATTTTTGACAGGTGTTAACAAATAACACCTTGGCTAAAATCACAGCAAAAAGGATCTATGTTGTGACATCTGCAACACTGCGATATTGTTTTCCCACCACATTGCCCTGAAACAGTTTTGAATGGATCTTAATAAGCCATCTCTAAATAAATAAAATTAACCTCTGTCGAATAATACATTTTCACCATAGGGATGAATGGGAGCAGAGCATACCCCTTCATCGTTTGTTTGGGTATCTTATGGGATTTTGCTCATGGTTTGTAGGATAGTAGCTCTACATTACAACCAGAAAGCCATGCCATGGGTGTAAACAGATAAACTCTTTGGCAGGCTTAGGCTAGATAAAGGTAAATGGGGTGCTTCTTCAAAACTGAGATTGTGCCATAGCAGATGGTGGGTTGGGCTGGAGGTGCTTACCTAACCTTCCACTTTGACTCTCCGGCACCCTATCAGTATAATCTAGCAGTTCCAAAATATAGACGTGCCTTCACCCTCACAAGACTGAATGTACTGCCCTTGGTTGTACTTGAGGGACGATTCCAACAGATTCCATACGAAAAATGCTTATGTCCCTGCGGAGGTGGCAGCACCGAATCAGTGGTGCATGGTCTCTTGGCTTGCACTCTTTACAAAGACCCGAGGAATGAGATTATCATGCTTCTTTTATTGACCATGCCGAGTCGCCCAACCACTGCCATGGTGTCATTTCTCCTGGCAAATCAAGAGGAGCAGATGGCCGCAGAGGTTGCAAGGTTTCTAGCTGGGGCAATCAGAATAAGGTCCACTGTTTGACTGCTGATTCAGGACCCTAAACCGTGTTTTTAATCGACTTTTTATTTTGTTCTGTGTATATCACAATTTTTTTGTTCTATGGCTGAAGGCTGACGCAAATCATGTTTCATTTATTCATTCATTCATTCCCTGCAGGTGAGCTGCTGTTGGTTACTGGAAAGGGTGAGGCGGTGAGAAGGGCGGCCTACTGCAATTGTATTGGAGGAAAGTTTGATTCGCTTCACTGGTACACCTCCATCATGCTACCTTCCTTGTCACCTGACCTCACATCTTCCTGGTAAGCAGCAGTGAGTCACTTTTCAGGAATGCAGGTAAGCTCCTGTCCCCCAACACACCATCTGCTACTGAGTTTGTGAAGTTCCTCAAGAGGAAGAAGAGGAAGAAGAAAGAGGACAGCATCAAGAGAGAGATGGGAGAGTTTCAACAAGTGCTAGGGAATAACAGATTGCAAAGTCACCCCAAAATATCCAAGTCCTTGCTAAGAACTGACCACATTTAGTCAGTTCTGCTCCAAGAAAACATTGTTTTGCTCTCTCAATATTATGCTGTGGAAACAGCAAAAAAATAAAATAAGAATAAGAATCAAGGTATCCAATGACGCAAGTGCATGAATTACATTGTTCTGGAAATGTGTTGTACTTTAGTGCTTCATAATTTCATAAAAGCAGGCTGCCTGCATCTATACACATCCTGGATAAAAACTAGTCATCTGTCACTTCACATTCTTCTATTTGTTTTTTCACTGAAAGTCTGCAACCTTTTTTCCACTGACATTAACTGCAAAAGAACAGAATCATATGTATAGGAAGAGGCTTTGGGGCATTAGGTGCTTTCAAAATGCAATAAAAAATGAAACAGCAGTGGCTGTGATCATAAATCCTTCAGATGTTCGTTGAGTAACTTGTAAGTTAGATAATCATAGGACAAGACTTCATTTTGCTGTCATGTACATGCACTTTAACTCCTCTGCTGCATAAAGGGGTATGCAGTGGCTAATATTGAAGCCCACCACAATTCTGGCTTACTCATAGATAAAAATTCCTCATCGTTAATAAAAACACAGGTGCCCATTCTCATTAATGTACTCACCCTGAAATGCTCAGACCTGGATGTCATGAAGGAGGTCACTTCCAATTTCATAGAGTTGGCAGAAACCTTGCAGGTGATCAGTTCCTACCCCCTTTTGAGTACAGGAAATTCAGAGTTTGAGGTATCTTCATCGCATGTGGCAAAGGAGACCAGTGTTTCCATTGACAAACTCCTCTTACTAGAAGAGTGGCGGCAGGTAGCAGGGAGGTGAATACCAGCTTTAGCCTCCTCAGCCCTTCTGTACTTCACCTGTTCCTGTCTCTGCACATGGAGAACTGCATCTTGTTGAAGAGCCAGAAGGATGAATCAGCCAGCCCCACCTGTGGACAACAACTGTAAGAAAGTTGCCAGGGCTGTAGCTGGTTCCAGGAAGAAGCCTATTGTTTGGGCAATTGTGTTGCTGGTATCTGACTTTAAAGAGATCTTTAAAGAGCAGCCTTTGAACTGCCGTCAACAACATGAAGATTTTATTATGGAATGTTTCCCACAGTGAGCTGCATACATATTCATATCTTTCAAAATAGTCACAGTTGTTTGTCCACCATGGTGTTTCGATGAAATATTAGGTTCTGCTTGCAAATGTAAACAGAGTCTATAAGGTGGCATGTCAGGAGGAAGTGCTAATAAACCAAAATAACTGATGGAAACAAGAAAGCCTATCTACTGCACTCACCTTTGGCATCAAAGGCTACAGCAGAATGGCTAAATATGCTGCAAAATTCTGTGCAAATGTGCTCTTTATTCTGTTACATACCAGAAGTAATGTAGTAAAACTAAAATTAAGGATGTGATATAGTAAGAGAAGGGATTAGATTATAATTGATCATCTAAAGCAGGGATGAGGAACTGTGGTTTTCCAGATGTTGCCAGAGTACAACCCAAATAAATTCCATCCAGCATGGTCAATAGAGAGGGGTGATGGAAGTTGTAGGGAAGCAACTAGAGGGTTAAAGGTGCTCTGGCTCTGGTTGAAGGTAACAGCAGTGGTTTTAGGCACATGCAGAAAACTGTGAGCTTCAGAGAACCTTCTCTGAATGACTGGGGCACATGGAGAAGAACATCGAAAGCTGACCCTAATGGTTGAGCATGCTCATATGGGATAAGGTGGTTCTTTAGGTACCCAGGTCATAAGTCCCAAGTCATTTGATGCTTCAAATATACTTCAGATTGTACACAAGAACAAGCTTGGAGCCAGTAGATATCTGTTGTTGTTGTTGATGATGATGTTACTATGTCTATTGGAATGCAACTGGTGCATTCCAATTCACAATCTAGTTGCTCTCTTTTAAAATTTCCAAACTGCCATCAAATGCAACTCCTACATAAAGCACATAAGAGTAATCTATATTAAGCTTTCAATGTCTAGGAAGTGCCAGCAGTTTGTGCAGCACCCTAAACTGGTAGAAGGAGCTTTGTGCTGCAGATGCTACTTGAACATCCAAGGTAAGGTCCAGATCTTACAGCAACTCAGAGCTGAAAATTTGTTTCTCAATAACATTTAGATTAGGAAGAACACACACCGCAGAGTCACCTCCCAACACTTTTGACCCACCTAGATTGAGCTTTGTTTTATTAGACTTCGTCAAGCTCTTATTCCATAGCCTTCATCGGCACTTCCACAATACATTTTACCGTCTGAGGTGAAATAAAAGATAGCACCCTGAGCATACCATGCACACAAGCCAACCAGACTGGCAGTTGAATCTTATTTTAATACTGGCAATGGGAAAATCTCCTCCAGAGCACCTCAGGTCAACAAGCTAGCTGCAGGTCAGGTCAGATGGCAGTGGCACACAACTCTGGGAGAAGGATACCTCTGAAAGGGTTGCCACCACATCCTCCAGGATCTGTCTCATGAAGTGGTTGTCTCACTGTGCCTAATGATAGGGCCAGTCCTGCTCCCACAGCCTCACTTGGGTCAGGTGTAAAGGGAAAGTATAGCATCATGATCATGTGGGCATAGCATAGTGAATTAATATAAGGGGGAAATTAACTTTGCAGAACTTGGATAGTGTGAATCTTCTACACGCCTGCAAGCCAAGCTACAGATTAAGAAACCCCCCAGTGACCAACCCCATCTACTGGAATTACCTGTGAAAACTGCAATCTGCTCGTTTATATGAAAGCAATTTGAGATCAAATGGGGAAAAAAACATAGGTAAGGGCTGGGGTAATTGTCAGTAATGAGTTATTCACAAATGCAAACACAGGGCTACATACCCGGGAGGGATTGGCTACATATTACACAGGACAAAGGAAAAGGCCAGCAATATCCATGGATTGTGGTCATCAGAGCAGCTTTTTCTACGCCAAGCCAAGGACAGGCATTTTAAGAATCCAGAGAGGGAGTCACAAAGCCTAATTGCCTTTTGCTTTGTAAGTAGCAATATTTATAGAGGAGCGACAAATGAAAAGTGTTGCACTTTTTGTCAGATCCACAAAAATTCTCAGCGCAGAAAATAATGTATTGTGATGGAGATTTCTCCCCCAGCCACCCCCTCATTCCCAACAGGGCTTCACAGGCTCATTGCAGTACTCATCCCTGCAGGGAATCCCAGCTCCTCCTATGATAAATGAGGCTGATGTAAGTGATTATAATCCACACTGCCATATCAATCTGTGGTTGCATTGAACTTGTAAAGCATGCATTCAAATGAACATTTGCTTACTCTAAAAATATGATAATATTATTTACACCGGTAGGGGAGGTACAATTCTGCATTCTGATTGCTATGTTTGTAATTGCTACATTTCAAAAAAAGTTGTCTACCCTCATTACCAAGGGGGAAGTAGTACAGTTGGAAATGATTTTGTCCTATTCATAGGAACAAAGGGAGCTGTCTTACACTGAGTCAGGCCATCAGGCAATCTAGCTCAGTATTGTCTGCAGGCCAGTGTTTCCTAAACTTGGGTCTCCAGCAGTTTTCTGACTATAGTTTCCATCATCTGTGACCATTGGTCTTGCTAGCTAGGGATGATGGGAGTTGTAGTCCAAAAGCAGCTGGAGACTCAAGTTTCAGAAACACTGGTCTACGCTAACTGTGCAAGCCAGTAAGCCCCACCATGACCCCAAAGAAACCTCAGTGGCACCACGTCAGTAAGCAGCAACAACACAGGAGGAACTGATGGCTGCTTTGGCAGCTGAGGCTGCAACTGCCCACCATTTAATAATAATAAATCTGACCCAGGGAATTATGTAAATCAGTTGCAGGGCCAATGGCAGCAGTGAGATGGATGGGATTATATGGCTTGGCCTGTTCCTGCTGCCACTCTGGCTCCAGAATCATTGGCTCCATGATTCAAAAATTGGCATCTGATTGGCAGAACGCACTGGCACTCAGGGGTTAGCCATTTGAAAGGTTAAAATGGCAGGCAACTGGAGCCTCAGAAGAACTGGCCAGCACAGCACTTTGGCGTGCAGCACAGGTCAGCCAGCAGGTTGGCTGGCTTCCTATACCTCGCAGCACACCCAACAAGAGAGGGGGTGGAGAGAAAGAGAGGAGAAAAGTGTGGCTGCCACTATTGCCAATGTCTAGAACTCAAGGTAAAGAAAAAGGAAGGACAAGAGGTAGGGAGAAGAGTAGCATGATGGTGAGGCTGAAGAAACCCCATTAAATGGAGCTGGTTTTCCAGCAAAACTAACAGATTGCTTCTAATTTATGTATTGAATTTTTTTAGCCCAGACTTCCTATCAAGGAGTCCTACAATAACTCAACTTTAAAAATTATATAACATCAACACAACAGTATAAAACAGGAGAAGATAAGCACATAACTAAAACCACCTATTTAAACTACAGAAACATTATTTCCTACTATTTCCTGGACTAAGATGGCAATTATGGACAGCAGTTCTGCACATATTAGAGCCATACCATCCCTTTCGATGGTGAAAATGCTTTTTTCAGACATGCACACAGAAGCATGCTGAGGATCACAGCATAGTTTGTCACATCAGGGAGATGGAACCTGTGGGCCTCTAGATATCATTGGACTACAACTCCCTTCAACCCGTAATGGTCAACTCTCTCAGCTTCAGCCTGAGGGAATGCACGCAATTTCACTCATAAGGAAATGAGGAAAAGTGGCACCAAATTTACTATAAAGCCTAATCTCTTGGGATGAGCTCATGATGTGCTTCTTTGCTTTTGAGTGCCCACAATGATATTTGGCTCTGTCCAGCTGTGTTACCAGCTGCAGATGGTGACAGCAGCCATGAAATTAAAAGACGCCTGCTTCTTGGGAGAAAAGCAATGACAAACCTAGACAGCATCTTAAAAAGTAGAGACATCACCTTGCCAACAAAGGTCCGTATAGTAAAAGCTATGGTTTTCCCAGTAGTGATGTATGGAAGCAAGAGCTGGACCATAAAGAAGGCTGATCGCCGAAGAATTGATGCTTTTGAATTATGGTGCTGGAGGAGACTCTTGAGAGTCCCATGGACTGCAAGAAGATCAAACCTCTCCATTCTTAAGGAAATTAGCCCTGAGTGCTCACTGGAAGGACAGATCGTGAAGCTGAGGCTCCAATACTTTGGCCACCTCATGAGAAGAGAAGACTCCCTGGAAAAGACCCTGATGTTGGGAAAGATGGAGGGTACAAGGAGAAGGGGACAGAGGACGAGATGGTTGGACAGTGTTCTCGAAGCTACCAGAATGAGTTTGACCAAACTGCGGGAGGCAGTGGAAGACAGAAGTGCCTGGCGTGCTCTGGTCCATGGGGTCACGAAGAGTCGGACACGACTAAACGACTAAACGACTAAACAACAACAACAAAGCTGTGTTACTGCTGCATCCTTTGACAGAATGGGAGGAAGGGATGAGGTGGTGGCAAGGTTGGCTTGATAAAAATGGCCTATTGGGTTCAATCCAGTGTCCTGCTGATGCATTTGCGCTGTGCTGTCCTCACTGCCTCCCCCTCTTCTCCTCTGGGTCCTGGTATACAGTGGTGACTCAGATAGAGGGAGGATGGGTGAATTGTGCAGCACCACACCATATTGTCCATTTCTGCTAATTAAACAGGATTTCAAAAAGCATTAATCATGAGTATGGGTATGGCAAACTAAGGCCTGGGGGCCGGATCTGGCCCAATTGCCTCCTGGATCTGGCCCATGGATGGTCCAGGAATCGCCGCATGGATTGGCGTGGGGATTCTGATTGTTTGGGCTCCCCCTCTCTCTCTCACACACACACCGTGGCAGCGCCTCCTCCCTCCCTCCTCCAGGCTTCTCCCCGCCCTGCCTAGAGAAGGAAGGGGGCTGGGCTTTGTTGAGCCGCAGTTGGCTGAGCACCATTTTAAGCAGCCCATCTCTGGAGCCAGCCCTTTCAAGCTGCTCATCGTCCCTCCGCTGCTGCCGCCGGCAGCCCCTGCCGCTTGCAAGGCATAGGTAAGCAACCACTGTGGCTCATCCAGTGCTGTGGAGAAGGGAGGGGAGAGTACGTGTTTTGTTTTGTTTCCCCTCCCAAAAAAATATAGTCCAGCCCCCCACAAGGTCTGAGGGACAGTGGACCATCCCCCTGCGGAAAAAGTTTGCTGACCCCTGATCATGAGTGTTCAACTAGATCATGTAGATTTCTTCGTGGTCTGAAATGAGTGTCTGGGTACTGCAGGAGGCATCTCCATAAACTCAAAAAAGGGTTCCTTATGTTTGTATCTATTTTATTTCACTTAAGATAAAATTAGATTTTTTTATTGGCTGTGGAGGATTCATTTTAAAAACGTTATTGTACAATACAGGCACAGTAAAGAAAAGAACATAGCACCAAACCCATCATTTTTCATGGTCTTAAAACATTGGCAGTCCATATAGGTTCTCCACAGACAAGTTTGTGAAGCTGCTCTAAGAGCTTTACTTTCTTTTTCCCTTTTGTCTGAAAATGAGAGACCAGGTTTCATCAAAAGTATTTTCCTTTATAGCTCCATTTGCGACTCTTTGAAGCCCAGTTCGTTATTCTGAACTAGCTATATCCCAAATATTATTGAACCAAGGTCTCAAGAGGTAGCTTCACCTGGGATTTCCAGTGATATATGTGTGGCTACCAGTAGAAAAGGAATTAAATCTTTAGGCTGGATAATAGGGTTGGAATCTGGGTTTCATCTATGATGTGCCAATTTCTAGCAGGGAGTTTTGTTGTTGTTTGTTCTCAAGTGACAAGCCCATGCTGTCACTGGGCAAGTCTTTCCCATGCCAGTCAAAATGGCAGCTGACATTTCCTTGAACAGGTGTCAATGCTGATGAAGAAGATGGATGTGTTGGTTGCAGGACACAAAGGAGAGATCTTATTACTCTGCGCAATGTGAGCAAGAGAATTTTACACATTTTAAAGAGAGACTTCATTTTAGTGCAAAGACGAAATATAATTTTTGCACATTAACGTTCAATTCTCCAAAGTAAGATGACTGGAAATTATGAAGGCAGTGAAGACTGAGGTGATACTTGGCTGATCTTCCCATTTCCTGCTCCGTACAAAAAAGAATTCCTTTGTTACATTGTTTCTGAAATGCTGAGATTATTGACTGTAGCATAGATGATGTATGTTTTGCATATGAATCACTACCCCTCAGCTATTCATGCACATTTTAGAAAGCACTAATTAACTACCTTGGTTATTGTCTTACAAATTAATGGGGGAAATCACAGTACATTTTCATGCAAAGAGTCCTCTGAAGCCAAGCTGGCTCTGTTGAATGTGAAACTACAGAGGAAAGCTGTCATGAAGGAAAACACAGGAGTGCCTGAAATAAAGGGCTGGTTCATAATGGTTGGAAACCCCAGGCACTCCACTAACACTGAAAAATTACTGAGGTGGAGATACATTTGCAGTACACTGTTTTGACTACACCTCCCTGAAAGAGCTGTAATTGTACTGGTGCAGCCTGACAATACCTGTCAGACACCAGGAGGCACAATCAATTTATGGGCATTCCCTACCAACCCCTAAAGGACAATACATAAGACCGATTAAAATACCGGAGGAAAGAAATCATGTTGATGCAGGATTATTATTACTCCCCCCCTTCTCTCACACACATACACACGTGTTCCCAGAGTGGCTTACAGATCACTTTTAATAAATAAATAAACAAGCAATCCCTGCCCTCAGGCTTACGATCTAGAAAGACACAACACTAAAATAAAATGGATTGGGAGGGATGGGGAAATGAGCACATTTGGGTACCAGTTCTTAGTTGTAAATTCTTCCAATAACCAGCTGGGGTGGGAAAATTCAAGAAGAGGAGGACAGACAAAGAATTGGAAGTTCCTTCCTTCCTTCCTTTCCTTCCTTCTCATTCACTTCCCTTCTTCTCTTCATCCCTTCTCTTCATCCCTCTCTTTCTCTTTTCTTTTTCCTTCTTTCTCTTTTTGGTTTGTGTTTTTTATTTATACAGTGGTACCTTGGGTTACATATGCTTCAGGTTACATACGCTTCAGATTACAGACTCTGCTAACCCAGAAATAGTACCTTGCTTCAGGATGAGAACAGAAATCGTGCGGTGGCGGCGCAACAACAGCAGTGTAGGGATATTGCGGAGTGGGGCAGTGGGGTCCGGAGGGAGCACACTTCCCCACCAGCAGGCAGCCACGTCTGCCTGCACGCGTGACCCTGGGGTGCAGGGCACAACCCCTCCTCAGACAAGCCACAAGCTGTCTAGAACATCGTCCCCTGTGTCTGACCTTTTGCGGTCTCAGAGTCAGCAGTGTCCTGTCTGTAAGTTTTTCCCTGAGACCTTTTGTCTCCTACGTCATACACTGTGCAAGGGGAAAATGACACTGTGGAACAGGTGCCAAAATAGCTTTGTACCACCCCACGATTTCGGGATGGAAGATGTGTAAAGGTCACAGCCCAAAAATGTATCTGCCTGGCTTGCATATTTGTCTCAATAAAAAGAGGCTCCACAGGAATGGTGGTAGCTCTCTCGCTCGCTTCAGACCACCTGTGTGCAGCTCACATCATGATCAACACCTGTCTTGGGCCTTCACTTCACAGCAGAAGGCCCCATTAGCTAAAGTGGTGCTTCAGATTAAGAACAGTTTCAGGTTAAGAACGGATCTCCAGAATGAATTAAGTACTTAACCAGAGGTACCACTGCAATGTTTTAGTTTTGATTTAAAAAAGATAATAGATCATAATCTTTGTATCCATTTTTTCCAAACTCTAGTAATTTTTTTTAAAAAAAACAACAACACAAATTTTAAAAAGAAGACGAAGAGCCAAAAGTCTCAGCTGTGCCAGTGGAGTAGCCCTTCATTTCTTTTCACCCCCTCTGATGTATTAGTTGCTGCCAGATGATCTTAAACATTACTCACAAATCAGTTTGTTGATCTTCACCAGAAGAAAACCATCACCACTGTCTGAAAAACTGAGAGCAGCAGGAAACATGCAACATGCCCAACAGGTGACATCCCCCTTTTCCTTAGAGAGCTACAGAAAGAAACATAATATATTTGCTTTCCCCTGCTTGAGGGGAAATCAGAGCCTTTGTGTCACCAGTAGGCATTATACCAATCCACATTCTCTTTTCATGTATATTTATTAATATGAGATACTTTGATTAGCCACTTCTTTGTATGACTATTTAAATTTGGTTTCCTCTTGTAATTGTTACTGAATTGACATAAATTCTAGTTATGTTTTATTATGTATTTCTCCCCTGTTCTGAGCTACTTTGAACATTTTGCACCATGACAGGCAGCATGCAAATAAACAACTGCAAGCCTATAAAGAAATATACTGAGATTTTTTGAATATTGTAGGGTGGTTCAGATGACCATCCTGCACACATTTAAGAATCATGTGAATGTGTCAGAAGCAGGGGTATTGGAGAATTCAGATGAAAACAGGAGAGGAAATTGTTGATGTTAGCTTCCCATGTCTGGAATGGAAATCAATCCAGAGAATACAATTGACATTCACCATTGTCGTTTTTGGTCTGCAGACAACAGGTACCTGACCTGCCCATGTCCCCAAATTTTCCTTGCGTTTCTTTTGCATTTTAATGAAAGATGTGAAATAATGTAATGATAAAGTACCGTACTTTTCGCTCTATAAGACGCACCAGACCACAAGATGCACCTTTTTGGAGGAGGAAAACAAGAAAAAATATATTCTGAATCTCAGAAGCCAGAACAGCAAGAGGGATCGCTGCGCAGTGAAAGCAGCAATCCCTCTTGCTGTTCTGGCTTCTGGGATAGCTGTGAAGCCTGCATTCGCTCCATAAGACGTGTGCACACTTCCCCTTACTTTTTAGGAGGGAAAAGGTGAGTCTTATAGAGCAAAAAATATGGTAATTAGTAAGCTTTGACAGTACTGGACAACACGATGGATAATGTTGATTTGATCAGAAACTGAAATGCAGCAGAATGGAAACAGTGCTGCATGCAATGAATAAAGGTTGGAACATAATTCATTGCCCTCTTGGATTAGAGCACCTAAGAAGGCTGCAGAGGGCAGACCCTTGGTGAGATGATTTGCTGAAGGAAATAAAAGGACAGTCAAAATTAAGATAAGTAATGCAAAACCCTTTCTGACCTATGAGAATTTCACTGAAATTTTCCCTGCCTTTTGATAGTTTTCAAATGCAATTTCTTTTCTGAGTAATAGAAGGAGAATTTTTTTTAAAGAAACGCAGGAGAAAATTTGGGGACATGATTTATTATAAAGAAGAGGAGGAGGACCAGCTGATAGCAATGGCAGTGAGGAGATAAATTCACTGAGGGACCAAGCACTGTTGGGTGTTTAGGTAACATGTACAAGGCTCAGTAAAGTTCAGTAGGGTTGACTTTTTATACAGAATGTGGAAAATACCCATAAAAATAAGAGTCTAGCACTAAGCAGCATTCTATATTTGTGGCTCAAAAGGAAAATATGTATTGATGTGATTCTACTTGGAGCGAGTCAAAAAAAAGGGAGAAAATGTATTACTTATTTATGAATTTAAAGAGACTGGAAAACAATGCCGCACATTCAGAGAAAACATTCTAGGTGGTTTAACAATTGATTACATTTATAACAACATAATGAGGACCTCTCAAACGTACTCATGCAGGTAACACACATTCACTTACCCAAGAGCATTAAATGAGAAAGCATAAGCAGCAATTTCCTCCAGCAAATAAATCAAAGCAAAACCTTTTGATTCTTTGTTCCAGCAGCAGAACATACAGGAGACACTGGTAAAACTCTGAAGCTCTAACTATTCCAACAATCAGTTCAAAAAGACCATGCACCTTGAGGTGGAAGAGATTAATAAATCCTTTGTTAATGCACTCTACATGGGGCTGTCAGGAACAGGCTTTGGTAAGTCTCTGATGCAGGATGAGGGGCAGGGAGAAACTGTGGGTGGGGTTGGTTGTTGGGAATCAAGGTTAGAGAAATGGGGCTCTCCCCATTGCACCTCAACTTCAGCTGCTTTGGAAAAGGAAGCCAGCCCCTTCCACCAAGCTCACAGGAGAGTGAAGTCACAGTGGCAACCAATCAGGAGGTGGCAGTGACTGATCATGAGCCTGAACAGGAATTGAACCGATTTAAAATTTGCATCCTACTTTTTCCAACAACAAATATTGAGCTCAAAGCAGCTCACAATACTTGCAGTAGCATTAAGAAACAACAAACAAAACAACAAAACTAACAAAATGAATTTTAATAGGGATCAATGTAAGGTTCTACACTTAGGTAGGAGGAACCAGCTATATAAAATGGGAGACACTTGAATTGCCAGTAGTGCATGTGAAAAGCATTGTAGGAGATCACAAGCTTAACATGAGACAACAGTGCGATGCAGCAGAAAAAAAGAGTCAATGTTATTCGAGGCTATATCAACAAAAGTATAGTGTCCTGATCAAGGGAAGCAATCATCATCATCATCATTTTTTATTTGTATGCCGCCTTTCCACAGTTAAAAAAAAACAATGTTCAAGGCGGCTTACAGCATAACAAGATTTACATATACAGATAGGTAGCCGTGTTGGTCTGCCATAGTCAAAACAAAAAAAATTTTTTTCTTTCCAGTAGCACCTTAAAGACCAACTAAGTTAGTTCTTGGTATGAGCTTTCGTGTGCATGCACACTTCGTCAGATACACTGACGAAGTGTGTATCTGACGAAGTGTGCATGCACACGAAAGCTCATACCAAGAACTAACTTAGTTGGTCTTTAAGGTGCTACTGGAAAGAAAAAAATTTTTTTTGTTTTGACTATGGCAGACCAACACGGCTACCTATCTGTAACTGGAACTATGGAAGGCACCACATTGAGCCGCATGAAATGGAAGTCCATGAGTGTATCTGACGAAGTGTGCATGCACACGAAAGCTCATACCAAGAACTAACTTAGTTGGTCTTTAAGGTGCTACTGGAAAGAAAAAGATTTACATAATTACAAAAGTCATAAACAATAAATAAACCACATCAAAAAATACACAACCAAATGGGAAACAGTTTCCACATAAATCAAAATCTAAAACTTAGAATATAGCATTAATATCACAGTTTAAAATGACATAGGTAAAAAAAACCCAGCAATTTAAACAAAAAACAAAAACAAAATGGAGCCCTCTCTGCCCAGCAGCAGCAGTGGGAGTATTCCTTTATAGAACCCATCAGGCCCTGTCCTAAGCCAGGTGTTGAGTGGCAGGACTGGGGCCCTCAGGCCACATTATTCTGTCTTGGTCAGACCACACCTGGAGTATTGAATTTGATTCTGGGTGCCACAATTTAAGGAGGATATTGACAAGCTGGGGTGTGTGCAGAGGACGGAGACCAAGATGATCAAGAGTCTGGAAACCAAGTCTTATGAGGAATGGTCGAGGGAGCTGGGTATGCTTAGCTGGAAAAGAGGAGACTGAGAAGACATGTGATAGCTATCTTCAACTATCTAGAAGGCTGTTACATGGAAGATGGAGCAAGCTTGTTTTCTCCTGCTCCAGAGACTGGGATCTGAACCAATGGATTCAATTTAAAATAATGGAGATTCTAACTAAACAAGAAGAATAACTTTCTGATGGTAAGAGCTGTTTGACAGTGAAACAGACTTCCACGGGAGGTGGTAGACTCTCTTTCCCTTCAGGTTTCAAAGTAGAGGTCGGATGACCACCTGTCACGTATGATCTAATTGAGATTCCTGCATTGCAGGGCGTTGGTAGATCATAGAATCATGTAGAGTTGGATGACCATCAAACTCTACAATTCTACGTTTCTATGATTGCAATCACTATAATTTCAAACACAAGGTCTGCAAAATAAAAAATAAATAAATAAAATCAGGTGCATTGGACAACATTTCATACAAAAATGTGTATATCGGGGGGGGGGGATCCCTAAAATGCTGATGGATTTTTGTGAAGACTTTTTTAAAAGTTGCAAACTGATGGAGGACTGAAGTTAAGAGTGAAAAATGAGAAACTGATATTGAAAGATTCATCCATCCCTATTTGAAAATCTTCTGAGAAGGAAACCTGAAATTTGATTGGTTTTGAAATAACAAATCAAATGTTGGGTTGCAGACTTTCAGTTTCATGTATTTTGGTATTTCTCATGCTTCTGTGTAGTGAACAGAACCTGCTCACAAGGTCGAAAAAGAACATTTTCCTCAAATAATTTTAAAACATATTCCCCCATGTATTCCCCCATGAGTACTATGGTGTCTGCAAGATTTTTAAGGAAGGAGCTAAACAGATGCTTAGTTGGAGGAAAAGCTATACTAGGAAATGAGCGAATATCTTTCACTGGTTGTAACTAGATGGGTTGAAACACCTCAAGAGAAATGTGGTTCATGGAGAACACTGTTGCAGTTACAAATTGCTACAAGTCAAGGGACTTGTTAGAGTTCTCAAGCTTGTAAACTGTCTGAAAGGAAAACAAAGAGAGCAATTTTGGCTCTTGAGGCTGATCAAGTTTAGCTAATGAGGGCAGAAAGAGAACTTTGTTTAAATATCAAGTTCAATATTGTGGTTGAGCTTGTATGCATTTTAAAATAAACTGCCTGAGAGATAATAATAATAATAATAATAATAATAATAATAATAATAATACCCAAACGCGCACGTCTATGGTTTTTGCTCTTCATGGATGAAGTTTGATTTCTGTAATTTATTATATTTCTATTCCACTTTTCATTTGCATGTATCCCAAAGCAGCTTACAAACAATAAATAACAGCATCATAAAAGAACTTGATAGAACACCACAAATAAAGCATAAATCATTTAAAACATTTAACAAGTCATCAGTAAAACAATTACAATCTATAAAATACTATTAATAAAGCAGCAACTAAAAAAAATAAGCTAGACATCATCATTTATGCAAAAATCGTATGGTTAACAAATGAATAGGGTATTTATCATCATCACCATCAACAACAATAATTTATATGCTATCCACCTGACTGTGTTGCTGCAGCCACTCTGAGCAGCTTCTAACAATCTGTACAACAATATTAACAACATTAACAGAATAGCAGCTATAAAAACAAGTAAAGCACTGTTTATCTCCCGCTTGAACTACTGCAATGCGCTCTATGTGGGGCTACCTTTGAAGGTGACCAGGAAACTACAACTAATCCAGAACGCGGCAGCTAGACTGGTGACTGGGAGTGGCCACCGAGACCACATAACACCGGTCTTGAAAGACCTACACTGGCTCCCATTACGTTTCCGAGCACATTTCAAAGTGTTGGTGCTGACCTTTAAAGCCCTAAACGGCCTCGGTCCAGTATATCTGAAGGAGCGTCTCCACCCCCATCATTCTACCCGGACACTGAAGTCCAGCACCAAGGGCCTTCTGGCGGTTCCCTCACTGCGAGAAGCCAAGTTACAAGGAACCAGGCAGAGGGCCTTCTCGGTAGTGTCGCCCGCCCTGTGGAACGCCCTCCCACCAGATGTCAAAGAGAACAACAACTACCAGACTTTTAGAAGACATCTGAAGGCAGCCCTGTTTAGGGAAGCTTTTAATGTTTGATGTATTACAGTATTTTAATATTTTTTGGAAGCCGCCCAGAGTGGCTGGGGAAGCCCAGCCAGATGGGCGGGGTATAAATAATAAATTATTATTAGTATTATTATATAAGTTCTGAGCTGTCTGTGGTTTCTTCTAAGAACTGCAGGACCATCGTGTGTCAAACATGAATGCATCATATGATGTCCCACTAAGGGCAGGGGGATTTAAGTTCTTTGGGGGGGGAATGAAATGTGCCATGCACTCTTTTGCCAGATTCAGGTAGCATTTCACTGTTTGCAGAGAGAAGAATGGAATCTCTTCAGAACTGCATGCTTCCTAGCATAGAAAACATTCTTTTTACCCCAAACAGCACCTGGGGTGCTCTTTAAAGTTTTATTGAACTCCACAATCCAAATTGTGAGGTGGGGGAGGGTGCGTGGAATCTATGGCTAAGGAGAAAAAAGAAACTGAGCTTCATCTTAAAACTATGTGTATTTCTTCAAATGCTTTTGGCAGTTACAGCTTTATCTGATCTTACTAAGCTTCTACATTAAAATGGGGATTAGAGCTCATGAAAGACCCCAATTAGAGGTTCAGTGGTCCCCATGTGAACATCTGTGGAAGTGTAGAAGTGGTGTGTGGGTTTGGGATTTATCTGTGTGCATTATTGAGCAATAAGGAACTGCTCAACTCCAATAAGCAATAAGGAACTGCTGAACTCCAGGCACTTGACAAGGCAGTTTTCTGTTCTTACAATGATTCTTAATTGTTCTTGTTCTTTGCATTGGTTTTTATTCTTTAAAAAAAAATGTTTCATGTACAGCACTTAGAAATTCTGAATACAGTGGTACCTCGAGTTACAGGCGATTCAGGTTACAGACGCTTCAGGTTACAGACTCCGCTAACCCAGAAATAGTACCTTGGGTTAAGAACTTTGCTTCAGGATGAGAACAGAAATTGTGCGGTGGTGGCGCAGTGGCAGTGGGAGTACCAATTAGCTAAAATGGTACCTCAGGTTAAGAACAGTTTCAGGTTAAGAACGGACCTCCAGAATGAATGAAGTTCTTAACCCAAGGTACCACTGTATTAAGTTGTATAGTGGTACCTTGGTTTACGAACTTAATCTGTTCCGGAAGTCCGTTCTTAAACCAAAGTGTTCTTAAACCAAGGCGTGCTTTCCCATAGCAGCAGAAGACTCAATTTACAAATGGAACACACTCAACAGGAAGCGAGACATGTTCTTATTCCAAGGCAAAGTTCACAAACTGAAAACCTACTTCCGGGTTTGCGGCATTCTTAATCCAAGTTGTTCATAAACTAAGCTGTTCTTAAACCAAGGTACCACTGTATATAGATACCTGGAATAAATAAATAAATCTAATATAATCTGGGCCTATTCAGGGTCCCTTTCTGCATGGAGTATGTCTGTGCTGGTGGTTCCATCACAGATGACTTGAAAATTGCTGAGGGGGAATTGATGGACCGCTTCTTCTTTTATTATACCTGAGATATCAAATGTAATGTGCTATACTGGGCACTGTATGATTTTTGGATAGCATTTTATCATCCTCTTATTTCTTATATTGCAGTTTATTGTATTACAATTTGCATTCCATAGAATGCAGCACGTAGTTAAACTATGGAGCTCCTCCCATAAGAGGCAGTGTCAGGCACCAAGTTGGATGACTTTAAAAGAGAATTAGACAGGTGATGGAATTTATCACCGGTTAAATTGGCAAAAGTGTATTTTGCCAGTTTCAGGAATATCTCTTATGTGAAACAAATAACAGACAAAAGAATTTGCATAAGTTTCCCTCATGCATTTCTATATTTTCCTCGAAGAAGCCAATCAGAAATAAGTGGTGCTTCAAATGTTCTATTTCTCATTGGTTTTTAGAAATGAATGAATGAACACTTCTACAATACACTGTAGGTTGTACATTGTGTGGGAGCTGTCTATACCCACCCATGGGTATATTCTGAAACATGTCATTGATGCAATAATATTGCATTAGTGGCGGGTTTAGACCTGACCAGCCACACAACATTCTGCTTTCTCAGTTGCTATGCAATGTTTTCCCAATGTTATTGCATTATTGCCGTCTGGAGGCTGCGATTGCACTGTGGTGCAGCAAAAGCAGGATGAAAAAACAAAACCCAAAACACTAAATAGAGCATTTGTGTTATAAAAAGTTACAGGATTTCACCAGGAAGCTATGGGACATGAACTAATTGGAAACAAAGCATTATACCCTGGGTTTTTTTCCTGGCATAAACAGCACCAAAAGCAGGATTGTGTGTAACTGCCCTGATACCACAATGAGCACAAATCATGAAATCCCTGCGTTATCTCATCATGTTGTCAATAGTGCATATAATTGGGGATATCCAAAGTTGGTCATGCTCAGGGCAGACTCATTGAAATATTTGAGTTTAGGTTAGTTCAAGTCCCTTGATTCCATTACTGTAAAAACCTGTGTACGACTTAGTTAGATATCACCCAATATATCAGAGAATATAAATCATCTTCATCTTCTTTCAGAGTAACCAAGCAATGCAGTTTTTTGTTTTTTTTAAAATAAGACATCTAACATATGAGGCACAGAGGCATTTTAAAGGGAAGGGGGGGAGCTAATCTGAGTACCAGAAGAGGCTTGCATTAGAAACAAGTAGCAATTGGTGGGCTTTGTTTTGCTTCTGTGAAATACATAAATGTTGTGGACTTTAAAAAGCTGCTTCAGAATTCACCAGGGAGCAAACTGGCTATCATACTGTCAAAGAGATGAGATTCCACGGCAAATGTTGATATTGCAGGCAAAGTCATTTTCCTCTGTTAAAATGTTCAATTCCTTAGATATAAACAGTACCCTTTAAATGGAGGGGCAGAGATATAAAACATTAATGATTGATGCCTTGCATCGGCAAGGGCTCCCCTGGCTTCCTAAACATTGCTGTCAGTGGGGATGAAGCCTCCCATAGCCAAAAGCCTTTAGTTATACACCTGGCATGAGCGTTCCATTTTCTTGTTTCCTTTCAGCGCTGCTCCCTCATGTTCTTTAATGGGCCAATTCATAGCAAAAAGCAAATGCCATTAGAGCTGGTTTTAGGGATGTGCTGGGCATACAGAATGCTTGCAAAGAGCTTTATGAATTGTGCCCAGTTTTGGTTTCTTGTGATGCTAATGCAACGGGGTGGGGGGTGGGGATGCACACTGTCTCCGAGTTTCACTACTCTCTTTAGTCCTGCATTCCCCCAATCACATTAGCATCACAAGAAACTGGGCAGAACTCATAAAAGCTCTTGCATGCACCAGCAAGCACCCTAAAAGCAGTTTTAACGGTATTGGCTTTGGCTCTGAATTGGACCATTAAAGAACACAAGGAGGCAAGGCTAAAAGGAAACAGGAAAATGGAATACTTGTCTCTGTTGTATTTAGAGAGAGAGAGAGCTCTAAGAGAGCTCATCTTCATTGACAGTAATATTTAGTAAACCAAGGAGGCCTTTGCAGATTTCAAGGGATGCAACATAGCCATCAATTGTTACAATTCATCTCTGCCTCTCTGTTTAAAATGTACTGTTTGCATTTTAAAAAATTATGATTTTATTTTTAATTGGGGACAACGACTTGACTTACGGTAGCAGCAATTGGCAGTGGGTAGCTTCTCTTTGACAGATTTTGTTTTTAAAATGTATATTTATACTATTTCTCCGATATACCATTTTTACAGGCTGTCTGGATGGCTTACAGCAGTAACACTCAAATTGGTGGTCCATGAGCCATCAGCAGCTGGTCCATGGAGACTCTACCACAGCTCAAGTGGGGTATTTCAGGGACCAAATATGGTAGCATCCCCTAGCATATTGTGGGAGGGGAGGGGGGATTGCCATACCATCAAATCAGCTAGTTTGAAAAGTACTAGCTTAGAGGGGCTGAAACACATATGATTATAAAAGAGTAATATACAACTATTGCATATCAATACATAAATAAATAAATTCTTTTTCCCCAAAAAAGGGAGGGAGTTTCTGCAGCATTAAATAAATTCAAACAAAGGTTCTAGATACAAAAACAGTATAAAAACACAACATATCTTTAAAGACCAGGGGTGAAGGGAGGCTTTGCCTATAATCAGAAGGATGTTAAAGCAAACTTCTCATTTGTTTGTCTCATTATCCTTCTTTTCCATTCTATCAAAGCTGCTCAGATGCAAGGTGAAATATAGTGACAATTCTACCTTTTAGCAGCATTCTGTAGACTGCAGAGGGCAACTCTAAAAAGCCTGGCAAAGAAAATCCCTCTGTCTGCTCTTTTGGCATCTCATGTTGCACAATTAGTTTCTCTCTGCTCGTATTGTGGTATCCTGAGCCTTCATTTATGTTGGAACCACATGCTGGCTTCCCATAATTTGACCCTTGAAAATCCAAGGCCTCAAATAAGTGCCTCTTTTGCATTTTTCCAAAGTAGCCCTGCGGGTATTTTATTACCTATGAATTGTTTTGTGGGTACTTCAATACTGAAGTGTGGAGCCATAACCATAATGTGTTTAAACACTAACCATCTGGTGAAGACGATACAGGAAAACATCTAGAATCCAATAGAAGAGGAAGGCAGTGTAACAATTCTTTGCTGGATCAGGCTGAGATTTGACTAGCATAGAATTTGGCTCCCAGCAGCTTCCTTCCAGCAAAAGATAGATGTAATGCATTTCTTCAAATGTTTTCCCAACACCATGTACTGTATTTCAGCCAGGATTCTTGCTTTGAACCGCCTTCCCTGTATACGTCTGAGATTTGAGGTGAGAGAAGAACAGGGTGGAGGGAAAGGTTTCATTACCAACCAACTTTGATACTTTTTACAATATTGTGGGGTATATATATATATATTAGGGACACAGGTGGCGCTGTGGGTAAAACCTCAGTGCCTAGGACTTGCCGATCGTATGGTCAGTGGTTCGACTACCCGTGGTGGGGTGAGCTCCTGTCGTTCAGTCCCAGCTCCTGCCCACCTAGCAGTTCAAAAGCACCCTTAAGTGCAAGTAGATAAATAGGTACCGCTTTATAGCGGGAAGGTAAACGGCATTTCCGTGTGCTGCACTGGTGCTGGCTTGCCAGCTGCAGCTTCGTCACGCTGGCCACGTGACCCGGAAGTGTCTTCAGATGGCGCTGGCTCCCGGCCTCTTGAGCGAGATGAGCACGCAACCCTAGAGTCGGACACGACTGGCCCGTACGGGCAGGGGTACCTTTACCTTTACCTGTATATATATATAATCTCATTATCATCTTGTCCCATCATGTCAAGGGTTATTTAATAGATGAGGAAATAACACCACATTCAAGTGGAAGGCAGTAAACTAGGCAGGTGAAAACTATCATATCTTGATGTCATGCCAAGTGTTGAGGATCCCTAGAAATTATCAGATAGGTGGTAGTGGAGAGGTAGGTTTGCCATACGTCAGGGAAATTCCTGACATGTCCTGGTTTTCTGGTGTAAAAATGGTGTCAGGAATTTTTCAAAATGTCAGGGAAATTGTCAGGGGAAACTCAGATGTATGGCAACACGATGGAGAAAGCATTGGAAATAGCCCCCCCAAAAAAACTCAACAATTTTGGTGGGTTTCCTAAATAAAAACAATACTTTTTGAAATATGGTAACCCTGGTGGAAGTGATAAGAAGTTACTGCTTTTCACAGAAACCTGATGTCTTCTGTAGTGCTTAGTTCCACTATCATCATGGACAAAAGGAACAAAGGCAGTGGAACAGCTAGTGTTTTGAACGTAGAAGACCCTAGATTCAATCCTTGGTGTCTCGCTTCTTAATGATATTAAGACAATTTGGATATTTCTTTCTCAACTTTAATGTTTTAAAACATGAGAGTATGTAAAAAGAGAAGCACTAAGGTCATTAATGCAAGTCTCCAGAATCTATCCTATGGTATTAAGTGTCTATTATGGTTCTATAGAACAGTTGCTGAACATTTGGGAGTGAGATATAGAGAAGAAGAAGAAGAAGAAGAAGAAGAAGAAGAAGAAGAAGAAGAAGAAGAAGAAGAAGAAGAGGAGGAGGAGGAGGAGGAGGAGGAGGAGTAGTAGTTTGGATTTGATATCCCGCTTTATCACTACCCGAAGGAGTCTCAAAGCGGCTAACATTCTCCTTTCCCTTCCTCCCGCACAACAAACACTCTGTGAGGTGAGTGGGGCTGAGAGACTTCAGAGAAGTGTGACTAGCCCAAGGTCACCCAGCAGCTGCATGTGGAGGAGCGGAGACGCAAACCCGGTTCCCCAGATTACAAATCTACTGCTCTTAACCACTACACCACACTGGCTCTCACTATAGATAATACAATTCAGGTTGAAGACTGGAATAAAATATGGGATGCTTGCTTAATAAAATCTGTACTCAGCTTTATTTGAGAAAATTAGCTGACATTACTTCATAGGTGGCATATCACACCAATACATTCATTGTGAATGATTTAATCAATAGCACTGTTGGATGGGTTGCAGGAAAATGTTAATAGCACTTATGGTGGAATCATACTTTGGTTAAGTGGTTCTGGACATTTGGCGATGTTGAAATGTGCACTATTTCTAAGGAACAGGTGGTATGTTGTCCTGAACTGCTAATAAATATATTTGAAGAAGAAATTGCTAACATATTGTTAGAAGGAATGATTGCTTATGTGATCATGGAAGCATAGAATTTCAGAGTTTGAAGATACGCCAAAGGTCGTCTAGTCCAACCCCTTGCAATGCAGGAATCTCAACTAATGCATTCATGTAAGGTGGCCATCCAAGCTCTGCTTAAAAACCTTCAAGGAAGGAGAGCTTACCACCTTCTGTGGAAGTCTGTTCCACTGTTAAACAGCTCTTATCATCAGAAAGTTCTTCCTGATGTTTTGCCACTATCTCCTTTCTTGTAACTTGAAGCCATTGGTTCAAGTCCTACCTTCCAGAGCAGGAGAAGATAAACTTGCTCCATCTTCCATGTGACAGCCCTTTAAAGGTTTGAAGATGGCTATCATATGTCTCCTCTTTTCCATACCCAACTCCCTCAACCTTTCCTCATAAGGCTTGGTTTTGAGACCCTTGATCATCAATGGTAACCCTCCTCTGCATACATTCCAGCTTATCAATATCCTTCCTAAATTGTGGTGCCCAGAACTAGGTACACCATTTTGAGACTATTTGATTGCATCCACAAACTCTTTTCGTACCCTTGGGTGCAGCTCATCAGGCCTTGGAGATATGAATTCATTGAAAGTAGCTAGGTGATCAGGTTCACGAGACTCTTAGCAAACATTCTTGCCAATTGCTGTGAGGTGCAACCCATCTGTTAGCAGAAGACTTTCCTCAAGAAAGCAGAGACAATGGACCAAGAAGCCAAACCTTTCCTGATGACACTACTTCCACAGCCAGTGGTTTACTTTCAGTATTTTTGTCTCTTTTTCTGAGCCATGATGTTCAGTATATTGACATATTTGGAACTATACTTGATTGCTTCTTTTTAATATGATTGTGATTTATTCTGATGCTCTTTGACATGACTGATGCTTTTGTATAATATACATGCCAAGAGCCAGGATCAATGTACAGTTTTGCCTTCTTTTGTATGTTTCCCTTTTGGATTGGATTTGATATCCCGCTTTATCACTACCCTAAGGAGTCTCAAAGCGGCTAACAATCTCCTTTCCCTTCCTCCCCCACAACAAACACTCTGTGAGGTGAGTGAAGCTGAGAGACTTCAGAGAAGTGTGACTAGCCCAAGGTCACCCAGCAGCAGCATGTGGAGGAGCAGGGAAGCGAACCCGGTTCACCAGATTACGAGTCCACCGCTCTTAACCACTACACCACACTGGCTCCTTTTGATTCTTGTTGTATGCTTGATGTTGCTTTCTTTGTGATGTTGCTGTTATGAAATACAATTAAAGTTATTTACCAGAAACTATTTTTTTTAAAAATATCATTGGCATCTCCAGTTGAACTAGAACTCAGTAGCAGTTAATATGGAAGATCCCTGCTTGGAAGGACACAGTGGACTGCTAGATGGATTGCTGCTCTTCATCAGTGTAACACAGCTCTGTATGTTCCAGTGGATTAGGCCAGAATTTTTAAATTGCATTTATATACCACCTTTTTCCTTCAAGGAGCTCAGTTTGGTATATATGGTCCCTCCCCATTTTATTCACACAACAACCCTGTGAGGTAGGTTAGGATGAGAGACAATGACTGGCCCAAGGTCACCCGGAGAGTTCCATGGCTGAATGGAGGGTTCAAACCCAGGTTTCCCCCTTTTTTCCCCTATGGGTGATTTCATTTTTTCTTTTTTGTATATAATTTTTATTAAGTTTTCTGTTTTACAATTTAAGATACTCATTTTACATCCTTAAGATATCAATGACTTCCCTTCTTCTCTTTCCATGGTTCATTTCACATATCATAAATCCCTGCGTATTTTACAAAAACTATGCCATTCAGTATTCCATTATTGCATCCATCAAAACTTATTTACACTGTTGAATTTATCTTAATGCTGCCAGCATTTTCAGCTGTACACAATTATTTCCAATATATTCAATAAATATTTTCCAATCCTCTTTAAACGTATGTTCTTCTTTTTCTCTTATTCTATATATGTTAACTCTAGTAACAAATCTAGCCACACTAGTAACAATAGCTCCAAATCTAACCCTCCACAGTTGACTAGGAATGCTTCAAGTTTCATAGTAAGAAAGCATTGAGCTAAAAGGTTTGACTTTGCTATTTAAATAAATAAATAAAACCAAGCATTCCACAATAATTTCCATGTACGGTGTTCTTTTAATTTGACACCAGTCATTTCTACTAGTAAAAACCCAAGCATTTTGAATCCAAGCTGAGATTCTCATAGATCCTAGGCTTCTAGAGTCTACCACACGTGGCAGAATGGTGATTAAATATTAGAATTGCATTTTCCCCTCTGCCGCCTGCAGTCTGTAAGCAACATGTTGTAACCTACTCATGAACTCATGGCCAAAAGTATATCTTATTTATGGTTGCTTTCACACTAGCCGCTTAACTTTGAATGACATTCCTTTGTGCACTCATGTTTTACAAAGAATCCAGATGGCACTGTTGCCAGTATATCACATTTCAGCATTTTCTGTGTTGTCCTTCCGTCTTGTTACTAACTTGATTTGTGTTGACCGTGCCTCCAAAACAACAACATTCACCCAATATAAACTGCAAGAGTATTACTAAGGCCTTTCAGGGCTACTGTGACTTTAATTAGAAGCTTCTTCCTTTTGGGTTCTTCCTCTAAATACTTTCTATTAAGTGCGGCTGCAGCATTACTAATTAATTGCCCCATAACTTACTTTTAATCAGTTTGTTCTTGTTCCCTATGTGTCTGGTTAATTAATGGTTTTTCCACATTCATTTTTCTTTTCATTTTTATTGTAAAAGGCAATATTTTTCAATTTTCATTTTTTAAAGAGAGAGGGAGAGGCGGCCAGTAACTAAAGCTTCTCTCCCTTGCAGAGAACCGGTTCATTATAATTGACCATTCATGAGGAATGCTGTGTCCACACTGAACAGAAAGCAATTAAAGGCAGAAGCCTCAAGGAGGATCTTGCTAATTAAAATAGCAGGGGGGCCTTGGTTGAACAGGAACTTGGACATGAGAGATGCACATTTCTAAATAATATTGCTGTAAAGAACCATGATTTTGTTTCCATTTCCATGTCCAGTTCATTGTGGAAAAGCAATACTTCAGAAGCACTAAAGGATGCTTTTCTGCTTTGCAGGTCATCAGTTATTACATGTGACCAGCTGACTGGAATTTGAAAAAAGGTAAAAAGATAAAGGTCCCCTGGATGGGTAAGTCCAGTCGACTTAACCAAAGGCGACTATGGGGTTGCGGCACTCATCTTGCTTTCAGGCCGAGAGAGCTGGCATTTGTCCACAGACAGCTTTCAGGGTCATGTGACCAGCATAACTAAACTGCTTCTGGTGCAACGGAACACCATGACAGAAGCCAGAGGACACAGAAATGCTGTTCACCTTCCTGCCACAGCGGTACTTATTTATCTATTTGCACTGGCGTGCTTTCAAACTGCTAGGTTGTCAGGAGCTGGGACAGAGCAATGGGAGCTCACCCTGTCGCAGGGATTTGAACCGCCAACCTTCTGGTCGGCAAGCCCAAGAGGCTGAGTGGTTTAGATCTTTTTTTTTTTTAATTAAATATTTATTGGTATTTTCAGAAAACACACAACAAACAAAAACAAAAAAAATAAGCAAAATATTCGAAACTAAACAAAAAAAAATAGAAAAAACACATACAGTTTCTGATACTTATTTTCCTCAACCTTATTTCTCAGACCTCCTCACACCTCCCCTTCTTGTATTCCAATTTAAATTGTCAATTCAGCAAGTCCTTAACTTATTTCTTCACCTTAACTTAAACATTTATTCTAACATACTGTTATTTAACTTTACTTCTTTTTTCCATTTCCTCCATTTATTTTTTAACAGCCTTATTCTCACTTAGTTAAAAAAAAAAGAAGAAAAAAAAACCAATTTCACCTTATTAAAGTTACACATCAATACTTATACCTCATTAATTTACTCTTGAACCTTTTTCCTAAGGTCGACCAAAATTTCCCTTCTACGGTTTACCCAATTTCCTTACCACTAACAAAATATAAAACAAACAAAGCAATGCAAATTATCCTTATGTACCCTTTGGATTCCCAACCTCCACCCACCCTTCTCCCGGTTCCAGTCCCCAACCAATATCCATCAGTCTTTATATTATTTATTTAGCCTGGAGATCTCAGGTCCGAGGCCCTTATGTCTCTCTCAGTTCCTTTCTGCCGGTCTCTTTGATAGACCTTGATGTTAAGCCCCAGGTCTCGGAGGGGCTCTGGCCCAACAGAATCGGTGTTGCTTCTAGCCAGTCCTCCATACTTAAAAGCAAAAGCAAAGCCTATGGGGTATTCCAACTCTTGTTTCAAATTTCTTTCAAATCCAAATGTCCCCACAGCTCCAGCTTCCACCTTCAACAAATTTATAATCCTCAGGTCTTCAGATCTCCTCAAAAGAGGATCTCTCCATTTTCCAAATTCCCAATCAAACCAGGCTTTCCGCATCCAGTTTTTATTGTCCTTTTTTGTCATCATGTCAGGCCTCATATTGTAGCTCTCCTTTGACTCCTGCGAACCTCCATCTCCTCCTTCGTTTTCTTCAAAAAGAACATATTGCTCCATCGTGTCTACGCTTTCGGTTTCATTTATTTGTTCAGTTGAATAGGCTTCCTGTTTCAAATCCTTATCAGACTCCAAGCTGTTGTTTACTGTCCAGTGTAATAGCGCTACCTCTGTAGACAAAGCATCGTACTCATCTTGTAAGTTTCCCAAGAGAACCAGTGCTCTGTCCAATTCTGCTTGGAATTTAGACACTCCAGCCATTTTTGTAATGTAGTATCCTTGTTACCCCTCTAGGGGGATTTAATTCCTTGATCTTCCTTTCAGCTCAAAAAACCAAAAGTCCAGTTATTTTGTATCAACCTTATTTTCAACAAGTTATCCCGAATAAACCAGCAAAAACAGTAGAAACAATGTTCTCTTTTTCCAGCTGACAACTAGCTGACTAGCAGCTCACTTGACAGCTGTCAAAATCTTCCATGCAACAGGCTTTCTCATCGGACGTTCCCGGGTCTGGGGGGGGTGTAGTTTCAGCTCCCAAAATTCTTTTTATCCTCCAGAATATCCTCTTATAATGTCCAAACCGTGAGGTCAGGATCTTTAGTTAAAAAAAAAAAGCAAGAAACAGATTCTCTCGACCTTAGCTGCCCAGTCCTTTGCTTTAAGTTGTTTACAAAGAGGGGGGGGGTGGACTTCCTTTTTAGCCCCTTCCCGCTCGTTCCAAATCCAAGATAAGAAATTTTTTAAAGTTCCAATCTCCGTATTACTCACGGGTTGATGTTTTAGGATCCAATCACTCTTAGAAGAAGTTGGCGCTCTCTGTCAATGGCTTGCGGCTTCACTCCGTAGACGAGGGAGTACTCTCAGCACCACGCCTTACCCTGCCTCCGTTCCGAAGCCTTTAAAAAGGCTCCGTCGCGGATTGGGGGGGCGCAAATGGTGCCCGCCGAGTCTCTGTGTTCACAGGCATCCGCGCCTGTGATTTTAAGGGTCCCCGCTTCGCCGCAGCGGCCAGACCCAGACGCTACGGAGCCGATTCCCTCCGGAGCTCGGAGGGAATCCGCCATTAAACAGTGGCACCAACCCGGAAGTCTCCTGAGTGGTTTAGATCACAGCGCCACCTGCGCCCCCTGTTTTGTGGAAAAGCAATACCTCAGAAGCACCAAAGGATGCCTTTTTGCATTGCAGGTCATCAGTTGTTACATGTGACAGCTGACTGGAATTAGAGCTGGAATGACATGGGCGAAGTATGGATTGCACAGGTAATTTGGTTATATTATAGATTGTATATATTCTACTTAAGCCACCTTCTTAGAAAGGAAAGTTAAGAAGGCAACAGAAATCTAAGCATATTTCCTTTGTCTTCAGCCTTACTGGCTGTCTAATATGTGTGGTGAGGTCTGCATTCCAAAGCATCCTTTGCTAGGATTAGTAACTGTTGTCAGAAAAAAAAACATCAACGTTCAGCTGAAGTACACAGGTTACTTTCATTAATATATGCAGTTTTATTAACACTTTGTCTTAGCACATTGCATTTTTGCACATACTACTTGCCTGGAGAAGTACCTTGCAAAATTCAGAGAAGCTGAAATTAAAATGGATGGCTGTTTCTTGGTTCACGTTATTGTTTCAGAAAGTGCAAATGAGTTAGATTTTCATTCAAATGTTGTTGTTGTTGTTTAGTCATTTAGTCGTGTCCAATTCTTCGTGACCCCATGGACCAGCGCACGCCAGGCACTCCTGTCTTCCACTGCCTCCCACAGTTTGGTCAAACTCATGTTGGTAGCTTCGAGAACACTGTCCAACCATCTCGTCCTCTGCCGTCCCCTTCTCCTTGTGCCCTCAATCTTTCCCAACATCAGGGTCTTTTCCAGGCAGTCTTCTCTTCTCATGAGGTGGCCAAAGTATTGGAGCCTCAGCTTCAGGATCTGTCCTTCCAGTGAGCACTCAGGGCTGATTTCCTTAAGAATGGATACGTTTGATCTTCTTGCAGTCCATGGGACTCTCAAGAGTCTCCTCCAGACCATAATTCAAAAGCATCAATTCTTCGGCGATCAGCCTTCTTTATGGTCCAGCTCTCACTTCCATACATCACTACTGGGAAAACCATGGCTTTAACTATATGGACCTTTGTTGGCAAGGTGATGTCTCTGCTTTTTAAGATGTGTCTATGTTTGCCATCACTATTCTCCCAAGGAGCAGGCGTCTTTTAATTTCGTGACTGCTGTCACCATCTGCAGTGATCATGGAGCCCAAGAAAGTAAAATCTCTTCCCCTTCATGTATCACTGCCTTGCTGTGGCGAAGGGGCTTGAATAACTCAGAGAAGCTATGAGCTATGCTGTGCAGGGCCACCCAAGATGGACAAGTCATAGTTGAGAGTTTTGACCAAACGTGATCCACCTGGAGCAGGAACTGGCAAGCCACTCCAGTATCCCTGCCAAGAAAACTACATGGACAAAGACAACAGGCATTCAAATGTAAACCAATTCAAATTCCAGCCCCCAGCCCTGCCTTGGAGACCACCAGCTGGCCTGCAGCCTACACAAATATGCACACAAGCTCAGACACACAAGTCACATCCTGTTGTCGCTCCAACAGTTCTCACTTGCCAGGTAGGGGAAGTGAGTCACATTGGATTTTCTGCCTTGGGTAACAAAATAATATAGGCTTTGGATGAGATGGAAAAACTATATTGGGTTGGCCTTGTGTGAAGAGAGTGGGCAGGACTTGCTTGAAGGTGATACCAGGTTCAATCTCTGGCACCTCCAAACTGCTGCATGAAAAACCTAGAGAGCCATTGCTAGTATTGACCCAGAGGACCAATGATATAACTCAGGATAAGGCAGCTTCCTGGGACGCAGGTGGCGCTGTGGGTTAAACCACAGAGCCTAGGACTTGCCGATCAGAAGGTCAGAGGTTCGAATCCCTGTGACGGGGTGAGCTCCCGTTGCTCAGTCCCAGGTCCTGCCAACCTAGCAGTTCGAAAGTACGTCAAAGTGCAAGTAGATAAATAGGTACCGCTCCGGCGGGAAGGTAAACGGCATTTCCGTGCACTGCTCTGGTTCGCCAGAAGTGGCTTAGTCATGCTGGCCACATGACCTGGAAGCTGTACGCTGGCTCCCTTGGCCAATAAAGCAAGATGAGCGCTGCAACCCCAGAGTCGGTCATGACTGGACCTAATGGTCAGGGGTCCCTTTACCTTTAAGGCAGCTTCCTATATTCCTATTGGTTACTTTTGAACAAATATGCATAAGATTCCACTAACACAAGAAGATTCCACTGACAAAAGCTTGTTACTTTAGCCAGATCATCTCTAGTATGTAGAAAGTGTCCTGCAAGTGCTACAATTATTGCTGAATTTTAGTTTCTTGTGAGCGAAATGAAAAGGACACCTAGACAGCTGAGGAGAAGAGGAAGAAAAACACCACCCCGTGCAATCATGTAGCCTATGGCATAATCTGTCCTCAGAAATATCGTTCTAGGGTTTATCCCAAATAAACCATTTTTAAAATCCTTTGGCGACAGTTGCTTTTTCAAGTGAGCTTATGAGAACTTAGTGGGGATACAAGAGTGAAATCGTTCAGAATGTTTCTGCAAGCGAGTTTCCCCCCACTTCACACCTGGACGCAGGATTAGAACCAGAGCCACTTTCAATCCTCTGATCCCATGAAAGAGGAAATAGGAGCAGGTGACACTAAGTGTGACCCCTGAGGGAAAATGTGTTGCGGTGTTAAAGAACTCATTTTTTAACTCGGAGTGCTTTCAGAAGGGATGCAAACAAGAGCCCTTGTGGGGCTAAATATAGCTATCCATGAATGGGAAATAAGTTTCTGAAAATAGAACAAGAAACTATAATATCAGAAGGATTTTTTTTTTATTTAAAAGAGGCATGCTGTTAATAAGCTGTTGTTCTAAAGTTGGTCAAATGCAGATGAAACAAAGCTAATCCTATCTTTTATCCTTTCCTCATTTCCATTCATTGCTTTCTTTTGCACAGCCAGAAAGCTTATTAGTCTTCCAAACGCTCGTCATCTCTCCCTTGAAAACTGCAGCAAAAGGGGGAAAATACTGACTAATATTAGCTCAGATTATAGTTTTGCACACCACCACAATATCCAAGCACTGCAAGATTCCAGCGTTTGTGTTTCCTTTAGAATGAGGGACAGTGGAGACTGTGGTGTCTTTATGATATATGGTTGAAAGGTAAAGGCCATTAGGTCTAGTCGTGGCCGACTCTGGGGTTGCGGTGCTCATCTCTCTTTATTGGCCGAGGGAGCTGGTGTACAAGTGGCCAGCATGACTAAGCCGCTTCTGGTGAACCAGAGCAGCGCACGGAAACGCCGTTTACCTTCCCACTGGAGCGGTACCTATTGATCTACTTGCACTTTGACGTGCTTTCAAACTGCTAGGTTGGCAGGAGCAGGGACTGAGCAACGGGAGCTTACCCCGTCACAGGGATTCGAACTGCCGACCTTCTGATCGGCAAGTCCTATTAACACATAAATACAACCTGAGCCTCTAATGGAGGGGTTCACAGCATTAACACCCCAGTAGGGCCTTGCTTCCTCTATAGCCACAGCCTTGGATTCAGACAGAAATCAAGTATCACTCTGACTCTTTGGCTTCCCAGCCTGTTGCTTCTAGCTTTACTCAATTCTCAGCTCTCACCTTTCTCTTTCTAAATACCAGGCAGTTGAGGGAAGGGGCCCACTCATTTGCCTGCCGCCCCCCCCCCCAATATTTTATAAAAGTTCTCACCATGGGAGTAAGATGAATGCACAAGAACTTACTTCTGAGTATGGTTTGGTTTTTGATGCATAGCTGGAATTATTTGGCCCCTTCAGAATAAGTCCCATTAAACACAGAGGACTATCTGGGTGAACATGGATATGTTTCTTTTTCACTTATTCTTAGGTTCATATTCCTATTGACCATTCATTGTAAGTGCTTTCATCATTACTGCTACAATAAACACTGTGTTGCTCTGGGGCCCTGAAAAGACCCCAGATTTTTGTGATCTGCCTTGAGGGATATCCACTTTTTTTTGGGAGAAGGTGGAATAATTATTATTATTATTATCATTATTATTATTATTATTATTATTATTATTATTATTTCAGCACTGATCTTACATCTGAAGCTGTGTGCACTTAGAAAAAATGAATACATGTGAGGATAATATTAATGTACGAGGAATTTGGTTACTATCTGCATGCTTGCTGAACAAATAAGATCCATATTGCAAGAGGTTTATATCTTCCAGAGATACAGTTTTAGTTTTACCAGGCCCATTATGAATTTGCACTGCAGCAGCGATGGGGAACCTGTAGCCCTCCACATGTTGTTGAACACTAGCTTACAGCATCCAAAGCCATTGGTCATGTTGGCTAGGGCAGAGTTAAAGATCTGTGTCATCTAAAAGACCACATGTTCCCTTTCCCTACATTACACCATTCTAGTGAATCAAATATTTTATTTCCTACTATATTAATTTCATTTTAAGTATACAACTTCAGCAGCATCAGTAAGAATGGAGGTAAACAAATCCAGATTGCTATCAGCAATTCAATAGCCGTGTTAATTAACTCTAATCCCAGACAACCATCATTAGTTCATATCACTGGAATAATCAAAACCAGTATAGACTAATCCATTATCCTCAATTAATTTCCCAGCTTCTGAAAGGGAGTAAACTTTAACCTGCTTTTAATAATCCGAAAACAAATCCTTAATGTTGTATAGATTCTAATTAACAAACTGTTTAATAAAGAAACCTTTAATTCATTATGATTACATTACGCTGCTCGCTAAAGTTCAGCAGAGATCGATTATAGCTTTGATTGCCTTCTTCTCACTTGAGTCCATTTCCATAATGTTTGTTAACTCAAAAATGCATCCACAACTGTGTTTTTGGAACTGGACTGGCCACATTCTCCTAGGTGGGTATATGTGGAGCAAATGAATGGCGAGAAGGCAAGGCTGCAAAGTTTCTCTATCCCTTGTTCGTAAGTGATGGATGAAGGGGGGTGGGGTCACATGAATTCCTCCGCCATGTTGAAAGCGCACATGGAGGGGCTTTGTGCTCTAGCCCCACCCAGCTTCACTACCACATTTAGCCAGTGTTTGCACATTCAGCTGACATCAGATGTGTGCAGATAGAGCTTCATGCAAGGAAGGGTGTTCCTTGCGTGGAAGAATTTTCCCAAGTGTTTTGAACAGTGTTCTGCTAAGCTAAAACTGAGTCTAGTGACCATAAAGTCTTGCCATGAGAACAAGTCCAGCACCTGTCAGACGGCAACCCATTTGCCTCATCCCATACAATTCAAAGGGAGCCACTGAGAACCAACACACTCTTGATGATGTCACAGGGACTGGAGCAGTGCCAAAATTTTGGAATGGGCTCGCACATAAGGATGAGTTGTGGGTTTATTAGTGCCTCTGAAATAATGGGTTTACTAATCAAAAATGCCCTCATTCTTTTCATACTACCATTGTCTCCAAAATTCATTTGAACTTTCTAAGTGCAGAACTAAAAAGCATTTTAATGAAGAATTATTCATTTTCTGAGTATAATGTGTTATAGCTAGGGTGATGTGTTGTTTGTCTTGAATTTGGAGAGATTTCATCCTGTGAAGTTTCTGGCAAACATCTGATGTCACACTCCTGGGGAGGGTGGGGGGAAAGATTTAATGAAGCTGTACAAAGGGATGTATGATTACTCTAGAGGATTATTACAGTTAATAACTCTTTTTCATTGAAATTGCATGTTATTTTAAATATATATCATATGTTATATGAAATATAAATATATTTGAATTTAGAAAGTGTAGATTCAGATCCCCACCTGAATCATCAAATATGCAATAATTGTTATTTGGCTGCTGTTGCATTTAAAGCAAAAGCAAAAACAAAACAAAAAACCCACAAGCAATTATCTAGAAAACCTGGATTCAAATCCCTCCTCGACTCTTCAGAAATACAGTGGTACCTCGGGTTACAGACGTTTCATGTTACAGACTCTGTTAACCCAGAAATAGTACCTCGGGTTAAGAACTTTGCTTCAGGATGAGAACAGAAATCGCATGGTGGTAGTGCGGCAGCAGTGGGAGTCCCCATTAGCTAAAATGGTACCTTGGGTTAAGAACAGTTTCCGGTTAAGAATGGACCTCCAGAACGAATTAAGTTCTTAACCCGAGGTAATAACACTGTTGTGCTTAAAACATGTATAATTCTTGTTCACAAAATCATAGAATTATAGAATTGTAGAGTTGGAAGGGACTGAAAGAGCCGTCTAGTCAAACTCCCTGCAATGCAGGAATTGCAGATAATTCAAAACAGTATCAACAAGGCAGCTACTGATGACAGGGAAGTCTTCCACAGGCATTAAAGACATGAAGGAACAAGACAAGTAATAAATTTAATAATAGGAAGGAACAAGATGGGTAATCATTATAAGTAGGAAAGGGCTTGAGGGGGCTGCACCATGACCCCAGCACCTGTCATCATATGGCTCTTTCTGGTTTCCCTATATGTAATATCTTCAGTGGGGAAATTCTTCTACTCGTGGAGCAACCCATGTGATTACGAAAGGTGGTTGATCTTGGTCTTAATCATACATAGAGCTTTGATGAATAGGAAAAGTTCCCTTCTGCAATCATCATGGTAGAACACAAGGAAACACTGCATGGTGTGCAACTATGGGAGGAGGAGCCAACGAGATTGCCCTGCAGACCTTTTCTACTTTTGCTGCCCATTCATGGCTATGATACCTGATGAGGGTTTGAGTGTATTTAGCTTTCTCAATAATATATCAAGTACATTACCAGGAGCCTCCTGCAGCCTTAAAGCCAATATTCACACTCCCAACTCTGCCTTTCTGTCACTCCTCATCTCCTCCCAAGCATGGCACTCAGACATTTTATTCACTCAGTCAATCATTCAAGCATAACTAGCTGATTGACTCCTCCACCAATTGGATGGCGTATCTTGAGAGGCACCAATCATATTTTGTCATTAGTCTCCATGTGATTCAGACTGCATGGAGAGAGAGTGGGGCCACATGCAGGAGCTCCATCTCCACCACTGTGTCCTGTGCCAGCCACTCCCTAATGCTGCCAATGCACAAGGAAATCTGAAGATGGAAGCTTGCTGAACATACATAGGCTGCCCCATGGTTTGGAGTCCTGCGTGCTCAGGATTCCAGTTCACTGAGACAGCTTATGGACATTCAGTAGGCTTCCGTTCTTCAGACATTTCCCCATAGACAACATGGTGTCTGTACCCAACACATGGAATGTGATGGTGGAGCTGATGCACGTGGTCCTTCTGTGTCAAGCGCTACACATAATCTGGATCACATGGAGACTAATGTCTGAATAGGGTGTGGTGAAATGCCCCTTCAGCCATGAAGCTTATCAAATAAGCATAACCTTGGGCCTCGCAGGACTGCTTGGGGAAGGGTATGATGCAAATGTAGGGAATAAAAATAAATGTGGAGGTAGGTGTCAATAAATGTGAAGCTTCCCATGGTTTACAAACAGTTGTCTCGCTATGTAATGAAACCGAGGATTACCTGTTTGTGCTAAAGAAAGTGGGGTGGGGGAAAATCTGGTCGATTTGGCTGAATGCATACCTGTGTCACTAATGTGCCCCTAGATGCACAAAGGTAATTACCTGGAGGTAATTGCCCAGTTTCTTAAAAATGATTTTATCACGGGTCTTTGGAATGGGAGTTTAATTAAAGAAATTAGGACAGACGATGTCTGTATGTGGAAGAAACATTAAGGGAATTAAGGCCATCATCTTGAATATCACAGCTCAGCACCAAGTGCCGTCTGTTTTGTGCAAGAGCACAGCGCCACTGTAATCTTTTTCACAAGCAGGTATATTACCTGGAGGAAGAATATGGATAAAAATATTTAAGCAAACACAAAATGAGTTCAGAATGCTTAATTGGATCTCACCAAATATAGAAACAAAGTTAATCAAATAATTAGGCAAACAGTCACAAGCTTGCTCATGGCATTTTTACAAACCAGGTCGACATTCTGTCAAGGAAATATTTCTAGCTGAGGCCAGATTGAAGGAAAAGTCCAGAATAAAATTGCTTGAATCTAAGGTTAAGTGATTTATTTATATACATGTCTAATCAAAATTTAAAACTATCTCAGACCATTTTAGTTGCCAGGGGTTCCTGTCTTCTGCAGGCCAGTACAATTTAGAGGTGCATTATTGCCACAACAAATACATTCTCTACATCAGGCATGGCCAAACTTGGCCCTCCAGATGTTTTGGGACTACAACTACCATCATCCCTAGCTAACAGGACCAGTGGTCAGGGATTATGAGAATTGTAGTCCAAAACATCTGGAGGGCCATGCTTGGCCATGCCTGCTCTACATAAAGCATAAAGAGAGAAATCCAACTGTGAAGAGATGGTTTTAAAATAAAATAAATATAAAGCATCAAAAAAGGTGTAAGGTTTTACAATTAAACCATAAATCATAAAAATGTAAGATTGCCACTAACTTTGTTAGCATCAAACTCCAAACATTGCTAATTAATTTCTGAAGTTTCCATGAGATTTAAGGTGGTCTTGCTGCAAATGATGCACCTTTTGTATTAATGTTGTCTGTCCTGTGATGGTTCCAATTAAGAGGTACATAATTGTTGATGTAATAGGCAATACAGTGAATAATGAAGAAGATACTCTGTATCACTTGGATCCATGTAACATCCCTTAAGGATTCTGTTGTCAGTGACTGAAAGCCGAGAGAAGTGAACTCCTTTCTAGAGGAGGGAAATGACAAAACAGACACTTTAACATGTATGACTTTAAAAGAATAGCCACAAGGGAAAGAGCAAGATATCTTTATTGCATTTCAATATTTCATAGTCGGTGCTGAAATGTAAGTTGATGCCTCAACTGGATTTAAATACAGTAATTTGGTAATGCTAGTAACAACTTCAATAACATTTGCACATTTTAAAGTGTTTCCTGTTCCACTGAGCTGAGTATATGTCCTACAGTAGCCTCCCTTGTAGGAGTGACCCAATATATGTCATGGCCTAAGGCAAAGGATGATATAGTCCCTCTTCTCCATTCTATATACAAAAGTCATCTGAACTGCCAATTGAATCTTATTTTGCTACTGGCAGTGGGATAATATCCACCACTGCACCAAGACAGCAGAACAGTTTTGTAGTCCTAGGACAGATCATATCATATGTTGCAGAGAGGGATTTGAAAGAGAGATTCTTACTCTCTCATAGCAGAGTTAAGCACATTGGTGATTGCTCCAAACAAGTTAAAACTTGGTTACATCTACATCTGCCCTCATCTACCTTTAAACAGCATTCCCCATGAAAAATACTTGGGCTAGAACAGGTTTTCTCAACCTCGGCCCTCCAGATGTTTTGAGACTACAGTTCCCATCATCCCTGACCACTGTTCCTGCTAGCTAGGGGTCATGGGAGTTGTAGGCCAAAAACATCTGGAGGGCCAAGGTTGAGGAAGCCTGGGCTAGAATAAATAGCAGGCACTTAAAAAGGTAAAGGGACCCCTGACCATTAGGTCCAGTTGTGACCGACTCTGGGGTTGCGACACTCATCTTGCTTTATTGGCCGAGGGAGCCAGCGTACAGCTTCTGGGTCATGTGGCCAGCATGACTCTGGCGAACCAGAGCAGCACACAGAAACACCGTTTACCTTCCCGCTGGAGCGGTACCTATTTATCTACTTGCACTTTGACGTGCTTTCGAACTGCTAGGTTGGCAAGAGCAGGGACCGAGCAACAGGAGCTCACCCCGTTGTGGGGATTCAAACCGCCGACCTTCTGATCAGCAAGTCCTAGGCTCTGTGGTTTAACCCACAATGGCACCCACGTCCCAGGCACTTATAGCTTTATAACAGGCACTTAGTTTTGCAAATAAGTGAATGTTTTACTCACAGAATTTCCAGAAGTTACAGCAAACATATCTCTATCTGCTGGCAGTAAAACAAAGATGAAAATTTTTCCAAATTACTTAAAGAATAATAAAAAAGAATCATGCAATCTATGGGTTAGCAACAATGTAGGCTTTAAAATCCCCCTTTGGGGGAGATTCTATTTGTTTGGTTTTTCTTGCAGGTGGGAGCCATTGGACACATAGCTGCTTTTTGCATCTCGAGGCCCCAAGACCCACCCCCAAAATAAATACACACGGACACTTATATTAGTTTAAGTTTTTGGGCAAATTTTGGCCACAACTTTATTGAAATACAATCATGTGAGCGGTATTGGTTTAGGCATTGACTCCCCACTATAACTGGCTCCACCTCTCAGGGTGATCGTCGAATGGGGAAAACCAAACGAGGGAGCAAGGTCAATGAGGACCAACCTAAGCTCACCCCGGGGTTCCTGTGGTCCTAGAATGGCCCTAGCCCCTCAAGCGGACTTCGGACAAGATCCAGGACCCCCAGGTTCCTTTAACAGAATACCCAGTTCCTGGAGGGGCAGGTGATGGCCGCACCTCCCCTCCCCACAATTCATCTGAGCCAATGCCTAACCACCACCTTACAAGTTGTGACGATTTGCTAAGGGGTAGGCAAAAACCAAAAGGCTAAAGCCAATCTACCAAATGGAAAAAATTCCTACTCAGCCCCTGTTCCAAAACAGGCGACCCAAACCAAAGCAAGGCCAAGCGACTCTACCTAAACTAGTAAGGGTGGGCGGGTGTTCAGCCGTGCAAATGCAAGTGCCCCACTTGCATCACACTGCTGTTTTTAAAGCCCCTGGGATCACGCCACCTACTGGCTATTGGCTAAAACCGACTGGCATGATCCCAGGGGAATGGCCAGGACTTCCTGCTCCTCCTCCCCCATTTTAACCCTGTCAGGTGAGCTCTTGGGTCCTGAGTGCAACCAGGACCCTCTATTATGAGGATCCCATTTCTTTGCTTGTTCCAGGAAGCACACAGAAGAAAGAAATTGAGAAGGGAAAGAGCAAAGGCTGCTGAGAGCTTACTAAGCCACACCCTCAGGGCTCAGGTTAACCCTTTCATGCATGCAAGTGTGAGTCACTAACTGCGTGTTACAGCATGTTCTACACTGCTGTGTCATCTAACAGAGAGGAATGGCTAGGAGGCCACAGTCAGCATCCTACATGCTTGAGGAGTCCGCCTCAGTCTGCCTAATAGACAGTTCGCCCTCCCTTGTTTTCTGAGTTGCCTCAAGATAGAAATTTTGAAACCCTGTTATAGAGCAATGGGATAACATTTCCATTTGAAAAAACCATTTAGTTTTCCTTTAATTTATCTCTCCTTCTGTTTTTCATTATTGTGCTTAGGTCTGCTGACCATAAAACTCCAAGCTCTACTTGCATATGAGATGCCGTAATGTTCCTCTTCAAGCACACAGTAAGGAGGACATTAAAGAGTCCTTTAAATACTTTAATTTCTCTGTAAGCATTGTTATTCCTTGTAGGACAATCAAGCATATCCCTTTATCCAGAAAATTATGGACAATTTGTGTACATAGTCCAGTAAGTCTTGTTTTTTTATGCCTTTGATTGCCTGACAACCATGAAAATGCCTGATGATTTTACAGTCATAATAGCAACTTTTGAAACTGGGCTTTTCCTTTTGTAGCAATCTTTTTTTTCTTCTTCTTCTATGATTATTCAGCAGAGGTATTCTTTTCACTTCCTTGAGATAGTCTTTGCTACATAAGTATATGATTTCCCCATGTGCTCAGACACTTGCAATACTGTGAAGGGCTTGAGTGGATAGCTCCCTATCTTAGGAGACAGAAAAGTCTGTGTTCACCAAGATTGAAAGTTAGAAAAGACTAATTCATGTGTTATTTAGCTGAAACCTTAGCTGAAATCCTCTAATCCACCACTGCACATTGCATTGCATGGCAGTGGCTGAAGATGTTTCCTAAGCCTGGAAATGCTTGAAACAATGGAAGATGAATCATACAGGAACATCTTTTAAGAAAATGATCACACAATAAGACATTCCTTGAATGGGGACTAAGAAGCTTGAATCAGAAGTGGAATTTCAGGACTTGAGACTGAGTCCTACTGTCTCAGGTCTCTTCTGACTGAGAAAATGATAAGGATGTGCACTGTTGCCTCCTGAGCATGCCAGGCACCATAGGTAGACACCTGACTAGCTGGAGGCTCTCTGGGTACCAAGAGTGAAGAGACAGGCATCACCTTTCACATGTCTTGTACTCTTCTTATGGGCAGTTGTGCAGTTTGGGCAGTGGGGGCATCCATGAGTTTGGTTTACTCAAGTAGGAGGGTCCACTGAACACAAGGGACCTTTAAAAGCCAGAGACACCATTGTTCCTGTGAAAGCCTTTGGATTGGCCCAACCTGGTATATGTACTAGGAGCCTGGCCTTGTGCCCTTCCATGACCTCTGGATTTATTGGTTTGAAAAACATATCCCTCAACCTAGATTCAGGTACAGCTGCTCTCAGTACTGTGTCCCTTGTGTGCACTGGATAATATATAAAGGAAGATGAGAAAGAGGATAAAAGGAGCTGTAAGATTAAACTTAAAAAGGTAAAGGGACCCCTGACAATTAAGTCCAGTCGCGAATGACTCTGGGGTTGCAGCGCTCATCTTGCTTTACAGGCCAAGGGAGCCAGCATTTGTCTGCTTCCGCAGACAGTTTTTCCGGGTCATGTGGCCAGCATGACGAAGCCGCTTCTGGTGAAACCAGAGCAGTGCACGGAAATGCCATTTACCTTCCCACCGGAGAAGTTTTGCCCTAAGTTTAATCTTAGGGACGTGGGTGGTGCTGTGGTCTAAACCACAGAGCCTAGGGCTTGCCGATCGGAAGGTCAGCAGTTCAAATCCCCTTGATGGGGTGAGCTCCCGTTGTTTGGTCCCAGCTCCTGCCCACCTAGCAGTTCAAAAGCATGTCAAGTGCAAGTAGATAAATAGGTACCACTCCGGCGGGAAGGTAAATGGTGTTTCCGTGCACTGCTCTGGTTCGCCAGAAGCAGCTTAGTCATGCTGGCTACATGACCCAGAAGCTGTCTGCGGACAAACGGCTTATAGAGCGAGATGAGCACGCAACCCCCTAGTCATCTGCAACTGGACTTAATGGTCAGGGGTACCTTTACCTTTAAATTACATCAGCTTAAGTACTTCTGGGTAAGCCCTGACTGAGCTGGGATTATGGATTTGTTGTAATGGCTCACATGTGTTGCCCTGGCTAAGCTCATCTGGGAAAGCCCAAGACCCACCACATCCAAACTCTGTCAACTCTGTGAACTTGTGCATCGCTACAATGCTTATGAAATCATACCAGAAGCTGAGATACTGCCATAGTGCAAAGCTTCTTGGACTCCATCCTACAGCTTTTGGCACCACGCAGTGTGGCATAAGGTGTAGCTATCTAATAGGATTATTTTTTTTAAAAAAACTTTCACTTCTTCTGGTTTCTAGCCCTCTAATATACCTAGAACTAGCCTGGGACATTTTGCTTAATACTTACATTTGAACTGGCGCTATTTTGAGAACTCTGACTAATTTATTTTGTCAACATTGGCTTTGCTTAATTCAATTCAGCCCTCCTGGCTAATCAAATCAGACACTTGTTTCCACTTCTGCAAATATGACATAAATTCGAATAAATTTCAGAATAACCAAATCAAGAGCTATAATAGCAAAGGACACGTCAGAAATTTAAGCCAAACAATGAACTGCAAATTCTCAAATGACTAACCAAAAATAAATAAAAAATATACCTGCCTACATCCCTCGAATAAGGCTCTGAATTAATTCTACATATTTAAAAGAACTCCAAATCTAAATATTTGAATTGAAAGCTTACCTGGAGCAGTGGATTTAACTCAAGGGCCAACTACAGTATCAGTAATTAGGAGTAGTATGCAGGTTCTGTGTAAAGTATATTTTACAATTTCTTTTGGAAGTTAATGAAGGCAAAAAATATTGAGCAGGGTATAGCTATGTGGACTCCAGCAGGAATAGAGAAGGGTTGCATAAACATCTCATTGGTTGCCCTAAAGAAAGTTGAGATCCTGGAAGAGATCACTTCAAGCACTCATAGAAGGTGTGTGGGAACTTGGGAAATGTCTGTCTCCACTAATTCTGCTGCCTGCCTTATTATCCCCCAAACACTTAACTTTGGGAAGAAGAAGGAGGAGGAGGAGGAGGAGGAGGAGTAGTTTGGACTTGATATCCCACCTTTCACTCCCCTTAAGGAGTCTCAAAGCTGCTAACAATCTCCTTTCCCTTCCTTCCCCACAACAAACGCTCTGTGAGGTGAGTGAGGCTGAGAGACTTCAGAGAAGTGTGACTAGCCCAAGGTCACCCAGCAGCTCAGTAGGGAACTCATACTATTTGCATAATTTTTTTCTAGGGAGAAGGTCCATCAGTATCTAGAACAGAGCAAACAACAACATCCAAATGGTCATCTCCTTTGGCTGGTGCTGGGACATACAGTGGGCTGAGTCTGTTTTTGAGATCCAATTCAGGAGAAAGTTGTCACTCAGGGAACTGGATGTGATACCATTCCCCCTACCTGTCGTAGCCAATATGTCACCTTGATGAGCCACCACCAGCCCTATCTGCTTTGACCTGTAAGGCAGCAGTGGCTTAGACTTTGACTGCAAAATCCCCACATTCCAGTCTGTAAGCAAATAAAGACAAAACAAGCTAAAAAATTGTTGTGTCAATTTTCTTCTGGCTGGCAGTTAATGATTGAGGTGTCAATCATTCCTTGTGTTTTATACTGAAGTGCCAATCTAGCAAAAGGTAAAGTTGTATTGTAGCCAGAAGAGGCTTGCTGGTGGGGCAGGGATGGGGCAGAGCTGCTAACCCTTGTTTCCTGGAAGTGGGCTGCTTTTGCTTACTGGGAGGGGAAGGGACAAGGTGGTGGAGAGGCATGGTTTGAATGGACTGGCCAGACTGCCAGATTGGCTCTGACAGTGCGTTTGCACCACATCAACCTCCCTGCAGCCTTGCTTTTCTCTCTGCTGGAAAGCAATGGTGACACAACTTCTGGGAAGCTAGCATACTAGCTCTGCCCAACCCAGTGAGTCCTTCTGATCATTAACTGATAGGATTGAGCAGGAAGAGAGGAAGAGAGAGCAGAAAACAGCTCACCTACTGTCATAGACTTCATCCCAATGAGGCAGAGCTTGGGAATGCTCTCTTGCCTCTCCTGTCCTCTCACAGGTTCTGCTGATGGGTAAGTTATGGCTCCTTTCTCCCCCTGTTAGCTAAAGTGAAAATGTGCAGAGACAAGACATTTCTAGGACTCAGCAAGAAAGATGAATTTGTTTCAAAACTCAAGACATCATCCCGACCTTGTTGGCTTTCACTCAGCTGTCAGATTCTTTCATGCTCTGAGTTGCCTCCAGTGATTCATTCAGTCACTCTTCTAGCAGCATGGTGGTGGTCCCTAGAAGAGCTGAGGCTTTGCTGCATTTGCTGAAGTGCAGGGCCAAACTGTTTGCTAGAGTCCCAACATGAAAGCTACAGAAAGGAAAAAAGGGGGGGGTAACACCATTTCTATCCGCTAAGTGTTACTTACCATACGTGGAAGAGAGGTGGGGAGAAATTTGGCTTTTAATGCAAACCCGCGTTTCACAAAACAATACACAAACTGAAATGCAGCAATCCTTGGGAATTTAAGCCTCTCCAAATGTTGTGATGCAGTTCTCCAACCAAAAAAGCAAAGGCACATTTGGGAGAAGTATGCCGAAAATTCATATATTGGTAGAAATAAGATACAAAGATAGATTAATAGCAGCATGGGGACAATCATATTGGAATCATAGGAGATGGAAGAGTTAATCAGCAGAGACAGGGTTGTTGTTGTTTAGTCGTTTAGTCGTGTCCGACTCTTCGTGACCCCATGGACCAGAGCATGCCAGGCATTCCTGCCTCCCGCAGTTTGGTCAGAGTCATGTTTGTGGCTTCGAGAACACTGTCCAACCACGTCGTCCTCTGTCGTCCCCTTCTCCTTGTGCCCTCAATCTTTCCCAACATCAGGGTCTTTTTCCAGGGAGTCTTCTCTTCTCATGAGGTGGCCAAAGTATTGGAGCCTCAGCTTCATGATCTGTCCTTCCAGTGACCACTCAGGGCTGATTTCCTTCAGAATGGATGCGTTTGATCTTCTTGCAGTCCATGGGACTCTCAAGAGTCTCCTCCAGCACCATAATTCAAAAGCATCAATTCTTTGGCGATCAGCCTTCTTTATGGTCCAGCTCTCACTTCTATACATCACTACTGGGAAAACCATGGCTTTAAGTATACGGACCTTTGTTGGCAAGGTGATGTCTCTGCTTTTTAAGATGCTGTCTAGGTTTGCCATCACCTTTCTCCCAAGGAGCAGGCGTCTTTTAATTTCATGACTGCTGTCACCAGGGTTACCCAGGGTTACCCAGACAGGGTTACCCAGCAGGAAAAAGTGGGCTGGGAGAGGCAGGGTGCCAAACAACTCTGGTTTAAATCTCTCCTCTCTCTTGATCATCCCTCTGTTGCTCAGCTTGACTGAGGAGCAGCTGGGAGTGGAGAATAGGAGGCTGGACTTCAGAAAGCATCTTCTGGTCCCACACACTGCTGGAAGATTATCTCCAAGAGAGAATTCAGCTCTTGATAGGAAAGGGTTTTCCACTAGTGCTCTCATTGCTGCCATCTTTTCAAGGCTCTAGGAATAGATTTTGACAGGTCAGAAACAAAGGCTATGTGCATATCCTCTGAAGTTATGTCAGAATTCATCTTCTGGTCAATACGAAAACATTTTGATATTTCCCACAAAATATCAAAACAGGGAATTAAACAATGGGCAAAAGATTATGATTTACTTTTTACATCCAACTATTGAAAAACTGGGACACGGGTGGCACTGTGGGTTAAACCACAGAGCCTAGGACTTGCCGATCGGAAGGTTGGCGGTTCGAATCCTCGCAACAGGGTGAGCTCCTGTTGTTCGGTCCCAGTTCCTACCAACCTAGCAGTTCAAAAGTACGTCAAAGTGCAAGTAGATAAATAGTTACTGCTCCAGTGGGAAGGTAAACGGCGTTTCCGTGTGCTGCTGTGGTTCACCAGAAGCGACTTAGTCATGCTGGCCACATGACCCGGAAGCTGTATGCCGGCTCCCTCGGCCAATAAAGCGAGATGAGCGCCACAACCCCAGAGTCGGCCATGACTGGACCTAATGGTCAGGGGTCCCTTTACTTTACTATTGAAAAACTGCAAAAGAGACAGTAAGAAACAATTACTTCTGCCAGGAGAGCGGATTTTAATCCAGTCCTACTGCCTGTGATTATAGCTCTTCTGGTGCCATCCAAGATGTGACCTACCCAACTATTTTAACAGCTAAGGCAAGTCTTAGAAGTGAGAACCCAAATGTTCCTTGTTTATTTCTTTGAAGGTAATAATTTTGTATCCTCTCTGTTTTGTTAATAAGCCTACCCTTTTTGGTTAAATGAAACTTGTATGCTGTCGTGACAGACTGGGCCCTGAATGGCCCTCTTGAACCCATCCTACATGGCCGTGATGGCTGGGGGAAATTCCCCATTGGCCAGCAATCATGTGCATTCTGCTGCCAGGAAGGAAATGAAGAGTGAGGGTCTGCAACCAATGCCCACCAGGAAAGTGGTAAGCGTCCATTCTGAACCCTTAATTTTCCAAGTTCCTAAATTATTGGGGGTGGGACCTACACAAGTACAGCAAGTGCTGACAAAGTTAAGCCCCAAATATGTGAAGGGCTACATAAGCTAGAGATGTTGAGGGCTCAGAGATGAACACTAATCATATGGTATAGGATCAGAATATCTGAATAGGTTTAGATGGTATATAACACCAGTGCAGATAGGGAGAATGTATAAAACTGGCTCAAATATATGTTGGAAATGTAAGGAAAAAGAAGGGACTTTTTATCATATGTGGTGGGACTGTAGTAAAATTTAAGAAAATTGGGAAATGATATACAATGAGTTGAAGAAAATGTTGCAATTAACATTTGTAAAAAAGTCTGAAGCATTCTTGTTAGGGATTGTAGGAAAAGACCTGCCAAGGAAACTAAAAAACATTTTCATGTATGCGACAACGGCAGCAAGAGTCTTAATAGCACAAGAATGGAAGAATGAGGAAATCCCGACTAAAAAACTGTGGCAAGAGAAACTGATGGACTATGCGGAATTGGCGAAATTGACACACAAACTACGTGATAAGAACAACTGTGACTTTAAAGAAGAATGGGAACCTTTTACAAAGTATTTAAAGAAACAGTAAAATGAACTGGACTCCTTGGCAGGTTTTGAATAAACATTCACAAACTTTTTATTGGTAATATACAGATAGATAAATCAAGGATCTTTACAATTTTATAATATGCAGAGAATAACATGTGATGAGAAACCAGAGAGAGGAGCTGAGGGAAGTTGGGGGGGGGGGAGAGAAGAAGAAGAAGAGGAGGAGGAGGAGTTTGGATTTGATATCCCACTTTATCACTATCTGAAGGGGTCTCAAAGCGGCTAACATTCTCATTTCCCTCCCTCCCCCACAACAATGGATCTATCCTATATGGAGATAGTCCCAGTGTCCTCTTTGGCTGAGAGCCAACAAAGCAATTCTAGCTAAAAGCTGCTTCCCCAATGACGGAAAAAGTCAAAGAGAGAGAGGGTGTTGCATGCCTTGTCCTTTTTTGTTACCTGGACAGCTAAGGTCATGCCCACCTCTAGTCACATGCACAGGAAGTATGTCCCAGGCAGGATGAAACAGGAAGTTTTTGACTGGCTGGAACAAACATTCCCCCACCTGTCCACTCTAGGAAAACAAGGGATGTTGTACTTGACTGCTACTTACGTATCACATCCCACACCCATGAGAAGCCTGCCAGCAGAAGCTGAGCTAAACAGCAGTCTCCCCACTTGTGATTCCTAACAATTGGCATTCAGAAGCAGTGGAAGTAGAAGCTAGTAATCAGGCTAATACCTTCCTTGTAAGGTGTGTCCCTGTAGACCTTTCCTACCATCTGATCAGCAGGAACTTAATACTTTCCCCTTTTTATTTTATTTTAAGAACTATACATATGGAGCTCTGACTTCTCTTTTTGGATTACACAGTCCATTCAAAGCTAACAAGCAGGGGCTGCTGACTCAATGCTGACTTTAATGTTTCCCTTTTCCTTTTTATTCCCCACCCCAGACAAAACGTTATGACTGTAGCTTGGCAACTGTACTTGATTGCTTTGCTTGAATTTATGCTGCTGTTTTTAATTTCTTCAAACCACGTGTCCCTTCTGGGTGATTCGGAAATGCAATAAACAATTAAATAAGGAAATAAGGTCGCTTCTACCTTTGGAATTTGCGGGCCAAGTTGAGCTAAAATTTCCAGCCCATCGTTTATCTGGTATTACTGCTGAGGGCAGGTAAATGATGAAAAGAATAAATGACAGAGCTGCATGCGACACATTTTTCCCCTCTCTAAGAACTTATTTAAAATGTCATTTCCACAGAGAACAACAATAACCATTATGTATAAATTCACACATAAATGCACATGCTGTATTAATACCCTTCAGAATATCTCCAGGCTTCATTGAACAGGAATTTAATGGTTCAAAGGGTCACTTTTAAAACAACTTGTTTGCTGAGCAATTTTTCAGAGTAGCTAAATGAGTTGTCTCGAGATACAAATTCTCACAGATGGAAAATGAGGAAGTTGAGCAATTTTTTAAAGAAAGCTTGTTCTTTTCTTATTTACAGCCTTCTTCAGATGCACTCAGAAATCTGAGTAAATTTCTTACACGGCTGTTTCTAATGACAGATCAAGAAGGAACCGGGGACAGTGACGCAAGAGTAGCAGGGTATAAAGTTAGCAATTGCAAACAAGTTTAACCTTATAATTTTTTTTGAAGTGTTTGCATGAGTGAAAGTGTTCATATTGCAGCAGGGGGGAAAGGCTGGTTTCTTTATATTTTATGGTGGCTATACAAATATTAAATATCACCATTTTTATTGGGTGATTTGTAAATGGTCATTCTTGGACTGGTTCTCCTCCCCCAACTTACAAACAGTACTTCTGTGTGGATTGTGTCTTTTTGTTAGTCTACCTCAAGCCCTCCAGACGGTTCCCATTGCCTTCTGATATTGTCTATCAGAACAATTCAAGAAGCATGGGCCTTACTTGCCCTCATTTGCCCTCAGTGGCATTACTGATAAGATGTTTAATGTCATTCCACTCACTACACAATTCCTGTTTGATTGCGACCTCCTGTGTGACTTAATTCAAGTAATAAAAAGAAGCAGCAACTAGCAGGTTGGGGACTGAGAGAAAGTAGCAGAAACTAAGGCAAGAGCAATATCAAAAAGTGTAGAAAAGCGAAATATTTACATCATGGGTAATTTGGAACATATTTCCACCCCACTATTAGTGCTTGTTTGCCTCAAAAGTGAAACTGCATATATACAGTATAGGTAAAAGGTTAAGGTCAAGGACCCCTGGACAGTTAAGTCCAGTCAAAGGTGACTATGGGGTGTCGTGCTCATCTCGATTCAGGCTGAGGGAGCCAGCTTTTGTCCACAGACAGCTTTCTGGGTCATGTGGCCAGCATGATTAAACCGCTTCTGGTGCAATGGAACACCATGACGAAAGCCAGAGTGCATGGAAAAACCATTTTCCTTCCCACCACAGCGGTGCCTATTTATCTATTTGCACTGGTGTCTTTTTGAACTGCTAGGTTGGTAGTATAATCACACACAATGAAATGAGTTGGCTTCAGAACTTACTTCTCAATCCAAGCTCTGGATCTACCAGGCTGAATTGGGTTAGGACACAAAGCTATTTCCCACTTCCAGGGAATGGGGACCTAGATTGGAAAACCCACCTACGGACAGGCCACCATGTGGAATGTCCATCCACTGCTGACCCTCCCTGTGAAACAATCCAAAGCAGGCTATGTTGACTGATAACTGGTGTGGTCAAATTGACAGAGCTGCTCTCCTCCCAGCTAATGGAGTTATCTTCAGCCCTGGCCCCTCCCAGCTGCTACTCGGTGGACTTTGTATGAAATGTGTGTGTGTGTGTGTGTGTGTGTGTGTGTTGGCAGCTTGCTGGTGACTGCACCAAACTGGTGGACTCCACCAATTTGGATTCCTGCGCCTGCCATTCTTAGAGATAGATCCATATTCACTAACTCAATTCTCAATGATTGAAAGGATTTCATAAAAGTGTGGCTCCAATCCTATATGTTAAATTGCAGAAGATATTCCCTCCTTCCACCTGCTTCACATTTGTGCTCACTGTCTATAAACTTTTGAAATTGCCTTTGCATGTGTTGCTAGCCACCTCAAATTTAGGAAGGGTGAGATTAAAATAAGTATAATAATGAATAGATGGAGTCAGGATCAGAGTGTTTGTTCCTTTTCTTTTGCTTCATTAAGAGTATATTCAGTATGTTGCCTCTTTTCAATTAGCATTAATTTAAGTGCCAAGGTTTATTTTTGCATGATTGCGTGTGCACCTACACACACACACACACACACACACACAGCAATTACAAAATAGATAGCAGTGCCATAGTAAGCCAGGAATACTAGCATTCAAAACAGATGAATGCTACACCTATGTAGAGTTGAACATTTTATCTTCACACAAACCACACTATCACTGAGGAATGAATATAATATAGACCTCTGTTCTTGCTGTATTTATGTACAGGCAGCAATAACTCTGGCCTGCAAACCAAATTTATAGTTCTTTCTGCTTGGATGGAGAATTAGTATTATCTAGAAACATATTGGGGAGGGGGGAGAGATGATGGTTTATCAGAACTTGCCAGCTATATGTATTAAGGCCATATACCTTACATAGGAATCACAGCCTGAAAATATATAACAAAATATATAACCAAAGTTATGTTCTCATATTTTCATTATTAATAATAATGAAAATATGTGCTCCATAAATATACTTTTGGTCTTGCTTCTTTTACACCACTGCACAGCTGCATGCTACCAACTCCAGGTGAAACATTTCCTACCAATTCATCACCTTTTACACTGATTTAAGAGAAGTACTGAAGCCATAATATTTTCCATTTAGAATGGTGGGTCCCTTTGCTCAAGCGGTATAAATCAAGATGAAGTTAAGGCTGGGAATTTTGTCCCGAGTTTGAAACAATCAGTTATTTCCCAAAGACATAATGAAATCTACAAGTTAGCTTCAACTTTCCCTGTTCCTCTAGGTAACCCTTCTTCAGCTAATTGAATATAGACATAAATGAGAGTGCATATAAATATGCATGGATGGACATGCTTTTCGGACACAGTAATGTTGTTAATGGTCCATTTCAATCTGTTCTCAAAAACTAAGTTGGGTGGGAATTGAAGACAACAAAGTAAAATGCTTCCGAATATTGTAAGAGACAAATTATAACTTTAATACAATATAAATATATAAAAATGTGATCAACACAGATAAAATTACAAGAGTGTATAATATGAACTTCATTTTTGTATTCAGGTGAACTCTTTATAGGATATTTTTTAGAGGGAAAGGGAAAACAGCTATCCATTACTTTAACTTGCCTCCCCTTTTCTTTCCTCCCTGTTCCACTGACATAAGCCTTATCATCAAATGAATGGTAAGGGACCTCCAAAGCCATCTAGTCCAATCCCCTGAGGATGTAAGAAATCAGCTTGTACAGCATCATTTCATTATTAGAAGGCCATCCAGCCTCTGATTCAAAACCTGTAATGAGTCCATCATTTGCCAAGACACTCTGTTCCATTGTTAAACAGCTTGTACCACCAGGAAGTTCATCTGAATGTTTGGTCTAAATCCCTCTTCTTTCATTTGAAAGCCACTTCCGGACCTGGCCAGGAGGTGGGGTTGCGGGCTTCACGCCCACCCCACGTGAGCGGGGGCTGCTTTCAGCCCCCACGAGAGCAGGGGAATCCCGGCCGCATTGTCCACCCAGCCAGACAATCGGGTGGCTGGGGGGGCGTGGCCTGCCCTATTTAGGGCCGGCGCGGCCAGGGCTCACCCTCTTTTGCTGGCTAGTCCCCACATTTTTCCACCCTCCCTCCCTTTAGGTAGGCTTTTGACTTTGCTATGGACTTCGGTCTGTCGCCGCAAGGGGCATGGTAGGAATTTTTCCCAATTGGTGATTTGCAGCCATTTGGTTTTTCGCCTACCTCGTAGCAACTCATCACAACTCCTCGGCATTGGTGGTTAGGCATTGGTAAGAAGGGGTTAAGAGGATGTGTGTGGGGGGAGGAATGCCATCACCTCCCCCCAGAGAGCGAAGGGTGATCCGATAAAGGACTCTGGGGGGCGTGGCCCTGTCCGAAGCCTATGGAGGTGTGGGCCTAAGGCACGCCCCCGAGCGGTGACCCGGGGGAGCTCCTAGTTGACGTGCCTCAGCAGGAGACCCCCCCCCCGTATGGTGTTAACCCTTCCCGGTCTTCAGCAAATGGGCTGGAGCCGGATAGTCGATAGGACCAATGCCTAAGCCAATGCCTCTCCCATCGGCTGGGTGAGGACTGCAGGGCCTGCTCCCTTCCAGGGCCTTTTCCAACTGGCCCAGGGGGCGTGGCCCAGGCCCTCTCTCCCAGCTATAAAGGGACTACTGCTGCAGGCCTCGGACCATCGGCTGGGTGAGGACTGCAGGGCCTGCTCCCTTCTAGGGCCTTTTCCAACTGGCCCAGGGGGCGTGGCCCAGGCCCTCTCTCCCAGCTATAAAGGGACTCCTGCTGCAGGGAAGCCTCGGACCATCGGCTGGGTGAGGACTGCAGGGCCTGCTCCCTTCCAGGGCCTTTTCCAACTGGCCCAGGGGGCGTGGCCCAGGCCCTCTCTCCCAGCTATAAAGGGACTCCTGCTGCGGTGAGGCCTCGGACCATCGGCTGGGTGAGGACTGCAGGGCCTGCTCCCTTCCAGGGCCTTTTCCAACTGGCCCAGGGGGCGTGGCCCAGGCCCTCTCTCCCAGCTATAAAGGGACTCCTGCTGCGGTGAGGCCTCGGACCATCGGCTGGGTGAGGACTGCAGGGCCTGCTCCCTTCCAGGGCCTTTTCCAACTGGCCCAGGGGGCGTGGCCCAGGCCCTCTCTCCCAGCTATAAAGGGACTCCTGCTGCGGTGAGGCCTCGGACCATCGGCTGGGTGAGGACTGCAGGGCCTGCTCCCTTCCAGGGCCTTTTCCAACTGGCCCAGGGGGCGTGGCCCAGGCCCTCTCTCCCAGCTATAAAGGGACTCCTGCTGCGGTGAGGCCTCGGACCATCGGCTGGGTGAGGACTGCAGGGCCTGCTCCCTTCCAGGGCCTTTTCCAACTGGCCCAGGGGGCGTGGCCCAGGCCCTCTCTCCCAGCTATAAAGGGACTCCTGCTGCAGGGAAGCCTCGGACCATCGGCTGGGTGAGGACTGCAGGGCCTGCTCCCTTCCAGGGCCTTTTCCAACTGGCCCAGGGGGCGTGGCCCAGGCCCTCTCTCCCAGCTATAAAGGGACTCCTGCTGCGGTGAGGCCTCGGACCATCGGCTGGGTGAGGACTGCAGGGCCTGCTCCCTTCCAGGGCCTTTTCCAACTGGCCCAGGGGGCGTGGCCCAGGCCCCATCTCCCAGCTATAAAGGGACTCCTGCTGCAGTGAGGCCTCGGACCATCGGCTGGGTGAGGACTGCAGGGCCTGCTCCCTTCCAGGGCCTTTTCCAACTGGCCCAGGGGGCGTGGCCCAGGCCCTTTTTGGAACAAACTTTTTGGGAAGGGTGGGAAGTGTTCTGCCATTGTTTCCCTGTTCCAGGGGGTTAATGTGCTTTAAAATGTCCTCAAGCAGTCGGTGGCAATTTAAATTTTTATTTCTTTTTTTTCCTTTTTTCCTTTGTTGGGGGTGGGTGGAATGGATATTTGGTTGGGGATTAATTTTATTATAATTGTTCTGTTCTTTTTTGTTGTTGTTGTTTTATTGGTTCTGTATAGTTTGCGTTTTGTTTTTAAGGGGCGGGATCAGGGCTGCCTGGGAGTGGGGCCCCAGCCAACACGATGGCTGGGACAAGTTCCACAGGGGGGGAAGCACTGGGACATCCGATCTCGGTGATCATGGGCAGGAGGCGGAGTTACGCTAAGACCAGACCATGTCATTACCGAGGAGGCAGGTTTAGTCGTTGTTTGAAGACTATCCCTGCCTCCGGGTCTGGCCTTGACCGGATGGATACTGGAATCAACAGGGGAAACCTACATGACCTGAAGGTGTTGCTGTGTAATGCCAGGTCAATGATGAATAAAACCACTGCCATCCACGACCTGACTGTGGATGGAGGATTTGACCTGGCATGTGTGACAGAGACCTGGTTGGAGGAAGCAGATGGGCCTGTCCTTGCCGCTGCTTGCCCACCAGGTTTCTCTTACGCACAGCAACCCAGGTCATGTGGGCGGGGAGGGGGGGTTGCAGTGATTTTTAGGAAGTCACTAGCTTGCACCAGGCGTCCTACTGGGAAGATCCAGTTTTCTGAGTGCATGTTCTGGAAGTTGGGCAATAGGGGCAGTACAGGATTCCTATTGGTGTACCGGCCTCCCCGCTGCACCAAGGATTCCCTGTCTGAGCTGCTTCAGGTCGTGGCGGATTTTCTCCTGGAGACACCTAGTTTGGTTGTCCTAGGGGATTTTAACATCCATGCCGACACGACCTTACAAGGGGCCGCTCGGGACTTCGTGGAAAGCATGGCCTCCATGGGGCTGTCCCTGAATAAGTTTGGCCCAACTCATAGTCATGGACATGCCTTAGACCTGGTGTTCACCTCTAGTGACGTGGGTGATCTGACACTAAGTAAAAGTGAAACAAAAGAAGTGCCATGGTCAGATCACTTCCTGGTGCAACTGGACTTCTCCGCGACCCTTCCCCTCTGCAGGGAGGTGGGACCAATTCGCATGGTCCGCCCCCGCCACTTAATGGATCCAAATGGTTTCCAGAGAGTGGTAGGGGATGCTTTATCCCATGTTGATGGCCTTTCAGCTGATTCCCTGGTGGCCCGCTGGAATGCGGAGTTAACCAGGGCTATCGACTGTCTGGCTCCGAAGCGCCCTCTCCGATTGCATGGAGCCTGGACAGCCCCGTGGTTTTCTTCGGAGCTGAGGGCGATGAAACAATCGCTGAGACGGCTAGAGCGTCGGTGGCGGAAAACTCACTCCGAATCTGACCGGACACAGGTTAGAGCTCAACTTCGAGCCTACCAAGTGGCGATAGCGACGGCGAAGAAGACTTTCTTCACCGCCTCTATTGCATCTGCAGAAAATAGTAGCAGGAGACTTTTTCAGGTGGTTCGCAATTTAACGGAACCACCTTTACCACCGGGGCCTTGTAAAGACCCCAAGATCTCCTGCAACGATTTTGCAAAGTTTTTTGCAGATAAAATCACTCATATTCGGAAGGAGCTAGACACCACCGTGGGAGCAGGGCTGGGGCGGGAGAGTGCTAGAGCTCTGTCTGGTCAAGTTGCATGGAATCAATTTCAATCCGTTACCCCCGAGGATGTGGACAGGCTGCTTGGACGCGTGAAACCAACCACCTGTCTCCTTGATCCTTGCCCATCCTGGCTAATAAAAGCAAGCCGGGAAGGGCTGGGCGATGGGCTCTGCGGGGTGGTGAATGCTTCCCTCTGTGAGGGAACATTCCCAGATCCGCTGAAAGAGGCGGTCATTAAACCGCTTCTTAAAAAACCATCTTTAGACCCGGCCAGTATGGCCAACTATCGCCCAGTCTCAAATCTTCCATTCTTGGGCAAGGTGATTGAGCGCGTGGTTGCTGAACAACTCCAGGCACGCCTGGAGGATGCGGACCATTTGGATCCCTTCCAATCAGGATTCAGGCCTCATCATGGGACTGAAACTGCCTTGGTCGCGCTGGTTGATGATCTCCGGCGAGCTAGGGACAAAGGTGAGAGTTGTTTCCTAGTTCTGCTGGATCTCTCAGCGGCCTTTGATACAATCGACCATAACATCCTTCTGGACCGTCTAGAGGGGCTGGGAGCTGGGGGCACTGTTATGCAGTGGTTTCGCTCCTTCCTCCTGGGCCGTGTTCAGAAAGTGGTGGTGGGGGATGAGTGCTCAGACCCCTGGGCCCTCACTTGTGGGGTGCCTCAGGGTTCCGTCCTCTCCCCCATGCTTTTTAACATCTATATGAAGCCACTGGGAGAGATCATCAGGGGGTTTGGACTGGGTGTCCATCAATATGCAGATGATACCCAGCTCTACCTCTCTTTCAAATCAGAACCAGTGAAGGCGGTGAAGGTCCTGTGTGAGTGCCTGGAGGCAGTTGGAGGATGGATGGCGGCTAATGGATTGAGGTTGAATCCTGACAAGACAGAAGTACTGTTTTTGGGGGACAGGGGGCGGGCTGGTGTGGAGGACTCCCTGGTCCTGAATAGGGTAACTGTGCCCCTGAAGGACCAGGTGCGCAGCCTGGGAGTCATTTTGGACTCACAGCTGTCCATGGAGGCGCAGGTCAATTCTGTGTCCAGGGCAGCTGTCTACCAACTCCACCTGGTACGCAGGCTGAGACCCTACCTGCCCGCGGACTGTCTCGCCAGAGTGGTGCATGCTCTGGTTATCTCCCGCTTGGACTACTGCAATGCGCTCTACGTGGGGCTACCTTTGAAGGTGACTCGGAAACTACAACTAATCCAGAATGCGGCAGCTAGACTGGTGACTGGGGGCGGCCGCCGAGACCACATAACACCGGTCTTGAAAGACCTACATTGGCTCCCAGTACGTTTCCGAGCACAATTCAAAGTGCTGGTGTTGACCTTTAAAGCCCTAAACGGCCTCGGCCCAGTATACCTGAAGGAGCGTCTCCACCTCCATCGTTCTGCCCGGATGCTGAGGTCCAGCGCCGAGGGCCTTCTGGCGGTTCCCTCATTGCGAGAAGCAAAGCTACAGGGAACCAGGCAGAGGGCCTTCTCGGTAGTGGCGCCTGCCCTGTGGAACGCCCTCCCATCGGATGTCAAAGCGATAAATAACTACCTGACATTCAGAAGACATCTTAAGGCAGCCCTGTTCAGGGAAGTTTTTAATCTGTGATATTTTAGTGTATTTTTGGTTTTCTATGGAAGCCGCCCAGAGTGGCTGGGGAAACCCAGCCAGATGGGCGGGGTACAAATAATAAATTATTATTATTATTATTATTATTATTATTATTATTATTCCTGAATTCAATAAAGTTGTGGCCTAATTCGCCCTTTTAACCTTAATACTGGTGTCCGGTGTCTTTATTTATCCTTGGTGGGGGGCAGGAACTCGCCGCGCAACTTGTTGGTTTGGATCTACTCTGTCTGTATGGCAGCCATTGGATATAAGCTTTTCTCTTCACAATAAATGCTGCTCTGTATAGAATCATAGAGTTTGAAGGGACCCTGAGGTTCACTTAGTTCAACCTCCCTGCAATACAGGAATATGCAGGGATCAAACCTGCAATCTTGGCATTATCAACACCACACTCTAACCCACTGAGCTATCCAGTTATATAATATTCTTTATATACAATGAGCATCTCCATGTTAAAAACAGGTGTGCAATGTGTCTTCCTCACATGTATACAGTGGAACCTCGGCTTTCGAGCATCTCGGAAGCTGAACGTTTCTGTTTTCGAATGCGTCTCAGAAGTTGAATGGCTTCTGAGGTGCGTTTCTCCATTTTCCCCACTGAACTTGCTGACTGCCCCTTGTGCCTCAATTGTCAAATGTTTCAGAAGTCAAACAGTCTTCTGGAACAGATTACGTTCGACAAACAAGGTTCCACTGTATCTGTAACAAAATGATGGAAGAATCAAGGCCATAAAACCAATGGATGATCCGTAAAAGACATGGTCCAGCAACACTTTTGCTGCACATGTGTACTGGCATCTGTGCAGCAGAGAATGATCTAGCGCAACCCCTTATCACAAGGAAGCATCTTCGGTGATGAGGTTACACACAGAAGGCAATAAACACTCATGGACACCATAAGACTTCAGTCAAGTGTAGAATTTACTTGACAGGTTAAAAAAGCATATTGGTAGCAAATATATACAATCATTCACCACAACTGTGGTAAAGGCATACTCTCTCTCTCTCTCTCTCTCTCTCTCTCTCTCTCTCTGGCAAGTCACAAGCAAGAAGAACAAACAAGTTACACAGAACGTTGTTATCAACTTCCTGTAGAACTGCCTATGTACAAAGAACAGTTCCCATGGACAATGTTCTTGCATAGTCAAAACAATCTCAGCTTTCTGCTGCTTCTTGAATCTTCTTCTCTTTTTCTGGAACGAATGAATATTACACATAGAGAGAGAAAATCCAACAATGGCATGCATGGATCCTTCATTTATTATTTTGTACACCAATTTCCCTGCAAAGAGATGAATTCTTCATAGGAAATGTAATGGATAAACATCCCTTAAGATACAGCCTTCCTACTAGAACCCCCCCCCCCAAGATATTAGTGTGTTTTGATGCTGTTGTTTGCTGGGATAACTGTAGAATTCAGCAGCATATAAAATGTTGGAAATCTGTATATGAAATCTGGATATGATGCTCTGGTATAATGGAAATTGGGGAAAAGAGGAAGAGGAAGAGGAAGAGAGAGGGAGAGGAGAGAGAGAGAGAGAGAGAGAGAGAGAGAGAGAGAGAGAGAGAGAGAGAAGCAAAGCCCACAACACTTCTCAGAACAATTTATCTGTTCCATTTTATCTGTTCCAAAAGCTCTGTCCAAGGTCCTGAAAGAATTGCCTCCAACTATTTTTTTTACAGTAATCATGACTAGGAAAAGAACCCTTCTGGTTTCTCTCTCCATGCCCTGACTTTTCTTCCTTGCTGGAGCTGTATCTGCTCAGACACTTAACACTCACAATTAATAGTATCACCCATTCAACAGTTTTAAAGGAGATGCCCACTGCTGGATGACAAATTGATTCACAAAGGAAATGGTAGTGTGTGCACACGTGTCAACTTAATTGACCTTAAGTTTCTCCATGCCATGCATTTATTCATTTCTCTTAACCTTTGAATGCAATCTTTCAGCTACTATTGTTTATGCAGGAAAAGCCTACTGATGATTTATTATCCACTACCAACATATTAACAATGTTTCTTTCAAATTTCCATTTCTAATGTAAGATATCAGGATAATAACATGAGAAACATACTTCCCAATTGCTAAGACATTAGTGTATCTGAAAATACACTATACACACTAATGTCTTAGCAAATGGGAAGTACTACAACTCCCATCATCCCTAGCTAACAGGACCAGTAGTCAGGGATGCTGGGAATTGTAGTCCCAAAACAGCTGGAGGGCCAGGTTTGGCCACCACTGATCTACATGAACAACATAATATGACTGAATTCAAATACAACAGGCCTCCACTTTTCTTTTTGTATTGTCTTACTATTTACCACATAGCTCTTGACTAAATCCTCTAGGCTCTCTTAGTGCTGATCCAGTTTTCCATCTCAAACATTTTTCCAGCTGGCCTCCCTAATCTCCTTTGCAAGAGGTTCCTTTAAATCAAAACAAACTAGAACATTACACTTGGATGAAGGAGCACAAATTTTACTTTTAGTGAGAAGATGCATCCTTAATACTCCTCGTATACCAACAGCACATTGCCTAAACTTGTCACTACGAAATCTCTGGCTAGCAAATATTGAAACATTAAGGAATAAAACTCCATTCATGCACAAAATAAGCACATGTAAATGGATCAGGATTTTATCTTACTCTAAAAGAGTTGCTGACACCTGAGGAACAAACAGAATAAAGCTGCACATTTTCATTATTTGCAATCCAGTATACATTTTGTATTTCTTCCTTGGTGGCTACATACCAGTTACATCTAGGAATGTTCTGTGTTGGGGAAGTGGTATTTGCCTTGCTGAGAGATAGGGCAGCTCCAACCACTTTGAAGAAGGATGACATGGGCATGTGGTCATTCCTAAACAAGTCCTCTCAAGACCCAGATGGCTACTGTCCAACTGCAAACATCCTCTTTGTGGGCAAGGTGGAATTTTGAAATTTAAAAGGGCAAAAAGATCTGGCTAGGGGTTTTGGGGTCCTGGATTTAAATGGCTTTGAGCCCCATGCCGCCAATCTTTGTGTTTGCTTCTGAGACTCCTTGATGCCCGCTCAGTCTGTACATTTCCAAGGCATGAATTCAGAGACAAAACATGGTGGGTCCTTTATTTACATGGCCAAATCATACCCCAAATTGAAGTCCTTCACCATCTCAGGTCCCAAAAACAATTTAAATTTCAACATTAAAAACACTTTTAAACAATTTACAATCCCAACTAGAGTGGATCCTAAAAATAGATCTTTCAGGTGTCAAAGGTCAACGTACAGAGGTGTGCATTTGGGATATGACCAAGGTTGTATAATGACTCCACCAGCACAGTGCAGATGGGGAACAGCGGCACACCTCCCTCTTCTTGGGGGTTTTCCTTCAGCTTCTTTCTGTACATGGTTTTTGAAACGGTTAAACAAGTACACTTTTTTAAAAAGTCTTCTGGTTTACATAGTCCTAACTGCCTGCATTTATAATCTGCCTGATCTGTAATAAAAAAGGTAAAGGTAAAGGGACCCCTGACCGTTAAGTTCAGTCGCAGATGACTCTGGGGTTGTATGCTCATCTCGCTCTATAGGCTGAGGGACCTGGTGTTTGTCTGCAGACAGCTTCCGGGTCATGTGGCCAGCATGACTAAGCTGCTTCTGGCAAACCAGAGCAGTGCATGGAAACATTGTTTATCTTCCTGCCAGAGCAGTACCTATTTATCTACTTGCACTTTGATGTGCTTTCAAACTGCTAGGTTGGCAGGAGCTGGGACTGAACAATGGGAGCTCACCCCGTCATGGGGATTCGAACTGCCAACCTTCTAATCGGCAAGCCCAAGAGGCTCAGTGGTTTAGACCACAGTGCCACCCATGTCTGTAATAAAGAACTCTCCAATTACTCTGAAAAAAAGAAGAATGTGCCAGACAAAACCTACGTGGGGAAGGAATTCCACTAGGGGCTGGGCCAGCAGTAAAGTAAAGGACTCAGCCCCTGGCGACAATGCATTGTTGGTTCTGAGTTTCACTTATTAGAAGAGGTGGGTGGCTGTAGAAAGCCTCACCTCATTGCCTGCTCCAGGAAAAGGAAGACAAGAAGTTTTGGTGGCAGCAGGATGGGACATGAGGCTGAATGCTTCCTTCTCTTCGTGGCAGTGGAAGGGAGCAAAGGGGAAAAAGTTTTTCTTTTCATCATCATCATCCTGCTACCACCACCACTGAGGGAAGGAAGCCTGCATGGGACATGAAGGGGAGAAACATTTTATTCCCTTTGTGTCTCCCTCCCTGGACACAAAAGTATTTCCTTCCCAACGAAAGGGAAATAATTGATTTTTTAAAAATAAAAACCCTTAAAATAGAAAGAAAGATTCATGAACACTCCTATATGTTCATGGGGCTGCTGTGGGTCCCACCTACCCTCCTGAAATTTGAGCACCGAAGAAGATTATTATAAAGGCACTTAATTATCCACGACTGTCTCCTCCACAGGAAATGCACCTGTAAATTTATCCTGAACTTTACTCTGCTTGGGGAAACGGAAAAGCAGACGGATATGATCAACAGCTTTCCTTGTCCTTAAAGCCACATATCTATGAATGAAAATCCATATACAGGCAGTCTCTCCAAGCTAGCAAACAGCTACATTCAAGGGAACATGCAACAAACCTAGTTGATTAAATAACTAAAACTGACAGCAGCAATAGCACTGAGACAGCAGAAGTAGTACAAGGTTTAAAGTGCTTGTTTTGTCGTCTTGAAATTGATAGATGAGCTGACAAAATTAAGGGATGAAAGCAAAGGAAAGAACATGAATTTCTCAAAATGTAAGCCTGTTTCCTGAATGCTGAAGCTGTAAGTTGACCAATATGACTTTCCACACGGAAGGTGGGGGAGGAGGAGGGGGAAAAGAAAATAAATGAACAGACTGTTATAAGGAAATATTACTGAATGGGGGTGGGGGGTGTTAATATTTTCATTCAATATTTCATTTTCATTTTCTAGACCTCTTCTTTCATCCCAAGTGACTAAACTACAGAGTAGGCCATTTCATATGATTGAAGGAAGCTTTGGAGGCCAACAAATCCAGCTCTCTGCTCAGTGGTGGAAACCCAAATCTAGAGCACTGACAAGAGATGGCTCTCCAACCTCCAGCATGGGAGATTCCACTATTCCTGTAGGGCAGGGATGGCCAACAGGTAGGTCATGATCTACTGGTAGATCACGGGGTGCTCGTAGTAGATCACGGTAGATCATGGGACCCCTCCCACCCCCAAGAAAACAACTTTGATTTCACAAAAAAAGCTCAACCACTCTGACTTCCTAAAAAAAGCCCAGCAACATTGATTTTCCAAAAGAAGCTCAATAACTTTGTCTACCTAAAAAAAGCTCAATAACTTTGCTCAATCCAGTGGGTAGATCAGCACCAGGGTTTTTTTTTTTAATATAGTGGGAGTAGATCACAGTCTTTTGGAAGTTGGACAAGCCTGCTGTAGGGTTATTGGTTTCCTGGTCATTGGTTCCACTGTCCAATCATTGTCACAGTCAATACGTTTCTCCTGGATTTCCTTCACTGAACAGGATGTTGGATTAGTTGGCCTCCAAAGCCCCCCTCCAAACCTATGCAAGTCTGTAGCTGTGTTGCATGGAGTGAAAGAGAAAAATAACCTCTCTTCCCTGCTACGTTGATTTCTTCCTCACTAGTAGTCAGTTTGTGGTACGTTAATATGACCCAACAGTCAGTTTTGGATGTGCCATTATATATTGTCACAGATGACCATTGATGGAAGTTAAAAAAAAGTTTGAAAGAGGCAGGTCTCCCAGCCCCTTCTGACACCTTTGACATTTCCTGTTTGCTCTGGGAAAATGCCTAGAAAATGAATATGCAGTCTTTAAAATATACATTGGTGAAAAGAAGGAAAGAAACACTGCCTCACAATGCAGCATACTATTCCTGTCTTTTGGAATGAAACGCTGAGCACTGTGCAGATGTTACGGCTGACTCATGCCTGTCTTGGTATATTGTTGCTTCAATAAGCCTCGATTCTGCCTATCACAGGGCAAAAAATGTCAGAGTAATCAAGCTAAATGGGAAGCTGGTTCCATTAAGATTTATGTGAGATCCCCATTTCACAGTCTGTGCAGCACCCCCTGGTGTGAAAACTATGAGCAAAGTGGTACTTCAGTATATTTAATTGCTATTAGGTATTTTTAAACATCGCAGTATGAATCCTGTCCTTTCCTTGCCGTATAATGGGACGCATAAGCTGTGTAAGGCATGTCTAATTTAGCCGTAACATATTTTTGGCAACAAAAAGTGATAATTGCCATTTCCCTTTTTTAAGCATCTACTCTCAGATGCATATTAACTGCATGGAAAAAAATGAGTTGCATATCTTTAGCTCTCCATCCTATGTATAACATGTATGAAAAATAGGAACTATATAGAATCTGAAACAAAATGCTGCAATGTACTAGCACTTTTTTTTTTACAGCGGTACTACCATATCAGCAAGCCATCCTCTTCTCTAGTAAACTCCACTCCCATCATGCATTTTTATATATATATATATATTTGCCCAACTTACAAAAGAGCTCCACACTGTATGGGGCTTTCCTTGAAGACAGCTCAGAAGCTTCAACTGATCCAAAATACAGCAGCCAGATTACTGGCTGGGGTTTCATTCAGAACTGTAACCCATGGTTTAAAACAGCTGCATTGGTTACCAGTTCATTTCTGGTGTTTAAAACCCTAAACAACTTAAGCCCCAGCATCTGAAATGCTACCTTTTCCTCTACAGACCCTTTCAGATGTTAAGATCGTCAGAGGGGGCCATCTTGGTATTTCCTCTGCCCTCAGAAGTCCCCCCTCCAGGGGTTGACCTGGGAACAGAGATTCTTTGTGGCAACCCCTACGTTGTGTAATTCCCCACAGAGATTCAGGTGGCGCTTTTGTTATTCAGCTTTCAGCAAATGCTGAAGACCAGGGCTGGATTTAGGTTTGATGAGGCCCTAAGCTACTGAAGGTAATGGGGCCCTTTTATATGTCCAGCTGTCCTTTGTCAACAACAAATTGTTGCTGTTTTGTGTGTGCGTGTGTGTTGAACATATGCTATATGGTAGTTTATGGACCTAATAGGTATCTAAAGCCATTTGTGCATGCAGAATGTAGGTACCCTATATATATAGAAATGAGCAAACCAGTGATATTTTAGGGAGCAGGTTAGCAGGTGGGGCCCATTACTTACATCATAGGAGCCTACGCAACACAAAACACTGTTGCTGAATGTAGGTTTTATTTATTTATTATCTTATATTTTGGAAATGTACATCCAGTTCCCCCCCCTTTAAAAGTTATTGGGGCCCCCAAGAGAGTAGGGCCCTAAGCTATAGCTTGTTTAGCTTATACATAAATCCTGCACTGCTGAAGACACATGTCTTCTGACAGAGCCCTCACCTTGCTTGGAGTCATGCTTTCCTCTCAACAATGGCTTCTCATTCACTCTGCTTTCAGCTGTTTCATTCCATCAAACCCCTTCTTCCGCTGCTCCATCCATCGTTGGCTTTCCTGCTAGAGCATCTCGACTGGCCTCACTGCTTCATCTGTTGCTGGATTTGCTGTTGGAGCATCAACTTGAACTGCTTCAGTAATGTTGCTGCGTTTGTTTGTTTGTTTGTTTAAAAATAGGTTGACTGGTTTAAATATGTGACTCTAAAAGTGGATATCAGATTTAGATATTATTTGACACGGAGAATATTATTTACACTCTGTTACTTCTACAGTTCTATAGTAAATCCAAAATTCTGCATGACGGACACATGTGGTATATGAAGGGTGTGTTTCAGACGATGACAAACAGCAATTCAACAGAACCCCCCCCCCCATTTTCATTCTATCATAATTTTTATTAAACTTCTGTTTTACAATTTCAAACAGACATTTTACAAACCTTAAAATAACCAATGACTTCCCTTCTTCTCTTTCCATGGTTCATTTTACATATCATACATCCCTGCATAATTTACTATGACCATTCAAATCAAGTTTCCACTTTTACATCCATCAAAAATTATTTACTCTGTTGAATTTATCTTAATACTGCCAGCATTTTCAGCTGTATAGTTATTTTCCGTCTATTCAATAATTTTTTTTCCATTCTTCTTTCTCTGGTCTTAGCATAACTCCTCCTCCTGCCCATGATCACCGAGATCGGATGTCCCAGTGCTCCCCCCCCCCCCCGTGGAACTTGTCCCAGCCATCGTGTTGGCTGGGGCCCCACTCCCAGGCAGCCCTGATCCCGCCCCTTAAAAACAAAACACAATCTATACAGAACCAATAAAAAAAAAACCAGAACAATTATACTAAAATTAATCCCCAACCAAATATCCATCCCACCCACCCACCCTCAACAAAGCAAAAAAGGAAAAAAAGAAATAAAAATTTAAAATGCCAACGTCAAATGAAAGTCAAATCTGGTGAGAGAATTTCAAGGGAAGCCAGAATAGTTTGGGTAAGATTAGCGGGATTTCTCAGGTTTGGCCACCTGGAATGTATGTGTATCAGGCTGTTTTTAAAACCACAGAATCCGCACTAGAAAGAGAAAAGTGTCTGCAGGGTGAGATATATTGGTCGCCATGAAAGCTTATAAGAATTGTAAAACCCAGGGTGGGTTCAATGCTATAATGCTGCCCCTTATTTCAAATGTTATGCCTCATTACTGGATCAGTCTGCCCAGTCCCAAGTGTCACCACTGTGGAGCTGTTAAGTTTTATTATTTTTACATGCTACAGAGCTTTATTCAATATAGGTCAGCATAAGCATGGCTAGCTCTACTACATAGGGGGATTAGAGTTGGAAGATATATGGCAACTCAGTGAATAGGATGCTATCTTTTAATTTAGCTGTCGATACTAAGAATTTTCTCTCGGCATTCTCTTGTGTGCTTTTTCTCACCATCCCAAGGAGAGCAGCAAGCCCTGAATTCTAGCTCTCAAAGTACACATTTTATTTATGAAGAGCTATCAAAAGAGGACTAGGATGTGATATATGGAACAGTGCATTCTCTTCAGCTACAGGAGAGAGGGATAAGAGTTCACCCCAGGCTGTGGATTTTGCAAGTCTCAACTTCAAGAGTACAGTGGTACCTCTGGTTAGGTACTTAATTTGTCCGTTCTTAAGCTGAAACTGTTCTTAACCTGAAGCACTACTTTAGCTAATGGGGCCTCCTGCTGCCACTGCGCCGCCACTGCATGATTTCTGTTCTCATCCTGAAGCAAAGTTCTTAACCCGAGGTAATATTTCTGGGTTAGCGGAGTCTGTAACCTGAAGCGTATGGAACCTGAAGTGTATGTAACCCGAGGTACCACTGTACTGAATTGAAATTTCTGTGGTCGCTAAAGCAGGAATCAGCAGTTGGAAGCCCCAGGACCAAATCTGGCCCCATAAGCAAACAGGGCTTCCTTCCCTGCATTTGGACCTGCATCCTCTTTTCTGCTGTCATATTGAACATAGGAAGTTACAAGTCAAACTACTGGTCTACAATGGTTGGCAGGAGCTCTCCAGGGATTCAGGCAGAAGTCTCTCTCAGCCCTCCCTAGATATGCTGGAGACTGAACCTGAAACCTTCTGGATGCAAAGCAGATGTTCTACTACTGAGCTTTGACCCTATCCCAAATGCATTGGCCTCCATCTCAGTGAGCATCTGAAGAAGAACTATGAGTTTGGCGAAAGCTTGTCACAATTCTGAGGTCCGATTTAATAAGACCCTGAAAGGAGTTCATTCCAGAGCCTGACCTGGGTGAACTTCACCAACATCCCTTCAAAGTATTGAACAGTTCTGTTGACTCACTGAGTATGTAATAAAGTGTTGATTTGTTAACAAGTAAAATCCTGGACAGAATATCTGCCCTTAAGTACACTGTCCCCTTTCTTAAACATTTTTCTTATACTTAAGGCTTTGACATTCAAAATAATATATGCGAGTCTTTTAAACAGTGTGCCGTATGATTTAATTGGCACTCTTAAATCGTACTGTTGGTGTTTCACATATATAAGTGTTTGTGGCATTAAAATCAATACATACCGATATGTATCAAAGAGTGAAGTTTGTGGTCAGAGATTTCCAATGTTCCATTGACTTTCAAGGATGATAAAAGAACACTCCACAGCACAGAGGACCAGCTCCCCACTGATGAGATTTCCTGAGGCTATTTTTGAAAAGTAAGAGGTCTGTCTATTTTTGAGTACAAGGAAATGATAATTAAATACAGAAAATGTGTGAAATTACATGGAGACTGCTTCCTACTGGGGTTGTGATTTATGCTTTCTCTTAACAAAGGAGTTATTTTTATCTTGCCTATTAATGAGCAGAGTTACATTTACTGCTTGATTCGTTTTGATTCTTCTATGCTGTTCACCTTGGATTTCCTAATTTCAAAGGTTTCTGAATAACTTGTCGCTAATTGGATATTGTGGCTATTGTTGTTTATGGGCATAGGCACTGATGGTGTACCATGTCCTGACTCCAACACGGGACCTTCGTGCTGGTTTGAGCCATGGATCTCACATAGACATCAACTAGTTAAACTCAGCTAAAAATTCCTAGTGCTTGTTGGCTTTGTTTTGTTTCATTGTGCAGCTAGGAAGAATCAGGAGTCCGCATACAGTTTCATTTGTCCATCGTAGTGTAACTGAAGAGGAAGATCATCAACCTGTCACATTTATATAAAAAATACGGATTTTTGAACAGATTTTTTCATGCACCATGTATCCTTAAATGTATTTAAATGTGCATTTAAAACATATTCTGATACGTCATTTGCACATTAATCTGGGGAGTGCAGGTTAAGCCAGTTTGTACCAGAATCCAGAAACATCTTATTCTTCAACCACTCCTTCTTAGATGTGGCTGACTCTTGCAGTACCTGCTCCTGTTTCCATTGTACTTTTCACTGTTGAACAGAAGACAGTATTTCCCACTCTTGTGCGAAGGTAGACCTGTTTTTGTTTTGTCTTCCATGCAACTTTTTAAAGCTTTTTTAAAGCAAGCATGAATAATGTGAGTTATAGGAGTTAAATGCAGCTTCCCACGCCTCTGTCTGATTTTGGGGACTTTCCCAAGGTCTCAACCCTCCCTGGCCACACCTCCACTTATCCCTTCCTTGAATGCTTTTGCCTATCTGGAATGTGTTCTTAAACTCTGATAGTGACTCTTGCTTACCTGAAGGATAGAGAGGGATGTATTAGTATGTTTAGAAAATAGTCTACTGTTCAAAGGTGAAATTGACATTTGTTGCTTTGCCCACTTTTGTGACAGGCCCACCCACCAATGGGATGTGGCTGTCAGAAAGTTTCCCAGAAGCCCTCAGGGCTAACCCCCCCCCCCCAATTTCTCTCTCCTTTTTAAAAGTTACAACAGCTCTTTTCCCTTTTGGATCAGGTCACTCCTCACTACGCATTATATCCTGGATGATGACAGCAAACGTTTTAAGGAGGTTTCCGTTCCACCCTCTCAGAAGTTCTTCATAAAGCTCAAGTTCCTGTTATGTATCAACTACTTTTAGTTCTCACATAATATTAATACTTTTTTTTTTTTTTACAATTGGGTCTTGAAGGATTTTTTGACACGAGAACAGCTATTGTACTATTTGGTAAATACCTTTCTTATTGCCCATTTTGTATTTCCTCTGCAAATTATATTCCCATATTATCCTTTTGTAGGTCAACGTGACCCATTTTGCAGACAATGAACCATCAGAGTTAATAGGCAAAAGGCCTGAAGATTCTGGAAAATCCATGGAGGCAGACTGACATGCCAATAAAGATGTTCACTTTGACCACATACTTTGTTGAGCCATCTCAGTGAAAGGAAAGTTACTGCTAATGAAAGGCATATATAAGTGTGATTCAGTTCCAAAAGGATCAAACTAGATTTTAATATTAAGTGAAGCCTGTTCAACGAATGGTACTACCATCATCCTATTTGCACTCATTCTGGGACAGGGACCATTATTCCCCATATTATGAAAAGAAAAATGTAGTTCAGGTTTGGGTGACCTCTGGCCCTTTAGAAGTTCTGAATTACAAATCCCATGTTCCCTGGCCATGCTTGCTAGGGCAGTAAGGAGTAAAGAAATACACTACTGTGACTTTGACTAAGATAGATGATTGGTTAACAAAACATATTTCTGGGGGTGGAATAATTGGAGACAATCATCATCACTGTAGAACGCAACTATTTCTGGAGGTTTAGAAGCAATGTTGACAGGGCAGCAAAATAAGACATGAAGAAGGGTTTCAAAGTGATACAAGAAGGAAGATCAACTTTGCAAGCTCTTTCTTTTTCACCCAGACCTCAGGTTTTGTGCCTGAAGCCATTTGCTTTAATTATTAAACAGAGACGCTGTGTCCTGGTTTGGAAATCTGACATGTTGTTGAGTCTGTTACTTTTCAACCTCGTATAGTGAATGTGAATGAAGCTGAAACAGTTGCTCATGTCAAAACCCAGAATCTGGCCTGAGATAAACATGGATCATTACGGAGCTGTGAAACAAAACAAAACAAATTGGTTTAACTAATCAGGGTTATCTCCAACGCTGCCATTCTGCTTGTGCAACATGAATTCTCCTTCCTGCAGTCAGAACAGTTGTCAAATGCCAACACTTCATTGTATGTATTATGATATGCATCTGTTTCCCATTGTTCTTCTGTCATGGAGCTGATGGCCGGTGTGCGTGGGGTTTCTTGGTGGTCTCTCATCCAGGCATTGACTAGGGCAGTGTTCTTCAACTTTGGGTCCCCAGATGTTGTTGGACTGCAAAACCCATCATGCCCAGCCAGCTTGGGCAATGTTCAGGGATGATAACCCAATGGTTGATGGACCCAAGGTTGAAGAGCATTAGACTACAATATGTGGGAACTCTGCATTATTTTATTCATGGGGACAACCCTGGAAGTGTATTTTCCCGACTTGAGAAAGCTAGAACCACTTAATTACATCACTTTATGAACATCCCTCTTTAGCAATATAATGTTATATCATTTGATACCTAACAGTATAATACTGTAAGCATTTACTCTAAAGGAGAATCGTGCTCTAATCATATTACTTTCTATTAAGTGGCAATATAGACTAGTTTTAACAAGATACTAATTCAATATGATGGAAATCAGGTAACAAAAAACAATTTTCGAATTGCATTTTTGCACTTATTGCATACTTCATTATTTACGCTCAACAGGACTAGTATCCTGTTTACACTGCCTGCTTATCAGTATTGAATGCATACTGGCAGCTTATGTTTATTTAATTAACAAACTTCTCAGAAGATGCTCTTGTTATGTAGAACATAGCATTGTTCTTGCGAATTGTATAACATACAAATGGCACATGATTCCTATTAACACAATCTTATGCAAATAATTTCCACATTAGTTTATCAGTTATTGCAAGTTTTCAGTGTCAGCAATGGAATATTGCTGCTATGCTTCCCCCCACCCCCTAACATTTGATACCTTATAAGTTATGGGATTTGAAACCAGTGCAAAACTGGTGAAACAGAACACACAGATAGACAGCTACGTTGTGTGTGTCAGTGTGTAACCATATGTCTCATGTGGAACATTATTATTTGTTGTTGGTGTGCATATTAATACATGTATATGCATCTTCCTTCCATGAATCCGAAGGCAGCTTCAGGAAAGTTGCTCCATCCTGTGCATTCTGGCCATATTCTGGAGTACAGCAGCCATTGGAGCCCATTGAGACTGGTAGGGTGGAAGGCAGGAGACCAATAGAAGATGGAACCAGCCCCAATGATAGGCTTAGGCAACGAATTCTATGTTTTGTCCCCATTCTCCTCCCTTCTGAGATCTACAAAGGCAGGCAGGTAGGGGCTGATAAATTTTCCTTCTCATTTCTGCATTATTATTATTATTATTATTATTATTATTATTATTATTATGATGATGATGTCAAGAGCCACATAGCAAAATGCAGAAAACATGAAACCCAATGGTGATTATATAATTATTCTAGGAGGTGTGAATGAGGTCAGTTTCCTTAAAAAATGTGGACCAAACAAAATTAGTTTCCAGCCCTATATTGAATTAGCCTTTCTGTGAGCCTTTACAGCTGAAGTTTGAGGTATAAAATTACCTCAGATAAATAAATAAAATCAGTGCATGCCTAATGAAGGGAGAGTTTTAATTCTGAGTAGAAAGCAGAATTTTTTAAAAAAATTATTTGCATCTTAGCAGAAGCAGCTGGTGTTGCTGCCTCTTTAACTATGTCTCGATTCCAAATATTCCCTCTCTTTTTTTCAAATCAGATACCTAGTGGGGAATAAAGACATTTATTTAGATAGGTTTTTTTTTTCCAAGTCTTTATTATCCACCTGTCAGGTGCTGCTGGTGAACAGATCCATTTGCCATGGTACTGCACCTCCGCATTAGTTGGAGTGAACACGGCTGGGGTGGAGGTGGAATTGGGTAATAACAGGAAGGACTGGTGGACAAATAAGGTTTTTCAACCAGCATGTAAACAGAGAGACAGACTGGAGGATGGAAGCAGCTGTAGTGTTTGTTCCAGGAAGAAGCTTCAGACTCCCCCTTTCCTCAGCATTACAGGCAAGGACATATTGGCAATGCGAGGGACAGTAAGATGCTTGTGGGGGGAGGGAGTATTTAACATGCATTTGAAAAACAATAACGATGACACATGTCTTATGTCAGTAGGGAGAGTATTCTACAAAGGGGGTACAGCAATGCTAAAGGGTCTGCTCCATACCATTGTGGAGCATATCCTAATCACTGTGAACCTGTAATAATTCCGAGCACAATTCAAAGTATTGGTGCTGACCTTTAAAGCCTTAAACAGCCTTGGTCCTGTATACCTGAAGGAGCGTCTTCATCCCCATTGTCCAGCCCAGGCACTGAGGTCCAGTGCCAAGGGCCTTCTGGCAGTTCCCTTGCTGCGAGAAGTGAGGTTACAGGGAACCAGGCAGAGGGCCTTCTCGGTAGTGGCGCCTGCCCTGTGGAATACCCTTCCTTCAGATGTCAAGGCAATGAACAACTATTTTACTTTTAAAAGACAACTGTTTAGGGAAGTTTTTAATGTTTGATGCTGTATTGTTTTTAATATTCAGTTGGAAGCCACCCAGAGTGGCTGGGGAGGCCCAGCCAGATGGGTGGGGTATAAATAATAAATAAATTATTATTATTAGTAGTAGTAGTAGTAGTAGTAGTATTTGAGTTTGAACCTGATGTTTTGCTATAGCAGTAAACCTATCATTTGAGCTGTGCCATTTTTGATTTTGCCAGGAAGCCTGACATAAAACAAGGCCATTCACCTTCCTCGGTGGGCAGTGTTGTGGCCAAACAAGTGATCTGGTGAAGGGCAGGAGCAGTGGCTAGCTGATTTCGGTTACGGCGGCATTCAGGCATAGGATAAGCCTAGATCTTTTGGTGGAGGGGAGGTTGTTGCCTCTGCCTGCCTGCCCCTCCTTAAATGGATCCAGGAGGAGTGGCTTCTGCCCAATACGTAGACAGGGGCTAGGACCATACCACTCCTGCAACGAGGACCCCACAGGGGGTACCCTTATTGATGTAGGTCATAGGGCACCCCCCCATGGTTGTAGTTTACCCTTAGATGCACTCCCAGCAGATGGGCTAGAGTGGAATAGCAATGGCTTTACCTAATGCCTATGCCAAGCCATTCTCTACTGCAACTAATAAAGTTGTGGCCATATTCCAGCCAAAACCCAATATATTGGTGTCCTGTGTGGTTATTCACTCCCTCTAGGGAACCAAGGGGTCATGGGGTCTTTTCATACAATTTCCCTCCTATCTGACATGATAGCACCACAGTTCTCAGACACACCATGGCAGCACATACTACTCTATAAAAAACATGCATCTAAACTGATAACAGAATTGCAAATGCTACTGAAGCAGACTATGATTTCAGGTGGTTGTCACTCACTCTTACTGTACGCGTCACCGTCGAGGTCTAACAAAGTCTGATGCTTAGTAGATCCTCACCCAACATCTGAATTTGTCACTATGCACAATGCTACAGTATATGTTTTTGCATACAATTTACTTAGCCCATATTTGTTCTTAGGTGATTCATTGGCTGATATTATCAACAGATGCTCCCTTCAGGATCTCATGAAGAGGAAGACAGGTTGTTGGGTTGTTGTTGTTTTAGCATGGTTGTTTGTCCTGATAAAGCTGTTTTTACGCATAAAAATATGGAAATGGGAGAATAACTGCTCAGTTTTTAGTTTTTTGTTTTGCTCATAGGAAGTAGGGGAGAGGATTTAAGTGTGACCTACATATGTTCTCTTGTTGGGGTTTATTCTAATTGAAAAATAACTAGATTATTTATTTTCTTTCGTAGGCGTTTGTTCCCATTCCTGTGCTATTCTGTGTGCAGAGTAGTAGGAAGCTGAGCTCCAACTGACACATTTGCTTCCTGTCTGCAGCCTAGCGCTATGACGCAAGACGAGAAAGATCTTTTGAAACGACCCACACATGCTATTGTTTTCTCAACACAACCTTGGCTCCTTTCCATTGAGTTCCAATAGAGCAGAATCTGATGGCAAACAGGCTACTGCCAGTGATAATAGACAGGAGGATGTGTAAATCCAAAGAAGCAGAGAGCTGCAATATAAATCTAACTGAATTGCTAAATGCTGAGTCACTAACATAAATCTGGTCAATCTGCAAACTGAAACAGAAATTTGACAGGTTTCCTGTGATTTCTCTGTGCTGCTAATTGTCATTTTAGAGCTTTAAATGGATGAGCAAAACACTCATGACCCCAGATGGTCTGACCTAGGTACGAGGTGCTTGAGGAATCCTGGGGCTGAAGATGCTTCTCAGGGGGTGAGTTGGGATGGAGGGATTGTGGGAGAGTCTCCAAGATGTTGCAGTGGGGAGGAGAGAGTGCAGAGTGCCAGCCCAGCTCCCTTGGCTGCCGCAACCAGTGGGGAAGTGACACTGGGGTGGTGGCAGCAACCTTCTGGGTAATGGTTACAACAGAGGAAGAGGAAATATGGAAGGGAGAGGTAGGCAGACAGAGACAGATGCAGGCAGAAGTTGCAGGTCCATTTCATCCTTTTTCTTTTGCCTTTTTATGCAGAGACGCTCCATTTCCTCCATCTCCGCCTCAAACTCTCTTGAAATTTAGATTGTATATGAATAGTATAACATTCTTATCATTATTGTTATTAGTAGTAGTAATTTTATTCTCTTGACTTAATGATCCTCCAGGGACCAACCACGGGACATAATGGTGTTTTATTCATTTTTAGACGTACTTTGCTCTGGGTTCTATTGAGAGGCAAGATAGTCGAGATATGTAACCAACAAATAAATATATGAATGGCCTTACAGCAGGGGAGGGGGCTGGTGCAGTTGGATGCTGATGTGCATTGCTTCATTTCCTACAACATGTGGTAAGCTGCTCCACCTGCATTTGGGGAATTCTGTTGCCCCCCCCAATCCTACCCTGATGACACCTGCCAACATTTAATATCAAAGGTACAGGTTTCCTATCAAAAAGCTAACTGATTCAGAATCTGGAGGATAGATAGAATGTATTTTCTGAAAATACCAAAATGATGTTCTCAGTTTTCTGGAAATTGAATAAAATGAGGCGAGAAGGGTATGTGGGGGGGGGAGAGAGATCCCTTTCAAACATTTGTATTTCAAGAAATATTGTCAATATGTTCTGATGATACATCCTTGAGGCAGAGGCACAAAGACTCTACCGGGCTTTAAGGAGATTTGGATTAATACACTAATCATTAATTAATGGTAATGTACATCTGCATGTGTGGGATAGGGCTCTATCTGTTTCCTCAGCCACCACACGTTCTGCCAAAAGCGAAACGCTGAATTCCACATCCAACAATCTGCCGCTCCCTCTCCTCCACCACTTAGCAGATCTCTAAACTGGGAGGAAACCATATTACTGCAAGATGGAGTGAAATTGTGAAGCAGAGGGAGGGGGAAATAAAATAAAGCAAATTTAGCATTTCAAAAGGGTTTATTACTCTTGCTTGTGAGCTGTAACTGCATAATATGAGCCCGTGGGGTGGGGGATGTACGTATCTTGAAAATGCATCAGGACTATGTAGCAACCTGTAATTGTAACACAATGATTTGATTACATTGTGTTTATTCAATTACTTCAGCTTGCTCTTAGACACCCACTCCAGCAAACTGACAAGAAGCAATATATCATTAAGGAAGTGTAAGCCATACCACTGTTAGTTAATAGTTCTCCAGCATTCCAATTATTATATTTTGCCTTGTTGGGGTATATATCATCTCTCTCTTAAAATGCGTGCATATATTTTTTTTCCTGGTTGGTTGAAAGAAACTGAACTCAGCTCCTCATGAAAATGTGATTTTTTTCAGTAACCCAAACAATGCTAAGCAAAGAAAACTCTCCCGTGACTTTCCACAAGCACCAGTTCATGCCCAGAGATTAAGCCAACTCCCAGCTGTTTATGTGGGAGTAGCATCTTCTACTGGTTTGGCCATCTCCATTTGCTGCTGGTGGTGAGCTTCCCTGCCCACTCCCTGTCCCCCAGAGACAGTACTTTTGTCTTGTTGGGATTCAAACTCAATCTGTTAGCTGCCATCCATCCTCCAACCAACTCCAGACACCTTTCACCAGCTCTGCTTCACACCTGATGTGTTTTCCCTTCCTGGAATGTGTTCTTGACCTCTGATGATGCCTTTTGCTCCTCAGAATGGAGGATAGCTGCTGTACAAAGGCAACATTTGCATTCATTGTTCACAGACTCTCCAAGGGCGCCTACTTTCCAGGGACAGTCTCAGATTTATAGAAGCCACCCTGATCCCGGAATGACCACTTTTCCTTAGGATGTCCCTAATTCCATTGGAGAAATGTTGGAGGGTATGGAGTTATGTGAGATAAAAGGGAGCGGGTGGTGCTGTGGTCTAAACCATGGAGACTCTTGGGCTTTCTGATCAGAAGGTTGGCAGTTCAAATCCCTGCAACAGGGTGAGCTCCCATTGCTCTGTTCTGTCAGCCTAGCAGTTCAAAGCATTCCAGTGCAAGTAGATAAATAGGTACTGCTGCAGCGGAAAGGTAAACACCGTTTCTGTGCACTCTGGTTTCTTTTCTGGTGTTCCATTGCGCCAGAAGTGGTTTGATCATGCTGGCCACATGACCCAGAAAGCTGTCTGTGGACAAACACTGGCTCCCTTGGGCTGAAAGTGAGATGAGCGCTGCAACCCCATAGTCACCTTTGACTGGATTTAACTGTCCAGGGGTCCTTTTTAAGTGAGATAAGTAACTATACACACTTTAAAAGACATCTGTGTTTAATGTTTTATTGTGTTTTTATATGTGCTGAAAGCCACCGAGAGTGGCTGGGGCAACCCAGTTAGATGAGTGGGGTATAGAACATATGATGAAAATGATAGAATAGGACTTTCCTATTTTCATTGGAGAAATGTTGGAGGGTATGTATTCTCCCCATTTTTGCCCCTTCCTCAGTGCTACCCAGGGGGACCTTATCAAGCCATAGAAGCCATTCCCACAACACCAACACAACAGGTGCCTGTGAGCCTCTGGCCCATCACTTGGGATGGGTGCCCAGCTGGAAAAGCCTGCTGCTAGCAAGGCTTGATCAAGGCTGTATTGCTGGTGCTATCCTGAATGTCACAAACCCTTCCCACAGATTGTGCAGTTTCTGTGTGCCTTTATGAGGTTGCGAGGGGAGGGGAGTCCTTAGTGGTCTCATTATTTCAACGGCTTGGGGAGGCATCCAATAATATACTGCATGCGTGTGTATATTTCCAAACACACAGGGATTCGTAGAGCTGTCCATCCATTCAATCCACTTCCCCTCAGCGGCAGTATAATTGCCTAACTATTGGTCTGCATGTCAGTGGCAATAAGGATGGGAGGTTGGTTTGAACTATAAGGTCAGGAACAGCTCCAGCCTTCACAGATGTTAAAATTAAAGACCTGTTCTGCAAAGACCGTCTGAAATTGTAGCTGATGGGATCTTTCACTAGCTATGAATGTTTGAGAAGCTATCAGTCATGAGGCAGAGTAAGTGAATTCTGGATGGATGTGATTTCTACCGGGCATTGTTAGATCATCTAAGACAGGGAACGACACACAAGTTGTGTGTGTGTGTGTGTGTGTGTGTGTGTAGGGTTTAGGAATGAATTCCACCAGCTGTTTGTTTATTCCGATGACTCACAGCAAGACTCCCTTTTCTTATTGTGTCTGGCAGTGAGGAAACGGAGAATGAAGTGAGGTGGATTTATTCAAATGTATTAAAATGAAAAACTATCTTGAAGGGAAAGAAATATGTGAAGCAATGTGCATTAAGCTGCTTTAAAGCGAGAGTGGTTCATGCTATCTCTTCTCCCAGGTATTTGGCGGATTATGACAACGGTGGTTCTGCCGTCTGTTGAGGGTGTGTTTTTACTGCTGAAGTTTTTGCGCCTGTTTTATTTGGCTTGCTTTACAGGCGATTGTATGGCTTTTATTGTATTGCATTGTCCCTTTTCTGATTTTATGCCGTGCTCTATGCTTTTAAAATGTGCAAGTTGCTTGGATGCTTGTAACGTCTCATGTGAGAAGGATATTGTAACAACAACAACAACATTGATTACTACTACTGCTGCTGCTACTACTACTACTATTAAATAGGCCTGTATTTTATTTTAAAAACAAAAAAGCCATCACTGTATTAATAGTATGAAATTGGCTCTATGACACTTAGTACTGTATCCCTGGTGTCACAGGACTGCCCTTATTTGCTATTTATTTATTTAGGCATTTTGAGGCTGTGTTTAAAGGCTACCCCCTTCCAGAGTTAGGTTACTGCATATCCAAGGATAACATTTCAGTTTGCAGTATAATGGGACTGCAATCCATAAAATCAAAATTGAAAAAATATTATGACAATATTATGACAGTAGCAGGAAATATGTGTATGTGTTTCATATTCAGCAAAGAATAAAAATTAAAAGCATTGTTTATTGTTATGATGTCTCTATGCTGATTTCTATGCTGAGATGGTTTTATCCTGATCTTATGCTGTGTTTTGTTGGTTTATGTTACTTTTATGTAGGTTGTATTGACACTGGCTGCATACACACTATATATTCAAAACAATATCTCAGAATCTTGGGAATTGTAGTTTTCTCCTAATTAAACTACAGTTCCCGTGACACTCTCTCTCTCTCTCTCTCTCTCTCTCTCTCTCTCTCTGTGTGTGTGTGTGTGTGTGTGTGTGTTATGGTGGAGGAGGAGATGTGCTTAACAGTCTGCTTTGTTACACAGTCACTGATGCACAGTGGTACCTCGGGTTACAGACGCTTCAGGTTACAGACTCCGCTAACCCAGAAATAGTATCTCGGGTTAAGAACTTTGCTTCAGGATGAGAGCAGAAATTGTGCGGCGGCAACAGGAGGCCCCATTAGCTAAAGTGGTAGCTCAGGTTAAGAACAGTTTCAGGATAAGAACGGACTTCCAGAATGAATTAAGTTCTTAACCCGAGGTACCACAGTACTCTTTAACGCATGCTTTGCTATTTATTTTTTTGTTGTGTTCTGTGGATTGTATCCAACTAAGGACTTATCCACATTTACCTTTCCTCTGCTCTTCCCAAGCACTGTCTATGCTATAAAGTTCTGTGTCCAAGTGCCCCCACCCTTTTGCACTCTTTAACACTTAATCAGAGCAAATGGCAATTGCAAAAAAAACCTGAACTGATGTTTGTTCCGACTGAGCATTAAAGAGCAGGTTTTCACAGGGAAAACTCTGGGGCAGGGGGAGGTGAGGAATTACACTTGGACCCAGAGCTTTTAAGCGTAGACCTGTGCCTGGAAAGTGCAGGGCAAAAAGTAAGTGTGGATAACCTCTAAGTCATACGCAGAGACAGAGTAGACCCACTGAAGTCAATAGATGGTGGTACCTCGGGTTAAGAACTTAATTCGTTCTGGCGGTCTGTTCTTAACCTGAAACTGTTCTTAACCTGAGGTACCATTTTAGCTAATGGGGCCTCCTGCTGCCGCCACCCGATTTCTGTTCTCATCCTGAAGCAAAGTTCTTAACCCGAGGTACTATTTCTGGGTTAGCAGAGTCTGTAACCTGAAGCGTCTGTAACCTGAAGCGTCTGTAACCTGAAGCGTCTGTAACCCGAGGTACCACTGTACTTAAATAACGGAAGTTATAGAATCATGGAATTTTATAATCTTAGAGTTGGAAGGGACTCCAAGGATCATCTAGTCCAATACCCTGCAATGTAGGAATCTCAGCTAGGGCATCCATGACAGTTGGTCATCCAACCTCTGCTTAAAAACCTCCGGGGAAGGAGAGTCCACCACCTTTCATGGGAGTCTGTTCCACAGCTGAACAGCTCTTACTGTCCTAAGGTTTTTCCGAATGTTTAGTCAGAATCTCCTTTCTTGCAACTTGAAGCCATTGGTTTGAGTCCTACCATCCAGAGCAGGAGAAAACAAGCATGCTCCCTCCTTCATGTGGCAGCCCTTGAAGTATTTGAAGATGGCTATCATGTCTCCTCTCAGTCTCCTCTTTTTCAGGCTAAACATACCCAGCTTCTTCAAGCACTCCTCATAAGGCTTAGTTTCAGTGGGTTTGCACTAAGTAATACTTCATTGGAAAGAACCATATGATTTTATAATAACCCAGAGGACTTTTTATTGACGGGTGGCATGGAAATTTTGTCAATAAACAAAACAAAATAAAAGAAAATCCTCTTCTGATGTCCACAATCCATACAGGAATAGTGCATAAAGCATTAGCATCCAACTACCTTTGAGCTTCTCATCTCAGGAGAATACTGACAGATTTTTAAATTGAAGGCAGTCATTTGGTGCAGAGTTAGTTCACACAGGACAGCATGATCTCTTCCACATAGAATCATAGAAGTGTAGAGTTGGGTTGTTTTCTTCCACCGTGCCCTGGGTCAATGCTAACTTTACTGATCATGTGAAGGCACCATAACTGGTCCTAAATTTCCCATGAAAGGTGCTGAAATCACTCAAATTGGAGAGGTTGTATCAACACCACCACCAAGGCAGCAATGACATAGGAGTATCTGTTAGAATTCCTGCTCCATGATTGCAATCATGGGATTGTTGTCTTTCACATGATGGTGTATGTTTTGACTCCACAGAGTGGGAAGTGATGAAGACAGAATGTTTGTGTTACTGTGTTCTGTGAAGTGGGACTATTGTCCTTTGTTCTTTTTCTCTTTGCTGTCTGATGCTAGATAGAGAGGGAGCCATGTTGCAGTGCTCTGTGTGTGTTTATATGTAAATAAAGTAGATTAGCCAAAATGCTGAGTTGCTGGGGTCTGTTATGCAAGCTGCAAAGACTGTGGATCCCTAAGTGTGCCGAGTTGGCATTGATCACTGTGCTGTTCGGGCAGAAGAAAGCTTTTGAAGCTCCCAAACTATCGACCAGGAGGGAGAGAACATGCTAGTCGGGCATATGTCTCTGCCAGGGTCCTACTCGAGTGTAGGCTGAACTCCTGACAGTATCATCATAAGTGAATTGAGTTTCAGCATTTCAAAATAAAACAGTTAGATCTAGGAGAGATGCAGTTAGATGCAGATGTGCCACTGCCAGGCAAGCTAAATGGAACAAAATGGAACAATGGTTTGGACTCTTCCTATGCTCCAATGACATATGCATTTAGTTACTTGGTTCTGATGCTTGTTCTCTGTGGTCTTTGGGATTCGGTGAGCAATTTTTGAGAAGTAGTTAATATTTTGTTTTCTGCAGCTAGATGGTTGTTTTACTTGTTTCTACCCACTGCTGCATTTTGCATGTTGGTTACATTTGTGTTTTAAGCGGATTTTAATTGTATTTGTTAATTGGGAGTTTATCATTGTATTTTAATGTTTTATTATGTAAGCCACTCTGGGTTTCTTTGAAGAGGGGTAGTCAGATGAAATAATAAAAAAAGCGAAAATGACTCATTCAGCTGCTTATAGAACTAGGTGGCCGCAGGCTGGTTTTTCTGTATCAATGGGCAGTTATAGGTTCCATTTATCTGGCAGTGCTATGCACACCTACCTTGTGGAATAAGAGGGTAGTGATTCCCATCCCATCCCATATTCTTTGCATCTAGCACTGTTTTCATTCTGCTGCAGTTCAGCTTCTGAAAAAAACTATGTTAGTCATCCCACTGTCCACTGCAGCAGAATTTTACATAGTTAATTGCAGGCCCAAGAACAGTATCCTGAGGTCACCAGGGGTGATAGGTGGAAATGAAGGCAAGACAGTGTCTTGGGATCAAAATGGCCACAACGTTATTGATTACACATGTCAGTATGCTTTGGCATAGGCATTGGGTATGAATTGTGAGTCAACCTGCCTACTTGCTGGTTGATTAAGTCTTCAGGGTCTATCGTGGATTAAAGGATCACTCTATGACATGAGTCAATCCAGGCAATTCTTCCAGGATACCGTTTAGCCCCTGTCTGGGCATTTGGAAAGGAACTTTCCCCTGGACCCCTTTACCAGAGTATACTTATACTTTCACTAGAGTCATGGGGTGTCAAGGAGCTGTCAAATGTGCCCAGGTCAACCACAGGGCAGGCACACACACGGGAGGCATGGAATGCAGTTAGCTTTTTATTAACAGAAAATAACAACAAAGCAGAGTCCTCGTGTTCATCTTAAATCAGCTGAGACATTGCTGAAACTGACCACTAGCTCTGCCCTTTCCTCTCTAGCCTCTCACTCTGGATCCACCCCAATCAGATGAATGCTGTGTCAAGAGGGTAGACTCCTCCTCTGGGCCTGTCTGGCACATTGCTCAGCAACATTCAGGGCTCTCTTTGAGCTAGGTGTCAGAGCCAACAGGACTGGGGCTGTCCTGCTGCTGTGTAGCAAGGCCAAAATCTGACTCCTCTCTGAGTCTGCAATCACACTGTGACTCTCTAACCCTGTTCTGGAAGACCCTCCTTTCCTCCTTTCTATTTTTTTTAAAAATCAAATTTCCATTTTAACAATCCAGTAAAAACCACAATAAAACATTCCAAATTATCATACAATCAAAAGAGCCAATTATACAATGCCAAATTATATATCTGGAAGGCCCTCCTTTTCCTGACCCCCTTGATCGCTTTTAGTACCTCCCAGTTCATGCTACTCAATGTCCCACCACCAGGATGTGGGATCTAAGTTGTCTTCTTCTGTGTCCTCTCTGAGGGGCTCTTGGGCAGGCAGCTCCCACCACTCTTCCTCATCCAGCCAGTCCCAGACATGAGAGGAGTTGGTTTTCTCCCTGCCCCCCCTTTTCTGGACTAAGGAACCCAGTGCCTTTTTCTGCCAACAAGTTGTTACAGCTGAGGAAGTTACAGAAGGTACCTACCATTCCTGAGTGGCAGGCAAAGATGATGGACTTTGCAGAACTGGCCAGACTGACTTGCAGGATTCGAGACCAGGACGATCAGAAATTCCAAAGGGACTGGAGTAAATTTATTGCATATTTGAATAAGAACTGTAAAAACTTGAAGACACTAGCAGGATTGAAATAAATCCTACAACGTGGGCAATAGGTTAAAGATGTAAATTGCGCGTTTGAATTTGAAATGGAAAACCTGTTGAAGTGAAGGAGGGAAGTCATATGCTCGGCAGAGCAGAGAGGTTTTGTGTTTGATATTGTAATGTTGTAACGTTGAAAATGTTGTTTAAGGAGGAAAACAATAAAAATATATTGTTGTGACAGTTGCTATGAGGCAGGCCAAAACTCCAGACAGGCCCAATTTTGTACAAAGGGAAATTTCTCCCTGGCCCTGAATGCTGCAAGTGAAATGCGCCATTGAAGGTATTTAAGCATGCTCTAACTCCCCCTCCCACCGATCGAAGGTCAGCGGTTCAAATCCCCATGACAGGGTGAGCTCCCATTGTTCGGTTCCTGCTCCTGCCAACCTAGCAGTTCGAAATCACATCAAGTGCAAGTAGATAAATAGATACAGCTCTGGCAGAAAGGTAAACAGCATTTCTGCGCGCTGCTCTGGTTTTGCCAGAAGTGGCTTAGTCATGCTGGCCACATGACCCGGAAGCCGTCTGCGGACAAACACTGGCTCCCTCGGCCAGTAAAGCGAGATAAGCACCACAACCCCAGAGTCATCCACGACTGGACCTTATGGTCAGGGGTACCTTTACCTTACCCTATATTGACTGTCTTGACCGAGCCAAGCACAGCTTCCTTAAAAGAGATCAAGGTGGACATGGTTGAAGCCAGGTGACCAGCCAACCAGAACTGCCCTGCGATTCCTGCCACCACAAGTAGCCCACAATTCATTTGATGGGGGTTGAATTCTGTGCACAATTCCCAGCCCTCCTGCACAGCCATGTGTCGCACTGATGATGCCAGGCAGGTGTGCAGGAAAGGAATAATTCACACACACCTAGCTTGCCCACAGCCATGCCAGACTGCATTTGCTGCTGCCTAGCTAAAATGGTAAGCAGTCCTTGTGTAGGTAATTACATTATCAATAAGTTAATGCACGCTATTCATATCAGTGGAAACGAAATGTAATACAAGTGGGGGAAAGTAATCAGTTATATATTGTTTGTGGATTGAAAACAACACCAGTGGTTACTGTTCACATTTGCTGAATTTATTTGTGTTCTGGATATATGACAAATAAGCGAATGACAGCAATTTCCATTCCTGTTTTCACTGGAATTCTCCAACATTGCATTCTGTGAGTAAGCTTGAGCAAAGATGGCAAACTTGCTTTTGAGTAAACATGTACAGAATTGTTGTGTAAAGGAGCTAGATTACTGCAAATTAATATTTCTAGTAGAAATACGATAAGAAATTCACTCCCATCGCTAGATATCAACAGTAACTATGCTTACAATGAAAACAGCATTTTTTTAAAAAAAAACACAAACCCACCATAACTTTACCCCAGGGAGAGGGGCGGAGGAAGATGTCATATACTGAATAATATGTAGGTTTCACAGAATAGATTAAATATTTATGACAGAATCAGTGCACTAAAAAAAATATAAATGTAATGATTACCTTAGTAGAATGGCATAACTTCCCTGGCACCAGGCATGTTTGATCTGCCTACAGGCAATTTTAATAGTAATTTAAAAGTGCTCAGTACTCATCACTTTATGGCAGGCTTTCATTTCAAGACATTACATAAAATGATATGAAGCTCTTAAATCCCCATCTCAAAATACATTAGTGTTTCCTGCTTAAGTGTTTATCGTGGCAGACCTCTCCGATTTGTAAAATGCGGGAGTCTTGATGAAAACATCTCAGACGCAGACCTTCTCTGTGGAGGGCTAGTTTCCTGTTCAACCTCCGCTATAGAAGAAAATATGTCTCAGTTTAATAAATGATTGAATCAGCATTTAATCTTCCTCATGCTCTAGCTAAGTTGCAGTAAGGTTGATGCATGGAGATGATATACCAGATTTGGCATTTTAGCAAAGCTCTGTTGATGAAAACCTGTTTCAGAAGGGAGGATAAGGAAGACTTCAAGCCATTTCTAACCTTTGTTTTGAACGCAGATCATTAGAGTAACAACTATGTCACTGCAAGTAGGTTCCCTTTCGAAACTATCCTCCTCTGTTTTTCTCACACACACCCCAATTATTAAATTTATTATTAAATTTAAATTATTAAATTATGGAATTATTAAAAAAGATGTTTTCATCTTCCATCTTGTTATTTATTATGACCCCCAATTAAGAGTTTTAAATTTCTTGCTTTTGCTTCTAAAGTGGAATGCAGGCAATAAGTATGTTCCATTTGTTGTTCCCCACATCTTAATTTACCTTCAAAGCAATGCTCTCATCTATGGAAGGAGGAGGAGGAGGAGGAGTAACATCTGCATGGCTGCTTTGGGAGGGGTGGAGTTTGTGTGTTTCGGGGTGGGGTACATTGGTAGCACTGCCATTTGGTGCCGGCTCTGTCAGCAAGTAATGAAGAGACCACACATTTGTAATTTATACAGTGGTACCTTGGTAGTCGAACGGCTTGGCTCCCAAACAAATCATCTCCCAAACACCGCAAACCCGGAAGTGAGTGTTCCGGTTTGTGAACGTTTTCCAGAAGCCGAACCTCCGATGCGACTTCCATAGCTTCCGATTTAGTGCTGGAAGCTCCTGCAGCTAATCAGAAGCAATGCCTTGGTTTTTGAATGGTTTTATAAGTCGAACAGACTCCTGGAATGGATTAGGTTTGAGAACCAAGGTACCACTGCACAACAAAATGGAGACTGCAAACTTACGTAAAGCTGGGAGACAGTTCACGCATGTGGTGATTCTGGAATGCAACAGGTTAACAAAAACTGTTTACCATTATTATTATGCCTAATCTGAGAAGCAAAGATTTATGTTTTATCCAGCTGAAGGATAGATAGATGATAGATAGATAGATAGATAGATAGATGATAGATAGATAGATAGATAGATAGATGATAGATGATAGATAGATAGATGATAGATAGATAGATGATAGATAGATAGATGATAGATAGATAGATAGATAGATAGATGATAGATAGATGATAGATAGATAGATAGATGATAGATAGATAGATAGATATAGATAGATGATAGATAGATAGATGATAGATAGATGATAGATAGATAGATAGATAGATAGATGATAGATAGATAGATGATAGATAGATAGATGATAGATAGATAGATGATAGATAGATGATAGATATAGATAGATAAGATTAATTTAATAAGTTCTATCAGTGGAAACCCTGGGGAAGGAATTCTGTTTGTGCAATGGGGTTCACCCCTCTCCTTCTGCACCTCCAGTTAGGATGACCATTGGCCATGGATGATGGAATTATAGTCCAAAACATCCGGAGAGCATCAGGTTAGGGATGAGGGGACCAGACCATGAAAGCATGGTACTCATGGCACACAGCTAGCATGGTGATTGTTTGATGGCTACACAAGCAATTTTTTATATGCACAGGGATTGTGTTTCTGCACAGATGTATCAGAACTGGATTCCATCCTTCTTTCTCAAGAAGGCACTGAAAGGGAACTACAGCCCAAGAGCCATTCAAGCATTGATGCAAATGCAGCAGCCAACCACATCGGCCTTCTTAATGGGTTTTACTTTTCTCTAGGCATTGCTCCTTCATTTTGTTCTACTTCTTTCTCCTTTTCTGTTTTTGACTGTTCTCATAAACTATTCCATTAATGCAATCAAAATTACATTATATGTAATAATCTTGGAAGGGACAATTATAGCGATGGAAATGAAAAGGCAACAGAAAATGCTGCGGAAAAGCTGTGAAGAGAGCAATTTTGGTGATCTATTTAACGGTATCAAAGTATCTCTCCCTCTCTCTCTTTTTTTTTTGAAAGCATTTTTTAAAAACTCTCCCATAAATGCTTTTAAGACTTACTTTGGAAAAACCCGTCATTTTCAAAGTACCTTTAAGAGCATGTAATCCCTGCATAGTTTGAGGAAGGGGGGGGGATGCACTTTTCTGAAGTAACGGTAATTTTCTGGATAACTAGTTTATACAATAAAGAAATGCCAAAGACATATTTTGAAAAAGGTAATGCGCAAAGATGGCACTACTACTCCATACTTACCCACAAAACTAGAAAGGTACAAATGAAAGTACATTAAATAATGGATCAATATCCATCTGAGAAGGGAAAGGGTCCAACCCAAATGCACCCTCTTGTAAAACAGGAAAAAACAGCAACCATGCATCTCAATAAGGTCAGTAAAGACCCTATGGGGGAGGGGTATTACCTCTGGTGGGGGCATGTCATGCTCCTTCTGAGGTCCACCTTTCGTCCCCACCCTGCACTTAGATCTCACTTGCGTATCCTAGAAGTTGTCAACATGCAACAGCGGCCGCACCCTGGGAAACATCTTCGAATGGCTGACTAAACTAGGCGAGGGTAGTTTGAGATGGTCTCAAATCAGGGATTAAGCAGAAAAGACCAATAGTGGGTCCAACAGTAAACAAGGCAGTTTCTGCCTGTGCTGTGGAGGGACATTAGGGACAGGTGGAGCTTGTCAACCTGGGAAGGTAGCCTGTCTAGGAGACCCTCGCTGCCTTGCGGGATATCTTCAGGAGAAGAAATTCTACACGAGTCCAGAGTGGAGTCCCTAAGACAATTGGGTGCTGCCTTGTACACATCCTTGCACACAACTCCTGCAGCTAAACTGGTGCCTTTGAACCACATCAGTGAGGCCGCGGGGTGGTCGTCTGGGCAGCCCAGCACCTCCATGCGCACAGCCCAGCCTTGCATGCCAGGGAGGCACTTTGGTGCTGCTAACACAGTAGTTTGACTTCACCCCAGGAGGTGCACTCCATTGTCTCTTGAGACAGACAGATGCCAACAACAACAAGAACATATACACAGGGCACGTTTCCCCCCAGTTGGAAATCACAGGAACTGAGTTCCGGCACCTGTCATGTGGACTCCATTGCCATGTGTGGTGTAGTGGTTAAGAGCAGTAGTCTTGTAATCTAGTGAACTGGGTTCACATCTCCACTCCTCCACATGCAGCTCCTGGGTGACCTTGAGCTAGTCACACTTCTTTGACTCACTCACCTCACAGAGTTTTTGTTGTGGGAGAGGAAGGGAAAGGAGATTGTTAGCCGCTTTGAGACTCCTTAAAGGTAAAAGTACCCCTGACCATTAGGTTCAGTCGTGACAGACTCTGGGGTTGTGCGCTCATCTCACTCTATAGGCCGAGGGAGCCGGCGTTTGTCCGCAGACAGCTTCCAGGTCATGTGGCCAGCATGACAAAGCCACTTCTGGAGAACCAGAGCAGCGCACAGAAACGCCGTTTACCTTCCCGTTGGAGATGTACCTATTTATCTACTTGCACTTTTGATGTGCTGTCAAACTGCTAGGCTAGCAGGAGCTGGGACCAAGCAACGGGAGCTCACCCCATCACGAGGATTCAAACCGCCGACCTTCTGATCGGCAAGTCCTAGGCTCTGTGGTTTAACCCACCCATGTCCCTTTGAGACTCCTTAGGGTAGTGATAAAGTGGGATATCAAATCTAAACTCCTCCTCCTCCTCCTCCTCTTCTTCTTCTTCATTATAAGATGCATTCATGATGAGTTCCGGTACCTCTTTTTCTGAAAAAATAGCACTGCATATACAATACTTCCAGCATTTAATAAAGCAGCACATCAGACAATAAAATATTAGCATTGTAATCTCTCTAACGCCTATCTACCTTTGCATGTGAAGAATTCTTTAAAAAAGAAAGAAGACCAGGGAAACTTTGTTTGTTTGTTTGTTAATTAATTACATTCCTTATCTGCTCTCCATTGCCAGGCAGTCCTATCTACCTGAGATGACCCTGCCCCTTCCACATTTGCAGATGGAAGTCTTCCAGTCCAAAATTCTACACTTCAGTCTCCTACCTGATTCTGTCAAATGTGCAGACAGAGAGCTCCCATAATAGTCTGTCCACATAGCCAACCAACCACTTTCTGAATAGATCAAAAGCCTCGAGGAATTCAGCCTTACACATAATAGTGGCAGAGGATAGTGTCTATCTTGACAGCTTTCAGAAAAAGGAATGACAGCAGCAGGAGCAAACCAGAACTAAATATTTGCTATATACACAGGTGTGATGCTGAGAATGGAAAGTAAAAGAAAGGAAAAGAGAGAAGACTAAGAAAAATCCTGGTCCTTGTATCACATGAAGAAAAATAAAGAACACAGAAAGAAATAAATCTAAAAATTAATGATATTATTACCCCCCCACCCAGAATACTTCCGATACATTAAGTACCAGATATTTAAAACACTTGTTATAACTGAAAATACACAGATGCACACGTTGATTAGTTTAGTTAATTGCTTAATTCATTAATTACACATGGAAATGTGTGAAGCCTCTTGTGAAAATATTTTTGCTAGTCACATCACAACTATTCCAGACCCCCTGACAACTTCTCTGATGTTTCATTTGAGGAAGAACCTGCATATTTACTTCATCGGTGAAAACAAATCAGGAATCTGCTATATCTGGGAGCCTCAGCAAGTCAAAACAAGGAACCATTAATCCACCACCTTCCTAGTCAGTCAGATGCTTCTGGCAATCTAGACCATGGTGAGGCCCTTTCCTCCCACCACACCACTGGAAAGGAGGTCCTGAGAATTTTGCTCCTTCCTTTTAAGAATCATAGTGTGTGTGGTTGTGGTTGATTCTGGACAGGAGGGGGGTTACATAGATGCGCACCTTCGTCTGACGTTCAGGGCTTTCCTCTGCCCTAATCACATACGACACTGCCCTTGCGTCACATGTTCCTTGAGAGTTTTTGCTTGGCTGGAATGCCTCCTTGAATTCTGACAATGACTCTTGCATGCCTGTAGAAAAGTTGCCTATTCTACAAAGTTTGCAACCCCACATCGAGAAGTCACTGTGTTGGCTATCCCTGATTTTGTCTGAATCCTGGACAATTTTGATTTTCTGTTTTCCCCATCTTAAATTTGGTTTCCTCACATCTCTACAGCAATTTGTGATTTTTTTAACAAAATAAAAAAGTCTGCATGAAAATTCATCAAAAATTGAATATGAATCTTTCTTAATCAATATGTTTTTTGGTATGCATTTTCATTAATGTACACATTTCTGCATGCAGTTTTCTCTAATATTTTGTATGTTATTTTCACAAATGCATGCATTTTTATGAACATACATGCACATAGTGTTTGGCTGGAGAACTGCATCTCAAAATCGGGAGAAGTGGGAATTTTAAAGGGTAGCTGTATTTCATTCCACATATTGGTCTGAGACATGTGAAATAGGCAAATTCTCATCAAAGTGCAAATGAAATTGATTTTCTCCTCCATCCTTTTCCCACTATCTCTGAAATTCTAAAGTACAATGTGAAATGGAAGACTTCTTCCTCAATTGTTTTGAGAAACCGGAGAGTGTTGCACAGGCAGAACTGTAAGAAACTAAAGTCAATAAATTACTTCATTTAGGCACTGGAAAGATGCTAGTCTTGGGCACAGTTTTCCTCTTATCTATTTGTGATCTTGTCTTCACAGAGGTGTTCTGTTCATTTCAGTGTGCCTTCCACTGAAAAATTTAGTTGCCTGTAAAAGTAGTAAAACTGATTTTCAGAAATCTATAATCCTATATCCACTCAATGAACTAAACAGGAATTACTTATCAGAACACATGCATTGATTTGTGCTGTAAGTATCCCAAAGTAAAATGTCTTTTTTAAAAAAAAGAAAAAGAAAAAAGTACTTTAAAAAAAATTAAATAGTATTTTCTCTTGTGAAAGGAACACCCTATTCATTCAGAAATGACTGGATCACATTATAAACAGCATTTCATGTAGATGTTAAGATAACTGCCCCTTTCATTTCACTAATTGTATGATAATGGAGATACTTGGGTTGGGATTACCTGGGTCAATTACCTATTGAACCCCTTTTCCGTATGTAGAGTGAGTTGTATTTGGCAAGTGAAGAAATGTTGTTGTTGTTTATATACTGCCTTCCATCATATGATCTCAGGGCGGCTCACAGAATAAAGTGAATCTTGGTTAAACAGTAGACTTCTTGTAATCACACACAGAGAGATGCTTGTAGAGTATGAAACTAGCATCCTTTTCTCCCAGTGGTCTGGGAACCTTCAAGGAGGGCATGAGGAACCACTTGTGATTCCCAGCAACTGGTATTCAGAAACATATTGCCTCCACCAGTGGAGAAAGAACTCTGTCATCATAGTTAGGAGCCACTGATAATAAGCCTCATCTTCCACAAATCCTCTGATCTGAATCATTTACGCCCCATTTAACACACCAAGATTTACTTCCAAATAAATATGCATAGGGTTGTACTGTCAGAAACCAATGTTGTTAATTGTAATATGTAAAATGGTAATATTTTTTTGTATGGTTCTATTGATTTTAAGCTTGCTTTTTGCAAGCAATTAGCAGGCTCCTCATGGACATGAAAGGCAGCGTACAAAACTCAATCAATAAATGGCTAATGTAAGGTTCCAGTTGAAGCAACCTCTCAGCTACTAAAAACACTTTACTTGTGTATGTGATATCCAACAGGGATGCTTCGTCCCTGTCTCTCAAGGGTGGGGGCTTAGCTTGCCAACCAAGCCTCTTTTTCTTAGCCTCCCTCAAAATTATTCAAAAGTTTTCCCCCATATTTTGCTTTTAATGGAATTTGGCAGTAGCACTGGGATTTACAGATCCTCCCTGAGGAATTAAGTTAGTCCTATCAAAGCCCTTTTAGTTTCCCTTGGAAATCCTCAGATGTTTTGCCAAATCAAGAGCCTCCAAATTTGCCCTAAGTTTTGATTCATGTGAAATTCAGCATGAGCACAGCTTCCAATACTCATTCTGAATCAGACTTTGTCTAATATGTCACCACTAACATTTCCATGTGTTAAAAAACAACACAAGAGGCACAATGTGCCCTGAATTCCTTTTTCTGGTCAATACTACAGAAGGTATCAGATGAATTTTCATCAGCCTCCATTTATCCTCCCGCGAAAATATAATTTCCCCCTTCAAAAAGCCAAAAATCAATTAACAAAATTCAAAAGAAATGCACGCTTTGCCCACTCATAACAACTTTGTGGGAAGTGTGAAAGGTTGCTAAGAAATAAAACACACGCAATTTGATTTGGATTGAGTGGGGGGGCAGGGTTATTGTTTTGTTTTTGTTTTCATTATGTATTTTGTGTTTTAATCTTAACTGCCATGAGATCTATGGATGGAAAGCAGTATACTACTACTACTACTAATCCTACCAACCTCCCCATCCCTCTTCAAAAGCTCATCAGTCAATCAGAACCATGAAATGAAACCATGGCATTGAAGGGGCAGTTGTCTGCCATTAATTCTGTGTTTATTGGAATTAGAGAACCAGTTGGAAAATGACTGTAAGACACAATGGAAACTTGTGAATAAAATATGGGAGGGGCAGGTATGCCTCTCCCTACATATTTGACCACAAAACATGGGGCACACACACCATTTGAATGGCAATGCTCATCAACTTTGGGATGGGCCCTCAAATATTTTAGGGGGAGGGAAAGGTACATTGACCTCTAGAAATTGGCTCCTATGATCCTATGACCTCTCCTGAATATTGAACTTGCTCAGGTAACCTCCAGGTCAAAATGTTTTGATGTGTTCTGCATAGCTGGCTTTGGAAATTGCTTGGAACCTTCAGTTATTCTAGGATGCTGATGTACTTGCTCACTGGCACCAAGAATGGAGAACCTATCTCACCAGTCCTTAAGCAACTGCTTTGGTTGACAGTCTGCTTCTGAGCACAATTCACAGTGATGGTGTTTCTCTTTAAACCCCAAACAGCTTGGGACCCTGGTATCTGAAGGTCTATCTTCTCCTCTCCTGAGAGCCAGTGTGGTGTAGTCGTTAAAAGCGGAAGACTCGTAATCTGGGGAACTGGGTTCGCGTCTCCGCTCCTCCACATGCAGCTGCTGGGTGACCTTGGGCTAGTCACACTTCTTTGAAGTCTCTCAGCCTCAATCACCTCACAGAGTGTTTGTTGTGGGGGAGGAAGGGAAAGGAGAATGTTAGCCGCTTTGAGACTCCATAGGGTAGTGATAAAGCGGAATATCAAATCCAAACTCTTCTTCTTCTTCCTCCATGTGTATGTCTCAGTGTTCATCAATGGCCCCCACTTATGAAGATCGCTGGCTAGTTAGTGTGAGAAAGGGTTGTTTTCAGTTGCCATGTGCCACCTATGGAACACCCTCTTTCCCACACCAGGTATAGAAAGCTTTTTTATTTGCCAAGGCTTCCCAGCATGTCAATTATACTCATTTTAATCTGATGATCCTTTATTGGCTTGATTGTGCTTTTGTTCTTTTGAATTATTTTAAAAGCTTTAGATTGGTTCATTTTATAGTTTTGTTGTATCATCATCATCCTGGGAGTTTGTTAAACTGAAATATAAGACAAAAGCCTTGAATGGATGATATAATAAATAAATAAATGAATATTGAATGTTTGCAGCATTTTTGAAATATTTCAACCAGACATAGCAGCAATTTAATAGGGTGATTGATTCCTTCTATTTTCAGTGGCTTGGATCCAAAGTTGTGAGACTTATGCAATGGGATTTTTCTGCCCCCTGCTTCCTACTCTGGATCTTTGCACACCCTGAAAAACTACTTCAGAGGGTTAAGGAACCCTCTCAGACACTCTGGGTAGCTTCCAACACATGTAAAAACATAATTAAACTTCAAACATTAAAAACTTCCCAATATAGGGCTGCCTTCAGATGTCTTCTAAAAGTTGTTTAGTTTTTTATCTGTTTGACATCTGATGGGAGGGCGTTCCACAGGGCGGGTGCCACTGCTGAGAAGGCCCTCTGCCTGGTTCCCTGTAACCTCGCTTCTCACAGTGAGGAAGCTGGACCTCAGTGTCCGAGCTGAACAATGGGGATAGAGACACTCCTTCAGGTATACAGGGCCAAGGCTGTTTAGGGCTTTAAACATTAGCAGCAGCACTGTGAATTGTGTTCGGAAATGTACTGGGAGCCAGTTTAGATCTTTTAGGACCAGTGTCATATGGTCCTGGTGGCACTTCCTGTCACCAAGCTAGCTGCTGCATTCCAGATTAGTTGTAGTCACCTTCACAGGTAGCCCCACATAAAGTGCATTGCAGTAGTCCAAGCAGGAGATAACCAGAGCATGAATTGGGGCTGACTGGTCTCACGTTCAGCCTTGCAGTTGTAGCAGCTGAGCTGCCGAATTGCTCTTTGTAGATCTTTTCTAATTCCTTATGTATCTCTCCATATTGGATCATGTTATTTCACACATGCTACCTCTGTATCTAACTTGATTGTGTTTGTCTTAGTGGCCTTGTTTGACTGCCCTTGCCTTTGTATTTGCAAATCCATTATTGATACACCGTTATATTTTCTTTTCTCGTGATAGATTTTATCGACCACTGTCTGTCAATTAAAGGGATGCTCTTCTTGCTGGAATTAGAAAAGCAATCTGGGAAGCAATTTTAAGAAGAAATGGAGAAAAATGATTAGTACTGTTTTCTCTGAAGAAATATGGGCGGGGATAAAATCTTTCCCAAAGGTCCAGAAGCTTCCCCCTTATTAATTTTAAAGAATGTCATTATAAAATTATGTATTCCCAATATCCCATGAAAGCTGAATAAAAACAATGGAATCGGGAAGGAAAAAAAAGCTTGACGGGTCTGCAGTAAACCTGCAGTAGATTTTATACAGTTCTGGTGGGCCTGCGAACATTCGAGTATACCAGACGCTCCAAGTGTCCCTGTTTTTCAGGTACAGTCCCAGATTTACAGAATCCGTCCCAGTTTTTGATTTGATACAGGAATGTCCCGCTTTTCCTTAGGGAATTCCTATTTTCATTGGAGAGATGTTGGAGCATATGGTTGGATGTCCCTATTTTCGTCGGAGAAATGTTGAAGGGTTTGGAGTTATCCGACCCCCGAGCCGCCTGAAGGCATCCTGTAAAGGGAAGTGGGTTTTTTAAAAAATGTTTTATTATGCTCTTATATATGTTGTAAGCTGCCCAGAGTGGCTGGGGCAAGCCAGTAAGATGTGTAGGGTATAAATAGTAAAAGTATCATTATGGAATGGGATGTCCCTATTTGCATCACAGAAATGTTGGTGAAGAAGATTAAGATTAAATTAATGATCAATTGTAACCTTTCTTTCAACCCTACATATGCAATGCTATGTAGCAAACACCTATGTCCCCCTTACCCAAAAGAACATACAAAGAGTTTGCCAGATCAGGCCTGTAGTCCATCTAGTCAAGCATCTTGTTCCCACAGTAGACAACCAGATTCCTGTGGGAAGCCTACAAGCAGAAGGAGAGTGTAAGAGCCTCTCCGCACTTCTGATTCCCAGAAACTGACATTCAGAGACATCTTGTGGGGATAGAACCTAGCCATCGTGGCTAGCATACCATCCAAAATTTCTCCAGTGAAAATAGGGACATCCTATTCTGCATCAGGAAGCTTCTCCCGCACACACACACATCAGAAACACATATGTATCTGTCACCTTAGCCCATTATAAAATCTCTACCTCACCAACCTTACAGGATTGTTGTAAAGAAAAAAAATGTGTGAGGAAAGGGATCTTGTACAAAACCTTAATGATAGATTAAGGTAGATAATAATAAGGAGAAGGAGGAGGAGAAACTGTGAGAATTATCAGGAACATACCAGAGAGTAAATCCTATTGAACGCAGTGGGACTTTCTGAGTAAACATGCTTAGTATTGCAGTGTAAGGCTGCCTAGTTTGTGCCCAGTTACCTGGGAGTAAGTTCCATTGAATACTGTGGGGCTTACTTCTGAGTAGACTGTATTTACAATAAAACACTCCACATGTTTCCTATACAATGGCTGTCTGCTGAAGCATTGCAGTTAAATAATTTAAAGTGGATTGGCAACATTTTCCTTCTAAATTATAGGAAGGGCTTCGTATGCCAGCTTCACTATTTCCTTCATTGGGTGCAGGAATTTTATTTTCAGGATAAGCCAGACTCAATTTTTGTGTACATACACACACACACACACACACACACACACACACACTACTTTTAATTGTTCTCTGAGACATGGAGGGGAGGAAAAAGGAAAACTGGGGACATTCTGGGATCAAATCAGAAACCAGGCTGGCTTCTGTAACTCCAGAACTGTCCCTGGAAAACAGGGGCACTTGGACGGTATGGGCAGATAGCCATTGATAGCCTTTTCTTCAATGAATTTATCTAATCCTCTTTTGAAGCTATCCAGGTTTGTGGCCATTGCTACTTCTTCAGGTAGTCAATTCCATAGTTTAACTATGTGCTGTGTGAAGAAGCATATGTCCATGCATACTCTTTCTGATTAGATGCTAATAGTTTTCTATAAGAAAGGAACAAAAAGTCCTTACTTAGAACCTTTTATCAGCTGCAAATATCCTAGTTGCCTAATTTGTTTTGATTGAAAATCACCACAAATGGGCAACACTGAAATTGTACTGCTAAGAAAGCAAAGAAAACTTCTAAAGCAGCTTGGACGTCTTCTATTAATTTGTGGAAAAGTTCGACAAAGTAGGAATTTAAAGTAGTATAATTGTTTTCCTCAACATCTGAGTTTATAGGTGTTATTAGTGCCTTAATAAAAAGAATTATACAACTTTAAATTCCTATTTTATTGAACTCATATGTCTGTCGTATTGACTTCCTTGGGTCTTACTCCTAGGTGAGTGGCTACATGATTGCACAGGATTAATATTGCACAGATATGTTTCAAGCCTGGATGGAACTGCACATTCTGTAAATCTACAGGGGGAAAGTGTTTAGGCAAAATATGCAACATAGTGATCGCAACAGGCCAAACATTGGGCTTTAATGAGCCACTTTAACATTTACTGATAGTAATACAATATGGATCTACTCTCAGAGTTGCTGGGATCTAGAGTTTGCATGAGTAGCAGAGCAAACCTAAGGAGTTATAACAACACAGAATTAAGGAAAAAGTTGGATGGAACATTACTTTGTGTCCATTGATAGCGTCCATTTGTGGGGAGGCAATTCACTTTTTAATGACCCTAAAACATACTGAACAAGCTTTTCAATCTTGTGTCAATCCATATTAATCACTTGCATTGTTCTAGGCAGAGATCATTCATAAATATTGGAGATACAAGGATGTGAGTTAATACCCTCATCACTGGGACATAACATGATGCTATCAACATGTCGCACGGTGTGTTCCCATGGAAACGAATGGATTGTAGCAAAGCAGCCTATGGCAGGAACTCCACAGAAATTGCTTGAGCTCTTGGGATGGATATGAAATTGACACAGGTCACTGCAATTTAATTTGCAATGTTGCCAACATCCCTCACCTTCTGTATTATTAACAATAGTAATTGGGTCCTTTAAAGACCCTGTTATGCTTCAAAATGATTTTATGAAAAGACAATCTTTCTACAACTGATTCCCTCCTTTAATGCTGTCCAGTTTGATTTATGAACAAGATGGTTTATCACCATTATTCTCCCATCTGAACTGACACTTAAGAGACAAACATATTGTCCACTTTGTACAGAAATGTGTGCAAAACACTTTTACTAAACAGCAACTTGGGCAATGGGCTGATCTGAGGAATAGTTCCATGTATTTTTTGTAAAGTAGTTATACTGTTGTTCTGATTTTTTGGTGGGGAGTGGACGATAAAATGAGAGGCTCTCCCATACAGACTCAACCATACTGCAAGCGATTTTACAGCCCCTGGTTTCCATTTAGGCATCATTTAAAACTGACAGTGTTGTCATAACCCCAGCAAAACAGTCAAGCTCCAAACATTGATGTGGGGAGGGGGAATGTAAAATAATATCCAGTAACTTGAAGGGCTGTAGAAGCAACATGGGAGAAATGATAGCAGAGTGGAATAGTTGAAATGTTATTGTTCTCCTCTTTAATGCCTTATGTAGCTGTTTAAGTGCTGCAGTAAACTCATATCAGAAACAGAGAAATATTCACTCAAAACTGAGCAGCTGCCTAACAGTCTCTCCATTGCTAAATAGCTTCCATATTCTTTTAATCTCAGGAGGCCTGGAATAAAAACTTATGGGCCCTCAGCGATCTCAGGGAGAGCTTGAAATGTATCATCATGTCCCGCTGAGTGAGTCTTAACTCTTTTCCTTCAAACACCTGTCTCCTGATGCTTAGTAGTTCTCCTGGGTGTTAGTTTGCACTCACTTGTCTATCCTTATTTGCCAGTGTCATCATTAAACTATGCCTACCCATCCACTGGGCATTTCTTTTATCCTCACATGGCCTAGTCCAGGGAGACAAGGTAGTGCCCTCTAGATGTTGTTGGACTACACTTCCCATCAACCTCAACCAGCATGGCCAATGGGGTCGGGGTGATACAAGCTGTAGTCACACAACATCTGGAAGGTGTTGGGAAATCAATACAACCCAGCTGGTTAGGAAGGCCCAACAGAGACTCCATTTCCTCAGGGTCTTGCAAAAGAACAATGTCAAACAAAAATTGATGATCTCCTTCTACCGGTCCACAATAGAAAGTGTCCTTTCATACTGTATTACAGTGTGGTACGCTGGTTTGACAGCCACGGACAGGAAGTCCCTACAGAGGGTGGTGAATACAGCACATGATATCATGGGCTGTCCCCTGAGTTCGCTAGGTGACATCGCAGGAGACCGCTGCCGCAGGAGAGTGAGGAAAATTCTTAGGGACAGCTCACAGCCCAGTCAGCACTTCTTTAATCTTCTACCTTCGGACAGGAGGTACAGAAGTATAGTCAGCTGCACAGGTTAAAGAACAGTTTTTATCCATGGGCTGTTGGGCTGCTGAATGAAAAAAAAATAATAATAGTGGGGCAATTGACTTCCGACAAGCACACAAAGTACAAATAAGACTGAGTGTATGGGGGGGGAGGGGGCTCGTTTAATTTCACTGAACACAGGTGGTATAGTGACAATAAAGGTATTATTATTATTATTATTATTATTATTATTATTATTATTATTTCGACTAACCCAGGACCTCATATATTCAATTTGAAAAATAAGAATAATGAATAAAAATAAGACTCTTTTCAAGAGTCCACAGTCAGCTGCTTACATAAGACAACTTTAACATACACACAGGCCCAGCAGCACAGTGTACCATAGTTGGGCAAATAACAATAGTGAAGTCTGTAGGAGGGGGTTTACTACCTGAGCCCCCAATCAAGTCCCATTAGTGACAGTGGTTGTGCCCACCATCTTTATTTCCCTCAAATGCAAGATGTTGGAAGTTCCAAATCTGAAGAAAAGACTGGAGAATGGCTGGAGAAAGTCCAAGATGTATTTGCCTTGGCCTTTCACCAGGTAAAGATGGTCCTAAATGCATTGGTATGGAAGGAGACAATCTGTCAAGTGTCCTAAACCCAAGGCACTTACAGCTCTGAAATTAATCACCAACACCAGTGCTATTTTTTCTAGACAAAGAGGTGCCAGAACTCACCATGAATGCCTCCTTTGTTCTCTTATAATGGCAATGGCGCCCGCCTGAGAGGTTCCAGAACTGAGTTCTGGGGAGTTCCAGCTGAAAAAAGGCCCCGATATATGCCAGTTCCTAGGAGCCAAGGCAGTTTCACCCTCAATGTATTTTTTGAGAGGGGCAGTCCCCCTCAATGTTTAGAGGGTATTCGACTCTGCACCCTGGCTCCTCACAACTTCACATGCATGACATCAGGATATCACACTAAGCCACCTTAGTCAACTTGTGAAGATGGCACATCTGCTATGAATTTAAGCCTGAAAGGAAACTGGAAGAACGAGTGCAGGATAGGCGTAACATCCCCATCCTTAGTCGGCAACACGTATAAGTAACCAAGATAAAGGCACGCATGCATATGAAGTGTTATGTAATGAAGTTCTCACCCTGGGCCAGCAGGGGGATACTGTAGATAGTTCAGGTCCACATATGCAAATAAGGGACCGAAAGTGACGTTCAGTGATTGGCTAGTTACAGAAAATGGTTACAGTTGCGTTCTAGTGGAGCTCTATATAAGCAGGCTGGCTGAACCCTTCAGTGCAGTTCTGTTCTGGCCTGTGAATAAACAAGAGCTGTTTGAAGAATCGCTGTGTCGTCTGATATGTTCACCCACAACTTAACATGAAGAGCCTTCCTGGATGAGATAAAAAGGTCTACCTGGTCCACCAGCCTGTTCTCACAGAAGCTCACCATAAGCCTGTTTGAAGCCCACAAGCAGGGCATGAACACAATAGCTCTCTCCCGCTAATGATCCCCAGCAGCTAGAATTAAGATGCCCACAGCCTTTGCTACTAGAGGAAACATAGCTATTGTGACCAGCAGCCAGCAATAGTTTTATCTCCACAAAGCATGGATTCTGTTAGAACAGGGGAGGTGTGTGACCCTCCTCAGATATTTTGCTGTTCTCATTTGGCTAACCTTAAAAAAAGAACCCAGCTCTTTTTGCCTGAGGAGGGACTCCCACACCCAGCTTCATTTCAAGAGAGATTTCTATGGCAACTCCAATTTGAGCAGAGTGCCCCATCTCTACCTCAGCCTCTGCAACCCAAGCTACTTTTGTGTGCGTCTTTCAAATCAGACAAAGGTTTGCAGCTTGCCAAAAGGTAACAGCATTTTAATTCTCCATTACTCCTTTAGTGCCGAGTTATACAAATGGGAGTTTTGCATTTTTAGAACTATTTGAATGAACAGAATGAATTGTATCAATCTCCAGCAATAATCCACAATATAATACAAGTGCATTATGAATAGAGTACAATTGCCGGAACCCCACATAAAATCTTATTAAGGTATTAGCATTATACAGAGGAATATATTACGTTAATGCATTTAAAACCTGTGCTGGTATCGTAAATTCTTTTGGTAGGTCAAAGGGCATAGGAAACACAAGAAGCTGACTTATACTGAATCAGACCACTAGTCTATCTACCTTAGATTGGGATGGGGAGCCAGTAGCCCTTTAGATAACCACAATTCCCATCATCCATGATAATTGACTTCCCATTCCGCCAACACAGCCCCCCACCAATAGAAGAGGAAAAATATATGATCTCTGGAACTGTAGCAATTGTTTTTCCTCCATGAACCTGCTGGATCAATGGCCCATTTAGTTCAGCATCCTGTTTTCACGGTGGCCAACCACACTTCTCCCAACTTCATCTCTAGACATTGTGGCACCAGCAGGGCTATAGATTTGGCAGCATTGCCATGTGTTCGCCCTCCCCTGCTCCCATTGCACTGGTCTGCTCAACCCTCCCATATAAGTGAATGGCAGCCATTCGTGTTTATTGGGCTGCAATGAACACTGAGAGACACGACTGCACTGAGGGCAAAATATGCCCCCACAACTGACATATAGTGGCTCAGTTTCCGGCAGCAGCGATGCTATGTCCTCTCTGTTCCTGCAGCACAGAAAAATGCATTATGGACATGCACATAGACACAGAGAGAGCTTCTTTCAATGTAAAAACACCATACCTTTATACACAGGTCTCAGGTATGGGGAACCTCAGGCCTGGGAGTCTAACGTGGCCCTCTCAGTTTGGCTTGTTGACTCTCCACAGACCCTTAGCACCAATTTGCCCCTGGCCCTGCCACAACTGACAGGTGGCCCCCAGAAGATTGCCTGGGAGTGAATGTGGACCCTGGACTGAAAAGGATTCCCCATTCCTGACATACAATGCTGCTTATTCACTAGAACAGGGTTTCCCAAACTTGGGTCTTCAGCTGCTTTGGGACAACAATTCCCACAATCCCTGACCACTGGTCCTGCTAGCTAGGGATGATGGGGGTTGTAGTCCGACAACAGCTAGAGACCCAAGTTTGGACTAGACTAGAAGAAGTTTGGACTAGAAGAAGGGAAAAAAAACATCCTATTGGGAAGAACTCTGGCCACACTCACACCATACATTTAAAGCACTGGGATGTTGCTTTAAACTGTCATGGCTTCCCCCAAATATATATATATATATTCTGGGAGCTATAGTTTGTTAAGGGTGCTAGGAATTGTTAGCAGACCCCAATTCCCCTCCCAGTCACAATTCCTAGAGTGGTTTAACCATCGATTCCTTTTCCTAGTGAACTCTGGGAATTATTGCTCTGGGAGGGGAACAGGGGTCTCCTTGCAACTCTTAGCACCCTTAACAAACTACAGCTCCCATAATTCTCTGGGGGAAGACATGGCTGTTCAAAGTGGCATCTATCATAGTGCTTTTAAATGTATGGTATGAATGTGGTGTTTGACAAAATAAGAGTAGCTGAAGATCAAAAACTCTTCCTGGATATGTAAAACCCCATCTCTATGTTTGCGTGTCTGTGTAGGGCTTAATTATGCTTTTCGTTCTTTGAGCAAACGTGTCGGTATCATGCATGCTAAACCAGTTTACAGTTGTGTGATCTGTAATTGGAATTTTGTGAGCTTTGAACTAGCCATGGTTCAATTCCACATGTTCAGCCTGAAGCAACGCTTCTGACAGCTCAAATGGCATAATGGGGAAATTGCATCAGAGTGCGGCAAAATTTAGAAACCCCGGGGGGGGGGAGTGATCCCCTTTACCACACTTCTTTTGAGCATATGGGGTGACATCCATTGTCTCTGGTGTTATCAGCACGCATTATTGTGCCACCCTATGTCCAGAGCAGGTTCTGTCATTTTTGTCACAGTGAATAATCACTCGGGATTCTAATGCGCTTGCCAGCCAGGCAGAGCAATCTGGAATCAGCATGCTGTAGCCAATCAACAGGCCAGAGTGGAGGCTTAGAAAATGACAAACATGGCACTTTGTGTAGTGGAGTGGCTGACGGATGACAATAACAACAACAAAAAAGGCAGGTTTTGCATCCGATTAGATCATGCCCCAATCCCACATTAATGCTGTCCGGTGTTGCTGAGTCCCAGATACGTCCAAGAGCCAAGGGCCTCTGCACAAGGCATGAGATATTTTGTACTCTCATGCATAAATATAAGAAGATTCAGGACTGACGGTCTAAATAGTGTCAATTTCTGCTGTGTATAGAAAGAATGAAGCAAGAAATTAGCGGAATTTGGTGCTAAGTGGCTGGAAGAGTCTTCTTCTTCTTCTTCTCCTCCTCCTTCTCCTTCTCCTCCTCCTCCTGGTAGTACAGAATGTGGACTTCTCTAGATTTACTGTCCCCACCACCAAAAAAGTGAAATATATCTGAAAAGGCAAAAGGGTGAGGAGTTCCACTAAGCTGCTTTTAAATATTGAGCTTTAATGTTGTAACCCTGGGACCTTAGGGAGAAGGGCAGGTAATTAATAATAATAATATTATGGTGACATTTTGGTATCTAACTTTTAAGTCTCTTCTCCACTATAAGTTTCAATCTTTAATGCCTTGCACTTCCTGGGCTCCAGGTAGCTAAGCAATCACCTACATCTGCAATACAGGCCCATGTGAAACTAATGGACTATGCAAGGCCAAGTGTATTGGGAATCATGATATAAAAGATTCCACGTAGATACTCAAGTTGTCATGGAATTGCTCACAGGTCATCTGTATTTCTGATATTTCATGTCTGGGTCAGGAAACCTACATATGTCTTGCCTGAATGTGCCAAATTCCAACAACTTCAGGCTGTATGTAGCTACTTCTGGTACATGTCGGGTTAACCTTTATAGGTTCACTAGGTATCACACTCTGTGAAATGCAATTCCATTGTGAATCATTCAGCCCTGAAGAATATTTATACTTTAAGAAAGGTATATCTGGACTAAACAAGTGGATAATTGCAACAGGTATGGTGCATTATGCTGGCCTCGGTCTTTGGAAGGATTAAACTTATGTACTTTCATGATCTCCTCTGACACAATATAAATGTGTTCTTCTCAGGAATACTTTTAAACGTTTTTTGTTTGTTTTTTTACTGAGGAATACAGGGGAAGCTGAAGCCAGCTTTCTGTTTGTGAATTAGTCAGAAATGTTCAATCATTAATAAAAATGGTGCATAACAACCACAGCATTTTAAAGTAAGAGAAATATTATACCTACATAAATTTTCTTTCTCTCTTTCCTAAGCTGGGGAAATGACGAAGCTTGTTGCTACATAAAGTCTGATTTTGTTTTTGTGGTTCTGTGACTCTTTCTCCAAGATTGTTTAGAAGGCAAGCTGTTTCTTCAAGAGATGTAGCAGTTGTTTTCAATGTTACCACAACTGTTACTCACGCTTTGCACATTTCCTTGACAGAGTTCAATGCAGCGTTCAGTTTGATGTGAGCAGTTGCAAACAGCACCCTTTGAGCTTTGTGACTTGTTTTCTCTTCTTCAGATTGTGCATAACTTCCCCTCTGTGCCATTTTCAAAAAAGCAAGAACAACCTGTGCCTCCTTTTGTCCCGCTCACTCACCCACTAACCTCTCTGTCTCTGGGATGGAGATGAGGCAAGCCAGAGTTTGCAACTTCATTTCTCCACCCTTGGATCTAGCTAAACATTTCGGGCACTGGGCTGGTTCAGACATGCACACACATCACTTGATCTCTCCCCTTTTGGCTATTATGGCTGGCAGCTGAACGTGTGAACTGCCTTCATTGAAAAGTATTTCATTTAAATTAATGTGAGGTGATTTGAAAGATCTGTTTGTGGTGTTAGATCTCTAAAAAGGTAAAGGACCCCTGGACAGTTATGTCCAGTCAAAGGCGACTATGGGGTTGGGGTGCTTTAGGCCAAGGGAGCAGGCATTTGTCCACAGACAGCTTTCCAAGTTATGTGGCCTGCATGACTAAACCACTTCTGGTGCAATGGAACACCGTGACGGAAACCAGAGCTCACAGAAAAGCCATTTACCAACCTGCCGCAGCGGTACCTATTTATCTACTTGCACTGTCGTGCTTTCGAACTGCTAGGTTGCCAGGAGCTGGGACAGAGCAACGGGAGCTCACCCTGTCATAGAAATTCGAACCGCCAACCTTCTGATCAGCAAGCCCAAGAGGCTCAGTGGTTTAGACCACAGCGCCACCCATGTCCCATACCTGTGTTAGATCTGTGGTGGCCCATTCACTGGAAGGGCCATAGCTCAGTGGAAGAGCATTTGATTGGCATGTAGGTGGTCCAAGTTCCAATCCCTATCACCTCCAAGTAGGACTGTCATGCCATGGCCAGTCAGTGTCGACAATATTGAGCTAGATGAACTGACAGTAGCTTATTACGTTCCTAATTTTTTCAAAAACAAGAAAGATACTCTTGACCAGCTGGGGATTAACATGCAATTAGTCATTTCCTTCTATTTTATCTACTGATGGTAATTTAACTTAGGCGTTTTGGGGAAAAACATATTTTTTTAAAAAAAAACCACAAACCACTCAAATAGTTCCGGCTATTTTATCTTCATTTTTTTTTAATTCAAAGTTATAACAAGACATATTATCCAAAAACATATCATCCTTGTCCCCCCCCCCATTTTTCCTCCCTCCCACACAAAGCTCCCCCCCCCGACTTCCCTCAGTTCCAGTCTTTGGTTTCTCTAAGAATGATGTTTTCTGTATGTTACAAAGTTGTATAGATCCTCAAACTATTTAGCTAATTATTATCAATAAAAAGTTTGTGAATGTTTATTCAAAACCTGCTAAGAAGTCCAGTTCGCTTTGTTGCGTCTTCAGATACTTTGTAAAGGGTTCCCATTCATCCTTAAAGTCACAGTTATCCTTGTCCCATAGCTTATATGTCAGTTTTGCCAGTTCTGCATAGTCCATCAATTTTTCTTGCCATGATTCTTTAGTTGGGGTTTCTTCAGTCTTCCATCCTTGTGCTACCAGAACTCTCGCGGCCGTTGTCGCATACATGAAGATGTTTTTCAACTTTTTTGGCAGGTCTTTCCCTACAATCCCCAACAGAAATGCCTCGGGTTTTTTATCAAATGTTAAAGGGAACATTTTCTTCAATTCGTTGTAAATCATTTCCCAATTTTTTTTAATTACCTTACAATCCCAAGTTCCGGCTATTTTAAAACATGTTGTGTGTGTGTGTTATGTGAATATCTGAATGAGTCTGACAGTCTCCTTCAAGTGATAACCTGAAAAACAGCAACCACACCTAATCACAGTGACTTGGAAATTATCCAACACATTGGTGTGGTGTGGAGGGGGCACAACTTCACAAAAAGAGATTAGCTCTCATTCCTGACCCTTCCTGCAGATTTTCATGGAGAAATATACAGTAATCTAATAGATGAGGGAGTGGATGGTGCTGTGGTCTAAACCACTGATCCTCTTGGGCTTGCTGTTCAGGTGGTCAGCAGTTTGAGTCCACCTGACAGGGTGAGCTCCCATTGCTCTGCCCCAGCTTCTGCCAACCTAGCAGTTTTTGAAAGCATACCAGCATGAGTAGATAAATAGGTACTGCTGTGGCAGGAAGGTAAATGGCGTTTCCATGCGCTCTGGCACTCATCATGGTGTCCCGTTGCACCAGAAGCAGTTTAGTCATAGTGGCCACAGGACCCAGAAAGCTGTCTGCGGACAAACACCGGCTCCCTCGGCCTGAAGTGAAATGAGCGTCCTTTACCTAATCTAAGGGATACAGTCAGCTCAATGGCAGCAGCAGATCATTTAAAAAATACCAGGCTGCTGATATCATGGGAATTCTTGTCTCAGTGATTACCCAGTTCATACATTGTTGTGACCAGACCAATGATTTGGGGTGAACTTTCGGGGTGCTCTGCTTTTTACTTTTTGAAATATGGCAATCCTAGGTGGTATAAACATGTCCTTCCTTGTACACCTTGGGGAAACTCTTGATCCTAATTGTAGATTCATTCCCCCTGACCCTCTTGCTCCTGCGGAAATGAAGGGGGGAAATTTCAGTCAACAGTTCTGATAAATGGATGAGAAGGATAATGGCAATGGCCTCTGTGCGGTGTACATGCAACATCAAGAACATCACAATTTTAATCTGTAGAAGTATGGCAACAGAGTTTAAGTTGCTGTTGCTCAAACGTGTGGCAAAAGGTTCCTGGTTGTTTTAAAAGTGGGCTGATTTTAATACACTTCTATTGTGTTAGCAACTGAAAACTTTGCACTTAGGCGGCAGGTAAACAAAGCCAACAGAAAACCAGTCCTTGTCCCAAGGACTGCAATCATGGAAAGGCATGCAAATTAGGTAACAGGTCAAAGTCAAGATGGAAAAGGACAAATAAACACATTTCTTTATTTTCCTCAAGGTTGTTTGCTGCAGCAGCTTTAACAGTTCCGGTGCAGTGGGATGAGCAACCAAAGCAAGCAAGATAATTTAGCTGAAGAACTGGAATACCATTAAACTTCACTTTCTCCGAATGGGCTTAATGTCTAGGTGCAGAAGTGGGGGTGCAGCCCCTATGCAAGCTTCCCAGCAGGAAGAAGGGGAGGGGTGAGGTGACAGGGGGGTTGGTGCAGTGCAAAGACAGTAGTACCTTGGGTTAAGAACTTAATTTGTCTGGAGGTCCGTTCTTAACCTGAAACTGTTCTTAACCTGGGGTACCACTTTAGCTAATGGGGCCTCCCACTGCTACCACCTCACGATTTCTGTTCTCATCCTGAAGCAAAGTTCTTAACCCAAGGTACTATTTCTGGGTTAGCAAAGTCTGTAACCTGAAGCATCTGTAACCTGAAGCTTCTGTAACCCGAGGTACCACTGTAGAGCCAATTCAGTGCTCCTGTTGCTGCATTTGCAGCAGAATGAGCTCCCTGCTACCTTACCCCTCATCCACTTCCTCCCAGGAAGCCCACCTGCCAAGAAGGAAATGACCTTATGCCCATCAAGTGTTTTGGACTACAATTCCTGTCAATCCTAGACAGCACTGCCTCTGATGAGGCATGATGGGAGTTGTAGTCCAAACTCAGCTTTACACAAAAGGGATTTGGATTTCCCCTGGCAGTTATTTACTGAAGTTGGCAGTGTAATCTCCTGACACAGTTCTTGGCTTTAGTCTATAACTAAAGGCTAGGATGATTTTGTTCTCAGAAATTGCCTTTCCTTTAATGTTCTTGAGTAGATCTTCAGTGGTGATCGATTCCAGAAAGAGTTTGAGTCTTACAGAAGAAGGGGATGCTAAAAGGATTCTCAAAGCATTCGGACCTGTTGTTCTAGTTGTCTGAGATCTGGAATTTGGTAAACCAAATCCCAAGCTTTGATTAAGTATTAGATCACTGATCCCAGATAAGATCCCAGATAGATTTTGATTAATACTACTTTTAGCCAGGTCTCCACTAGAAGCGAATTACAAAACTCTCCTCTCAAGCCCTCCATTCCTGAAGCTGTTCTGCTATCATATTTTTTTATCTGCTATTCAAAACCATTGGCAGATTTACCCACATGCTAAAGTATTCCTGCATTATCTGACTTGATTGAAAATTCATATGTCACATTCCCTGCCATCGAGGTGCCACCAATGCCATTTATGATAATTACGAAACCCATAATGCCAACAGTAAAAAGTTGTTAAACGTTTAGAAACCTAATAAAGCTAAGCTAGAAGCCAAAATGGACAGAATTAAACATGCCCAATAAAAAGTGCCAGAACCCCCAACAGCAAAATTAACTCCCTGACCAGTAAGCAGAGACAAAACGCTCCAGAACACACACACACACACCACTTAACACAGTGCTAGGTAACCAACAGTGAAGTAGTCAAGCATGCCATTGTAAGGCAAAGAAAGAAAGAAAGAAAGAAAGAAAGAAAGAAAGAAAGAAAGAAAGAAAGAAAATGAAATGAAAAGAAAAGGACCCTGGACAGTTAAGTCCAGTCAAAGGTGACTATGGGGTTGCAGTGCTCATCTCACTTCAGGCTGAGGGAACCAGCGTTTGTCCACAGACAGCTTTCTGGAACATGTGATCAGCATGACTAGACTGCTTCTGGTGCAATGGGACACTGTGATGGAAAACCAGAGTGCACGGAAACACCATTTACCTTCCCACCACAACGGTACCTATTTATCTACTTGCACTGGTGTGCTTTCGAGCTGCTAGGCTGGCAGAAGCTGGGACAGAGCAACAGGAGCTCACTTCGTCGTGAGGATTCGAACAGGCAACCTTCCGTTCAGCAAGTCCAAGAGGCTCAGTGGTTTAGACCACAGTGCCACCCGCTCTCCTATACCATTGTGGGTGAAGCACAATGTGGCCATCACCATGGAGAAGGTGTGGTTGAAAGAAACACACACCATATAGTTATCAGTAGGGCTGGGCGATACCTAGTTTTCAACATTGTGATATATCAGCAGCTAAATACCATGATATGCTGATATATCATGATGTCTGACTCTGGGATGTATCTCAGCTACTTCTTCCTCTCCACCTTAAGGGAGGAAGAAGCAGCCAAGATACATTGCCCAGCCCTACCAAGCCATGATACCGCTCTGACTTGTGCGAGCTGGAGGGGCATCAGGGCTTTGTTAAACTGCTCAGCTGGGATGCAAGAAGCCTCCTGCCCCCTCCTGGACATGATATTGGGGCTGAGCGAGCCCCAATATCATGTCCAGCGGCTGGGCTGTGGATGGAGGGCAGGAGAGGGTGAGCATGGTTGAAGTGTGCAGTGCTTTTTTCTAAAAAAATATTTTCTATATTGCCCACTATACCTTGGACCCAGGAGGCTATTTCTTACCTTACCATCAATACAGAAAAGATGTCTCTCCCCAACAGAGAAGGTTCTATGGCTTTTTAGTGATGTAAATGCTTCTGTCACTCATAAAGTCACTTTTTTTTTTGTTTTGGTGGCAAAAAGATCAGAAAGAAGACCCTGGACAATACAGAAGTGAACTGTAAGGGAGATACAGAGATCTAAATATGAAGGAATGGGTTTCCCAAACCCAAAACTGACTGTGCAGGCAGTTTGAAACTGCACCAAAATCCCTATTTTTCCTTAGCTAAAATCCATTAACTTGAGCTCTGAGTCAATGTATAAACAAAAACCTGGCTGTGCTCGAAGCTCTCTCCCTTATCAGTCCGTGGCGCAATGAGTGACCTTGCCAAGTTCCAGTAGAGCAGGGATGATGCATCTGTGCCTTATCTTATGTTCTGACCACAGAGACGCACAGGCCTAAATCCGGGAACAACGCCAGAGCGTGTTCTCGGAGATGATGACCTCTTCCTCCAAGATAAGAGTAGGAAGAGGAAGATCCTTTTATGGTCAGAAGTACAGGAAGGAATACCCTTTTATGGTTAAGAATACCAGAGCAAGAACATATGTGATGTCATCCTGCGTACATAGGCTGATGTGGTTGGATTCTTGGGGAAGGAGGGAGAGGGTGCCTGGAGGATATATATACTGCATGAAACTTCTCATTTCTTTGGACTTGCTGTGGACTCACCACGCAAGTGCCTTCTGCTATCCGGAGAGCAGAATAAACTTTTTCTTCGAATCAACCTCGGTGTCATTTGACTTCCTTCCTCCTGTCCCGGAGCAACGCAGACCCAATCGGTGAACTCCAATAAGGCTACAGATAGAGACCATTATTTGTGGCACAACACCCCTTTTGCTTGTATTTATTTTTGAGTCAGATTTGCCATGGCCAATGGCTAGCACAATAAAGTTATTTGGATTTGATTAGCCTAAATCTTGTAGCCTTAGACTGCAATCCCTGGCACCTCTACCTAGGTGTAAGCCCTAGCTAGATATGTAAGGATTCACATCTGACTAAGAACATATAAGTTTGTGTTGTAAGCAATATTGAATGTTTTGAGAAACTGGCCCTGTTTTAAAAGATCATTGCACACCATTCATTTCCCCCATCTGATAGCAAGAAGCGCTAGCCATAATGTAACATATCTATAAACAAGTGACTGAACACTATCATTGTTGTTGTTGTCATTGTTGTCGTTAGAAAAGAAGACTTCATTATCCTGCCAACATTACCAAGTCAGAATACAGGTCAATTTGCAAACTAATTTGACATTTATCTCTAGTTGCCCAAGCTGATAAGGGTGTTCTCATTCAGGTGACAGTATTTAGTGTTAATAAGTATAGATCTATTTATAACATCTACCCTTGTCATCCAGAGGACCTGGTACTGTTAGGGGAAACTGGAAGATCCAATTATAAGACCATCTGGTGTTTTGATTTTCAGTTGTAAATCTACGATTTCTATTCACAGCAGCTGCACGCTGTGGAGAGAACAGGATTGTTGTTTTTATCTCTTTCATTGTTTCTTGCAGTAAGCTGCTAAAAACATCTGTCACTTCCATCTGCTAAAGAGGTGGCAGCAGCTTCACTTCAAGCTCTTTGGGTGGTGTTTGGATGGGTGATTGGAATCTGCTTCCATTGAGCATCAGAATCGCCACCAAATTCCACTAAACCCACCCTCCCCACAATAACGCCCAAGAAATATCAAGAGAAGCCAAGCATTTTGGTAAAATTAATCACTGATGGGAGTTTTCTGCAAAAGTTCACGTGGGGGCAGGGGGAATCATGTGCGAATTAGGCTAATTTGAATCAGAAGAAGAAGGTAGGACGTCCTAAAGAATGATTGAATTTGCCACGTTTATTTTTGCTTGCATTTACTGAACAACAGTTTTTTAAAAGTTGACTTGTCAAAGCTTGCGATTGACATCCGTTCATTCTTACTAACGAATCGGTGAAATGCAAAACTTTTTGCAGAAAGACAAAACAAAATATGAAATGAAATTCTGCATAAATTATCACCCCCCACATCACTGGAATTAACAAAACATTACAGGGGATTCTTCAAAGTTGATTAAGCTACTTGTTTTATCACTATCATCTGGATCCAATAGGAATTTAGCCACTAACTTAATAATAATAATAATCAAGGTTTACAACTAATGTGGCTAAATTAACAATAAATAGGCTGTATTCAACAAAAAAAAATTTAGCTCACATTTAGTTTGCAAGGTTGTTGGTTGTTTTTTTAGCCCTTATAAAGTTGACCTAAAATAAACATCTGACTGGAGTAATTATTTGCAATCATCTGTATAATGTATTAAATACATTTTTAATTACTGCTTCCTTTTTTAAAAAGTGAAATATTCAGTATGTTTTGGCAGCTGTCAGTGTAAAAATGTCAAAACATCAACCATAAATAGGCTGAAGGATAATTCAGTCCCCACTAAACATGCCATACATTTAAAGCACACCCTCCTTCTCTAAAGTATCCCAGGGACTGCAGCTTACCCTTCATAAAGCTACAATTTCCAGCACCCTTAACAAACTACAGTCCCCAGGATCCTTTGTAAGGGGTATCTGCTCTGGCTATTGTGGTATTTAGCACATGGATAATCAACTCCTTACAGCATAATCCTTTATCATCCTCTTGTCATATCTATATCTATCTCTCTTTTAATTCACTTTGCAATCAAAATGTCCTTTGTTTTAGCTGAGACCATGTTACGGCATCCAGAGAAGTGTAAAATCTGATGAATAGTGATGGTTCTCATTAGAATGAGATGTAGATTTGGTCCATTCATTATGGGATTTCCAAAGAAACATACGTAATTCTCCAAGTTCTCCATCATGTGTTTCCTCAGACTGCATCTTCCTTTCCACCACTAAAAGGCCCCTTTTCTACATATCTGGAGTGATGTGGTTGCTACTGTCTCAGCAGTTGTTCCAATTCTACTCATGGAAATGTCTAAGGGTTTCTACCTATGGAGAATGGGCTTTCTAGTTTCTCTCCAGAAGTCTGTCGCTCTCACACTGTGCAAATTTGCAGGAAAACCCAACCATGTGGGATAGACATTTTTAAAAAATAAATTCATGGGAACAGCTGCGGAGATGCAATGGTGTAGTGCCATTGGTGTAGTGCCCATCCATGAAGCTCATTGGGTGACCATGCGCCAGTCATTTTCACTCACTATAACCTCACAATGTTGTTGCTAGGATGAAAAGGGAAGGGAACAACCATAGATGCCACCTTGAGCTCCTTAGAAGAAAATGAGATGTGTGAATATAAGGTATAAACAAACAAACTGTCCCATGGTCTTAGCTGCATGTAAGGAGGAAGGGGTTGGGTCTTTCCCCCCAACTATGACAAGAGGAGGAGGAGGAGGAGGAGGAGGAGGAGGAGGAGGAGGAGTTTGGACTTGATACTTTCACTCCCCTTAAGGAGTCTCAAAGTGGCTAACAATCTCCTTTCCCTTCCTCCCCCACGACAAACACTCTGTGAGGTGAGTGAGGCTGAGAGACTTCAGAGAAGTGTGACTAGCCCGAAGTCACCCAGCAGCTGCATGTGGAGGAGTGGGGAAGTGAACCTGGTTCCCCAGATTATGAGTCCACTGCTCTTAACTACTACACCACGCTGACAAGACCACAATAGTTAAGCTCCACAAGGCTTCATTCTTGTATTAGGCAGTGTGGTTCTATCCACTGTGTTTCCTTCTGTGTTTCCTATTTGCTTCAGGAAATCTAGAACATCAAAAAAGAGCCATAGGTGAGCACCAGTCATGAAGCCCTAATCAGATAAGAAGAGGCCAAACTGGGGTGGTCTGTCTTCTGTGGTTCCATACACATAAAATACAGGGTATCTAAAAATACATCCCTGTCTGAAACCAGAAATGCTGCTTTTGTGTTCAGCATGACTCCCTGGCTTCCCCCCAGTTCAGATCTCAGATATGTGCTTGCCCCATAGAGTTGGAGAGGGGGAGGGGAAGAGGGTGCAGAGGGGAAACGACAGGTGAAGGATGGGTTAAGAACTCTTATGCCTGTTGCTTCTCCCCCCCCCCCCCCAGTTTTTTGCTGAGATTTCTAGATGCTTTCGGCCACCAAACATCTCATTCTGAGTGTCATTTTCTTGGTTGAATTCACAAATGCACTCTGCTTACCGTCATATCTAAACAATACGTTCATTTTATGCAGATAAATTAATGCACTACCCCTGCGCAAATTTCTTTCTTGTAAAGGCCAATAAATGGTGCTCTATATAAAGTTGCTTGCAGCCTTGAGCTGTTTTACAAGATCTTTGGCTGGTTTCACACAAACCATAAAACACAAGAAACCCAGCCAAAACCTTGGTTGTAAATGATTGAAGGTGGGAAATTGCCTTCAAGTCAGTGTTTATAATGTTCCTGTTTTTCCTTGTAAACCTGGTGTTACTTGGTCTGTTTAAGAATTACAAAATACATCTTTGGCCCTAGCCTATGATGAATGAGATGCCACTTGAATGAGAGACGGGGGCAGAATAGTACAAGCATTGTTGAACTAGAGGTTCCTTAATATTATGAAAGCATTTTTAACATGATCTCCTTGTCATTTTGAAAGGTGGTCTGATCAGGGTACTGGAACTGATTTAACTACCATCATAGTAATGCTTTGTCGAAACGTTGGCTATTTTCGAAAGCTCTCTCTCTCTCTCTGGGAGAGAAGCAGAGACCGCTGGCAAGACTGTAATAAGTGGAATGCAGATGTAGGGAATGTAATGGTATGGCAAAAGAATACCACTGGCACATATTAATAATAAATCAGACGAGCTAGAACTCAATTATTCTCAGACGGAAAGGGGAAAAGGACATTCTCCCATACTCCATTCTGTAAGAGCAAATAGATGTTGAACAAACCTCATAATGTACCTCCTATGTATTGTGGTATGATTCATCGCAGGCTAGCCCCAGGATCGAATGAGTCACATGAAAGGTATAAAAGAACATCTTTTCAGCAGCCAACCCAAGCTGCTTATGTGCAGCATAAATTAAGGCTGTCTTGAGACTCTCGAGCAGTTTTCCAAGTTAGCAGGATCCAGGGTTTGTTTTAAACAAAGTCTTCTTTTTTTGCTATTTTAGATTGGAGCCATACACAGAGGGCTCTTCATGAAGTTCAAAGCAGAAAAGTGACTTACAATGCACAATAATTGTCCCTAGATTGTGGCACCACTTAGTGCAGGATGTGTGTATGAGCATTGTTTGTTTGAATGCTGCTTCCATGGGGGGAAACCAGACACAGAAAACGGGGCTAGAGCCTGATCATAGGAAGCTGCTTTATACTGATTCCATCTCGCTCAATATTGTCTACACTGGCAAGGGTTTCAGACAGGAAATATTGATCATGCAATTTGCCCCACTTACAAAGTGATGTGGTCCGTCTGGACACAATTTCAGGATGTGATAAACTTTTTGTATACACTGGACCTCATTTGTGATTGATGCTGAGTACTATGATGAGTAAAAAGTTGCTGTGGTTAACCAGCAACATCCTACAACCTAACTGCCTACACTTCCCTTTATAAAAGCAATCTGCCGAGTAGAAAAAGCTCTGACTTCATTGCTCTCTGCAGGAGAGCTTTTGTTCATTCATTGCATCGACACATGGGTGAGGCCATGCTGACCAGCCCCACTCCATCTGAAATGTGCTTTGATTAGTGCCACCTCCATGCATTCCACACATATGTCTTCAGGGGGGAGTCTTGACACATGCAGCTGTCCATGCAGTGATTTCTGTACTGTGTGGAGCCCTGTGCAATTGAGGTTCGTGGTTGCAGTGATACCTTTGTGCATTCACCTGGACACAAGAAGTATCTCTTCTTCCAAACATTTTCACTGTATGCAAGGATGCCAGGAAGTGGGCTGGTCGTCATGGTCCAGCTCATGTTCTGACCCAAGGTATGAACAGAAATCCTGAAGGGGGCCCTTGTTTTTTATTCTACATAGAGTGGGCACCAAAAATACAGCCTAAAGCAAAATGTAGAGTTAACTTGGAGGTTCCTATTCAGCTGAAACACTGAAGGAATGTTGAGGGTGGGGGAGATTGTGTTTTGGCAATGCACATGCATCCCTAAATTGCCTTGGAATTTCATTCAAATTAAGATTGTGCAAACAATACAACTTTTCTCTCCCAATACTATTCCAAACACGCTTCATACCTACGGTGGTCTTCTGCCAAGAGAATGTCATAGACTTCAACATTTCTTTGATGAAGATTCTATTCTATTCTATTCTATTCTTCTTCTTCTTCTTCTTCTTCTTCTTCTTCTTCTTCTTCTTCTTCTTCTTCTTCTTCTTCTTCTTCCCTGCCCATCGGACTAGGTTGCCCCAGCCATTCTGGGGGGCTTCCAACATATATATAACATAATAAAAAAATTAAACATAAAAACCTTCACTATAAAGGACTACCTTCAGTTGTCTTCTAAAGGTTGTATAGTTACTTATCTCCTTGGCTTGTGGGTCACATAACTCCATACCCTCCAACATTTTTTGATTAAAAGAAAGATATCCTGCCATACCCTCCAACATTTATCTGATGGAAATAGAGATGTCCTAAGGAAAAGGATTCAGGGATTAAATCAGAAACTGGGACACTTTTTGTAAATCTGAGACTGTCCCTGGAAAATAGGGATACTTGGAGAGTCTGGAATGTGTGCTGTTTTCACTGGGAAAGCACAGATATCCATGGTATCCATATGTACAAAGCTTAAGGTGAGCAGCTGTGAATAGTATTGTATAAGTTTTCCTTATGCTATGCATTAGCCCAGTATTTGTTGTCCGTACATTGAAGCACCGATGTAGCAATTCATTGCAGATTGTGGGTGGGGGGTGGAGAGCAAGATCTCCAACCGCAAACCAAGGTCAGAAAGGTCTAATCTTCAACAAAACTGTCTGTGATGTATGAAGGACACTTTGTAAGCTACTGAGAACCTAAGGACACTGCAATTTCAGAGGTCTCAGTGTGAGAAGTGAATAGCTATTGTTAACTTTCCTTACACAGAAGAGGGTTTCTTTGTTGCCGCAGCCTTAACAAACCAAGATGACACTAAAAACTTTGATAAAACCAAAATCCCTACTGTGACAAATACCCCCTGTGGGTTCTATATTGTACAAACAGCTGGATTGATAGCAGAGGAGTTCACACAATGGACACTTTTTCAGGAGCATGTCGGGAGAATAGAAAAGAAAGCAGGCTAAGCAACCCTTCAAAACATGAGCATCGTTTACTAGGATTTCATTCCAAACTTAAAGAGGAATGACATGGAAGCGAGTCTCATTGGTTCCAATTAGCCTTGGTTCCGTGTAATGGCCACAACTTGGATCTATATTCTGTTGGAAGCCACCAAGAATGGCTGGGGCAACCTAATCAGATGGGTGAGATATAAGTAATTAATGCAATTGTTGTTGTTGTTGTTGTTTTCATTTCCAGAATGTTATTTTTTATATTCTTTATTGAAAAATAAAAAGTACAAAATTATGAGTGCAGAGTAAGATAACACACAAAAAAGTAGAAACAATAAATAGTACCCATGCAGAAAACAAAGCAGAACACCTACAAAAAGATATTGTGTACATTACAAAAAAGGGGGGAAATGTTGCTGTAGTTAACCAGACCCCCACCTGTGTACTCCCTTCCCTTCCAGTCCATGGGCACACTATGCATGGGTCCACAAAAATCGCTTACCCAAGTGACTAGCAGAGCCCACACTGCTAAGAGTGCAAGGGTTAAATAATCAAGCCTCCACTTTTTCCCTATTGGGCAAAATGTCCAATGTGACAAGCCACGCCCCTCCGTTTGGGAGAAACCAACTCTCTTCTTTCATGGGAGGGGAGTGTGGCAAATACACTCCCAGCAGAGAAGGGGACCAGAATTTCCCCATTCTCCCACTTGATCTTCCCTTTCCTCTTGCCCTGGAATGAGTAACAACAGTGGCAGATCTGGGGCTTTAAAATTTCAGCAGCACCCTGTGCAGCACCCAAATTTGAGGCCGCTCCACCTCTCTTCTTCCATTCTATATCCTGGTTGCAGTGCCCTCTGTGGTGCCTTTTCAGCTCAGTACGCAGTGCGGGCAAACAAGCCACGCTCCCCAAAATCTGCCCCTGGTGACAATGTATATTTGAAACAAGCAGATGCCACATTTGAAACTAATTTTGCTTTGAGCATCTCTTGTGAGGATGCAGCTAGTTCTTTTGCACTGCATCAATTTACTCCAAGGAAAAGCAAGCAAAATAGAGAGTCAAAATGGCGAGACGTTAAAAGGTCTGCTTGTACCATGATTTATATTTTCACTTTGGACAGTGTTTTATTGACTTCGGTAAATCTGGGGCATTACAGCAAACTGATTGAATGTGTCGGATTACCAGGAGAGCATAGATTTCTTCCTGTCTCTGCAACCCAGTGGGACATCATAAAAGTGAGAGTAAGTGCGGAGGAAAGGTGTCATCAGAAAAGAGAATTATTTTTCCCTTTGCCCTTTGCTTTATTTCAGAGGGTGGTTTGTAGACTAGGGAACAAGAAATACATCACCTGTTTTCTTTGGGTTTCCCCTTCACTCTCCCAATCATACCTACACAAATATTAAAGTGAACACGTTGTTATTAACATAGTCTAAGGGCTGGTCCACAACATGGATGTCATTTCTTTGCACATGGTTGCTGTATACTAGTGATGACAGGGTAGCTGACTGTGTGAATTTCCTCTACTGAAAAACAGTACAAGTCAGGGCTCTGGGGACTGATGTCTTTGTCTGCAAAGTCTGTGGTGGCTCATTTACTTCGGCAACTTTTCATGTGTTGCTGTCACATGATGGCTGTGGGACTGGTTTGGGAGCCAATGGATCCCAGACTAGCTCAAACCCATCCCCACTTCACTTCCCAGAAAGCGACATGACAGGCAGAAGGGGGAGTTCTGCATCAGCAAAGTGATACTGGTGTCACTCCACAATTGATGGGAGTTTGACAGAGGCTGGCAGGGGCGGGTGATGGAATACCGTTCCTACATTGCACTCCCCCCCTCCATCCCAGCACAAAATGGTGTGTGCGTGGATTGCTCTGTCTGATTGTAAGCTTGAGGAAGAGATTGCCTTCTCACTGGGTTTTTTAAAGCCCCTTCAGCATCCTTTGTCAAAAAACAGGCTTGGTTCTCTAGATCCTTTTCTTTGTTCTCTTCCCCGCCACCATACCTATATATATTATTGCAGCTTCCCCCTGCAGGCTCTTCTGTGGAAAGTTGTTTTGTGCTGAAGTCTAGTTCACATGCAGTTCTCAAACAAAGGAAGGAAAGACTGTGCAAATCTGGTTTGCATGCGTGTATGTATGTATGTATGTATATTTGTGTGAGATTTATACATTCATCGTTAGGTCTCAGGGTGGTTCGCAGGATAAAAACAAGTAAATAATGAGAAACAAAACAGCAAAACAATACACCCCCTTTCCACAGATACATTTAAAAGGCTGTAGAATATTGATCAGCCAAAGGCCTGAAGGCTTAAAAGGAACTTTTTTGCCTGGCGCCTAAAATATATATAATGAAGGCCAAGGCGAAACTCTCTGGGGAGAGCATTCAACAAATAGGAAGCTACTACAGCAGGCCCACCGGATGTTTTGGGACTACAACTCCCATCATCCCTAGCTAACAGGACCATTGGTCAGGGATGATGGAAATTGTAGTCCCAAAACATCTGGAGGGCTGACTTTGGGGATGCCTGTACTACAGGGAAGGCCCGTACTCAGGTTGCCACCCTCCAGACCTCACATGAAGGCACACGAAGAAGGGCCTCAGAGTCTGCATTGGTTTTTATGAAGAGAGGTGGTCCTTGAGGTATTGCTGTCCTGAGCTGTTTAAGGCTTGATTGTTCAAAACCAGCACTTTGAATAGGGCCCAGAAACCGCAGGCTTAGCCGAGTGGGGCAGGGGGAGCAGCTGTCCCCACCCCAGATCAAGTAAATACTGACCAATTTCATCACAGATAGTTCGGTTCTGCCCCCCTAACAAAAGTCCCGCCCTCCCTAACAAATATCCTGGTTATCCCATGCAGCAGAAACTAATTGGCAGCCAGTGCAGTTGGGCCAGGATTGGTGTATATAAACCTAGCATGGTCACCTTATGAACAAGGTGAGCTCTTCCATCATACAGTGAAGGACAGTGAGTCCAGTAAGTGCTTCAACCAGGCTTAAATCTCTACAAAACTTCTTGCAACAGTGCCAGGGGGATAAAATGTTGTCTGGGGCGAAGAACAAGATACTGCCTCATTGCCATTACATCTGCAGAAGATGACCAGACTGACAGTTCAATCTTCACTGAACACTTGCAATGGGACAGCATCTTCTACTGCACATGAGGACAGCAGGGAAGCTAAGGAGCTGCAAGACAGGCTCCGTGACAGATATAGGCAATGTATTTTGGTATCTCACCACTGATCCTTGGCATTGGGAGAGATCTGTCAATTTTGATATCCCTCACTTTCTCATTTTTCCAATCTTCAGTTCATTTCCTACATTGCCATATTAGTTTGTAATTTTTTTTTAAGTCAATGCGAAAATTCATCAGCATTTTAATGCATATTTCATATGCAGTTTTACCGAATTTATGCAAAGCAATGTTTCCTGATATAATACAATAGCTGTATGCCATTTTCTCTAATAAATACATTTAAATGCACATTTCACCCCTGTGCATGCATTTGTGTACACAGTACTTGACTAGAAAACTGTCTTGCAAAATGAGGAGAGGTGTGAATTTCAAAGGGTTTGGTTCGCATTTTGCTTCTGAGAGTGTGGTTTGGGTAGCTTCACCTATAAATGCAAACCGAATAGAATTTATCATCCCTCTGTAACTGCTCTCCATCCCCATATCTGCTGCCTGAGCCAAGCTGTCTATCTTTTCTTAATGGCAATGTTGGCTGTGTCTCGCAAACAACCTCTTCAAAGTAGGTAATGTTTGGATTTCTTACATCCTCTCCAACTCAGATTTCACCTCCACCTATCTTATAGGAGGCTCCAGCAGCCTCACCTCAGTCTCGATCTGAGCAATTTAGCTAGCTCCACTCCCAAGAGTTTTTAACATTTCCAATACAACGGATAAGCTCTCCTGTCAGAATTTTTTAAAAATGTTTTCTTCCCTTTTGAATTATTTATTTTGTTTACCAATGACAGCACATTAGAAAAACAGCAGAATACAGACTTGAAAGCAAAATATATAATAAGAGAGATAAATGAAAACCAGAAATGTTGGGAGGGAAGGCAAGTACCGTATTTTTTGCTCTATAAGACTCACGTTTTCCCTCCTAAAAAGTAAGGGGAAATGTGTGTGCGTCTTATGGAGTGAATGCAGGCTGCGCAGCTATCCCAGAAGCCAGAACAGCAAGAGGGATTGCTGCTTTCACTGCACAGCGATCCCTCTTGCTGTTCTGGCTTCTGAGATTCAGAATATTTTTTTTCTTGTTTTCCTCCTCCGAAAACTAGGTGCATCTCATGGTCGTGCGTCTTATAGAGCGAACTATACGGTAGGTGCTGGAGTCTATGTATTATGGTTCTAATGGGGCAGGATTGAATGTTGCATAGGCTGCATTCACACATTAAATTTAAAGGGCTAGGGTGCCTATTTAAACAAGCATGGCTTCCCCAAAAAAGCCCTGGGGGCTGTAATTTGTTAAGGGTGCAGAGAGTTGTTTTGAGATGCCTACAGTTTTCAGAGTGATTTAACCATCAATCCACAGGGAACACTTGCAACTGGAGCTCTCCATGCCTCTATGGGGAAGCCTCATTCCACCCCCAATAAATGTGGGGCACCTTTGCCCACCCTGCAACACTGGGGCCCATAGATTGCAGCAAAATACTGGGCAAGGTTTTGCCCAGTATCTTGCCTGTCATGGGAAAAGGCTGTGTGGCGAACTTGGAGAGGGAGGCAGGGAGAAAGCCCCATTTCAAAAGCAGAAGCACTTGCATGGGTTTTGACTGACAGGGCTCATCAGCTGAATCCTGCCCAATACAATTAGCTGCTGGTATAATAAATAATATAGGGTTGGATTCACCATAGTGATTTTTTTAAAAAAAGAATTATTTATACTTTCCATAATCACATAAACAAAGCAAAACATTAATTAAACACTGACTTCCCTGCCTCATCCTTCCATGGTTCCTTCTGATTACCCCTTACTTCTGCATATTCTATTTTCTTCACATTTTCCCTTATTCATTTTATGTCAACGTGCTTATTTTTTTTAACTTTTTACTGCTGAATGTATTCTAATGCTGCCAACGTTCCAATCTGTTTACAGTGATTCTTCAAATATTCTACAAACATTTTCCAGTCTTCCTGAAATAACCTTTCTTCTTGGTTTCTTATTCTGCTGGTTCAGCTTGCCAATTCTGCAAATTCCATCATTTTTATCTGCCTGCCTTGGTACTGCTCCCTCCCTCCATTTCTGCGCATATAGCATTCGGACTGCTGTAGCTGTGTAGAGAAACAGATTCTTTAGATCTTTGAGGACATCTGGCCCAGTTATTCCTAAAAGAAAGGCTTCTGGTCTTCTTTTGTAAAATAAAATATAAAAGTACCTGGCCTGGTCTCCTTGGCAACGCTTCCCCCAGGTGGGATTGGACAACTGACTGAGGTAGGCGGAGACCTCCAGGTATCCCACATGAGGGAAGGCAAAGCCAAGCCTATGCTGTTGGAGCCGCTCCAGATCTAGGGGCTGCACGTGTCCACGCAAAGGGCGCCCCCCGTTTTAAGTGGGGAGCGGTCATTATACAGTGGTACCTCGGGTTAAGAACTTAATTCATTCCGGAGGTCCGTTCTTAACCTGAAACTGTTCTTAACCTGAAGACCACTTTAGCTAATGGGGCCTCCCGCTGCCGCCGCACCGCTGCGGCACGATTTCTGTTCTCATCCTGAAGCAAAGTTCCTGACCTGAGGTACTATTTCTGGGTTAGCGGAGTCTGTAACCTGAAGTGTCTGTAACCCGAGGTACCACTGTATATCATCTCCCCTTGGCCAATTTGGATTCACTGTAGCGCTATGGATAATGTAAAATGGAACATTGTGCCTTTCTCCTGCAAACCCCCAATCTGTTCTGGGTTTTCCCTAACTTCCAGAATAAATTTGGGGACATGGGAAGAGGGGGGGGGGGTCCTGCTGTACTAGCACTAATCATTGTGTAAATATTTAGCTGAATGTCACCCATAAGCTTTATATGTTTATCCAAGTTTAATAGTTATTCTTTGCTTTTGAAGTAAGCGCTCACCTAATTTTCAAGTCATTCACTGATTAACAATGAAAGGGCTGTATTAAGTGTCAATTTAATGTATGATTAACTGCCAAAATATGCTGCTAGAAGATACTAATGAGGCAAATTATTAGGTGAGATTTTAAAAGGATTACATTACATATACTTATATTATGGGGAGAGCCCTATAAAATTTGAGATGTGTGAGCTCTGCCTTGCTCATGTTGGAAATGGGCCAAGTTGTTTCACAGTTAAATAAAATCAGGGATATTGTTTGTTTTCTGAGCCTATTTGGCATTTAGAAAATACGATGATCCCTTTGCCTCCCTGATCTGGCAAAGATTATTCACTGTAAAGATTTGTGGTCCTGATTTGAGCAGTGGTGTCAGAAGGCAGAAAGAGCATTGCTCCATCCCTCCTTCCTCTCTTTCTCGGAAGCCTTCTGCTGCTATTTTTAAGACAGGGGTGTAAGACAAAATTTTGAAGAACTGGGTAGAGGTAGGCTGTGGTCATAAATAGGTAAAGATAAAGGGACCCCTGACCATTAGGTCCAGTCGTGACCGACTGGGGTTGCAGCACTCATCTTGCTTTATTGGCCGAGGGAGCCGGTGTGCAGCTTCCGGGTCATGTGGCCAGCATGACTAAGCCGCTTCTGGCAAACCAGCACATGGGAATGCCATTTTCCTTTCCGCCACAGCAGTACCTATTTATCTACTTGCAGTTTGACGTGCTTTCAAACTGCTAGGTTGGCAGGAGCAGGGACCGAGCAACGGGAGCTAACCCCTTCGTAGGGATTTGAACTGCCGACCTTCTGATCGGCAAGTCCTAGGCTCTGTGGTTTAACCCACAGCGCCACCCGTGTCCCATGGTCACAAATATTGTACATTTAAAACATATTTAAAGCACACATGTAGCCAAGAAACCTGGGAACTGTAGTTTGTTAAGGCTCTGGGAATTGTAGCTCTCTGAGGGATAAACTTCAGTTCTCAGGATTTATTTTCAATGTGCTTTAAATTTAGGTCATGTATGCAGCATTAGGGAGGACAGAAGTCAGGGCATCTTTTCCAGCTTTGATTTTCATCAAAGCCAGACAATCAGTTGGGGATTCATAAAGTTCACCTCATCTTTTATCTAAAGCTTTATCTGTGCCTCAGCTCAGGAAACTTCACGAGCTTATCAATGTGTAATACAGAAGGAATTTTTAATTTGTTAATCAGCCAACATTTATATATCCATTCCAGTTCTCCATTAATCTGCATTTTTTTAAAAAAAAAAAGATTTATGTGTGAATATTCCCATTTAAATGCCTATTTCAATATGTATTTTGCCAGAAAAAAATTGCTTATTTTATCTGAATGTATGCATTTCTAGAAACATTTTATCTTGAAAAATGCTTTTTGAGCCAAGAACCATACGGCAACTTTCTGAGAAGTGCAAAATCTAAAAATAAATAAAAATTCAAACCACACATTTGCCCAGGAGGTGAGGATCAGGTTAGCTCCCAGTGGAATTCACAGAAATTGAATTCCCTAAGCATCCTTATCTCAAAGCACCAAGAGATGTCAGGAATTGGTATTGCAAGTGGCCTTGTGGTCCTGTCATTCAGCAGCAATTGTTTTCTGATGAATAGCATGACAAGGATATATGGCCAAATCATTGCTAAAAGCTCCTGCCTGATGTACAGATAAGAGTCTTAAGATAATGAGCAAGGCCGGCCTTACAAATTCAGCAGCCTGGAATTAACTTAGGTCTTTGGCATGCCATGTTACACACTACAAAATCGTCCACCGTTTTAAAAGTGTATGCAAAGAAAGGACATGCATATGGAGAAAGGACTCTGTCCACAAAGATGCACACTGCATGGATACTTATATGTCTTTTTTGTTTCTGGGTTTCCCTGTGCTAAGACTGGAAGGAAAGTTTTGCAGTGTTTCCTGCTGCAAACATTGTAAATATATACAATGTCATTGTACAATATATACAAAGTAAAGTAAGCAACTTTACTTAACAATGTGCAACTCCTACTACAGATGAACTCAAAATGGCTACTAGATTTCAGTTCTTTGCTGGTGTTCCCCAGAATTGCTTTCCCCAAAGCACCCACTTATGAAATAATCTCTCCACCCACTTTTAACAATATATCTTTCTGTATCTAATAGGTTTTCTTATTATACTGCCTCATGATCTTAGGGTCTCAATGCCCCTAAGCATGTCAAAAGTCAAAAGACGAACATTTCTCTGATGAAAATAGGGATGTCAATAATAATAATAATAATAATAATAATAATAATAATACTCTGCCCATCTGTCTGGGTTGCCCCAGCCACTCTGGGTGGCTTCCAACATATCTAAAAACAAAGTAAAACATTTTACATTAAAAAGCTTCCATACACAAGGCTGCCTTCAGATGTCTTCTAAAGGTTGCATAGTTACTTATGTCCTTGGCTTGGGGCTGGCATAACTCCATAACCTTCAACGTTTCTCTGACAATAATAGGGATGTCCTAAGGAAAAGCAGGGCATTGTCAGATCAAATCAGAAACTGGGATGGCTTCTGTAAATCGGGACTGTCCCAGGAAAATAGGGACACTTAGAAGGTCTGTTGTGGCACCTTGTTTTTTGAGACCCCACCTTGTCTGTATCCGAATGAGACAAATCTACATTTTCAGATCTATCCTCATATAGGCAGCAAATATGTTGCTCAGTCACTCTTAGAGGTTCACACACCTATTTTGATTAAGAGTAACATGTTGTTGTTATTATTTCTGAAGAATGGTATTTTGTACTGGATTGTACTGTAATTTCAGTCTAAGTATACATGTCATGACTGGCCAATAAATCCTTCTCAAGTTGTTTTATACAGTTCATTTCTTAGGCATTCAGTAAAAAGCTTTATTCCATCTTTCCAACCTTTCCTTACCCAATAATTCCCATCTTTTACCCTTTTACACAATGGGCAATCTAGCAGCATTTAGCAGAAGTTTAGCACTCATTCATTGTTAATTACTTCTAGAAAAAGATATTTTTGCAACCCCCATTAACCTGGGCAAGGATGAGAGTTTTACACTATAATCTCCCTGCTATTTTGGTGGATCATGCCATGTGATGAAATCTGGGGTGGTATCCTGGCATACAGTTTCCATGGAGGAACAGAAGCACACTTGTGCTTAAAGAGTGGTGATGACATCTCCAATGATGTCCACTGTTGTGTCATATTACATCCACTGGTGTGAATTAAATTTAGCATAGCATGGCAGTATATCAATCAGAGAGCTACAGTTCCATAATATAACAGTAATGCTGTGTAAAAGGAATGTTAGAAACTGGGGCAGAAGTCATGAAAACTAATACAATAATCCCCATGTCTGAATGCACCTGAAGATAGCTCCTATGTGTGCTATTTCTTTTCTTGTGGTTCTATGATTTTATCAGTAAAAGAGAAAGAATCCATCATGAACACTTCATTTGCCGTTCCAATCAAAGTAGATACATCTTTTCGAATTTCCTCTCTTCTTTGCGAAATAGATTGCTTTTTGAGATTGGCAACTGAGAATTCATGAGAGAAACAGAGCAACATCAACTTCTGTCTCCTTATGCGCCTTGGGACAAGCATCAGCAGTTGTATTGGACTAATGTTCCCCAGGACTGCTTCCCTCCATGCATCCACTCCTGGAATTCTTGAGCTCCTGCTATCCATTAAAGGCTTTGCTGGTGCTTATTTCAGAGCTTTCCAATCTGTGTGTCGCAACATGTTAGTGTGTCAGCTGCAATGTGTAGGTTTGTTGCTTGAGAGCTTTCCGTGCTGCTTCCGGAGCTGGAAAGGGATTAGTTTAACCTAGTTAGTTTGCTAGTAAAACTGAATTACTGTGTTGCAAAATGGTGCATGTCTAAAAAGTGTGTCACCGACATGAAAAGTTTGGAAAGCTCTGGCTTATGTGGAGCAAGGAAAGAGATAAACTAGCCAGGAACGTGGCCTCCTAGAGCGCAGTGGAATAGTCAGCCTCAGAAATTGAGCTGAACAAGCAAAGGGCTGACTCTGCAGATGAGAGCTGTCTGTCAGAGTTTAGAGAGGACAGCCCGGCCCCCCTCCTTCCCAGGGAAGACACGGTTAGCTCACAAGGCGAGGAAGAGTTGGAAGTCGGCCAAAGTCTTGCCAGGCAACAAGCAGAGAAGCCAGAGTCTGAGGCTGTGTCTTCTGGGGAAGAGATAGGCCAGCCGTTCTGTCCCTGTATGAGGAGACTGGAGAAGCTTAGAGAACAACGGAAAGGAAAGTAAAAAAGAAAAAAAGAAAAAAGAGTCTGGGAACACTGGGAAGGAACTCCCCTCCTCCGATGTGGCCACTGGGAGACCAGGAAGGCTATGGATCCTTTGAATCAATATCTTCACCTTGTGCCTCTCCAACTTCTCCCTTTTTGGCCCTACCAATATCAGAGCTCTTACATGAGCAGGGCAGCAGAAATTGCCAAAGTGGTGGTGGAGATCTAGCATTAGATCTCTTTCTGAGGATGGCTCAGATAAGGAGATCTCTCTCTCCATGCTCAGATAAGGAGATCTGATGCATCCTGTGGTCTTTGTGACACCATCTCAAGGGCCAAACGTCTGCAACACCAGACAATAATTGGAAATGTTAGAATTAGAAATCAGAACTAAAACAGGCCCTGGCGTACGTATGGGTATGTATGTATGTATGTATGTATATTTGGCCCCAACCAGGTAATTGGTAATAGAATCAATAAGCTGGGCAAAAGGAAATGGGGGCAGGTATAAATCAAACATTTCTCTTTCGCCTGAATTGGTTTTTGTAGCTGATTATCTGTTGTGAGCTATGCCTTAGGAGTCCCAGATCTTGGATCAGACTGAAAACTGAACAGGCAATACCTACTGCAATTGTCATCCAACTTGCAGAAGCTGCATGAAGATCTGTTTCTGGGTGTATGTGTTTTCATAGCTGGATCAGGCTGATTGTCTTTGGTACTGTATTTATTTATTTATCAAGCTGAAGTCAATTCTCATTCAGGGGAGGACTTTACAGTGAATACTTATGACTCCCATTGAAATCTCTGGATGTTGAAATCACTTTTATCTCAAACATGCCCAGTGCCAGAAAAAGAAGCCCAAGATCACATATTTCATGCAACAAAGGAAGAGCCTATAATATTGGAGACAATTTGAACATTTCCAGGTAAAAAAAAACAACTGATTGATTCATATTTCATAATGCTAAAAAGAACATTTGAGGAATCCATATACATTCCATCTGCCAAACAGGATTTTTTATAGCAGTTCTACACTCAAGGCAAGGAAATAATGCCGTCTGCTATTATAGGGAGGAAGATGCATGCTTTATTACATCCCTTAATATGAGGAAGTTTAATGCTATTGCTAGAGGTGAAAGATGAAGTATTATTAACCAGTTACTGGATATGTATCCCTAAATATAATGGATTAAAAGAGGTCTGTTTCTAATCAAGACAATTTTTCCAACTTTGCAGTTGGAGAGAATGTCTCAGGGTAACATGAAAAATGTATATAACAATTATTTTTTTTATTTTTTTAGAAAAAGTAAGGATGTGGGAGTAGTGTGGACTTTAATCCACATGATTAACTTGCAATGATTCTTCTGCTCCTTTACTTAACGTGATTAACCTTATTAATTAAGCTTATTAATGTGGCCAGAGTTCAGTCAGTCACTCAGTCAATCATTTTACTTCTATGCCACCTTTCCGAAGTTAAACCATGCTCAGTGTGGCTTACAACATATTAAAAAAATTATATAACCACAAACATAACAAAAGTAATCATAATGTAATGGGAATTGGGGTTGCTTGTGCGTAAATTCCAAACTGCTCCCAGCTGTTGGGGTAGCTAAACCTTTCCCTGATTTGACAGCCCTTACAAGGCGACTGTCTCAGTCACTGGCAGAATCCGTCAGTGGGCGTTCCCTAAACTTCTTCCAACATAAAAGCTGTTTGACGCCAAGTCTCCTCCTAGCCTCTCTGCACGGAAGTCTCCTGCGCAGAGTGGGCGTGGCCAGCGGAGGTCCTGGGCTCTCCCCGCTGGACCCTGTGGAAGGGTCTTGGAGCCCTCTCTCCGAAGACCTTCCCTCCTCCCCTTCTTTCCTGGTGTCACGCCGATTTCCTTCCCCAATGGAAGTATTCTCCCTCTCCCTGCTGGTCCCTTCTCCTGCATCATCGGAGAGCCCTACCTCCACTCTGGGCTCCGATGTCAGTTCCCTGACACATGATAAACAAAATATCAATGGTATACAATGGATTTTCCACATAAGTCATAAGATCCAAAATAAAAATAAAAAGATCAGCATCAGCAACACTCAGGTTAGGTTAGGTTTGGTTTAGGATACAGCTGTGGTGAAATGGGAAAGGCACAGAAGACAGGATTTGTGGGGTCCATGTTGCTCTTGCTTAGTCTAGCACCTCCACACTGTTTGGCAATTGCAGGTGCTGAGCCATGGGTAGGCAAACTAAGGCCCGGGGGCCAGATCTGGCCCAATCGCCTTCTAAATCCGGCCTGGGAATCAGTGTGTTTTTACATGAGTAGAATGTGTCCTTTTATTTAAAATGCATCTCTGGGTTATTTGTGGGGCATAGGAATTCGTTCATTTTTTCCCTCCAAAATATAGTCCTGCCCCCCCACAAGGTCTGAGGGACAGTGGACCAGCCCCCAGCTGAAAAAGTTTGCTGACCCCTGGGCTGAGCTGTACATTCTGTGCCAGAATAGAGGACTGAGGAGTAACAGTCGAAGGTGGGATTAGGCTCAATCTCAGCCTCAATCCTTGAGATTCTGAGTTGGACAGTAATGCTGTTTTGGAACCATAGATTGCATCCAATGCCATCCCGTACTATATCTATCATCTATCTATATCTATCTATCTATCTATCTATCTATTTTTAAAAATGGCAACAGGGTGGTATGGGCTTAAGAATTTTCTAGAGGAGGAGAAAATGAATCAAAATCAGGTGCCAGTCATCTTCTGTGAACTCTCTTCTGCTTGCAGAGGGTTCCCTGAGCCCAATTTTGGGCAGTTCACCTGCCCTCCAGAATCTCCCTTATCATGCTCCCCCTCATCCAGAAACTTCACCGTCCCTCCAGAACCTCATCAGATGGTGTTATTGATGTTCTCCCAATCTTCAGGTGAGGTTTCTGTGGTGTATAGGCATCAAAATGGGTAGAAGAGGTTGAGCATTGCCTGGTGGCAAGGCTTCCTTCCTGGGGCATTTATTTTCTTATCTTCTCAACTATTTTAAAAACTGCAATCAATGAACAGGCAATTTGTTCCCCTTACTCCATGGCTGCGGAAAGTCCAATAGATAGCTCAGCAAGATTATCCCATAAGGACATAAAGAAATTTGAGACTGTGTATTTGCTGTGTATTTGCTGTGAAAGAGGAGAGCGCAAAATATGGTCTGAAGCTCAACATCAAAAAAACGAAGATCATGGTCACTGGGCCCATCACCTCCTGGCAAATAGAAGGGGAAGAAATGGAGGCAGTGAGAGATTTTACTTTCTTGGGCTCCATGATCACTGCAGATGGTGACAGCAGTCACAAAATTAAAAGACGCCTGCTCCTTGGGAGAAAGGCGATGGCAAACCTAGACAGCATCTTAAAAAGCAGAGACATCACCTTGCCAACAAAGGTCCGTATAGTTAAAGCCATGGTTTTCCCAGTAGTGATGTATGGAAGTGAGAGCTGGACCATAAAGAAGGCTGATCGCCGAAGAATTGATGCTTTTGAATTATGGTGCTGGAGGAGACTCTTGAGAGTCCCATGGACTGCAAGAAGATCAAACACATCCATTCTTAAGGAAATTAGCCCTGAGTGCTCACTGGAAGGACAGATCATGAAGCTGAGGCTCCAGTACTTTGGCCACCTCACGAGAAGAGAAGACTCCCTGGAAAAGACCCTGATGTTGGGAAAGATTGAGGGCACAAGGAGAAGGGGACGACAGAGGACGAGATGGTGGGACAGTGTTCTCGAAGCTACAAACATGAGTCTGACCAAATTGGGGGAGGCAGTGGAAGACAGAAGTGCCTGTCGTGCTTTGGTCCATGGGGTCACGAAGAGTCGGACATGACTAAACGACTAAACAACAACAACAACAAATTTGCTGTGTAAATTGTAATACCCTTTCCCCAAACTATATAATAAGGCAAATTCCACATATATTAAATAAACTCCTCATTTCATTTTATACCCTCTCTAATGAGAGAAAAGATGACTTGATATGTTTCATGGAAATTTCCAATATCCTCAATCACAAGACATGATCAAACTTTGGGTTGCCATATTTCAAAAAGTGAAAATCTGGACACCAAAGTCATTGAGCTCTCTTTTTTTGCCATTTTAAGAAAAATCACCAATATCTACACTTCTGACACAGCTATGTCTGGGAAATTCCGGACGTTTGGCAACCCTAAACAAACTAGAATAATGCATTGTCTATTGGGAGAAAAAAAGGCAAAACTAAATCATGTTTAGTTGGACATCCTCCATACCCTGGCGTGCTCTGGTACAAGGGGTCACAAAGAGTCGGACACAACTAAATGACTAAACAACAACAAAATCATGTTCATGCTTTTGTTTTCTGTTTCTCCAAAATAAAAATTCTTTAAATTTTTGTTGCAACATTTTAATCAATTTTTTAAAATTAATAATTGACTTAAGGAGCAAGTCTAGTCTAAGGCCCCCCTAGGTAGTGACAGTCCCATTCTTTTATTTGAAGCTTGCAAAAACACACACAACCTGGAATTTCCAATTCATCACTTTGGAATGCATGATTTACTATAATCTATTTACAGCTCAGCCTAATTGAATTTAATGGGATGTGCAGCCCGATTCAGTGCATGTTCACATGGTAATTAAGTTTCACTGAATTCAAAGATGTGGGCCCCACAATTCCATGCATGGAACTCCACTGCCATCATGAAAATTGGCTCTGCAGAGTGTTAGAATTACTGCTCCATGATTGAAGTCATGGGATTTTTGTCTGTCACATGGTGGTATATGTTTTGACTCCACAGAGTGGGAAGTGATGGAAACAGGATGTTTGTGTTACTGTGTTCCGTGAAGTGGAACTATTGTCCTTTGTTCTTTTTCTCTCTGCTGTCTGATGCTAGAGAGAGAGGGAGCCATGCTGCAGTGCTCCGTGTGTGTTTATATGTAAATAAAGTAGATTGGCCAAAATGCTGAGTTGCTGAGGTCTATTATGCAAGTTGCGCAAACTCTGCGGACCCCTAAGTGTGCCGGTGTCAGTTGGCATCAGTCGCTGCGATGTTCGGGCAGAAGAAAGCTTTTGAAGCTTGTGAATGAAAGACCAGGAGGGAGAGAACGTGCCTGTTGAGCATGTGTCTCTGCCAGGGTCCTACTCGAGTGTAGGCTGAGCTCCTGACACAGAGTTGGGGGACCCTCTGGGACAGTGTGGGAATTGCAGGGCTCGGGAGGGTCGGTGAGGATTGCCTCCTTCCCCATTTCTGCCAGCAGGAACCTGCACCATATTGGAGTCAAGTGCTTTAAAAGGATCTCATCCGAGTTCTGAGGAAGCATCCTCCATACCCTGAGAGCATCATTGCTCATTTGCAATGTTTAAAACGAAGCTCGGATCTTTGTTCCCAAAGTGTCATCGCATTAGAGAAAAGATCAAGAAAGCTAGAAGCCACAGGATGGGAATAATGTCTAATTACTTGCAATTAATCTACTCTGTGTTAGACTGTCAAGAGATAAAGAATACCCATAGGCTAGGCCATAGATAAAGGCCACTGCTTTTTTTTGTTTGCGGTGCCTGTAGATATGCAAGTAATGTGATGCATTTCAGTGATTAAAATAGTTGGTTGGGTACAGAGGGGAACTCCTCTTTAGGCACCATTCCCATATTATGATAGCGGCTATAATAAGCTCAAAAGTGCCTGACCTTTAATGGGTTCAATGAAGTTAAAGGGAACTCTCTTGCCAAGTGGTGACTCAAAAGGTCAGGCCCCCAATTATACAATTCAATACAGTGAAATAGAGATGAACCTCACATAGAGTGCACACATTGCGCATGGGGAATCCCGAGTATAAAGCCCTGTATGACGGCCAAGCAGAGGTCAGAAAGTGTTTCAGCATGGCACTTTCTGTCCACTCGGTTGCTCACATTGGAAGACTTGTCTTGCCTCTTCAGGTGTTTTGCATTCCAGCTGCCATCATTCCTAACCATGTACCACGCTGACTGGGGCTGATGAGATTTGGCTTCTGAAGGACCACAAGTTACCAAGCCATGCCTTTGTCTGTCCAGAATGTTTCGACTTTAATCTGAGAGTGCTAACAGTGCATTGTCATGAATCTAAGCCTGGGAACAAGCCATCACAGGGGGTGCACAGCAGGAAGTGGCAGAAGCAGTTTTGTGCCTGAAGCAGAAAATCGAGATGGCCACCCCCTTTCTGCTGAGATGATAAAATGTAACAATTAATTGCCGCTTTTTAGGATTATGCAGAGGACTGGCAATTGTGCATTGTGGAGTTCCATCCACAGGTGAGAGAGAATGTTTGTTTGTTTGTTTGTTTGTTTGTTTGTGTGAGGGTAGCAGTCGGCAGGACCAGGGGGTCATCTATGCCTGCTTCCAGAATGGAAAGTGAGTCCTTTCCTTGAATGAGCTGCAGAGAAACAACAATGAAAGGATGTGTTGCAACCTTGTTTTTTAGGAGAGTCAGTATGTTGCACTGCTTTGTACACTGCTGTCAGGCGGCAGAGGAACCAACCCCCACGGCAGGTTGCCAGGAACGGGATGAGACAAGGAAAAGTCCTTACCATCTGCTTTTTATTCAATATTTACATAGAGAGGCTTGGAATAATGGCGTTGTCCCGAGTGACTCTCCACCCCCTTTCCCACCCACTTCTTCATTTGCCACCTTCTCCCCTATGGGTGGCACTGAGGGCCCTTTGCTTTTGAGCCCTTTGCTCTACTACTTTCAAGGCTCGCCATGTTCTGGGGGGGGGGGAGTCTAGAATGCTTTTTAAAGACACAGTGTCCGTCAGCTGTTGTACTCCTGGTGCTTCCTCTTCCTCCTCTCCCATTATTTCCCCGCTGTGGTGTAGTGGTTAAGAGCGGTGGACTCGTAATCTGGTGAACCGGGTTCACTTCCCCGCTCCTACACATACAGCTGCTGGGTGACCTTGGGCTAGTCACACTTCTCTGAAGTTTCTCAGCCTCACTCACCTCGCAGAGTGTTTGTTGTGGGGGAGGAAGGGAAAGGAGAATGTTAGCTGCTTTGAAACTCCTTCAGGTAGTGATAAAGCGGGATATCAAATCCAAACTCCTCCTCCTCCTCTTCTTCTCCTTCTCCTCCTTCTTCTTCTTCTTCTTCTTTTTCTTCTTCTTCTTCTTCTTCTTCTTCTTCTTCTTCTTCTTCTTCTTCTTCTTCTTCTTCTCCTCCTCCTCCTCCTCCTCCTCCTCCTCCTCCTCCTCCTCCTCCTCCTCTTCTCTGGAAGGGTCAGGATGGGGAGGTGGTCTCCACCATTCTTCCTCTGCCCAGTCCCTGACTACTGCATCTGTTTAACTTAGAAGCATGGAAAGCTGCTTTCAAATCCCCCCACTTCCATGAAACTCACTTCGTGATCATTGAATAGTCTCTCTCTCTCTCTCTCTCTCTCTCTCTCTCTCTCTCTCTCTTTAGCCTAGCCTACTTCATACAGTCCCCTTCATGGATCACTGCCTTGCCGTGGCGAAGGGGCTTGAAGAACTCAGAGAAGCTATGAACTATGCCAAGCAGGGCACCCAAGATGAACAGGTCATAGTGGAGAGTTTTGACCAAACGTGATCCACCTGGAGGAGGAACCGGCAAGCCACTCCAGTATCCCTGCCAAGAAAACTCCATGGACAAAGACAACAGGCATATAAAAGTTATGACGCTGGAAGATGAACCCCTCAGGTCGGAAGGCGTCCAACATGCTACTGGGGAAGAGCGGAGGACAAGTACAAGTAGCTGATGAAGCGGCTGGGCTAAAGCCGAAAGGACGTTCAGTTGCGGATATGCCTGGAAGTGAAAGGAAAGTCCAATGCTGTAAAGAAAAATATTGCATAGGAACCTGGAATGTAAGAACCATGAACCTGGGTAAGTTGGATGTGGTCAAAAATGAGATGGCAAGAATAAATATTGACATCCTGGGCATCAGTGAACTAAAATGGACAGGAATGGGCGAATTCAGTTCGGATGACCATCATATCTGCTACTGTGGGCAAGAAACCCGGAAAAGAAATGGAGTGGCCCTCATAGTCAACAAAAGAGTGGCGAAAGCAGTACTGGGATGCAATCTCAAAAATGATAGAATGATCTCGATACGAATCCAAGGCAGACCTTTTAACATAACAGTAATCCAAGTTTATGCACCAACTACTGGTGCTGAAGAAACTGAAATTGACCAATTCTATGAAGACTTACAACACCTTATAGAAGCGACACCAAAGAGGGATGTTCTTCTCATTATAGGGGATTGGAATGCTAAAGTAGGGAATCAAGAGATAAAAGGAACAACGGGCAAGTTTGGCCTTGGAGAGCAAAATGAAGCAGGGCAAAGGCTAATAGAGTTCTGTCAAGAGAACAAGCTGGTCATCACAAACACGCTTTTCCAACAACACAAGAGACGACTCTACACGTGGACATCACCAGATGGGCAGCATCGAAATCAGATTGATTATATTCTCTGCAGCCAAAGACGGAGAAGCTCAATACAGTCAGCAAAAACAAGACCTGGAGCTGACTGTGGCTCGGATCATCAGCTTCTTATAGCAAAATTCAAGCTTAAACTGAAGAAAGTAGGAAAAACCACTGGGCCGGTAAGATACAATCTAAATCAAATCCCTTATGAATACACAGTGGAAGTGAGGAACAGGTTTAAGGATTTAGATTTGCTAGACAGAGTGCCTGAAGAACTATGGATGGAGGCTCGCAACATTATACAGGAGGCAGCAACGAAAACCATCCCAATGAAAAGGAAATGCAAGAAAGCAAAGTGGCTGTCCAATGAGGCCTTACAAATAGCGGGGGAGAGAAGGCAAGCAAAATGCGAGGGAGATAGAGAAAGATACAGGAAATTGAATGCAGATTTCCAAAAAATAGCAAGGAGAGATAAGAAGGCCTTCTTAAACGAGCAATGCAAAGAAATAGAGGAAAACAACAGAATGGGAAGAACCAGAGATCTGTTCAAGAAAATTGGAGATATGAAAGGAACATTTCGTTCAAAGATTGCCATAATAAAGGACAAAAGTGGTAAGGACCTAACAGAAGCAGAAGACATCAAGAAGAGGTGGCAAGAATACACAGAGGAATTATACCAGAAAGAAATGGATGCCTCGTACACCCCAGGTAGTGGGGTTGCTGACCTTGAGCCAGACATCCTGGAGAGTGAAGTCAAATGGGCCTTAGAAAGCACTGCAAATAACAAGGCCAGTGGAAGTGATGGTATTCCAGCTGAGCTATTTAAAATTTTAAAAGATGATGCTGTTAAGGTGCTACACTCAATATGCCAGCAAGTTTGGAAAACTCAGCAGTGGCCAGAGGATTGGAGAAGATCAGTCTACATCCCAATCCCAAAGAAGGGCAGTGCTAAAGAATGCTCCAACTACCGCACAATTGCACTCATTTCACACGCTAGCAAGGTTATGCTTAAAATTCTACAAGGAAGGCTCAAGCAGTATGTGGACCGAGAACTCCCAGAAGTGCAAGCTGGATTTAGAAGAGGCAGAGGAACCAGAGACCAAATTGCAAACATGCGCTGGATTATGGAGAAAGCCAGAGAGTTCCAGAAAGACATCTACTTCTGCTTCATTGACTATGCAAAAGCCTTTGACTGTGTCGACCACAGCAAACTATGGCAAGTTCTTAAAGAAATGGGAGTGCCTGATCACCTCATCTGTCTCCTGAGAAATCTCTATGTGGGACAAGAAGCTACAGTTAGAACTGGATATGGAACAACTGATTGGTTCAAAATTGGGAAAGGAGTACGACAAGGCTGTATATTGTCTCCCTGGTTATTTAACTTATATGCAGAATTCATCATGCGAAAGGCTGGGCTGGTGAATCCCTAGCCGGAATTAAGATTGCTGGAAGAAATATCAACAACCTCAGATATGCAGATGACACAACCTTGATGGCAGAAAGTGAGGAGGAATTAAAGAACCTTTTATTGAGGGTAAAAGAGGAGAGCGCAAAATATGGTCTGAAGCTCAACATCAAAAAAACGAAGATCATGGCCACTGGTCCCATCACTTCCTGGCAAATAGAAGGAGAAGAAATGGAGGCAGTGAGAGATTTTACTTTCTTGGGCTCCATGATCACTGCAGAGGGTGACAGCAGCCACGAAATTAACAGACGCCTGCTTCTTGGGAGAAAAGCAATGACCAACCTAGACAGCATCTTAAAAAGTAGAGACATCACCTTGCCAACAAAGGTCCGTATAGTAAAAGCTATGGTTTTCCCAGTAGTGATGTATGGAAGTGAGAGCTGGACCATAAAGAAGGCTGATCGTCGAAGAATTGATGCTTTTGAATTATGGTGCTGGAGGAGACTCTTGAGAGTCCCATGGACTGCAAGAAGATCAAACCTATCCATTCTTAAGGAAATCAGCCCTGAGTACTCACTGGAAGGACAGATCGTGAAGCTGAGGCTCCAATACTTTGGCCACCTCATGAGAAGAGAAGACTCCCTGGAAAAGACCCTGATGTTGGGAAAGATGGAGGGCACAAGAAGAAGGGGACGACAGAGGACGAGATGGTTGGATAGTGTATTCAAAGCTACAAACATGAGTCTGACCAAACTGCGGGAGGCAGTGGAAGACAGAAGTGCCTGGCGTGCTCTGGTCCATGGGGTCACGAAGAGTCGGACACGACTAAACGACTAAACAACAACAACACTTCATACAGTTGTTTTGAGGGTAAGTTAAAGCAGGTAAGAACCATGCATGTTCCCTGTCAGAGAATGGCACATGTAAGCAGAAATGGGACCAGAAATCTTCCATGTCTGAGAAGGATAACTCAGTTGGTTAGAGCATGATGCTCATAATGTCAAGGTTGCAGGTACAATCCCTGTATGGGACAACTGCATATGACTACATTGCAGGGGGTTGGACTAGATGATCCTCAGGGTCCCTTCCAACTCTACAATTCTATGATTCTATGAACACAATTGGCATTTGCTGCTGTTGCTGCTTTCAACCCACAAATAATACTTAACAGCTCAGGGTGGTCCCATGTGCAGCACGAGGGCCACATGAGGCCCTTAACATCTTTTTGGGTGGCCCCTAACAATGTTTGACACCCCCCGGCAACCCTCACACTGCTTTTCCAAAGGTGCTGGGCTTAGGGAAGAAGGCATGAGGGTTTTGACAGAGTCCTAGAAAAATTGGTGTGAACTGTAATAGGTTATGTCCCCTCCATCACCATTTGATTTGCATAGAAATGAATGGAGTGGAATAATGCAATGTCGATTTACGTAACTTTTGTACTTAATTGCATAAACTAGATAAGTCATATTATTTCACCACGGTGGGCAGTGAGGCAGATAATGTAGATTTTGGTGGAAAATGAAATGCACTGGGATAGAAATGGTGCTGCGTGCAACTAATACAGGCGGGGAATGGAAAACAATGCCTTCTTACGTCCCTTGCTGCCTGTAGCTCCTTAGGCGAAGGCTGTGATAGAAATAAATAAATAGTAGTTATCATCACTCCTTGATACTCGGAGATGAAAGCATGTCCCAGGAGGGGATGGCTTCACAGGGATTTGCAGGGAAGAATACAAATGGAACAAACAAACTGGGCTTTTGACAGAGGGGAAAGGAGGAAGCCAAGCATGCTCATCATTTAGAATCAGAAAATCCCATCCAGATATCAACAGCACCTTCAGTTCTCTATTCCCCATCAATGAGCAACATGAGAATATGTGAACGTACCAACTGAATGCAAAGATCTGCTATATTTATTTTAACTTTTGAAAAAGAGGGTTGTTTTGTGTGGGTTTGTTTGTTTGTTTGTTTGTTTGTTTTTGGTTGAGTGTGATCTTGAGGCAAAAAAATAATCCGAAGGAAAGGAAAGTCATCAAAAGCCTGCTGTTTGTGCCGCACTTGCTCAGTGAACACAGAATGAAGCTTAGATGTATTATCTTCTAAAAAGTAAAGTATCTAGTCATAGGAATCTCTGTCACTGCTTTTACGGCCCTCGGGGGAAGGGAATATTTATTACTGTTACTCAGCACATAGAGAACTTCGCGATTTCCAATTAAAGGTTTCCCCATTTCTTTTCTCCAGTTTTGCAGCCACTTCACAGGGCATGTGAAATGAAGAGACATTTTCATTTTTGACAGCACCTGTACAAATGTCAGTGCCAACACAGTCCAACAAATCCAATATTATCCAGCAACACACACACACTGAGAGAGAGAGAGAGAGCATATTTTAATGTTGCAGGCTTTAATTGTTTTAATAGGGATGATTTAGCCTGTGAAATTAACAGGTGAAAGTAGGGGCTAGCTGCTGATGGCACTGAGGTCAAACCCATCCTTCCTAGTAGTGTCACTGAGATCTCCATAAATTCCTTTACCAACTAATGAAGCGAAAGAGAAGTATGAATACTTCACATTAGTGGGTGCCTGGACAAATTTGGGAAGTCTTGCTAGAGTCTGCTAAGTTTCTGCAAATTCTGTAACACATAGGTCATCATTTTTCAAAAAAAAATTACTGAGCAAGAGTATAAATACTCATTTTTGTTAAACCAACCTGCTGTTGGACAGTGAAATACAGCAGCTTTTGGTGTCTATTTTTATAGGTTCATTCCTGAGCATTTGCACCCCTTTTAAAAAAGGCCATTGTTTGATCACCTCATAATAATAACAACATGTTGTGCATAATTTTACAAATAATTAGTCAGGGGTTGCTGTTGCTGGTTTTCTTTAAAGAAAAAAGAAAACTGTGTTTAAAATCCTAAATGACACAGGCCACAAATACATGAAAGACTACCTCCTTCCCTACAGACCCTCTTGGGTGCCAAGATTAGCAAAGAGGGTTTTCTTGGTTGTTCATACGCCCTGAAAAGCTTGGAGGGTGTGGCCCAAGAGAGGGCATTCTCTATTCCAACAGCTCCCCATGGAAGTGCATGTGGCATCTTCATTAACCAACTTTCAGTGAATGCTGAAGATGCATTTATCTTGGCTTTTGACACCCATCTTATTCTTGTGATTACAGTTGTACCTCTGGTTAAGAACTTAATTCATTCCAGAGGTCTGTTCTTAACCTGAAACTGTTCTTAACTTGAGGTACCACTTTAGCTAAAGGGGCCTCCCGCTGCCGCTGCACCGCCGCTGCGCGATTTCTGTCCTCATCCTGAAGCAAAGTTCTTAACCTGAGGTACTATTTATGGGTTAGCGGAGTCTGTAACCTGAAGCATTTGTAACCTGAAGCGTCTGTAACCCAAGGAACCACTGTATAAGTTGCTTTAAAATGTTTTCAGTATCATGTTCTAATTGTAACCTGCCCTGAGATCTTAGGTAACAGGTGGGTAAATAATAATAATAATAATAATAATAATAATAATAATAATAATAATGCAAGGAGTGTCCAATGAAGGCAAAGCTTGACTTAGTCGGAACTGCCAAATTCCATATATAAATCCATTTACGATGAATTGCTCCTTCAGCCTTACTCTATAACTGACCTCAACATAAGCTTCCGTTCCTTTCTCTCTCTCTTTCCTAACTTGACAATTTTCACTGCTTGCTCTTGAACCTACCTTTTATCACTCTGGACTCCCTCCTTCCATTAGCAACCATATTCTGGGGGAACTTACAACCTTTCTTGGAGTGTTAGAATGGAATTGTGTTTCTATAGACATCTTTAAAAGCCTTTTAGATTCCCTAGAGCCACCACAGAGGTAAAATATTTAGAGGAAGGATAATGTTTATGGCATCTGAGTATATGAAGCAATTAACAGCTTTTGCGGGTGATTAAACACTGAAGCTGAAATGGGTACATTTGGTAACTCTCCTAGCTATTTGTTGTCAGCATAAATCAGGGCCATAAATAATCAGTCCACCTTGTGCCTATCTGATCCACTGGCTAAAAATGATGAGAAGTGAGTTATAAAATGATAAAGTTTTAACCTCAGGTTGAGGGATGTTTGGATTTGTTAGATTAGCTAATTCTGTGACTTCCCATGATGGCTGCATTGCAAGTGAAAGAACATAGCTAACTTGAGTATAATTTTCTTGTTATTAAATTTGCACAAAATTTGCATAACTGACAATTTCCCCATGCTTTCCACCCCCCAGCTGCATTTTTCTTTAAGCATATCACTCTTTTCTTACAAAGCTCAAAGTGGTTTAGATGGGTCTTCCTAAGCAAATTCTCATCTAGACAGAGACCAAGATGAAGCCTTCTTACACTCATTTAACAATATAATGAAAATATGTATCTATGTTCTAATTTATGTGGGTCAGAACGCGAACTGGTTGTACTATGACCTGGGCGACCAGGGTTGAAATCCCCACTCTGCTGTGAAGCTCACTATGTGTCTTTGGGCCTGCCACAGTCTCCTAGTTGAACCAACCTCACAATGTTGTGGTGAAAATAAAACAATAGAGGAAAACTACATAAGCCACCTTGAGCTCCTTGGATGAATGGTGAGATATAAAAGGAATCATCATCATCCAAGGCACAGTACATCAAACTTGAAAGAAGTTACTGATGTTCAGCACTAATGTGTTTCTGAGCACAATTTAAAGTGTTGGTGATGACCTTTAAAGCCTGAAATGCCTCAACCCAGTATACCTGAAGGAGCGTCTTCACCCACATCCCTTACCCACACCAACTTGAGGGCCACCTCTGAGGGTTTTCTAGCAGTTCCTTCACTGTGAGAAGCAAAGTTACAGGGAACCAGGCAGAGGGCCTTCTCAGAAGTGGTCCCTCCTGTGCAGGGCCGGATTTAGGTTTGATGAGGCCCTAAGCTACTGAAGGTAATGGGGCCCTTTATATGTCCAGCTGTCCTTTGTCTACAACAAATTGTTGCTGTTTTTGGTGGTGAATATATGCTATCTGGTAATTTATGGACCTAATAGATATCTAAAGCCATTTGCACCTAACAAAATATGTATTTTATCAAAGTAATTGTTGAACTGAAATACAATTAAAAAGAAGTATATTGGGGGGGCAAGAGAGTGGGGTCCTAAGCTATAGTTTGTTTAGCTTATATGTAAATCCAGCACTGCTCCTGTGGAACACCCTTCCTTCAGATGTCAAGGAGATACAGAACTACACAACTTTTAGAAGACATCTGAAGGCAGCCGTGTATTGGGAAGGTTTTAATGTTTGATATTTTACTATGTGTTTATATGTTTTGTATACTATGTGTTTATATGTTTGCCAGAAGCAGCTTAGTCATGCTGGCCACATGACCCAGAAGCTGTACGCCGGCTCCCTCAGCCAATAAAGCAAGATGAGCGCCATAACCCCAGAGTCGGCCACGACTGGACCTAATGGTCAGCGGTCCCTTTACCTTTACCTTACACCCAACACCAATGTCCCATTTCAATAATTCCACCTCTCTCTTTCAGGCCACAGAATGCACCTGCCTGGGCAATACACAATTACAGCAAGAAGAGTTTTATTTGCTTATTTGTTTACAACATTTGTATGCTGCCAATTACAAAAGTTCTCTGAACTGTTTACAATAAAAATAAAACAACAGAATGCAGAGACAAAATAATGAAACCGTAACAAACGAAACAGCATAAAAATACCACAGAGGATAAAATCAATGTAGCGGAACTAGCAACAGCTGAAAATCGCACAAATCTTTAATCTCCAGAAATATCCAGATTCTTCAAATCACTCTCTTTCTCTGTGTGGTTGTTGTTGGCATTCGTCTGTCTTGAGAGACAATGGAGTGCACCTCTGGGGATGAAGTCAAACTGGGCAGTGTGTTTTGAGGTCCTGCGCTACCCAGGTGACAACATCTGTCTCTCAGCCTCATGGATGTGGTTCACAGAAAAGCAGAGCATTTGGCACCAGCTTGGCTTCAGAAGTTGCCAGAAGGAGGCATACAAAGCACACAATCCAACTGTCTTAGGGACTCCATTCTATCTGCATTAAGCTAAAGGTCCCAGTGGTGATGTATGGAAGTGAGAGCTGGACCATAAAGAAGGCTGATTGCCGAAGAATTGGTGCTTTTGAATTATGGTGCTCTTGAGAGTCCCATGGACTGCAAGAAGATCAAACCTATCCATTCTTAAGGAAATCAGCCCTGAGTGCTCACTGGAAGGACAGATCCTGAAGCTGAGGCTTCAAATACTTTGGCCACCTCATGAGAAGAGAAGACTCCCTGGAAAAGACTCTGATGTTGGGAAAGATGGAGGGCACAAGGAGAAGGGGATGACAGAGGACGAGATGGTTGGATAGTGTTCTTGAAGCTACCAGCATGAGTTTGACCAAACTGTGGGAGGCAGTGGAAGACAGAAGTGCCTGGTGTGCTCTGGTCCATGGGGTTACGAAGAGTCGGACACGACTAAACGACTAAAGAACAGCAACAACTTCTTAGCCCTTTCTTCTCCTGAAGATATCCCCCAAGGCAGTAGAGGATTAGAGTTTTTCTTTTCCTGGATGTGCTACCTTCCCAGGTTGGTAAGTCCCATCTACACCTCACTTCCCTTCACAGTACATGCAGGAACCACCTTCTTCATCATCGAACCAACTATTGGTCTTGTCCACTTAATTTAGCCTAATTAGTCATGTCATTATTTCCACACCATTCATTTCAATGCAAAGACCATTCTTTCCAGTGCAAAGAAAACATAACTCTTGAATTCACATATATCTAGTGTGCCTTCCATGTTAAAGTCTGTAATATTATAATATTTAAATATTTCCAGTCCTTCAAGGAAACTGTGATTTGAAATTCAACAGTACAATACTACATGGCTTTTAAATTTTTTTAGAAAGAAGTTCTGTGTAGGTCAGCTTATATATATATATATATATATATATATATATATATATATATATATATATATATATATAATGCTAATGTAATGCTGTTACACCTACTATGAAAATCCCTAGCTTTTCTCTGGTTATCATAAATAGCTTTTAAGAGGAAAATGACAGATTTTTGGCAGTTAATTAGCAGTTCAGGTAACTCATCAGAAAAAAGCAATTTGCTTATATTCATACAAGCCAGTGAACTGTAGTAATTCTAATCCTTGAAATCCGCAAAGGGAAAAATGGAAAAGAAGGTGAAAGGAAATGCAACCCAATCTTCTGAGGTGTTTACGTTTCAAATGGATTAGTCTCCTCCTCTCTTCACTGCATGCTGAAATGTAGAAATGCCTTGGAGTTTCTCTGTCAAGATGAGCCCGGTATTTCACTTTCCTCCTCCAACTCCTTCAAAATGCAAACTTGGTAATACATTCAGGGAGCAAGAGAGATATTTCCCATTCCTACGCATAGGGAGCTGTGGATATTCTAGGAAAGCTTGCTTATTCAAAGTGTCAGTGCTGACCTTTAAAGCCCTAAACAGCCTCAGCCCAGTATACCTGAAGGAGCATCTCCACCCCTATTGTTCTGCCTGGACACTGAGATCCAGCTCCGAGGGCCTTCTGGCAGTTCCCTCACTGCAAGAAGCCAAGTTACTTCTTTTGTTGACCACCAGCATTACACTTTCCATTTTTAAGTTTGGAATAGAGTAGTTGCTTTGGAAGACGATCATCAGGCATCCGCACAACATGACCAGTCCAATGAAGTTGATGTTGAAGAATCATTGCTTCAAGACTGCTGGTATTTGCTTCTTCCAGTACACTGATATTAGTTTGCCTGTCTTCCCAAGTGATGTGTAAAAATTTTCGGAGACACCATTGATGGAATCTTTAGAGGAGTTTGAGATGGCATTTAAAAGTGGTCCATGTTTCACAAGCATATAGTAAAACTTTGAAGCCTTGAACTTTTGAAGTGCTTTCACTTGTTGCACAGCTTAGCAGAGTATAGCAGAGTACTGCAATGATTCTTAGGCAGCACTTGAGATTGCCCAGGCAGGACGACGATCAGGAACGAATCTGATGACTAGTAACTTGATTCTTTTAGTTTATTATATACAGCAGTAAACATACAAGTCTTATCTACAAGTTACTATTTACAACACGACTTCTTCACTCTCAGCAACACCTCAGCACTAACCAACTCAACAAACTAACCACACTAACCACTTCAACCAACCAGTGTCATAGGTCATGCTGCCTATATGAGGGACCTCAGCCAATCACAGAGCTGTTACTGGGTCTCCTTATCTCTAGGCAGGTTCCTTTTATGCTCTGTATTCCCAGGGTGCTGTGGAGACACTAATTGCTAACTTGCAAAGCTGCATGTAAACCATGGATTCCAACAGTACAATAGCTTTGTAAACAAGCATTTTGGTTTTCCTGTGAATGTCCCAGGCCTCAAACACTCTGCACTTCAATCAGGAGAAAGCTGCACTCACAGAGCTCAGGTGATGCTGGATTTCAGCATCAATGTTGGCCCTTGTGGAAAGATAACTGCCTAGGTAGGAGAAGTGACCAACATTTTCCAACGTTACACTATTGAGTTGGATTTGTGGCACTGCAGAGGGGTTATTTTGTACTTGTTGGTGCAGCACTTTGGTTTTTTGGATGTTGAGCGATAGGCCAAGCTTTTCGAAAGCTTCTGCAAAGATATTTAGGATGGTTTGGCGGTCATCCTCTGAGCATGCACACACTACATTGTCATCAGCATACTGAAGCTCCATGACGGAAGTTATGGTAACCTTACTCTTTGCTTTCAGCCTGCTCAGATTGAAGAGCTTTCCATCTGTTTGATATATGATTTCTACTCCAGTGGGGAGTTTCCCTTCAACAAAGTGTAGGATCATGGCAATGAAAATAATGAATAGAGTTGGGGCAATAACACAACCCTGTTTAACACCTGATCCCACTGTGAATGGTTCACTTTGAGAGCCATTGTTATCTGCGATTGTTGCTGACAATAGTGACAATTCAAGTTCTTGGGCACTGTTTTCCCCCAAGATCTTTTTAAGCAGAGACACCACAAGACGAAAGCTATGACCTTCTATATTGCACAATGCTCAGCTAAACTAACACCATCCAATGCAGTGCAGAAAAGTGGAAAAGCTAAATATACGGAGTCAATTATCAGACTGGAGAGACATAAATATATTTATATTTGCATCATATGAAATCCAGTCTTTTAATTTGTTTTTGGAGTATCTTTTAAAAACAGTGTCTACACTTTCTACTAGCTCCATTACATTTGGCTCTCAGCTGGGTTAATGGATCCATAATTACCATAATTCTCTGAATATGGTTGTCAGTTCCATTTCAGTTGTTCGGCAGCCACTTAATGCAATATCAGGTTTTCCTGTAGAAGATCACATTTCGGTCCTTTTTGACAAAACCCTTTCTAAAAAGAGAGATTATGTTCAGGAAAAGGAGGGCATCTGAATAATTTAACAGCTACATATAGGCCTATCAAATATTAAAGGGACAATAGTGTACTATAGGGAGTTTTGCAAAGCTGCTGCCTTGACATTGGTCTCCTATTGTATCTTGTGCAGTGTGCAGTTTGGGATAAACAGCAACAGACAAAGAGGTCATAGGATGATGGCGGAGCGGCTGTTTGTAGTGAAAAGCAAAATGATGCTCTGGTGAGCGTTGGTGAATGATCGCTTGGTAATAATATGGAGCAACTCTTTATTAAATGCATAGATCACCTTTAGTTGAGAGGATCAGTTGTTGAAAGGTATGTTCCCCTCTCTGTGTCTCATTAAATTCAAATGTTTAACACAGAACCAAAACCCACATAATGTCTGCAGAACATTAGGTCACTGCTCACCAAGCATATTTTTAATCTTGTTCTTTTTTCCAAGGAAAAGACTAAAGCTAAATTGTATAGTAGCAATCATGTAGAATTTTATTGCAGAGTACAAAACAAAACACCAAGAAACTTCACAATCTTTGCCTTTATTCTAGCTGTTCACTATATTTATGACTAGGGTATCACAAAGCGATAGCACACAGGGCTCCTGGTCACTGCCTGCATTGAAATTGATGTACAGCACTCCCCACTGATAGGGGTAGATCTTCTTGTTGACATGCCATCACTCTCTGGGGCAAACTTACATCTTTAATATACTATACATGAATTTTCATATTTTAAATTCGGTCCCCCCCTGAGACGTTTAGGAAGAACTGAATGTAAAATACCGGAAATGTATGTGAAATGCGTTTAGTAAGGGAAATTCCCCCAGAAACTCACAGCACATCATCATCAACCCACTATTCTCAGTGAGATGTGGAACATTGATTACAAGTCCATGTGGGATGGCAGGAGCTATGCACACTAGAGTGCCACTTGTAAGAGTCTGCATTTAAATGAAAATGCCACTGAATTCCTCCCCTACCCTGACCTGCAGTGGCCAAACTGCTATCACTGGGGCTTCCACAGGGATGACCCATCTTCTCTAGTTTCCCCATGACTGGTATTCAGAGGCTGAGTGCCTGGAGGCAGTAAATAGCCTTCAATATTAGTAGCCCATGATAGCTTTCTCTACCATCAATCTGAAATATTAAAGAAAAGGGGAGCAAGATACAATGGATTGCAGTTATGAAATACTAAGCAAAATGGCTTAAGATGACCTATGAATGGTTTAACCATAATGAGAATAATAGTTCACCCATTAAGCTTTTTCCTACCATTGAAGAGGACTGTTGTTCATTCTCCCCAACTATTATCGATTCTGATAACAGCAAACATGCCCAAAATAATAAAGGGGCTATTGTCAAAAGAAAACAAGCTCATTTTGTGTGGCATCTTGACAAGGCAGGTTGAGTGATACTTGATGAATGAGTTACAATTAAGAGAGAATTTTGATGGAGCTCTTCAGCCCTGTTTATTCCATTGGCAAGCGATGTACCGGAAGGGAAGGCTTTCCACACTGCCTTGCAAGCAAACAACCTGTTTAAGCTCCATCCTAGATACACAAACACACATGCAACGTTCAAACTTCTCTGTCTCCAGCTGGACCGTGGCAGTCTTTTAAGATTACCTTTGCTTTTACTCTTTGAATATTGGTCATGTTGCATTATTTCCCCAAGGTTATTAAACCCTCTGTGCCCTATGCGGTGCATACAAGGAATGACATTTCCAGCTTGGGTACATGAAAATGACAAAACCAATCACCTGACAATTCTCAAATGGTGAGTTGGATGCACAAGTGCACTACAAGAGAGTAGATCAAGTTGAAGGCTAAGTGAAGATGGCCCCTGGACTTCCACAACCTGATTCACAGTAAAAAGAGAGAGAAGACTATTATGTATGCTAATTTCATTAATATATGGATTTTTATGCATTCTTGTACACATTTCTTGACTGAAGACTGATAAAAAAAAGTTTGAATCGAAATGATGGCAGAGTTTCGGTTCATGTATTGTTTCAGAAAGCTTGAATTAGGTATGCTTGTCTTTAAATGCAAACTGAACAATTCCCCCCACCCCTCATCTCCACACTGAACAATTCCTGGTTGGCACAGCTCATCTGTATTTAACTCTCCTTCTCCACCATTTTTTACCCTGATCTATTTATTTGACAAACTAATTCTGCTGAAAATTCCCACACACATTTCAGATGAGTTGACAACAATGACAGCGGCTAATTCTTGAGTGAAGGGGAAATCCTTCCTGCCCCGCACACAAAACTGAAACAGCAGTCGTGGCAGCGTTCAGTCACAATATTCAGTTGTAAACTGAAGCACAACATTATGAATCATTCTGCCTGATTACCATATGGAGTCAGTGGTACAAATCCCCGCGACGGGGTGAGCTCCTGTTACTCCTTCCCAGCTCCTGCCAACCTAGCAGTTCAAAAGTACACCAGTGCAAGTAGATAAATAGGTACCGCTGTGGCGGGAAGGAAAACGGCATTTCCGTGTGCTCTGGTTTTCAACATGGTGTCCCATTGCGCCAGAAGCGGTCTAGTCCTGCTGGTCACATGACCTGGAAAGCTGTCTGTGGACAAATGCCTGCTCCCTCAGCTTGAAAGCAAGATGAGTGCTGCAACCCCATAGTTGCCTTTGACTGGACTTAACCGTCCAGGGATCCTTTACCTTTTACCTTACCTTACCACAAAGAGCTACTGTACTGCATGTCCAGGAATTTGACCAAATGTGTGAATGGTTAAACTGGCAGAAGTCACTCACCAGGTGTAGTGAAGCTGTTATGCTAGCTTTCCAGCAGGTCAACAGTGTGATGCAGCAGCAAAACAAGCTAATGCTATTCTAGGCTGCATCAACAAAACGATAGTGTCCAGATCAAAGGAAGTAATAGGTAAAGGTAAAGGGACCCCTGACCATTAGGTCCAGTTGCAGATGACTCTGGGGTTGTGGTGTTCATCTCGCTTTACTGGCTGAGGAAGCCAACGTTTTTCTGTGGCCAGCATGACTAAGCCGCTTCTGGTGCAACAGGACACCATGATGAGTTCCAGGGCGCATGAAAATACCATTTACCTTCCCGCCGCAGTGGTGCCTATTTATCTACTTGTACTGGTGTGCTTTTGAACTGCTAGGTTGGCAGGAGCTGGGACCAAACAATGGGAGCTCACCCCATCACAGGGATTCGAACCGCTGAACTTCTGATCAGCAAGCCCTAGGCTCAGTGGTATAACCCACAGCGCCACCCACATCCCAAGTCAAAGAAAGTAATAGTACCACTCTATTCTGCCTTGGTCAGACCATACCTGGAATACTGTGTCTAATTCTGGGCACCACAATCTAGGGAGGATGTTGAGAAGCTGGAACATGTGCAGAGAAGGGCAACCCAGATGACCAAGGGCCTGGAAACCAACTACCAAGCCTTGTGAGGAATGGTTGAGGGAGCTGAGTATGTTTAGCCTGGAAAAGAAGAGACTGAGAGGAGAAATTATAGCTATCACCTATGGCTCCTAGAAGCTGTCATGTGACAGTGGCCACACCCCACGAATGTCTTCAGCTGGCCAGCTAAACCGGGTGAGGGTAGCCGATGGGTCTCAAACCCTCCATGAGTTAAGAACTTCCCATTCATGCAAAGACAGGCTCTAGAGGATTGAGTGAATGAGAGTAATGATGGGTTCAACAGTCAGAGGTGGTATCTGCATCTGCTGCAGAGGGAAGTGAGGGACAGATGGGGCTAGTCAACCTGGGAAGAAAAAATCTGATCCTCTGCTGCCTTTGTGAGATATCTTCAGGAGATGAAAGGGCTAAGGAGTAGTGGAGTCCTTAAGACGGTGGGATGGAGCCTTGTACGCCTTGTTCTGGCAACTCCTGCAGCTAAGCTGGTGACAAACATATTGCTCTGCTTTCTTTTGGACCACATCAGAGAGTCTGAGAGGGGGGGCTTGTCGTCTGGGCAGCCCAAGACATCCATACACACTGCCCAGGCTTGTACCCCAGAGAGGTCACTTCGCTGCTGCTAACTCAGTGATTTGACTTCACCCTTGAGGATGCACTCCATTGTGTCTCAAAACAGACACAGATGCCAACAACAATGTGCAAAGTTTTGGCAACTGTGCAGAATAAGGTGTGTGGGGGGGTTGGGAGGGGGGAGCTATACCGTTAACCATCAGGAATACCTGCAGCTATTCTTCATACAGGATCTGGGTGGCCAATAATTAAGGCAAGAGTGGACTGTGTTCAGTTAAAGTATATTTTTTAAAGTTCAATTCAGCCAGATGGGTAGGGTGTAAAATGTATTATTATTATTATTATTATTATTATTATTATTATTATTATTATTACTACTGCTACTACTACTACTTATTTTGAATTTTTCTAAACTATATGGTGATCACCAACTCAGGAAAGCAGCTTGTCAATATGTTTTAGACTATTATTATTTTCTAGAACTGAGCTCTGCTTTGACCTTGAAGAAGTGTCAACTAAGGGATTGGCTCTTCTGGATATAATCCAGATGGGACCTACAACTAATTAGAAACACAAAATTTCCCATTGGTATTTACTACTGAGAACAAAGCATTTTGCAGCCAGTTATCTGGCCAAACTCTCAATAGTTTCCTTAAGAAATGCCTTTCCTGAACTGCATTTCCAAGTCATGCCCACTGTAGTCTTGGATGACCACTGCAATAAGGTCCCATACGCAGAAAGACTTTGTATTTGAAGTCAGCCTCGGGTGGAAAACATCACTCATTATCTGTTAGCCTGCACCTTATATAGAGATTGAAACTTTCTGAAACTTTTGTTCATACAAGCAAGCAGATATACCCCAGCAGAAATGGTTCAGTTTCTTCTGAGTGACAACAATAGCTTCATAGCACAGAGAGTGAGCCACGCACTGCCTGGAAAAACAACAACAACAACAGGAAAAATGAGTTAGATAAATTCAGTATAAATTGTGGTGGTTTAGAGGTTTAATTTGAAATCAAGTTGGATTTGAGTTTGTTGGTATATCTGGTAACTTCTCTCTCTTACATCATGAATGTTGGATTTTTAGAAGTCAGAATAATATTAGAATTGGAATTGTCAGAGATGCACTGTGTTTTAATGCTCAGGAACTTGGCAATGTATTTTTTATACAGGGTGAGTCCATTAAAAGAAGCCCCATGGATACAGAGTACACATGTTCAACGGGGCCTCTTTTAAAAGACTCACCCTGTATTATGGATTTTTATATTATGGATGTATGTTCTGTATTCTTTTATTAATACTATTGCATAGTACAAGTTTGTCATGGCCTTTGGCTAGAACAATAAACTGATGAGCTTAAAAATAAAAGCAGCGGCTAATTCTTGAGGGAAGGCCGATTTGTGTATGGTTGTAAATGGAAGCACAATACAGGATCATTCTGCCTGATTAACAAATGCAGTGCTCAAACTGATACAGGAAAAAGCTATGTTCAGGGCTTTGACTGAATGGGCAAATGGTGAAACTGGCAGAAGTTACTCACCAGGTGTAGTGGAGCTGCTATGCTAACTTCCTAGCAGGTGACTTGCTGTTGCTAATTAGGAAAGAAAAAGAAGGATGAAGTGGCTAGGAGTTGGTGTGGTGCAATTGCATGGGCAGAGCCAATCCTAAACTCCTGTCAGTGTGTTTGCACCACCTTGACCACCCCACCCCCAATAAGCAACAGTAACCTGCTGGGATACAAGCATAGCAGTTCCACCCTACACAGCAAGCCACTTCTGGAAACTAGGCATGGGGCATGCACACAAACCCCACCCTCTGTTATCCCTCTGGCACACAGACCCCACTTTGGTACCTTGCAGTTAGAAACTCTCCCTGTCTGTCCTCAGAAACCCTGATAAGCCAAGGGTCCCTCTTGTGGAGATGTTTCTAGGCTAATGCTGTGAATATCTGAAGAGCAGCCTGTGTACAACCCCTGCTCCATCCTCAGTTTAACCCTTCATGTGCTAGGCACACAGTTGAGCATATTTAAAGGATGGTTCCAGGTGCTTGAAATTTCTCAATGTGCAACATTCTCCATGGACACAGCCATGCATAGGAGCTAACGAGAGGGGTTTGAGAAGAAATGGTATGAAATATAGATGAGGAGATCCACGATGTACACAGATGAACCAAAGGCTCCGTCTTTTCCATACTGCTTACAAGATGGAAGAGGAGGGAGAGAGGCAACCCTCACTAGGTGCTTTAAGATGTTGCTTGCATTCATGCCATGGTATATGAGGAAGTCTGAGCTAGTGCAGCCTTCTGCAGATTGGAAGCTTCTGGGAGTTGTTATGTGGATGATGCCTTTTCTTGCATTCTAACACGGCGCTCTCTCTATTCTTCATAAATCCCATTTTTTAATTAGATCCTTGGAGTCTTGGGCATCTCTGAACTAAATGCATATGTATCAATGCATCCTTGAGGAGGAGGGGAAAAAATGTGTTCTGGCTTTTCGTCATGGAGAAAATTCACTTTGTATCCAACAGCATCCAATATTGCACTCCAAGGAAGGGAAGTTCCTTCTAAGTCCGCAGCTAAGTCCAGCCAGGTTTGAGGAAATTTTTGACTACCGCGAGTGGCAGCAATAAAAGAACAACAGATAAAGTATTAAACTATTGTAAGATGTAACTTAGAACGTAGATATCTTCATATGCAAAAGGTAGCCTGCATTATAATTCATCACACCTTGCATTATGCAGGTATGGCAGTGTTTCACATTATCTTTCTGATACCTTTTGTAACTGATGATGTGATTCAGTGTCTGTCTGCAATGAATAAATTAATGTCAAAAATATTTGCAATTTGGCACAACATAAGTACTCTATGACAATGATGAAACTCAGTGCAACCACTGGAGAAGTCTGAGCCAAAGATTTGCCTTGTGATTTCAAGTGTTTGCATGACATTCAGCCTTTCGAGAGCTCAAGGCCAAGTGTACCTTTTCCCCTTGTATAAAGCTGTTTTCTATTGGCCTAATTCACCCAACATATTAAAACCATAGTTAAAACAAAACTATGGTTTAATGTGAATGAGCAGTGTGTTGCTGTATGCTGCTTAAAAGTACTTGCTCTCATTTCCACTTCCCCTATTAATGCCATACCACGAGGAAAGAAGCTAGAATCCGGCTTGTTCTGCTGTCTAAACGTGGGCTCATGGCTTGTTTTCCTTGAATAATGTTCAGAAACCCAAGAGCAAGCCTGAATTACTACTCAAGGTTTGTTTGGACAGAAACAAACTACAAGCCCAGACAGACAAGACAGACTCTGGGTGGAGCAGGAACATTTCAACAGCAGGCACCAACTGCATGCTTACATTAAACTATGGCTTAATGCAATGTGTGAACTAAGCCACTGAATCAGTTCTTCTAGCCCAGTACTGTGTATTCTGTCTTTTCTTTCCCAATACTTGCTACCTGCTCATTTAACAGGGAGTGCCAGGGATTCAGTTTGAGACTTTCTACTTGCAAAGTGATCTACTTTTAACATATATAGTCGAAATACAATTTCGTCTTTTCTCGACATCCCTCCCCATTTTCCATGGCGTTGTTGTTTCTCCCCTTCTGCTGTACCCTGTCTTCCATCTATCCAATCCTAACTACAATATTATAATCTAATTCCTTCTGTTGCTCATAGCTCAAATCCTGCTTACGAGTTTATCAATAGTTTGCTGAGTTTTCTACCCCTGCTTTTCTAGGGCCACAAACTTGCCCAGCCATTTCCAGGGTCTGAATCAATGATAGATGGAGAGATTTTCAACAGCTCAGCCATAGTAAATGAGAAGCCCCACTTACTTTTCAGTTCCTTTTTGAAAGACCAGTGACAAAGGCTATCATTGGCAGAAGCTTCAGCATCCAGCTAGATGCTACAGGTTTCCATGGTTGAAGGAAACTTCAAGATGTCTCCAGAAACTGGGTTTTCTAAAAGGTGGATTATTGGTTTTTTTTGGCAGCCAGAGTTAGTGCATTCCTGATTTGTGGGAGCATTAATTATTACCTAGCCATTCCACAAGGAAATTTGTTTTTTGCCTTACCTGCCTTAAAAGCACTAGCTCAGCTGTGATGGTAAAACCTCTTAGATGGATGATTTGTTAAGGGAAGTTGCATTTTCCACTTGAGAGCTTTGAAATGTCTTGTGTCAAAGGCACTTTCTTTGGCATTGACTCCCTGTACCTGCCAAGCTTGCTATTGTGTTCTCTTTTGTTCCTTTTCAAATGTTCATCATGACTAGGTAAATGGCGTAAAAAGACCCCTAACAGACTTCTTTTCTGTACATTGTACGTTATTTATTTATCTCCCTTTTATATGCTGTGGTGTAGTTGGAGACAGCCAGGCATTAAGAGTATTCTCATTATATAAGCATCGCTCTTAAATATTGCATGGAACATAACCTGAACTTTGTTCTTGCCTGCACCGGCTTCTCTATGATTCCCTAGCAAGACTGAATACAGAATGAATATCGACATGAATGAGGTGACACAGGAATGGAACACATTTGTGCTTGTACACAATTGCTGCATTGTGGGTAGGGAAGGGTGGCTTTTTATCATGTTTGGGAAAGAGGTAGAGCCCCAAAAAACTGGAAGGTGTCTAATGCTTTGGAAAGTCTTGACAAAATGGGTATATTCTGCTCTCCCATATTGCCTCTAGTCCTGTTTCTCAGCCTCTCCCTCCAGGCAAGTGTTTTGCTTGTGTCCAGAGGAATAAATATGAGGGGGGGGGCACATTGGCTGTGAGTGAGGCAAATTGGAGTGATTTGGGTCATGATCTCACCTTACAGCGTCGGATTGAAATGTTGTCAAGGTGTGTTGGGGTAGATTAGTGATTCTCACCCTTGCAAGGAGCTCTGTTGTCTCATCTCCCCTTGCCCTGCCCCTCCCTCAAAAGCATACAGCCTCATCCCTCTTTTCTTTTACAAAAAGCATTAATCACCATGGGAGAAGCGGGGATTCAGAAGCACACACAACTCGCTTTAATCAGTTCTACATTATCCTCCATTAATTTGTCTAATCCCTTTCAAGCCATCCAAGTTGATGGTCATCATTGGATCTTGTGGGAGTGGACTCCACAGCTGTATTTGCAGTCCTCCTCAAAATACGCAGGACAATTTTCACTACATTTGGAGTTGACATTTAGGAGATAATTTGTCATCCCATTTGCAACTACACATATTCTAAAGGTTATATAGTTCGCCTAGGCTTGGGGTGGGGTCACATAACTTCATCCCCTCCGATGAAAATAGGAATGGCCTACCATGCCCTTCAACATTTTTTTCAATAAAAATATTTATGTCCTAAGGAAAAGTGGGACATTCTGGGATCAAATCAGAAACTGGGACAGCTTCTGTAAATCTGGGACTGTCCCTGGAAAAAAGGGACACTTGGAGGGTCTGCTAGCCTAAAAGATAAATATACATCAACTTCAACATCAACTTCATTGGACTGGTCATGTTGTGAGTATGCCTGATTATCATCTTCCAAAGCAACTACTCTCTTCCAAACTTAAAAATGGAAAGCGTAATGCTGGTGGTCAACAAAAGAGGTTTAAAGACTCTCTCAAGGCAAATGTAAAAAAAAAAAAAGTAATATAAACACCGATAATTGGGAAACACTGGCCTGCAAGTGCTCCAGTTGGAGAACAGCCTTTACCAAAGGTGTCATGGGCTTTGAAGACACTTGAACTCAGGACAAAAGGGAGAAACGTGCTAAGAGGAAGGCAGACTTGGCAAACCCTCACCGTGATCAACTCCCACCCACGGAATGACGTGTGGATCCAGAATTGGCCTCCATGGTCACTTACGGACTCACTATTAAAACTGTGTTTATGGAAGGCAATCTTACTCGGCTACAAGCGATCGCCAAAGAAGAAGATGCATTAATTTCTCTGCCCACCTTAACTGTGGCCATCAGGAGGATACCCAGAAGAGGATGCACCCCTCTGGTCCAAAAAGGTTCCCCACCTGTGTTTCAGTTCATTCCAAGGCCATTGCAAAGCAAGCAAATGCCAGTCAATTCCCTCATTGAATGTATCACATTTTTGTTAACTAAGCTGCTTTAGCATGAAGCCTTTCCAGAACCAAATTCTCCTGGATTGTATGGATTTAATGTGTTGAATCATATATACTTTTAAATGAAGATATAGCTCCTGTTGCAACATTGCCCAGGGAGCAAAAATGAGTTGCACTGCTCAGCTTCCCATCCTGCCAACTCAGATTGAGTTTCATCCGAAGATCGAACTTGACAGCAATTTCAAATACCAGAAGTGGAAGTGGAATGAAGTCACCCACCAACACTTCTCAAAGGCCAATTGCCACCTTATGAGAGTTTTTTGATACCTGCAAAAAGAGATTTAGGTCATGTTCAGAGAGACGAAAATAAGCGGCACATTTACTTTCCATTTAGTCACAGACAGAATTAATATTGATTTCTATGTCCTGTTTGAAAGTGTTAGGGATTAGAGCTAAGCTCCAGCAGCAAAAGAAGGGCCACCATATTAGATGGATGGGAAAGAATGCTTAATTCACATAGATTGGATCCAGGATCATTGGTAAATTTAAAATTCCCCCTATCCTTATTAATACCTTCATTTCTTACCACTTTTTGTCCATCTGTGCTCACAAGAGTTTTAGCCTTGCTGATTTGCCATTTTGTAGGTGATTGTCTTCCAGTTGAAAATAATAGAATTTATGATATTATATGACTCCCCCCCGCCCCAGATGACGTTTAAAAAGGAACCATGAAAATGCATTCTTGATGGGGAAATCCGGGGACTCGATGGATGTGAGAGTTGAACAAAATTGTTCATTAAACTGATCACTGCTGAAATCACGGTGTTTGATTTTATGGTAACATTAGGAATGTTGTGCTCTATATATTTCCAAGGACTGCATGACAAATAGCCAAACTAAAATGAAGATATTGGCTATTAAGTGAATTTTTTAAAAAATGAGGTATCATTGCCATTGTACTGACTTTGAATCTTTTCTTTTCTTTTCTTCTCCTGATGACCCGTTAACTGAGCATTCATCCTGATTTGCTTGTAAAAATCTTGCACAGAGTTTAGATTTTACCTAGTCTTTATTGAACATTTGTTCTGATTCATTTGCTGAGAGGTTACTTGACAATAAGCATTCATCTTGTCTTCACCTTGACTGGCTTTAATGGAGGTTGTTATTTGCATGCCAAGGCACCATGACCCACAGTTCCCTAGTGGATAAATAAACACGGACAAGTGGACAAGTGGGTTCAAATATGCCACAACTTTATTGGTTACAGATATGAGCAGTTTGGCTTAGGCACTGGGTGAAGCCAGGCTGTATCTCAGGCATAGGCAAACTCCAGCCTCCAGACATTTGGGACTCCAATTCCCATCATCCCTAGCTAACAGGACCAGTGGTCAGGGATGATGGGAATTGTAGTCCCAAACATCTGGAGGGTCGGAGTTTGCCTATGCCTGCTGTATCTTGGCTCCCTCCCATCTGCATGGAGTCCAACGACCAATGGGGGGAGCCCTATGACTTACATCAAATGGGGCACCCCGAGGGGGCCCTATTGGGGTAGTAGTATGGCCCTAGCCCACAACTATGTTAGAATTCCTGCTCCATGACTGCAGTCATGGGATTTTTGTCTATCACATGACAGTATATGTTTTGACCCCACAGAGTGGGAAGTGACGGAGGCAGGATGTTTGTGTTACTGTGTTCCATGAAGTGGGACTATTGTCCTTTGTTCTTTTTCTCTCTGCTGTCTGATGCTAGAGAGAGAGGGAGCCATGTTGCAGTGCTCTGTGTGTGTTTATATGTAAATAAAGTAGATTAGCCAAAATGCTGAGTTGCTGAGGTCTGTTACGCAAAGCTTCGAAGACTCTGCAGATCCCTAAGTGTGCTGGTGTTGGTTGGCATCAGTCGTCGTGATGTTCAGGCTGAAGAAAGCTTTTGAAGCTCCCGAACAATTGACCAGGAGGGAGAGAACATCCCAGTCAGGCATGTGTCTCTATCAGGGTCCGAGCTCCTGACAACCTGGGCATCAGACAGAATCCACACCCCCAGATCCCTTTAACAGGATACCCTTAATGAGGAGGGACAGATCTGGTGAAGGGTGTGAGAGGACGATCTCCTGCTGCGCTGCAGTTTAAATTTCCCGCAGGCACACACCCTGCCGGTGCCAACTGGACAGTGAGGGCCACCCCTGGGTGGGGCCCCACTCAGTGACGTGGCCAAACAGTAGAGAGGAAGGCATCAATCCCCTTCCCTGGCCAGATCACTGTGGGGCCCAATGCCTGGCCCCAGAAACACCTACCAAGAAAGGTAATTGGGTATGCTATCCATTTGTCATTTGTTCATACTAGTTTTCAGTGCATTTACCTTTCACTTTCCTAACTGCAAAAAGTCTGTTTATTTTTAACGTGGAGCTGCTGTTGTGTCAGACCACTTTAATCTACCTTCATTTAACCTAAATTTATGTGCTTGAATCTGTCCTGCAAAATACTGTCCGTATTTTCTCCTTACTCCTAGGACTCAGCTATTCAGCAGCAAATAAAACATTTTAAGTGTGCTTTACATGCACTATCCAATGAGACACTAGATGGTGATGGTGAGCCTTACAGAGAATGCAATGTATTTTTTTAAAAACGCTTTTTTTCAAAGCATTTTCAAAATGGTTTTTATGTGTGTGTAGATTCCACTCTAACCTATCATTGGATTGCATAGAATACAGTGGTAAATCGGGTTAAGTACTTAATTCGTTCTGGAGGTCTGTTCTTAACCTGAAACTGTTCTTAACCTGAAGCACCGCTTTAGCTAATGGGGCCTCTTGCTGCTGCCGCGCTGCCGGAGCACAATTTCTGTTCTCATCCTGAAGCAAAGTTCTTAACCCGAGGTACTATTTCTGGGTTAGTGGAGTCTGTAACCTGAAGTGTATGTAACCTGAAGTGTATGTAACCTGAGGTACCACTGTAGTAGAGTTGGTTGATGAGGGTTGTATCCCATTAAGCAATATTCAAAGTAGACCCCCTGAAATTGTTGAACCAAAACTAGTTATGCCCATTATTTCCAATAGGAGATCCCTGAGTAACATTAGATAAAACCTTAATTCTCTCATTTGAAATAGCAGCCATTGGGGTGTTTTAGGCTAACTTTGTACACCAAAAACAGATGTGTCTCTCCAACGACACCTTCATGAGTCTGTTGCTCCATTCTACATCTTGCAGTGACAATTTGCCTATCCGTGACAATTTGCAAGCAATCTCCTGGTTTCAGGCTACAGTCAAACCTCGGCTCCCAAACGCTTCTGTTTTGGAACGTTTCAGCTCCCGAACTCTGAAAACCCGGAAGTAAATGCTCCAGTTTTTGGATGTTTTTCGGAAGCCGTATGTCCAGTGCGGCTTCCGCTTGAGTGCAGGAAGCTCTTGCAACCACTCGGAAGCCACACTTCGGTTGTCAAACATTTCGGAAGCTGAACAGGCTTCCGGAACGGATTACGGCAGCCCTGTTTATGGAAGTTTTTAATGACTGATGTTTTAATGTATTTTTAATCTTTGTTGGAAGCTGCCCAAAATGGCTGGGGAAACCCAGCCAGATGGGCGGGGTATAAATAATAAATTATTATTATATTATTATTATTATACTTTCGACAACTGAGGTTTGACTGTATTTTGTTTCTGATGGAGAATGGGAGACTGAATTGAAGGCCTTTATAGAATGATACCTACTTGGGTTCTATTGCCCAAATGTTTGCCTGTACTTTATGTTTCAAATGTTCTTTGTTCTAATATCCCTCAGAAAACAGTAACATTTTACTTCCTTTTTTCCCTTGCACACTACTAAAGTACAGAAGCCGATCTGCTTTGTTGAAGGTCTTTGCTGGTTGCTTCAAGCTTATCATGAAGGCTGAACAGATGAAGGTCAACTCAAGCCTTTCATGAGTCATAAAAATGAATCTTCTCAAGTTAATTGAACAATAACTTTATTGTGAAACGTGTTCTTTTTTAGTAAGTTTTCAGTGGTGACAATATCCACTTCTCAAAAGAAAAGAAAAATGCATTGATAGCTACATAACACTTCTGGAGAAGTGACTTCCAGGCTAAGTGCTTTGCAAATGGCATCTTTAGGGAAGCATGCATTTCGGAAGGAAGAAAAAGACATTGATGTTGGAAAATGTGGAGAAAATTCATTAGGGTTGAACCCAAATGAAAGGTAGTGTTTTTGCGAATGCTTTCACCTCTGAAGTAGTTTCCTTTTGGCATTTTTTTTCAAGGGCCCTGGTCACAGAAATAAATGTGTTTGCCTATTCAGATTGAGGGCAGGAAGTGTTGCCTTCACTCAGGGCTGGCTTTATGACTTTATCATCACATAAGCAAGCCTTATTTGCCTACACATAGCTCAGCTGGTCAGAGCACGGGGCTAAACCTCAGTGTCCCTCCCAACTCTATGATTCTATATGGCATCATGACATTATCAGGCTGGCTGCCTGGTTCTAACCTGTCTGGGATTGGTGTCTTCAGCATCATATAACACTTTTTAAAAAGAACCACAACAAATCAGCAGAAAAAGAACAATAAACAGAAATGGGACAGATTACATCCCCCACCCTTTGGGGAACATTTTGGCACTTATTGCTGGGGTAAGCTTTCTCCCTCCCCCCAAAAAATATTCCTTTAGTTCAGGTTTCTGATCAGTCTGCATCCAGGTGGTATTGTGTGTGTTCTGAAAACCTCTGTGTGATCCCTCCATGACACCAAGGCTTTGAAAGAGAAGTAAGAGCTATTGAATGATATATTATGACCTTAATGAATTGATTGAGTATCATAAGAAAGAAAACAAAACTGAAAAAGACAAAGAGCTGTTCCATGCCCACTAAGCTCACTGCAATTGCAAGTAGATATTAACAGCATTATAAATGATGCAGCTTTTCAGGAAGTATTAGAATGTCTGGCATTTCTCGTGATACCTTAAGCAAGTGTTTCTGCATTCTTAAATTTCTCCCAGCATCAGCAGGACTACATCTTCGTCTTTAATTGATTTGGAAGCCCGACTTTGAAGTCGCGGCAAGGTGGCCAGAAAGCTCCTGTCCCATTTTGCATGAGCCATTTTCATTTCGCTCTTGACTTGTCGCATGCTCCCATGTTACAGTTGCGCTACAACAGCCTGGTAGTGGGGAGAGATCTCCAGAGTTCAAAGATATCCCTTTTGCTTCTTTGTTCTCTCTCTCTGCGAGCTTTCATTAGTTTCTATCCTCCTTCCCTTTTATGCTTTGCATGATTCTTGTTTGATCTTTTAATCATTAATGCTGGGTGATAGGAAAACCTGACATTGCTTTTTCTCTTTTTTAAAACACACACACACCAGAAACTTATGCTAAGCCTTTATGCAGCTGACACCTGAGATGAAAGCAGTAGTGAAATGATGTGTGGAAACCAACCTAGTGCCTTCCACATGTTTTGGAGCAAAGCCTCATCATTCCTGGCCAGCATGGTCAATGGTTAGGGATGATGAGAGTTGCAATCTGAAGCATTTGGAGGGCACCAGGCTGGGAAAGGTTGATGTAAGCGAGTGAGCGGCAAAAATGTGGTCTTCTTAGTGGTCAAAGCGTCCTTAAAAAAAAAAATCCATCATGGGCAAGATACCTAATTTATGCTCATTTTCTCCAAGATTAATGATGACCACAACAGAGACATAGCCAGGAATGTTAGTGTGAGATGTAATCCACTGAGAGCAGTCAAACATTCCTTGTTTTGCTAAAGTGGACATGCAAGGGAATGTTTGGTTCAGCCAGTTGAAACTTCCTGTTCCTCCTGGGCTGGAGCATCCTTCCTTGCATGTGACTAGTGGGTGGGCGTGACTTTTCCAGACCTGGTAAAAGACCAAGGCATGCTGCCACTCTCCCTCTTTTCCATCTTCCTTTCGTCCTGTGAACTTCCCGGACTGCTAACGGCAGTCACTAGGTCAACCCACATATGGGGTAAACCTGTTTTTATACATTTGTAACTTTAAGCCTGCCTTCAGGGATCACACTGTGCTCTGCCTGATCATGAGTAAACTTTCTTTTTATTTCTTATGAATAAGACTGTGGTGTCTTTATTCTTTTAGGAGGGATTCAAGGGGTCTTACCAGGAAAATATTAGAACACATTTCAATTCGGACAAGCCAGATTGAATTGCGTATTGTCTTAAGAAACTCAACAAGTTTTCAACCCGTTTTCTGCTGTTTAAAGAGGAATGCACTCTGCTAAGAAAAGGAACTTGCTAGCACAAATTAGGAAGGGTATTAATAAACAATGTATCCTCTCCTGCCACCCTGAACATTCCCACAGTTAGCAAACAGTATCTCTTGACAACACTTGTTGCACATTGAAAGTATTGCATGCTGTAGTCATTAGGACATGTAATAGATTTTCAATATGCAACAAGTGAGATTGTGAGCTGGATTCCGAAGGTGCATATGGCTAGTTCTGAAAGTCTGGAAGCTGTTGTTAGAAATAATCAGATATGTATTTAAAAATTAAAAAAGAAGGCTAAGGATCACTGTGTCCCCCCAAAAAGCATGTCAAGTATGTTGCCACTGGGAGGTGCTCAGAAGGTGGTGTCCCTCTTGACTTGAGTGGGGCTTGCATGTACAAACGTGAATTTTTGCCCCACTTTTTTGATAGAAGGCTCTGATCCAGCAGAGAATTTCCATGAATGGAAATGGTGGTTTTTTCACATTCTTCCCTTCTCCTGCAGACTCCACGCCAATCCGCATGGTGTTCCAAAGGGTCCTTCAGACCTCTGGAACAAGCTTTAGTTTAACACAAGGGCTGCAGAGAGAAAGGGAAGATGAAGTTCTCAGTGTGTGAATCTTACAGGTGTGCTCTGGAGCACATAGCTCACGTAGGATAGTGGCCTCCTTGCAAGGCTGACCCAAAATGATTTCTGTGTATGTCATCCACAAAACCGTTTTCCTGTTAAATTCAGACCCATGTTTAGAAGTCTCTGATGGGTGCCATTGCGGGTCGGCATTCCCCCATGTGCTGGGATCCAATGGGGAAGTCTCAGGGACTGTTTCCCAGGCAGCAAAGGAAGCCTCCGAGCTGAGCCTGGGTAATTGATCCTGCCAACTCACCTAACCAGCGAATCATGAGTGGGCATAGGGCACCAGCTCCAGTATATAACATAGGCCCATGGCTCGCACTGCAGCCACTTTTCATTTCCACCCTCCATCCCTATAAATATATTGCTGTCACATGTTGCAGCCCAATTTTGCTATGGTATGGTCAGTCACTGTATCTGGGGCCAAGTTGGAATTTTCCCAGTTGGCAAATTGGTTCAAGCCCTCTAGTTTTCACCATCCTCATGGTGTCACAACTTTGGCAGTTTGGGCATTGGATAGGTGTAGTCTTGATTGAAAGGAAGGTTGTAGCCTCTGCCTGGCCCCTCCAAAATGGGTATCCCATTAAAGGGATCCAGGGGATATGCTGCTATCTGGACTCCCAGGTGGGGGCAAGGGGCCAGAGCACTCCCCAGGTGCAACCCAGAGGGGCTGTTACCCCTTGGTGTACAGGTCAGGGACTCCCTAATTTCTGGTTGACCCCCAAACACAATTCTTCCAGCAGGCAGGCCAGAAGGGATGGGGTCTACCGAATGCCTATGCCAAACCTCTTATATCTGTAGTCAATAAAGTTGTGGCCTGATTTCACCCAAATATTTGTTATCATGCCTCTTATTCTTGGTATTGGGAAGGACCGAAGGGTAGGGGAGACCTCTTGCCACACAATACATAGAACTACTACTGTCTAGTAGTGCCCTAAATTACAACACTTAATTTCATGTTCCAGGCTGATATCATTTGCTTTTCAGCTCAGTGTCCTGTTGCTGTTCTTTCCACCTACAAATAAAACCCAGACAAATAAATTGTGCCAGAGGGGAAAATGCAATGAACTCTTTTTAAACAAGAAGAACACAAAAGTCCTAAAAACGAATAGGGATGAATTGCCTTGACATTTCCAGACAGAAATACATAACTCAAAACATAATGACACTGAATCAAAGTATTGCTTAGCAATAAGAATATTAAATTAACCTATGGCTACAACTGCATAAGAGGTATTTTGGGGACATCTTGAGAGCCAATTACCATAGCAACTATGAAGTTCCCAGGTAAATTAGCGCCTCGCAGCGTAGTGAAGCCCCTTGGGCCTATTTCAAAAGCCACCATAGTGAAAATCTTAAATCCTGTTTTCCCTGTGTTTACATGAACTGTGATATATTTCTGTCAGGTATGGGACCTCTGTCTTATGAGCCGTTAACTTATGGAGTTCCTCTCCGGATCATAGAGCCTATTCAAAGATTACGACTAAATCATTACACTGGAGATTAACCACTCTTTTTAAAAATTATTCCCAACAGAAGGTGCTTGAGTCATATGTCTGGATTTTTGTTCAAGATCAGTTACAATATGAGGATAGTCCCTGGCTATGATTTGAAGGCACCCAAGGCCACAGATCTACTGGTCTGGGCCTGATCCGTGTCCACCCAAACATAGCCTTGGGTTCTTTGGTGGAACAAAGGTTAGATATATGCAATAGAAAACAAACAATGCAACAACAACAACAACAACAACAACAACAACAACAACAACAACAATAATAATAATAATTTATTTATATCCCACCCTCCCCAGCTGAAGCCAGGCTCAGGGCGGTTAACAACAATAAAATAATACAACATTCTAAAATCATTTCATTATAAAATTAATTCAAATCAAATTGATGGCAACCATTGGGCTAGCGTTCTGTGAGGATTGCCAAAGGAAGGAGTCAGGCTGTGCCCTGGCCAAAGGCCTGGTGGAACAGCTCTGTCTTGCAGGCCCTGCAGAAAGATGTCAAGTCCCGCAGGGCCCTAGTCTCTTGTGACAGAGCGTTCCACCAGATCGGGGCCACAGCTGAAAAAGCCCTGGCTCTGGTTGAGGTCAGCCTAACCTCCCTGTGGCCCTGGACCTCCAAGATGTTTTTGTTTGAAGACTGTAAGGTCCTCCGTGGGACATACCAGGAGAGGCGGTCCCGTAGGTAAAACCGTATGTTGCCATTGCCCCATACTATATGTGTTTGTCATGGGCAATGGGGAAGCATTCGGGTTGTGGTGGACAGCGACTGGCCAGATGAAAACTAAAGGGAGTAGTTGGCCCCATACGATCCTGGGGGGGAGAGATCCAATAGGTTGGGGCAGAGCATACCAGGGTCTAGGGAGCCCAGGGAGCTGCTTGGGGAAGTGGATCTCAAGAAAGGTCCTAGTGGGGTGCCTGCCTCTTGCCCTGTCCCACAAGTCACCACAGTGTAGGACACCTGCACATGCTCTGCCTATTATGCCAACTCCACCTACAGCATTACCAGATCATGCCACCAGCAGGAGGCTGCCACTCTGTTCCCAAGTGTTTGTAATGTCACCTTCATCACCCCAGTGCAGGTGTGAACAGATAATTCAGGCTCAGCCTTCACAGAGGGCTGAATTTTCGCTTGCCCAGTCCCCTTTGCCATGCTAAGATGCGCCATTCTCATTCCCATATGAGATTGCAGGACATGTGTTGCTTGCTGGTTGGATTGACGTTTTAGTTTGCTTGTTATGGGCCAGAAGTCAGCTTCACCTGCTGAACAGCAGCCTGAAGGGGGAGAAGGTGAGTGATTCCACCTGCAGCTGATCATCCTCCACAGAGGAAAAGGCACTGATGAGAGCCAGCTGGCTCTGGCACTCTTAAACTAAGGTTCTGTTATGTACTAAGCTTGGATCCTAGAACAATAGGCAAGTAGATCCTAGAATGCAACAACTGATTGGCCTGTAGGAAAAGACCAATCAGGCTCCAGGAGGGAATCAGAATCAGCCAATCAGATGGGACTCATTGTGTAAATAATGTATATAAAAGCCCAAGGTTTGGGGGGCAATTCAATCACTGTTTTACATTCTGCAATAAAGAGCATGAAATCACTACAGGACTCCAAGAATATTTCAGGTTCCCAGATTTTTTCCCCAATTAATCCGGGGACAGTTTTCAACTTCAATGGATTTTGTATAGGGACTGATTTGTAAATCCGGGTTCTGTCCCTGGGAAATGGGGACGTCTGGTAGCCTTATCTTAAACAGAACTCTCAGCAGCAGTCAGATGCTGGAAACAATGCCTGTAGTTCCTGGCCCTACCTTGTTGCTTCTTGCTCTCCATCTGAACCCTTGACTCTGTGATCATCTGGATTCTCTGACCCCTGGACTGCCAGACTTCCTATGTGGATTCTGCTCTCAGGCAAGAGTTCCTTGGAGACACTTAGCCCCTACTTGCTTGACAACGGAACTCGGATGCAGTTAAAACATTGCCTCTCTCTGCCTGGCACATGTTCTGCCTATTTCCTCAGCTTTCTGCCCTATAAGGATTTGAGCAATAAAGGTTTCTGTAAACCCACAATCTTCCTCTCATATAGTGGGAGTCAGAACATGGTTCACAATTGTGACCATGTGTTGGAAATGGGAGCTTTTTTTCCTGTTAACTGGGGGGGGGGGCAGGACTTGAAATGGCATGGTGTGGACATCTTTCTACTACTAATTGTAGTAAAATTATTGTTTTGGTTGTTCACTTATAGACAAAATATGAAAAGAATGATCCTAATGGAAAGGAAAGTTCCCCAGCAGATGATAGTTAAAGAAACCGAGGGTCACAGCAATATATCGTGTTTCAAAACAAAGTCTCCTTAGAAGTGCCGGTGTTGCAAATGAATCAATGTGATCTGTTTCAACATGAATGGTGCCAGAGCTCATCACTTATAGAAGTTAATGTAGCAATCCTTCAAATGAAGTGATAACATCCCTCTATAGACTAATATTGCCAAGGGTCAAATGACATTAATATAGAAGTTCATGACTGCATAATATAGTATATATTCCAAAGGACAGGCTTTAATGGCAGTCATAGCTCCCTGAATGATCACAATACGCTATCAGTATAAAAATCTTTCTGACGGAAAATGATATTTTAGTGTGAATAATGGACAGGCCACCAACAGGTGTGAAGAAAAGAGGAGCGGAAAAGATGCACAAGGAGAAAGCGTGAACACCTGAGCACCCTCTAACCACCCACCCACCTGGAAACTAGACTGAGAAGTCTCTTGCTCTCTGACACAGTTCTTCCCATTCCCAGAGTGTATAAATCTCCTTGTGCCCTCCATCTTTCCCAACATCAGGGTCTTTTCCAGGGAGTCTTCTCTTCTCATGAGGTGGCCAAAGTATTGGAGCCTCAGCTTCAGGATCTGTCCTCCCAGTGAGCACTCAGGGCTGATTTCCTTAAGAATGGATAGGTTTGATCTTCTCGCAGTCCATGGGACTCTCAAGAGTCTCCTCCAGCACCATAATTCAAAAGCATCAATTCTTCGGTGATCAGCCTTCTTTATGGTCCAGCTCTCACTTCCATACATCACTGCTGGGAAAACCATAGTTTTAACTAAGTGTAAACCTTCTGCGTTGCCCAAGTATTATTCCATGAGCATACCATAAATCAATGAAACAACACATTTCATATCAATACACCTTGGTTCAAATAGTGCAAGAGAACAAGATCCTTCCCCTCTTTTTTTGAACCATTTGAATTTTTCTTTCTACAGTGTTGCCCCCTCCTGACTTGGGCAGAGTGCATGTATTGGAGATTGCAGCCATTCCAACATCAAAGCAGCTCAAACCCAGCACCATGGCAGAATAAGATTGCTCTGCCCATTCCAAGTGTCTATGCAGCCCCACCTTTCTTCCAAAATGATGGGCGTTCAGTTTTGACTCTCCCCTCTGGATCATAGAGCATATAGTTTTATTTAGCTATCTGTAACGCTTTACACATTTATTTCATGAGCACCGCAGGACAGGGGTAAAAATAGTCAGCCTCCTTTGAAAGCACAGCATGATGCGAATATCAAGGCTTCTGTGTGTTCTCTGACTGAGCTCTACAGAGATCGCATCAGCCCCGAGTTGGTATGGTAACAATGATTACTTTATTGACTTAACAAACCAGTTCTGACTTGTTCAATGTGTATAAGCAAATCATGATCTAAAAAAGAAAAATAGAGGGGGGGTGTTTATGAAAAATGATAATGGGCACACACATACACGCAGAGAGACAGATGGTAGTGGCTCATACTGTATAAAAATGGGCAATTTATAGATGGGCATAATATTATAATGAGGGGATTGCCAAACTGAGTCCCACCTTTAAATTATTCTAGATTCAGGTAGGTAGCCATGTTGGTCTGACACAGTTGAAATTAAAATTACGCTATACATTTAAAGCAGTATCATTCCACTCTCAAAGAATTCTGGGAGCTGTAGTTTGCCAAGGGAGTTGAATTGTTAAGAGACCCCTATTCCCTTCTGAGAGCTAAGAGGGATTGATTGTTAAACCATTCAGCAAATTCATAGAATCATAGAATCATAGAAGAGTTGGAAGAGACCACAAGGGCCATCGAGTCCAAGCCCCTGCCAAGCAGGAAACACCATCAGAGCACTCCTGACATATGGTTGTCAAGCCTCTGCTTAAAGACCTCCAAAGAAGGAGACTCCACCACACTCCTTGGCAGCAAATTCCACTGTCGAATTGCAGCTCTGTGAATGGAGAAGGGGTATCTCTCAGCACCCTTAGCACACTACAATTCCCATCATCCTTTGGGTGAAGCCGTGACTGTTTAAAGTGGTAAGGTGCTGTTTTAAATGTATAGAGCAGATGGGTTCTTAATCAAGGCATAGGAACACTGAGACATTGCAGAGATACCCCGAGGTAGGATGATATATATGTGTGTGTATACACACACACACACACCCCCCTAATATCATTGATGTTAATTATTACAATCTGTTGCCAAAACAATTATATATCAAACATCCTTGTAGGATGTTTCTTTTAAGGAAAGTTACATTGGACAAAATAAACACAAACCAAGGAAGGAAAACAGACATTCTTCTACTTAATATTCAGTGCTCGCATCATATTTATTTTCTTGACAAAATAGAAACTGATGCTGAGGGGTTAATAAAGGAAAGGCTTCTCAATGACTCCTGCTATGAAAACAGGCAGCAATCTCCCTAACCTCACCAAAACACTACTTTTCTTGTCAGGGCAAGCCATGAAATGGGATATAAAAAGTTGGGGGGAAAGGAACTCATTGCGCCACGCAAAAGTGTTTTTATAGGAAATATTCGTCATGATTCATGTTTGCTATTCTGCCCAGCTTTTTGCTGGCAGAGCAATTAAAGGGGTATTAACATCCACGGTTCCTAATTTTTACCATGGATTTAACAGACCATGTCCGACTCCGCTATAACTGATGGGCGATTGCTAACCGTCGGGAAAGAGGCACTTTTCAAATGAGGTAAGCGCTGTGATGTTACAGCAGAAATAAAATGAATTTAAAAAGGATTCCTAGTGTTATTGTAGATACTAAACTTTTATAGTTTTTTTATATTTCTGAAACACATTTTCATAAGTCGAAACGCAGAACAAAATGCTCTCATTTTGGCTCAAAGATGCAATGGCTGTTGGTTAATATATTATTGGCTCATTTCAAGTGACCTGGAGATTTAGGATAGAAAGAAACAGCCAATAGGGATAATAGGGTTAAAAATAATCAAGATAGGTAAAATCAACTTGTTATCACCGAAGAAGCTATAAAACATATTTTTTTTTTATTTTTTTTAAAGAAAACATTTGATCAGGCCCAGCCTGCCTACAAGGCATGGTGAAGCAGTTGCTTCACAGTGACAGGCTCCTGGGGGTGCACACCACTGCTCTGAGCACCCAGCGATCACCACTGTCAGGTGTTTTCTGCCTCTTCCTGCTCCTTCATCACTATGGCTGTGGCCCCTGCCATGGCCTGCTTGCTGCCATGCCTCCTCTTTAACACCTAGCAGTAGCTTGGAGAAGACCTGGCCAGGGGTGGAAGAAGGGGGGGTGTGCAGTGGAGCCAGTCCGCCCCGGGTGTCACCAGTGAGGGGGGTGACAAAATGCCGGGCGGCACTCACTGAGGGGCCTGCAGCGTGCCCGAGCCACGCGTCTCTCCTGGGAGTGACACTGTGGCTTCGGTGCCCGCAGGCTCTACGCTGTCCCAAACGGTCCACCTGCTGCCTCCCCCTCAGTTGTAGGGCGGCTGAGTAGGAGGAGGCAGACAGACTTCTCAGAGGCCCTGCAGAGCGTCCTGCCCCAGCTTGCCCCACCCCATGGGTGGCTGGCCCCACCCCCACAGGTGGCTGGCTCCACCCCTGGGCACAGGGCACGCGCACCGCCCCAGGCACCTGATCGACTTGCTCCACTGCTGGACCCGACACGCTAGTGGCAGGGGATGTTGCTGTGGAACGGAGGATGTTGCTGCGGAGGATGTTGCTGCGGAGGTGGGTGAGAGGTGCCGGGTGGTAGATGCCAGATGGCAGTGAGGTGTAGGAAGTAGTACCAGGATCCTGTGGGGGTTGGCGCCAGAGGTTTTGCCTGTCAGGAGTGGGTGCCAGGTCAGCAACAAGTCACACAGTTTCAATGAAGTTAATTCTCCATTCAAAGAAACTAGTCCTCTAGCATCTGTTGTTGTTGTTGTTTAGCCGTTTAGTCATGTCCGACTCTTCGTGACCCCATGGACCAGAGCACTCCAGGCACTCCTGTCTTCCACTGCCTCCTGCAGTTTGGTCAAACTCATGTTGGTAGCTTCGAGTCCACTGTCCAACCATCTCGTCCTCTGTCATCCCCTTCTCCTTGTGCCCTCCATCTTTCCCAACATCAGGGTCTTTTCCAGGGAGTCTTCTCTGCTCTTGAGGTGGCCAAAGTATTGGAGCCTCAGCTTCACAATCTGTCCTTCCAGTGAGCACTCAGGGTTGATTTCCTTCAGAATGGATAGGTTTGATCTTCTTGCAGTCCATGGGACTCTCAAGAGTCTCCTCCACCTCTAGCATCTAGTCAACCACAACTCCATCCCAGCTCCCCTGCCTTGTGTCACTGTTCTCTTGTCGAATCCTGACTCCTCCACTGGTGAGTTAGTTCTAGTGTCATTTATTATATACATCAGGCATGTCCAACAGGTCTGTCACGATCTACTGGTGCTACAGGTCGATTGAGGGATTAATTAAGCTGGCAATGAGAACTTTGGGCACCCCCCCCCCAAAGAAAGCTCAACAACTTTGGGCATTTCACCCCCCAAAAAGCTCAGCAACTCTGGGCAATGACAATGGGTAGATCACTGCCAGTTTGTTTGTTTTTTAATACTAGGAGTAGATCACTGTCTCTTTGGAGTTGAATGTGCCTGATATACATTAATGTACTGAAAATGTAATGCAAAAGACAGCAACTATTCAGAGGATGACATAAAAGAAGTAATGGGGCACCTTTTCAGCCTCATGAACAGATTTGTCAAGCTCAAAAGACCACAGATGCTTTCTTACCTATTCTGCAGCTGTCCTGTTGAACCGAATGGGTCTGTCTTAAACTTCTAACTCTACAGCAGGAATAATAAGAGCAGAATCATCTCATCCCCACCAAAAGCATAAAATTTTGGAATAATTGGGTAGGCAGATTCAGTTTCCTTTCAACTAAATATCTCTTCACTAATGACAACCTTGAATGAGAGCAGTTATAAGCATTCACAGGGAAGCACGAGCATTACAGGACGCCTCTGATCACTTATTTCAGCTGGTAATTCTAGCTCTCTATCTGAACTCTTGAGAAGTACTCCGGTAAGGATCAAACAAGCCTGTCCCACAGGGGGGGCACATTGATAGGCTCACACATGCTGTAGAAATTGCCTTTCAGCTATTCTTTTTAGTCCTCTGCTGCTGTGGAACAAAGCTGAGATCAAGCTTTAAAAGGCAGAGCAGTTCAGATCCTGCAAGAGATGTCACAAATGCCAAGCTCAGACTCCCAGCTCATAATATAAAGAGTGAAGAATGGCAAAGCCTTTAACCTTTCAATCACAACCTTATTAAGCATAACATTTACCTAGAGCTACCATGCCAACAAATGTTACCAACTCTTTTTGGCTTAAGTGTTGATACACAGCTTTCACCCTGGCTTGATTTCAATGAAATGAAGTGATTTCATTTTGGTTTTGGCTAGGAATGAATACAGATGGGTGAATCTGTCAATGTTGGTGTCTTTCCATTTCTCCTTGTTCCAGCTGTAAGTTCAGCATGCAACATTTCCTCATCAGTGTGCAATTTTTTAAAAAAGCCACTCTCATTGAAATTGGGGCACAATTTAGTGTGTATTTCTCCTAATATTTACATTTTTGCAAACTATTTTATATGATACAATAATTTTTTTAAAGTTTTTTTAATTTTTTAAATTTTTAAAAATATATTTATCAAAGGATCCGAAGAAGTGTGCATACGCACCAAAGCTTATACCCAGAACAAACTTATTGTATTTTTCGCCCTATAGGACGCACTTTTCCCCCTCCAAAAATGAAGGGGAAATGTGTGTGCATCCTATGGGGCGAATGCAGGCTTTTGCTGAAGCCTGGAGAGCGAGAGGGGTCGGTGCGCACCGACCCCTCTCGCTCTCCAGGCTTCGCGCAGCTCTCCGCAAGCTGTGGGAGTCCGCGCCGGGCTCCCACGGCTTGCGGAAAGTTGCCTGCATGCTGAAGCCTGGGCGCGCTGAGCTCAGCGTGCCCAGACTTCGCGCAGCTCTCCACAAGGCACGCAAGCCCAGCGCCGGGCTCCCACGGCTTGCGGAGAGTTGCCTGTTCTGGGGGCTGGGGTCGGGGGAAGCTCGTGCTTCCCCCACCCCAGCCCCGTGCCTGGGGGGGAAATAATTCCCCCCCTTTATTCCCCCCCCAAAAAACTAGGTGCGCCTTATGGGACGGTGCGTCCTGTAGGGCGAAAAATACGGTAGTTGGTCTCTAAGGTGCTACTGAACATTTTTTTAAAAAAAAAAATATTTCTTTTGACTGTGTCAGACCAACACGGCTACCTACCTGAATCTAATGTATTTATACACACTTTCCACGTGATACACACCTTGGTGTATATATTTATTTGGTTGAACAAGTGTATTGCAAAATTCAGAAAAGTGTGTAGATAGCTTTATTTTGGTCTGTGTACGGTTTCAGAAGGGTCATTTACCATATTGGCCTGAATATAAGCCTCACTTTTTCCCCAAATTCTGACCGTGAAAAGTTAAAGTGTGGTTTATATTCGTGACTTTATGGTATGCAGCCAGGAGCGTGGGGCAAGCAGCGCCAGGAGCACAACAATGCGTCGCCTGCCCCTGCATAGTTCCCCGTCTTCTTCCCCAAGGCTGGGAAGGGAGAGAGCGAGGAAGGGAGAAGGCCACTGGCAATGCAGCACAGCTTCCTCCCCCCCCCCAGTATGCAGCCAGGAGCAGTGAGGAATGGAGCAGCTTATATTTGGGTATTTTTTTCTTCCCCCATTCCAATTTTAAAGGTGCAGCTTATATTTGGGCCAAAATGATAATCCAAACACAAAAGTTGCCAAGTTGCCCTGATAATATAGCTCAGTGTCTATTTTATGTAACCCTCTCCCACAGCCAGTGTGGTGTAGTGGTTAAGAGCGGTAGCCTTGTAATCTGGGGAACCGGGTTCGCGTCTCCACTCCTCCACATGCAGCTGCTGGGTGACCTTGGGCCAGTCACACTTCTTTGAAGTCTCTCAGCCCCACTCACCTCACAGAGTGTTTGTTTTGGGGGAGGAAGGGAAAGGAGAATGTTAGCCGCTTTGAGACTCCTTAAAGGGAGTGAAAGGCGGGATATCAAATCCAAACTCTTCTTCTTCTTCTTCTTCTTCTTCTTCTTCTTCTTCTTCTTCTTCTTCTTCTTCTTCTTCTTCTTCTTCCTGGGCACCTTCTCTATAGACTTTAAAGCATTTTCTGAAGACTTTTGTTTGCCAGACTTAGGCAGAGAGAAAAAAGAACATGCTTCATAATAGTCATCTTGTGATCTGTTCTCATTGTATTTTAATTGTTGTAAACTGTTTCAATGTTTTTTTATAAAACTGAAGTGTACGAATATTTATTATTAATTAATTAATTGGGGCGGGGTGGTATCCCTCAACAGGCTGGATATGATATAGAAATGCTAGATTCTGCTGCTCCAAAAAATCACAAAGCCTGAAGTAATCTAAGTAATCTAAAATACAGTAAACAGAGCCTTTGGGTGATTTGGGGGGGTCAATATCTTACCTGTGCTTTATTTTGGTACAACACATCTGTTCAATTCCTCAGGTAAGCAAAGTTATGTTGGCATAAAGTATGAGTGGGAAAGAAATGTTTAGGGAAGTTTTTAATGTTTAATAGGTTATTGTATTTTAATATTCTGTTGGAAGCTGCCCAGAGTGGCTGGGGAAACCCAGCCAGATGGGCAGGGTATAAATAAATTATTATTATTATTATTATTATTATTATTATTATTATTATTATTATTATATAAATGTATTGGAAGAACAAATAATTTGTACTTCCTAAACTAATGTGTCAAGTGAAACACAGCTAGCCTTCAAAACTCTCACTTCTAAAAAATTTGTGATACAGTTCTCCAACCAAAGTGTTCATATTAAGGGAAGGTATATATTGGGGTGTATGTATATATTGCACAAGCTGATAATATTTGGGAAAATGACACTGCAGAATGCATTATACTGGGAAATCAATTGCAAAAAAAATATGTCTTGGCAAAATGTGTATATGAGGCAAAATTGCATCGAGTTGGTGTATGCAATGGGAAATGTGCATGAGAATTTTGTGCGGACGTTGAACAATTGCAAACTGCAGCAGAAATGGGGCAAACTGAAACTGAGACTGGAAAAATGAGAGATTGAGAGAGACCAAAATGGACAGCCTCATCCATCCCTAGCTTAAAGTTATTACAGAAATGGGGCAGAAGGAAGTATAGCAGATAGCAAGCTAGTAACTCAGTGATCCAGAATTTCCAGGACAACTTCATATCATTTCCTTATATTGATTAGATTTCCAGTTGAAGAACTCCCTATTGTTCAAGCTGTGTTGGACATAGAAACTTAAAGAACGGTACTAGAGACAAAAAATAATAATATGTTTGGTTTCTCTTTGGCAACATGTTTGGTTCTTTAGATCTCTTGTTTCAAAATGAAAAACAATACCAACTGAAAATATTCCCCTAAGTGTAAAAAGAAAGCGCTCTCCCCTTGACTGAATATAATCAAACATAACATGTACAGATAAGATTTGCTGCTTCAGTGGTGTAAAGAACTGTATTACAGATGTTCAGCTGGGATAGATGGGCAGGTTGTTAGATATTCTGTCTTCCTCCTCCCCATCAGAACCATATACCATAATCTTATATTTGAAACATGCAAAAAAGATCCCAACATTCTGTGACATTCTGTTGGTGTGTATTTTTGTGCTTATGTGGGAGGCAGGTTCCTATGAAAAACACCTGTATTGTAATTTTCTGGCAAGTACCTAGTCTTTAAAATCCCCACACATGTTTTTTTCTCCACCTCAATTACCTACCCCATTATTCTGTTGTTTTGAAGAGAATCAAATGAAAAACTGGTACATTCAGAGAAAGCAAAAAGAGAGATCCTTGTGAGGTAAAATTCCCACAAACTAATTTACTCTGGTGACAGTAACAATTACTTTCCTCTTCAAAAGCAATTAGAAAACTCATCCTCCTCCATATCTCAGACTCTCCCCTCGTTTCTCTGAAATTCAGTTCAGGTTATGTTAGGCCCTCCGAATGATGCACCCACATGCATGTCCTCATCAGGCCAATGTCCTCTTAAGAACATAAGAATGTGGGGTGTACGGTAATCCATTGGTGCAGTCAAATGCAACATTCCTTATTTCCCTAGAGTGGGCATAAGCAGGGGGACATGCAGTCAGTGTAACTTCCTGTTCCACTGGTCTGGAGCATCCTCCCCCTGCATGTGACCTAGGAGATGGGCATGGCCCTGGCTGACTCCACAAAAGAGCCGAGTCATGTAGCCGTTTTCTCAGTCTTCTTGTATCTTTTGTCTTGTTTTGTCTTGTTTCCTCTTTTGCTGCCATGCTGCTCTCCTGCAGCCATTTTGTTGTCTTAATGTAATTTTGTTGTCTGCTGGCTCTAAGCCAGCAGCACATGAGTTCAGTCTCCCTATGAGCTGAACTCGCAGTTTCTTTATGTAATTACCAAGTAAAGCCTGCCTTTCAGGGATCAAATCATGAGCTGAAATGTGACCAAACTTTTGTTACGTTACTCAGAAAGACTCTCTTGTCTTTATTCTTTTAAGAGGGATTAAAGGGGACACCAGGAAATTATCTTAACTAAGAGATTCAAACGAATCTGCAAACTAGCTTCCAGCTATATTAAGAGGAATCTGTTCTGCTACACTTACTAGCATGCGTGAAGGAAGGATAATATTTATTCAATACGGTGGTTCCTCTAGATAGGCACACCTCTGGTTGCGTATCTTTCAGGATGCAAAAGCAGCAAACCCGGAAGTATTTTTCTGAGTTTCGTTGTAGGCACATGCACAGAAGTGCTCTACATGCTGCGTGCATGCACAGAAGTGGCACCTGCGGTTGTGAATTCCTCAGGATGTGGTCGGAGCTCCGGTACGGATCCCGTTCGCAACTGGAGGTACCGCTATATATCCTTTCCTACTACCCTTAATGCTCCCACAAAGAAAACCCTGCTGGCCCATCCAGTCTAGGAGTCTGGTCTCACAAGGGCCAACCACTTGCCTGAAGGAAATCTGCTAGTAGGATCTGATCACAGGAGCACTATCTCCGCCTGTGGTTTCCAGCAATGGGTAGCAACTCTCCAAATGTCAAGCCACAGCTCAAGTGCAAAGGTCTTACAGTTGCTCTGAATAATAATAATAATAATAATAATAATAATAATAATAATAATAATATATTTATACCCCGCCCATCTGGCTGGGCTTCCCCAGCCACTCTGGGCAGCTTCCAGCAAAATATTAAAATACAGTAATGCATCAAACATTTAAAGCTTCCCTAAACAGGGCTGCCTTCAGATGTCTTCTAAAAGTCTGGTAGTTGTTCTTCTCTTTGACATCTGGTGGGAGGGCATTCCACAGGGTGAGCGCCACTACCGAGAGGGCCCTCTGCCTGGTTCCCTGTAACTTGGCTTCTCGCAGTGAGGGAACTGCCAGAAGGCCCTCGGTGCTGGACCTCAGTGTCCGGGTAGAACGATGGTGGTGGAGACGCTCCTTCAGATATACTGGACCAAGGTCATTTAGGGCTTTAAAGGTCAGCACCAACACTTTGAATTGTGCTTGGAAACATAAGGAAAAATACTCCTCAAAATTCTTCTCTACAAATGTAAGAGAAGGGGTGTATGAAGGGCGCAGAGCAGCGGTGGCAGCCTTCTGGCAGTAGTAAGGTGGGAGAAGCTCCAAGTTAGTGGCAGCACTATAAATGCATGTAAACCTATGGACCACCAACCCAGAGCTTCCCAACTCCATGCTGCTGGGTGCAGTACAGTGCACCACTGCTGCAATTTTGAATGTTCACTCTGTGGTCCCTGAACATCCAAATGCTCACTGAATATTTGGCAGGTATTCATCTCATATTTGCATCTGACATTCAGTTTCAATTTTTAATAGCAGGTAGTGTGTAGATGACAGCTTTTCCTTCAACTAACATTCAGTGGTGTTTAGTATTTGTCAGATATTCGATAGATGATGTAGTGCTGTCACCAGATTCACTTGAAACGTCAAAGTAAATTTGAGGACCCTCCTTAGCCAAAGTATCTAATTTTGTGGAAGCCAGCACAGAAGCATATTGCACAATGCCTCGCGGAATCACCACATTTGCTGCACTCCAGGACTCATGGCAGAATTTCAGGGAAAATGGATGCTGTAGTCCTACAAAATCTGGAGGACCACAGTTTCCCCATCTGCAGAATATGAATGTTCTTTTTTTAAAAAAAATAATTTTTATTAACCGGCCAATCAAATCAAATTAAATCACATCACATAAATTACGAATTACAACGCCGAATTTTAAATTTTGTTGGGGGGACCCATATTTCAAGATCCGAAGGGGGATTCTGATCATCTTCTTGCGTTAATGTCCAAATCAATCCAAATCAGTCCAAACAGAGTTCATAATTCTATCCAGTCTTATCTTGCTGTTTCCACATCACATCTTGTTCATATATTTTCTCTTTTTTCTTTATGATCTCTTCTGATAGTCTCCTTAAGCCGATAAACACCAATAATAATCCTGTGTGAATTTTCCGTTCTTCCAATCCTCAAATCGAGATGGTTTCCATATATCACCTTCATAGATAACAGCGTTCTTTCCATCATTAATTACAGAACTGTCATTCTTAAGTCCCACTGAGGAGTTTCACCCACAATATAGAAACAGCTGTAATTCTCTATTTCTCCTCTCAGACTTAAGTCCTCCGACAGAACTTCCCAATATGGCAACGGCATTTTTAACTGTCATTCCAAAGCTCTTATACATTCCACGCTCTTCTTAAAACATGCTTTGGTTTGAAAGTTTATCTCCACACAGCCTTAAATCCACAGCTTAAGTCCTTAAAACGACAATTCTGACTCGTGAGGGGAGGGGATTCTGTTTAATCACATAAGGAAAGAAAGGAAAGTTTTTTCCCCTCCCCCATCAGTCATTTGCCATACCGTATCTTGGCGTATCTTCTCATGTTTTATTCTTGTCTTGTTTTATCAGAGATCTCTTCTGTTAGCAGTCTTTACTCCCCCCTCCTTCCTTGAGATATGTGCATTCCTTCATCCAAATTGTTTCTTTTGAAGTTCTTGCAGCTAGTGGCGCGGATCAGGGACGGCGTCCAGGAGTGCCAGAATCCCACAGGAGGGCTTTGTGCCTAGTGCCCCTATCCCCACAAATTTGGGGGTGGTATAGGACACAGCAGGCATGGGCAGTCCCCCCCACCATCCTGGGGGGGGGGTTAGGGAGGCTAATTACTCCCATCATAGCCTCCAAATTACCTCGTGTGGGTCGGAGAGATGTTATTGTCAGCCATCTTCCGATGCGCCCCCTAGTGGCCCCCCGCAGAATATGAATGTTCACCCTTCACCTTGAATTTCACAATAAGCTATACATCTGGCCCCCCAAAGAGGCTGTTTTGCTTTATTTTTAAACAAATGAAGCTTTGATAATTTGTATCTGACTAAGTATACCTCTGTTGAGGCTGCATTAATAAATTATGAGCACATAAAGGCACAATTAATAACATTTTAATCCATGACTGGGGTGGGAGGACCCAATATCTTGTTGGTGATTATAACATTTCAGTAATCTAGACTTTGTCAGACATGCCTTTAGCCACTTAAAATATCCATTACCTACTTCATATAAAATGTCAATATTATGGACAGGAAAACCAGTCATATGCTAAGAAATTCTGGACCTTAACTATAGGAAAAGGTGAAGGTTGCACCTTAAAAAGAATAAGTGGACTGATATTTTGGATTTTATGATAGGGTTTTCTATTTAGTGGAGTGATACAGAGGTGGGTTTAGGGGAGCACAACTGGTTTGGATACATGGGGTGCAGAGCCTATGGGGGCGCTGCAGCAGGTTTCAGTTACAACTGTGATGTAGAATGGAAGGTGAGAGTTGGGGACATTTCAGATGGAAATTCCCAGGTGTCAAAAAAGGTTATTGTCATAGACATGACTTCCCACAGTCAAGATGAGCAGTCTGATTTTTTTTTGGGGGGGGGGGGTTGTAGTCAGTCAGAAGAGGAAGAAAGAGACTTGCCTCTTTCTCTGCCAGCCAAAGGCAGTGGGCTAAAAACCCTTCTCAGAAGGAGAAGAGACTGTACTTTATCAGTACAGTGAGAGCTCGCAGAAGAACAAAGGTCAAAGAAAGGCGTCAATCAAAGAAGAAGGGGGGCACTTTTGTGTTTCCTGTTGGAGGCGCAATTTGAGCTCAGATGCCTCAACTTCATTTTGATGGACAATCACTAGTGAGAGAGACTCTGAGTTTAATGACTGTATACAATAATTCTAGTTACAGGTAGGTAGCCATGTTGGTCTGCCGTAGTCGAAACAAAATAAAAAAATTCCTTCCAGTAGCACCTTAGAGACCAACTAAGTTTGTTATTGGTATGACCTTTCGTCTGCATGCACACTTCTGTTTCAATGTATCTGAAGAAGTGTGCATGCGCACGAAAGCTCATACCAATAACAAACTTAGCTGGTCTCTAAGGTGCTACTGGAAGGAATTTTTTTATTTTGTTTTGTATACAATAAATCTTCTTGTAAATACAATTACTGCATGCTGATTATCTAAACCGTCAGCCTACCAGATCCTGACAGTTACTACTGCAGCCCGTGTTTTGTTAGCCCAAATATGGAAAACAAGTGAGGTCCCAACTAAAGAAGAATGGCAACTTAAACTGATGGAATATGCGCAGCCTGTGGATCTAACATATAGAATAAGAGAACAAGAAGAACATACTTTTAAAGAGGATTCTAAAATGTTTATTGAATATGGGGGGGGGGAATTGTATACACTTGAAAACGTTGGCAGCATTAAGATAAATTCAACAGGTTAAATAAGTTTTAATGGATGTCATAATGTCATAATGGTTTAGTTAATGTAAATATGCAGGGATTTATGTTATGCAAAATGAACCATGGAAAGAGAAGAAGGGAAGTCATTGATATTTCAAGGTTGTTTAAATGAATATTCTAAATTGTAAAACAGAAAATTTAATTTTATATAAAATTTAATAAAATGGAAGGTGAGAGGTGGGGGAGGGCACCGAACTTTGCTATCACAAAAGGTCCTGTTGAGGCCACAAGGTCCACCACTGAGTGATATACTAGAGAGAAGATGTAACATAAAAAGAGCTCTGGTGGATTAGAGCAATGCACATTTGACCCAACATCCTGTTTTCACACCTGTGAGAAGCCCACAAGCAGGACATGAGCATAACAGCAGTCACCACAGTCATGATTTGCAGCAGCTGGCATTCAGAGGCATACAGCCTCTGACTGTGGAGGCCGAGAACAGACGTTGTTATACGCTTTCACTAAATTGATCTGTGAGTTGAAGGGGCCATGGAGCTCCATTGGTAGAACACGAGACTCTTAGGGCCAAGGGTTAGAGCCCCACATTGGGCAAAAGGTTCCTGCATTGCAGGGGGTTGGACTAGATCAGGGGTCAGCAAACTTTTTCAGCAGGGGGTTGGTCCACTGTCCCTCAGAACTTGTGGGGGGCAGGACTCTATTTTTTTTTGGGGGGAATGAACAAATTCCTATGCCCCACAAATAACCCAGAGATGCATTTTAAATAAAAGCACACATTCTACTCATGTAAAAACACCAGGCAGGCCCCACAAATAACCCCGAGATGCATTTTTAAAGAAAAGGACACATTCTACTAATGTAAAAGCACGCTGATTCCTGGACCACCTGTGGGCTGGATTTAGAAGGCGATTGGACCGGATCCGGCCCCCGAGCCTCAGTGGTCTAGATGGCTACCCATGATCTAGCTGGCCCTTGTGATCCCTTCCAGTTCCACAATTCTATGATTCTATGAAAGTAAGGGTGGGGAGATCTCAATGAGGAGTGAGTGTGCTCAGTGGGCACAGCCTGCTGGTTGACTGTTGGTGGGGTGGAAGCAGGATGGAGAAATAATGGGAATAGTGAATGAAATGGAGTGTTGAGGAAGCGGGAATGGCTGGCTGGCCAGGTGCAACATGGAACATGAGAACACTAGACTGCAACGTTTTGTTGCAGATTCCATTTCTACAATGCTAAGGGGGGAATTAACATTTTCTAGCCACCTGACAAGTCTATTTTCTCTATGCTCATAAACGGACTCTCTTTATTTGTTCGCCGCGGGCGCACACACACAAAGTCAGCCTGTGCATTTAATTCATCACCCAATCTGACCTTCAAACAAACAAGCCAACAAAGAACAGAAGCAATGCCAATAACATCATTCTTCCCATGCCAAATGTCAGCCTAACTGACCATTTTTTAATAAAAGTCAACTTGCAGGTAGGTGTCGAGACACATAAGAAAGAGAGAATTACTACAGGCATCCTCTCTGTACTCCAAGAGTCATGTCAGAAAGAGGCATTAATTCATTGTCAACACATCCAGCCTCATGCTGATAGCATCTGTAAACACTTCCATCCTTTTTGAACATACCTATTGGGGGAAATAATGAATGTTTCTTATCAAACCCTTAGAGCTGCAGGGTGGAGGGCAGCCATTCTCATCACAGGGAGCAGTTACAAGGCTGCTAGTATCTCAGTCCCCAAGAGTTCTTTGACTTTGGAGTCCCAGGTTAACCCTTCCGCCAGCCTCTCTGGGTTCGGTGCGAGACCTTTTGGAGAGAGTGATAGTTAAACCGGACGTAAATGCCATCAATAATCCTGCCCCACAAATTTCCACAGCGTGTGTTATGTGCTGAGGGATGAACCAAGTGTCACTGAGTTTTAGCTATAGTGAAGGAAAAGAAGCAAACTCAAAGCTCCAACTTAAAACATGTCATGCAAAAGTCCTATCTTATATGGTCAGAGTAGCATGCATTGTGCATTTAGTAAGGTTTGTATTCTATCTGCCTGTGCCCTTGTCCACAAGAGTCTGAGGCTCATGCCAGCTCATTCATATCAGAGCAAGTCATGGTTTGAAACAGGCCAATACACCAAAGTCTCACAAATTGCAACAAACTGGATGCAAAAGGCACTTTCCGAGTTTAAAATAATTTAACATTAATGACCGCTTTCCAGAAAATCGTTATCTTAAATGCGAGCTTACTGAACTCTTGTCAACAGTAAACCAAAACTGAAAAAGAATCTACAACTCTGAAGTCCAAATACATTAGCAAATAAGTGGCTCATTGTAATCACCATCATCTGGAAGTTAATGAACATGAACATAATTACCACAACAAATGAGAGATTAAAAAAAGGCATTAAAACAACAGGTGATATTCACCTGTTGACAAGCTATTCATTTCTAAGCATATATTGTGGCTGAGCCTTTCAAATTTAATCACATTAGCTGATTATTATGAAACAGAGCAGAACCTTTAGGTATGCATGACTACTACACAAAGAGAAATCTATTACAAGACAGAAACATTTTAACCTGGAAGAAAATGTCATCTGGAGAGTAACTTTACTACTAAGAATTGACTGGTCAAACCACATGACACAGACCCTCCAAGTGTCCCTGTATTCCACTGATAGTCCTGGATTTACAGACACCATCCTAGATTCAGATTTGATCCTAGAATGCCCTGCTTTCCCTTAGGACAACCCTATTTTCATCAGAGAAATGTTGGAGGGTATGGAATAGAGTGTCCTCAGACCTTTTTTTGTCATAACTCACCTGAACTCAGTTCAGGTGCCACCTAAAAGAATGAGGAAGGTGTTCATGGTGAGTTCCGGCAGAGTACACATGTACATTCAACTGTCTAATGGCATCCACATCACCCTGGAGATTGCAGCTAAACAGATGAGACAAGAAGAGTTGTTCTGTTGTCTGGAGAGGTCACCTCCTGGTTTGCATGGAGAAGCCATTATCAATGAAGCCCACTTACAAAGGTGCACAGCTGTATTGAAGTGGCACCAGTTGTTGAATTTTGTACTCCTAGCAATTTTCTGTCCAGGGCAACTGCCCCTGTGCCCCCCCATGCCATACCACTCTCTAGTGAGGAGTCTAGTCTGAGGAGAGGAGGTGTGGCCTGAGGGGGGCTGTATTTTGTCCATGGGGTTGAGGTTCTGCACCTCTTTTTTAAGAAGATAGATTTGGTGGCAGGTGAGGATGGTTTGGGATCACAGCAATGCAGACAATTGTCCTCCTATAACAAAATGGAACAAAATGATAGTAAGCTATCCCCATACACCCTCTCCTGCCTTGTCAAGTGTTCTGAACAATGAGATGTTGAAGGTATATCTGGGAATACCAAATAGCCAGCGGAGGTATTCCATCCATTTAAATCTTCTATGCATGGTAAAGGTAAAGGTACCCCTGCCCGTACGGGCCAGTCTTGACAGACTCTAGGGTTGTGCGCTCATCTCACTCTAGAGGCTGGGAGCCAGCGCTGTCCGCAGACACTTCCGGGTTACGTGGCCAGCATGATGAAGCTGCTCCGGCGAACCGGCACCAGAGCAGCACACGGAAACGCCGTTTACCTTCCTGCTAGAAAGCGGTACCTATTTATCTACTTGCACTTAATTGTGCTTTCGAACTGCTAGGTGGGCAGGAGCTGGGACCGAATGACGGGAGCTCACCCTGCCGTGGGGATTCAAACCGCCGACCATGCGATCGGCAAGTCCTAGGCGCTGAGGTTTTACCCACAGTGCCACCCGTGTCCCTCTTCTATGCATGAGCTGACCCTTAATACAGATAGAAATCTATCAAGATCTGTGTATGTGTGTGAAAGACTGTTTGTATACCAAAACACAAGGCAAATCAGATCCTTCTTTTCCCTCATACAGAAGGCACACTCGTATTTGAAAACCAAAGACAGCATAATGAAACCGAAAAGGATGGTATATTGTGTTTTGCATAATGTATAATTAACCTGTGGAACTAATTCGTGGCCACATGAGATCAATGTGGCCGAGGGCTTAGCAGGATTAAATAGGAAGGAGAAAAATGCAACATTTATACGGATGAGAACATCAAAAGCCATCTTGGCTAGCTGAAATAAAAATCCTTCATGCTTCATAAGGATAAAACAACCACTGAGCGGCAAAGGTTAATAATTATTTTTTCCCATTAAAACCAAGTAACTCCATCACTCTCTGTGAATACATGTGTTTTTATGTGCCTCTTACTTTAAAATATGAAACTGGCAAACATTGAAATCCACAGTTGCACTAATCTGATATGGCCTCTCGGAATGTATGAAATTCCCTTGATTATGACTGGAAGAGACTGTGGAAATGCAACAACTGCTAGGAGATGCAGTGGGGTTTTTTACAGCACAGAGAGGCATGCTGCATGACATTAAATGGAGTCCCAGCTTTTGCCTGGAGCTGCAACAGCAAAAATAATGCTATTTTCTATCTGCACCCCATGCGGACACCTTTCACCCTAGCCAGCACGAGCAGCAGAGTTCTGTATGCAGTTGGTGATCTGACACTCCTTTAAATCCCACTGCTGCCCCCCTGGATTTGTCTCTTAGCAATACATGGGGGTTTTGTGCTTCCAAATTTTCCAACTCAGTGCTCAGATCAAAACACTTAGCAAAATTTACTGGGGGAAACCTTTGCAAAAGCAGTTAGAATGGCATATTTTGGGACCAAAATACATTTTAAAGTATACATATTAAAAGGTATTTCAATACAAATTTTCGTGTGTGTGTGTGTGTGTGTGTGTGTGTGTGTGTGTATATATATATATATATATATATATATATATATATATATATATATAATTGCTAAGGCTGTCACGAATTGCACGCAGAAGAGAGAGGAAAGGAAGCAGTGCTGATGGCAGGTGTTTCATGGAGAGAGGTGCTCAAGGACCCGATCCCTGCTTGGGGAATAAAGACCCGTGGACACAGTATAATATACAGTTAATGGGCAAGAAAAAGGCCACAACTTTATTGATTACAGCATGTGAGAAGGTATTGGCTTAGGCATTGGACCACATGGAGAGAGGTGCTTCACAGAGCAGTTTGCTAAAACTAATAATTAAAAGCAACTGCAGTGAGGTTTAACAGTGGAAGGAGAGGTGCTTCCAAGAGAGGTTTAACAAAACTCTCTGTGCAATGCCCCTCTCTGTTGAATGCGGCAGCAGAGGGACAGGTGCTTCACAGAGCAGTTTAGCAAGCTGCTTTGTGAACCTGCCCCACTAAATGTGACTGCACAGGGGCAAGGAGAGAGGCGCTTCACAGAGTGGTTTAGTGAGCCACTCTCTTAAATGCTCCCCCTTCCATTAAACATGGCTGCAGTGAAGTTTAATGGAAGGGGGGAGGACTTAGAAACATGCTGCTTTGTGAAGTGTCTCCCTCTCCTTGAAAAGGGAGTGGAGGTTGGGACAAGTTATGAGTGGAGGGGCTTAGGGCTAGTGGGGAAGGGAGGGGCTAAGGGGTGAGCTGTGGGCAGAGGGGCAATATGTGGGGGATAGGCAAGGGATAGGTTAAGTGTAATGGGAGGGTCAGGGCTGTCCTTAGCATATGCGCCACCGGGGTGCAAAGATCCAACCAGCGCCCCCCAATTTAGTTTAGCCCCCAAATTAAATTTTATTATGCTTATGTCAGACACCACGCTTATGCCTTACCTCTTGATTACAAAAGAAGGGAGGTAAAAGAAACAAACTTTTTTATTTGCTCATTTATGCGCTTAGCATTTGTCGTAAAGTAAGAAAAAATGCAGCTCACAGAATTCATAGTCTGTGCTCTAGGCGCGTTTTTGTGGAAATGGAAAACTTAAATCGCGTGCTGAAACGCATGTGTAGTAGAGCCCTAAGTACTAAGTAGTTATCCAAAGAAAATGCCGACAATTAGTGAAAATAAACATTATTTTTTTAACGATTTCCCTAAACGAATTTGAACTGTAAGTGATGAAATTAATATGCAATTTGCAATGTTTCACTCGTGGCACTTTTGACACGACTGATCTCACATCGCCTGCCTGCTGCCGGCGTGAGATCAGTTGTGTCAAAGGTGCTGCTGAACCTGCTGCCGCATAGCAGCTCAATACAATAATCTTAGGTGGCTTCAGCGCTGAGCGCCCCCCAGAATTCAACACCCAGGTGCCCTGCACCCCTTGCATCCAAGGGTAAAGACGGCCCTGAGGAGGGGAGTTGATCAGGTGTTGTAGAAGAGTGGGTAGGGGGTGGGGAAGTGGAATGAGCAGGGGCAGATGCCCGTTTGTGTGTGAGTGTGTAGCAGGTTGATATGGCAATGGGATGGGATGCACTCGTGGTAAATGCATGCAAAAATGCAAAGGGGGGGTAGACTGATTTGCCTACCCCATCTCCTCTGCAGAGCCCAATCCCAGTTTCTGCTTCTTGTCATTCTAGAGTGGAACAGAATGCTGGGAAATGACTTTTGATTGTTTGATTTTAGGCAGCCATGTTAATGCTAATCAACAATTGAAGTACAGTGGTACCTCGGGTTACAGACGCTTCAGGTTACAGACTCTACTAACCCAGAAATAATACCTCGGGTTAAGAACTTTGTTTCAGGATGAGAACAGAAATTGCACAGCGATGGCACAGCGGCAGGCCCCATTAGCTAAAGTTGTACCTCAGGTTAAGAACAGTTTCAGGTTAAGAACAGACCTCCGGAACGAATTAAGTTCTTAACCCGAGGTACCACTGTATTATTATTATTATTATTATTATTATTATTATTATTATTATTAATATACCGCCCTATACCTGCAGGTCTCAGAAGTAGACATTGCATTTCTCTGCCATTAGGTTGCTGGCATCAGACCTAGAATACATTGCTCACATTTATTGTAGGAATGAAAATATACATTTGTCAGAAAGTCTTCGATGGGAGCGCCGGCATGCTATTCATCTGGTCTGCCAGAAGAACAAATAAGAATGACAGAAATGATGCTGTCCTTGCAATCCCTGCTAAGAATTCTGCGCACATTTTTCAGGATGCAGTAGAGGCCTCATCATGAATATCTGCACTTCTAAACAGCAGTAACAATGACAATATAGCTCATGTTATTCTTTTTCCCCCAGTGTACTTTGCACTGATGTATTTGTCAGCATTCAAAACTAGGCTGCAGAGTACACTTAGATGTATTCTTTGCGTGGACAGGCGGAGTCCCCAGATCCCGCGCGGTCCCCCCCCCCGTCACGTGGAATAACGACTCATGACAACGTGCTATGGGATTAAATTGGCCACAACTTTATTAAATTTCAAATGTGGGTAGACCTTGGCTCAGGCATTGGGCGTTCTCTCTCCCCAGTCCCCAGCCGGGGACCTAGGGAGCATCAGAGTTATCCAGTGTGTGGGGGGGGGATGGGCCGGCTCTGGAGAACATATGTTCAAGCAGAGATAGCCGCCCCCGTTATGCCGCCGCCGCAGGGGAGAGCAATGACGACCTTTCGGCGTACGGTCAAAGCCTCCCTTCAGAAACCCCTTTAACGGGGAACCCTGGTATCGCCGCCGCAAAGAGGAAGATGGACAAAAGGATTCCGCCCAAGGCCTGATACCGCCAAAGTTGTGACGTTTTGCTACGGGAAAGGCGAAACCTGCCAATGCAGGGAAATTCCTTTCCGGCCCTTTAACAGCGACCTTAACGTAGCAGCGCCTGCATACCTGTGAAGAAAAGTTAACCTGCAAATAAGAAATTAACTGAGGGTGGGTAGGGTGGGAGAAGCTCTGGAGCCAAGTGAGGATTCCCAGGTAAGATCCTCCCTCTATTGTGTGGGCAGGTAATCCCTCCCCTACCTGGCCTGGTCTCCTTGGCAACGCTTCCCCCAGGTGGGATTGGACAACTGACTGAGGTAGGCGGAGACCTCCAGGTATCCCACCTGAGGGAAGGCAAACCAAGCCTATGCTGTTGGAGCCGCTCCAGATCTAGGGGCTGCGCACATCCACGCAAAGGGCGCCCCCCGTTTTAAGTGGGGAGCGGTCATTGCAAAGAAATTTGCAAGCAAAAGTAAAATATTTGTGAATTTTTGAACATATCTATAGATGTGAAGAAAGGGAAACCTAAGGATCCATACAATTATATTAATTCAGGAGCTAAATTTTTGTAGGTAGATTCCTAGTCTTTTTTGTTGCATCTTCTCTCCAATAGCTGGAAACCAACATACTTTCACAAGGAAGATGTAAATCCAAAATGTCCTGTTTTCCAATATAAATTAAAGTCGCAGAGCCTACTCTGAACACAGATCTTCCAAGTGTCCCTATTTTCCAGGGACAGTCCCAGATTTACAAAGCTGTCCTGGTTTCTGATTTGATCCCAGAATGTCCCGCTTTTCCTTAGGACATCCCTATTTTCATCGGAGAAATATTGGAGGATTGGTAGGATGTCCCTGTTTTCAATGGAGACATGTTGGAGGGTATGGATTTATGTGACCCTTGAGCCAAGGAGATAGGTAACCTTTAGCAGGGATCTGAAGGCAGGCTGTATAGGGAAGCTTTTAAATGTTTAAATTGATTATGTTTTTATAAATGTTGGAAGCTTCCCAGAGTGGCTGCGACAATCCAGTCAGATGGGCGGGGTTCTCTTCTTCTTCTTCTTCTTCTTCTTCTTCTTCTTCTTCTGGAATAAGACGTCCCTATTTTCATTGGAGAAATGTTGGAGGCAGAGGCGTAGGAAAGGTCAAGTGGTACCTGGTATGGAAAATTTCTTGTCAACCCCCCCCCTGTCAACCCCCCCCCATATATATATATATATATATATATATATATATATATATATATATTGGCCTGCAAAAATAGTTTTACATTATTTCATATTTTCTTACAAATGAATGTGGATTATGGGCCTCTGATAACAAGGAGGCGACTGTGGACAGATACTTAAATCTACAGGATGGGTTGTGTTTTGGTCACCACTGAACTGAAATTTCAGCCTTCACAACATATGAAAACGGCCAAGTATTTTCATGGAGGAGGGTCAAGATATTAACTGATTTGCATGAAATTTCAGATATAGCTATATAATCCCTAGTGTAGTAAGATAAGACCTTTGGAGCAGGCATTTTTTTTTTTAAAAAAAGTTTTTTTTATGAACCGCCCTAGTAGAGCAGTAATTATTCCTTTTTGACACCCCCTCCATGATGGAATCCAGGGCGAACCCCCCCCCCCCCGTGCCCCCTTCCTACGCCCCTGGTTGGAGGGTATGTTAACATCCCATTGTTTGGGTAAAGAGGAGCACATTGTAATGAAACCCCACTCTCTTCTTCCAGCCGTCCTACCCAAAATACCCATTTATCACCCCAAAACATTTGTGCAAACCTTCTCATATAACTCTGATTTTCCCTAATTGTGGCTGGGTAGGGCCTGAATAAAGACATCTTGTCTTAATGAGACTGCAGTATTTAGTGCACAAAGGAGCTCCAGCTGAAGAATCAAGCTTTTGTTCCACAATTGAAAAAGTCCCACCACCACTGTCTGTTGACATTCAGACCTCCACAGGTTCCATGCTTCGCTTGTGCTACAAGCCAAGAAAGGCAATTTCACACTGAGTTGCCCTTTTTGTGCCTGCACTTTTGGATGCCTTTTGCTAAGTCTAATCTTTTAATTAAACTCTGCATGACAATGAGGCAACTATTTGCTTGGCTTTACTTGTAGCTGCAGCAGCTTGATGGAGCTGTCGATACTGGCGGGCCTTGACCTCTCCGCAGTCAGTGTCGCTTGCCAGATTACTTTGCAAAAACAGCTTTTAAAACACACATAGCACAGCCTTTCCAATAAAAGAGACGTTCTTTTTTCAAAAAAAATATCACCAAGGTTTGTTTTTGCGACATCTCAAAGCAGTTGGTCTTTCATATTCTGCTTGCAGCTCTCTCCAGATACATAAAGCAGCCACTTAGTCTTCTGCAAAGAAGCCATTTCTCCTCTCCCACCCACCAATACTCTTTCTGCATTCTTTCTTCTTCCAAGAAATCCAAGATGGAACATGATCCATGTTCTGAGGCTATTTCTCCATTCAGACGTTGGGAGCCAGTACTGTAAGGACCACCCTTCAGAAGGTGGCCCACTGCTTACCACCAAAGTGCCTTTGCTGCTCCTCTTGCCATTGCAATGTGCTCACACATTCTCCCTCCCTCCAGCCCAGAGGTAGAGCATTTGGAAGTAATGACAGTGAGCGCAAAGAGCACCAACTCCATCTGTCCTTTCTCTCTAGACAATGGTGAGAATTCGGCCCAGATGGATCTAGTCCACCATCCTGTTCTTACACTGGCCAGTCAGACGCCTACAGGAAGCTCAGAACTCTACAGATGCCTACAACTGAACACTTGTGATTCTCAGGAAATGGCATTCGAAGACATCTTGCCTGCAATGGTGCAGCTATCCTGGCTAGTAGCCATTGAAAAACTACACAGGTTTGGTCAAATTGTTTTCCCGCTGATCTCAAACCACGACAAGCCAGGGAAAGGAGGTAGTGATGTGGAGAGCCTCCCTAATAAAAATCTACGGGCCTTGTTGAAGTTTTTCTTGCTCATGCAATTCTTCCAAGCTGCTCTCCCCTGGGTGACCTTGACAATTTGATGGCAAACCAAACCTCAGCTTGTATTGGCAGCTTGGAGACTTTCTTCCCCAGTCCCAGAATCGCAATAAGATATCCATTACTGGTGGTAAGAGAGAAATGAAACCAGCACACATTGATGAGAGCACATCGATGTTTCGCCATGCGTGTCAAAAGGAGATGTGTCAATCTCAGTATCAAACATACTCAAAACTTGCTTTTGTGCAAAACCAAGGCTAAAATCAAAACCAGGTTCTGCCCAGAGGCACTTTTAAAGTCCATATTACTATGAGATTGCTATGCCCAATTGACTGGAGGCAAGATCTCTGATTCTGCCTCCTAAATACTGGCTAGACAAATGGTCCTCCACCTCACACTTTACTCAACCGGCCAAGTTCTTACTGGAAAACCTTCTCCCTTGAACAATCTCCACTATCTGGAATTCAAATCAGTTTCTGCTCTTATTGCAAGATGAGCATGATGCTCCCTTAGCTCATCAGATTATCTGATGTATGGGAAGCAGAAATTTGCTTTTATGTTGTGCTGAGTCATCCCTTCACCTCCAGCTGCTCCCTTCTATTCCCCTTTTGTACCTGGTTCCTTCTTCCAAAAGAAATCTATTTTGACATATTGGGCTTCCCCGCCGATTTGACACAACTCAGGATCCTTCCTTCCCACGAGCCTTACCTGTTTGGCTCATGTTGCAAAGCAGTGAAGCATAAGTGATGGGGAGATGAAGTAGATTCCTCTGGCCAGTCAGAGAACAGAAGCTTTCTCATCTCGCCAGTAGTATACCTGAAGTATTTGTGCTTAGTGAAATCATTGGATTGTCTCACAGGCAAAATCACACCAGAAGGCACATTTAGGGATTACTATATGGACAGCAAACTATGGCAAATTCTCAAAGAAATGGGAGTGCCTGATCACCTCATCTGTCTCCTGAGAAATCTCTATGTGGGTCAAGAAGCTACAGTTAGAACTGGATATGGAATAACTGATTGGTTCAAAATTGGGAAAGGAGTACAACAAGGCTGTATATTGTCTCCCTGCTTGTTTAACTTATATGCAGAATTCACCATGCGAAAGGCTGGACTGGATGAATCCCAAGCCGGAATTAAGATTGCCAGAAGAAATATCAACAACCTCAGATATGCAGATGACACAACCTTGATGGCAGAAAGTGAGGAGGAATTAAAGAACCTTTTAATGAGGATAAAAGAGGAGAGCACAAAATATGGTCTGAAGCTCAACATCAAAAAAACTAAGATCATGGCCACTGGTCCCATCACCTCCTGGCAAATAGAAGTGGAAGAAATGGAGGCAGTGAGAGATTTTACCTCTTGGGTTCCATGACCACAACAGATGGTGACAGCAGTCACAAAATTAAAAGACTCCTGCTTCTTGGGAGAAAAGCAATGACAAACCTAGACAGCATCTTAAAAAGCAGAGACATCACCGTGCTGACAAAGGTCCGTATAGTCAAAGCTACGGTTTCCCCAGTAGTGATGTATGGAAGTGAGAGCTGGACCATAAAGAAGGCTGGTTGCCGAATAATTGATGCTTTTGAATTATGGTGCTGAAGAATTGATGCTTTTGAATTATGGTGCTGAAGGATACTCTTGAGAGTCCCATGGGCTGCAAGAAGATCAAACCTATCCATTCTTATGGAAATCAGCCCTGAGTAAAGGACCCCTGGGTGCTTAAGTACAGTCAAAGGCGACTATGGAGTTGTGGCGCTTATCTCGTTTTCAGGCCAAGGGAGCCAGTGTTTGTCCACAGACAGCTTTCCAGATCATGTGGCCAGCATGACTAAACTGCTTCTGGCACAACGGAACATCGTGACAGAAACCAGAGCACACGGAAATGCTGTTTACCTTCCCGCCACAGTGGTACCTATTTATCTACTTGTACTGGCATGCTTTTGAACTGCTAGGTTTGCAGGAGCTGGGACAGAGCAACGGGATCTCACCCCATCAGAGGGATTCAAACTGTCGACCTTCTGATCGGTAAGCCCAAGAGGCTCAGTGGTTTAGACCACAGCGCCACCCATATCCCCTGCCACATTTGGCAGCAAGGGAAGAAAATGCAGGTCACCCAACTCAGCACACCTCCTTTCAGCATTGCCAGGCCCTTAAAAGGTTTTTTAAAAGATGAGTGAGTGATTTTCCAAGCTTAGCCCACAACCTTTATGATTAATTAGAGATTTGAACCTGGGTCTCCCAGTCTGAGTGCCACACTCTAACCAGGGCATCACATAGCATCTGGAATTCAAAAGAGTCCCACTTTCCATGGGGATCTGTGGTATGTTTCTAGATTTGAAATGGTGTAAAAAGCTGAACTGGAACTTAAACGGATGAAGCAATGCTTTAAGTCTGTTGTAGGAAACATCACATTTTAAAGCTATCCTTCACTTCATAAAAGCTGGAAGGGCTATTTGTCTTAAATGTTTGACATGCCTGCCTTTAAATGGCTAAAAGCCTGGAATGCATATTCAAGGAACAAGTCTCCATTGTAAACATTTTTTGAAAAAAGACACAAACATGAATGCGGAGACATAAAGCGGAAAATTGTTTTAACCTTCCTTCAGAAATTTTTGGATTGAAGATGTAAGTTTTCCCCCTTGGGTATAGAAGGAGAATGGAGTATGAAAAACTGGTTGAAGTTCATTTCACACTGTGGCATATAATGCATTTGTAAAGTAAGCATAATAAATTTTGCATCATAATGACAGGCTACATGAAAAATGCAGTAGAAATGTTAGCTCTGGCATTTTGTCCAGCAACGAGTGATTGATCATCAGCAAGAGGATTCCTTCTAGTTTAGGTACATTTTGACTACTTTCTGCTCCTGTGCCTTTATAGCAGCTCGATCTGCAGACATGGGCAGGTAATAAAGTAAATCTCTGTGTTCTAAAAAGTTGCACTTGTGTGCAGATTAAGCTGTACTTAAAGTCATAGGAGCCAAGCTTGCTCCCCCCCCCCTATTATTATTGCTAAAGCTAAATTATAAATTGCCTGTCATTCCTTCACCCTGGGGAAAATATGAATGAACTCATTCTTTGTATCTATTTTGAGACTTAGGTGGATTTCTGTCATATTCATCTGAATAACTCACAGCCTAAATGAATTACCCTAACGTCTAAGTGAGGTGAATTACACAATTCACATTTTCACAGGTGGGAAACCGGAGTGTTTAGGGAACCTTTCTGGCTCTGTGGGCCAGATCCTTACTGATCACAGCCTCCTGAAGCAAATATGGCAGGTGAATGGGATGCCCACCTGCCCATCACCTGACATCACAATGATATCAAGTGAGAAGATGCTTTGAAATCCCAGTTTCAAAGCACCCAATGCTTGGGCTTTATTGCCCATCAACTGATGAATGGGAGAGCCAGAACAATGAATGGGAGGAACCCAGAACAATGAGGTGCAAGCCCTTATATAGGCTTTTGAAATTGCCCGCCCTGTAGCTCAAGGCCACCCCCCCAATACATCATACATACATCACTGAAGGGGCGGTCTACAACAGAAATACATCACCGGAGGCGGTCTACAGCAGAAATCCTGTCTGGCAGGAAACCTGTTAATGGTCACTGATTGCTTTTACCTGGGCATCTGGCCATTCTTTTGTGATGATAAATACTTAATTCCTGAGTCCAGGTCATAGGCTCACCCTATTCATATCTTACATGTGCCCTTAAGGCAGGATTTGTGAGCACAGAGGCAATGGGGAGGGTTTTCCCATTTCCATCCAAACTGCAGAGGAATATTTGTGGTCACTGGGAGAGTCAAAATGGTTTGGGAGAGTCAAAATGAATTCTGGCTTGTTCTCCTGTACTATTTCAGACACGTGTTTTATATACTTATGTATGTGTTTGCCTTTATGAATTTATGAACATTGAATTTATATATTTGAGACCTTAAATTCTTATGACAACAGTTTCAAATACACAGCTGTCTCAGGGGCCATGGCAATACGTGGATTCTTTCTCCGTATATATGGGTACTTCACTAATTCTTTCAGAAATGCTATCTCAAAATTGTGCACAGAAGATTGCTAGTCAAAATAATTGAGTTTTTTTTAAGTTTCTTTTTTATTTTTAAAAATCAGCATTACTTGATCTGGAATCATACAATGCTGTCTCTGTACAGCATAAAACATTGGGGCCATATTATCCCATCTATTCCCAAATAATATAATTTCCTGAAATAACTGTGATTTCGTCAATATGCATTGCCCATCTCCCCCCCATCCCTGCCCATTTCCATTGAAAGAGCTCTGAAATATTTCACTCCATGAAGAACATTTGTGTTGTTTTCTCCTTCTTCTTCTTCTTCTTCTTCTTCTTCTTCTTCTTCTTCTTCTTCTTCTTCTTCTTCTTCTTCTTCTTCTTCGGATACTGCAAACAAAAATATATCAACTTACAAACTAACTCAGAACGTCCATGTGTGACCAGCCTAGCGACAGCCTAATGTGGAGACATCAGATTTTATGAAACAATAGGGGGTAAAGTCAGTGGGAGGAGGGTAGATTACACTGTCACAGGTAATAGATTAACTTGCTTTTACAGTGACCCAAATCGCATTACCTTTTGTGGAAATCAATGCATGGAACTCATCGCCCAAATCCTGGCATCACAAGCACAAACCCATTTTCTTTTATTGGAAATGTACCACAGAAGGTTTAGACTTTATATACCAGGCACAGGTATAATATAACCAGAGGAGCCTATGTCTTATTTTCTCTATTTACACACAAAGTGATATTAAGGGAAATAGAGGTGAGTTTCAATAGTGCTGGGCAGAAATGACTGGCATAGAACAAACCTGGAATAGTAGGTTGTGGGGGTGGGAAACCCCTCAGTATCAGCCTGTAGGTCTCTTCAGTGCGTCCATCTGGAAGCTTTGATATCCTGTAGACTAGGAAGCAGTAAATAACAAATGTCCATCAAGACAAGGTGTACCAAAGTGAGAATTTCGTGCAGCTTGTTATCAATCTCCCTTTTCACTATAACATTCCAACCCAAACATACAATTTCCTCTATTCCAACTGAATTGAGACATTTCAAGAGCTATATAAATAAATCAAGATTATCTGTAACTAAACTAGGTGAGAATCTGCCTCTGGCTTCTACAGAGATGGAGAACAGTCATCTTTAAATGAGGCCCCCTGTGCAGTGAAGCCTCTGGGTACCTGTAGCAGCTATCAGTTGTGACAGCTGCAAAAGGTGCCAAACAATTGAGAACTCCTTTTTGGTTCTTTCCATGCTCCAGGTAAGGAGAGACCTGTCACTGCTTGGCCACTCACACACCCTTTGGGGGCAGTTGCTGGCAGCTGTCTTCTTTCTTTCATCTTTCTCTTCTTGACTGCTCTTGCCTACATTCTACATAATGCAGGAGAAAGCAGCGTACATAAGAGAAACTCATGGCCAGTAATCAGGGCAATGGGAGTTGCAGTCTGGCAATATCTGAAGTGCCTACGGTTAACCATCTCTGGCTTAAAGTGTCTGCCTTCTTGATCTAGGACAGGCTTCCCCAGTCTAAACCACATGAAATCTTTCATATTCAGCTGTCACATGTGGAACAGGCCATTAAGAATCTGATGGAAGGGACAGGGTTAGCAAGCACTTCCTTGTTCTCCCTCCCTCCCACCCCCACACTGGGAAACCCAAGAGGGGAAACACCTGGAGAGGGCTAGTGAGTGTTTGAAATTTGGTGTATGCTGGTGTTTGTGTGTGAATGCTAATGAGCCCTGAGAAATATCTGAAACAAGGATGGGAAACTGATGGCCCTCCAAATGCCTTGAACTACAATTCCCATCATCCCTGACAACTGACGAGGCTGACTGGGGCTGATGGGAGTTGGAATCCGACAACCACTGCTTCTTGCTTTGGTTGCAATATGTCATGGGTTCAGTTCCCAGACAAGTCCCTGCAATGGGGGAAAGCAGGACTACAAAACCATTAGGAGAGAGATCATGGCTCATTGGTTGAGAACTCACAGGAGCTGGTGCAGGGACTGGATAAATTACACCAGGTGTGATAAAGGATAGACGGCTGCCTCTGTCAGGCACCAGTTGATCTCCTCTCTGGAGTCATGGGTGCTTCTCCCAGTGCTCCACCAGCATTGATGCTTATATGTAACACACATGTGCCCATAGCAAGCATGAGGAAGGGGATGGTGGAACACACCTGACTCTTTCCAGTCTGTGCCCCATTCACCTATTTTTATCTGTCATTCCGTTCAATTTCATGACCATTCTTTGCAAATCCAATTGAAAAGTGTTCATTCTGTTATTATGGGCATTACACTCACCATTAACTCTTGTCTTATTACTTTGTTGATTGCTTACCTGATCTCCTTTGGGAGGAAGGGTGGACTAGAAACATAATGAATAAATAAAGAACGACTTCAACTTTGGTTGCATTCTTTACTAAAATTATTCTTTCTCAACAGACACATACTTTACAGGGATGGGGATAATAAAGGGTGGGAAAGTCATCCTGCAGCGCTGGAATTAAAGCAGACAACTGGACAGGACAGGACAGGACAAGACAGTTGCCCACTACATTGACCAATGAGAGCAGTCATTATTGTAGAATGCCTGCTGTGGCCCACACTGCTGCAGGAGAGGTGGTGGTGCTGACTCCGAAGTCCTCTGTTCTGGCTCATCTTCCTCCCTGTTCTTGTTGTTGCTGCCTTTTCTCCTGACCTCTCCAAGTATGCAAGCTGTGTCTAGAGCAAGAAGAGCCACAGCCTCCGATTGCCTTGCCCTCTCTTTCCTAGAAGCAGAGCTGATTGTAAGAGCAAGGATTGTCATTGAGGTTTATTAGCTTGGGTGAAAGTTGTTTCAGGCATGTAGTGAGTTGAATCTGTTGCAACATTTCTATGATGCCCTCTGGGTAATCAAAGCCCTTCCCATTTGTTATCTTGTAATTCTTTGGAGAATTCTGAAAGATAGGTCACTATTATTATCTGTATATTGCAGATGGAAGGTTGAGAGACTTCACCTTGCTTAAGGACAATGACTGAGCTCATGGAAGAGGCAAGATTTGGACTGAGGGCTTCCTGGTTTGTTCTTCTATCTGTTGGTTGCTATGCTACACAAGACAGATTCTCTGCTAGATGGCATGCTGTGTTTTGCATATCCTCACTCATTAAGGTGGAGTGCCGACTTTGAGGTTTTGGTAATATGCATATTTGTTTAAATTTAATCAATTAATGAATCAATGAATATTAAAAGGTCAACAATACTCTAAAGCACTCCTGAGAAGATTTTGTAGTGCTTGACATTAGAGCTACAGGTGTAAGCAAGTTCCTGATTAATAGAAGCTCCAGCAACACAAGTATGAATACACACAAACACACACCTCTTTTACTGGCTGGTTATGTTAGGAATCCCAGAGTGTATATGTGTATAATGTGCATATATTATTGTCCATATAATAATACATATAATAGGTGAGAATAGTTAAAAATTTTAGTGGAAACACTAGGATTGTAAGAGGGCATCGTTTTCCATTCTTCCATTACACTTCACCTTCCACCAAACATTATGGTATTTGTCTTGCAAAAGAAATGCAATGCAAATGGGAGGAAAACATAATCAATTTTGTATCATTTTCAGACTGAAAACAACAACGATGAATACAGATCTTATTTGCTGGATTGATTTCTGTTCTGAACATGGGAAGAATAAGCAAACATAAGCAATTTCCACTGCTGTTTCTGTCCCCCACCCTTTTTTTTGGAATTGTATGCTTCCCTAGGAAGCAACATAAAAACTTCCTTCTGAGTGAGATCAAGGACATGGGAATTAGGGGGGGAAATCCATGATGATAAGCTTAACATTTTCAGAGATCTTCAGAAAATTGCACTCTTAAGTCAGAAATAGTTTGACTGATGCATTTGGTTCCCCCACCCCCCGCCATACTTATGTTTTGTTCCTCTTCCCCCAAAGAGCTTAAGGTGATGTGCATGTTTCTCATCTACTCATTTCACCCCCTGTCATCTCCATATGCAAAGAACTTTCAAAGTGTGTAGTCACATTGCAATTATTAGATGTGTTTTCCCCCATTTTAATTTAACACACCAAATGAGTTTTATATTTTAATAACATCAAGAACAAATAATTGCTTCTGAAACCAGGCAGATCCCATTAAAAAAACATAGTTCTCCTTTCTACAAGGTGACAGACATTCTATTGAAGTTGGAGCACAGCAGGAGATGAACTATTTTGCTCCCACCCACAATCAAGATGAGTTTGTTTGCTCATTTCCCCACCTTTCTTGAATTCAGACATTTTTTTTCTGTCATTGGGTACATGAAGTTCCTTGAGTTTAACTTTCATGTGTTCTAGAGAATACTGTATACAAAGACTGAAGACTGAAATTGACAAGAGCTATGGCTGCAATAGTTGCTCGTTCTGAAATGAGCATTCTCACAGCTGTAAAGTGCTAGGCTTTTGTATTGTGCTCTGTACTTCCTATTCAAGCTCAGAAACCCAACAGAAAGAAAGAAACACAATCTTTCAAGATAGTCACACACTTGGGGAAACTACAAAGAAACCTTTGGCACATTAAATACTTAACACACTTAGGACGGCATAAGCTTTTGTGGACAAGAGGCCCTTTCATCTGATTAGGAATAAATCCCATTGAATTCATCTGATTAGGAGTGGGTCCCACTGAAGAACTAGCTTCTGAGTAAACCTGCTAGGATTGAGCTACTTTTTAAGCACATGCAGTCCAACTGATTGCATGCTTATTCCTTGGTAAAGCTTACTCCATAGTAAGTGTGCATAATATGGTTTCCTTTGATTGCAATTTTAAACATATCTATAAGGGAGTAAGTCACACTCAGAACATACTTCTGAATAAACATGCCTGAGATTGTGCTATTATTAATGGGGAGGTAGAATTCTCTGACAGTTTGGCTGAGGTGGGAAAACACATTTTCAGAAAAATTCCCATAAGCCTCTCTTCTGAGAAATTTTTGGTTCACTTTGATATGGAATGGAATTCATATTGTTACTCAGGGCTGCTTCTTTTTTTCCAGCCAGAACTCTCCGGAACTGATTTCCGGCACCTCTCAGGTGGGCACCATTGCCTTTATAAGAGAACAAGGGATACGTTCATGGTGACTTCTGGCACCTCTTTTTCCGGGGGGGGGGGGAGCACTGTTGTTAGTTCATATTAGTGGATAAATGAGGCTATGGGCTAATAGAAGAAGGGTGGAATGAATAGGGGCCAAGCCCTTCCACAATGTTAAAATACATGGGCTGAATGCACAGGTGAACTCAAAATCCTCCCACTAGTGGAGAATTTGGGGAAAACTTTATGCTAAATATTTTCTAGAGAGATCTGGAATTCTCCAGACACTTTAAATAAGTCTTTAAAAGGGGATTCCTTCCTTCCTTCCTTCCTTCCTTCCTTCCTTCCTTCCTTCCTTCCTTTTTGCACAATCAAAAAACACATGTACATTGTGGGCAGGGGTGTAGTGGCAGGCTCTAACCTCTGACTTCCATGTGTTCACAAGTGCACCTGTATGGTCCCACTTGCACAAGTTCTGCACTGTACTTTATGAAAAAGATACACACCCAAACAAAGTTTGAAACATCTAGTGTGGTGTTGAGGCATCTGATCAAGACTTGTATTTTAAAATGAGCTTAAAAAATATATTTGCAGATGCTTGTGTGTTTTTATGCCAGGCAGAAGACCAGCTGGCTAAAAGACTTTGGCAGATGTTTATCCTCCTGGACAAGGGCCCCCTTGATTTATAGCAGGAGCCAAAATTCTCAAAGTTGTAAAAGGGAATTACAGGCTGGGAGCAAAAGGTTATTGACCCTACATATTAACCGAATACAATCAAGCTGCAAAAGCACTAATTAAGAGTTGGTAAATAGTAGGATTCATTGTTTAACAAAATATAATACCATGTGTCTCCCATTAGAGACTTTAGCCACATTTTCCTAAGGTTAAAGGGCAAGAGCTAATAGAAACAGCAGCTGGCTTGAAAGGGGGGGGGTGTAAATTTAAGGAGTTGCTTTTGGAAAGTATTTTTACTAAGTTCCTTTTTTTACTTTGAAAAGGCCTTTGCTTCTAAAAATCTATATATGTTATGTATGAAATATATTGGCTTAAATGTAATTATGCAAAGGATTTAGAAAGTAAGAAATGTTAGATTCTTATGTTAGATTCTTATTTCATTGATGGTGTGTGAGAATGTGAACCCAAGATCTGTTTAAGACAGAATGAGCATCTGTTTTAGCCATCTATTTTGGAATAGGGCAATAGAGCAATAGGGCAAAAGGTGATCTGGTAATTAAGGTGCCTTGTTGAGGCAAATGTAAGATATATGGCTACTTGTTTGCCATTTATAGATAGAAGGAAATATAGCTCTTTGTCTCCCATAAAAGGTAATAGGAAATGGGTGTATCTTTTATGATTGGTTCTAGCAAACAGCCAATAGGAATTTCAACCAGGCTGATTGGACAGAGGCAGCCAAAGGAGGAGCAAGGGGGCTGGGCTGAGGAAATATAAGTGCTGGCCATCAGGGCTGGAGTGGGCAGAGCTTTGGTAACCATATATCACTGTGCCTATCATTTATTTGTCTGACAAATAAATTATTATTTTAATTTCTCTATTGCTGCGTTGAATATTTCATTCCAGCTAAGCGTTAACCACAAGCAGGGTGCTACAGTGTAATGGTTAGAGTTTTGGAGCAGAACCTGGGAGTGGGAACTATTTACAAACTATTTAAAAAGACAACAAAGGGATTTGGACTCCTTGACAGGTTTTGAATAAACATCCACAAATTCATCAGTAGAACATATGATAAATAAGGCAATGATATGTACAGTTTTATAACATGCAGAGAATAATATGTATAAATAAATCAGAGAAAGGAGCTGAGGGAAGTCTTTGGAGGGTGGGAGTGGGAGAGGGGGGGGAATGGAAAAACATAATTAGATAGATTTATAAATGGATTTGTTCAAAGTGAGTAATAAAAAATATTTTTTAAAAAAGAACCTGGGAGATCAGGGTTCAAATCCCATCTCAGCCATGAAATTCACAGAGTGATATTCAGGTAGTCAGAGCCTTTTACTCTAGCCTTCCTCTCAGAGTTATTCACACTCAAACTAGGAGAGGGTAGACTGTGTATGCCACCTTAAAGCTCTTTGGAGCAAAGGTAGGATATCTTAGTAACAGCAAATAAATAATTATTTAAAATGGGTTTCTTTTCAGTCTGCAGTGACTCTTCAGATGCACAAGAAGTTAGCATTCTTATTCTACATATGGTCAAATGTGAGAAGAGACAACGGGCAGATGGGCAGAGTGAAACGGAGGCCTCTTGTATATGAGCACAGAGCAAGTAGAGCATAACATCTGCTCCCTGAGAATTGCAAGGAACCATATGGGAATGCCAAGCCAACAGCTGGGGAGCTGTCAAGCTTATCCTTTCTCCTCCTAGGTAGCAAAGAAATGGATTATGGCTGGGCATACTGCTTCCATTTCACAGCCAGAACAGTCAAGAGAAAAGAGAGTAGAGCATTCAACCCCAAAGACACACATAACTACAATCCCAAATCACTGCTTCCATAGCTGGTCCAATGACAGAAGCAAACTAAGCAAATGTCTCAAGTGTCAAAATTCCAGGTCTATCTGTCTCAGCTATGGCAATGTCTTTGGGGAGAGAGATGCTGTTTGAACTGGGCATGAGAACATACCCAGAGGCAGTTTATCAGCTGGGAGATATGCCCTGCAATCTAGAAGACACAGTTTTCTGTTTCTCTTTTCCATCTGATGTTCAAAATTCGACCACTGACAGTCCTCACTGGGCTGTTTTATTGCAGGGTTGCCATACGTCTGGAATTTCCTGGATGTAGCCGGTATTCAGCCCTTGTTAGCAGCATCGGGGCAGAAAATTGCTGAAATGTCCAGGAAAATCTGCATGTATAGCAGCCCACGTTGGAAGTGTAGATTTTGGTGGATTTCATTAAAAAAGTAGCTCAAAAACCCATTTTTGTGAGATTTTGGAAAAAAAAGGTTCAATAACTTTGGCCCCCTAAGAAGAAGAAGAAGAAGAAAAGCTCAACAAAAATGCCAAAATCTGGTGTCCAGTTTTTCATTTTTTGAAATATGGCAATCCTATTTTATTGTTTCACATGTGCTTCTATAAATTTTGGGTTCTCCTCAAGCTTGCCTCCCTCTTGTTTCTCAGGTGTCCCACTTTGGCTCCATGTCTGTGGGTATTCACTACTTAGGTTCACTATTAGAAGGAGTGATGGGGGAAAATGTATCCCAGGTAGGTATGGGGGAGAAATTCATTTAAAGGAAATCTTACTTAATGCTCATTTTCTGAAGCAATGTGTGAACCAGAACACAACCGCCTTTCAAAATCCCCTCTTTTCTGAATTTCGGGGAAAGTGTGCATACATTAGTGAAAATAACACGCAAAATGTATTGTGCTAGGGGAATTGCTTTTCGAAAATGTGCCTATTAAGAAAAATTGCATACAAAAAGTGTATATTAACAGCAGCAACAACAACAACAACAACAACAACAACAACAATAATTTATTTATACCCCGCCCTCCCAGGCCAGAGCTGGGGTCAGGGCGGCTAACACCAGTAAAATTACAATTAAAAAACCCAATTTAAAATACAAGTTAAAATATAATTTAAAATGCAGCCTGAATTTAATATTAGCCCATAGATCAAGACCATAAGGGGAGGGAAACATAAGGGTCAGACTGAGTCCAAACCAAAGGCCAGGCGGAACAGCTCTGTCTTGCAGGCCCTGCGAAAAGATGTCAAGTCCCACAGGGCCCTAGTCTCTTGTGACAGAGCATTCCACCAAGTCGGGGCCAGTACTGAAAAGGCCCTGGCCCTAGTTGAGACCAATCTAACCACCGTGCGATTTTGGATCTCCAAGGTGATTGTTATTTGTGGACCTACAGGTGGTCCTGTAGGTATGTGGGTCCTAGGCCACATAGGGCTTTAAAGATCAAAACCAGCACCTTAAACCTGACCCTGTACTCCACTGGGAGCCAGTGCAGTTGGTAAAGCACTGGATGAATGTGATCCCCTGGCGAGGACCCCGTAAGGAGCCTCGCCGCGGCATTCTGTACCCGCTGGAGTTTCTGCTAAATAAATTAGGAGAAATTAACCTCGAAAGCTTTTGAATTTTCATGAGGACTTACAAAAAAACACTGCAAATTGCTACAAAAATTTGAAGAACTAAATTTAAAAATGGAAAAATGAGAAACTGAGACAATCCAAAATTGATGTATTTAGCCATTCCTAATCTCAGATCAAGTCTTGATGATATCCCACATTTTTCTGTCTATAAGACGTCCCCATGTATAAGACGCCCTCTATTTTGGGGGACTCCGATTTAAGAAGATGGGGGGGAGATACTATCCATGTATAAGATGAGTCCAGATTTTGAACATTATTTTAGAGTAAAAAAACATAGTCTTATACATGGAAAAGTATGGTAATTAATGTACTAATGTAATGCAACTCAGCATATGATGGATCACATTGCGTGGACAGGCGGAGTCCCCAGATCCCGCGCGGTCCCCCCGTCATGTGGAATAACGACTCAAGACAACGTGCTATGGGATTAAATTGGCCACAACTTTATTAAATTTCAAATGTGGGTAGACCTTGGCTCAGGCATTGGGCGTTCTCCCTCCCCAGTCCCCAGCCGGGGACCTAGGGAGCATCAGGGTTATCCAGTGTGTGTGTGGGGGGGATGGGCCGGCTCTGGAGAACATATGTTCAAGCAGAGATAGCCGCCCCCGTTACGCCGCCGCCGCAGGGGAGAGCAATGACGACCTTTCGGCGTACGGTCAAAGCCTCCCTTCAGAAACCCCTTTAACGGGGAACCCTGGTCTCGCCGCCGCAAAGAGGAAGATGGACTAAAGGATTCCGCCCAAGGCCTGATACCGCCAAAGTTGTGACGTTTTGCTACAGGAAAGGCAAAACCTGCCAATGCAGGGAAATTCCTTTCCGGCCCTTTAACAGCGACCTTAACGTAGCAGCGCCTGCATACCTGTGAAGAAAAGTTAACCTGCAAATAAGACATTAACTGAGGGTGGGTAGGGTGGGAGAAGCTCTGGAGCCAAGTGAGGATTCCCAGGTAAGATCCTCCCTCTATTGTGTGGGCAGGTAATCCCTCCCCTACCTGGCCTGGTCTCCTTGGCAACGCTTCCCCCAGGTGGGATTGGACGACTGACTGAGGTAGGCGGAGACCTCCAGGCATCCCACCTGAGGGAAGGCAAAGCCAAGCCTATGTTGTTGGAGCCGCTCCAGATCCAGGGGCTGCACGCGTCCACGCAAAGGGCGCCCCCAGTTTTAAGCGGGGAGCGGTCAATTCTGCAGGAATGGAATATTTTAAATTTGCTTCAAGAAGACAATAATAATAACACTGACAGCAACAACAGGTCTTGACTGGAACTAACCACTTTAGCTTAGATGGATGATGTTTGTATCATATCATTTTAGGCATCAGATAGGTAGCTACTACTCCCCATCCTCCAAGGAGTGAAGAAAACATGACAGAGGGATCATTGTTTTCAGGCTGCCACTTTTGCAATGGAGAAACAAGTTTGGCAGTTTTGGGCATTGTTTCAGAAGCCTGTTTGACTGGGAGCAACGATGGGACAAAAGAAAGACGCATATACAGTATAACATAAAAAATAGTGCCCCTCTCCAAGCAAAGGGGCTCTCTTCAAAGCTGTTGTCTGTCTCCAGCCCTTAGGGGTTTTGAAAAATTACAAGCAGAACAAAGGCGCCAACCGACTTGAAACATTTGTGCAATGTTTGAGCTTACCCCTGGCAGTATTGCAAAATTACCGTATTTTTTGCTCTATAAGATGTGCCAGACCACAAGACACACCTAGTTTTTGGAGGAGGAAAACAAGAAAAAAAATATTCTGAATCTCAGAAGCCAGAACACCAAGAGGGATAGCAGCCTGCATTCACTCCATAAGACTCACACACATTTCCCCTTACTTTTTAGGAGGGAAAAGGTGAGTCTTATAGAGCAAAAATTATGGTAACTGCATTGTAATGGTGCTAGATCATTACGGTTTCCAAAAGTGCCTGGCACCCAAAATTGGGACACAATAATTTCAGTGTGGAACAATACAAGGTGCAGGTGTGTGTAGGACAGAACACGTCATATGAATCTAGGCCTTCAGAGCTGCCCTCCTCTTCCCTATCCCCTTGGCCACAGAACATGGATGAAGCTCAAAGAAGCTACCATCTGGATTCCTCCACAATCAATGTAACTGGAACTAGCTTGGCCTGGTTCTCTCTCCACACTGCAATCTCAAGAGCAGCATAGCAGTTTTCCCACTGATGTGGCTGAAGTGTATCCAGCTTAACATTTGAAGGTCATCATATGACTCCTGGCCTCCCTTGACACATAAGCTGTCCTCTGGCTATGGAATCCAGGCTTTAAACACACTGACAAGAAAGAACTTGTCAAAAATCTGCCTGCGGGGAACTGCTGGTTGTTAACCACTTTTGAAACACTCAGCCGTGTGTTACAGGAGCTTAGATGTGCACTGGTGAACTGCCTCAGCCCCAAGTGGGGATCTTCTGAATTAGGAGACCTTGTCATGGTTCTGTTGCAATCATTTAGTGGCTCTGTGTCTTGTGTCATGACCTCTCAAGAGTAGGCATTGATGCCAAGTACATTCCCAAGCACCTCTATTGCGTTACCTCTGTCCTCTCTGCAGCAAAATGCAGCAAATAATTTTGTCAATGAAAGTTTTTGTCAATTTCAGCCAAATATTTAGTTGGTTCTTTTGAAGCAGTATGTGAACATCAGCCGCTCTTGCTACTTGCAATCTCTGGCAATGAGTATTATGTCTTCCCTTCAATTCAGTTTCTCCTCTTCTTCATTTGGACTTCATCTCCTCTAGATCTGGGGTGGGAAACCTGTGGTTCTTCAAATGTTGCTTGACTACAGCTTCCATCAGTCTTGGCTACTGACCATGCCAGCTGGGACTGATGGGAACTGAAAGCCAACAAGTTCAGGAGGGCTGAAGATCACTCTTTTTTATAATTCACCTTTCCATGCCTTCCACTTTCTTGGACCCATGCTTCTTCCTTTCTCAAGACCCTGTCATTTGCTATTCCTCATGTCTTGGGTCTTTCTGCCTGCTCTACCTTGTCTCTGGAAAGGCCATATACCTCAGGAGCAAAAGGGCCACAGCTCATTAGCAGAGAATGTGTGTGCATGCAGAAGCAATCTGGTTTGATCCCTGACATTTCTAGTCAAAGGATTAGGGAGAATAAAATCTCCCTTTGTGGAAGGAATTGTAACTCTGTGGTGGAGTTCACGCTTAGCATGCAAAAGTTCCCAGGTTTAATCCAAGCAGGGTTTCCCAAACTGTTTTTTGACTACAACTTCCATCATCCCTAACTAGCAGGACCAGTGGTAAGGGATGATGGGAATTGTAGTCCAAAAACAGCTGGACACCAAACTTTGGGAAACACTGATCCACAGCATCTCTTGGTAGGGTTGGGAAAGACCTCTCCAAGAAAACCTGGAGGCAGCCTGCCAGTCACTATAGACAATAGTAGTTCATTTATCTGAATTTCCTATGAATAGTTCCTACCCAACATTGGCCAATAATGCTAAGGACTGGAGGGCTCTGCCAAAAAGAACCACCAACAACTCTATCTGATCCCATCCCCATGACTTTCAGCTCTGTGCTACCAGAAACGTCATCATTACCATGTTGGCCACAAAATCCTTTGACACAGTACAATACAGACTTTAAAGTTGTACATTGAACATTTACATTGACATGTTCTTCTGCCACGCCAGCAGGAAATCACAGTTTTAACACTACACTAACAAATTTATAATACAATGGTAACAATTGTGAAATGAGATAGTATAGGGCACTGAACGCTCAAATTGCCCTGGGGAGATCTGGGTTCAAACATGGGTTCAGCTGTAGAAAGCTCATTGGGTGACCATGAATGGATGGCAAATTCTACAGTAGCAATGTGCAGTACAATTTGGGAAGGGTGGGGACACTGCAAAACTACCAAATGGCAGGGGTGTGTGGGTGACTGTTGGGGGACATCTTTTGGAGGCAACTTAGTATTTATTTTTCCTATGGGACTCAGATTTCATCAGCTGCACTGGTAAAAATATCTGAGAAGACAGTTCAACAGGAGGCAGAGATCCCAGTGCGGTTGATTTGTAATCCATTGTAACAAATGAATGGGCTGTTGCTGGATGACCTCCAAAGAGACCAAGACAATATTGTAATATTTCCAGCCTACATTTTCACAAAAGTTAATGAATGAGAAACCCAAGAACCTCCTCAGAGAGATTTAATAACACAGTTCAGCAGCAGCAGCAGCAATCCTTTGATGGCAAATATATGCCTTGGCAATAGAGCTGATGTGCTCATTGAAGGAGTAGAATTAGGCTAGAGTCCATGGATAACGTGAGAGATGATTTGGCCTTGCAGACGGAATTCACCAAAAGCACCACCTGTCTGGCTCGACTTCCACATAACTCATATTTGTCGGTAGCTACTAATCTTTTCTTGCAGGGCAAGGGATTCAAAAGGTTAAAGCTGGAATGAGTACAAATACCACATCAATATGAGAGATGGAGAAAATCTAATGAAAAAAATCACAGCAGAAGCTCAGCATTGGAAGGGTGGATGAATTATTCTTGCTGGACTGAAGCAGCAGAAAAATTTAGCTGGTCCATAGTAATAAGATGCTACTAAGTTTCTGTTAATTTTAGCTCTGTTTTAAGCAAATTGTAGTTTCACAAGAAGACTTATCCATGCAAGAGGCCGGCTCACTAATCTAGCTATTCACTGATCCCATTAACCTGAAATCAACCCCAAGGTAAATTAAGAATACTTTATGGACGTTTAGCATTGTTGCTCAAATTATTAAAGTTCACAGCTACCTGCTGCACAAAGCTGATCACTGCTATCTAGCATCACATTTATACAATTTGATTTTCCCCACAAGTACTTTTCAGTGGCTAGATGAGCTTTGCTGTGTTGGTTACAGGCTGCTGTGCTTGGCCTGCTGCCCTTGCTAAGCCTCTGACAATTGGCTTTTTGTCTACTATCTTCCAAATTAATTGTGCTGAATTAAAAAGTGCCATTTCCTGTTACTTTGATAGCTGCCAGTCTATCACATCGGGTTGTCTCCAATGCTATTCCTACTCAGAATACAACCTCTGGTTCTTTAACTGTTGTCCATTAATTCCAGTAGGTCTACTGTGAGTAGGAATGGCATGAATTCACCCCATTGCTCAAATTCCCCAGCCTGAACTTGAACATAGAAAGTTGGTTTATACTGAGTCAGATTCATTGGTGTGTCTAGACTGGCGTTGCTTATTCTTACTGTCTTCAACTCATCATGGTCTCAGGCAGAGTATGTCACATGCTACTTGCTTCTTTTGAACTGAGATGTGTGGGGTTGAACCTGGCTCTTTCTTCATGCAAAGCTCTACCTCTGAGCTTTGGCTCCCCCCTGAGGTAGTCGGTTGTCTGTAGTCAAATCACTGCCAAGGCAACAGGAAATGCCTATAACACACAGCTCTATTTTTAATCACATCTCTCTACAATACTGAACATTATGAAACCTAACATTTGCTGTGGTTTTGGTTTGTTGGGGTTTTTTTTTAAGTGCTACAGGATGACTGGTAGTACTGATTTTTCTCTCTCCAGATGGCTTGAGGAACATCTAAAGTATCTGAGGCAATTTTCGAAGCAGAGCAGTTTGTTTAGTATTTACAGTAGCTTAGGAGGTGATATGGAGGATAGTGGGAACTCTGGTAACTAGAAGCCTGAGAAGCTGATGGGTTTCTACCAAATGATATACCTAAAATTAAAGCCCTGAATGGCCTCGGCCTAGTATACCTGAAGGAGCTTCTCCACCCCCATCATTCTGCCTGGATCCAGCACTGAGGTCCAGCACCGAGGGCCTTCTGGTGGTTCCCTCATTGCGAGAAGCAAAGCTACAGGGAACCAGGCAGAGGGCCTTCTCGGTAGTGGCACCCACCCTGTGGAACACCCTCCCACCAGATGTCAAATACATTAAAATGTCACACATTAAAAACTTCCCTGAACATGGCTGCCTTCAGATGACTTCTAAAAGTCAGATAGTTGACATCTGGTGGGAGGGTGTTCCACAGGGTGGGTGCCACAGGGAGGGCACCACTGCCAAGAAGGCCCTTTGCTGTAACTCAGCTCTCACAGTGAGGGAACCGCCAGAAGACTCTTGGAGCTGGACCTCAGTGTCCGGGCTGAACAATGGGAGCTATGTTTCTGAGCAAACTTCCTAGGGTGGCGTACCAGTGTTGAGCAGGTGCATGATCAAGCATGGCAAAGCAACAGATGTAAAATGAACCTTTGTACAGTTGGCTAGCTTCCACACACATAGGCAGCCTCCTCACAATCATCAAAGTTCAAGCACATCTAAGCCAGGCAAAAATCCCCAGGGTGCAATGTAAAGCCAATGAGGGTTGTGGTCTCCTGGGGAAAGGAGGAGTGGCCTTGGGAGAATTGCAAGGGCCAGAAAGAGAGGCATGGAGAATTGCATTTGGCTCCTGGATCTGAGAGTCCCTACACTTGTGATACAATATGGTAGCACAAAATGTTTAATAGCAAGGCAAAAATGGAACACACAATGGTGTCTGGAAGCACCACTGCTAGATCTTCTGTTTCAGAAGTGGGACATCTATGGAGCTCCAGATGTTATTGGACTCAAACGTTCATCAACCCCAGCCAGCATGGCCAATGGTTAGAGTTGAGGGGAGATGCACTCCAATAACATGAATAAGGCCTGGTAGCTCTCAGCCAGCCAATGCAATGCCCTGGCTGGCTGTGAGCTACCAGGGGTGATTCAAGGTGTTACAAGAAGTGTACTCAGTTAGTAGAGCATGAGAATCTTAATCACACGGTCAGGGGTTCAAGCCCCACATTGGGCAAAAGATTCCTACATTGCAGGGGGATGGATTAGATGACCCTCAGGGTTCCTTCCAATGCCACAATTCCATGAATTTATGATTTTATGAAATGACTTGAGACCCAAGAATTTGAAAAAAAACAACAACTTCTCCCATACCCTCCAACACATCAAAGGCAAAAGACCAGGACACCATCTTCCAATACACCACCTTCCCATTTTTTTCTTGTGAGAGGACATGATATTGTACCACAATCCCGGCCCCCCAAAAATGCTTTTTTCAGGCACAACACCTCAAAACATGAACACAAGATGAAGGCCCCCCCAAAAGTGCTTTTTTGGAGGGAGATAAATCACATAAGATCTCAGCACGCAAAATGGTTGCTGTCCTCTTGCAAGAAAAAATGGGATATTTTCTGGGACACTTGCGGGGTATGTTATCCACTATCTCCCAACCTGAAATTTGTGATATGTGAGAGAAGCTCTAAATCTAGTCCCACCAGTGGGAATAATTTGAAGGAAGGGAACCCAAAATAGGGCACAATCGCTGGCGGCATGGCAGCTATGAAACTGCCTCCTAAGGGAAATCAGGCAGTAGTCCCTCACTATCTGCATTCAGAAAACAGTTAAATTCCTTTTCTTCTTTTGAAATCTAGATATTGAACCAATAGTTTTATCAAGTTTTTATTGTGCTGATTTCAACTGTTGTTAAATTCTGCTTTCTGCTTTTATGGGGGCCTTTTTTTGGAATTGAGAGGCAAAGGAAGGGAGAAAACTCAACTGGCCTCAGGTGAGCATGTGTTCCGAGGAGGGGCATGGCTGAAGCATTATTCTCTGATCATTTCTGACTTAAATGGCACATGGCTGTCCTCTCAGGTTAAAGGACAGGCTTCGGCAAGCAGGAATGATGACTTATTAGAGAGGCAACATCATAGCAGGATTTAGAGGAATAATTCCCTGCAGTTCTCATGCTGACCTTGGGTGGATCCCATGTTGTATTTCAGTTTGGAAAGGGGGGGGGGGGAATAGGCTACAATGTAAGAAACCTTTTCAAAAAGTAAAAGAAGAACTAAACACTTTAACATCCCTTTGCTGTCCCAAATAGACCTTAGCTCAGCACCTTCAAGCACAGAGACATGTTTAAAGTGGCTGAGCAATGGAATATTGAGGTCGGGGTCCAATAATTGCTGGGCACCCAAGGTTGTACTACAGTATCCTAGACAACAGAATAGGATTGGTGGACTTAGAGTTGAGGGAGGTAAGGAGCTTAAGAAAATTATGACTTGATCATGTGAGTTATAGACCTGATCCTGCTAAATGCACGCACACAAACCCCACCTCAGATATTGCTTAGGTAAAGGTAAAGGTCCCCTGGACGGTTAAGTCCAGTCATTGGCTACTATGGGGTTGTGGCACTCATCTCGCTTTCAGGCTGAGGGAGCCGGCGTTTCTCCACAGACAGCTTTCAGGGTCATGTGGCCAGCAGGTGCTTCTGGTGCAACAGGACACAGTGATGAGTTCCAGGGTGCACGAAAACACCGTTTACCTTCCTGCCGCAGTGGTGCCTATTTATCTACTTGCACTTTCATGTGCTTTTGAACTGCTAGGTTGGCAGGAGTTGGGACAGAGCAATGGGAGCTCACCTTGTTGCAGGGATTCGAACCGCCAACCTTCCAATCAGCAAGCCCAAGAGGCTCAGTGGTTTAGACCACAGTGCCACCCGCATCTTAGACTACACTTGCACTAGACTAAATGTTATTTTGCATTTAGGGGCTTAGCAATTCCTTGGGCACTTTTCTACCTCCCAGTATGATTCTAGAAGAGCTCAGTAGTGTGACATTCCCACTCATACCTCAAGTCAATGGTGCAGTCATGATGGTGGCCCCAACTCGTGTAAAGGGCTCCCAAGGAAAACACATGTACATTGGTTGGACCAGAATACTCTTCAAGAAACTATGAGGTCAGGAATGTAACCGAAGAGTAAAATGCATACATGCCTCTTTTAGTGAGGCAGGATCTATAAGAACTCTCTTTTATTTGTATAGATGTGCTTTTAGGGTACAAAGTTACCCTGCCACTGGAAGCCCATGTAAGTGTTTCTGCTAGTGTGGCAGTGCTTACCTCCACGCTCCTTCTCCTGTGTGCCCTGTGTGTCTCCACAAAATGACTGGGGTTTGAGAAAGCCCCCAGAACAGCATGCAAGGGGAGGAGAGGGAAGATTGGTGAAGTGATCTGCTTAGCACTGTTGAATTCCTCCTTAAGAGTTTATGTTGTATTTGCTGTAATTGGTTTTCTGTTTGCAAGTCACTTTGAGCCTTTTGTGGGTTAATTGAAAGAAGAAGAAGAAGAAGAAGAAGAAGAAGAAGAAGAAGAAGAAGAAGAAGAGGAAGAAGAAGAAGGCGTTAGTGCATCAATTGGCTATTATTTTCTTCTTGGGAACATTTGGGAACATAGGGATCCAAAAGGATTCTCCCCCCCCCCCCAGTCCCATTGCAGTCTCACAATTGCATGATGAGCCATCAACTGTACAGTTCAGTTTCTGTGAACTCTTTTGTTCGTCACAAAAGAAATAACTTCACCTCGGCAGAAAATCAGCTTTGCTTTAACTAACTTCTAGCTTCTGCTACAGCCAAGATAATGACTTGGAAGGTTTGGCTGTTCCCTCCTCCCTGCTACCCTCACATTTTCACTGAAATAGCTATTTACTGAGCGAGAATTTCAACAATTCTTAACAATGTGAAGATCGGATCTTGAAAGGAGTGCAACATCATTTGCTTCAGAAAAAAAAGAAAGAAAAGAAAAAGAAGAAGCAATCTTTAATGTAACCCAGGCAACCTACCCGTTGGTTCATCTCCTTGTGAACTTAGTCTTCTCCGCTCTCTCTCACACTTCTGATTATAAGCATGTGAATACAGGGTAAGTGGGTGGGGAAGATGGATTTAAAAAGCCTTCCTGCATAAGCCTCCTCAGTAGTGCACTCAGTGGCTCTTGCCAGGTCACAATTCTGCAGACCTCATTTACATTCTCTGGCATGCCTCTCTTGCAACTGGATTATATGCACAAAGCTAAACAAATAATAATAATAATAAAACCAACTTTAAAAGCAAATGCATTCCCTCAGCAATTTCTTTATGGAGCTTTTGGACTCAGTTAAAAAGATCTTTTTTTCCCAGGCATGCTGCCCGTCGCACCATGTAGCACATGCTGCAAAAAAGGTGATGGAGGGAGGACTTGAAAGTGAACTTTCTGAAATGCAGATGAAATGCTAAATGTCAACAGAGAGAGCTTCATCTTTGAGAGGTGGAGGATAGTCAATGGTGCTCATTTCCAGAGCTGGCCAGGAATACTTAAATAATTACTGTGGGAGAAAGAGCACTTAATTCTTCTTGCAATTTGATCCTAATGATGTTCTTGATGTAGAAGCCCCACTGATTTCAATGAGTCATTATATCTCTCTTACAATGATATGGAAAAGTGGCCAAACCCATAAACGAAGTGAGGATATTGGTTTATTTATTAGCAGCATTGGGGTGTTAATACAGCTCACTGGGCAGCATGCAATAAACAAGCATTAAAACAATTGAAATGCATAATAAAACATAAAACCCATACATTCAGAATGAATGTATGTACAAGAAGAAAGCAAAATTCACTGTGACCTCAAACTTAAAGCACACATTTTAAAACAGTGAGGATCAGGTGGATACAACTAGATGATGCGGATGTTTTAGACTTGGGGGGATTTGACAATGTGTTTGGATGGCATGCATATCTATGGTATGACAAGATAAAGGCCCATAATGGTTTTAAAAATCATGTAATTAGAAAATCTCTATATAATGTTTGGATAAAATACAAAGATATTTTAGAAAGGAAAATACCCAGATGGCTTTCGCCAATGGAGGCAAAGGCCCAGAAAAAAGTTAAATATGGAAACCAAGTCGTTGAGATTTTCAGACTTGTTATTGGAAGATAAAGAAGGATTTAAATTAAAACCATTTGACAAAATTAAAGATAAAATAAATTGGGTACATTACCACCAGATTAATGAGTTGTATAAATTAGATAAGAAAAATGATTTTGCATCGGAACAAACCAAATTGGAAACGGAGTTGTTAAATTCTAAAGTTAAAAATTTGTCTGAAATGTATAATCTATTGTTGGAATGGCATATAAAGGATGAACAAGTTAAATCTGTGATGATAGATTGGGCAAGAGATGTGGGACATAACATAATGTTTGAAGATTGGGAAAGGTTGTGGAAGAAAGGGGTCAAGTTCACTGCATGTACAGTGTTAAAGGAAAATATTATGAAAATGATGTATAGATGGTACTTAACCCCTGTAAAACTAGCAAAGATTTATCACAACAGTTATAATCTATGCTGGAAATGTAAAGAAAAGGAGGGTACCTTTTACCATATGTGGTGGACCTGTCCCAAGGTGAAAGACTTCTGGGAGAAGATTTATAATGAATTGGGAAAAAAATGTTGAAATATACATTTGTTAAGAAACCAGAAGCCTTTCTTCTTGGAATAACAGGTTTGGAATTGCCCAAAAAAGATGTCAGATTGTTTTTGTATGCCACAACTGCAGCTCAAATTTTACTGGCTAAGAATTGGAAAACACAACAATTACCAACAGTGGAGGAATGGCAGATGAAGATGATGGACTTTTCAGAGCTAGCCGACCTGACTGGAAGAGTCTGTGACCAGAAGGAGGAGGAGCACCAGGAAGAATGGAAGAACTTCAAAGATTATTTACTTAAATAAGCTAAGATAAATTAATTAGAAATACTTGCAAAAAATAGATAGGCTAAGGATTTAAATATATGAAGTTATAGAATATTATGTTTAAATCAAAGATGAGAAGAAACAAAGATGTTAAGAGGATTAAGTAAATTTTATGAGATTTTGTTTTGGAAATTTGTTACAATGATAAATAATGAAATTCAGTCAAGGGAATTTGAGAAAGTCTTTTAACAATGTTATTAAGATTGGATTAAGTACAGTTATGATGTATGTTTGTTTGTTAGTTTAAAATTTTGGAAAATTAATGAAAAAAATTGAAAAAAATAAAAATAAAACGGTGAGGATCAGAGTTCTTTAAAGGACCTAGGCAAACAGAAAGGATACATTGCTGAAAGACCATGCAATGCAGGAACCTCAACTAAAGTATCCATGACAGATGGCCATCTAACCTCTGCTTAAAAACCTCTGAGGAAGGAGAGTCCACAACCTCCCGAGGCAGACCAGTCCACTGTCGAACAGCCTTTACTGCCAGAATTTTTTTCCTGATGTTATGTCGGAATCTCATTTCTTGCAATTTGTCAGCCATTAATGCACCACAGGAGTCTGTTAGCTCTGGTGCAAAGGCTCACAGTGAAATCCTAGGCATGTCTTCTCAAAAGTAAGTCCTGTGGAATTTAGTGGAGTTTACTCTCAGTGAAAAGATTGCAGACTTAGCCTCAGGCTGCAACGCAGCTCCCACATACTTGGGAATGCATCCAATTAAACAAAATAATATTCTGAGCAGATATGCAGTCCTATTGTGCTGCAACCATTCTTCTGACATTACAGGGCAGACCATCATTCAGGAACATCGGAGTGTATATAAATGTTCTTTTATTTACTTACTTCATCTATAACTCTTGGGGAAGGTTAGAGCTAGGATATCTGCTCAACATGCAAAACAAAATAAAAAAAATTCCTTCCAGTAGCACCTTAGAGACCAACTAAGTTTGTTATTGGTATGAGATTTCGTGCATGCAGAATATCCCATGTTTAATCCCTGGCATTTACAAACATGACTGGAAAAGGCCCCCCCCCCCCATATCCTGGAGAGCAGCAGCAACTCAGCAGACACACAACAGAAGGCAGTTTCCTCACCCACTTTTCAACTCTAAAGAGCTGCAAAAGCAGCTACCAATATCAAACAAGCTTTCGGGAAAAGGGGGGAAAGGAAGTATTATAAGTGGTGAGGGACATTAACATTCCTGCACAATCTTTAAAAACATTGAGAAGATGAGCCAATGCCTCCCCCTTGCATGTCTACTCAGGGGCAAGTCCCACTGAGTTCACTTACTCTCAGGTAAGTGAGCTTAGTATTACAGCTATGGCCTAGGAAAGGAATATAAAAGACAGCCAATGTGCAAAGGAAAAACTAGGTTGGTGCAGCAACAATCTAGCACTAGCCCCATATCTCCCGTATTCACCCAGATATACTAAATCTTTAAGACTTAGTTTATGCTGGAGGTGGGGAAGTTGGGGCCCTTCAGAAGCTGTTGGACTCCAGCTGCCATGAGTCCAAGTCAACATAGCCAAGGGTAATGAATGATGGGGAGCTATAACCAAATGACATTTTTTCCATCCCTGGACTGAAGGAATGGGTTTCTGTGCAGTCAGTTTGAAACTGACCCAAAATCCTCATTTTTCCTCCTCCGAGGGAGCATTTCTAAAATGCTCAAACTTGAGCTCTTGAGCCAAAACCCAGCTGTATAAAAAAGTGCTCAAAGCTCTGTCCCTTATCAGGCCATGATGGCAATGGATGGCCTTGGCTGTTCCAGTGGACCAGGGATGGCACTCTGTCTATCTGATCTTACATCCTGACCACACTCTGACACACAGACTTAGTCCGGGAACAGCACCAGGAGTTGGTGACCTCTTGCTCCAAGATAAGAGTATAGGAACAGGAATAGGAACACCCTTTTATGGTCAAGAGTACAAGAAGAGGAAATCCCTTTTATGGTTAAGAGTAAGGAGCAGGAACATCTGTGATGTCAACTTGCGTGTATAAGCTGACATGGCTGGATTCCTGGGGAAGGGGGGAGAGGGTGCCTGGAGGATATATATACTGCATGAAATCTCTCATTTCTTTGGACTTGCTGTGGACTGACCACGCAAGTGCCTTCTGCTATCCGGAGAGCAGAATAAACTCTTTCTCTGAATCAACCTCGGTGTCATTTGACTTCCTTCCTCCCTCCCGGGAGCAACGCAGACCCCACCAGTTGGTAAAGTCTAATAAGGCTACAGGATTATGATTCGTTTTGCACTTCGAGACCCCCAACCACTCCCCCAAAAATGAAAACACAGTGACACGGGATTTTAGTTTAAGTTATTGGGCAAATTTAGGCCACAACTTTATTGAATACAGAATATGAGTGGTATTGGTTTAGGCATTGGAATCATCTAAACTATATCAGACTCCCACCTGCATCTCGGGGAATCTGATAAAAGGGTGAAACACCGCCAGAGGGAGCCCCGCTAATGCAAACCGACTTAAGCTCACCCCCGGTGCCCCTGTGGGGTCCTGGTATAGCCCTAGCCCTCTACCGCGGGGTTTCAGACAAGACCCAGGCCAACCCCTGATTCCTTTAATGGAACACCCTTGAGCTTGGAGGGGCAGGTGATGGCCGCACCTCCCCTCCCTACACATTGCTGATCCAATGCCTAACTGCCAAACTTTACAAAGTTGTGACGATTGCTACGCGGTAGGCGAAAACCAAATGGCTCTGCCAATCTGCCAGATGGGAAAAATTCCTACCAGGCCCCCATTGCAAAACAGGCAACCAACAACATCCATAGCAAGGCCAACACACCAGATAAAGGGCGGGTAGGCGGGTGAAGGCAAAGAGGTCTAGCAAACATTGTGCAGGGATTAAATAATGTTTCGCAGCCACACCCCCGAGCCAAGCCATTGGCTTTAGGGACCAAGTGACTGTGAAACGACCAACCAGAGTGGAGCAGGGCATAGCTCTGCCCACACCAGGAGGTGGGAGATGCCTGAGGACCCGAGCACAATGCGTACCCTCCTTGAAGAGGATAAGATTTGCAAGATTATTATTTGTTATTTGGTCCACTTGTAAATGATCTAAGGTATCTGGGTCTATGATCAAGGTGTGTGAGAGACTGGAGGTGGTGTTCAGACACCAGAAATGGAGGGCTCCATATATAAAGAGGAGAGGGAAAAAAGCACACTTAACTAGTTTAAAAAGCAATCGCCACCAAAATTTGGCTTGTATTAGACAACACATCAAAAACACAATATGTACCATAAGAAGAAAAGCATGATATTTATTCATGAATTCAGTTGTGACAATCTTCTATTGATTTTGGATTTCTAAGCTACCCGTTTCCAGAAGATGACATTCAACACTTAAAAAATTATATATATATATATATATATATATATATATATATATATAATAAATATTGGGAGGAGGGGAGGAAGTTAGCCACGATGAGAACATATGAAATTAACTTGCACAGAACCAGACTTTGGGTTCTCCTAAGTAAGTATTGTCTCCAGGGTTTAAGATTGTGAAAATTCCCAGCCCCATCTGGAAATGCCAGCGACATCAAAGCAAAGTTTGCCATACTTTTTGAATATACTGTTTGAATTACTTTTCAACTTTGAAATTCGAGGACCTTAGCAGGAGCAGAGCTAACCTTTTGGTTAAGAATTGCTTTACACTGGTGTCTCAAGTTTCTACAGTGTAAGAAACCATATTGATAATCTTGGCATTTTAGTATAATTAGATTAGAGCTTTGACTCCATTAGACCTCATTTAAAATTGCCCGGCCTAATCCATTACAACTCAGCTGTCTAAAGGCTGACAATGCAAAGGCATCTCAGACATGGCACATTAAATTGGTCAATGTGCTTCCTGGCTGCAAGCAAGAACAGAGCAAAGATTAAGAACCGTTTACCTTGAAATGTAGCGTTTTGATGTGGAAACTATGCAAATAAGTTCTCTTACAAAATATTAGCAAAACACCCACCAAATCATGGGGATTTCTACGTTAATAGTGCTATAAAGATGCTATAAAGATGAATGCAGGTGGCGCTGTGGTCTAAAGCACTGAGCCTCTGGGGCTCGCTGATCAGAAGGTGGACGGTTCAAATCCCCATGACAGGGTGAGCTCCCGTTGCTCTGTTCCAGCCCATGCCAACCTAGTAGTTCGAAAGCACGACAGTGCAAGCAGATAAATAGGTACCAGAACTGTGGGGAGGTAAATGGTATTTCCATGCGCTTTGGCTTCTGTCACAATGCTCCATTGCACTGGAAGCGGTTTAGTCATGCTGGCCACATGACCTGGAAAGCTGTCTGTGGACAAACGCTGGCTCCCTCAGCCTGAAAGCAAGATGAGCGTCACAACCTCATAGTCGCCTTTGACTGGACGTAACCATCCGGGGGTCCTTTACCTTTACCTTTACCTAAGTATGGGCTATGCTGAATGCCAGCCACATTATTGTAACTAGGCATAGGAGCTCCAATATAATGGAGGCGGCTGGGCCCCCAGAAAGCTGTTGGGCATTTCCATTTAAATGGGGTTTGTGTGCTGCATCTTGTGATCAGTTATGTCGGGTGGTTCTTACCTTCCCCCCAATCTTTTATTCAAGTTGGCACACCAGACGTATCTTACCTAGAACAATCAGAATACATACAGAACACAGTCTTTTGGTAGTTGTTGTTGTTTAGTCATTTAGTCATGTCCGACTCTTCGTGACCCCATGGACCACAGCATGCCATGCACTCCTGTCTTCCACTGCCTCCCGCAGTTTGGTCAAACTCATGCTGGTAGCTTCGAGAACACTATCCAACCATCTCGTCTTCTGTCGTCCCCTTCTCCTTGTCCCCTTCTCTTTCCCAACATCAGGGTCTTTTCCAGGGATTCTTCTCTTCTCATGAGGTGGCCAAACTATTGGAGCGTCAGCTTCAGAACCCATAAACAATTCTGCATACTTGAGGTTAACCCTTAGGATCCCATACCCAATTAACTGTCTCAGAAAGCTTCACTTCACTTTTACTTCCTCCCTTTCTCTGTTCCTTGTGCCCCTTCTCATAGCTTCATCAGCATTCTTTTGACAAGACACCTCTTTAGGTACCTCCAGATTGCACAGATTAAAAGATAATGATAAGACGAGATCTATCTAAGTTTATTTATTTCAACAATGCATAGGCCTCTTGACATTGTCATTCCTATGTAATGTGAAGCTACAAGCTTGCTGTTTAACCTGGTGTCAGTCTCTGCCTTTCAGCCAAAACAACCTCACATGGTTCTTGTGAAGAATAAATGAGGAGGGGGGAGAACCACCTTGAGTTTCTTGGAGAAAAATGTGGGATATCAATGCAACACAAAAACTAAAGGACTGTGCCAAATGCTAGTCCTACTCTGGAAATACCTGTTGAAATTATATGACTCAATTAAGTCAATTAATTTCAGTGTGTCTATACTGATTAAGATTTAGATGACTACAACACATAACCTGTTAAAATTATTTTTTAAAAAAAATCAGGTTGGTTTTTTTTTTTAAAAAAATGGGTGCTGGAATTTTAAATTATTATTTTTTTTAGAAGACTTCACTTTCTTTATACATAAGCAGTGTTTTAAAAGGGCAGGTGTGCCACATCACAAAAAGATAGTTACAAGTGCCCAGAATAGTGTGAGCTGCAAAATAAAATATGACAGCACAATGATCTTCCTCTGTACTTTATGAAATTCAATATTTTACAGCCCCAAACTGCAAAGTCTAGCATGGCTGCCACTGAAAATATTAAAATATGACTACCATATATAGCAATAAATGTTGGTATTGTTGAAATAATAATAAAAAGCTTTATGGCTAAAATACCAGCTTTAACATTCAGAAAGATGTCAAGTGTTTGAAATGTATATTGAGATGTGGCAGGTAAAGAAGGATTGTTTTAGGGCAGCTGCCTGATGTTAGGAAAGATTGAGGGCACAAGGAGAAGGGGATGACAGAGGATGAGATGGTTGGACAGTGTTCTCGAAGCTATCAGGATGAGTTTGACGAAACTGCAGGAGGCAGTCTAAGACAGGAGTGCCTGGCGTGCTCTGATCCATGGGGTCACAAAGAGTCGGACACGACTAAACAACTAAACAACAACAAATGTGTGTGGTAGCCCCAACTAGGGCTGGGTGATATCTGGTTTTCAACATCGTGCTATATCACCAGCTACATATCGCAATTGTACCAGTATATCATGATGTAGAGGCATTGGCTGGTTTCACGATTTTTCCCACGTCATGATTTTTGGCAGCGTCTGTTCATGTGATTCGCTGCCCTCAGCAGGGGGCAAGGGAAAACTGAGCCAGCAGAGTTAACAGGGGCTTCAGGAATTGAGAGAAACATTGGCTGGCTTCACGGTTTTCCCCCATACAGTCATACCTCGGGTTACAGACGCTTCAGGTTGCGTTTTTTCAAGTTACAGACCCGCCGAAACCCAGAGGTACTGAAATGGGCTACTTCTGGGTTTTGGCCATCGCGCATGCGCAGAAGCGCTAAAATCACACTTTGTGCATGCGCAGAAGGCGAAATCTCAATCTGCGTGTGTGCAGACATGCCACTGCAGGTTGCGAACATGCCTCCTGCATGGATCATGTTCGCAACCCGAGTGTCTACTGTATTGTGACTTTTTTGCATAGTACACACGCACACACCATTATTTGTGATATGTTGCCAGGTCAAAAATTATAAAACCGAGAGGTGTGTTGCAGATCAAGTCATTTTGTAGAGCAGGGGTGGCCAACTCCCAAGAGACTGCAATCTACTTAAAGGGGTTCAGTTCAAAGTTGTTGAGTTTTTTTCAGGCAGGAGGAAAGCCCATTTTGGGGGGGTACTGGGCAAAATTGTTGAGCTTCTTGTGGGGAGGAGGAGCCAGTGATCTACCACGGATGTCCAGTGATCTACCGGTAGGTCACGATCTACCTCTTGGACATGCCTGTTGTAGAGGATTCCGCCCAGGACCAATGGCCCCCGGCATTTCTGCTTGCCAAGAAAGCTTGCAAATACTGAGCTGATTCTGATTTGAGATGAGAGAGCTTGCCTATCAGCACCCAAATCAGTGGTTCCAAACCTCCTGTAACATTTAGTCCTCCACATATCATTTGAAACTCCTTTTAAAAACAACAGCTGTGCAATTTGGTTTTTTCTTCTTCTTTCCTTTGGCAAAAGAGTGTGCTTTAATATTTCAACAATGGCACAAATGCTTTATATGCCTTTTTAAACAGAGTCACATCTAGCCTTGATTGCCTCTTGCATCAGCAGGCTGGCATCTGCCTGATGAGACACAATCACATTAGCCAACTTACATACAGAGATGGGAGATTTAGTTACATATTCAGCATAAACCTTTTTTCCTTTCCCTTTTTATGAATATGTAAGGAGAAAACTTGGATATTGGGAATGGAGACAGCAGTGAAGAATTGCCCACTTTAGCGTTAAGCGTGCCTTGAAGTGCATTCTTTTTGCTTCCGTTGGTATTTCAAGAAAACAATGTTTATATACATCAAGGTAATTTTCAGGAGAGTTTTGTGAATGCATTTATTTATACTTTCACAGTGTAAGCACAAAATGCAATACATACACGCCAACAGCCCACCCACAACCCATTTCTGCAAAAGTGTCAGGGCTGAAACCCACATAAGCAGAGTCAATAGGATCTAAACAAATCTGATCACATAGATTGAGCGTCTGTGGCCTGGAGGGGTCACTAAAGCCCCCCTGAAGCTGCCTTAGGTCAGGTTTCAGGCAAGAGCAGGAAGGCTGCTGAAGCTTTAAGTACCATTGACCTAGAGATGTTAGATGAGTCATTGGAAAACAGATCGTCAGGCAGATTCCTTTCAATCTGTCCACTGGACTCCTATCACTGTGCAGTTTCTTGCTACGAGGAATTAAATTTACTACTTGCAGTGCATTAAAAGAAAACATAATGAAAATGATGTATAGATGGCACTTAACACCAACCAAATTGGCTAAAATGTATAGAATAAGAAATAAGGATTGTTGGAAAGGTAAAGAGAAAGAAGGGAATTTCATATGTGATAAAGTCAAGTCATATTGGGAAATGATATATAATGAGTTAAAGAAAATGTGTAAATATACCTTCATCAAAAAACCAGAAGCATTTTTGTTAGGAATGGTAGGTGAAGATATACCAAAGAAATATAAAAAACCGTTTATGTATGCAACTACGGCACCAAGGACTCTTTTAGCCCCAAAATGGAAACAACAAGAAATACCAACGATAGCAGATTGGCAGATGAAGATGATGGACTATGCTGAATTAGCAAAGCTGGCCAGGAAAATCCGAAACCAGTGTGATCAAGTATTCCATTAAAGGCTTGAGTAAATTTATACAATATATTAAGGATCAGTTAACAACATTAGCAGGATTGTAAGATTGTAATCTCTGGGTTATTTGTGGGGCATAGGAATTTGTTCATTTTTAAAAAATATATATATACTCCAGTCCACCACATGGTCTGAGGGATGTTGGACCGGCCCACGGCTGAAAAAGGTTGCTGACCCCTGGTATAGTTACTTATCTCCTTGGCTCGGGAGTCACATAACTCCATACCCTCCAACATTTCTCCAGTGAAAATAAGAACGTATTAAGGAAAAGAGGACTATTCCAGGATCAAATCAGAAACCAGGATGGCTTTTGTGAATCCAGGACTCTCCCTTGAAAATAGGGACACTTGGAAGTATGTCCAACAGATGCGTGGTGGCCAACGTACAGGCCTTTTGGACCATGAAGAAGGAGGAATGCGGACCCTTCATGTATCCCTATTTCCCCGGAACAGTCCTGGATTTACAGAAGCTGCCCTGGTTTCTGATTTGATCTCAGAATGTCCCACTTTTCCTTCTCCTATTTTCATCGGAGAAATGTTGGAGGGTATGAAATCATGGCCCTAGTTAAATCCTCTTTATTTCATGAAAGGGTACAAGATGCTGTCATTCCTGGTGACTGCAATCTTTGATACAGCAGCTGAGCCATGCAAGCCAATTACGGCGTCTGTATTTTGTGAATCAACAACCACAAAGGTTTCTGAACAAACCGAGTGGGCTCCCATTGATGCAATGACTTTAGACCTGTGCCTTGATGATATAATAACACCGGAGAAAAGATTCAAGCTCCTCTTGAAGAAAACAAGGAAATGGGGCTTCACAAGTGTCATTTTCTCTTGTGGGAGTTAATTTGAGGTCCAGGAAGAATCCCATATGATGTTGAAACGTTATGCTGGATGCACGAGACTGGCAGTCAGGGCAAAAAGGCCATTTGATCTGTCATTTCAAAGGAAGCTGAACGAAAAAGAAAGCACACAAGAGCACCAAACAGACAAGGAACCAAAGCCCTCCAACACACAAAACACAGGGAACCACCCACAGCTTTTGACTGCAATATCTGATACCAAGACTTCATTTTGTTCTGAATTATAAATGCAACGTTAAAATATACTTCATCTGTCAGTCGCTTAGATGTTGGCAAATCAACTCTGCCACTCAGAACCATTCTCTCATGTATTCCCTTTTTGTTATAATTTATGGTTATTAGCATTTACTTTAAAAATATTTTTTACATGACATCAGCACAATTGAATTCCTCACCCAGTGCTTTCAGTTGGGCATTTTGCCCCTAGTACAATTCATAGCTCCTTGTTTTAGTGCAGTAATTCATATTAGTTTAACATTTGCCATTTGGGACTTTGTTCTTACAATCAACTGTCATCAGCATCAATGCAGAAACTTGGATATTAAACACACACACAAGCGCACACGCAAACAAACAAACAATTTGCACAAAACAATTTGGATCTCTACTTATCACCACCATAATGTGTGTGTGTGTGTGTGTGTGTGTGTGTGTGTGTGTGTCTTTGTGTGTGTGACGTGGATGGCGCTGTGGTCTGAACCACTGCTGATCAGAAGGTTGGTGGTTCAAATCCCCGTGATGGGGTGAGCTCCCATTGCTCTGTCCCAGCTCCTGCCAACCTAGCAGCTCAAAAGCACACCAGTGCAAGTAGATAAATAGGCACCACTGTGGTGGGAAGGTAAACGGTGTTTCTGTGCACTCTGGCACTCATCACGGTGTTTCGTTGTGCCAGAAGCAGTTTAGCCATGCTGGCCACATGACCCAGAAAACTGTCTGGGGACAAACGCAACTCCTTCCGCCTGAAAGCGAGATGAGCGCTGCAACCCCATAGCCGCCGTTGACTGGACTTAACTGTCCAGGGGTCCTTTACCTTCTTTTTTTTACCATATATATATATATATATATATATATATATATATACACACACATACACATATATGGTAAAAAAGTGTGTGTGCATATATACTATAGATAGATGATAGATGATAGATAGATAGATAGATATAGCATATATGTGTGTGTGTGTGTGTGTGGTAATATATATATATATATATATATATATATATATATATATATATATGGACTATTCTATGTTTTCTTTCATGTTGTAATGGTGCAGTGAAGCATGTCATAAACTATTATGGCACAGAACATAGAAAGAAATGGTGAAATAAGTATTACAAGGTCACATATCATGTTGGAAACTCACACAAAAGAGCACTCTCTTTGGCCAGTCAGTACTATACATTTACAGCAGCATTAGACGACTTTAAAATATCATGATGTCCTAGGGTTGCGATATTTCAAAAGTAAAATTCCTGCTACCCGCAAAACTGTTGAGCGTTTTTGGGGAAACTGAGTTGGCTCTCGCGTTTTTATACCCAAAGACCAGGACATGTCAGGAATTTTCCTAATGTATTGGAAGCCTATGATTTCCCCCAAAGAATTCTGGGAGCTTTAGTTTAAGGGTGCTGAGCATTGTTAGGAGACCCCTATTCTCCCCACAGAGTTACAGTTCTCAGAGTGGCTTAAAAACAAATTCCCCTTTTGTTGCTTTGTGAGGGGAATTAGGCTGAGACACTTTGAACTGAGCCCAGAAGATAGGAGGGAGTTAATAGACATAAGCCACTGGAATGCACCCACTTAAAATGGATGAATTTGGAACATCCTTTGAGCATCCTTTTAATTATTACTTAAAAAAAAAAATTAACTCAATACCATACAAAATATAGGGGGTGTCCACCCATCATGAATATCAGCTTTCAAAGCACACATTTTGTGCACCATCTATTTGTAGAGTATCGGGCACCAGAGCAATTAACAACCCATTTGTCTTCCTTGCACATCCACCCAGCTTGAAATTCATTATAAGTACAACAATATTGGTTTTGTTAATTTGTGGGCTGCACTTTGTTTCAATCCCTTTTAATTAACTCTTTATTGAAGGCTTTTAAAAAGTACAATAAAGAAAATTATTCTTGGCAGAACAGGGTTTTATGCAGAGAGCACTGTCCATTTGGAACCCACATAGAACATCCGGTTGCTTATTTATTTATTCCATTTATTTATATCCCATCTTTTCCCCCAACAAGCTCAATGTGGTGCACATAATTCTCCTCCTCTCCATTTTGTCCTCACAACAACCCTGTAACATAGGTTTTGCTGAGAGATGGGGAACGGCCCAAGGCCACATGGCTGAAATCCATACAGCAATTAAGAATGAACAGACACAGAATCATTATCACTAAAAACAAAGATGAAACCAATAATGTGTTAAAAATGAGTATTTGTAAAAGGAAAATGGCTTTCTAAATAATAATAATAATAATAATAATAATAATAATAATAATTCTATTATTTATATCCCACCCATCTGGTTGGGTTTCCCCAGCCACTCTGGGCAGCTTGCAGAAAAATATAAAAACATAATAAAACAACAAGCATTAAAAACTTCCCAATACAGGGCTGCCTTCAGATGTCTTCTAAAAGCTGTGTAGTTCATCTCCTTGACATCTGATAGGATGTTTATCAGGTGTGTGCAGATCTGTGTTGAAAAGAAGTGTTCAAAAAGGAAACTTGAATGTCTGGTCACTGAGAAGAAACTGAAGGATAAACAATTGCAATGACTATCCAGCTGCTGAAAGTAAAATGGAAGATAAAACTGTCTTTTGACAGATTCATTCCCACCTACCTGAGGTTCAAAGCTTTAGATGAGGGTTTGCGTAGAGGGAGATAGGGGAAAATAATGCTAAACCGGTTCTGGATCAAAGCCACAGATTAATAGTGAGTGGTTGGTTCACACGGAAATCAACTGTGAAAGGACACAAAGTAAGTAACAAAGGTTATGAAAAAACCCTGAAATCCAGAAGAAAGGGGCAGAAGCAGCAGTATTGTTACAGGTTGGAGCATGTATCATGTGACTCACAAATAAGTAAGAAATGTAGGATCTCCACAGACAGCTTATATTGACCACTAATTCCTTAAAATGATTTTGCAGTGGTACCTCGTTTTTTTAACGTAATCCATTCTGGAAGACCGTTTGACTTCCGAAACGTTCGAAAACTGAGGCACAAAGGGCGGTCTGCCAATTCAATAGAGAAAATCGTGAAAAACAACAGATACACGCAGTGGAAGCCATTCAAGGCACCTTCGAAAACGGAAGCATTTACTTCCACTTTTCTGGTGTCTGAAAACCGAAACCTTCGGCAACAGAGATGTCTGAAAACCAAGGTACCACTGTATAATCTGATGCTATGTTTATTTTTATTTTTTTGTGGAGACTGTATCAAGCTTGATTTAATAAAAAATTAAGAAAACAAATATGCAAGAAACAACAATACTATAAAAAATAATGTTGTTCAGTGTTCCAGCCCACCAGTCACAAACCCTTCCATTTTTTTCTGGTCTACTTTCAACCTCTAAGAGATACCAAACATTCTGTGGCTACCGAGCATGCTCAGTCCTCACTGAGCTCTTCTGCAGCGTTTAAATTTTTTGCCTCTGCAAAACTTCTTCCATGCAAGCATGCCGATACCTCAGTGGCCCCATTTCGCCTCCAATCCTATCAAGCACTCACCTGCTGAGTTTGCTATTAGCGTGAGTGATAACGACGGCATGCTGCTTTGGGTACCACTTTGGTAGCAGAGAATGCCATTTATACCCTTTAAATAAGAGAGAGTAAAATAAAGCGAACATTTCTTTGATGCCTTAAGATGCCTAGGGACAGTTGCAATCCAAATGGAGTGAGATGATTTCCTCTGTATAGGACAGATCTCATGTCAAAGAAGCCCAGCTTTTCTGCTTCACTTTCTTTGCTAGTATCTGCCAGAAGATTTACACCACAAACAAACACCATACCCATGACAATTCTAATTAAATGCATACAGGCTGATTAAGAGAGCAGTTGCACCTTCACATTTTCCCAGATTATGGCAATAACTTCTGGGTCAGGTGTTTTCTATTAATAATTAAGTCAACACGGAGTAAATAATAATTCAAAGCTTCTCATTTGCTCAATGTGCTTCAGCACTCATTGCTCTCCATCATGAAACATTTGCAAACATTCGGTGCATCTGTTGAGTCATTTCAACCAGACAGCTGAAATCTGTGTTTATTACCAAAGTAGTTTTCAAGATCTGTGAAGTCGCTGAAAATTCTTGCCATTGAGAAGTGCAGTGTAGGTTGTGGTGGTTGTTTGACTATAACATTAATGAACAGTTTGAACTTCTGTTTATTCTTTTCCTGAATACAAACTGCAAGAATACAAAGCAAAAATGCAGTAGAAACCAACAACCACAGACACACCTTAACACTTTACACACCATTGTGCATGGCTCTACAGAAAGGTTGCATTAATGTATATTTTGGTGTTCCAGTGACACGTAATGTCCCAATACCCACGAGAGATTCTCTCAAAAATAAAGTACAGTGGTACTTTGGTTCTCAGACGCCTTGGTACTCAAACACCTTGGTTGTAAAAGTGGTTTGAACCTGATATATATGCTGCCTTCCTCAACCTGTATGAATGTGGGGCGGGGGGAGGAGTTTCCTTCAGCATTAACTGAGGTAACATTTCTCAAAGGAGAGTATTTTCTGAGAAATATTCTGTCAATTTTTGTTTCTGGACCCCTAATGAAGAATTTGCTCCCTTAAAGAATAATCGGCAAAACCTTTCTACCGTCAATTTTGCCAGGCTGGATAATTTTGGGAGACCATAATCATCATCGTCGTCATAATCATTTGTTCTGAATGTTTTTAAAAATATTTTAAACATGTCTCACTTTTATTTTTAGTTGCATTGTTTTATCACTGATGTGTTTGCCACCCTGGACTCCTCTGGGAGGAAGGAAGGGACATAAATTTGTGTATTGGGATCTGTATTGGGATGGTTTGAAAGATTGCTTAACTGTTTTATTGCTTGGGTATTTGTGTTGCTGGAGTCCTTTGGGAGAAGAGGTGGGATATAAATTTAATTAATTCAATAAGAATAATAACTACTACCATCAAGCAGTATGTAAATTTTGTGAATTAAAATTTAAAATTAACTGATGCTATTATTTACCCAAATTTGTGTATGATCAGAGGATTCCACTGAGCTCATAAATAAAGGAGTGGAAGACACTATCAATTTGGGCAAGACTTTTTGCTTCTCATAGATCATGAGGAGAATTGAAATTGAGATGTTGGGGGGGGGCAAAAATGCTTTCAAAATAAAGTAAAATATAACAAAATAAAACAAAGAATAGCTTGTTGAAAAACTGTTATTGGGTTCACCTCCCCTCAACATTCCTTGGCTGTTTTGTCCAAGAAGGAATTGTCAAATTCACATATTGTTTTTAGAATAATTTGATGGCAGCTGTATCATCAGTAGGTTTCTTCCCACCAAAGGCAAGGAATAACTTGCAATGCAATATCCTTTCCCTGCCAACATTTAATCTGAACAAGGCTTGTTATCCTTCCACAGCTCTTTGCTCTGATAAGGCTGGATATTCCCAGTGGGGCTTTTATTTTTATTTTTAAGTATGCCAAAATGTACTTTGCATGGCTCACATGTCGGATGTGGCAATTTGCAGCAAGGCAAGGGACAGAGGAACTATTCCTCCTGGAGGTGTTTGTAGCGTTTGATGAAACTGGCACAATATGGTTCAGAGATGAAAAACCAGGCACTTTTCTGTATCTTGAAGAATAGCTCTTGCTTCAGGAATTAATCACAGCAGGGAAGGAGGTTCTCCATTGGTTTCAAATGATAGTCTCAAGATCCTGTCCTGAAAATAGATTCCAAAACACATTTAAAGCTATACTCACAGGGCATGAGCTAGTTAGTCCCTGTGTGAGTCCAGCACTGCACGTCCCATAGAAGTGGATGGGGAGAAGGGAGGCACACACAAACCATTCCCCACAATGGTCTGCCTGGATGGTTGCACTGAAGGGAAAGGGAGAAAGCAGGTCTATAGGAATCTCCACAGAGACTGAGATTACAACAGAACAGGACAAACTTATCCCCTTGCCCAATATAAGCTAAACAAGCTACAGTGGTACCTCGGGTTAAGAACTTAATTCGTTCCGGAGGTCCGTTCTTAACCTGAAACTGTTCTTAACCTGAAGCACCACTTTAGCTAATGGGGCCTCCCACTGCTGCCGCGCCGCCGGAGCACAATTTCTGTTCTCATCCTGAAGCAAAGTTCTTAACCTGAAGTATTATTTCTGGGTTAGCAGAGTCTGTAACCTGAAGCGTATGTAATCCGAGGTACCACTGTATAGCTTAGGGCCCCACTCTCTTGGGGCCCCCAAAAACTTTAAAGAAAAAAAACAAAAACCTGGATGTACATTTCCAAAATATAAGATTAAAAACAAATAAAATAAAACCTACATACAGCAACAGTGTGTTGTGTTGTGTTGTGTTGTGTTGTGTTGTGTTGTGTTGTCTCCTATGATGTAAGTAATGGGCCCTGTCTGCTAGACTGCTCCCTAAAATATCACTGGTTTGCTCATTTCTATATATAGGGTGCCTACATTCTGCATGGATTGGTTGCATGGCAACATGTGCAAATGGCTTTAAATACCTATTAGCTCCATAAATTAACATATAGCCTATATTCAACACAAAAACAGTGATAATTTGTTGTTGACAAAGGACAGCTGGACATATAAAGGGCCCCATTACCTTCAGTAGCTTAAGGCCTCATCAAACCTAAATCCGGCCCTGCCCATCCCCTCTGAGAACTGGGGTGGAATGGAGCTTAATTCAGCCCTAGCTGCAGAGTACCTTCCAGGCCATAATACATGTGATGTTGTGACACCAGGACGTATTTGGTTTGTTGGTTCCCAGCTGCATACGCCTGTTATAGCTAAGCACATCGTGATATCATAATGCGTCATATTTCCCAGTCCTCACCAAAATCAGCCAATGACGAGAAGCAGGGCGGAAGCAATGTGATGTCAAGGAGGTGGACACATGCTTTCAGAACTTGCAGAGCAGGGAATGCTAGTAGAGTAACTGGAATAAAGCAGACAGCATCCGGAGAGGGGGGAAACTGAGGATAGTTAATGAGGTAAAGTGAACAAGAACAGCATATAAATTATTATTTATTTATTTATTTATATTATTAATTGAATTTATCTACTGCCCTGTACCCGGAGGTCTCAGTGCGGTTCACAGAACAAAATGAAAATACAAAACCACAAAATATATAATAAAACAACAACAACAACAACCCAATAACACCCCCCCACACAAACCCTCCCCCCCACATTTCAAAAGGGCAAAGGATGTCAGTCAGATCAACCAAAGGCCTGGTTAAAAAGGAATGTTTTTGCCTGGTGCCTAAACTAAAGATATACAGTCGTACCTTGGATATCGAACACCCTGGAACTTGGACGTTTTGACTCCGAAACGCCACAAACCCAGAAGTGATTGTTTCAGTTTGCAAACGTTCTTTTGGAACCTGAACGTCCAGTGGGGCTTCTGTGGCTTCTGATTGGCTCAGGAGCTTCCTGCAAGCATTCAGAAGCTGTGATTTGGTTTTCAAATGTTTTGGAAGTCGAACGGACTTCCGGAACGGATTCTGTTTGACTTCCAAGGTACGACTGTATACTGAAGGCACCGGGCAAACTTGAGGATGACTTAAATGACTTGAGGATAAATATACAGAGGGATCTGTCTTATTTACAGGCCATTTACAGGCAAAAAACTCAACTTCTCACCAACAGCTAGCTACAGAGGTGCCGACTTGAGAGAAGATTGGGGTGTGTGAGGGTAAGAAGAAGAAGAAGAGTTTGGATTTGATATCCTGCTTTATCACTACCCGAAGGAGTCTCAAAGCGGCTAACATTCTCCTTTCCCTTCCTCCCCCACAACAAACACTCTGTGAGGTGAGTGGGGCTGAGAGATTTCAGAGAAGTGTGACTAGCCCAAGGTCACCCAGCAGCTGCATGTGGAAGAGCGGGGAAGCGAACCTGGTTCACCAGATTACGAGTCTACCGCTCTTAACCACTACACCACACTGGCTGTCAGATGGAGATGATGTATGCATGATGTGAATTTGATGCAGGGACACAGGGAGGAACCAGGGGGTGGATATGAATGTGGCAACAATGGCTCCTTCTTTCTGCCGCTCGACCTCCTCCTCCTTCTGCCACCACTGGCCCAGAGCTGCTTCCCTGTTCCTTTGCTTCTGTGGCTGCAGAACCCACCAGCCACACTTTGCCACACTCAGCTCCAGAAAAAGGGGAGGAAGAGAAGCAGCTGCCAGCCACTGATGTTGCAATCGGCCCCCTCTGCAAGTGATTTAATTTTCTTTCTTTCTTTTTCATTTCGTTTCACTTTTAATTTGTATATCACCTTTCTATAATACTATAACAAGGCAGTTTACAAGCTGAAGAAAAAAACAAAGTTTGCGCACCTTATAACAATCTGATCTGACACAAAAATGTTGTGAAGAAAGCGTAAGTAAAACATAAACAACTTGTGTCAGATTCACTAGAAGATAGTAATGCACAATACAATTAAATATCGGCAAATGATAATGAAACAGACATTCGCTCTTAGCAATTACAGCAAATAATTTCTAAACTATAATCAATAAAAAACGAAAGCAAGTCACAGTGCATAAATAGCACGATACAAATTGAGAAGCAAAGACATGCAACGTATAAAATTATTTGGGGAGAAATCTCTGGACTCTTCTCTCTTCCCAGCTGCTTTTGATGATTGTTCTCAACATGCCCCCCCCCATATTTTATTGCGGGGGCGAAGGGACCTGGGCTCCTTAAAGTTGGCACCTATGGCTAGCTAGAATCTCCAGCCAATTGACATTTGCTGAAATCCTAGCCAGTTTCTGAATTAACCACTTAAACACGCACTAAACAATCTCTTGTCGCTGTACTTTGAACAGGGAGGAGAAAGCTGCAGAAACAAATGGTTGTCCTTTTTAAAAGCAGACACAAATACTACTTAGATGGGACCAAAGAGCACCTGCAGGGGGACTCACCCCTCCTCTATTCCTCCCAGTAACTATCTTTTTCCTGCATTTGTCTTTTCCATAAGCCTTCAGCTTTCTGTTTTACAGTTGAAGCTAGTTGCCAGCACACCCACCCACCCACACCCTGCATGCAGGGAGACCTGCCTCGTAACTTGTCCTTAAAGTCCAGTCTGCCAAAAGGGTCATGGCACCAAAACAAATGGTACTTGTACGGCTGCAGCGCTCTGAGAACTGGGCTTTTGGGAAATGAAAGGCAGAAAGACCATCAGTTTATGTGTAACTCTTTGGTACATCCCATCTGCCATCCCCCTTTCTGGCTCTTTTGGGAAGTGATGTACATCAAGGGGGAAACCATTAGCTTTTTTGGGGGGGGAGTGTTAGATAACAGTTATGATTTCAGCAATTTGATGCTAAGTTTACCAGGCTACCTTTGATTGTCTCGGCACTAAGCTGCTGTTCTTAAAACTTTTATGCAAATTGCCCATTGAGGTACGGATGACAGATGGTGCTTCCACCTGCTCCCTCTCCCCCAAGTTATGTTAATAACATTACACAGCTCTATAAAACTGCTTAAGCGAACAGATCTCTGGGATTTGTTATTCAGGAGTTGCAGGACAAGAATAATGGTAAAGACTCAGGGTGCAGACATTCCAAAACTCATCTGAAATTGGCCGTGGTATAAAAAGAGCCCCTTCTGCTTTGGAAAAGAAAACAAGAGAACTTCATGGGAAGGTGTTTGTTTGTGGGTTTTTCTTTAATGTATCTCCTTTGCAAGTCTTTAATGGGCTCATCCATCCTAAAGAGGTTTACATGGAAATAATAACTCCTGCTTACTCCAAAGGGAATTACTTCATCACAAGTATGTATAGGATAAGCAGTTCCAGTGTTCCAGGGATAGCCATATTAAACTAAAGTAGTCTGTTCCATGTAATTTATAAATTTTGTCAAAAGGGGGGAAAGGTATACGCACGGCTATTATCAGCTGGAACTTGCTGGAACTCAGTTCCAGGACCTCTCAAATGGGCGCCATTGACATTATAAGAGAACAAGGGAGGAGTTCATTTTGAGTTCTGCCACCTCTTTTATAGAAAAATGGCACTGGGTATACCCATTAAACCCCCCCACAATTGTGGAAGGAATGAGGGCCAGTAAAGCTTTGTTTTTTCTGATTTGGGTTTTAAATTTAGCCCCCAAGCCTAATCCAATAGCCAATCAGTGTGGATCTCCCCTCCTCCCCAAAGCACCAAATCAGGATCCAGACTGAATCTTGTGGCTGGTGCAAAACCTTAGTTATTATCTTCATATTTTTCAAGGTGCATATACACAGCCCATTTTGTTCTACAAAATGTGAGGGGTAATGGTGCCAGAGTGCCATTTTAGAGGTTGTAACTGAGTAATTCTCTTGTGGGGTAGATCACTGGGCACAGAGATACCCCCCTTCACACATACACACACAATTACAAAGTAGCATATGATCAAACAGGTGCATCCATAGATGGCGGCGGAACAAGCCGATCAGGCGCCTAGGGTGGCGCATGTGACCCAGAGGCAATCTGGCAAATATCTTTAGACGACCTTTGTCCTTGCAGTGCTGTGCCTCTATTCACTGGTCAGCAAGCACTACTTTGCTGGACCCCGATAAAAAAAAACCCCCCACAACCTTCTATTTTCCTTAAGTGCATCAGGAATTTAATCCATAGTGTTCTGTGTCAATAAATCAATGTGGGTTGGGTGGTGATGGAGTCCTTTTGGTCCATATTTGTCGGGGGGGGGGGGGTGTTGCTTAAAAAGATATGGGCAAAATAGCAGAACATCAGCTATTTGCCCAGGTATACATAATACCGATATAAAATATGGCAACAATAAAAGAGCAAGGAGATTGATGGCCATTTCTGCATAGGAAAGACAGACTATTTTACAGGAGAGGAAAACAGCTCCTCAGCAACTTTGAAAATGCAGAATTGATTGCTATGCATCCTGGCATTTTTGTTTCATTCCCTTTTTGCAACGTGCTTTCTGCAATTGCAATGGACGCAGATGAATCAATATTTGATGGGGCTTTGTCGGGGGGTAAGGACTCTGCCATGAACTGCAGCTGCAATTTGAAACTGTGCAGAAGACATGAGAAAGCAACACAGACATGTATTTATGAGCATGCTCATGTACACACAGGCATGGGTTGCCGGGGGGGGGGGGAATACTGCCCGAGCTTTGCATTCTCATCTAACAGCCTTTCCTCAGAAATAAATCCAAACAATTTCTTAGCAGAAAGCAACTTCCACATCAAGGCTGCAGGCCAAACAATACTTTGTTATGTGTATGTGTTGGAAAGCACAAGAATGTGGTCAGATGATTCTTGGAAGCCTTCTCTAAGGTGGTTCCACCTGCCAAAAAGGCAAGCCACTGTTGCATTTCAAAAACAGCCTCTTTGGCTGTCAGCTGTCTGCAGAAATAACACGCCGCCCCAATAAAAACCCACAACACATGCATATGGCTTCTTTGGAATGCAACCAGAATGTGTTGGATCAGGAGATAATGGACTGCAGTTCTGATAATTTTATGTGCAGGATGAAATTCAATTCAAATTCAATTCAAACATGCACTGATAAACATGAGCATTGCAATATTGTATCCCTGATCCTTGACCAGTCTTCATCCCTAACATTTGCCTTGAAGCCTCTGGTTGTGGTTGAATAAGCAGGGCAGGATAAGTGGAATGGGCTCTGAGTGTAATTAATCAAACTGCTCAGATACTACGGAGGGGCAGGGAACACAGACGTCCTGAGGAAGGAGGCCTTAAGGCTGCAATTCTTTATACCAGGAATGAGGAACTCATAGCCCACCAAATGTTGCTGGCGTCCAACTCCCACACCAGGGGTCAGCAAGGGTTACTGGGCATGGGCCAGATCACTCCCGCAGAGATCCTCCATGGGCCGGGCCGGCATAGCGCAACACCGGAAATCGCATCTGTGCATGTCCGCGGCTCCAGAAATCGCTTTTGCGCATGCCCAGATGCTGAAAATTGCACCTGTGCAGAAGCGATTTTTGGCATTTTCTGGAGCTGCGGAAGAGAGTCCCTGTGCCGGTTTAGTGCAGCGTGCAGGGACTCGCTGAGTGGGCAGTTAGGTTCAGGGGCGGCTCATGGGCCAGTTAAGTGACCCTCATAGCCCGCTTCAGGCCCATGGGTCTTTGGTTGCCGACCTCTGTCCCACACCCTTCGGCCATTTGCCATGCTGGCTAGGGCTGATGGGAGTTGTCTAACAATATTTGGAGGTAACCAGCACAGGACAGGACAGGAGGACAGGACAGGGGAGTCTCCCCTCACTCCACTGCTGCTACATGCTCAGTTAAAGAAGAACTGCAGGCTGTTTCAAACAGCACTTTTGCAAAGTGCTTTAAGATAGCTCCCAGGTTTCTGCTTCAGGCTGAAGCCCAGTGCTAGCAATCCAATGCAATGCAATTCTTGATTGAATCACCCTTTTGTAGGTAGTTTCCAGGCTTATTAAAGCTGATACGCACAGAAGCAGATGAGGAAGCGAGGCAGTAACAAGAAAGACTATCAAAACAGCACACGGCGTCCTGGAGAGGAGACGATAATTTATAATGGAATCAAAGTCAGTGAGATATGAACAATGTCTTTTCCATCTTACGGACACTTTTATTGGATCTGAAGGAACAGTATATATTGAAAGGAACATTTTAAAGTTATAAACACACACTCTCAAAATCAAATGCACAGGCTGTAAAATCCCTAGGTTCAAATATGCTTGTTATGGGGATTTTTTTTTTTTATTATCCCCCTGATAAGATAGAATTTCCAGTGGAGATGTAAAAGACCATTTCACATTCTAGTCTTGAGAGTAAAGATAGAAGAAAAGTATTCATGTCTATGATCCATTATTACACCTGAAAGTTTTATTTTCTCATTTTTGGAAGGCTGCTTCTCTCAGAATATTTGTATAGCGCTGCTTCTCTTTTCCAGATCCATCTTTTGCACAAGTGTTAATAATGTAGGTGGCTTATAAGTGAAGGGGGGACAGCATACCAATGCCACCACTGAAAAGGCTCTGTCCTTGATGGCCTAACTCCCAATGTGGGGGCATGTGGAGAAGGGCCTGTATAGAAGATATTGCGTCATTCTTCTCAAGGTATGGAGAACTTGTGCTGGCTGGGAGGAATGGCAGTTGGAAACCCAACAACATCTGGTGGGCCACAGGTTCCTCATCTCCCCTCTGCTCAGTAAAATGCTGCTTACACTGATGAAATTAACAACAATACATTTAGTATTGCACATGCACTGCTCAATAGCTTGTCTCTTCAGTTGCTTTCATTGGAACTGATGTTGCGTGTGAAGACCCCTGAGACCTCCCAAAGAAATACACAGTTGACACCAATATTAGTTTAAGGTTATTGGCATAATTTTGGCCACAACTTTATTGATTATGGAATATGAGTGGTTTGCTTAGGCATTGGTTCGACTAGCTGCACCTACACTAGCAGGGCAGCACTGACAACTGGACTCCGGCAGAAGTCAGTAAGGGAAAACATACTGGGGGAGCAGTGGTCCAAACACAGATGCAACCTCATCCCAACATGCTCGCAGGTGCTCTGGCATGGCCCTAACCCTGGAAGGGGATCGGACAAAAGCATGACAAGCCCATGGATTCCTTTAATGGAATACCCTATTGTGCATTGGGAGGGGCAGGTGTGACAACCTCCCCTCCAACACACCTTGAACCAATGCCTAACCGCCAAACTTTACAAAGTTGTGACGATTTGCTAGGCGGCAGGCAAAACCCAAGTGGCACCAGCCAATCAGCCAAATGGGAAAATTCCTACCAGGCCCCTGCCCCAAAAGCAGACGACCCACGATGGCATAGCAAGGTCATAGCAAGACCCTAAATATAAGGAGGGTGGGCGGGTGATCCAATGCACGAGGAGGTAAGAGGAAGCTTGATGCAACGTGCAACGGTATAAATAGGTCCCCCAGCTGCCAATTTTCGCAACCCCATTGGCCAGAATTACCCCAGCAACCGAGGGACCCAATCAGGTTGTTGTGGCTAGCCAAACACTCTCACCCACACAAACGGTGAAGTCAGTCTTGGTGATCTCACTGCAACACGTGCCCTCCGTGATTTACTTCCTACATCCTAATAAACAGCAGGCAAATTGGCCCACTGTACTTCAAAAGAAACTCAGGCCTGGGGCACGGATGTGGCCCTTCAAGCCTATCTTTCTGGCCCTCAAAACTCTCCCTAAGCTATACCATTCAATGGTGTTTCTTCACTCACCAAATGCTTTTGCCAGGCTGGAATATCATACCATCCAACATTTATCTGATGAAAATAGGGATGCCCTAGTTTAACAACAACAACAACAACAACAACAACAACAACAACAACAACAACAACAACATCCTGCCGATTTGACTGGGTTTCCACAGCCAATCTGGGTGGCTTCCAACATATATAGAAACATAATAAAACATTAAACATTTTAAAAAACCTTCCCTGTACAGGGTTACCTTCAGATGTCTTCTAAAGGTTGTATAGTTGACCCCCCTGGCTTGAGGGTCACATAACTTCTTACCCCCCACCAACATTTCTTCAATGAAAATAGGAACATCCTAAGGTTTGTGCCCCACCTTGGGTGAAATATACCTGCATTGAAGGGAGCAGGACTAGATAATGTGAGTGGACCCTTCCAACTCTACAATTCTATGATTCATGAATGCCTCCCAATATTCTGAAGATTTAGAGTTGTGAAGAGCATACACTCCAACATTTCTCTGATGGAAAGAGGGACGTCCTATTCCATAATAATAAATTTACTATTTACACCCCACCTATCTGACTATGTTGCCCTGGCCACCATGGGCAGCTTCCAACATATATAAAAACATAATAAAACATTAAACATTTTTTTAAAAAAAACACTTCCCTACACAGGGCTTCCTTCAGATGACATGGGGGTTGGATAACTCCATGCTCTCCAATATTTATCTGATGAAAATAGGGATGTGGGTGGCACTGTGGTCTAAACCACTGAGCCTTGGGCTTGCCGATTGGAAGGTCGGCGGTTCGAATCCCCATGACGGGGTGAGGTCCCGTTGCTCTGTCCCAGCTCCTGCCAACCTAGCAGTTCGAAAGCGCATCAAAGTGCAAGTCAGTAAATAGGTTCCACTCCAGTGGGAAGGTAAATGGCATTTCTGTACGCTGCTCTGGTTTCGCCAGAAGCGGCTTAGTCATGCTGGCCACATGACCCAGAAAAAATGTCTGTGGACAAACATCGGCTCCCTCAGCCAGTAAAGCAAGATGAGTGCTGCAACCCCAGAGTCATTTTCGACTAGACTTAACTGTCAGGGGTCCTTTACCTTTACCTTTTTAAGGAAATGTGGGATGTTCCTGGATCAAATCAGAAACTGGGACAGCTTCTGTAAATCCTGGACTGTCCATGGAAAAAGGGATATTTGGAGGGTCTGGAATATGTCCCGGCACTCTGATAATGCCTCTTACTTGTCTGGATGGAGGCCAGAGAAAGATGTGTGAAGAAACTAGCGTACTGGTCAAAGGTGAAATTTATACCACTGCTCCACACAGTTTTGCTTCTGGCCCACCCACTACTGGCATGTGACCCTTGCGAAGGCTGCCCCACAGGGAATGTGGGTCACAGGCTGGAAAATGTTCCCCACGCCTGAAAAAGAATTCTGCCAAAAACAAAAGAACGCAGTCCTAAAATGATGAACACGTAATCCCCACCACCACCACCAAATAAAAGAACATAGAAATAGCATATCCTGGCTCTCAGAAATCACCCAGCACAACTTGTTAACACCTAAGGTATGAAACTACTTCAAGTGCTCTTTTCAATATCCCAAATCTGGTTGTACAGGAAAAATGTATCTGTGGGGCAAGATTGGTTTTGACAGCTAAGAAGTAGAAGCTTGCATGTGCAAAATAAACTAAAAATAATAATAATCTGAGGATTTCAGACATATGCTAATGTGCAAAGACATCTAAAGCAATAACCATCGCATCTATATTGTCAAGACAAACTTGAGGAGAACAGGCTTTCAGCATATTGCTGCCACTTGTGTACATCTGCAAGGGACCCTGTACTTTTTTATATAGAGAGAGTCGGTGTGCAGCTCTGTGTGGAAAAGCTAAACATGTCCATTTATGACTGCTATGGCCTTGGAAAACAGAACCAACTGCCTAATTGACAGAGCAATGTTTTTTATACTCAGGATGCAGCAGCGGATGTTTACCTGACCTCTCATCATATACGTCACTGTGTCAGCAGGGAGAAGGCCAAGGTGCCATTGAAATACAAAGGTAAAGGGAAAGGGACCCCTGACCATTAGGTCCAGTCGTTGCCAGCTCTGGGGTTGCAGCACTCATCGCGCTTTATTGGCCGAGGGAGCCAGCGTACAGCTTCTGGGTCATGTGGCCAGCATGACTAAGCTGTTTCTGGCGAACCACAGCAGTGCACAGAAACACCGTTTACCTTCCTGCCGGAGCAGTACCAATTTATCTATTTGCACTTTGAAGTGCTTTGGAACTGCTAGGTTGGCAGGAGCAGGGACCAAGCAATGGGAGCTCACCCCGTTATGAGGATTTGAACCGCAACCTTCTGATTGGCAAGTCCTAAGCTCAGTGGTTTAACCCACAGTGCCACCCATGTCCCAAGAGGTGCATAAAAAAGGTAAAGTACCCCTGGACGGTTAAGTCCAGTCAAAGGCAACTATGGGGTTGCAGGGCTCATCTCGCTTTCAGGCCGAGGGAGCCGACGTTTGTCCACAGACAGCTTTCTGGGTCATGTGGCCAGCATGACTAAACCGCTTCTGGCGCAATGGAATACGGTGACATAAACCAGAGCGCACGGAAACACCGTTTACCTTCCCACCGCAAGGATACCTATTTATTTACTTGCACTGGCATCCATTCAAACTGCTAGGTTGGTAGGAGCTGGGACAGAACAATAGGAGCTCATCCCGTTGTGGGGATTCAAACCGCTGACCCTCTGATCGGCAAGCCAAAGAGTAGACCACAGCGCCACCTGCATCCGTGAGAGGTGCATATGCTGTAGTGGAGCCAATTTAAGGACACCCACCAGTGTGTTCACATCATCCTGACCTTGCTGCCGCCATACCCCTCCTCTCATTGGTACACTGCAATGATGCAGGTATTGGAAGGTCAGGTAAGTGCTAACACCCCACCAAAAGTCAGTATGAGACACTAGGTGGTTCATTAACTGTGCATGCAATTTTTATATTTGCCTGAAAAGTGGTTTGTTGGATAACCAGCCTCATATAACCAACATACTTATGTCTAATTAATGCATGAAGGGGTCAATGTCATAGAGTAAGCTGTCATGCCAGTCTTATCTAGGTCAGTGTCCCTCACTTTAGGAGAAAATTAATCTAGCCTATTGTTCCCTCAGTCTATCATGTGAACTCCTGCATGTAAAGAGGTCTGGGCTGGTTGCTCTAAGCTCAGACCCCATGGCGTTTTACAAACGATTATCATGTTCCTGTACCAATAATTTAGAAATTTTCACCAGTGTAAAAAAAGCCAATTTTACTGCCAGTGCTATTTTTTTTTTAGAAAAAGAGGTGCCAGGTTTTTTTTCTAGAAAAAGTGGTGCTGGAACTCACCATGAATATCTCCTATGTTCTCTTTTAATGGCAACTGAGTTCTGGTGAGTCTAGCCTGAAAAAGCACTATTACTGCCTGTGATTTCAGAATGCTGTATGAGAAAGCCCATAAATCTGACCTTTGGAGAGTTTGTAAGTAAACCATTTTAAACTTACCAAACATGTAGTCTTTTTCCATGCTAGGGAAGTGAAAACCTTTTGAAAGAACTCACAAGGGCATAATTTAAAGGTTTAACAGCCCATATCTCCACATTTTGCTGCATGTTTCATGATTTTAATTCTCTGCTGGGGTTCTTTCAGTAGTACTTGCCGCAAACCTGGATCTTGGCATCCAAGAATTCTCCTTTTGATATCTATTTTTTCCTTGCCAACCAACAGAAGTAAACAAGGAACAGCCTCACATCAGGTGTGTTTTAGTGCAAGTTGCCAATAAAACGACATATTCTGTCACTTCCTGCCATTCAGTGTTTTAATTGGTGCATTATTATCCACACAACAGTAAATATGCAGATATGAAAGAGTGGGACACATTTAAATGCAATATTACAACAAAGTATTTCACTTTTGCTTCAGTGCTCATGAAAATGTAAGCCACAATTTTGTTTCAGATCATTTTGTTGTTTGTATATAAGCAGCAGGATAATTTGCTGTGTTTTGCCAAGTTTGATGATAAAGTCAAGTACCCATTCTTCGTAATGTAATATCACAATCCAGATTTCCGCTAACACTTGTGAAAATTTAAGTTAGGAGAATTTTGCTGCTGGCATCGCCCCCCCCCCCATTCTTCAGTTCTAAGTAATAATAAAAATAATAATAGCTAGCATAATCTGATATGATCTTTTGCCAAGACTGATGCTAACCTAACAATATAAAAATCTTTATTAAATTGGTTGTTTTGCTGCAACAAGCTAACCCATTTATTTTTTTCCAAGATCTGGCGGAAAAAGCTTTCCTTGACAGATGACAAACTATGGGAATTAGAAATGGCAATTAGATCATCATGATATCTAATTTTACCTGTAAGTGACTGCAGTCTTCAGAAAATACAATATTTTATGCAACATTAATATACATTGTGGAATGATATCTGAGGGAAAAAATCATATTGAGATTTCTTTTTGATTTACTGAAAGCCTCATCAGTAATCCTCAAGCATAGGGATTGAACCCATAAACTTCTGCATGCAAAGCAAAATAAGTTCTTTTTCAAACAACAACATTTTACCACTATGTTACATAAACAAAGTCATCAAAAGCTTTAAACTATGATCAAACACAACCCCAGCCTGTGGTGTTGTATTTGGGAGTCTGTAGTCTCTTCCTCTTTTTTGACGATCACTCATAGCTGAGTAAGATTGCCTTTCATGAACATGGAAGTCCATGTTCCAAGTCCATGGGAGTGTGTAGTAGAAGTGACTGAAGTGGTCAAAACAGTCTCTTTGCCAAACCTGTTAAGTATCTTCTTTTACATGTCTAAAGAGTTGGTCAGGTGTGTTGTCATGGAGGGTGGGGAAGGAACTAGTTAGTGATGTTTCCAGAAGGAGGAGGCAGGTTGAATCATCCTAGCTGTAGGACAGGGATGTCCAATAGGTCGATCGTGATCAACTGGTTGATCCCCAGGAGGTTCCAGTTGATCACAGTTGATCGTTGGCTCCTTTTCCTTTGCAGAGCATCTGGCCCTGCCCCCTCACCCCATCCTCCATTTTTTCATGGTTATTGGAATGGAAGATGGAGTTTTCGCTGTGAGGCAGATTGTTCAATCTTTTGGTGAGCGACTTTTGACATTTTCCTGTGCATCAGTGGACTTTTTTCCCTAAAAGAAGCTCAACAACTTTGCCCTAACCCCCCCACCCATGGGAGTTTCTTGGGAGTTGGACATCCCTGGTGTAGGAGAACAAGAAGAAGAAGAAGAGGAAGAGTTTGGATTTGATATCCCGCCTTTCACTCCCTTTAAGGAGTCTCAAAGCGGCTAATGTTCTCCTTTCCCTTCCTCCCCCACAACAAACACTCTGTGAGGTGAGTGGGGCTGAGAGACTTCAAAGAAGTGTGACTGGCCCAAGGTCACCCAGCAGCTGCATGTGGAGGAGCGGAGACGCGAACCTGGTTCCCCAGATTACGAGACTACCGCTCTTAACCACTACACCACACTGGCTCTACAATAGGTAGGGGCTAGTCTCTTCTGGAGACTTGACTTGCTTTCTGTACAAAAACAAAAGCTATGACTTTTGGAAACCCAGACCCACAGAAACCCAATGCAGGAAGCAAGATCTGTTGGGGTAGGAATATTGTGAGCCCTTCCACCTTATGCTCAGCCTATAGATGTGTGTAAATAAAATCATATACCACAAAGACAGCAGAAGCCCCAGTGACTTTCACTACAAGGAAACCCAAGCTTGGGTTCATGCAACAATAGGTTGTTGCTAGCATCTCAGGCACTTCAACACGATGTGCAACAGTGACTGAGTGATGTAAATGCCTTACTGAAGACTTTTGTAGAAGGGGTCAGTTAAAAAAAACCAACCACCACCATTCCTCTTTGTGAATATGTCCCTCATCAATTACAGCTATCGTCTCCAAGGCCAACAGAGGAAATTAAAATGCAACCCATTAAATGAATTAAAGGAAGAAGAGAACAATACATTAGTTGAAGAAATAACCATGAAGGAAGAAAAATCAATTAATTATTATGCATGAACCAATATCACAGAGGGTAAAAATCTAATACAACCATTTAAATCCTTTAATTTCCTTGTTGGGAAATAAAGATGAATGTGCTTATTTACAATGAAATCTACTTAACACGCACAAGATCTATCTGCTGTGAACTTGATAGCATTCACCTCACATCCGTGTCTAGAAAGCCACATTAAAATGGCAAGAGAGAGATGTGATTTAGAGGACTGGTGGAGGGGGGGCAGGCGGCAGGATGGAGGAAGAGCTATCACCAACCAAACACACTTTGCTTAAAATAGAACCAAAGTGTTCACTGGTTACAAAGAGGGATGCCTCTAATTCCATACCAGGACAGATTTTCCACTCTAGCGCTGCCGCTGCCAAGCGGATTAACCAATGCTTGTCCTCAGGGATGGTAGTGGCAGCTGCAAGGGAACATCCCATTGCCTCCCCATGGCCATGGCTGCTGACTCCTCCCTTGGGCAGTTTGTAGCGGTTGCTGGAGAGCGGGCAAGGATGATGAGAGTCTGCAGCCACCAACACCCAACAGGTGCAGAATGCCGAGGCGAGACTCCTTATGGGGTCCTTGCCATGGGCGCACATTCATCCGGTGCTATACCAGCTGCACTGGCTCCTGGTGGAGTACAGGATCAGGTTTAAGGTGCTGGTTTTAACCTTTAAAGCCCTATATGGCCTAGGAGCCCCGTAATTACAAGACCGCCTGTCCTTGCATACCCCACGGAGGACTTTACGGTCTGCAAATTGGATGTCCCGAGCCTCAATGAGATTAGACTGGCCTCAATTAGGGCCAAGGCCTTTTTGGTCATGGCCCCAGCCTGGTGGAACGCTCTGTCACAAGAGACCAGGGCCCTGCGGGATTTGACATCTTTCTGCAGAGCCTCCAAGATGAAGCTGTTCGCCAGGCCTTTGGTCGGGGTTCAGTCTGACTCCCCCTTTCTTTTCATAAGAACTTGCTTGCAAGTGGCCTCCCAATTTTTCTCACAGGCCCATATAGGTTCAGCACAAACAGTTGGGCCTGGTGAGAATTTAAGGTTCCCAACCCTAATCTGCGGGTTGCCATCTGATTTGATTTTATTCTGATCCTGATCTGATTTTAGGATGTATTTTAATTCAGTGCCTGATTTTATGTTAATGTGTTATAAAATTGATGTTAGCCGCTCTGAGCCTGGTTTTGGTCGGGGAGGGCGGGATATAAATAAAATAATAATAATAATAATAATAATAATAATAATAATAATGATAATGATAATAATGATGATGATGATGATGATGTGACATGCCAGCTCTGAGCAGCAGTAAGAGGGCAGAACCTGTGGGAAGAAAGGGGAAGCGGAGCAGAGCGCAAGGAGTCTTGATTTTTTTTTTTAAGTGCTTTGTGCATCCATGTCTAATCTCACCCCTTTCTAATATTTATTAATAGGTGTGTTTCTTTCTCTTTGTATAAATCTACCAAAGAATAAATTAAAATAAAATTGGGATTAAGGAGTTTTCTCAGGAAGGTGGAGGGCATGTGTGCTGTGTCCCATTGGCATTGTGGTGGCGGCACTCACCCTTCTTCTGATAGGAAATGCTCTGCAGGGGGAGGGCAAAACAGGGGCAGAGAAGGAGCAGTTGTAGGGGAGAGAAATGTCTCTATTTTCATTGTGTGCCAAGGCACCTGAGCCACAAAGTTCCCAGGAGAACAATAAAACCACACTGGCACGAAGTATTTTGGTTTATGGGTTCAAATAGGCCACAACTTTACTGGTTACAGATGTGAGCAGTTTGGCTTAGGCATTGGGGTGAAGCCAGGCTATATCTTGACTCCTGCCCATACACTTAAACCACCGACAGGGGATGCCCTATGACTTATATCAAATAGGGGCACCCCGAGGGGTCCCCATAGGGGCTGTTGGAGGACCTACCTATCTAGGTAGGTCCTAATCTGTTACTAGGAGCATCAAGGATGCTGCAGGAGTCAAACGACAGCAGGAAAAAGGATTTTTTTTATTTTGTGAAGCAATTGCTTGGACACAAAGGCACAGACCAGCTCATGCTCAGAGTCTGGCCCCGAATTCTAAGCGAGCCAGCTTTTTATACATTTGCAGAATACAATACCACCTGATTTATTGTAAACCACCTGATTTCTGGGAAATCGAAAGTTATAATAAGTTCCTATTACCATGTAAGTTCTTGCCCCCCTCCTTCCTGCCATGGCCTCACTACACCACGGCCATGTGCATCCCTGAGTTTGCTTATCTCTTTACAACCTTGAATAATAAACATTTGAGCCTGTTCCATCAATGCCAGTCTTGTTCTCCTGATGGACCTCTCCTTTCTAAGCAAGGTCTTTGGGGGGTTTGCTATGGCCCTACACTCTGACATGGCCCTAGCCCACATCCGGGCTTTGGACAGGATTTACACCCTGGATCCCTTTAACAGGACACCGAAATGTCTCTATTTTCATTGCAGGAATGTTGGAGGGTATGCAAGTGAGTGGGTATAAAACTGAAGCAGACACGTGCTAAAAATCAGGAATATAGGAAGCTGCCTTAAACCAAATTGAACCTCTCACCTTCTACAAGCCAGCATGTGCTCCTCGACTGAGCTATACCCCTTCCTTAACATTTGGATTGTTTTTCAAGGATCAAGAACGTTCCCCTGGCATTCTCAGTGCAATAAAAGACAACTTAAATAAATAAATCCCCATTTACAGCCATGCAACTGAATCCATCTTTCTGAGAATGTCACACGAGAGTTCCCTGGTTTGCAATTAAATATACGTGACGTATGCTACAGTCTTTCAGAAGGGCTGGAGGTATTTCAGCAATTCAAACTCGGCAATATCCTGTGCTTTCATCTCATATCCCAGGAGATCAGGATGTGGCATGGATGCATATGTGGTTATTTCATTCCCATAAATTGAATTCACCATTGCACTTCTGTGGATAACTAATTTGTGATGCCTCTGATGCAACTCGGCACCTTTCCACTTTCTGAGGGAAAAAGGGAGGAAATGTATCTTCTTCTTTCAAAAAGAGGACATATATTTGCCTAGAATGTGCATGTGCTCATTTATGTCTAGATGCAAATTTTGAAATAATTATGGTAATTTTAAAAAGAAATATGGTACATTTAACACTGTGAAGAAGATTGGGACCTGTCTGCCAGCACAGTTTGTTGTTCAGCTGTTAACTGCTGATAGGCAAATTCCAGGTCTTTGCTCCTAGAGTTCTTTACCTTTAAACCAGAATTGGTCAAGGCAGACCTTATCTTATGTATTGCATGTTCATCAAGCATATTATTATTATTATTATTATTATTATTATTATTATTATTATTATTATTATTATTAAAAATTGTATACCACCCTATACCTGTCAATCTCAGGGTGGTTCACAACATAAAATCACAACATAAAACCCACAAAATACATAATGAAAACAACCCAATAACCCCCCGTTCTACAACACATTCTAAAAGGACATTTGATGTCAATCAGCCAAAGGCCTGGTTAAAAAAAAGCAATAATTTCCTCTGGTGCCTAAAGGTGTTATATGAAGGCGCCAGTCAAACTGAGAAGCAAGTTTCACTAGGTTCAATAGACTTTGCCTCCAAGTTACATAATCAAGCTTCAGTGGCATTATGCAATGTATGCAGCTTTGGGGAACAATTGCTGCCTGCATTCAGATGCAGTAAATCTGTTCTTGACAACAATCAAATATTCAAACAATGGCAATGTCTGTACCTGTTTTGGTTTCCATTTGAATTCTCCAGCATCTCTAACCTTGATCCTGGAATAGAAATGAATATCTTTCTCCCTTACCTTCTCATATTTGAAGGCTATTGTTCAGGACAAGAGAAAACTGTGCTCCATTGGCATCACTTGACTACAGAGCAAAGAAAAAGCTCCATTGAGTGATAGGCAGAAGAACAAATACACCTGCCCTTTGGTATGAAGGAGCTCCTCACCTCAGAAACTGGTTTGCTTAACCAGTAATCTTGTTCTAAATCACTGTAATAGAGGCTCAAATACTCCCACCTTGCTGCAGGCAAGTATTGTTCTTTGAACAATCAAATTATTATGATGTCTGGGGTAATAGAAGAGACAAAGGCTTTGGGGACTGAAGTGGTCTTTTTTGTGCCCCAGAACAGTTAGTGTGTGGTTTGAGAAGAGCCATTTCAGGCTTTCATAAATGTCTCTCAACTTTGAAAAGGGCGGTCTCTCCTCCAAAGCTCAGTGGTTTATTCACTCCCCTCCTCCTCCTCTCCTTTGCTCCCTTTCTCCTTTTATCATCCTTCCCTTTCTCTGTCTCTATGATTGCATGAAGGTTGGATATGTGGGCAGGGTGCATGGGGACATACAAAGCTGGTATACCTACATAAGACTTTTCGCCACTGACTAGCACCAGCTGTCCAGGATCCCCCAGGGGTCTCTCTGTGTCCTACCTGGAACTGCTGGGGATTGAAACTGGGAACACCAATGTGCTAAGGATGGGCTCCACAACCAGGTACTGCAGTAGGTTTGTGTTGGTCTGGACCCTGTGAGGTGTGAAGAACTGCCAACTTCAGCAAATTTGTTCAGTCTGTATTGCATTATGAAATATGGTTTTTCAGTGACCACACACTCTCAAAACGGGGTTTCTGTTTCTTCTTCTTCTTCTTCTTCTTCTTCTTCTTCTTCTTCTTCTTCTTCTTCTTTTGATCTTAATGTGTGATATAGGCACAGTGAATAAGATCTTGCAGCTGAAGCTAATAGACTGAGCTCTATTCAGATTTAATTAAGAGCCAGCATGGTGTAGTGGTTAAGAGTGGTAGACTCTTAATCTGGTGAACCTTGGGCTAGTCACACTTCTCTGAAGTCTCTCAGCCCCACTCACCTCACAGAGTGTTTGTTGTGGGGGAGGAAGGGAAAGGAGAATGTTAGCCGCTTTGAGACTCCTTAGGGTAGTGATAAAGTGGGATATCAAATCCTAACCAAACCAAAGAAATGTGATCATCTGCAGTTACTAAATGGCCTCCTTTTGAAGAAAATGATGATGATGATGATGATATGTTGCTACATGCCACTCCAATATCTGAGTGGTGGAAGATTGTAGGGGTTTCAGTGCTTCCCCAAGCTTCTGTTTTCTTGGAATGAAGGTCAGTGGAGAGGGTGGTGTCTTTAGAATATATGGTTTTATTTTCAGATATATGCAAGCTGAGTGTATGCTGGAGTGGCTCACAGCATTAATACCACAAAAGATCTTGCTTCTCCATTGGATCCTGCTCAGATCAAGTAAGTATATGGGTCTCTAGCTTCCAGCCTGCTCTGAGCTCTAGCTACTGTTCTTCTACTTAGCAGTTAAGTGAGGGGTAGGGTGGAAAGCCCCCCCCCCCATTTCTTCTATGGCACAGAGCAACTACCTTGGTTATGCTAATTTTGGTGCTTAACTAATCAGCTAAAACCATTACCTAGACAAAGAACTGGTGTGGCAAGCTTCCTCTTCCACATTCTACCCCCACATATATAATATCCCCCAAACTGGAAGGGATTTGGGGCATCCTAAAGACTCATCCCCCAAAAAAGTCTCAGGTGTATATATAAATGGTTCAGGACTGCAGTACCTCAAGGACCGCATCTCCCCATATGAACGAACCTGAACCCTGTGATCATCATCTGAGGTCCTCCTTCATGTGCTTCCTCCACAGGAGGACTGGAGGGTGGCAACATAAGAATAAGCCTTTTCTGTGGTAGCTCCCCATTTGTAGAATGCTCTCCACAGGAAGGCTTGCTTGGCACCTTCATTACAAATATTTAAGCAATAGGTGAAAACATTTCTCTATAACCAGGCCTTTGGTCGATTAAATATTCTATGGCCTTTTGAATGTGTTTGTGAGAGGAAGGTTTCTGGTGGTGGTGGTGGTTATATTTTGAGTTCTTATTTTGTGTTTTTATGTTGTGAACTGCACTGTTTTTATGTTATGTTTTATGTTGTGAACTGCATTCGGATGACGGGTGGAACACAAATTTAATAAATTATTATTATCAGGGCTTTTTCCCCCAGCGGAAACTCACAGGGACTCAGTTTCGGCACCTCTCTGGTGGGCCAAAGTCCACTTTAGATACAGGGAATGATTAATAGACATGCAAACTACAGAAGAAAGCTGTATTTTTGAAAGAAAGAAAAAAATCACCTTTGACAGGACTATTGATTCTCTCACTGCATACACACACACCTGTAGTGTGTTCTCTTTTTATGAATCATATAATCATCTGCATCTCTCCTTTAGCTTCCTGGTTCCATCTATTTTAGGGAATGTTCTGTTGAGTGCAGAAGTAGCAATGACCCACAGATGCTTTATACTTTACCTGTGTCCATGTATGCACACTAATGTATGACATCCTTAGTCTACAACAGCTCAGCATCCAGGACTATCTCCACCACCCACAGGAGTGACTTCTAAGGAGGTGAACAAAGGATAGAGAAAGGCAAAAGAATCCAGCATAGGTCACCTGGAAAAACATCTTTATGCTGTTGATTTTCTGTCATATAGATCTTTTGCATTCACACTGTAAATATGAATGAAGTGCTAAAATTGTGGGCTAAGAATAAAAGCAGCAGGGAAGAGTTAGCGGGAACATTCTGAATGGAAAACATTGAATCTACCATTACATTTCAGCCTTTTGCATCTTAACTCACTCCCAAAGAAAGCTCTGCATTTATTTTATTTTTCTTTAAATAAAAAAAAGAGGTGATGAGTAAACTAGCTTCATCTTGAGAGTGTAAATTCCACCGAGTTGCCAGGTCATATGACTGAACTGAACCAAGCGGGGATGCAGCCTAAGTTCTTCCTGCCTGGTCTGGTGCCTGCAACTCCCCTGATTTTTCAGGGCTTATGCCAGCATGAAAGCCCCTGGTCTCAACTTAGGCAGCTGAAGGCCAGCTGAGTCAGAATGAGGGATTTGTGCTGGTGTGGCTCAGCTGCACCAAAAATCAGCCCGCTGAGCTGGAGATCTGCTACATCCTAGCTTGTTCAGTCTGGCAGGTTTGGACTACTCCCCTGATAATGAATCAAAGCTAAATTCAGCCCCCAAGCCACCTCGCACCTATCCACCATCTCACCCACTGATTCTCCTTACATCCCAGCCCACTTTAGGGGCTGGTGTGATACTGCACTTCTCCAGCAGTGATAGCAAGTTGACATGGTCCCTTCCCAATGGCTGGTGCAGAGTTACATGAAGCACATTAGGTAGGATGAAAGAGTCCTTAGGAAATGTTATTTTCCTAAGCTCCCATACAATACCAATAGACCATGGCAAAATTACATTTTTCCCCCCAGGGGCTTCTTTGCCCTTGCCTGGTGCACTACATTACAAGTCAGCAGGTACTGAAAGTGGGAGTGGAAGGGAAGAGAGAGAAAGTGAATGGAAGACAGGCTGCATAGGTGGGAGGTCTGATGGTTTGGGAGGCTTGCTGTGTAGGAGGGGAATTCTCCTCTAGTTGAAATTAAACTTCTGAGCTGGAGATGGAGGAATGGGTTTCTGTGCAGTCAGTTTGAAACAGGACCCAAAAACCCCCTTTTCTTCTTTCTCCAAGAGAGCATTTCTAAAATGCATTAACTTGAGCTGTTGAGCAAATGCATAACAAGAACACAGCTGTATAAACAAAGCTCTCTCCTTTATCAGTCACAGCAATGGATGACCTTGGCTGTTCCAGTGGAGTAGGGATGACATGTCTGGGTCTTATCTTACCACACTCTGACGCACAGACCTAGTCCGGGAACAGCGCCAGAGTGTGTTCTTGGAGTTGGTGACCTGTTGCTCTAAGATAAGAATATAGGAACAGGAATACCCTTTTATGGTCAGAAGTACAGGAAGGAAAACCCTTTTATGGTTAAGAGTACCGGAGCAGGAACATCTGTGATGTCAACCTGCATATACAAGCTGACGTGGCTGGATTCCTGAGGAAGGGGGAGAGGGTGCCTGGAAGATATATATACTGCATGAAATTTCTCATTTCTTTGGACTTGCTGTGGACTGACCACGCAAGTGCCTTTCCGCTGCTCCGGAGAGCAGAAATAAAGAACTCTTTCTCTGAACCAACCTCGGTATCATTTGACTTCCTTCCTCCCTCCCACCACAGAGCCCACCAATCAGTAAAGTCTAATAAGGCTACAGAGAAGAAACCATGAATCCTCATGCTTGCTTCCTGAAACCCACATTTTCAAGCATGGAAGTATGAGTCTGGTGACTATTGAAAATGGTTACCTGAATTCAGGTGTGCCAATGTATGGGGCCAAGGTGTCTTTGGCCCCCTCAATATCTGTTGGGAGGGGGGCAAGGCCCCTCAATGTTGAGGGGGCAGAGGAGGCCAAGTGTGGAGCCGAGTGTAGCAGTTTCAGTGGCCGGCTCCTCCTGAGAGTGAGAGAAGGGGAGTCAATGGCAATTGAAGCCACACTACACTGGGCTCGACGTTCAGCCCCAACAATGTGACGTTGAATGTGTGTCACACGCTGGGTGCATGACATCACACATACATATTGCATGTCACACAGGTGATGTCACACAAACATGACATGCTCTGGGTCCTTTCTATCTTGGGTGCAAGTCGGCACCTCTGCAATACTGTACTGCTTGGTTATTGGCAAAAGGCGTAGTGTAGAACTAAACCAACAAGTAAGCTGAAAGCCAACACAAATACTAATGGACGGGGAACATTTATTTCTTAATTATTGTTTATAAAGTGGCTGGCACATCTGAAGGTAGAGTTTGGGCCCAGGAATTAGCTATTCTGGATGCAGCGGCACGATAACAAGAGAGATCTTAGACAGAGGATGTTTCAGCTCAGTGTCACACAGGCTTTGTTTTGCGGTGACAGTTGTAGCCTAATAATAAATGACCGAATTAAACCGCTGCAAATGATTTGTAATTAAAGCTGTATTTCTTCTTCATTCCATTATTTCCTGGTGGATGCAGAAATCAAATCAGAGAACCAGCCTCATTCTCTTATTCAAAGAAGGTGGTGTACATGAATCTCCTTCGCACCAAGTCAGATCTTTGGCTACTGTAGCTAGGAGTGGCAAAATTGCGACCCTTCTGATGCTGTGCACTGCAACTCCAATCAACCCTGACCACTGACAATGCTTGCTGGCACCGATGGGAATTGGAGTCCAACAAGCATTCCACAGGTTAGCTGACCCTGCTCTTGATCAATGTTGCCTACCCTGGGTGGCAGTAGATGAGTGTAGGGTAGGGTGCAAAGGTGCACAATCTACCCCAGAAGGAGCACAATGTGTCCCCTACTAGGGGTATTACACATCCCCATACATCCCAGGTGTGGTATAAATGTAGGATATACTATGATGTAATAAAGGGAAAGGGTAAAGGGAACCCTGACCATTACGTCCAGTCGTGACCAACTCTGGGGTTGTGGTGCTCATCTCACTTTATTGGCAGAGGGAGCCAGCGTACAGCTTTCAGGTCATGTGGCCAGCATGACTAAGCCGCTTCTGCCGAACCAGAGCAACGCACGGAAATGCTGTTTACCTTCCCTCTGGAGTGGTACCTATTTATCTACTTGCACTTTGAGGTGCTTTCGAACTGCTAGGTTGGCAGGAGCAGGGAGCAAGCAACGGGAGCTCACCTTGTCGCGGGGATTCGAACTGCCAACATTCGATCGGCAAGCCCTAGGCTCTGTGGTTTAACCCACAGTGCCACCCGCGTCCCTTATATGATGTAATACAGTATGATAAAATATAGTATATATTGTTGTGGCACAGTTCTAATTCCATCCACACTCAAGCCATGCTACAACACATCACCAATGCAGACAATTTTTACCTCTTTTTTTTTTTTTAATTTGCAAGGTTGTACTAGAAACTCAGTTATGTTGCATTCCCTTGTCTAGCAATGAGAACTAACCCCTTGATTCCTGTGGTTTTCGGGCCTCGTTATAAGCTCTTTTAAGTGGTGTTTACTTAGAAGTTTATGAAGCAGCTGGCTGTACCTGGGCTTCTAATTTCTCTGCGTCCCAGATATATAACACAAGAATGCAAACAGGGGAAAGGGGGAGCAGGAGAGAGCCCAACAACCCTTCTTCGTAACAATCCTGTTTTAGACATCTTAAATCCTAGGATTAGAATGAATAACAAGAGGTAATCCATGAAAAGCCAAGCCTTCAATTATGGTGTTGCATAGAAGGAAAGAGCAGGTTAATGCTTGGGAATTTGCAATGTCAAAGACCTCTGGGAAGCATGCTTAGCCTCTGCCTGAATGCAGATGATGATTCATAATAGGCAATGCATATCACTGTATTAAGTCAGATGGATGGACTCCGAAGCTGACACCTAAATTTTGCATGTGAATTTTGCACCATAATCTCCAGCAAGTCAGTTGAGGTTGATGATGTTAAGTCTTAGCAGCTCTGCTGGAGGGATGGGAACCTCTGATGTTCCCCTACCACTGGGGTGGTGTGAGAAACTCCAGGCAATATGGGGAGAGTCAACCCCATGGTAGCATTTCTAAGATTCTAGATAAGAAACATTGGAGAGGGGAGGAGCTGCAGTGTAAGGTCTACTCCACATAACCCAGAGACTTCTTACATTACTTTGGGAATCTGTGTTGCAATGCTGTCTTTGTAATATAAGGTCACATCCTTACCATACACTTAAAGTGCTGTTATGCCACATGCCCCGATCATGGCTTCTCCCAAAAAATCCCATTAAGAGGGCAGAAGTTCTGTTGTGCTAGTTCCACTCTGCTCCACTCCACATTCACACAGACATCTTTGTTGTTGTTGTGTGTGTGTTTTATTGAATTATATTGCAAATACATACAAATCAAAACTTACAAACTTAAAAAAGAAAAAAGAAATTAAAAAAGGTTACAAAAAGAGAGAGAAAAACACAAGAAATATAAATAACTATCATACACTGATACAGTGAAATCTTAATAAAGAAAAAAGAAAATCATAGACAAAATGACATTAAGTCATATATTATTAAACTAAGACTTTACAAATCAAACACATATGCTTTAAACAATTATCTCTTACATGTCATCCATTTTCCTAATAAACTGACACTTCAGTATTTCATTTTTTTCGTGTTCTTTCATTCTTTTGTTCTTTGGGCTTCCGTCAGTCTCACAACAGTTCATTATTCCTAACTGAAACCAACCTATCTGTATTTCAGTACATCCCTCATCTTGGTATCATCTTAGTGAAGGGTAACAACAAAGATGCCCTGATACCTAGACATCCCTGTTGTTACTCGTCACCAGAGTTAAAATGCTGGCTGAGGATTGGGTTCAAATCCACACCCAGCCAAGTTCACAGGGTTCCTAACCTACCTTGGGGGTGTGGAGGATGAAATGTGGTTGGGCAATCACACAAACAGCACCTTGAAGTTTTTGGAGGAAACTGGGGATATAAATAAATAACTCCTGGTGGCCCATTATTCTTCCACTTTCTGTTCTTAACTTTCTTTTTCACCGTCTTACTTAAAAACAACACTTTCCCACTTTTCCTTAAACTTGAAATACTTTCCCCTAAGATAGCTACCTTCCTCTTCCTTATTTTGAAAGGCTTCCTCCCCCGCTTAATGTTTCTGTGTTCTATTTTCACCAATCCTCTTCAAACCATAAAACACAACATTTCAATTCATTTGCAAGATGAATTCTCTATTTTTATGAACCTGCGGTGCTTTATAACTGGCGTGTTATATTTGCATGTTTAAAATTAATCTCACTTTCAGTCCTCCCTTCCTTCTGCCTCGTGTGTTAGGTTGATAGTTAAATTGTCAGCCTCCAGGCAGAGACTTGTCTTTTTCTAATTCTCTCCACAGCATTTTGAGTTCATTTTGAACACTATCCAGATTGATAATGAGAAGACTAGGCCTTATTGATGTGCCAAACCTACACTCCTCTAAGGAGTGTAGGATATGCCTTAGTTGGATATGCTAAGGATATGCCTTAGTTGGATAATGTCATATGTTACTCCAGCTACATGAGAGCAATTCCTCCATGGTTTCTTCCCACACTGCTCCAGTAGATCATGGGTGGATTCCTTCTCTCACAAACATTGGCCAAGAGGGAAGCCATGATTCATGTGTGAGGAATCAATGCCCCTATCCACATGACATGCTCATTTATAGGATACTGCAGCAGTGTAAAAAAAGAAAGAGATCCACTAGATACTAGTGATGGACGAATGAGCCAATTTCAGCTTCCCTCAGTTTCTCATTTTTCCAACCTTAAATTCAGTTCTCCACATTTCCAAACCAGTTGCATGTAAAAAGAATAAGAAATGGTATGAACATTTTCCAGCATTTTAATATGCATTTCTTCTAACATACAATTTTTGAATGTATTTCCCCCTAACATACATGTGTTTGCAAGCATTTCCCCCGAATGTAATGCATTTTTTGTATGTTATTTCCCCCCCTCAGCGATCTCAGATTGGATTGGTACTTTTCAACTTTTTCATAAATGATCTGAAGTTAGGGGTGAGATGTAAGGTGACCAAGTTTGCTCGTGATACCAAGTTGTTCAGGGTGGCTACAGCAAAAAAAAAAAAAAAAAAAAAAAAAAAGAGTTTGTGAAGTGCTCCAAAAGGATATCTCTAAACCGAATGAGTCGGCAGTAAAATGGCAAATGCGAATCCATGTACCGTATTTTTCGCTCTATAAGACGCACCAGACCATAAGACGCACCTAGTTTTTGGAGGAGGAAAACAAGGGAAAAAATATTCTGAATCCCAGAAGCCAGAACAGCAAGAGGGATCGCTGCGCAGCGAAAGCAGTGATCCCTCTTGCTATTCTGGCTTCTGGGATAGCTGCACAGCCTGCATTTGCTCCATAAGACATACACACATCTCCCCTTACTTTTTAGGAGGGAAAAAGTGAGTCTTGTAGAGCAAAAAATACGGTAAACAAGTTTAAAGTGATGCACCTTGGGGACAAAAAGAATAAACCTACTTTCAGACGTATACTGAGATGGGGGACTTGTAGGATCTGGGATGATGTGGACTGACTAGGAATGAGACCTTGGCATTATAGTGGAAAACATGATGAGGATGCATCAGCTGTAAAAAATGTGAATTCCTTGCTAGCGATCATTACAAAAGGAAATAAAACCTTTTTTTTTTTTTAAAAAAAAAAGGACACTTGGAATATTGTGTACAGTCCTAGTGACTTCCCATCAAAAAGGATATTGAGCTGCAAAAGGTTCAGATAGGGGCAACCAAAATGATCAGGGGGCTGGAGGAATGAACCCTGAAGCTGTTTATGTACTAGTTATTCAAAGACTCATTAACCTGAGATTTAATAGCAGATGATACATCTAGGTTTAGGCATCAGAATTTCTCTATTAACTATACACTGCTGCATTAGCATTATTGCCTCAAGGTCAACTTTTAATATATATTTTTTTTCATTCATGTAGTTTAATTTCATTCATAAATAATCCCTTGACACAGTCAAGCAATGCTCCAGTGATAAGTGCCTTGGTAATTGATCTTTTGGCTCTGTTTGAAGAAATATTTAATGTGCCCAAATACAGTTCAGTAAGTAACAAATTGCAAATGATTTTTTTTTTTTTTTACATTTTTAAAAATAAAAATAATGTTCACTGTACTAGAATAACATCCATAGTGCCAGGCTTCATTTTCCACAATATTCTGACTAGACCACAAGAGCCTTATGCTTCTGTGAAATTTCACCTGCACGAATGGCAAATCTTTCAAACGAAACACACAAGTAAACAAAACAACAGCAGCTCTCTTGAAAACCTGGTTCCTTGTGTTGCTCATTATGGAGTGCAGCGGGGATGGGGATCGTGTGCCCTGTTAGATGCTCCTGGATTCCAGCACTCATCGTCCCTGACCACTGGCTATGCTGGCTGGAGCTAATGGAAGTAGGAGCCCATAAACAATTGAAGGTTCCATAAATGTCTTTGGCCCTGTATACCTGAAGGAACATCACTACTGCCATTTCCCAGACCTTTAGATTCAGCTCTGAGGGCCTTCTGGCAGTTCCTTCACTGTGAGAAGTGAATGTACAGGGAACCAGGCAGAGGGCCTTCTCCATAGTTGCACTTGCTTTATGGAATGTCCTCCCATCAGATGTCAAGAAGAGTTTGGATTTGATATCCCACTTTATCACTACCCGAAGGAGTTTCAAAGCGGCTAATATTCTCCTTTCCCTTCCTCCCCCACAACAAACAGTCTGTGAGGTGAGTGAGGCAGAGAGACTTCAGAGAAGTGTGACTAGCCCAAGGTCACCCAGCAACTGCATGTGGAGGAGCGGAGACGCGAACCCGGTTCACCAGATTACGAGTCTACAGCTCTTAACCACTACACCACACTGGAGATAAGTAACCATACAATATTTAGAAGACATCTGAAGGCAGCACTGTATAGGGAAGTTTTTAACGTTTGATGTTTTATTAAGCTTCTATATTTGTTTGAATCCACCCAGAGTGGCTGGGGCAACCCGGTTTGATGGGTGGGGTAATTAATAATAGTAATAATAATAATAATAATAATAATAAAATAATCCCTTCATATGTTGTCCCAAAACCCACTATTGCCTACCTTCAAAATGGGGTCTTATGAAGTAGGGTATCACTAGAAGATCTTGTGTTTCTTTACACCATGTGTGGAGAACTTGTGGCCTTCCAGATACTACTGCTGTGGAAAGACTTCGGATTTAGTTGCATCCTTTCATTGATGATTATTCAAGCAGCTCAGATCCTGCATCAAATTATGATGATTGATTCATGTCTGATGGTTGGATGCAGGCAAACAGGTTCAAACAGGAGCCAAGAACATTTTGAAGATATCGGCATTGTTGTTTTCACCACCACTCACTGAAAACGTACACTGCAGAATTTTATCCCCTAGTGCTCCAACATATTTTGTGACAGCTGTCGTTCCCCTCTCCCCATGCCCTGCAAAATGGAGGCCAATAACACAATTGCTGCTGCTTCAGGAAGGAAAAAAGCTTAGGAAGGAAAAGAAAGATGGGGGTAGAAAGAAAGAAAGAAAGAAAGAAAGAAAGAAAGAAAGAAAGAAAGGAAGGAAGGAAGGAAGGAAGGTAGGTAGGTAGGTAGGTATGAATAAAAAATATTATTATTATTATTCTAAAGGTTGTATAGTTACTTATCTTGGGGTTGCATAACTTCATACACTCTAACATTTCTTTGATGAAAATAGGGACGTCCTAAGGAAAAATGGACCTTTCTGAGATCAGTCAGAAACTGGGATGCCTTCTCTAAATCCAAGACAAATAGACACTTGGAGGGTCTGCATTCTGCAGGGTCAGAAATTGGTGATTGTTTGTCTGTCTGAGGAATTGTTGTCTTACATGCTATTGTAATTCAAGCCTAGGCTGGTGCAATGGGGCTGGTCTTGATGCTTTTGGACATTCAGCTGGTATGGGATGTGGAGGCCTGCTTTCTGATATTCACCACAGCTTTACTGAAGTCAGAACGCTTTGTTTCCTGTACCAAAAATAAAACCTGGTGCAAATTTGTTCACTTTTCCTTGCAAACAACTGACAGCCCCGCTCTTTGAATTGGCCTTGTTTGTTGTGAAATGAGCAGAGCTGAAACAGTTGCTGCTGATCAGTTCTTAAATGTGGAGAGCCAGATTTAGAACCAGCCCAAGCAGATGGGATCCTAATGAACTGATAGTGAGTTATTTTATAAATAACTGGAGCTGGTCTCAGATGTCCAAAATCATTTGTGTTTAAATATCTGGCTCAAAGACCCAAAGGCTACTGTTGATTTCAGACCTCCAGACTGAACCTTCAAACACCTTCCCACCATTTTCCGCAAGTCATTGGAAAATTTCTTTCAGGGAGGGGGGATATCATAATGTCTGGATGAAGCTCATAATGTTGGGATGAAAATGCAACTGACAGCATCACAATAAACAGGAAAGCAATTATTCTATCTCTGAAAAGCAGGCTGGAAAAGGGTAAGTGTGAACTTGCTATGTACTGGGAAGAAACGCTACCACATTCTGCTTTTCATAGATTTCATAAAAGTGTGATTGAAAGGTTGTTTGACTTACAGCATGTATTCTGATTTTTGTTTCCCCAACCCTCCAAAATCAATCGTTAATGAAAAACCTGATCCCTCCGACGGTATTTGACTTCTTTTTTTAAGGGAGTAAGCACTCTATTGTTGTAATTACAGTTTACCCTGAAGGAGGCTGCATGTTCTTTTCTTGTGATGTGATACTCAGCAGCCTGATCCAAAACGCAATGAATGAAAAGCTTGTCAATAGCTGTGAAATACTGCAAGATCTCAAGCCTTTGAACTCATCTCTGCAAAATTATGAAGTAACTAACAGTCTTTAAAAAAAAAAGTTGCTTAGTGCATAGTGAAATAAGACTCACCACACTAGGCTAGCCTGGACTAAGAGAACCATCTAAGGCATCAGTTTCTGTAAAATCTGTGTCACAGGCCAAATGCTCCCTCCCTTGCTGCACTATGTAATTTTTAATAAAATTCAGAAATATTAACATATTAACTTCAACTTTAATATATATTTCCCTTAACAGTTTTACTTCCCATCCTTACCTCCATGTTTTTATTCCCACCATTTTTGCTACTGCATTATGCAGCATGTTTATATATCATACTTATTTCTTCTATTGCAATTGCTGTCGTTTCCCGTCCGCTGCTTAAATTTCGAATCTTGATCGTGACTTCATTTGCCTTCCCTTGCTGCACTTTCAATTGCCTCCTTATATTGCCCTGCTTTACAAGAACTACAAAGATTAGACTATTTGTTTTATTTTAGAGCATTTTTTGCACCCCGCTCTAAAAGAGAGGGAGGTGTTCTGGCATGTGACATAGCTGCTCCTCTTCCTGGGGCAGAGAAGACAAGTAGTGATGACTTGCACAATGCCTTGCTTTTGCCGAGTTTGTTAAGAAAGGGGAGTTCAGGTGTTGGTGAAAGTGGGGTGAGCCTGGCAGGGGGTGGCACATTCCCATTTCACCTCAAGTGGTAAAACTAGATGGGTCATCCCTGCTCACACACTCTCCAAGATGGAGAGACAATGGCTCTTCAAATGCTGTTGGACTACAATTCCCATAATCCCTGACCATTCCCCACACCTGTAACTAAGTACAGCAGCACAAGTAGACCACAAAAGCATACCATTGATCAACAGCATTGGGGGTTTTCTGGATCTTTAAACCAGCTCTTTCCTGAGTGAAGGCATGCTTTATGTTCCCCAAGCTTCTCTCTCTTTATGACAAATTCCACATCCTTTCAGATATCCTGGCATGAGATGAAGGTTGGATTTCTGCTGTAATTTAAATGCATTCATACCTTCCATTCTGCTCAGAGCAACAGAGGGCCAGGTCTATAGCTATCATCACTCATACACAGTTCCATAATGATACCAGTAGATAGCCTGCCAATTACATCCCAGACTTGCCATCTCATCTGCGTGCTACCATTCATAAGGGTTTTGCAGATTGCAAGTTGGCCTCTTCTCAGTGCCAAATTTGTGGGACATCCATATTTTGCAGCATGAAGACTCTCTGCTTGACTCTTGCTAAGCAGAAAGACGCAATGGTCTCACTTTCAAATGCCAAGTATCAGATACCAATGAATGCAAAGGCTGTACAGAAATATTGTTTTAAGTTGGTGCACCTAAATTGGTCTACTGTACTCTTCAAAAGTGCAGTTGGTTAATCCAAGGCTAAATTTCAATATCTGAGTAAAAGTTTGCCTGATTATTTAAAGGGGTTTCACTCCCTAAGAAATGAGTGACCAAACTAAATAACAGAAATCTCTCTCTCTCTCTCTCTCTCTCTCTCTCTCTCTCTCTCTCTCTCTCTGTGTGTGTGTGTGTGTGTGTGTCACAAACAACCCAACATAAACATATTGAATATAATCCACCTTTGAAGTATGCTTCTCTTCAGTTTATTTCAGTGAGAGAGTTTTTTTGCACATTATTAAGATTCCTACTGAAATCAATAGGACACAACTTAACTCTCTGGGGAGGAGTAGCAGACAATAAATTTGGGTTATTTAAAAAACAAATTTTATTCCAGAGCAACTCAGGTTGGTCAAACCATCACACAAGTGCTATAAAGCAGGCAAACCTCCTCAGCAGTAGCTCGTATTTATTTTCAGAAAGGTAACCAATTTATACCAGCTGCTATTCAAAATTTTCAAGCTAAAGTGTTGTCCCAGCTACTTTTTGGGATCTCAATATGGACACAAGTAAATAATAGTGATTTAGATAAGATACACTCAAGTTTCTTGAGATGTATCCTTGGGCTCACAAGTTCAATCAAATATGAGAATATTTGTGCAGAACTAGGTATACACACGATGGAATATTGGGTGTGGGTAAGCACTATACAATACTGGTTGCGTTGCCATTTCTGTTGCCAACCTTAACATCTGCTCTCTGACTTACTTAAGGACTCATAAATTCAAATGGTTCCAACTCTTACATAGCGAAGTCAGATCTATTGGTATGGACTTGGAACTCCTGTATAATTCAAGTGAGCAATATATTTATTGTAATATTCAAATCAGATTAAGGGACATTGAAAAACAAAACATTGAGTCAGCTGTAAATAAAATTTGCTCCCCCAAGTTCTATGGTTTAAATACAACAGATAACAGGGTCACTTGTATTTCCAACTGAAAGTCGTCCCCCCTCTGCTATCTGTGTATAAGATGACCCACAATTTTTGCCTATTATTTCTAAGGAAAAAAATATCATCTTATACACGGGAAAATACGGTATTTCCTTTAGTGCTAATTGGGCACTGGATTTGGGACAGGTAGTCTGGTCTTCTTAAAATCACACCTTGTCAACACCCTCCTGTAGCAAGTATAAAGCATAATCTTTTATAGATGCTTGAAAGTCATACTGCACTTCTTTTATTTGCACTGCAAAGCAATTTGCTCTGCTTTGTGGTGAAAAGCAATGAATAGTCCATATGGAAGTTCTTATGGTAATTTGATAATCTAGTAACAGTATTGACAGTACACTTTAAGGAATGCTGTCAGAAGAAATAACAGTGTCATTGCCTGATCCATCTTGTTTCTGCACTGATGAATACAGATGAAAGCTAAGATTCACGCAGCAAGGTAAAATACACTGAAGCTAAAAATAAAATAAATCATTCCCCAGCACAATATCAACCATCATGCCCAATAACAACTACTCGTTTTCTTTTATTGAATAAATTATTCTGACCACAAGTAGAGGATGAAGGCCCAGGGTTTACAGCAGGCATAGGGAAACTCGGCCCTCCAGATGTTTTGCGGCTACAACTCCCATCATCCCTAGCTAACAGGACCAGTGGTCAGGGATGATGGGAATTGTAGTCTCAAACATCTGGAGGGCCAAGTTTGCCTATATCTGATTTACAGGGACTCCCTGTTTTTTGACATCAGGCTGGCTCCATCACTCTACTATTTTGGCACCTGATGAAAGCATTTTGGTTTAGACAAGCTTACCCAGAAATGCAGAATATGTGTTTTAAACTGGTTTTAGTTTATGGTTGATTTTAATTATTTTTGAATGTTTCAGATAGTTGGTTTTCTGAAATGTTTTTACTGATAATTTTATTGTTTTATTCAAAGCTGCTTTACAATCAAGCAGTATATAAATTTATTTATTTATATTTATTTATTTCATAAATCTTCCAGAGCACAAAGGCAACTCCTGCTGAATTGAGGATCCACACCTTCAACGACAAACTGGTTTCTAAGATCCCCTGCTGCTGCTCCTCTCCATTTGCCTGCCTGTACATTACAAGCCTGGTGGATGATTACTTTCAGTGGTGGTACCCCAGCTTTGAAAAGCTGTCTCCAGAGAGGCTCACTTGGTGTCCACTCTGTTTTCTTTGGGCAAAGCCATTGCCAATCAATTTGAATTAGATTATTTTGATATTACTTCTATGCTAGTGCTATTTTTCTAGAAATAGATGTGCTGGAACTCACAATGAATGCCTTGTTCTCCCTTGTTCTCTTAGAATGGTGATGGTACCCACCTGAGAGGTACTGGAACTAAGTTCTGGTGAGTTCCGACTGGAAAAAAGCCCCATTTTAATGTAAAAGTTACTTCCCAGTGTTTTCTGGTATTTTACTGTAAGCCACCATTTTATTGTATTTTATTGTAAGCCACAGATCGTGAAGCTGAGGCTCCAATACTTTGGCCACCTCATGAGAAGAGAAGACTCCCTGGAAAAGACCCTGATGTTGGGAAAGATGGAGGGCACAAGGAGAAGGGGAAGACAGAGGATGAGATGGTTGGGTAGTGTTCTCGAAGCTACCAGCATGAGTTTGACCAAACTGTGGGAGGCAGTGGAAGACAGGAGTACCTGGCATGCTCTGGTCCATGGGGTCACGAAGAGTCAGACACGACTAAACGACTAAACAACAACACCATTGCAACTCATTTGAAGAGTGATGCAAAACCTTATAAGTAAATAAATAGCAATCTAGCTCTTTCTTTCCTGGTGGTGAGCCCTCTTAAACTTAACGAGGATTATATGCCCACAGACATGTGTGGGATTGCATTGTTAATTGGTACCTTATCATTTCAAACCAGGCTTTCAGGACACATAGAGACTTCAAAGCTGTTTGAGTCAAAAATGGTGGGCATGTCCAATTCTCACTGCAACTCTCCCTTTGAAAACATGCAGAGAACAGAGAGTTTATGTGCGGATTTCCCGGGGGGCTCAAGCTTGTTGTCTCATAGGAAACATGAGCTTAATGGCAGAGCTATTTGGGTTTGACTTGCCCATCAAAGAGAAACATAAAAGAACTCCCAGACAATATAGTCAGATTTTCTTAGCAATGGCCAAGAAAATCCTGGCAGTGCCGCCGGGCTTGTAAAGCTGACAAAGGCCACAAATCTGCTGGGTCTCTCTCGTTTTCATTTTCCACCATGTGCCGTGAAGGCGACAGAAGCATTGATTCAGCAAAGCACTTCAAGCATGCGCCTTTGCTTGGGTATGTTAAGAAGGACCATTAAAGTCAATGGAACTAATTACTTATTTGTAATTAGAGAAAAGCAATCGTTTGTGTCCACTGCTGACTCAAAGTGTCCAGATGCATAAAACAAGGTTCTATGAAAATAGGAAAAGTGGTAAAATAGTTGGCTCTCACTTAATGGGATGGCCTTCCCTTCTGGAGTCACACTGTAATATCTCTAAACTTCACAAAAGCAGCAAGATAAAATGTAGAATTGTACCTGTATGTCTAGATGGCGGGGGGGGGGAATAGTCCACAGTAAATTAATTTAATAGTTCATTATTGAGATTGAGCATGCTGAAGATTAAGGTTGGTTTATTGTTGAGAACAAGGCTAAGTGTGTGAAAGGAAAGAGGCATGACTCAGTGCTAAAGCACACACTTTGCATGCAATCCCTGACATCTCCATGTGGGTATGATAGACACCTCTCTATAGAAACTTGGAGAGTTACTGACATTAAATGTAGTCAATGCTTTGATGAAGAAGCTTTTGGAAGATTCATTCTTGAAAGGAAGGATGAAGTGGAGGACCATGTGGGCTTGTATATTGTAATTGGATATTGTATATTGTAATTGGAGAGAGGTTGGTAAAGAAGCCTAACATAAGTGATGTTCAGGGGTGTGGGAGACCCAAGGAAGTAATTTATGTTCTTTTCCAGCCCCACTCTCCATCAAGGGATTCAGTGTCCCCTAAGTCCATTATCGATCAGAGAAGAATGGATGGAGGCAGGAGCCAGTGAAAGCAAGGAAGATCTTTATTTTTCTGGTTACAGGTAAGTAGCCGTGTTGGTCTGCCATAGTCAAAACAAACAAACAAACAAAATTCCTTCCAGTAGCACCTTAGAGACCAACTAAGTTTGTTATTGGTATGAGCTTTTGTGTGCATGTATGTATCTGAATAAGTGTGCATGCACAAGGAAGCTCATACCAATAACAAACTTAGTTGGTCTCTAAGGTGCTACTGGAAGGTATTTTTATTTTTCTGTTGCAACATAGTCTCCTCTCCTTGGAAGGAGGTGAGAACCCAGAACAAAGATTTTGAAAGAGTTTAGAAATTGCCCATCCCCTTAGCCAAAGAACTCTCCAAAGCATCATACATATGTCACAGAAAAAGGCAGTCCTTAATAGAAATTTGAGAGTGTGGCTTATCTTCTGCCTGACAATGGCCACTGATGGCAAATACCTTAGTTCTTGAATCCATCTCACAGGTCTACCCTATTCATACACAAAATATGCCCTTAAGACAGGATTTGTAAGTGAAAAGAACCATTGGGAGAGGTTTTCCAAGATATTTCTTTCTGCAGAGGAAATATTTAGGGTCATTAAGAGTCATGATGGCTTCAGTGTTGGAAAGAAGACAAAGTCCCTGGCAGAGAAGAATGACAAATCAAGCTGATGGACTATGCCGAGATGGCAAAGCTGACTGGAAACTCAAAAACCAAGAGGATAAAAACTTTATAAAAAAATGGGGAAAATTCATAAGTTACCTTGGAGACTACAGCAAGCAGATGGAATCAAGAGCAGGATTTTGATTCACTTGTAGTGTATAAATTACTATGGATAATATGGTTTGATAGAGACCCCGTGGAGGGGATGGGGGAAGCCCCGAGATTCAGAGAATCTCTTTATATAGATATGTTTTTACTAGTTTGTGTTTATTTGTACTTTGTAAAACCAATAAAAATGATTCCTTAAAAAAAAGGGGGGGAGTCAAGATGGCTTCAGGATTGTTCTCCTTTACTATTTCAGACGTATGGCTTATATACTTATGTGTGTGTTTACTTATGGACATTGATTTTATATTTGAGACTTAAACATTCTTATAACAGTGGCAAGCTGTACAATGCTTTAATTCCAGTAATTCTCCTGAATCCAACCACAATTCAGAAGAAATGGAAAGCAGGGCAGATGAAACCCCCCCCCCCAGTCAAGGAATGATGTATCAGCCCATCTGTAATTCACATTGGAATTCTACAGCCATTCTTCAAGCCCCCTTGGCCTTCAAAACGCCTTTGGCTTTGGCTTTGAGTTGCTGCCCTCTGAGAGGTGGTGTTGGCAAGCATCCCATGAGATTGAATCTGCCTCCTGCTCTTCTGCAGAGTTTCAGTCACAGAGCCCTGCCAAGCAGCAAAAACACATAAAAGAAAGAACAATTGTGCAGCAACCTGGGAGACTAAACCTCATTGCACTCCCCTCACAGACAATAATGTTTCTTTTCAGTTCTGCTAATACTGCCTGACAATGCTGGAGGCAGCTCGGAATCCCCCTCCCTAATTGTTTGCTCAACTTTAACTCAAAGGAGGTTGAAATCAGATTACTTGTCTCTCGGAGCCCTGGTTCCAGCATTCTCTGGAGACATTCTGGCTCTTAATTTTATTACATCTCTGACTTGGGGACAGAATTTACGAAAAGAGAAAAATATTCTGCCCTGTGCCTGGCCGGCCGAAGCTCAATTTTTCTAGATTTAATGTGAGCGAGTCAGAAGAGGTGCTAGAGATTTGCTGTATTATATGTTCCTAGGTCAGATTTTTGGATTAAAGCTGCAGATTCAAGTTGGCGCAGCAAAAACACGTACAAATATGCTCACAGTAAACACTGGGGACAGGCAGTCAAGTTCCCTAAACCTTGGGGGCAACAAAATGTCATCACGTCCTGTCACTCCCAGGGTCCCTTGCCCTATGTTTATCAAAGTTTGTGACAGCAAAGTGTCTGCATACACTATTTCAAAAAACTTAAATGTGGGGGGGAGGGAGGACTAGAACCATAGACTTGGAAGTTTCCCAATGGTCATCTAGTCCAACCCCATGCAATGAAGGAATCGCAACATGTTGTCCCCCATCCAGTTTGAAACCATAGCTTAGTGTTGCAAATGTGCCAGCAGCTTTATTGCTGCACCACTAAGAAGGAGGGGAACAAAGGCAGCACACAACCCTCAGCCCACCCTGTACTTGTATATGCCAAACTGCAGGTTCTGAAGTGGATCATTGATCTGATCCGGACACAATTCAAAGTGTTGGTGTTGACCTTTAAAGCCCTAAATGGCCTCAGCCCAGTATAGCTAAAGGAGCATTTCCACCCCCATCATTCAGCCCAGACACTGAGATTCAGCACCGAGGGCCTTCTAGTGGTTCCCTCACTGCGAGAAGTGAAGTTACAGGAAACCAGGCAGAGGGCCTTCTCGGTAGTGGTGCCTGCCCTGTGGAACACCCTCCCACCAGATGTCAACTATCTGACTTTTAGAAGTCATCTGAAGGCAGCCATGTTCAATGAAGTTTTTAATGTTTGATCTTTCACTGTGTTTTTAATATCCTGTTGGAAGCCGCCCAGAGTGGCTGGGGAAACCCAGCCAGATGGTCGGGGTAGAAATAATAAATGATGATGCTGATGATGATTTGGGTCATGATTCACCCAGATTTGACCAGCTAAGTCCATTCTAGAATCCAGATAAAGCAGATTCCTCCTGTATCCCTAGAGGCAGCTTTGTCCCCTTCTTGCATTTTAACTGTGCAAAGAAACAAGCAAGCCACTTCTTCTCCCCCCTAGACCATGCAATACTTTGGAAGTGCTCTTCCCAGCTATCACTCCTTACTTCTGGCAGCCTGAAATGTTTGTGATAAGCAATTATTGCAAGTTGTTTCTAGGAAATAGGTAGGGAGAAAATGGGTTTTCTGAGAAAGATTCCTTAAATTAATGACAGTCTTACTGCGTTTCTGAGAAAAGATGGAAGGGCTTAAAACATGAACAGAATGGCTAGATGTTGTGGATGAACTGACTTTGGGGGGGAGGATGTGCACCCTATCAAAATTGGGCTGATGTTAAAGCTGGAATTGCCCCCTCCCCTGAAAAACTAACATTTTTAGGTGAAATATTGAGTAAAGTGACTGAACCACAAAAGTGTGTTTGGATTTCAGTTAGCCACTTCACTTAAAATAGGAAATATCACTTGTTATACCAATATCACACACAGAAGTACATTTACTATAGTAAAGGTAAAGGGACCCCTAACCATTAGGTCCAGTCGTGCGGTGCTCATCTCGCTTTATTGGCCGAGGGAGCTGGCATACAGCTTCCAGGTCATGTGGCCAGTATGACTAAGCCGCTTCTGGTGTACCAGAGCAGCGCATGAAAACACTGTTTACCTTCCCGTCAGAGCGGTATCTATTTATCTACTTGCACTTTGACGTGCTTTCGAACTGCTAGGTTGGCAGGAGCAGGGACCGAGCAACAGGAGCTCACCCCGTCACGGGGATTTGAACCACCGACCTTCTGATCGGCAAGTCCTAGGCTCTGTGGTTTAACCCACAGCGCCACCCGCGTCCCTTCTCATTTACTATATCCATTCCAAATAGGACCTAGGGAACCTGCAACCTTCCAAAAGTTGGACTTCCAACTCCCATCAGCCCCAGCCAGCATGACCAGTGGTCAGGGATGATAGAAGTTGTAGTTGTAGGAATCTTAATCTTCAAGATAAGCTTCTGCAGGGTCTCACAGAAGCTTCTGGAGCAGGGATTATCTGCTACCCTTAGAAGTTATGTTGTCTGCCTCCCAAGTACTAAGAAGCCCATCAACAGGACTGTATATTTAATTAGAATTTTTAAAAAACCTAAAACCTAATTAAACATCAGCTCCACCCCTCAGTTCATTAAGGGCCTGATCCAAGGTAGGTATGTCAGTTTGCATTTCTTAGTGTACAAAGTATTGATCTGATGTGTAGAGATCTTTCCTGTTCTACTTAATTCAAGAGGGTTTGGGAAGATTCTGGGAGCTTCTCTGTGTGAAAGAAACAAGCAGCAGGTTCACGATGTTTGGGTTATACCTTCAGAGAAGCCGAGTACAGCTGGTTTAAACTGGATCTCTTATCTCTTCAGTCAAGGCCATGCTGACCATAAAGGCATATCTCTTTTCCTTCTGGTGTGGTATTCTATACATAGATAGTGCTAAGGTTTAGACCTAATATAAGTTATTTTAAGTTTAAGTTAGTCCAATGCAACTAGATTTCTTATGAACAGTGCCAGTCCTGAATGCATTGGATTTGTGACCACTATGCTCATTTGCCTTCAGTAACAGTAAAGCTCTGCTGAATGAAATATAATTTCCTATGCTCTATTTTTGGGGAATCCTGCAATGTGTTTGAGTTGTTACTCTGCTAACTATGCGTTGGAATCTACTCTGGATCAATATTGAGTAGAATTTCATGACAAGGTGATCTGTGGGTTGGCCCAAGTTGTGCCAGCTTGATCTAGGGGCCTGGGTCTGGGGTGGGGTCCTGCACATAGTCCAAATTTTTATCCCAATGAAGCATTATCCTCAGGCAACCAGTCATGTATGGTGCTTAGCATCCACATGTTCATCAAAATACACCAAGAGTGCTCAATGAAATTTGAATAAACATGGAGATCTACTGTTGACATCCATTGTTGACAATGGAAGAGTGCACCTTTGTGGGTGAAGACAAACTATTGGAAGGTTGCAGTGCCTGCTGTGGCTGTAGAAACCAACACGGGAGAGACAGATCTACATCTGGATTAGCAACACTTGAGCATCTTTAGAGCTATACATGGATTATACTGTTTATCCTGATGTCTTTAGAAACCAAAGTTAGTTTGTTTGGGGCCTAAAAAGACAACAGTATATATCCTATTATTCATTGTTTCCATTCTACATGGCTGTAAAGCTGAATTATCAAGCAAGCCTGGTGAAAGAGGGAACTGTTGGCACAGAACAGCCATATATCTAATTAATTAGTATTATTAATGGGGTTGCATGCAGTCATGGGATAACAGTCTCTTACTGTACTATAAAAGCAAGACAATTTATTTGTTTGACTCTCTCTCTCTCTCCATCTGCATATGTGTGTTCCATTATAGACCTTTTCACAATGCAGAAGTTCACCTAAGTGAAGAAGAAACTTAGTCATCCAAGAGGAACTATGAATTCTTTTGAGACACAAAATACGTAAACTAATTGGAGTAAGATCAGTCCGAGGTACAGCTAACCCTTTGAAGTAGGATTCGAGCCTCCACTGCTTCCAGAATGTTCTGCAGGTCAGGCTAACACTATATTTCTTACAATCCAGCTTTCCTGCAGAAGTTTAATCTGAACATGGCTGCCAAATGTATCACAGAACCAAGTAATTTTATATCAACTTGCAATGATTATATCAACCTTCTTTGGAGGTCTTTAAGCAGAGGCTTGACAACCATATGTCAGGAGTGCTCTGATGGTGTTTCCTGCTTGGCAGGGGGTTGGACTCGATGGCCCTTGTGGTCTCTTCCAACTCTATGATTCTATGATTCTATGATAACTTTTGTTGTTGTTGTTGTTTAGTCGTTTAGTCGTGTCTGACTCTTCCTGACCCCATGGACAAGAGCACACCAGGCACTCTTGTCTTCCACTGCCTCCCACAGTTTGGTCAAACTCATGCTGGTAGCTTCGAGAACACTATCCAACCATCTCGTCCTCTGTCGTCCCCTTCTCCTTGTGCTCGCCATCTTTCCCAACATCAGGGTCTTTTCCAGGGAGTCTTCTCTTCTCATGAGGTGGCCAGAGTATTGGAGCCTCAGCTTCACGATGTGTCCTTCCAGTGAGCACTCAGGGCTGATTTCCTTCAGAATGGAGAGGTTTGATCTTCTTGCAGTCCATGGGACTCTCAAGAGTCTCCTCCAGCACCATAATTCAAAAGCATCAATTCTTCGGCGATCAGCCTTCTTTATGGTCCAGCTCTCACTTCCATACATTACTACTGGGAAAACCATAGCTTTGACTATACGGACCTTTGTTGGCAAGGTGATGTCTCTGCTTTTTAAGATGCCGTCTAGGTTTGTCATTGCTTTTCTCCCAAGAAGCAGGGGTCTTTTAATTTCGTGGCTGCTGTCACCATCTGCAGTGATCATGGAGCCCAAGAAGTAAAATCTCTCACTGCCTCCATTTCTTCCCCTTCTATTTGCCAGGAGGTGATGGGCCCAGTGGCCATGATCTTCGTTTTTTTAATGTTGAGCTTCAGACCATATTTTGCTCTCTCCTCTTTCACCCTCATTAAAAGGTTATTAAAATGATAACTTTATTTTGGCAATAACCATGGATTATCTGGAATGAATACCATAATTTCTCTCCAATTGTCTATTTCACATGTAGAAGGCAGATTTCCTTACTGTACCTTTATTGACATTGCAGCTGCTTGATCATAAGGAAAAAAAGGAGTTATGTCTAGGTTTTATGTTGAAATTGTTAAAGATTCCTTAGAACTATTTTTGGGCAAATGACCTTCAGTCAGTCATTAATGTTAAACATTTCATCTTTTTTTTCACTTCAAGAACAACTTGCAGACACGATGTGGCTTCTCCATTCATTATATGCAAGATAATTCTCCAGGGGATTTTCAGCAACCACTTGATCTGCATATTCCTTGCAGGATGTTAGTGCTAACCCAATTACCAACTGCTATTTGTGCCAAATTAGGGAACTTTTATTGGTCAAACAGGGCATGTAGCATGAGATAAATGAATACGGTGAATATTTAAAGCATATATATCAACACCACAAACCAGCCTGCACATAAATGTATTCATTTTAATAACTTAAGGAGGACAAATATTTTATTATATATTGGGACACATATATAGATATAGATGATATATAGATAGATAGATACAGTAGATACGGGACACAGGTGGCGCTGTGGTGTAAACCACTGAGCCTTGGACTTGCCGATTGGAAGGTCAGTGGTTCAAGTCCCCGTGACGGGGTGAGCTCCCATTGTTTGGTCCCAGCTCCTGCCTACCTAGCAGTTCAAAAGCACATCAAAGTGCAAGTAGATAAATAGGTACCGCTCTGGTGGGAAGGTAAACAGCGTTTCTGCACGCTGCTCTGGTTTCGCCAGAAGCGGCTTAGTCATGCTGGCCACATGACCCAGAAAAACTGTCTGCAGACAAAAGTCGGCTCCTTCGGCCAGTAAAGTGAGATGAGCGCCGCAACCCCACAGTTGTTCTCGACTGGACTTAACTGTCAGCGGTCCTTTACCTTTTTATACAGTAGATATATAGGGGCAATGCAGGTCCTTCATAGGAAAAGATAAAAAAGATGGAACACCTAAGTAATGGAAAATAAAGGAAAGGCTTGAAGTGTGTCTGATAAATGCCAACTTTGTACATCAAAAATGTAAGGGACAAGAGATCTGTTTCTCGGTTATCTAGTCTCAAGCTATTCAATAACATGGCCCCACAGCAGGTTCTCAACATTTAGGTAGCTTGGAGTAGTGTCAGCTCGGAGCTGGGTCACTATAGCTTACCGGGTGAGAGAGGAGGAAAGGCAAGGTGATGGGGAGGTCAGTGCAGTGCAAATGCATGTGCAGAGCCAGTCCAGTGCTCCTGCCTGTGTGTTTGCACTGTGCTGACCTCCATACCATCTTGTCACTCTTCCTCCTTATAGGCAACAGTGAGCCACATGCCAGAAAGCGAGCATAGAGGATTCACCCCACATGCCCAACTGCTTTGGATAAAAGCCCACCCTGTATGTATAAGGTGTGAAGGGCAAGGAACCACCTTCCCGATGACTGATTCCCAATCTGTTCCCAAAATGTCTAGATGCTTTCCTCCCTCTGGTAATGAAAGTACAAGGTTGGTGCTGGAATGTGAAGACCGTGCTTTTGAAAACGAGTTAAATTTACACTTAGAAAGGTTTCAGCACTGCAAAATGTATTACATTATGTACACAAATAAGCACATTTCCATAGTTAATGTATTTTTAAAATCTGTTTTCAGGCCTTTCACAGAGAAAAAAAACATATATCCATTCCCCAAGACTGTGGTACTGCACCAGAGTCAATGTAAGCATTCTGTGTTCTGCTGCACTTTCAGTTATTAAGGCCAGAAGTCTGACATTATGTTCATTATTGTTCCCTTGTAATTTAGACTCAGCCCATCACTTACGGATGTTTCATAATTACCTATTGTTGTTCTCATTGCCAAGAGCCTTCACTGGTTCCCAAAATGCAATATGTGCCTATTTTGAAAGTGACATACGCAATGCACAGGAAGAAAGTCACTTTAATTAATGGAAAGTCAGAGGCCTGCAGCTTTTTTACTTTGTTCTTGTTAACCATTAAGAGGCCTTTCTGTGTTTGATTCCTTTGTTATGAGCTGTATGCCAAAGGTTTAAGCATTTGGCCTTTTCCCCCGTTTTGATTCCCCGGCTAGCAGGACAATGGGTGGTGGCAGAGAGCAAAGCGGACTTTATGGACAATGGAACTGCCAATTCTTCAGCTCTAAGTCTTTCTTCCACTAGAAATGACAGAGCATTAGGCTGCTCAACACAAACAGGGTTTGTCCTCAAATTTGGAGCAGTTATTACCTGGTAGCATCTGCACAATATATGCCATTTTCATACGAACTGCCCACAAAATAATACAGGAGATCAAATAAATTGTTTTTAAACACCCCAGCCATATACAACCTGCCCTTAACATGCTTAAAATTGGCTATCATTCCTGCAATTTTTTTTCCAATTCTGCAAAAATATAAAAAGTCATAGTTTGTTGCTAAAACAAAGGAAGTTTATTAAAGGTGCCCATTGGGCGGTTGGGTGGGAGATCTTTGGACCTATCTGTCTGCAGTTTGGCAGGTTTAGTCCAATTATCAGGTGCTACTATGCCTGCAGATGTGTTCCATTCATTTGAAAAATGGGGAGGGGGCATTATAACTTAAAAAAAACAAAAAAAAACCACAAACCCATAATTGTGAATGGAGGGTGTGTGTGAAGCTTCATTCTTCCAAATCATTATTTTATGTTGGCCCCTAAGCTAAACCAGATAGTCTTCAAAATCAGTTCAGACCAAGACTGGCTGCTATTTAAAGCAATGAATCAGTGTCCAGCTTGAATCTTGCTGTTTTTGCACACCCTCACTTCCGGCTTTGATAAACAGATAAATAGCATGATTCCCTTTGCCCAATTATTTATGTACATGTGGGAAGGGGGAGTCTTTCCTGATTACTGCCACCTGTCCATTTTCTTGAAATACCGCTTAAAGTCTTATAGTTGCGGAGAAACAATGATTTTCTTGAAATACCGCTTAAAGTCTTCTAGTTGTAGAGAGACAATCATTAGCGTGGTATCCTTGCCAAGAATGCATAATGATGTAGCATAAGGCAAACCACCAATTATTTATTGTGCCTTTTGGATTCAAAGGTGTTAGTTTTAGCATTTAAAATGGTGTAAAAATACTTGATCATATATACTACCTGTGGTAGTATGGTTGCCATAGTAAAGACACTTTGCCCTGCCTGGTTCCTTGTGATGTGGGCACTTCCCGTAATAAACAGGAACTTCACGAGTCCCTGGCACCAATCTTCAATTGAGCCCCACTTTCTTCTCTTAATGGTTAGGATGTACTGTTCGTCAGTATTGGTGTGGCTTTCTCCATGTGTGAGACAAGCGTATAATCTCCCATTGCCAGCACACCTCCCCAGGATGTGCAACAGCACCTCAGTTTGGGTTAATGATACCAATGGATGATGATGGTTACAGGATTTTGGGGGTCCTCAGGCATATAGCACCCTCAGTGCCTCTCTGAACCTGGAGGAGGTGGGACAGGCAAACTGGGAATTCTCTTAGGCTACATCAGATCTCCTTGGGTACCCTTTGCAAAATGGAAATGGTAACACTGTTAGATTGGTGGGCCCTCTGCTGGTTTGAGGCACTGGCAAATGCCTAGCATTGTCATCTTCTGAACTTGGCTGTCTCTATGGGCACAGGAACCATATGCCCCCTTCCAGAGGAAATTTTCATATATTACCTTGGTACTATGGGAGCAGCAGTTTTATGACAGCAACTCTGCCAGCAAGGTACCATATGAAATAAACACTTGCTTATTTTCATTTTTCAAAAGGCAAAATAATTTCCATAGTGCTTCAGAAAGATAAAATTCCACACCTTCATTGCATGGCTTTATTTTTCTCTTTCTCTGTGGTCAAGAATGGGGTCCTAAATTACAGCAGTAACAGCCTGTAAATTACACTGCGGGAACCAGAAATTATTCTGGATCATTAGAGGCCTTTGCTTATAGCTTCCCATTAACTCTGAATTGTTTCATTATCACAGCGCCATATATATATGATACTGACACAGAGCATCATATTTTTGAAGCTGATTTTCTTAGGAAAAGCAAAATTGTGAGGGGATAGCCATTAGCATCAGGCAAATCCTTCCTCTTTGGAATATTCACTGGCAAACTCAGAAATACACTGAGGCTGTTGCAACTACGCAGGGCTGTCTAACTTCTGCCAAAACAGAGCTAGGGGAAGCTCAGTGTTTTATTATATTATAATTTTTTTAATTTCATAGGGTTGCCATATTTCAAACAGTGAAAATCCGTGCAGAACAGTTCTTGAGCTTTTTTTTAAGTTTTGCCCAAAGTTGTGGAGCTTTTTGGGGCTGTTTTTGAGCCTTTTTTAAAAATGGAAAATCAGCAAAAACGGCACTGCCAGAGCATGAGCTGCTAACTTTCTGTTTTGTTTTGTCAATTTCTGCCCAGAGACAGCGGTATTCCATATATGTCCGGGAATTTCTGGACACATGGCAACCCTAAATTTCATTGATGTTGGCTGCCTTGAGCTCTAAATAAGGAAAGGTGGGCTGTCGCCATTCTAAATTAGATAATAAATAAGTGTTGCCATGTAACTTCCCAGGAAAGGGGACAGTTGTTCCTTGCACATAAAAAGAAAAATAAGATAAATTGGCATGTCAGAATAACAGCAAACTTGTCCCCTTCCAGGGGAGATTGCTTCAGTGAAAAGAGTGAGCACTGCCCTACCAAACTTAGGTTGCCCCCAGCATCCTCCTGCAAAATTCCTTCTTTGCCACATTCCCAGGGGGGTGGCACTGACTCTCAAGCCTCCTCCTTTGTGTACTAAGTGGGCCCCTCCCTAACAAAGACTCTTGGGCACAGTTTCTTCCCATCTTGAAAGGTCCAGGGGGGTCTTCATGGGCCTTGGTGAGGACGGCCATTTGACAGGCCTGGTCAATGTACCCCCTGGCTATTCTGGAACCCATAAAACAACAGGGACATTCACATTAGCCAACAGGCTAGCATACTTCTCCTTAGACTAGGAGGATGGGTATGGCTTGGCCTAGATTAACCACATTGTGTGTCCAGACCCTGAGGCCAACCCCTCTTGATGAATAAGACACAAGGATACGGATATTAGGTTAAAGGTTATTGGGAAAATTTAGGCCACAATTTTATTGACTACAGAATGTGAGCCGTATTGGCTTAGGCATTGGAATTTACCTGACTATATCTGACTCCTGCCTGCCATGCAGGGAGTCCTGTAAGGGTCAACCACCAATAGGGGGAGCCATGTCAATGCAAACCATCTCGAGCTCCCCCTGGGTTGCCGATGGGGTTATGGCATGGCTCTACCCCAGCCCCAGGCTTCAGACAAGCTCCACACCCCCAGATTCCTTTAACGGAATACCCTTAAGCTTGGAGGGGCAGGCGATGGCCACACCTCCCCTCCCCCATCATAAGATCAAACAATGCCTAACCGCCAAAACTTACAAAGTTGCGATGATCACTACGAGGTAGGCAAAAACCAAATGGTCCAAGCCAATTTGCCAAGTGGAAAAATTCCTACCAGGTCCCTCAACGGCGACCAACCGAGGTCCATAGCAAAGCCAATGTCAAAACCTGAAAATAGGGAGGGTGGGCGGGAGATCGAGGAAGCGAGCCAAAAGAAAGTTCCCTGGCTTGCGCCTTGGTTTAAATGGGTCCCGGCCATGCCACACAGCCCAGCCAGTGGAACTATGACACAGCTGGAACTTCCGGGAGATGCAGGACTCCATCCCCACCCCCTGGAGTGGAGTGAGTGGCCATGTGGTCCATCGCAACTCCTCTCCACTGGGAAGTGGAGCGGATTTGCTACAAATTGGAAGAATTTATTCTTTACTCAGGACAATAATTCTCCCTTCTCCTGCTTGAAGTCACCCCTAATCTTCATGAGAGGATGGGCAAAATGTTTATAAGCCATCAGCATGCTTTAAGATTAACTGCACTTGAACACAACAGGTCCTTTAACTTAACTCTTGGAATGGAATTGCCCTGCGTTTTGGATCTGCTGTTCTAAAGTTGCTTTATGCAATGCAAAATGACGCCTCCAGCCTCTAGGGAGTTAAGAGTAGACTGAGGCCCTTTTTGAAAAAGCAGTGGAATGGCACAGAAGTAGTTGTCTTTGTAGTTTCTTATTCTGTTTTCTTCAAACAAGAAAGAAGAATGTACCTGACAGATTTCAGGAAATATATCATTAGGTAGGTCTCCCTGTAGTGCTAAGCAGTAATATGTCTTTTATTTTTTATATTTATTTTTTTAAAAAACCCAGTGTGTTTCTGTAGACTCTCTATTCATTCTTACTAGTTTAACTATCTGGAAGAGCTTCTGGGCTAAAGTTTTAGCATTGAAAACATTCTGCCCTTATTTACAAATGTAGAGCACAATCTCCAGGCATAGTCCCTGTGCATCTGCACTGCAAACTCTGGTGATAAACACAGATGCACAGAGGCAGTGCTTGCACAAGGTACCAGCAAGGAGCCCTATTTGCACCCCCTTGTTTCTTTGACGGAAGACAGGTGGGTTATAAATGCAATATAAAATATTATAAACCTGCTTGCACCATGTGGACTACAGAGTATTAAACTTCCACACTGGAGACTAAGCTCCCGAGGTGAAGTACCAAGGAAACATGGGCAAAGAGGGTGGGGGGAAATATTGTTGATGTTATTATGTAATCTCAACCTTTTCTCTAAGGAGCTCAGTGCAGTGCACCCCTGGAGAAAGAGTGGATATGATTATGCTTGGTGTGGAGAAAGTAGAGAAAAGTTCCCCCCCTCTCTCACAACCATAGAACTCAGGGATATCAGAATATGAAACTCAATGTTGGAAGGGTCAAGATGAAAGAAAGCACTTCTCTATGCAGCGCATAGTTAAATGATGGAATTTGCTCCCACAAGAAGTGTTGAGAATTCAGTTCCACCTTAAGGAACAGACGTGTGGAATTGTTTCATGTCACATGCCTGTTTACATTCCAGCACAGTATGCTGGGAACTTCCGTTTGTGTATGGCTTTTGTTTTTCCCATTCTCTCTGAGACGACATAAGAGAGAGACAACATGTTTCTTTGTCCTGATTTATGATTAATAAATCTGTAGTTGTAGTATGCTTTCACAAGCCTCACGCCTTTTCTGTGTGTGCAGTTCTATCTGCTGATAGCATGCCCTGGCTCTGACGCCCGGGTTGCTGATTTATATCGGAGCATGGGCCGATGGAAGGAGACGGCACAGCTGGGGCTTGCCAGCTGGCCTCCCGGCCCTCTGCATGTCAACAAGAAGTAGTGATGGTCACCAACATGGATGTCTTTAAAAGAAGATTAGGCAAATGCATGAAGGATGAAGCTATCAATGGCTGCTAGGCATAATGAATAAGTTGTATCTCCACTGTCAGAGGGGGTACATCTCTAAATATCAGCTGCTGGGAATCACAAGTGGGGAGAGTACTATTGTGTTCATGTCCTACTTTGTGGCTTCTCATAAGCATCTGGTTGGCCAGCATGGATACTCTCATGACCCCCCCCAAAAAAATTTTAACCTCAAAACTATCCTATGAAATTAGGCTGAAAGATGTTTACTGGCTCAAGGTCATTCAAGGTCACAAACTGAGTGGGGATTTCTTTTTCTTTTCCTAATTAATCTTCTTAAAGATTTTCAATATGTACAATAAAATCCAAACTAATCTAAAAAGAATAATAAAAACAATATGGTATATCAAACAGAAAGAAAACTAGAGAAAACTAGAAAAGAAGGTACAATAATAATTATCCTCATATGATCCTCATAAAACACAAAATTTTAAATATAAATATGTAACCCTCAGTCACTGTTTTATCTTAATCTTCAATCCACATATATGGATCTTTCTGTCCTAAGTCAGCTACACAGGCCACAACATTACATTGTTCTCTGTTTTTTTGTACTTGAATATGTTTTATAGACAAATAACAAATATTAGGTTCAATGAACTGGTGAGCTAATGCCTAGGTCTGCAACATTGATATAAAATCCGACACAGTGAAGTTATCCATTGGATGCTTACTAATGATATGAAACTGAAGTTCTAATGTGCTGTAATTGGCAAAATGCCATGGGAACAAAACTGATCAAAAGCCCTGGCAACGTTAACACTCGCAAGTACATTTCCTTGGAAATAGCTGGTGCAAAACTAAATCTACAAAATAAATATCTCACATTAAGACAAATCTAGCTGCTTTGACCTGAAGTACAAGGCTGTAAAGCAAAACCACAAATTATGAATTCTATTTCAGCTTTGTTTTCTTGAGATTGGAAGAAATATGTTCCCTTTTTTGTACAAGTCAGTTGATATATATATGTAAACTGTGCACTATTAGAAAATATCTGTGAAGCTTCATTTGAATCTTCTGCCTAAAAATTAATGCAGTCGTCTCACAGCTTTCCGACACTTTCCATTTGTGTACTGTACATCAAGAAACACAAAAAATGTGTGATATGATGCCATTGCATTCCACATTTCCCCAGTCTACTTTATGGACTGCAAATTGTGAAGATGGGGAAACTTGGAGCTTGTTATTGTCGAAGACCAGAAATTTGAATCTTGGTGGCTCAAATGCAAGGCCAGTACAAAGGATCAAAAGTTCTTATTGGGCTCAAATTAGAAGGAACTCTCCCTTTCTCCATGAAACTGCTGCAGCCAAGCAAGTGGAAATTGACATCTCACTTGTCAATCACAGCTCTGACTTCACTCATTGGTTAAAAACAGTCCAGTTCCTCCTCCTGCCTTTCACTGAGTCATCTCACAGAAATAGCTTAGGAAGGTATGTGCACATTTTATTTTATAACTGTGATGTAGGCTCACTACATTGGTATCTCCTGTACCCACCTTTCGGTGGCCCTAAGCATATTTCATAGAGGGGTGGTGCTCCTCAGTTCAGCCCTGTTCCTGCCCTGCATGTTGACTTTGAAGCAGAATATAACACATGAATAGGGAAGAACTTGTGTGTCTGTAGAATCTGATTTTCTCCATTTCTTATTCTTGCAGTGGAGTTTCTGCTTTGATTTTTGTTTTGTTTCTCAAGTTACTCTACCAACAAACTCATACTTAAGAAAACAATGGACATGCCAGTTTTAGGTACTATATCAATAGTGACAATCTAGTGAGGCTGGAATGTCTTATCATTTTCTCTACTTCCTGATTTTCTCTTTAAACACAACTTAGCCCTCAATCACAAAAGGACTTAATTTTTGTTTTCTGTGATTGTTGGCTTATACATAAACTAGAAGATGTACTCTGCATTTCAGAATTCAGGGTGGCTGTTGTGTTTTTTAAGTAATGCTGATTACAGAAGTGTTACAACCCTCTTCAGAGGTACATTGCATAACATAACAAAAGGCAAAGAAAAATCTCCCTTTATATTTTTCTTTAACTCTTAATTTGACGGTACCGCTAGTCCTTTCATTTATTCTGATGGTGCCTCTGTCATGTTGACCTTTGTAGGTCTGTCATACTGACCTTTGTAGGTAAGTATTATTGCATCTGATTGGCAGCAGCTTTCCCAATCAGCTTTCTCTCAGGCAAAGGTCTCTCCTAGTCTTCTTACCAAGGAGCTACTCAGGTGGAGATTCAAAGGCCAGAACCTGGAGCATTCCCCATACAAAGCATCTACTCTACCACTGAGCTATAGTCTTATGTTTACTAGGGACACAGTCTGCTAGAAAGATCTATAAATGTTCCAGTGAAATGAACGGGAGCTTCAGAAGAACATAGATGGGATATTTTGCATATCTCCCAGTTATTTCCACTGAGCTTTTGAGGGGCAAATTCCATCACTAAATTTCTTTTTGTTCTCAAATAGTTTATTAAATGTATGTAAGAAATATGTCCCTGTAGTGTAATCCATCCATCCACCATCCATCCAGTAATTTGCATGGCACTGCACCCCCCCCCCACTCTTTGGTCCTTCCTAATACCAAGAATAAGGCACATGGCAACCAATATTTGGGTGAAATCAGGCCACAACTTTATTGATAACATATATAAGAGGTATGGCATAGGCACTGGGTAGACTGCACCCTTTCCGGCCCACCTGCTGGAAGAACTTGTGTTTGGGGGCCAACCAGAAATGAGGGAGTTCCTGACCTACGTCAAGGGGAAACTCCCCAACTGGATTGTACCTGGGGAGTACTGTGCCCCTCATCCCCACATGGGCCTCTGGACAGAAACATGTCCCCAGGATCCCTTTAATGGGATACCCCATTTCGGAGGGGCCAGGCAGAGGCTACAACCTCCTCTCAGTCCAAGACTACATCTCTCCAATGCCTAAACCACCAAAGTTGCATTTCGAAGGCTAGATTTCATTTTGTTTATGAAATATGTGTATGAAATATGTCCCTGTAGCATGATCCATCCAGTCATTTTAGTAACTGAGGAAGGTATTACCTCTTGTCTGGACCATAGAACCATCTGAACTTTTATGTTAGAGAACAGTCTGTGTCTGGGTCAGCTATACTGAAGGCCTGGTAGACAAGCTATATGCTTTGGTATTGGCAAACAATTGAATGGGTGGTTGGACTTCAATGTTTATTATTATTATTATTATTATTATTATTATTATTATTATTATTATTATTGTTATTCATCTGGGGGGTGATTTGTGGAGTGAACTGCAGGTGACTTTCACACCTGTCATGAGAGCTGCTGCTCCATAATGTAGGAGTGAGGAACTTGTAGTTCTCCAAATGTGGTTGGACTCCAACCCCTATCTGCCCCCAAATGATTGAACAATAGTCAATGAAGGTGCAAGTTGTCACCCAGAAATGTATGGAGGGACACAAAGTCACCACCCCTGCCATGGGTAGACAGCACAATTCTCTATTAAGTGTCTAAGTGCTCCTTCTCATTGGTAAGGATTTAAATGGGCTTGCCCACTTAGTTCTACAATTTATTTGGCTAGAGCAAGGGCTCTTACCATATGGAAGTGACTCCTATTTTGCAACCAGAAAGGATGGTCCACACAAAACATATTTTAAAGACAACAGGGCCATGTTGTTGTTGTTTAGTCGTTTAGTCGTGTCCAACTCTTCGTGACCCCATGGACCAGAGCACACCAGGCACTCCTGTCTTCCACTGCCTCCCACAGTTTGGTCAAACTCATGTTGGTCGCTTCGAGAACACTATCCAACCATCTAATCCTCTGCCGTCCCCTTCTCCTTGTGCCCTCCATCTTTCCCAACATCAGGGTCTTTTCCAGGGAGTCTTCTCTTCTCATGAGGTGGCCAAAGTATTGGAACCTCAGCTTCAGGATCTGTCCTTCCAGTGAGCACTCAGGGCTGATTTAGGCCTACTCAAAATGTGTCATCACATCTTTGTATTCAGGACAGACTAAGGCAATTTAGTTCTATGTATAAAGAAATCACTGCGACCTAATTAGGGGCTGGGAAATCAATGTTTCCTATAGTAGAGGGATGAAAAGATGAGCTGGTGATTTGAAGACTTGGCTTCAGTATGTTGAGTCATTTTAAAGCAGAACTGTCATTAAAGCATCACTTTAGCTTTTGAGAAAGGTTAAACTGATTTGGTTGAAGAAATAAACTACAAATCTAACTCAAGAGGATTCTGTGTTTTTTTTTTTAAAAAAAACCTCACAAGAACTCACAAAAGAGTCTGTTCGATCATGGCACGCATGGTTAGCTGATGGTATTCAGAGATTAAGAAAGGCACCTAATGCTTTCTGAAGTTAGTAGAAAGATCTGTCTTTGCTTTGATCAGTATTTGAAATTCCTGGAGAGATGAAACTAAATTATGTAGCTTCAATCTGGGTATCGGAGTTTCTTCAAACTTTAACCCAAATGTCCAGTTTTTTGAGAGTTGCCAAGTTACAAGAAACCAGCATGTAATTCATACTATGGGGTTGAGCCCCACATTGGGAAAAGGATTCCTGCATTACAAGCCGTTGGACTAGATAACACTCGTCGTCCCTTCCATCTCTACAATTCTATGATTCTATGATTCAACTGTGTCAAACAAAACATCAATTGAAATGTGCTTTTTAATTAACTTATACTGCAATGCTATGCATGCTTCATTAAAAGTAAGTCATGTTTTGTCTCAGGCTTACTTCAAGATATGTGTGCATAGGATTGCAGCCTTAAGAACATTGTTTTGTTGGCATCTGTCTATCACACACACACACACACACACACACACCACCACCACCACCATGCACACGCCATTGTTAAATGTTACTGTGAATTGCTTCTGACATTAGCCAAGCTTCTATTTTTAGCAGCTAGCTTGATCCAAGAGTCTGGTGAGTGGGTGGGTACATTCCATTGACTCCAACCAGGCTGCAGATCAAGCAAAGGATCTCATCTGCATTTCATGAAATTGAGCAGTGCTTTATAGAGCAAACAGCTTTAGAGAGCAGATAAGCAAAGGACTTCTGCCCATTTGCAATACAAATACGATGAAAGGCAGGTTCCGTGGGGGTGGCGGGGAGTTGTTCAGATGCTTTGAGGGCTCTGAAATTTCCTCCGAATTGCTTTGTAGTGCACCTGATCTCTCATCCCAGGTGACTGCAACCACAGGTGGAACATTTTCCGCTCTGGAGACTTGCAGCCTCTGTTCATTCTCAAGGGACAAAGAGCCTCTCCTGCTCGTCTGCTGCAAGCCAACTTGAGAATTAATATTGTATTTCGAATCACCAAAAAAACAGGATTTTTTTTTAAAAAAAGCAGTTTCATACCACTTTGAACTGTCATGAATTACATCCCACAAAGACTATAGTTGGTTCAAAGTGCTGAGAGGTGTTACTGTAGGAGACCCCATCCCCTCCCCCCAAGCTACAATTCCCAGAGTTCCCTGGAAAGAGAAATCGTTGATCTCTGCTCAGGTTGCCACCTTTGTTCTGGCAAAATACGGGACAGGATTGGTGGGACTGGGGTGGGCAATTATTTTTCACCTGGTGCTGAAATGACTTCAGAGCAATCCATTACAATCTACTGCACTGTAACTGGATGGCCACTCTGGAATTTGTCACACACACATACACAGACACACAAAATTGTAAATCTGTCTGTGCTTTGTTACCCAGAGCTGAAATACATGACCTTTCACACACATGCAGGCTGGGGCAATAAATAAGTAAATAAGGGGGCATATTCTGATGAAGGGGGTGAGCCTTGTTCCACATGTTGCATTTATGATGGAGGGGGGGTAGAATAGGTGTTGTGGGGAGGGCAAGCCTTGTGGGAAGCTACTTTTCCCTGACTTCACTCAAATATCATGCAGATAACCAGCCCCCCCCCCAGCTCACGAGTTCAGCTACGGCACCTCTCAGGTGGGTACCATTGCCATTCTTAGAGAAGTTCCCTTGTTCTCTGAGAATGCCATTCTCATACAGAACAAGGGAGAAGCTCTGGCACCTCTTTTTTTTTTGGGAAAAATAGCACTGCAGATAACTATGTTCAGAAGTGGGGCTTTTGGGCTACACTGACACAATATCCGCCCTCCCTTCTCCACAGGTGGTTGGGATTTGCGGCACCGAGCAGGGCTCACCTGGGCAGGTGCCACCCACATGCTTGGGCCGGCCTTTGACCCGCCCTCAGCCAGGGAGGACAATGGACGGCCGGCTGGAGGCGGGCCTAAGGCCAAAAGAAAAGAGGCTGACTCTTTTGTCCAAGCCTCTTTTGCTGTTCTCCCTTCCAGGATCTGCTTGTTCTTAGAGCCTCAGAACCTGTTCCTCTCAGGGGATGGGGCTTCTGGAGCTCTCAGGATGCATGCCTTCCCCTTAGGTGGAGGGGGCAGGAATTTGGAGAGGATCCCTAACTTGGGAGAGAGAGAGAGAGAGAGAGAGAGAGAGAGAGAGAGAGAGAGAGAATGAATGAATATAGGACAAACTGCACCCTGTACTGAATCAATACTGGATGTAGCATTTTATATTGAAATACAGGACCATCCTGTATTATACAGGACGGGTGGCAACCCTTCTTCTGCAGCTGGCTCTGCTGATATGCCAACTAATATAAAAACAGGCAATACTGTATGGCTCTAGTCTGTGCTCTGAATTGATATAAGGCAGACCAAGGCATGTTTTACCACTTCTGCTGATTATACAGCAGGGATAGGGACCCATTTTCAGCTCTTTCAGACCTCATTCCATTCCAGGAAACCTTCTAGGAGCCACATGTCATTGGTAGGAGGAAAAACAGGGCAAAACAAAGAATGTATCTTCCCCTTTGTATGGTCGGCTATTTTCTCCACGCATATATATAGCTGCGGTCCTTGATTTGTGCCTCGTCTTCTTATTCCAAATGAGGGCACAAATACCTACCTCTTCTTTCTCAGTGCCTTCATTTTGGCTCCAACCATAGCTGTCAACATTTCCCTTTTTTTAAGGGAAATTCCCTTATTCCGAATAGGATTCCTCACAAGAAAAGGGAAAAGTTGACAGCTATGGCTCCAACGTTGTCAGCACTCATCCAGCTAAGTTTGCTATTAGCTCTTGACAAACTATACAATTGTGTATGTGTGTGTGTGTATTCATCTCACGCATCGGGGAGTGGGGGGGGGGAGACTTCACTTTTTAAGCACAATACGTGTATTCCAAGCCTGCTTTAAATAAATTTCTGTTTATTGAAAGAAGTTGCAATGGACAACCATTTAAACTTGTGGCTGCATGAGTAGAATGTTAAATCTTCAGGATGGATAAGCTTATTATAGATAAATGAGGTGTCAACAGAAGGGAATTCAAGGGTATGATTCAATTAAGGAGAGAGGGTAAGAGCCAACATTGTTCATTTACTTAACTACATGTAATTTGGATCAGATAGAAGGACAAAGTTATCAGAAGCTGGGGCAGATTTGCCTTTTATGTCAATCAAAGGAAGTGCTTGACTCTTCCATGAAAATGGATAGAATAAAGTACTATAGGAGTTGACTTCAGCAAGCGAGGGTGAGCCATCCTGTAGACAGGTGTACCTTTTAAAAGTAAAGGTAAAGGACCCCTGGACGGCTAAGTCCAGTCAAAGGCGACTATGGGGTTGTGGTGCTCATCTCGCTTTCAGGCTGAGGGAGCCGGTGTTTGTCCACAGACAGCTTTCCAGGTCATGTGGCCAGCATGACTAAACCGCTTCTGGTGCAATGGAACACCATGACGGAAGCCAGAGTGCACAGAAATGCCGTTTACCTTCCTGCCACAGTGGTACCTATTTATCTACTTGCACTGGCGTGCTTTTGAACTGCTAGGCTAGCAGGAGCTGGGAGTGAGCCATGGGAGCTCACCCCATCGCGGGGATTCAAACTGCTGACCTTCCAATCAGCAAGCCCAAGAGGCTCAGAGGTTTAGACCACTTGACCCTGAAAGCGAGATGAGTGCCGCAACCCCATAGTTGCCTCTGACTGGACTTGACCGTCCAGGGGTCCTTTACCTTTACCTTAATCTTTCCAGTGGTGTTGTATGCAGGCTATAAAGTGATTCCTGACTGCATAATTTTATTAAGTTTTTCTGTTGCCACCCATTGCAATTCCACCAAAAAAGAAAGAAAGAGAAAAGAGAAAATGACGAAGAGTATATTACAAACACATAGAAGGCAAATTTTGAACTTAAGTAATGTGGAATGCTGCATAGAGCAAAACGAAGGATACATATTGTCGCATGTCACACCAATCTCAGAGGTGTGAGATTCCAGATGTTCCAAGTGCTTACTCGGGATTTGTGTTTTCTTTTGGGCATGAGGCACAGCAGAGACTGTGGTGTCCTTATGATATATGGCTTATTCACACATGCAACCTGATCCTCTGATAGAGGGCTTCACAGCATCAGCACCCCAGTAGGATTTCATTTCTTCCATAGCCACAGCCTTGGATTCAAACAGAATTCAAGCATTGTACTTTGACTCTCTCTCCCTCTGACTATCACTTCAGAGGTATCACTTCAGAGGAAGCTAGCTTGCTAGATCCAGGGATTAAAGAGGTCTGGCACTCAGTTTAACACCTCAAGGCAAGGATTAATTAGGGAGGTCTGGCACCCACAAACTCATAACAGTACAGTGGTACCTTGGTAGCTGAATGGCTTGGCTCCCAAACAAATTGGCTTCCGAACACTGCAAACCCAGAAGTGAGTGTTCCAGTTTGCGAATGTTTTTCAGAAGCTGAATGTCCGATACAGCTTATGTGGTTCCCAAGGCTTCCGATTGAGTGCAGGAAGCTCCTGCAGCCAATCGGAAGCCGCGCCTTGGTTTTCAAACAGTTTGGGGAGTTGAACAGACTCCTGGAATGGATTAAGTTTGAGAACCAGGGTACCACTGTATATATAAAACTCAAGATATGTTTTGAGACCCCCAACTAGGGAGTAAATTAGGAAAAGCAGTTGAGATAGTGTAACATAGTGATTAAAGGTCTCCGATTCAGACTGCAATGACCCAGGTTAAACACTCCATTTCAAAGCCCCCATTTAGTAATGATGATAGCAGGTTGACTATGGAACAGTCAACATCCCTCAGCCTAACTTACCTCAATGGATTGGAGTGAAGACAACATGGGGAGGGAAGAGCCATGAGCTCTGCCTTGAACTGCTTGGGGAAAAGATGGGCAAGAAATGTACTTTTTTGTTTCATTTGAATATTTATGATCTGCACTTTCACAACATATATCAAGGAGGCTTAGAACATGAATAGAATTAAATCAATCAAACAAGTCAATATCTATAAAACATAATTAGGAAACATTGATAAAACAGCAGCAGAGAGTGGTGTGTTAAAGAGGACAGAATTGCATTGTGCGGAGGCTGTCTAAACAATACAGTTTCAAAAAGACAACTGAAAGAAGGCAGAGACTGTTCTTGCCTACAGGCAGGGAGTTCCACAGGGCAGGGTCGGCCATCCTAAAGGCTTGGTCCCTAAATGTGATCGTAATAGCAACAGCAAGAAGCCATTTTGACAAGTAGGTGTCATGACATATCAATTAATTAGTGGTGATTTTGAATATAATAATAATTACTAATGCACTTCTACTAAGAAACATACAGTTTAGGGGAAAGAGGCATGGCTAAAAGCTGAAAGAAATGCTATTTTATCAGGCTGCACTCAAAGTTACTAGTCACCACCTTCCAGTAGCACCTTAAAGACCAACTAAGTTAGTTCTTGGTATGAGCTTTCGTGTGCATGCACACTTCGTCAGATACGAAGAAGTATCTGACACACGAAAGCTCATACCAAGAACTAACTTAGTTGGTCTTTAAGGTGCTACTGGAAGGAAAAAAACTTTTTGTTTTGACTATGGCAGACCAACACGGCTACCTATCTGTAACTAGTCACCACCTCTCTCTCTCCTTCCCCCTCACTTTTCTTTTTGGCAATTCTCTCTCTCTCTCTCTCTCTCTCTCTCTCTCTCTCTCTCTCTCTCTCTCTCTCCATTTCAAACATTTGAAACTTCTGAAACCTCATGGCGACATGGCGACTCATTACTCAGCTAGACTTGCTCCTCTTCCGTGCCTCTCTCGCATTTACAAACAGGCAATTGGCTGAACTCCTTCCGTTCCTTTCTGGGAGTCCATTCATTTACACAAGACTCATTACCGGTTTAACAAACCTCTCTGCGCACTCCCTGCTGCATAATTGCCCTGCCAGGGGCTCCATTACACTTGTGAAGGGCCCTGCGAGCAACCACCTTTGCACCTGTCCCCCGTGTCAACTCCGCAGCTCGGCAAGTCCCGGCCATATATATTTGGCCCAGGAATCTTCCAATTAGCTCTGGAGAAAAGGGAAGGCACCTTCAGAACAAGGGCAGTCAGAGCAGAAGCATGAAAGATGCTGAGGCTTCTTTTGTTGAGTTTTTGCATGGGACATGTATTGGAAAGACAGTCCTCCTTCCTGCTAGATTCCACGCTAGATTCTGCCAAGCCAAATTCCTTGCCAAGCCAGTTGCATTCAGTATATAGCTTATTTAAGGCTCATTTCACTCTCGCCATGTAACAACACTCTCAGGTAATCATTCTAAACCTTTGAATGCATTGCCATCACTTCATGTAAATAAAGTTGTGCTTGTTTTGAATGTCTGAGTCTCAAACTACACATGACATGCAGCATACCCTCCTACATTTCTCTGATTAAAATAGAGACATCATCATCATCAACAACAACAACAACAACAACAATTTTATTATCTATACCCAGTGCTTTTTTTTCTGGGGGTACTCTTGTTGTTGTTGTTGTTTAGTCATTTAGTTGTGTCCGACTCTTCATGACCCCATGGACCAGAGCACACCAGGCACTTCTGTCTTCCACTGCCTCCCGCAGTTTAGTCAAACTCATGCTGGTAGCTTCATGAACACTATCCAACCATCTCGTCCTCTGTCGTCCGCTTCTCCTTGTGCCCTCCATCTTTCCCAACATCAGGGTCTTTTCCAGGGAGTCTTCTCTTCTCCTTGTATTGGAGCCTCAGCTTCAGGATCTGTCCTTTCAGTGAGCACTCAGGGCTGATTTCCTTAAGAATGGAAAGGTTTGATCTTCTTGCAGTCCATGGGACTCTCAAGAGTCTCCTCCAGCACCATAATTCAAAAGCATCAATTCTTCAGCGATCAGTCTTCTTTATGGTCCAGCTGGGGATACTCAGGTGAACGCATACCCCTAAACATTTTGTGAATCTAAATTTCGCCTCATTGAGGGGCAGTATGTCAATATGAGTAGGAAAATGAGAGTACCCTAAACATTTTTTAAGAACAAAAGCACTGTTTATACACCACCTATCTGACTAGGTTGTCCCACCCACTCTGGGCGGCTTGCAACATATATAAAAACATAGTAAAACATTTAACATTCAAAAACTTCCCTATGCAGGGCTGCCTTCAGATGTCTTCTAAAGGTTGTGTAGTTATTTATCTCCTTGGCTCAGGGGTTGCTTAACTCCATACCCTCCAACATTTCTTTGATGAAAATAGGAAGGTTCTACCATAACCCCCCCCCCATTTATCCGAAGAAAATAGGGCCGTCCTAAGGAAAAGCGGGACATTCTGGGATCAAATCCGAAACCGGGACAGCGCCTGTAAATCTGAGACTGTCCCTGGAAAATAGGGACACTTGGAGGGTCTGCATGTCTTTCCTCAGGCTTTTTAAACAAAGAAAGAAAATCAAATGTAGTGTTGTGGGGCTGTATGTTTGAGGCTGCAATCAATGGGCCACAAGTTTTTCAGTTCCAGTGGGCAGATCCTGATGAACTTTCATTAGTTTTGTTTTTGTTTTTTTTAAGCCAACAACGACAACATACAAATGAGTGTGGAAATGTAGGGAACCAAACTGGAAACTGGGGGAAAATGGACAGATTCAACCATTCCATGTCACATCTGTTGTTTTGCTCACCTTTGCCACTGACTCTGCCCAGTGATGGCTCCGGCCCCACCCACTGCTAGTATGTGGCCCCTGGAAACAGAGCCCTCAAATTGCAAATAGCTTCCCTGCCCTTGCATTCAAGAATTGGAGCAAATACAGAAGCTGTGGGCTGCGTAGGTGAAAGCAACAGATGAGATCCATTCTCTGAGCTGCTGCTGGAAGTGTCTGACTTCCTCATTTATTCTCTGCTGTTCGCTGCATGTATTCTTTGCCACCGCATCTCTAAATCATGCACACAGATGCACCGTTGTAGAGCGGAGATGATTTTGTGTTCCTTGTGGGAGTGACTAATCAGTAATCTCTTTGCTGAAGTTTCTGGTTTTCTCTCCCACTGTCCACCTTTTCACTCCTCCCTTTTAATCCCAGCTTCTCCTGCGCTAGGAGACTGTGTTATTTTGCCTGATTTGTGTGCTGCACTGTAATGGCTGATCTGAATATGCTGAATTACAGGAGGAAGGAGGAAGTGACAGGATGGAATGGGAGAGAAATTTGAACCTGCCTGATTCACTCTTCCTGAAAGAACATGCAAAGCAAAATTCAACCTGCCTTTGAAATTCACACTTCTCTGAATTTTGCAATGCAGTTCTTCCATGACATATGAGAATCCATATCCTAAAGTGTGCATAAAAAATCGCATGCAAAAATGTTTTATATTGAAGAAAATTGCCTTGCAAAAATGTGCATATTAGGCAAAATTGCAGTAAAAAACTGTATATTAGGAGATATTTACGCTAAGGTGCTGATTACTGGAATAAATAAATAAAACCTGCAAAATAAATAAATGAATTCACCAACTGATATGGAATTATGAAGGACCAAATTTAAGACAGGAAATACGAGAAGCTGGGAGAAACAGAAATGGACAGTTGCCCATTCCTAGCTATAAGCAAAGTGCAAAGTGCAAAGTAAGTCACTTTGCTTTAAAATATGAACCACACTGCTTTCTCCCCCACTCCAATCCTATCTCTACCTCCTCCATACTGTGGCCATAGCGAAGGCTCCACCCACATCCCATAATGAAGCTCAGCAGTACCACCCAATTGATTCAAGGACCTTTTCAATAGCCCTTGTGAAGATGTAGGTTGGTTTTGGTGGAGAGAACATGGATTGGTCAGTGACGGCAAGATCAAGTCTTGATTTTCATGTGTGAAGAAGCTATTGTAGATCAAATACCAGAACTTTTATTTCACCCTGCAACATCTCAAGCATAATATTTTTCAAAGCCATTCATTCACTCCTTTGGCCAAGAGTCCTAAAGTTACTGAGCAGAGGTGTGTGGTATGACAAAGTGATACACACAGATGCATGAATCAATCCTCAATTTTGTTGTTTTTCCCTACAGCTTTTAAACACATGAGAAAGGGAGATTAATACCGGACTCCATCCGTAGGCATGAGATGTCCTTATACTGGTTTAAAAACAAACAATGCATATCAAAGGGCATAAGAAATAGTGGTTGCACTTGACCTAGAAGTATGACTTCAGTACCGACTGTCTGTTGGTGTGTGTTTGTGGGGGGGAGGGGGGAACACCAAACATTCACATGAGAAAAGTTGGCTTCCATTTTATATTTATTTCTGTTTCCTCCCTCGGGCAGGATGCTGTGAGCCTTTTGAAACGGCACACTGCTTCTGTTTTTGAAAACAGAAAGAAATCACAGAGCCTACAAAGTATTGCTTTCCGCCGTGATCATCAAACTGCAAGCCGTGTTCCGCCTGCAGCGTGCGGCGCTTCTGCTGGTCTTTGGGATGAGGCAGTTTGATAGACGGTGGAAATCAGAGGATGAGTGGAGAGGATAACTGGTGTATGACTGATGTTCTTATTATAGACTGGTGTGCTTAAATTAAGGAATGCAATGGAGCAAGCGGGTTTGAGCCCCACGTTGGGCAAAAGGATTCCTGCATTGCAGGGGTTGGACTACATGATCCTCATGGTCCCACCAAACCCTACAATTCTATGTTTCTAAGTAATTATCAGCCCAGATTATGAAGCACCCCAAGGATGTCTGAATTAGGACCTCCCCAGACTGACATTTTTCTAATTCAAGTCCCATCTGCACTATATGTTGGTCCGTGAGCTTCTACTCTTGGGATTTCATTTCTTTCTGCAGCAGAGTTCCTTTCACAGAAATGTTTTCCTGCATCTTTCCCTTCTTTACAGCATCATCATCAGCATTCCAGCTCTTAGTGAAATCCCCAGCGCGTGACCAGGCGGCGACCGTCCCAGCCTCCAGGGACCACCAGAAAGGAATAAAGACTCATGACAACGTGTTATGGAATTAAAATTAGGCCACAACTTTATTAAACTTTCAAATGTAGGAAGATCTTGGCTTAGGCATTGGGCGTGTTTCCCTCCCAACTCCCAGCAGGGGAAACTGGGGCTCATCAGGGTAAACGGGATATGAGGGTGCAAGACACGTTTGTACGTAGGCAACCCACCTCATATCTCCACACACAGGGTAGTTCACTGACAACCTTTCAGTGTATGGCCAGTGACACCCATATTACCACCCCTTTAAGAGGGGGACCATGGAATTGCCGCTGCAAGGGGGTGAGTCACCACTTCAAGCCCCCCCCCCCCATATAGGGAAGAAAAGACTAAAAGATTCCACCCAAGGCCATAACCACCAAAGTTGTGACGAATTGCTATGGGGAAGACAAAACCTGCCAATGCAGGAAAATTTCTTGCTGGTCCTTCAAAAGCAACCAGTCAAAGACCGTAGCAGCGCCCGCTAAACAGGAAGAAACAAGAAACATTAAACAAACAAGAAACATTAAACAAAGGGAGGGTTAGGTGGGTGAAGCTCCTTAGCTGACTGCCTGGCTACTGCTGGCTCCACACCCTATTTATAAATGGGACTGGCCCCACCTCCCAGCAGTGTAAATTTACTAACTGAGGCTGGGCGTGAACCTCCAAAGAATAACACTGAGAGGAAGGCCAGTCCATACAACTGGTAAGTTCCCTGGGGTCCAAAATGCCGAACGTGATCCCGCAAAGGGCACCCACAGTGTGAGTGCCGATTACAGGAATAAACACCATTTGGTTCTGTTTCTCAATCTTTATCATTTACAAAACTTTTCATTGGTCACTAATAAATAAACACAAATAAAGCAACATAACTTTTTTCTCTTTTTTAGTCATCTGGCCAGAGACCTCATTCACATGCTCATTTAGACTGACCCAGACTTAGTTGATCACATGCCCTAATAAAGGGCACCTGTTGCTTGGGAAATTTTCTGTGGCCTAGCAACTTGTTCAAGACCATCTTCAAGTTTCTTCTAGAACATTCCAACACTGTACATTTAAAACAGTGTTGTACCACTTTAAACAGCCTTGGCTTCTACCCCAAAGAATCATGGGGACTGTAGTTTGTTTGGAGACCCCTATTCCCCTTGTGGACCTCAAATTCCTAAAGTGGTTTAACAGCTAACCCCTCTTCCCAGGTAACTCTGGGAATTGTAGTTTGCTCAGGACACCGAGAGGGTCTCAGCACCCTTAACAAATGACAGTTCCTCGGATTCTTTAAGAGATGCCCTGACTAAACAGTGGTATCCTATTGCTCTTTTTTATTCATTTATTTTTATTTCATAAAATCTATACACCACACCTCTAAGAAGAAAAAAGCACTTCTAAGTGGTTTACAATTTATTTATTTTTAAAAAGTGTACAGTAGTGCTCTAAATGTATATGCAGATGGGGCCTGAAAATGGCAAATTTTATGAATGACAACATATTTGAATATATCTGCATAGCTTAATAAACCTGCCTCTGGGGAATAAAGATTCTTAAGGGAATCACTTTTAAAATAGCTTATATAGCAAAGATGCACCATGTGGATTGGCTTTTTAGCGCTTGCTAAGAATGTTTTCCTTTCAACAAACCATCTAAAATCTTTATCCCAGTCTTCGAGCCAAAGCGATTCTATGTATGTTTAAACTGCTTTTATATTTATATCTATACTTGTTTTTTTAAAAAGTGTTTTATATAGTTGTTTTTAACTTTTAAGAATTTGTAACGTGTATATATATATATTATTGTAAATCACTTTGAGATGCCTCGTGGGCATCCATGAAATACATAAGTCATAAAGATAGATACTTGACACAGAAGCAATTCCATACTCTGGCACATTCAGAAGTGCATCTACAAAGGGCTAGAGGGCAGGGGGTTTTTCCACTCTGTCCTTACAGCAAGGATATGTCCTATTACAGCATGTCTTTTCTCTATTTGTATCTGTATAGTTATTGGGCTTTCTGAGCGAGGGTCAATCTAATGTCACATTCACCCTCAAGTACGAATTGCAATATATGAATTGCAGGAATAGAGAGGGAAAGAGAAGTTTGTTTCCAATCCATGTCAATTTCACATAGGTTTGCCCAGGAATCTATTCCTTCTTCTTTCCACTGGTTCTGAGAAACAGAGAGATCCCCACTGAAATCACATTTAAATACATGCCGCTTAAATATGTATTGAGTGACCAGGTGGTGACAGCCCCAGCCCCCAGGAAGGAACAAAGATCCTGACAACATTATATGGAATTAAAATTAGGCCACAACTTTGTTAAACTAACGAATGTAGGAAGACCTTGACTTAGGCCTTGGATGTGTATCCCTCCCAGCCCCCCAGCCGGGGGGAAATGGGGCTCATCAGGGTAAATGGGATATGGGGGTGTAACAGGCAGCCAAGCCCATATCCCCACACAAAGGGTAGTTCACTGACGATCTTTCAGTGTATGGCCAGTGACACCCAAATATATAACCCCTTTAAGAGGGGGACCCTGAAATCGCTGCTGCAGGGGAGTGAGTCACCACTTCAGCCCACCCCACCCCCCATATAGGGAAGAAAAGACTAAAGGATTCCACCCAAGGCCATAACCACCAAAGTTGTGACGAATTGCTATGGGGAAGACAAAACCTGCCAATGCAGGAAAATTTCTTGCTGGTCCTTCAACAGCAGCCAGTCAAAGACTGTAGCAGTGCCCACTAAACAGGAAGAAAAAGTCAACCTGCAAACAAGAAACATTAAATAAAGGGAGGGTAGGGAGGGTGAATCTCCAGAGCCGACTGCCAGGATGTCAGCTCCACCCCCTATTTATAAATGGGGCTGGCCCCACCTCCCAGCAAGAAACTTGATTACTGAGGCTGGGTGTGAATCTCCAAAATTAACACTGAGAGGCAAGCCAGCCCCTGTTTGCCAGTAAGCTTCCTGGGAACTGTAGCACCACGTGCGATCCTGCAAAGGGTACCCACAATGAAAAGTGTGAGTGCTCATTTTAAACACATTATCTTACAAGATCTGCATCAAAATACACATTTTCTGCATTTTTATTTTTTTTTGGAGCTAAGGACTGCATCTCAAATTTCAAAGAAATCTAAAATCCAAAGGAAACAGTGCTTTGATCTGCACATTACTTCAGGAACTGCTGATCACTTCAGTGCATCCAGGAATGTGCAAAAATTGAATTTCTCCCTCTGGCATTCTCAAGGCTTTTTTAATATATTACAACGGACACAGGTACAAGCTGTCTCTATGCATGTACAAGTATTCATGTGACAGGGCATACTTGTGGATTTCTACAGCTCACCTCTTGTGTTGAGGTACACAAGGTGCACAGGTACACAAGGTGCACACCCATTGAATGTAACATGTCAAAAACTACAATGATACATGTCTATGCAGACTGTGTTCTTCTTGGATATGAGTCCTGGAAGACCTACTCCCTGCTTACAGGCCTTTCCCCACCATGCCTGTGAGGGTGGGGCCCTCAGTTACAGAAAGACTCTCCTCCCTGGAAGAGAGGGGAGTGGTTGTGGGCGGGAGCCCGAGCACCGCCCCTAGCAGGGGGCGTCAGCCCCCTGCCTCCACCTCACCTGGCTGGCGCCCACCCCCCTCGGCAGGCACCCAACCAGGTGCCTCAGAGGGGGTGTGTTCAGCAGCCTTTTGCTGCAGTGCCAGCCTTTCCCCGGCCTCATTCTTCGCCGTTGTCTCGTCGCGAGTCACCCACCCTCCACTCCCTTTGAGTTAGGGCTTAGGTCATTGGCCTTGCTATGGACCTTAGGTTGGTCGCCCTGGTTGTCCAGGGGGCCTGGTAGGAGTTTTTCCATTTGGCATTAGGCTTTTTGGTTTTTTCGCCTACCTCGTAGCAATCGTCACAACTTTTGTGGTATTGGTGGGTAGGTTAGGCATTGGAATAATGTGTTGTGGTGTGTCGAAGGGCTAGGTGTGGCCATCGCCTATGCCTTCAATTTTTGGGTATTCCGTTAAAGGAATCTGGCGGTCGTGTATTCTGTCCGATGCCTGCTTGGCGGGAGGCCATAGCACGACCCTCGGTGACATCATGGGAGAGCCTATAGTTGGATTAGCATCAACAGGCTCCACCTAATGGTGAATAAACCCACTTGTTTTAGAGATCCAATGCCTAAGCCAATACCTTTTCACTGCTGTAATCAATAAAGTTGTGGCCTTTCCTTGCCCATTAACCTTACATCACGTGTCCTTGTGTATTCATTTCACACTGCGGGGGTCGGGTCCTCGAACCACAAGCTGAGGATGCTGAACAGGCTTGGGCGGGGGTATTTTATAGGGGGTTATTGGGGGCGGGTTGCTGATGTTGGTTTTTGTATTTTTATTTTAGATCTTATGATTTATATGGAAATTGTTTGGTTTGTGTCAGGCTTTAGGGAATCTGATCCGTCCCGTGGTGGCAACCAAGAAGCAGATAAACAAGAAGAGTTCTTACTAAGTACTTTATTCAGTAAGGAACTCGGGTGACGCTGTGAGTTAAACCACAGAGCCTAGGATTTGCCAATCAGAAGGTCGACGGTTCGAATCCCCGCAACGGGGTGAGCTTCTGTTGCTCGGTCCCTGCTCCTGCCAACCTAGCAGTTCAAAAGCACATCAAAGTGCAAGTAGATAAATAGGTACAGCTCTGGTGGGAAGGTAAACGGTGTTTCCGTGTACTGCTCTAGTTTGCCAGAAGTGGCTTAGTCATGCTGGCCACATGACCCGGAAGCTGTACGTCAGCTCCCTCGGCCAATAAAGCGAGATGAGCGCCGCAATCCCAGAGTCAGCCACGAGTGGACCTAATGGTCAGGGGTCCCTTTACCTTTACCTTTACCTTTACCTTTACTTTAGTCAGTATTCACAGAGAGAGATGAAGGAATGCAGTCTCTCTTAAATAATGGTGTTGCTCTGACTAAAGTCCCACCCCCTCCGTCTCTCCTATTCTACATCATCCCTGTGTTGGTTAATCTGAGCTTTCTGCCTCTGAGCTCTCTGTTCTACTACTCTCAATGCCCACCCGGTCCTGGGAGAGGGTGGGTGGGTCAGGAATACTTTCCAAAATAACTGAATCTGTCAGCTGTTTCTCCTCTGGTGCTGCTACTTCCTGCTGTTCCTCTCCCAATATTTCATAGCTTCTCCCCTCTGCAGCCTCTGAACTATGCGGGCCACACACCTGGTGTCATCACTGGGGGGGGGTGACAAAATGACCATCATTCTGCTGAAGAAAATTGGGACGTGCATCTTTGGCGCACCAAAAGACATGCTTCTCAATTTTCAGATAGTAGTTCACTCCCTCACATCAGCCCCAACCAGCTGTGGTGCCTGCAATGCAGGCTGTGGCAGTTTCTGTTGTTCCTGCTGAGGCAGAGGCAGCTCTTGGTCCTGCATTAAATCCTGAACTGAACCAATTTTCTCCCCCATCCCTAATGATAAGACATATTCTTAAGATTTCCATATTCTGACACAGCATAGCTTTGATTACCAGGTGCTGGAAACTAACAGGGAATGCCCACGTCTCATTTGCACACCTTCAAGAAATATGATTGGTGCTTATGGTTTCTTCCAGCAGAGCAGTTCTTTAAATAGATGTCCTTACTTTAGACATCCACGGTTGCCGTATCAATCTTTATTCTGCTAGTGCTGCACTTGAAAAATGGGACCCTTACAAGATTTCCCAACAGAAACATTCCTAGATTGAAAACACCGAAGACATGAAAATGCAGGGGTGTGTGTGTGTGTGTGTGTGTGTGTGTGTATCTCTGTGTATCCTAACATGCAGAGCCCTCCTAGGAAATTTTGCCAGTCTTTACAAAATATATTTTTCTCTCGAAATTCTTGAGATGCCTTGCCTAAGGAGAAATCTCCCAGTTCACTTTATGAGACATTTCATCTGCGCGTTTTATGAGCAGATTCACTGGAGATAGAAAAATCAACATGGTATTTGGGCATATCTCTCCTTCCAGTTTGTTATGGATGAAACAGAAAGTCTCTTTTGTTGCAATTCTCATTGCCGGTTTCGTATGATGCCAACTTCAAGGAACAGCCTGGAAGGATTTAGGCAAAATACTTGTTTACTTTGGTTCCCTCAACCCTCAACCACTACGCACACCTTTTGTATTTATAAAGGCTGCAGAAGAACATTAAAATAAAGCGTCAGGGACACTTTTCCTCCTCTAGTTGAAATTTGATTTTGTTGTTCAAGCTGCATCTGCAGCCAATCAACATGCAGCACATTCTCTTTTTTTCTGAAGCGAATCCCATTAATATTCTTTATCTCATTGCTCAGAGCCTCCTAAGGACAAACATACCATAAAATGTTCTCATAAATCAAATTTAAGTGTACTGCAGAGGTAATGGGGATAGTAAAAATGTCATGCTTTGGCAGTGGTTTAGTGGAGAATGACCTATTTTCATATTAAAGTGATAAAATCAGTATGATAAAATTCATAAAAAATGATTATTTTTATTTTTATTTTTTGCAGATAAGGAGCCAGTGAGATTTAGATCAAAGTTATAACCCCCTACATTTAGTGTGGGTTAGCAGCACCAAGGCAACTGAAGCACATTAGAGTCATCCCAAGACCTGCTTTAGTCAGGTGGAAGAACTTTCTCCCTGTTTTGCTAATAGCATGCAGGAAGCATTAGGAGAGTATTAAAAATGCACCTTCAGAATTATCCTTACCTCATGTAGAATCACTCTTTGTAAACAGTTGCATATTTTATACAGACATGCAATCTCCCTGTGAAACAGAAATTAAAATACTTTACTGAATATTATTCAGTTGACCACTCCAGTCATCATATTTTAGCTTTTATTTGGTCAGAGCAACAGCAACCACAGAGAATCCACAAAAGTAGAGTCCACCAGACTACAGTGGCACCTCGGGTTAAGAACTTAATTTGTTCTGGAGGTCCGTTCTTAACCTGAAACTGTTCTGAACCTGAAGCACCACTTTAGCTAATGGGGCCTTCCGTTGCCACTGCGCCACCACTGTGCGATTTCTGTTCTCATCTTGAGGCAAAGTTCTTAACCCAAGGTACTATTTCTGGGTTAGCGGAGTCTGTAACCTGAAGCATCTGTAACCCGAGGTACCACTGCATAAATTACACTGGCTAATACAGAAGCATTCCCTCACCTTAGCTTAACACATGCATAGAAATTAAATCGCATACTCAGAGGAAAAGCACAGCTGCATTCAGAGAGCTGGGTGCATGACTGAGTAGGGAAAGAGTTTCTGCTTTCTATTACAGACCCAAGCCTGAGCTTTCCCTGCACAAACATTCTTGACACATTCTTAATACAGTCCGAATAAGCAGATTCTCCTAATAATATTCTTTCACATGCTATTTTTATCTCTCCTCATGTGCAGCTTACCTATCAATGTCCCCACCTCCTTTGTCCAGCCCAGACACACCAAGGGCCTTCTAGCAGTTCCCTCACCATGAGAGAGAAGCTATAAGGAACCAGGCAGAGGTTCATCTCAATAGTGTCGTACACCTTGTGAAACACCCTCCCATCAGATGTCAAGGAAATAAGCAACTAATGTGGCTTTTAGAAGACATCTGAAGGCAGCCCTGTTCAGGCAAGTTTTGAATTGTTGTTGTTGTTGTATTGTGTTTTTAATATATTGTTGGGAGCCATCCAGAGTGGCTGGGGAAACCCAGTCATGTGGGCAGCATATAAATAAAACCATCATCATCAATGTATGTATCAATATGTTCACCCACTATAATACTTACAACACAATCCTATGCATGCCATCTCAATGTAAGTTCCTTTGAGTTCAGGGGGGCTCTCTCTAGGGTAAGTCCACATTAGCCTGCAGCATTAGTGGAATGAAAAGTTGCAAAATTAATTCTCTAGCCACTGAAGAAAGCCATCATTGAATGCTGTTTTTAAAAGTCCCTTCCCAGATGACAGTGAATCTACCATATTATTTTAAATGCACGAGGCAATGTAAGAGCCACAGGGTCAAAGGAAAATCTAGAAGCCCTTCAAATAGAAACAAAACACACCCAGCTACACACATTTATGACTTTTTGCAGTCTCGCTTATAGTCAGATTATAATTCCTCCCTGTCCCCTAGAAGTGGCAAAAGTTACGGTGTTGACCTGGTCAGGTTTCAGCAAGTAGGATAAACTGCTGAGGAACATTATTGAGTTGTATGCACACTTCACCATCTCCAAAAACACCAGCAAGTTTAAAAATATTGACAAGAAAAGTAGTAGGTTTCCCACATATCTAATTGACTATGCTTCCAAAGTATTAGCAATGGACAGAACTGTAATCATAAGATCTCAACGTGCGTACACAACGTCAGAACCCTCAGCTGCAATTTAAGGCAATAAAGGACCCAGTCACTGCCACTGCCACTTTATCAAAGTGTCCTAATCCCAAATAGAAAGAGTGACCAGCAATCAGGGAATTGCATCAATATGTTTATATCAACTCTTAGTGCATTTCGGTTTCTACATGTGGAAAGGGCTGGTAGCTTCTTCTTCCTTTACTCCGCACCCCCCCCCACCCCCAGTGATAGACACATGTCAGTTGTCAGCCACAAGATCCTTTTCTCATGGCAGGATATGGTTTACTGTTCAGAATCTTCTTTAGAGATTTGGATAGCTTTCATAGATTGTACATGAGCTGGAACCTCCAAATTCTTCTGGAATATTTTTACTTTTGCTGAAATGCAGTGGCAGCTCTGGCCAGGTCTTATCAGTTACACAGTATTCTGGCTTCCTTTCAGTGACAGCAAGAGAAGTCGATGGATGGAGATTTTAGAACTTCCCAGGGGGCAATTCCCCAAAGCAAGGACCTAAGTACAGGGATTGATCTGTGATTAATGATTTAGTTAAGATTCCTGCATTGTAGAGGATTGGACTAGAGGATCCTCAGGGTCCCTTCCAACTCCACACACACACACACACACACACACACACACACACACACTAGTTTTTATTTACAAACAAAGAAAATACAACATTCATTTGTTGTTGTTTAGTCGTGTCCAACTCTTCGTGACGCCATGGACCAGAGCACGCCAGGCACTCCTGTCTTCCATTGCCTCCTGCAGTTTGGTCAAACTCATTCATTTACATATACAAAAAGAAAAAGAAAACAAGGAGAATATGACACTACACAAACTTACAATCAAAAGTTAGAAAAAAGACTGCATCCACCTTACCCACCTAGTGTGTTTTCCCTCCACCAGTGCTCACCCGTATTTTGACTCCTATATTACAATTTACGTTGCATATATTCTAATTCAAATCTATGATGATTTATCCATTCTTTTCTCATTATTATCATTTAGAATTGATTATTCTGTACAAACTTAATCCAAGCCTATCAGCATGTTATCTTTTGAACAATGTTTATTCATATACTCCTCATACCATTTCCATTGAGATCTTAGTTTCTGATTTGATTGACACCTTATTATCGCAGTTAGTCTTGCTAGTTCTATAAACTCTGATAACTTATTTATCCAGTTGTCTTTCGTGGGTATATGGGCGCTTTTACAATTTTTCGCTATCAGAAGCCTTGCCGCAGCTGTTGCGTAAAGCAATAGATTTCTCCTGTCTTGCGGGATCTCTTTGCCCAGTAAGCTTAGCAGGTATATTTCTGGGTTTTTCCCCTCTAAAGGGATTCCTAGCATTTTTTTGAGTTCTTCATGTACCGTATAACAGAATTTTTTCACTCTCCCACATCGCCACCACATATGAATGAGTGCGCCCTCAGCCTTCCAACTCTACAATTCTGTGATTCTATGGGATTCAATAAGGCTTGCAACATTGCTTGGTGGTGTTTTACACAGCCCTTGGAATACCTTAAATTTAAATTGCATTTTAACTTGCATTTTAAATTGGTTTTTTCCCTCTATTATGTTTTTATTGTAATTTTACTGGTGTTAGCCGCCCTGAGCCCAGCTCTGGCCGGGGAGGGCGGGTATAAATAAAATTTATTATTATTATTATTATTATTATTATTATTATTATTATTATTATTATTTATTTATTTATTTATTATTATTATTAACTGCCAGAAGCCCCTCGGAGCTGGACTGTCCAGGCTAGACAATGGAGGTGGAGACATTTCAGTGAGATATAAACCCTATGTGCCCAGGTTTTCAGGATATGAGGACAGCCTACCTGTGCTCAACAGGATTTCCACCTTCAGACCTTCCCCATACAAGTGGTCAGCATGAGACCAGGAGGATTTGTTTTTTATTATTATTATTATTATTGGTTTTAATTCATTTTGCTACATCCAACATTAAAACAAGTGAAGAAATAAACATACATAACACATACATACAAAAAAGGAGTACATAAATAAAAGAAATAATAATTAAAAAAAACAAAAGAAAAAACATCACCTAACATAAAACACCAACTAACTAACTTACATTAACTAAATAACTAAATAACACACAACATTAATTGACTTCCCTTCATCTCGGTTTCAGAATATATTATATGATTTTTTATCTGCAGTTTCTTTTCCTCAAAAGACTCTTTACGTCACAAGTGTTACGTCACACCTACTGTGATTTTTAGATTTTTTACCTCTGTTTCCATGTATGTCATAAATTTATTCCATTCTTTATTAAACTTCATGTCTTTTTGATTTCTTATTTTCTGTGTCATTTTTGCCAGTTCTAAATAATCAAATAGTTTGGTTTGCCATTCGTTTATAGTTGGGAGGCCAGGAGGATTTGAATGATTTTGGAGTGGGGCTAAAGGTTTGACAACCACCCACAAACCACTTTGTGTGAGTAAAACATAAAGCAGGCCACAGGGTTGTGTTGTTGGTTTCTTTGTTTCTTTGTTTGTTTTGACGTTTTATGCTTGAAACAGAAGCTGTGGTTTTGGAGTACTGCTGCCAATTGTAAATAGCTCTTTAGCAGAAGAGGAACTATTGAAAACTAAATAAAAAAACACGGAGAAGGATGTGGAACAGATTTCAGAAATATTTTAATAATCTTAATTACATTTGAAGAAAGCTTTTTCAAAATCAATAGCAGCCGAGGGAAAATATGATTTGTATTGCTTTTCAATAGCTGGGAACCTTTAGAGTTGATGCAATGACATGAGAAATGACTTATCAGGGTGTAATAACTTGTAAAGGGCATTGATCAAAAATGGCCATGCAAACTATACATTTGATTTACCAACAATAACAGAGCTTTCCATTCCACATAAGTTTAATCTCCTTGCTATAAGAGAGCCAACCGCAAATACGACACCAGGTCTCAAGAAGGAAGTGTCATATCACAGGTGGGTCTAAGACATTGCCAGTGACCTTGAAGGTTAGTTTCTTCTCCAGGCAAGTGGTCTGGGAACCCAAAATGCATTTTGCCACAGAAAGCCAGCTTTCTTTTAAATTGTCAGGTTGTGTAATGAAGATCGTACAATCTAGCAGGAAGAGTTTCACAGCTGCAGAAGACAGAAAGACAGTGTGGATCTGATCTGTCTTATTTTATTTTATTACACTATGAAACTATGGTCTCTTTATTTATTTTGGCAAACCCAAGTGTAATGGCTTTAGGGGTTGCTTGTGCGTAAGTTACCGCCGCTCTGGGCTAGGTTGCCTGGTTAAACCGTTTCTCTCTGGACAGCCATCCATTCCGTGGCTGTTCAGTCGCTAGCAGAATCCGTCAGTGGGCGTTTCTTGAACCTCTTCCAGCAAAGAAGTTCTTTGACGCCAAGTCACCGCCTACTTTCCCTGCGTGGAAGTCTTCTGCGCAGGGTGGGTGTGGGCAGCGGAGGACCTGTGCTCTCCTTGCTGGTCTCCTGTGAAGAGTCCTGGAGCCTGCTCTCTGCTTCCCCCATCGGCCCCCCTCTATCCCTGGTGTTGCGCTGATTTTCTTCCCCAACCGGAGACCTGCCTCTCTCCCTGCTTGGCCCCTTTCCAGCATCGCTGTGGAGCCTCGCCTCCTCCTCTAGTTCCGATGGCAGTTCCCTGACACCAAGGGTTAAATCGAGTCCCTTACACCACCCTTTTCTGTATGGATGTTGCTGTTTTGGCTACCTAAGCGCAAGGAATCAAATGCTTGCGCTCAGTAGTCGTATATAAATGGTTTCACTTTATTTTTCTTTAATCTTAAATGAAAGGGGGAAATTGCTAAAGTTCTGATCATCTTTCATATAGATGACAGATGTTAGCCCATTCTATTTCTTCACATTATGAAACCGGAAAAGGGGGGGGAGGGAATATATTTGCTGACCTTCATTAGTAAAATATCATAAATGATTAAGAAAGGCTATGAGTCAAAACAGAATTAATTCAATTTTTTCTGGTGATTCAAAACTGTAATTACATTAAGCATATGTTATATACTACACCAGGGATCTGGACTTGATTAATTTATCTCTATTTGCCATGTTTCTTATTCTGTGACATTTTAATGAGAATTCTCACATGCCACAAAGATGATGTGCTGGAAACTGGATGGAAGGGGAATACGCTGCAATTGCTTTATGGCATTTCTAGTTGTACAGAGACAAAGTAAGCTTTCTCAGAAAAGGCATATTGAGATGAGGAGGAGGATGGGACATATAAAACTGCCTGATAGCGAATCAAACCATAGGGTGATCCAGCGACTCTCTAGGGGACATTCCCAGCACAAACTGGTGATGCCAGAAATCGATCCTGGGATCCTTTCCACGAAAAGCAGTCATGGCAGCTATTCCTACATTGTTGAAGAAAACCACTTTAGAAATCTGTGCGTATGGTACCTGATGCACACATTGACTTTAAAGGATGGGGATACTCCACTATGGCTTTTGCTGGGGTGAGTGTCAATTATGCTTTCCAATGCTATACCACATTCTGTTCTGCTCCTGTGCTCCTGTGAATTCAGAGCATACACGAAGTCCTGGTAATGACTGCTCTCCACCCTTTGCATGCCTGCGTGCAGCATCCTTGATCCTACGTGACTCCCGGCAGAGCGCTCCTGGACCAGCCCTGCGCGATTGGGGGATTCCCGGCTGTGTCACCTCCTAGCCAGCCAATCGGGTTGGTCCGGGGGTGTGGCCTGCCCCATAAAAGCAGGATGCAGCTGGGGATCTCCCCTTTTGTCTGCCCACCAGCTGCTCCTGTTTTCCCACCCTCCCACCCTCTAAGGTTTTCCTTCTTGGACCTTGCTATGGACTTCGGTTGGTCGCCACTAATGGGCCTGGTAGGAATTTTTCCCCTTGGAAAATTGACACCAGCCACTTGGTTTTCGCCTACCTCGTAGCAAACTTCATCACAACTTTCTGGGTATTGGCGGTTAGGCATTGGAATAGTTCTGTAGATGGAAAGAGGGGAGGTAGCGCCCCGCATATTGAAGGGTAGTCCGCTAAAGGATTCCGGGGTGTGTGGCCCTGTCCAAACCTATGGAGGTGAGGGCCTAAGGCACACCCCCTATCAGTGACCCTGGGGGAGCTCCTAGTCGATGTGCATCAGCTTGACTCCCTGTAGTGGTGATTAACCCTTCCCGGACTTCAAGCAGACGGGCTGGAGTCAGATATAGTCGGTTCGGTCCAAGGCCTAAGCCAATGCCACTCATCACCTGTAACCAGTAAAGTTGTGGCCTTTTTTAGCCCATTAACCTTAATAATTGTGTCATGTGTCATTATTTTCCGCCTTGAGGGGAAGGGGGTTGGGAACTTGATAAGAAATATTCTTACCATCTGTGGTAATTTATTGGGAAAATTTTTACATGGAAATATTCTGGGTTGTATGCAGTTCAGTGAACAGAACTATCCCCCTCCTCTGCTCCCCTCTACTCCCCCTCTACTCCCTCTGCACACCCCATGGACCACCCCAAATCAGCTTGGGGGTTCCATTGCATGTGACAAAATCTTAACCATGGTATAAGACTGTTGGGTTCAACCCTCCAGTGCAATCCAATTTAAGCCTAGGAGATGTGACCCATAATTACTTTCATTCTTCCCACAACTCATAGGCCCTCCACCCTCCTGTGTACTGGTAATAATAATAATAATAATAATAATAATAATAATAATAATAATAATTGTAATTGTAATAGTAATCCTATTTAATTGTTTCCTTCTAAAGTAGTACAGTAGTACTGTTTGATGTTAATGGGGAAGGATACCTATGCACATCCAACCAAGAAAGGCAAATGGATGATAGTTAATTTGTAATTGTGAAGAAAGAAGGAAGGAAGGAAGGAAGGAAGGAAGGAAGGAAGGAAGCACACAGCAGCTCCTAAGGTGCATTGGATACTCACACACGCTTCTAGTGTCTACGTGGCTTGCATTAACTTTTCAAATTTCATGCCTGGCTGAGCAGTTGAAGTAACAGTGGGACCACATCCCTTCCCAGGCTTATGAACCCACGTCTGATGGAGTGTGTGTGTGTGCAAACCGAGACTTCTCCTGCAAGGAAGTTGTCACTTCACTTCCCTCTTCAAGCCCCTCCTGGTTCTAGGAGAAAGTAAGGCAGGGGATGGCAGGGATTCATCCTGTCCACCCCTGGCCTGGACAGCCTCTTCCTCTGTTTCTGATACAGTGTTACCTCGGGTTACACACGCTTCAGGTTACATATGCTTCAGGTTACATACTCCACTAACCCAGAAATTGTACTTCGGGTTAAGAACTTTGCTTCAGGATGAGAAAAGAAATTGTGTAGCAGCAGTGCGGCGGCAGCAGGAGGTCCCATTAGCTAAAGTGGTGCTTCAGGTTAAGAACAGTTTCAGATTAAGAACAGACCTCCGGGACAAATTAAGTTCTTAACCCGAGGTACCACTGTATGTCCTGTGCCCCCACCTTCATCTCTGACTGACCAGACCCTTCCACCCCAGCCCTCTCCTGGGTCAGCCTCTGGTCCCCACCCCCCACTTCCATCACACTCATCAGAGCCCTGCCAGTCACACAAAATAATTGATTCTTCACAGAGGCATTTTTAAAAGTGCAGGCTCCACAAATTGAAGTGGTTGAGTGGACACGGATGGGGTAAGGTTATCCTTCAATTGGGACGTGGGTGGCACTGTGGTCTAAACCACTGAGCCTCTTGAGCTTGCTGATCAGAAGGTTGGCAGTTCGAGTCCCATGACAGGGTGAGCTCCCGTTGCTCTGTCCCTTCTCCTGCAAACCTAGCAGTTCGAAAACACGCCAGTGCAAGTAGATAAATAGGTACCGCTGTGGCGGGAAGGTAAATGGTGTTTCCGTCCACTCTGGTTTCCATCACTGTGTTCCATTGCACCAGAAGCAGTTTAGTCATGCTGGCCACATGACCTGGAAAAACTGTCTGTGCACAAACGCCAGCTCCCTCAGCCTGAAAGCGAGATGAACGCTGCAACCCCTTTGACTGGACCTTTACCATACTTTTACCTGGTCCCATACTGTTGAGGGCTTTATATACTAATAGTAACATCTTGAACTTTTCCCTGTAGCAAATCGGTAGCCAGCACAGACCTTTGAGCAAAGGTCTTTTCAGCAATACCTACATCATATTTTGGAGTAGATTTACTTTGTCCTTGGACCCCTTTTTTATTCAACACCATGCCTCCACCAGCCATTATTTCCTTCATTTTTCAACTTGCTGTCCATTTTGTCCTGTTCACCACATTCTCCTTTGCCCAGCCTCCCCAACATGCATGTATTTATAGAAGACAGTGCATCTGTGCCCGAGTCTCGCCCTTGGGATATAATTATAATTGATCTTATGCGAAGGAATAAAATATCTTGACATCAGATTGCAAATGCATTTGCCACTATTCTCACCCTCATTTTTATTTAGCATGCTTGAAGAAATGACAAATGTTCGCATACTTCGGTGGGTTAAACTTTTATGAATGATAAATTAATGTATGACAGGCACAACAGGGGATAAAAAGTGGAAGCCAACTTTAATTCTTCTCATCCGTCAGTATTTTATGGCACCATAATTGAAGTTCCCCCTACCTCTACTTTCGAGTCCTTAACCCTCTCTGCTGCAGAATAGTTTGAGGTCACAGTCACGTGGAATTCAGGTTACAATTATTGTGAGGTTTGAATCCCATAGAATTCAAACTGAAACACAATTCAAGAAACAAAAAAGGCAACAAAAATACTATTGAAAATCAATGCTGATATTTAATGTGATGGATGTGCCATCTCCTGTCTGCAACCACAAATCCATGGATGTGAGCACAATTTAAAGTGTTGGTGCTGACCTTTAAAGCCCTAAATGGCCTTGGCCCTTTAGGCTTGAAGGAGTGTCTCCATCCCCATCATTCAGCCCAGACACTGCAGTCCAGCTCCAAAGGTCTTCTGGTGGTTCCCTCATTGCAAGAGGTGAGGTTATAGGGCATTTTCGGTAGTTGTGCCCACTCTGTGGAATGCCCTCCCAACAGCTGTCAAACAGATAAACAGCTAAGCGACAAAGACATCTGAAAGCAGCCCTGTTCAGGGAAGTTTTTAGTTTTCGATGCTCTTGCTGTGTTTTTACTATTTTTATTGGCAAACCAATTAGATTGACGGCACATCATCATCATCATTATTATTATTATTATTATTATTTAGAAGTTTGTGTACCACTGGCGGTCCATGGACCACAATTTGGGAAGCCCTGGTATGACAATCCTAAATAGGAGGGACTGATGGTCTGACTCAGTTCCCTATGTACCTATAGTTTCACTTCCATGTGATCAGACACTAAGGCAATGAAATCCTAACTGACTGACCGACCATATCTGTTCTGAACTGCCAGGGTTGAGCTTCCTATTACTAATATAGTGTATCTTAAAACTTTTGAACACCACAAAAGGCAATCTCCAAAATGAATTGTCGACCAGGAGGGAAAATATCTCATGTACAGTAATAAAAAATGGAACATTTATCCTCGTGAGTTACAGTTGTGGAAATAACTTATTTTATCCCTTAACTTTGAGGCCCTCTGAGAAGTATAAATACAGTTATACAGCACCAGATGGAATAAAGAGCTACACTTAAACCGTTATTTATGCTTATGAAGTGTCAGCTGTTTAAAGAACCCGCTTTTGCTATTGCTAGAGATCCAGTTGCTGTTCTGGAAAAGACTATCAACTGGGGAGTAAATGTTATTTTTTTCCAAAATGTACAGCATCAGAAAAAAGTAAGCCTAATATGAACTTGAAAACTATAATTATTGTTATTCACCAAAGCCTTTGGTTGCACATACCTTGTATGATGTGTGCATATGCCAATGACGGGTTGATTTGCACAAGCATAGCATGCACATCATTTGATTTCTTACCTTATTATTAATTGCCAAGTCATGTCTTGCTGGTCAATGTGTGAAGTGCCTCCCTTAGAAAACAGTCGATTTCAGGTGTTGTCAAATGACAACGAATGTGCAGTTTGTAGCATTTGTTTTGTGACTGTTCACATACAGGCCCTCGGATGATGATGCAGTTATTCAACCAGGGCTGAGGTTCCCCACTCAGCCAGCAATCGTTTGCAAATACTTTGCATCCTTTGACTATTTAGCTGAACAGCTGTGGAGTTGACATGGAAACTACCAGATGAAGAGTAGACAAAAGCAGAATGCAGGAAGCTTGCAATGTCCTGAGCCAAGAAGAACTGAGATATCCAGGAATAATGTAGTTGCAAAAAACAACAACAACAAACATTTGGAGCATATCTCCAGTAGACAGCTTTTGCTGGAATATATATGTTGGGGAAGCTCTCAAAATACCAGTGGAAGCCTACTTGAAAGGTAAACAACTTCTTGGATGGGAAAAGTGGCTATTTTTTCAAGTTTTGTAATACTTGGCATATTTCCCAAATATGACTTCTTGTTTAAAGAGATTAAGCAATGTGGCCCTCTTTCAGCCACTCTGTGACACCTCCTTCAGAGCTGAAGGGATAGATTTGAAACCAGTTTGTTTCTTTGCAGATATACTGACAGTTCTCTCTGCTGTCTTAACAAGGCAAGCAGGGCTTGGAAGCTGAACGTTGTTCTTGATGCCTCACATATTAAGCTGCCTTATAGCAAATGTTACTGTGAGTCCATCTATCTCAGGACTAACTCTCCCAAATAGTGGGAACAGTAAGAAGAGCCTTGCAGGATCAAGTCAATGTCCTAGTGTAGTCTAGCATCCAGTTCACACAGGAACAACCAGATGCCTATTGGAAGTCTACAACCAGGACCGGAGTGCAAGAACACTCTCCTCACTTCAACAGTGGGGGCAAAACATAACCATTATGCATACCAACCACTCTTACCCTCCATGAAATTGTCTCCTCCTCCTTCAGGAACGGAAGAAGAGTCCTGCGGGATCAGGCTGAAAACCCATCCAGAAAGAGACCTTCTTTCTGATCTCTGCTACTTTGCATTCATTTTTAAAGTAGGAATTAAGTCTGAGACCTTAATGGACAGCTAGTGCTCTACTGCTGGATTATTGACTCAGGACAATGTATGCTGCACTGTGAGGATGCATCTTCTTACTTCCTGCTTTCATCTAACCAGGTATACAAAAAATGCTTTCGTTTTAAAAAGAGATTTTATAAATATATCTTTATATTTGTCTCGGGGACAATGAGTTACAACAACAATGGAGATCCCACTCTTAGAAGAACAGCAAAGGTAAAGGTAAAAGGTAAAGGACCCCTGGATGGTTAAGTCCGGTCAAAGTCGACTATGGGGTTGTAGCGCTCATCTCGCTTTCAGGTCAAGGGAGCCGGCGTTTGTCCACAGACAGCTTTCCAGGTCATGTGGCCAGCATGACTAAACCACTTCTGGCACAATGGAACACCGTGACGGAAACCAGAGCGCGTTGAAATGCTGTTTACCTTCCTGCCACAGCAGTACCTATTTATCTACATGAACTGGTGTGCTTTTGAACTGCTAAGTTGGCAGGGGTTGGGATAGAGCAATGGGAGCTCACCCCATTGCGGGGATTTGAACCGCTGACCTTCCAATCGGCAAGTCCAAGAGGCTCAATGGTTTAAACCACAGTGGCACCCACGTCCCTGATGAACAGCATGATGATACACAGGGGCTACAGCTCATAGGCAGAGCATCTTCTTTGCATGCAGAAGGTCCCAGGATTGATCCCCAGTATCTCCAGGGAGGCTGGGAGAGATCTCTGACAGTCTGGTCAATACTGAACTAGATGGACCAGTAACACAACTTCCCTTGTACCTCTTCAAGCTGATGTGCTGCATTCCTTCTGCAAAGGATGGAACTACACAGCACAAGGAATGTTAGGCTGCTACATAAAATGGAGTGACCACGTAAATTGTCTATGTTCCTAACATGTAACAAAACTTACGCTGTGCCTTGATGTCAAAGCATGTGCATTTCCTTGCCCTATGGCACATAACTGAGGACCACAGAAGGCAGAGCATGAAAACAATGACCTTATGCATTGCAACGACTGCTAAGTGGATTGAGATGTTGTGGCAGTGTTGAACGTGACACAGTGGTGCTTGTTTTCAGCACCATGTTCCTTCTATGAGGTAGTTGTAATCGCTCTGAAGCATACAGTATCTGTGAAACCTGTTTATTTTCATTGCAGATATTTGTTGGTTTTCTATACAAGAATTGACCATCTAATTCCTCTCTTTGCTATGGGATAATAGTTTCGTGATGCTCATTTACTGGTGGCTGACCTGATAAAGTTTTTGCATGACCAGAGCATGGATTTGCACCTTGCTGGAACATTACTCCCCTCATTGATCAAGCCTCCTTTTCTTGGATTTTTTACTTTATTTCTCACTCAACTGATTTACCATACCAAATAATCCCTCTCCCTCTGGTGTTTGCATTCTTCAAATATTTATAGGGCTGATGTCCTGACTCTGCCATCTCTTGCCTGACTGTACAGAACCAGTTGCTTCTTAAAGCTTTCTTTGTACAATAGTTCATCCAGCCCACTCACACAATTATTTGTGCCTCTTCTCTGAAGTTCCTCAACTTTTGTCAATATCCTGCTGGTAATGAGATGCTTAGAAAAGCACTGAGGGCTATCATTTCCCTGCTTTATGGAGTTTTACTTTTAGATTTTATATATAGCAATGGTTTCTGTTGCCTTTTTGTTTTTAGTTATACTGTGCTACGAATGGTTACTTACATATTTAGCAGAAACTCTTTAATTTGCTGCTTTCCATCTGCTTAATCTAATTGCTCCTTACATGCTTTCTTTACATAAATATTGTCTCCCTCCCTTGTAGTCTACAACAAACTTCAGCTGCCTCTTTTTTTAATGCTTTATTACAGAATTATAGAGTTGTAGAACTGCAGAGATAGAACCAACCACAAGGACCGTGTAGTCTAAACCCCTGCAATGCAGGAATCACAGCTTACAAATCCCTGACAGATGGCTATCCAGCTTCTCTTTAAAAACTCCAGTTTAAGGAGAGTCCACCAACTTCCACTGTAGTCCATTCCACTGTTGCACATGTACTTCTTCCTAATGTTTTAGTTGGGATCTCTTTTATTGTAATTTGAATCCATTGGTTCAGGTCCTACCTTCTGGAGCAGCAGAGAATAAGCTTGCTCCATCATTGAATATATTTGATGACTACCATATCATCTCTCCATCTTCTCTTCTCCAAGCTAAACATACTCAGCTCCTTCAGCAGTTCCTCATAAGGCTTAGTTTCCAAATCCCTTGAACATCTTGGTGGCCCTCCTCTGTACACAGTCCAGCTCATCAATATCTTTCTCAAACTGGCAAGTGATTATGGGTGTTGTTGTCCAGCAATATCTTGACGATCAGGTTTTCCCCATCCCTGATATATATGAAGTAGCAGCTATGAGAATAACCATAAACTGGCTGCAGTCAGTGCTACTTCCCTTTGTGGGATAAAATGCACTACTAATATCACAGCTCCCTATTCAGCCACCAAGATAATTTGCAACTTGGTGTACAACTGCCGAGCATGTAGCATCTCTTATTAAACATGTGTCAGAACTTCTCTGTGTTCCCTCCCCCCCCCCACAATAATAATCCTGTGAAGTTTGACATTCACTCTATTTTCAACTTACCTTTTGAAGCATGCCAAAAGAAATTTCAGAAGTGTTTATAAGAGAATGACAACTGTCTCTCAGCTGCAATGAGTTGGAGGAAAAATCAAAGCCAATGGCTGTGTGATTTTGACTTTTTTTTTAAGAAAGAGGGCAGGTTCAAACAGGCACGCAGTATGAGCAATCAGGCAGACAGTATGATCTGAGTTCCACTCTGCTAGCATGGATTAGAAGTGACTTTAGAGAACTTGCTGAAGTGGGAAAAGGAAAGCCAAAGGAAAATGTCGTGTGCAGATGCCATCTCCAGTGTGACAGAGACTATCCACCAGCAGGATATTCACTAAAGCGTTTAACCAAATGGTGGGTGCATTCATCCTGTTAGGATTTGGGCCTTTTGTGATTTGCTGGTTCACGGGCCATTAGTGTTCTTTAAGGGTGGTTTATTTTATTTTTAATTTGATTGACTGGGATGCTCCCTTAAAAAATACCCCACCACTTGCAACCCCTTTAACTTGAATATTTAAGGGAGTTCTGCACTGTCGTCTTCCCCTGGTTTTCCTAATAATGCCACTATCACTCATATGATCAAATTTGGGGTGGAATTCTAGCATGCAGTTCTTTCCTGCAGTTTTCATGGGTGGATCATGGGGGGACAGGAATGCACATGTGCATCCAAGATGGCAACATATCTGATGGCGTCCACTGTTGTGTTACACAATGCTCACTGGTGTGCATGAAATTTAGCCCAACATGGCAGCATGTCGATCAAAAAGCCGCAGTTACATGATGCAACAGAAACTGGGACAAAAGTACTAGCATTATAACCAGGAAACGAATACAATAATCCCCATGTCTGAAAGCACCCAGGGAAATACTTACATGCATTCAGGTTAAAGAGAGGGCAGTAGTTTGACCCTGAGTCCTCCCACAAGCTCATTGAATAAAAAGGTAAAGGAAAAGGACCCCTGACAGTTAAGTCCAGTCGCAAACGACTCTGGGGTTGCGGCACTCATCTCGCTTTAATGGCCGAGGGAGCCGACGTTTGTCCGCAGAGTTTTTCTGGGTCATGTGGCCAGCATGACTAAGCCGCTTCTGGCGAAACCAGAGCAGCACACAGAAACACTGTTTACCTTCCCGCCACAGTGGTACCTATTTATCTACTTGCACTTTGACATGCTTTCAAACTGCTAGGTTGGCAGGAACTGGGAACAAGCAACAGGAGCTCACCCCGTCGCCGGGATTGAAACTGCCGACCTTCTGATCAGCAAGCCCTAGGCTCAGTGGTTTAGATTACAGCGCCACCCGCGTCCCGCTCATTGTATAATTAAAGCCAAATTTATAATCAAGGAACCTGTGATAGAACTGTCAGGGCTAGAGCTGTAGTCTGACAACCTGTCCACTTACCTTAATTGGTCAGGCGGCATTGTGGAATGACACCTCCCACACGCCATGATCCGGTGAGTGACAGTGTTTCGAGGGGCAGGCTGGTGGTTCAATGGTTATGCCCAATGCCTATGCCAAACCTCTTCATCTGTAATCAATAGTGTCCCAATGTTCTCTTGTCTGTTTATTTGAGAGCCAGGCATACACGGTGTTGAACAATTGTTACCAAAGGGAAAAAGTTTATAATCACTTGAAGTATTTAAATAATTGTTTTAAAATGCATTTTCCCTTTGTTGATTGGATTGCGTCTGATCATATCAGACTCACTAGACCTCAGAAGTCAGTTACACTTACAACATATTTTGCCTCATTCTATGTATCCGTCAGCATATTTACAGTAGCAATAATTGCAATAGCAGCAAGTAATTTTTACATGACTAATAAAATGTTAAACTGTTAAGATATCTGTCACTGTTAATCATCAATTTTCACACAGAACCTCTCTTCGAAGAACATTTACTACAGACATGTTCCAACACATAATAAGGCTGGGCTACAAGAGTCAGATTACATTAAAGAACATCCTCCTGTTTCATTATTGATGAGGATGTGATAGCAAGATGATCTGATTGATCAGCTGACAAGATTCCTAAAAGCACAACGGAGGGGAAATCCTCCTCTTGGGCCTTGCATTTAGAATTACAACAAATGCTGGGAATTGGAACTTCACTTAGGGTGTGAATCTCTTCTCATTTACGCAGGGGAAAGGATGCTTCAGGGATATGTCCCACCCCTAGCTATGTGCTATGTTGAACATTCTGTCAGCTCAAGTACTTCAGCTTGCCAGAAGGAAGAACCACTCTTTTCTCCCCCTGCAAGCTCTTCTGTGAGTTCTCCCAACCAACCAACCAACCCCAACCTGCCAAGCCAACTGAAGGAGCAAAGGATGGAAAAGCCCCAATGCACAACCTGAAGTCCTTGTGCAAGGTTTCTACTGATGGGCCTCAGGTGAATCTTGCCCTGATGTTGTTGTTGATGATGAAGATGATGTTGATGATGAGTATTTATACCCTGCCCATCTGGCTGCGTTTCCACAGCCACTCTGCGCAGCTCCCCCCCCCCCAAAATATGAAAAATACAATAAACATCAAAAATTAAAAACTTCCCTAAACAGGGCTGCTTTCAGATGTCTTCTAAAAGTCAGATAGTTGTTTCTTTCCTTGACATCTGATGGGAGGGCATTCCACAGGGCGGGCGGCACTACCGAGAAGGCCCTCTGCCTGGTTCCCTGTAACCTCACTTCTAGCAGTGAGGGAACCACCAGAAGGCCCTCGGATCTTGACCTCAGTGTCTGGGCTGAATGTTTGAAAATTATTAAAGAGGAGAGAAAGTTTTGGTTGAAATTTGTCATAGGTAGGGCACAGGATTTTCAATGTGCTTGCCTCACTTTCAAGGGGGCCCAAAGGTGTTGGCAAGTGTCCTTTCTTTCATTCTACCAATCACCTCTCTGGTGGTCTGCACTCTGCCATCTTTTTGGGAGGAAATGGAAAGAATCTGTGTGGCATCTTTTATGCTCTTGAATGTCAGGATGCATTGAAAATTAGAGAGACTAAAATGAATAAGTAAAGAGCCTGAAAAGTTGTGGAGCCAATTGCCCTGATATATCATAGTAGAATTCCAGAACCTTCACTACAAAATTTGTCAAACTCTTTAAACACACTGCCTCAATGGTGCTGGTGTAGGGAGGAAGAGAGATGAGTAGTCAGTAAATAACTCTCATATCCAATATTTATCTTTGTATTAAAATGCGTGTGATTTCAGGAATGATGGATTCCTACATCGCCTGGGTAGAAGATTGATAATGCATTCTGAAGAACTTATTGCAATACTAAGGATCTTTTATTTGGATGAGAAATCAATACCTATCTGCAAAGAAAATGATGAGAGTGCAGACAGGGCTGCCAGCTCGACCACCTTGACTGGGAAACTAATTGCTTTAAGTCTGGTCCATCTATCTTTTGCATCTCACCCACCATCTTTAGGTAGGTGTGTGTGTGTGTGTAATGCAGACATTCTTTGGGAGCTGTATGTCCACCAAGAATGGACAAAGTGTAGGTACAAATAAGGAAACAGATATTATGGAAAGAGCATCTTTCTTATCTGATTTCAGTCTAGTATGGGATGTTGAGCCCCATATATAATATTAATTTAAATTCTTCTGGGGTTATTGAGCAGATGGCAGAAGCTTATAACAGAGGGGTGGGAAACATCAGGACCAGGGGGTGAGTATGGCCCTCCAATCCCCTCTATTTGGCCCTGGGGACACGCATCTCAGCAGTCCTGCTTCACACCCTCCATGAATGATTTTTTGCATGGCTGGAATGTACCCTTGAACTCCAGCAATCATTCTTGCTTGCCTGGATTGAAAATTGTGTGTGTGTGTGTGTGTGTGTGTGTGTGAGAGAGAGAGAGAGAGAGAGAGGGAGAGGGAGAGGGAGAGAGAGAAACCACCCTTCTTTACAGAGATAAAATTCACATTCGTTGTTCCACCCATTTTTTATCATCATGATTTTATTTTGTGAGTTGTGAGTCACCCTGAGACCTGCGGGTATAGGGCAGTCTACAAATTTAATAAATAATAATATAAATCCTTAAACTACCTCAAGGACCGCCTCTCCTCATGTGATCAAACCCAGATCATGCAGTCATCCTCTGAGGCCCTTCTTCATGTGCCTACTCCAAAAGAAGTCCAGAGGGTGCCAACATGAAAATGAGCCTTTTCTGCAGTGGCTCCCCATTTGTGGAATGCTCTCCCCAAGAAGGCCCACCTGGTGCCTTAATTACATATCTTTAGGCACCAGGCAAAAACCTTCATCTTCTCCTTTCACGAAGTAAGCAATCTATGTCCTTTTAAACTGGGTGGTAAAGTAATTAAATAAATAAAATAATAATAATTGATGTATGCAAAGTATGAAATAGATCAGTTTCATGCAGAGCAAGCACTTAGATCCGATGACACAACTCCCCTTGCTTCCAATAAATGCTGACAACGTTGTCTGTGTTTTTATTCCTACAATAGTTCTAAGATATAAAAGATGAGAAAGGAACTATATCAAATGTCCTTAACGCATACTGTTGGGGGGAGATTTAACTATTTCCACAATCAGGCATTCTAACCTTCCCACCAACTAGAATCTCTGCTCCAGACCCAAAATGGCATCTCCGGCATGTAATGAAGAGAATTATAGGATTCAAATAAAACATTTTCCAGTGCACCAGCTTCTTTGGGAGATACTGCAAGCAGTCATGGTTGTTCAGCTTACGGCATCTACACAGACAGATAAATTGATATTGGCAAAGAGAATGCCCAGCTACTGAAGCATTATCTTGGCAGAGCAGAAAACTATAGACATATAATCTACAGTACAGCATAAAAGATGAAGTAATTCCAAGTCAGATCAATAGCATCATTTGATATTTTCTCTTAAAATTCTCTTTGAAGTAGATGGTCCGTGTCAAGTGTTCTCCTTCAATAAAGCTTTCATATAGCTGGGGGAGGTGAGGAAGAAACTTTAGAAAGTTCAGCTACCCCCCGTTATTACTGCACCTTCATGGCAGAAGGTGTTTTGCAGGTATTCCAGGATCTGTGAATGGAAACTGCTAGTTTAAAGCAATTGTGGTTCATGGGGGTTCTCCAGTAGTGATCAGACCAGGGACAGATCTACTATGAAACCAATGAAGCTTAATTTCAGGGCCCCTAATCCCAGAGGGGCCACAGAGGTGACTTTAGTCCCTATTGCTTACAAATTTTGATTCTAGTAGACTCAATTTGAGTTGCACAACTCAATTTTATTAATTTCTATTATATATATTTCAACAGTCCCAAAGCTTGAGAGTCAGTAGCACAGATGTCGTAAAGGTGTGGTGATCTGTCATGGAACAACATCATTGTAATTCGCTCTATGCGGGGCTTCCCTTGAAGCTGTCCCAGAAACTCCAGCTGGCACAGAATGCTGCAGCAAGGCTCCTCACAGGGTCTCTGCCATGAGAGCATATTCACACAGTGCTTTTCTAGCTGCACTGGCTCCCGGTGGAGTACAGGGTCAGATTTAAGGTGCTGCTTTTGACCTTTAAAGCCCTTCACGGCCTAGGACCCTCGTACCTACGGGACCGCCTCTCCCGGTATGCCCCACAGAGACCCTCAAGGTCCATAAATAGCAACACCCAAGTGGTCCCAGGCCCTAAAGAAGTTAGATTAGCCTCAACCAGAGCCAGGGCCTTTTCAACTCTGGCTCCGGCCTGGTGGAACGCTCTGCCTCATGAGACTAGGGCCCTGCAGGATCTGATTTCTTTCGCAGGGCCTGTAAGACAGAGTTGTTCCGCCTGGCCTTTGGCTTGGAGCCAATTTGATTCCCCCCCCTCTTTCTTCTTTCTTTTTTCTTTTCCCTTCTCCTGAGATGAGGTTTCAATATTTTAATGTTGTATTTTATTTTTGTTTTTAAGTTGTATCATTCAATTTGTTTTTATTATTGCTTGTTAGCCACCCTGAGCCCGGCCTTGGCTGGGGAGGGCGGGGTATAAATAAAAATTATTATTATTATTATTATTATTATTATTATTATTATTGAATAAGATAGCAGTGGTTACCCAGACCTCATTGCTGGTGGTAAAGGGCACCCCATGACAGTTCAAGCTTCAGGGCCCCCAGAATGTAGGCCTGCCACTGGATTGGAGTCTATCAGCTGCAGTCAACATGGCCAGTAATCAGGGGTAATGGGAGTTGCAGTCTAGCAATATCTGAAGTGCCTACAGTTCACCACCTCTGGTTTAAAGTGTCTGCCTTCTTGATCTAGGACAGGCTTCCCCAATCTAAACCACATGAAATCCTTCATGTTCAGCTGTGGCATGTGGAACAGGCCATTCAGAATCCGACGGAAGGGACAGGGTTAGCAAGCACCTCCTTGTTCTCCCTCCCTCCCACCCCCACACTGGGAAACCCAAGAGGGGAAACACCTGGAGAGGGCTAGTGAGTGTTTGAAATTTGGTGTATGCTGGTGTTCGTGTGTGAATGCTGATGAGCCCTGAGAAATATCTGAAACAGGAATGGGAAATGCCTTGAACTACAATTCCCATCATCCCTGACAACTGACGAGGCTGGCTGGGGCTGATGGGAGTTGGAATCCGACAACCACTGCTTCTTGCTTTAGTTGCAAGAGGTCATGGGTTCAGTTCCCAGACAAGTCCCTGCAATGGGGGAAAGCAGGACTACAAAATCATGACTCATTGGTTGAGAACTCACAGGAGCTGGTGCAGGGACTGGATAAATTACACCAGGTGTGATAAAGGATAGACAGCTGCCTCTGTCAGGCACCAGTTGACCTCTTCTCTGGAGTCATGGGTGCTTCTCCCAGTGCTCCACCAGCATTTGTGGTGAATTGATGCTTAACACACATGTGCCCATAGCAAGCATGAGGAAGCAGATGGTTGAGCACACCTGACTTTTTCCAGTCTGTGCCCCATTCACCTATTTTTATCTGTTATTCCCTTCAATTTCATGTCCATTCTTTCCAAATTCAATTGAAAAGTGTTCATTCTGTTATTATGGGTATTCCTTTGTTGATTGCTTACCTGCCTCCTTTGGGAGGAAGGGTGGACTAGAAACATAATGAATAAATAAAGAACGTCTTCAACTTTGGTTGCATTCTTTACTAAAATTATTCTTTATCAACAGACACATGCTTTACTTTACAGGGATGGTGATTATAAAGGGTGGGAAAGTCATCCTGCAGTGTTGGAAGATGTTGAATCAACCTTCTGTTATCCCCCCACAGCATATTGGGATTCATAAAATCTTCATGAATCAAAGTCCCAATAAATGTTGCTGTATGGTTTATAATATCTTGATTATTATTTTTATATAAAAAACAGAATTCTAGCTGTGCCACTAATTAGGTGGAAGGATTCCAGATCTAAGTGTCTCATGACTGATTTGGAACTAAATTACTAAATCTTAATATTCTTCCCCAACCCTCATAGGCTCAGTTGCTTTTGTTCTCAATACTTGTGAGCTCCTCAAAGCATCAACCTATTCAATATAATGTGATTGCTGCCATCAGTAAGGATAATATATATATTCCAAACATGCACAGTTCAGTCACTAAAGGTTATGAAGAGTTGGAGGGTTCCAAAACTGTGCTGGCTGCAGAATATTTTTTGTGGGAGGGCGCCTGGGCAAGAGGCTTGGTGGACAGAATGACAATTCTTTCTCACTACCTCTAACTCCCTGCGTGTTCCATGTCAGGTAAAACTAATGGCTGTGTTGGGATAATCATTCTTGACACCCTTGATGATGTCCATTGTTGCCCCCCATCTGAATCTAGCTCTGAACCAAGAGATGGTGCAGGCCAGACCATTAGCATGTTGCTGTATGTTTGTGAACTCATTGATCAGAATCTCTACATTGTTATGTTGAACTTCATTTACCAGCTTTCTGACACCACTGGCTTGGTTTCCTGATATCACTACATTGTTTGAATATTTCAGTAATGAAAGGAAGCCTAGGCACCCATTTGCATGCTGGTGTGAAGCCTAGGCACCCACATATGGCCAAGGTGCGGACCTGAGGGAAGCTTTCCTCCTCCATCAGCTCTGCCCCCTGGCCTGGCCCAGGTCTAAGCCTGCACCCCCATTTGCCAATCCCAGGTGAAGGCTAGGATCTGGCTCCTGATAGGCAGCATGGGCTTACACCCACACCACCTACCCAGGAGGCTGAACCTGAGATTCCCATGTCAGGGCCTTAGAGGGGCCTCCACCATGTGTCAAGGACAGGACTGAGGAGCAATGGTGGAGACTGCGTCCCCCTCCTCCTGCACTTCCCAGAGGGGAAGAAGACAGTATAGATTTACAACAGTGTTTGCAGGAGGACACAGTTCAGAGGCTGCAGAGGGGAGAAGCTGGGGAATATTGGGAGAGGAGCAGGAAGACGAAGAAGCACCAGGGAATAGACAGCTGACAGACTCAGTGTCTTTAGAAAGCATTCTAGACCCGCCCGCACCCTCTGCCAGGACTCGGCGGGCATTGAAAGTAGGAGAACAGAAAACTCAGAGACAGAAAGCACAGATCAGCCCACGTAGGGATCACGTATAATAGGAGAAATGGAGTGGGTAGGGCTTTACTTGAAGCAATGCCATTATACAAGAGAGACAGTATTTCTATGTCTCTCTCTGTGACTATTGAATAAAAGACAGTGGTAAGAGCTTCTTGTCTTTCCATTACTGGCAGACTGCTGTGAGGGAGGAGGATGAGATTCCCTGAAGCCTGACACCATCCTGCAATGCCGCCTCACCAAAGGGGTTAGAAGACTTGGCTGAAAAAATATAAGAAGAGATAGCAGAAGCGTAGCATCTAACTGAGAACAATCTAATACGATTAGCTCCAGTTATGTTGACTAAAATGAAGTGGCACTTAGACTTTCAACTAGGTTTTCAGCTAGGCCTCCCTTATCAGCTATTTTGTATACCTCTTCCATCATCGAACCCTTGTCCTGGGCCAAGTGGTAAAGACCTGCAGAATGTGTGATCCAGTATGCCAAATGCATGGCAGTGTTTTGCTATCTGTGTTGGACAGAGAGAACAGGGGGAAAGGCAGTCAAATACCCAGCCATACAATACATGGCTATCAAGAAACATTCTGGTGGGTGGGCCCTAAGTTTTACTGTTTAACCACCACATGCTATACCTGCTGTCAAGGGATGGGTGATAATGAACAATTATCTCTTGAAGCAGCAGGATGCTGTGTAACAAATTCACTCCGCATTTAATTAAGGAGGCAAGAAATTATTCCACTCCAACACTTGAGGCACAAGAAGAACACAGCAACAACAGAACCCTATTCCCCCACCCCACCCCCGCTTTCTTCCCAGTTGTGGATGCCCAATTAATTATTACAGCTAGGTTTTGCACGTAGACTTGAAAGAGAGCTCCTTTTTAGTATGCAAAGAAGCGAGCTAGATACGCAGAGAATTCTGGGATCTGTGCAAAACATACCATATCAGAAAATAGCTAATTAATTGCTAAAATCAAAATTCAATGAACCAGTAAACAGTTTTCATCAAGTGTATTAATGAAGAGGAAATATATTTAATAGACTGATAATGTATTATTAAAATTAGACAAAACCAAAGTGAGCTCAGAGCATTGAAATTCGCTGATAATCCTTTGCTAAAAGCTTACAACATGTTTATTTTTCAGACTCTTTGTGTACTGCTTTGAATTACTGGTTTCAGTATTAATGAGATCTCGGCTGCTGCCTCCCCCTGACTAATTCTTAGGTTGATTCTTCACCATCCACATAACAGAACTAGTAAGAAGGGACCGGTAGTGATTTTAAAAAGAATAATAATCCACAAATAACAGTGCATGGTAGGTGGGGCCTGAAACCTCTTGCAGAATTGCTGCAAAATATTGCTTCCATTTTTCACATCTTTCTTTCCAGATATCTCAATCTGCTTCTGAGCTTCCCAAGGGTGTCGAGAGACCCAAGCAATCCTTCTGTCTTTCTGTCTCATCTGGTTATTGTGTGTGACGATCCAGCTGTTGTGAAGCCAGAATACTGGGTTGTGCGCAGGTGTTTGTATGCTCTGGTCTTTACACTAGTAGAGAGATTACACTGAACACAGGGACAAGCTGCCTCTTCACATGCTCAAGTGTTGGTGTGATTCTTGATTCGTGCATCTCAGCTATTGGTGAGGGTATCCTGCTAAAAGAATCTGGGAGGAATGGCTCCTGTTCGACACCCAGACGAGGGCTAGGGCCACAAAGGGGACTTCTAGGGGAAAGCCCTGATTTGTAGTAGCACATCCCTTTGAGTTGGCTTTGCGTGACCAGGCAGCGACAGCCCCAGCCCCCAGGGATTGTAAGGAAGGAACAAAGACTCTGACAAGGTTATATGGAATTAAAATTAGGCCACAACTTTATTAAACTTCCGAATGTAGGCCAGGGGGAACTGGGGCTCATCAGGGTAAATGGGATGTGGGGGTGCTCTGTGAGACGTAAGTGTGGCAGGCAGCCAAGCCCATAGCCCCGCACGCAGGGTAGTTCACTGATGACCTTTCAATGTATGGCCAGTGACACCCATATATATATATATGGGTGTCACTGGCCATACATTTAAAGGTACCCCTTTAAGAGGGGGACCCTGGAATCACTGCCGCAGGGGGGTGAGTCATCACTTACCCCCCCATATAGGGAAGAAAAGACTAAAGGATTCCACCCAAGGCCATAACCACCAAAGTTGTGCTATGGGGAAGACAAAACCTGCCAATGCAGGAAAATTTATTCCCAGTCCTTCAACAGCAACCAGTCAAAGACCATAGCAGCTATTGGTAAGGGTATCCTGCTAAACAGGAAGAAAAAGTTAACCTTCAAACAAGAAACATTAAACAAAGGGAGGGTAGGGAGGGAGGGTAAATCTCCTGAGCCAAGTGCCTGGCTACTGTTGGCTCCACCCCTATATGTAAATGGGACTGGCCCCTCCCAGCAAGAAACTTGATTACTGAGGCTGCAAGAAACTTGATTACTGAGGCTGGGCGTGAATCTCCAAAATTAACACTGAGAGGCAAGCCAGCCCCTGTTTGCCAGTAAGCTTCCTGGGAACTGTAGCACCACGTGCGATCCCACAAAGGGTGGCTCACCTGAGCAGGAACACCAACTCCATGGGACTGAGGTGTCTTCAGCCCCCTCAATATTTTTGGGCAGGGGTCTTAGCCCCTTGAATGTCAGACTTCCCAACAATCTCAAAGGGGCATGCCAGGGCAAACCACCTCCATTCTGGTGTGTCCCTCTGACGATTGGAAAGGTGTGTGGATGATCTCAAAGGGAGCTTCGTGCAGCCAATCAGAAGCCGTGCCTTGGTTTCTGAACATTTTGGAAGTCAAACGGACTTCTGGAATGGATTCCGTTTGACTTCCAAAGTACAACAGTATTTTTTTTTTTAATTCTTCTTCTTCTACTTCTTCTTCTTCTTCTTCTTCTTCTTCTTCTTCTTCTTCTTCTTCTTCTTCTTCTTCTTCTTCTTCTTTGGGAGGTCTGGGGTATGAGACTGCCCAAAGGAAAAATAAGAGTAGTAAAATGTACTAAAGAAATCTCTCTCTGTGTGTGTCTCTCTCTCTGTTGCTGGATTCAATTTCTGCTGCTAAGAATGGGCCAGTTGGTTGAGGAGGTCAAATAGCTTTTGGTTTATTAATTTCACGCAGACCTATCCTTCTTGCCAATGCGGTAAGGAAGTGGAATGAGTCCATTAGCACAAGGAGTTGCAGTCACAGAATGCTCTTTGGTGCACTCAGCCTCTCACTAGAAACATCCTAATTATTTCTAACAGGGATCCATCCATTTAGCAGAAGAGGTGTTGATGGAATTTAAAGAGTTGCCTAGAATAAAGAGGGTGATGGTATCGAGTGCTTCTTCAATATAAAGAATTTGCCACTGACCTGCACAGTCATACCGCACCATGCTAGAAGAAAGAATGTAGGGAAGAAATAACTTGCTTTCGGTTTCCTTCAGATGTCTTCCTTAGCCAGAGGATGAATAGCCACATTTGCTTCATGTTTTTAATCCAGTGAGAATTTTGGGGTGTGTGGAACAGCCACCATTCTGAGAAAAGAAAAGAAAATTGGCTTATTTCCCTGACCTCCTCACACCTCCCTTTTTTGTATTCTAGGTCAATTATCCATTTCAGCAAATCCTTTCCCTCTTTTCAAATTATTGTCCTGTAAATTTATCTTGAAACTAATATAATTTTACTTTCCCTCCTTTCACGAATTAACAGTCTATTTTTCCTAAGTCTTTATAGCATATCTGCTAAAGTCACATAGATTCATTTCAACATCCTTCTAACATTCATTAATTTTACAATGTTTCTATAAATAGTCTTTGAATTTCTTCCAATCTCCCTCCACCGACTCTTCTCCCTGGTCTCGGATTCTGCCAGTCATTTCCGCCAGTTCCATGTAGTCCATCACCTTCATCTGCCATTCTTCCAGGGTGGGTAGATCTTGTGTCTTCCAATACTTTGCGATGAGTATTCTTGCTGCTGTTGTAGCATACATAAAGAAAGTTCTATCCTTCTTTAGCACCAATTGGCCAACCATGCCCAGGAGAAAGGCCTCTGGTTTCTTCAGAAATTATCCAAATTGTTTTGGCTTCCTATAAAATTTCCTTGGAATCCCCTTGGCCTTCATTTTGCGGTTCAGTTTGGAAGAAATCTATGGTAATTGACAACTCTTGATAGAATGCCCGCTTCACTAAGGAACAGGAACATAAAAAACTGCTATTCACAGAGTCAGGCTGCTCGTCCATCTACCACAATACAGTGAACGCTCGGGTTGCGAAGGTGATCCGCGTCTGCACACACACGGGTTCTGATTCGATGCTTCTGCGCATGCACGATTTAGTGCTTCTGCACATGTGCGGCTGCCGAAACCCGGAAATAACCCGTTCTGGTATTCCCGGGTTTCGGCAGTCTGCAACCCAAAAAAAACGCAACCTGAAGTGGCTGTAACCCGAGGTATGACTGTACTATCTCTGCTGACAGAGTGGGGGGAGTCTTCAGGGTTTAAGGGAGAGTTTTCTCCCAGCCCTACCTTGACAAGGATTGATCCCAGGACATTTTGCATACGGAGCATTTGCTCTACCATGGAGGCATGGTCTAGTAGTTGATTGCAGAAAAAGCCACAGATATGCTTTAGGCAAATTTGACAAAGACACAATTTGGCCAAATTAAGGGGCACTTCATCTAGACTTTTGAAGACCCTGACCGAGATCACCTGACCTCATTAACGGTGACAGGAAATAGCACAAAGGCACAATTCACATCTCTAAACATTTGTTCCAACATTGTGCCCAAGCCATTCATTGAAGCTTGATAGTAAGAGGAAGTTATTTTTAAAATAATAATTCTTTTGAATAAATTGTTAATTGTCAAAGTCTTTATCATTTAATCCCACGCTTTCCATACCTAAAGTACTTTACTATATAAATATTACTTGGTCCTTTCATTCTGCTTTAATCTCAACATTCCCCTTCATTTCTCCTCTGTTCCAGGAGCAATAATTCATTATTCAATATCTGAAATGGGGGAGGGGGAGCAAGAGAGAGCACGCTTTTTTAAAAAAAAAATCCCCCCATCATTTTCTTGCAATGTTATCTGTGTGTTATTAAGTATTGTCATTACCAGCCGGGCAATGACACAACTCTGATACATTCTAACATAAGGTTGGGAACCTTTTTCCAGCCTCAACCTGCATCCTATGCAACTTTCAAGGGGGCACATCCCAGTGCTGGGTGGGGCTAAAGGCAAAAGTGGGTGGAGCAATGAATGCAAATTTAACCTTTGCACAGTACACTAGCCCTTACACACACAAGAGACTGATGTCAATATCCCCCACTCTTTCTGCCCAGTCGAGCAAACAAGGTCCAGAGTGTGGCCTGCCACATGTGTTAGGCTGGTGGCATGCTGGGACAGTGCCATGGTCATCATTGCAGCCATGAAGTCCTGAACCACCCAAGAGCCAGTTGCCTTGGTATGGATGTTGAAGTCCCCCAGAACCAGCAGTCTGGGAGTCCTCAACACTACCTCCGAGACCAGCTCTGTCAGTTCAGGCAGGGAGACTGCTGGGCAGCGAGGTAAACCAGCAGAATCCCTAATTTGTTGTCAAGGACTGGGCAGAAGAGGAGGAGTGGTGGAGACTGCCTCCCCCCCATCCTGACCCTTCCAGGGAGGAGGAAGAGGAAGACAGTATAGATTTACAACAGGGGTTTGAGGGAGGTGGCAACTCAGAGGCAAATGAGGGGAAAAGTTGGGAAATCATGGGAGAGCCAGAGCAACACCTGGCTGACATGTTGTTGTTAGAACATGGCGTGCCTTAAAAATAGGAGAGCAAAGAGCTCAAAGACAGAAGGAACATAGCAGCACCCATAGAAGTGATGAATGAGGACGTGGGAGAGACGGAAGGGGTGGAGATTCACTCGGGACAACACCATTGTCCAAGAGGCTGGGTTCTATAGCTTCTTTCTGTAAAGATTGAAATAAAAAAGGTCTGTAAGGAACTTTTCCTTGTCTTTATAATTTCCTGGGCAACCAGCTGGGGGATGCTGACAGCATCCTGACACCTGTCCTAATTGCTGAATGCCAGGGCACACACTCTATATCCCCACCAACACCTGGACAGAGAGCTTGGACAGAGAGGGATGGGATCTCTATAGACCATAGCAACTCCCCATCCCTAGCCCTCAAGTGTGTCCTGATGCTGCACCCAGGTAGGCACCAACTCTGCCCTGCTCACCCACCCAGGTCTCAGTGATACAGATCCCCTTTGGCCTCTTTATCCACAGTTGGGTCATGGATGAGGGAGGTCTTATTCAGAGCCAACCCAACATTCAGCAACAGCAGCCACAAACCCGAGGGCTGGCTAAGAGGACAACCACAATTCCCCAGGTTGGCGGAGGGGCTGACACACAGCACTGTCACTGCCTGTGCTGTGTGCCCCTTACACGACCTGCCCCCTCCAACGCCATACCTCCCTCTACACCGAACCACTGCAATCAGGTACTCTCCTGTGCTCTTCCCAGCTCGTCTCCTCCAAGATGCATCTCCCCTCCCTCAATAAAAACAAACAACAAAAAGTAAAGCCACACAAACTGAAAACAAACTGGCTGTGTTACGCCAGAAGATTAGTGTACATATACCAGTTGGTATATGGTGCTGAAGCGCACTGGAGAAGAAGGGGAACGCCTTTTTCCGGAGCTGCACATAGCAGAGGATGCTCAGAGTTCAGGGGCTGCAGGGGCACTCCAGGGCCTTTTTCTAACAGTTAAAACATTTTAAAACAGTTAAAACAATTGTAACAGCAGCCCTGTCTCTCATTTGTAACTGGTGCTGCAGCCAGGAAATGTAGTTTAGATGAAGGTGCAGAGGTCATGAGACGAGTGCTGCTCTCAGCTGCTGGGACTGGCTTTCCTGATGATGAGATGCTTCACAGGTGCAAGGCTAGTAGGAGGGAGAGGGTGAATGTAGATGGTAAGAATATTTGAGTCTTTTCTCTTACACCCCCTCCTTGTTTACCTCTTTGCCACAACCAGCAGTCTCTGCAATCCTCTTTTCCCCAGTTGTGCATTCTCCCTAGCATTCTAGTGCAAATCTCTCCTCATACACACAATTTTGCACGCAGTTCTGTCCAATGTACATATTTTCCCAATACTATACATTTTGGTATGCTATCTTCAGTAATATGTCCATTCACATATGTACTTTCCTGCAATACCAACATTTTCGTACACACAACTGGACTGGAGAACTGCAGTGCAAAATTCGGAGAAATGTGAATTTTGGAGGATGGTTGTAAATTGGTTCTTGCTGCATACTGCTTTGGAAAATGTGAATTAAATAGGTTTCCCTCTAAATGCAAACTGAACTGCATCTCTCCCCCATCTCTATCTGATGGTAGTGACAGCCAGTTGAGACCAATTTCCTCTCCGAAAGGAAACACTCTAGGTCCCTCCCATCATCTTACTTAAGGGAGGGAGGGATGAACTTCCTTTTCCCCTAGGCTGCTGTCAAGTAAGAGATGTAATGGTTTCTGACTTATTGATAATATGAAAGCCACTAACCTACTTAAAAGTTTACTACAAAGATGTAGTTGGGCAAGAGAGAGCTGCTTCCTGCATATGGCTCCTATTAAAAAAAAATATTGATGCTTCTTTTGAATTTGGGCTGGGGACTTCTTTATCAATTATTACCCTTCCAGTCTAACTCATGGTGATGTATATTAGCAGACAGGCTGATCGGGTAATAATTCATGAGGCTACAATGCCCCCTTTCTACCCTTTTGACTGAAAACGAACCATGAATTTTGAAAGCGTGTTGACATCTCGTCATTTTTACAGGACTCTCCTCACATTTTTCACTTTCTTGACTTAAGAAGGATGATTTTATATATGTAAAGTATTCTGAGGCCACCGTACTCAGGTGCACCATTTGGGTGCAGTATGACATTGTAAGGGATTTAAAAGCAGAAGTTGCTTCAGCCTAGCTTGAAGCACTATAAAAATTAGGCTGGGGCACTCCTTTGTCTTGATATTTATTTATTATTACATTTAGATAGCACCTTTCCTCCCAGCAGTTCATTGTGATGTACATGGCTTGCCCCCCTCTCCATTTCACCTCACAACAACCCTGTGAGGTGGGTTAGACTGAGGGAACATGAGAATTCCACAAAGTAACCAAATGAGTGGAGCTATCTGGGGATTTTAATCTTGTTCGCCCAAGTCCTAGTCTGACACACTAGCCTCTGCAACACACTGAAGGGAGAATGGTGGTTGAAAACTTACAGAGTTAAATATAGCTTTGCCACCATATTTATGTAGGATTAATCCATGCCTGGATGTGGGTGGCGCTGTGGTCTAAACCACAGAGCCCAGGGCTTGCCGATCAGAAAGTCAGCGGTTTGAATCCCCACGACGGGGTGAGCTCCTGTTCCTCAGTCCCTGCTCCTGCCAACCTAGCAGTTCGAAAGCACTCCTCTATTATAAAAGCATAGAAAAAGCACATATTTTATTTTCCCCAACAGCAACAGCAACAGCAACTTAAAAAGAAAGATATGGCTGGAGATGTTTGGGATATTTCCTTATATTTTGAAGCATTGCTGTCTTGCCCCAATCAGTCTATGCCCACTCATTTTGCTATATGATAAGCAGATTTCAATTATTTGTCATCTTTCATCTTGTTGCTATGATTGCATTCGAGATTTTACAGCCCCGCCTGTCAACAATTCTGCAATTCATTTGCTAAACTTCTAGAGCATCTTTGTTGTTTTGAAAGAGAAGGAAATGGAAATGCCATTAATTAGAAATAGCTTATTTTATTTTTTTGATTTGTTTTTATCCAAACCTATTATTACTGAATTTACTCACATCTCCATCTGCACCCCTGTATTGCCTCAGGCAACTGCATGATGATAATCTCAGTACTCCAGATACCAGAAGACACATCAGTACTATTTTCCTACAGCTGCTACAAAATAATCATTCCTGCTGTCAAAATCCAGGTCAGAAGGATAAAATGAGAGGGGGAGAAGGGCTGGGTGGGGAATAATTGGACTCAAACTTTCCAACTTCGTTGAAGTTGTATTAAGCTAGGATCCATATCTTGTCATACGGGAGCCGCTCATGATAACCACATTTTTATCTGCATGCTTCCTTCATTGTGATCATGCGCTGCATGCAGCACTGGGGTGGGGGGGACACAGGCAGCAAGGCACTTTCCCATGCTCCTCTCCCACCTACCCTCTTGCACCCTCAATATAAACAGAAAATAAACAGTGGTGCAATAGAACTACCACACACGCAAAAAGGTGACACATAAAGAAACCAATGCAGCTAAAAATGAAGATTCAAACATAGTGTTTTAAGTGCAATATCACAAAGAATGAAAGCCAAGCATATTTCTGGTCTAGCGGATGATGAAATGGAATGAACACTGTTGGAAAAAAACTGCAGCAGAATGGAATAATAGGCCCAAAAGTGTGAATGAATGTCGAGGCCTGTTTGTACATCCATAATACACTCCCACCAATTTGGATGACTTAAAAGGGGGGTTATATAATAAGGCTATCGACAGCTACTAGCCAGGACAGCTATGTTCTCCCTCCTTTGTTGGAGGCAGTGAATACCTAAATACAAGTTGCTGAGAACTGCCAAAGGAGATACACTCATCTCATTGTTATGAGTTTCCCGTAGGCATCTGGTTGGACACCATGAGAACAAAACTAGATGAGCCTCTAGCCTTATCCAGCAGGACTCTTCATATTTTTTATGTTCTTAATAAGGGATGCAATGATCCACCAATTTCTTTTCTATTCTGGTTCTGTTTTATCTCTTCATGTGGGACGTGGGTGGCGCTGTGGGTTAAACCACAGAGCCTAGGACTTGCCAATCAGAAGGTCGGCGGTTCAAATCCCCACGACAGGGTGAGCTCCCATTGCTCAGTCCCAGCTCCTGCCAACCTAGCAGTTCGAAAGCACGTCAAAGTGCAAGTAGATAAATAGGTACCGCTCCAGCGGCAAGGTAAATGGCATTTCCGTGTGCTGCTCTGGTTCGCCAGAAGCGGCTTAGTCATGCTGGCCACATGACCCGGAAGCTGTATGCCGGTTCCCTCGGCCAATAAAGTGAGATGAGCGCCGCAACCCTAGAGTCGGTCACGACTGGACCTAATGGTCAGGGGTCCCTTTACCTTTTTTATCTCTTCATGGAGCATATTGTAGGATCTGCCTTGTGCTTCGCAAGCTATGCTTTGAGCAATGCCAGCTTGAATCCTAGGCCCTTGAGGGCCAAGATGACTTGGGTGAAGTGTTGTCCTTAAAGTTGCCTAACAAGCAATCCTGCCTGTCTTGAAATCCTGACATAACCTGGCTTGACACCGATGCCTCTGATTTTCTCTTCAAATGCTTCAACTGTATGCTCCCGATGGACTCTGCAGATGTTGACTGGCAGAATGAATCTCTCAATAGGCTGATTTAGCATCTGATAGAAACATCAGTCTAGCTGTGGCATTTATGTGAGCTGGTTGGGCAGAAGTTATGTGATACTGGCTTCTTAAAAGGTCTGGGATTTGCTTACTTTATCAAACATGCAATTGAGAGGTATATTCAGAAGACTCGTGGAGAGCTAGCTTCCTGACAAATCAGCCACTGTTGCTTACCAGGTCAGAGGGAAGTGTTAATGGAAAGAAGCAGAAGTCCCAGTAAAGGAAGAATGGATGCAAAGATTTATGGAATATACAGAAATGGTGAAACTTACTGGAAGAATAAGAAATCAAGATAACAAACTTTTTATTTTTAAAAAATGGAAATGGTTTATTGAATATTTACAGATAAATTGTAAACAGATAAAAACATTAGCAGGATCAATGTAATAACCTGCAGTTTTATACGAGTATATATTTACAGTAGATAGTTAAATGAGTAAGTTAAATGAATTTGGATATTCAGAAGATATGAAAAAATAAATAAATTTAAGGAACCGCAGAAAGAAGGGGAAGGAAGTAAAATTTTGAAATGGTCAATGGATTGTAAAATTAATGAAATGTATAAATTTGAAAAGTATAAATAAAACAAACAAACAAAAAAGGACAGAGGGAAATGTTGAGGTACCGGCTGCTAGCCACTCTCCAGTCCCAATGTTCAACACTTGAGATAGCTGCCTCATTCTGGTAGGGTCATCCCCTGACCTTCTCCATATTTGGCTATGGATACACAAATGAAAACTAGCTTCAGGTGCACGTGGATCTATCTGAATCAATGGGTGGATTAAGACATACATTCATTTTCCTGGTTGTAATGCTAGTGCTTCTCTCCCAGTTTCTAATGTTCCTTTCACACCTGTTGCCTTCTGGAACGGTGATTTTTTAATGGTAGACCACCATGTTGTGCTAAATTTCATTCACATCAGTAGGTGTGGTGTGACACAACAGCAGAAACCACAGGACATGGTGTGCAGCCACCTTATACGCACTTCTGTTCACCCATGAAAAAGGCGGGAAAGGACTATATCCTGGAATAAGGCCTCATATTTCACCACATGATTTTCTTGGTTAATGGATATTTTTTCTGGAAGGAACGCACATGGAAATGAGTGCTAAATTTCCACTAGGTTCCACTAGATTTCCAGAAGTGGCTTTTTCGTCATGTGAAAGATCACATAAAATACAAAAAATTATCAGGTCACAAAATGTCAGGAAAATGGCATAAACTGCTGCTTGAATGCAGCCAGGGTGAAACTGTTTAAGACAGAGATAGAAGCAACAGAATAATCTTTATTGTGTAGTTCCACAAGAGAATACATTATATCCCATTTCACTATACTAAATCCATGACATTCTGTTGAACGTGCTTTAATTGGTATAATCACTAGATTAATCATCTAAAGCCTTAGATGATTAAACAGTGGAGGAACAATATTAATAGAAGAGGTCAGATTTTAATCAGCAGGGCTGAGAGATAAAGGCACACTTGTTTATTTTGCAAGGCCATTTTGTTTCCAGTGTGAGCTATTCTAATAGGGAATAAAAGGCTAAAGCATAATGGTGGCCTTTCATTTTAATAAAGAAAGAGACCTTTTTTCTTATTGATTAAACTCTAAGAATCTCACATTTGGCTTTCGATATCTCAAAAGGCACTTATGCAGAGTTCCTGATAGTATGCAAAATAATTCAGATTTTAGCAGTTGGTTTGCCATTAAAAAGGCGGACAATTCTTTCTATAGCCTGAGTATCAAAAGTGAGCCAGTGATAATATTCATAGGAAGGGAAATTTGTAGGTCGACAATAACTGGAGAAAGTTTGAATTGCAGCGAGTCAAAATGCAGCTTTACAGTGCTTTGCAGGTTTACTCAGAAATAACAGGGCAATCCTAACCATGTGTACTCAGAAGTAAAAAGGTAAAGGGACCCCTGACCATTAGGTCCAGTTGTGACCGACTCTGGGGTTGCGGAGCTCATCTCGCTTTATTGGCCGAGGGAGCCAGCGTACAGCTTCCGGGTCATGTGGCCAGCATGACTAAGCCGCTTCTGGCGAACCAGAACAGCGCACGAAAATGCTATTTACCTTCCCGCCAGAGTGGTACCTATTTATCTACTTGCACTTTGACTGCTTTTGAACTGCTAGGTTGGCAGGAGCTGGGACTGAGCAATGGGAGCTCACCCCATCGCGGGGATTTGAACCACTGATGTTCTGATCGGCAAGTTCTAGGCTTGTTCACTGTTTTAACCCACAGTGCCACGCGCGTCCCTGTGCTCAGAAGTAGGTCTTACTTAATTCATTGGGGCTGGAGTTAAGACTGAAGCCTTTGTCTCACAGACCCTCCAAGTGTACCCATTTTTCAGGGATTTAGAGATTTACATAATGCGTCCTGGTTTCTGATTTGATCCTGGAACGTCCACTTTTCCTTAGGGCTTCCTACATCAGAGAAATGTTGGAGGGTCTGGTTTCACTGTGTTTAGTAGAGCTCCGTTCCCTGGAGTTTATGCAGTCGTAGCTGGCAGAGTGAGGTGGCTGTTCTTATCTGACCTCCCATCACCAGTGTTCCTGTGGCTTACTGGGAGGGTCAGGCAGCAGTGAGGTCAGTGTGGTGCAAACTCGCTGAAGATGCAGTGCTCCTGTTAGTGTATTTGAACCACAGTGACTTTGTCACTGCCTCACCCTCTCAGTAATCCTCAGCAACACCAGTGACGGGAGGTCAGGTAAGTGCTGCCACTCAGCCCTGCCAACTCCTATTTCTTCATTTAAATTCAAGCGGGCTTACAACACTTTAAACCACTAAAGGTAAAAGGTAAAGGTAAAGGACCCCTGGATGGTGAAGTCCAGTCAAAGGCGACTATGGGTTTGCGGTGCTCATCTCAATTTCAGGCTAAGGGAACCGGCGTTTGTCAACAGACAGCTTTCCAGGTCATGTGGCCAGCATGACTAAACCACTTTTGGCGCAATGGAACACTGTGATGGAAACCAGAGCGCACGGAAATGTTGTTTACCTTCCTGCTGCAGCGGTACCTATTTATCTACTCGCACTGGTGTGCTTTAGAACTGCTAGGTTGGCAGGAGCTGGGACAGAGCAATGGGAGCTCACTCCGTTGCAGGGATTCGAACCACCAACCTGCTGATAAGCAAGCCCAAGAGGTATAGACCACAGCACTACCCACATCAACTGTGTTTAGGTCTGCAAACACATTTTCTCAAGCAAGGAATGCATATCTTTTATACCAAGTATTATTTCCCGCAAACACAGAAATATACCTTAGGTTTGGGGGGGGGGTTGAAGCCCATGAGTTTACAAAAGCATTTAAAATAAATGAAAACTGAATCTAGAAGTTATCATTTAATAGGAAGACAGACACTTCAGGGTTTGTTTTACAGGGCCATTAACTAATGCTGTAGGCAATTGAATGCAATGGCCTTCGGGCCTGTGCTTCCCCAAAGAAATGAAGCATGTAGTAATGACTCCATAAAACATGTCCTGTCATGTTGTATTGCATAATTAATTCAGATTGTGATTCTTGGAATGGAAGTACATGAGGCAAAGAGAACTCTGTGCATCACCCCTGAAATGAGTGGTTCTTGTCCTTTCTTCATACACTCCCCTGCTGCCACAATCCAATTGTATGCTATGCATTAGCCTACAGTGACCTTGTTGGTCACTGTAGGCTAATACCTGGGAGTCACTGAAGTTCCTTCCCAATCATTGTGGAATTTGCTGATCCCTGGAATGCTTCCCAAGGGTAGCTTTTGTTGCTGCCTCTGAAGTTACTGCTGCGTTTCCAATAAATGTAGGCTCAAACATTAAGGGCCAAGCTGAATGTGACTTTAATCGTTCACATTTTCCATTCTTTAAATAGCATCTGTGTGACTCCCAGAGCAGGAGTCTGTAATATACAGAGGGTTTTTTAAAAAAATAAAAAGTCTTGAATTGTGTATCCTGCAAGCACTTATTAGCCCAAGGAGGGAAGCTCCCCTTGCCAGCTGAGGAGGTGGCATTTTGGTGTGGCTGGATAGGCAAATTTGTCAGGTTTTGGTTTCTTTCAGCTTCCCATTTGTTTAAGCATAAGTTTGGTCCTCCACATTTCCACATCAGTTTGCATTTAAAATAAGTGCTCGTGAAAACTCACCAGCATTTTAGCATGAGCATCTCTTAATATGCAAATTTATGCACAGTTTTGCTTATTATACACATTTTTTTTTAAAAAAACCAGTTTCCTCTAACGTAATCACACTTACCTTCAGGGTCGGGTACCTTTGTGGGACTGTCGGCCTGCTGTATGCACCATGATTTGACATGGGACTTGGAGGTGGTGTTTTTTATATATATACTTTCTCATATTGAATTATATTTGTCATTTTCCTGTCCATTCATCCACAATGCAGAGATCCTTCTGAAGCGCCTCACAATCCCTTTTAGTTTTCACTGCCTTGAACAATTTGGCATCATCAGCAAACTTGGCTCCTTCACTTCTCACCCCTAACTCTAGCTCAGTAACAGGCAAGTTAAAAAGCTCAGTTCCCAGTATTGATTTGTAGGGGACTCAACTTTCTACATCCTTCTCCTGGGAAAACAGTGTATCCCTACTCTCTGCTTCCTGTTTTTTAACTAGACACAGTGGTACCTCGGGTTACAGACGCTTCAGGTTACATACGCTTCAGGTTACAGACTCCGCTAACCCAGAAATAGTACCTCGGGTTAAGAACTTTGCTTCAGGATGAGAACAGAAATCGGGCTCCGGCGGCGCAGCAGCAGGAGGAGGCCCCATTATCTAAAGTGGTACCTCAGGTTAAGAACAGTTTCAGGTTAAGAACGGACCTCCAGAACAAATTAAGTTCTTAACCCGAGGTACCACTGTACTGATTCATAGGAGGACCTCTCTTCTTGTCCCATGACTGCTAAGCTTACTCAGGTATACTTGCTGGGGTATTTGATTAAAAACTTTTTTGAAAGACGAAGTACACAATGTCAACCCAATCACATCTACCTACATGCTACTTGATGCTCTAAAAGAACTCTAAAGGTTTAGTGAGGTAGCACTTACACTTGCAGAAGCCATGCAACCCAATTTCTACATCAAAGGGGGGAAAAGATTCCTTCTTTGGTGAAAGAATGAGATTTTCTCTTTTTTTAAAAAAATAATGGAATTCATCTAATATATTTGAGAGGGTTTCCAAATATCTAGGTTGCCACCAAACTGAACAAAAGTGAGATTCATGTTTGAAGAAACCAGCACAGGCAGGAAAACATCAGAGGAATACTGAAGAAAGTTAAAAGAGTTTCAATGTGACTAGCAAGAAACATTTCTCAAGTAGTGTCCTTCCTAGAAAAATAAGTTTTTTCCCCCTAGAAGGTGTAAGCCAAATTAGCTCTCAGGAGCATTTTGGGGTGTTACAAAAGCATACTTAAAATAGGTCATAAAATTTGAAACTTTGTGTACGAAATGTGGCTTGATCCTTAAGAATTTCTAGGACAGCCCGCTTACTCAAAAGCTTTTGAGATTGTAGGAAGCGAGGCTTCTCTTCCATATTTTATTTTGCCCAACCAGGCTTCAACTTTAATTAAGGTGGTTGTTATGCACACCACCATAATTATGGTATTACTAATTGGCCAAATCCTTAGCTAATGTAAATCAGTGAAGCTCCATTTACCTCTGTGAAGCTACTCTAATTTACATTTGCTAAGGTAGGGCTTTTAATCTTTATTTAGTATACAGAGTCTCCTCTTCTTGAATTATTATTATTTTTAATGAACTGCAGAAATTTCTTGTGGTTTCTCCTGTTTGTGGGCAGCTTTGACGCATCATGGTTGGCAAGGGGTTAACTTTGAACTACGTAACCTATGGTGAGGCGAGGGATGTCATGCTCCAGAGCTTAAGCAATATATAAGAATGAAAACATAATTATGAAACAGATTTCTATGATCATCTCAGGAATTAGAAACATGCTAAATGGATCATTAAATGAGACACAGAGAGATAGAGGTATAAATATTAAAGGAATCGTTTATTATGCAGAGTTGTCAAATGAGTATCCTCTTGGAACAGTTTCCTATCAATAATGCAACAGAAACACTCTAGCCTTTGTGAGTATTATATTACCTGCTTGAAGTCAACTATATCGTTCTTTGATTGTGCTGATTATGCTGCTCCACCTAGGCAGTTGCACTCAAAATGGTAAAAAAAAAAAAATCAAACAATTCAAAATTCAAAAATGTATTCTGTATTTTGGCTTTTTTGTTTTGTTTCAACCATTTTACAAATACAAGGAAAGTCATGTGAGGGCATGGAGTCTCAGGGAGGGTGGGAGAAGGTAAGAGGTGATATCATAGGAATGTAAAAAAAATCATGTATGGCATGGAGAAAGTGGACAGAGGGGGGGAAAAGGTCCCTCTGCCTTAACACTAGAACTTATGGACAGCTGATTTTGGAGGATTCAAGACAGAGAAAATAAAGGACCTTTTCACATAGCACATAGTTAAACTATGGCATTCACTCCCACAAAGAGGTAGGTAAAAGGTAAAGGTAAAGGACCCCTGGATGGTTAAGTCCAGTCAAAGGTGACTATGGGGTTGCACCGCTCATCTCGCTTTCAGGCTGAGGGAGCCGGCATTTGTCCATGGAAAACTTTCCAGGTCATGTGGCCAGCAGGACTAAACTGTTTCTGGCGCAACAGAACACCATGACAGAAACCAGAGCGCACAGAAAACCCTTTACCTTCCCACCACAAGGGAGAAACGTGCTAAGAGAAAGGCACACTTGGCAAACTCCCACCCAGAAACCAATGTCCCCACTTTGGAAGGACGTATGGATCCAGAATTGGCCAGAATACAGTCACTTACTCGGCTACGAGTGATCGCCAAAGAAGCAGCTTTTGAACTGCTAGGTTGGCAGGAGCAGGGACAGAGCAAGGGGAGCTCACCCTGTTGCAAGGATTCGAACTACCAACCTTTCAATCGGCAAGCCCAAGAGGCTCAGTGGTAATGATGGCTGCCAACTTGGATGGCTGTAAAAGAGAGTTGGGTGAATTCTTGCATGATAAATCTATATATAGCTCTTAGCCACTATGGCTATGTTCTTCCTGCATGGTTGAAGCATGAATGTCAGTTGCTGTGATTCACAAGTGGGGAGAATGCTGTCACACTCAGGCCCTCCCTTCAGACTTCCTTAGGGCATCTGGTCGGCCCCTGTGAGAACAGGACACTAGACTAGATGGGTACAGATGTTAGGCTGAACCATCTCTGATTCAGCAGGCCATAATAATTGTAAATGATGCAGTACAAGGTGATGACATGATGCAATTGCCACTTTTGCAGGACTGATTCAAAGCGTGGCATCCAATTCCATGCACATATGTTGTTGTTTTTCTCAAAAGTGCCTAGCAAGCTCTTCAAAGCAGGCTTCTAATGGTTCCATAACCTCTCTCCTGTTCATAAGACACAAGCCTATTCAGCACCCAGAAAAGATCTGCTGAATGGCTAACAGTGGTGCTGGAGAAGTACTTCTTCATCATCCTCATTGTCACGGGGTGGGCACTGTAATGGGGTCTCACCTGTGTTCAGTCAGATTTACTTGAGGATCCACACCATGTGCTCCAGCTGTCATCCTTCCACCTTCATTGCTTATAGCTCCCCAGAATATTTGCAAGCAACTGTGTCAATGACCCTTTTCAGTCCCATAGTTCCAAAATTAGACCTTAACAGGAGCACTGGTCACGTCAACCAGAAAATTCCCCAAATTATTCAGGAATCCTGCCTTTGTCATAAGTATCTTGGGGCAGACCATCTTGCTTGCTGGTGTCACCACTGTCAAACCAAATCTCCCCTGATCTATCTGTGACAATGGCATTATTGCATCTCCCCTATCAATGGATCATCAGTGATCCACTCTAGAGCAAAGACCAAATTGAGGGTATGTCCTGCCACATGCTTGGGTTTTTCATTGGTAGTTTGTTTATTGTTCACCCACTGTTGGGAGTTTGAATGTCATAAGCTAATTTGAATGGGCTCACACAGAAAACCAGGTTTTAAAATATTGTTAAACAAACGAGTGAATAGCAAGTTTCTTTTTAACAATAGCTAGCATAAAGGTGGAGGAGACCCTCAGACAAATCCAAGGCAGAAATGCTTAATGTTCAATTCAGGTTTGGGGAAAGTCCTAGCAATGTCATCTGATTGCCTGCATGCACTCCTGCCCCAGTGGAACGCAAATAACTCATTTCCAACACCTTTGTATTTACAATGCAAATATATATAATCACCAATGTGCCCTCCTCCCCCTTTAACAGTGAGATTTTCAGTCAAAACCTCTCCACATTATGAACTAGTGCCCAACACAGATGGATTTCATTGCTCCATCTGTGTCCATCTCACTTTTAATTTCCAGTACACAATTAAAAACAGGATCTCAATACAGAAGAGAATACAACCTTTGCTGAAATCTGTTCAACTGCCTACTTGCCTGTTCAGTGAATATTGCCATTATCTGCAGAGGCTGACTTTCTTCCAAGGTTATTTTTGGAGATGGAATTAGAGAAGTGTCCGGACACATAAACTGCTTTGGTATTTCACACTGATATGAATTAATGAATCTTCAACGAGGGGAGATTTAATGTACTCGGAGTTGGAATGCTAAGTGATCAACTAGTAGAATACTAACGAACTGTTTTTTTTCCTCCCACCTTGCATTTTTCTGGGTAATTGGATGATTAACAGCCAGTTGAAGAGTTTCAGGAAATCTGGCTTTGATTGCCTAATATATCAATAAGGATTTTTTTTTTAACTGTGTGGATCAAGAGATAGCTTTTGCGTTCATTAGTGACATAGCCAGTTTAAATACCCTATAATAAATCATCTCAAGTAACCTGAAACATACAGAAGAAAATGATGTTCTGTTTAGATTATAATAATGCCTGAGGAATAATATATTAGAAGTAAACAGAATATTCACAAGGCAACATTGGAGTGCCATATTTAGCTGTTTTAGCAAACATAATAGGCTGTTTGAATACAAAGCCTACCATCAATATTGAACTTCAGAATGAAGACGGGAGGATTTGATGCCATGCATTGGTCAAAGTGGATAAGGCTGCAATACAAACTCCAGCCAGGCAGTGCAGGTCTACCATTGCAACCACAGCCCCACCAAATGGTGGACAAGGTAGAATGGGAGTGGTATTAAGATTGCTGCATCATCTTAGAGCTGGAACAGAGATTAGGATCATATGTCACCATGTGATGCCAGGGGGGATGGTTCATGATCCAATGGATGTTGACAATCCCATTTTGGTATTCACACTGCAGTTCCCAGCAGATGCCCCCAGCAGTGGAGAGAGAACACAGCCTTCATGGCTAGTAGCTATCCATAGTCATTTCCTCCATGCTTCATTTGGAGTTGCTAGTATTCGAAAGGAAGTCAGATACCATACACTCGTCCTTAATTCTGCACTACATCCAGAGCTGAATTGCCTAATTGTAGTGCTTCTCAAGCTGCTTCGCTGCAAAGTGTCCTCCATTCCACAGCATCAAAGAAATGTGGATTTCCCCCCTTACCTTATAATAGCCCTAAACATACTCTGCCATCAGAGGCGGATTTATGGCAGCTTGAGCCCCTGCACAGGGCGCAGAGTTCAAGAGAGTGCCTTCCTGCCTCCTTCCTACAGTCTAGTTAGCACTTGCCCAACTTTTGGAAGGAGGGTGGTGGACTCTAGGACCCTGTCATGCTCCCTTCCCAAAGCCCAGTGCATCCCTTAACCAACTTTGGGGAGGCAGCACAAGGGCTAGAAGAGGGTGTCAAATTTTGGCCTTGCACATGGTGCCATATTACCAAGGTCCGTCCCTGTTGGCATCCCATTGATTGCATTAATTCTAACCTATCAAGCTCAGTGATGATCTGAAGTTAATATTTCTAGTCTGAGTTCCTTAAAAAAGAGAGAATGTAGCCAAATATAAAATTGCTGCTTCCTTCGAAGTTTGGCTTAGAAACGCTAAGCATGCTGATCCATTCAAAAGGCTCCATAATAACCGGAGGTGAAAAGAGTAGAGAAACCCCTATTATTTCTGAAAGCTATATTTAAAGAGGAGAAGGCCAGCCAATGGAATATTTCCACCGATTGCTTTAGAAAAGCAATTTCACAGTGCAACACCTCAGTATTCCCAGAACTGATTTAGATTCAATCATTCAGTTCCCAGGGCCTTCAAAACTGAGCCACACCAGCTTTGCCCACTGCAGTAGCCAGTCTGTTTGCCTGACAGGTTTAGCAGTTCATCATAAATCTGAGCCTTGTTACTACAGGTCTGACCTTGTTCTGATCCATGGTTTTACTGCTTCCCTTTATCCCTTATGTTTTTCTTCGTCTCCCGACAGCTCATTTATCCAACCTGCTGTGGCCTCCTATTCAATCACATAATGGTCTTGGCAAGTGAATATTCTTGCTACTATTAAGTTACTGCCACAAACATGATGTCCGTCGCTATTCTAGAACTGACCTTTAAGCAGGGTTTCACCAGTGCTTTCCTCCTCACTGTTCTGACTGTATGAGATAGATAGATGATAGATGATAGATAGATAGATAGATGATAGATAGATATAGATATATAGATGATAAATAGTTGATGGAAGATAGGGAGAGGGAGAGAGAGAGAGAGAGAGAGAGAGAGAGAGAGGGGGGGAATAAACAATGAATAAACTGACAGGGTTTGGAGAAGATATATCAGCTTCAAATTGCAAATTTGGAGTTTGTTATCTCGCCAAGCTCCTCTTCCTCTTTCACCCATCAAATTCACCATTGAATACAATCAATACACGCTCAGATGTTGCTAGCCCAGAGATGGAAGGAAGAGACAACCCCAACCAAAGAAGAATGGCAAATCAAGTTGATGGACTATGCCGAAATGGCAAAATTAACTGGGAAGCGCAGGAACCAAGAAGACAAGAAATTTAAAAAAAAATGGGAAATGTTTATAATGTATATACAAAATCATTGCAGACAGGTCAAAGCATTAGCAGGATTCTAAATACACTTGGAATGTAATAGAAACTACAGATAATTTAGGAAGATGAAAAATATGGAGAAGTATTGATATGCAGATGAAAACAGAATTAAGAGGACCCATGGATGGAAGGGGGGGGGGAGTCAGGAGATTCAGAGTAATCTTGATACGTGAATGTGTATGATATTTTGGTGTAACTTTATTCTTTTTCTTTTCTGTCCCCCCCTTTCTTTTCTTTCTTTATTTTTGAAAATCAAATACAAATATATAAAAAAGAAAAGAATACAGATCAAAACAGCTCTATGCTTATTGGATTCCACCCTGGTTGGGTACCCTTAAGAGGTCTGAAAAGGCCACGTAGCAAGAGGTGCTCTCTTCTTCATCTGTGAAAAGCCCGATAAAAGTGCCTGGCATGCAGAAGGTTCCAAAATAAATTGTCATAACATGGGTAGGTAGCTTCATGTGTTCATACCAGGCTGGGCCTTGCAAAAACTTTTGGAACGGGATCCTTGCATTACCCAAAAGTGCCCTGCCACTATACCATCGCAGTAGGTTGTTCTTCCCATTGTTGGCGTGCAGAGGGCCGAGAGGCGAGCTGGCTAGCCCCGGCTGGGCCCTCTCTTTTCAGCCGTCCCGCTGAGAAGACCATCTCCTCTGCTCCGACGTAAATCAGCGACCCGGGCTTCTGAGCCAGGGCACACTATCAGCAGATCGAACTGTGCACACAAAATAGGTGTGAGGCTTGTGGAAGCATACTACAACTACAGATTTATTAATCATAAATCAGGACAAAGAAACATGTCATCTCTCTCTCTCGTCGTCTCAGAGAGAAGAGCAAAAGCAAAAGCTATACACAATGGAAGTTCCCAGCAGACTGTGCTGGAATGTAAACAGACATGTGACATGCAACAGTTCCACACGTCTGCTCCTTAAGGTGGATTGGAAATGTCAAACCCACTTCCCGACATCTAACTATGTTCCTCCTTCTGCACACACAGTTCTCTATTGTTAGAGGCAGTCAATGATTGGCAGTGAGGTATACTTCCAACTAGGCCAATAAGTTGGCTGTGTTGTGCTGCCTGTATTGTGAGATCATTCAAGTTTTAAGTGGATCTCACTCTTATATCCCAAACAGCAATCCAGTGAGCCAACATATGGCTGCTGACATGAACAAAGCAGGAACGCATACTGCTTTGTAAATAAAGACTCTCTCTTTTGGCTTAGCTCCCGTTACTTAGTTCATCCATTATTAGTGTCCTCAGTGTATTCTTCTTTTGATTTCCTAGTACTACAAAGAATCCTGAATCTACAGAACCCTGAATTTAGGGGAATTGCAAACCATAGCACAAATGTTTCCTCATTTTGAGAAAGTTGGGTATCAGCAATGCAGTTTAATCTCATGGAATTTTTCTGCCTTGCACTGATTAAAAACATGAACAACCATTCTGTACTTCAATATGGCTAATTATAAGCACTTTCTAAAAGCTGCATTCTTTCACAGGCACACCCGTGTGAAAAAGGCAACTTCTCACGTTGGGTTTCACTGAGAAACAACTCTACTGAAATTTGTAAGGCTTCTGTTTTTTTTTTCTTTTCTTTTCTGCCTGCACTGATTTAATGAACAAAACAAAAACATATGGTGAATTTTAAGCCTTCTTCCAACGCTGTATTCCTTTGCAGTCACACCCACGTAAGGAACAGGTCTTATAACATTGGGTTTTAATGAGAAACAACTAGATTTTTTGCTTCTTTTTTTGGGTGGTACATGGTGGTATGCCAGGCACAGGCAAACTCTGACCCTCCAGATGTTTGGGACTACAATTCCCATCATCCCTTGCCAACAGGACCAGTGGTCAGGGATGATGGGAATTGTAGTCCCAAACATCTGGAGGGCCGGAGTTTCCCTATGCCTGTGGTACGCCATATCACCACCTCTTTTTGCCTCCTCCTCTGCAGCTTCCCCAGAGCCATTTTGGTGCGACCTGCCAAAGTGGGTCTACCACAAAGTGGCATGGCTAGAGCAGCCAACTTTTCCCTCCTTCTTTCCTTGCTGCATGGGCCACTCTAGCTGCACCACTTTGTGGTACATTGGTCATGCCAAAACGCTTCCAGGGGGCAGGAAGCAGTGGTGGTTGTGGGGGAGGTGGAGGCAGGCAAAGGGGGAGGCAGGGTGCATATTGGCACCTTCTTTTTTCAAATAAAGCGCCGGAAACAACCTTTTTAAAAAAAAAAAGTTTGCAAGGGACCTGCAATAGGTTATAGTTTCGATAAAATCAGGGAAACCTTTCAGGACAGGAGGGCTGATGCTGAATGCCTCCTCAAGAGGAAGAGATACTTCCTCATGGAAGTACAGTGGTACCTCGGGTTACATACGCTTCAGGTTACAGACACTTCAGGTTACAGACTCCGCTAACCCAGAAATAGTGCTTCAGGTTAAGAACTTTGCTTCAGGATGAGAACAGAAATCATGTTCCGGCTGCGCGGCAGCTGCAGCGGGAGGCCCCATTAGCTAAAGTGGTGCTTCAGGTTAAGAACAGTTTCAGGTTAAGTACGGACCTCAGGAACGAATTAAGTACTTAACTTGAGGTACCACTGTATCTTGGTATATTTACTTGGTGAAAATTTGCTTTAGGTTACTTTAGTAGTTACCTAAGGGACCAACTTTATGTTATGCTAAGTGACTTGTTCCTCCTGCACCATGGTCTCAGTGAAGTAAATTGCCTCTCCTGAAGCTGCAATATGCCCTGGAGGGAGAGACTGTGATTGGACCAATTGCAACTTCATTCCAGAAGCAAAATGTGTCTGGGGGGTGGAAGTCATTAGGATCATGATGCAATAGGAAAAGCTGTTCCTCCTCCCTGCAATACACATTCTCAGTCTTGAAATCCCAAGCTGCTGTTTTAAAAAGAAAAAAAAAAGTAAAGCACCAGCAAAGTGCACATTTAATGTAAGATGTAGTTTGGCTCTAAAGCTCTGCAAATTTCCCAAGGCAACTTCTCAAGCAAGCCTTGTTGAAATTCCTTAGGGATGCATTAAGACTGGGGATGCATGTGTGAAATACCACACACAAATATTATATATATATATATATATATATATATATATATATATATATATATACACATACACACACACACACACACACACACACACACACTCATATCTGGCTCTTTTCTTCTTCTTTTGTATTTTTTAAACCAATACACACATGATCACTGTTATGGTAGACCCTTAAGGAACCTAGGAAATAGGTTGCTGATATCGCAAAGGACATCTGACTGACTACTTCCTTACTCAGTTTACAATATTATGCAAAATCTTATTTATTTAGGAATGTGTCTCTTGGCTGCTGAGAGCCTAATTACAAGTGATGTGAAATATGACCCTGAAAACTCATCAGTGCTGTATTTTTTGTTTATTTTGTAGTAAGGAGGGCATTATTCATCATGATCATGACTGAGGTGGGAAGGTCAAAACTCCCCTTTCCATGCACTGTGATCCAAATGGAAATTGCCTCCTCCCACCAACCTCCCATACTAATTGGGCCTCTGTCTTTAGGCCCTGAGTTTCTATTGCACTTTCATTGCTAGTGTTATGTATTGAAGTTCTCACCCTGGGCCAGCAGGGGGATACTGTAGATAGTTATGCAAATGAAGGATCGCAAGTGACGTTCAGTGATTGGCTAGTTACAGCAAATGGTGATTGTTGCATTCTAGTGGAGCTCTATATAAGCAGGCTGACTGAGTTCCTCAGTTCAGTTCTGTTCCAGCTTACAAATAAAGAGCTGCTTTGGAAGAATCGCTGTGTCGTCTGATATGTTCGCCCACAACTTAACAGCTAGCAAGTTCAAGATCGTATGTGTGCATGTGTGTGTGTTGATGGATTTGGTAGAATTTGTTTTAATATGACTACTCCTACTGACTTAAGCTGCATGATAATTTTATTGATTAATTCTCTTCGTACGCCATTTTTGAATGGTATTTCAGCTTTGTGGCATACTTATACTTAAGCTTATACTTAAGCTTGCTGCAACCCTGGTACAATTAAGATGTATTATATAATCAATCTAGCTGTTGTACCTCTGCCCTGTGATACCGTTCATCCTCATATTGGCACTTTATATTTTGTTCTGCCCTTTTACACTTATATTTTGCATCAGTTGTGTTTTCATACATTTGTTTTCCTTATTCCCTAGGACACTACTGCTCCAGGAATGCATCAGTTGTTTCCAAGGACACGGCTCTAATCATTTGAATTGTAACAGCAGCCTTAACAAACCATGTAGCTTCCCCGATTCCTTTCATACAAATTGTGTTTTATTCTCTTCAGCAGTTGGCTTGGTCAAAGGCTTCCAAGCTGGCATACAGAAAAACACAGGACTGGGGTTGCGCTATATTCTTCTCTACAGTTCATTCAGCAGATCAGATCAGTCTGGTCTGAGGACCCACCTTTAATGGCAATATGTGACATGGGATCCTCACCAGTCATGACATTCTTGTGGTTCAGAATCCTGGAGGTAAAGACCATGGCAGAAATGGCCATCTTCTGTATCCTCAAGGGCCACTCTGTTGCCAAAACAGTAGTCCATGGGTCAGAAATATATCTTGCCACACATTCTGAACCTCTTCTATGTTGCCAGCCTCAGTAATGGTTGATATGCACTAGTAGTAAGGGTATCTCAGTTAGGGAGCACATGCTGTCAAACATAGTATAATACACAAACATAGGTTGCATACAAAATCCAAAAGAGTGATGCCACTTTAACACAGGGGTTGTCTCTATGGCCCAGTTCAGAAACCACACTGAACCATGGTTTACCACAGGGCTGGGGCCAGGAGGCCATATTCTGCTCTCCTGTCCTCTCTCATCTTTACATCTCACCAGTCCTGCTCCACAACCATCTCAAGTTTATTAGCCACATTTCAGAATTTGGACATGGCCCTAAAATGCATTTAATTGAAAACTGAAACTGTGGTCAAATGAAATGGAAACAAAAGCCATGCAGCCACACCAAAAAGTTAAGAGAGGTGCAGGGAACACATGAGCCTGAGACTTGCCTAGGATCCTCCATAAAACCATGGTTTATTGTTACGTTCAAACACAGCCAATGAATGGGACACTTTTGTTTCATTCATCATTTGTCACAAAATGAATGCAATAGAAGCTAAGAGGTCCCAACTGAGCAACTGTGCATTTATCACTGTTTGCGTCTCCTTTGTTTCTTTCATTCTCATTTCCAGTAGCTGAAGCAGCATATGTAGGTTTGATAAAGGAGGTTCCAGGGAGTGGGCTTGGGAAAGAGGGTGGGGGGGGGGGGAGAGAGAAAGAAAGAAAGAGGAGAAAGAAAGAGAAAGCTGAAACTCTAACTCTCCAGTTTTCAATTCAGACATATTGTAGCCAATTGTTACTGTATTATATCAAAACCCTATTGCTGGCTTGAAAGCTGATACCTCCTTTGACCTATTTTATTATACAACGGTGAAAAGCACTCCCCTTTAAAGACATCTATCTTTAGAATTTTGCATTATTCTAGGGTAAAGATTTTCACCCAATTAAGGGGAAGGAAAGCTGTTTTATGGCATTCAAGCAGGGCTGAATAAAAATGAGAGAAGGGGAGAAACATTTTAAGGTCCTCCCTCATTATAACATGTGTAGGGAGTGCACACACACAGAGAGAAAACATAAGCCAGTTACCACAATGCTGCTGCCATAAATGTTCATTGAGCCCTGTTTGAAGGACAGCTACATATAGTACTTGCCCTAGATGAGCCTTCGCTAACCTGGTGACCCCATGCCCTATCTTTTGAATTACAACTCCCTGACCATTGGTCATATGGGTTGGCACTGATTATTGGGGGAGGCAGAGCTAGATGCTTGGCCCAGGAAGTTAATATGTGGTCAATGCTCCCTGTGTATAGCTGATGCAAGTCCACATATTTCTCATCCATGTCCCACAGAACTAGCTAGGTGTGTTTTGATGCACTTCACCATCTTCAATCACTGGCTGGTGCTCACAACTCCAACAGGATCAAGGTCACTTATTTTATTGCTGCAAATTTCAGCTTCCAATATACAGCTTCAAACTGAAGCGGTTGTGTGTGTATGAAGTTCTGTTTCGAACCTGGCATTTTCTTCAGCTAAGCAATGCAAGTTTTAACTTCCTGCAGGGGAAAAAAATATCCATCAGATACTGTATACTGAGCCTCTTTGTTATTTCCTAAAATGTGCAATGTCCGTTATTCCTCAAGAGAGTCTGTGACCTTTTCATTTATTAACTTGAGTCTCTGCATTTACTGTATTCAGTCTTCTCAGCGAGTTTCCGAGAAAAAGCTTTATCAGACATCAAAGACAACGTAATGCTGAACAAATCTCAGACTCAAACCAAGCCACACACTAAAGGCCCTCATTATGCTAAGTCCTGGGGCTAACATCAAGATTCCATCACATGTTTGTTAGGCCAATGTCAGATGCAACATCTGAAAGAAGTGGAGCCACTTTCGTTGGATTCGATATAAAAAGATACCTTTCAACATCAGGGACTAGCTCTTAAAAAAACTTATTCTGCATGTTTTCAGTAGAATTCAGTTGTCCTCTGTCCTAATGTCACCAAGAACCTCCCCAACCCTTTGTTGTTGTTGTTTTGAAATAATTTTTATTGGTTTTACAAAGTCAATCACACAATTAACCCAATTAGATTTTAAAATAAAACAAGATTCTTCAGAATCTTAGGACTTGCCTCCTCCTCTCTGTGGGTCCTTAAAATTTCTTAATCAACGGCATATTATAGTTCGTCTGAATTATAGTTGGACCATAAAGAAGGCTGATCACTGAAGAATTGATGCTTTTGAATTATGGTGCTGGAGGAGACTCTTGAGAGTCCCATGGACTGCAAGAAGATCAAACCTATCCATTCTTAAGGAAATCAGCCCTGAGTGCTCACTGGAAGGCCAGATCCTGAAGCTGAGGCTCCAATACTTTGGCCCACCTCATGAGAAGAGAAAACTCCCTGGAAAAGACCCTGATGTTGGGAAAGATTGAGGGCACAAGGAGAAGGGGACGACAGAGGACGAGATGGTTGGACAGTGTTCTTGAAGCTACCAACATGAGTTTGACCAAACTGTGGGAGGCAGTGGAAGACAGGAGTGCCTGGCATGCTTTGGTCCATGGGGTCACGAAGAGTCGGACACGACTAAACGACTAAACAACAACAACTAATATGTCCAAAGTCTTTGTAACATTGCAAGAGTTATTCGAAGCCTGTCAAAGAGTTCAAGTGTTTACAGTGTTCTTTTTAAATACAATCTATATTTGTCCCATTCTCTATTGATCCTCCTGATTTCTGATTTTCTCAGTCAGTCTAGCCATCTCTCCATAGTCAAGTAGTTTCATCTGCCCAACCCTTTGAGCAGATTTTCACACTAAAAAAAGTAATAAAGTGATACATGAATTAATGGAAAAATAGTCATGTGACACTTTTAATAAAATGCCAGCTTTGTCCCAATGTCTCCGTTCTCATCCACAACATGCAGGGTTCATTCATCACCTCATCGCTTAATGTGATATATGACATCATCTGCCAACAATGCCTTACTGCATTCAACATAGGAGAAGCAGGCCAGTTTCTACACAAAAGAAAGAATGGATACATATCTGGGCAGAAGAACTGGCAATATTGAAAATCCAGTGGTGGAACATTTTAACCTCTCAGGATATGTATCTTGAAACTGATCTTAAGGCGACCATCCCTGAACAAATGTGAAACCTCTGAACTGCAATACATGAAGAAATTCAGTCCTTAAAGACTGTCACGCAACACCTTTGAAAATTATTATTATTATTATTATTATTATTATTATTATTATTATTATTATTATTTATACCCTGCCCATCTAACTGGGCTTCCCCAGCCACTCTGGGCGGCTTCCAAAAAATATTAAAATACTGTAATACATCAAACCTTAAAAGCTTCCCTAAACATTTCTTCCTCAAGACGAAGATGTGGAACACACATTTCCCTGAAGTGTGAACAAGGCTGCATGAAATTAAGGGCAATGGGGGAAGCATTGCAGAGCTGTTTTCACCAAGCCAGGCCCACCTACATGTGGCAGGTAAAAATGTGGCTGGGCTGAACAGGGGTGCTGCTGATCAGTGAAACAACCTCTGCACAGTGCATTGCTAGTACCACACTGTCCAGTAATTCATCCAGTTAGCATCTCTGGCATGTGTCAGTACTGTGCAAGTACTTTTAGAAGATGACAGCCTGCTCAGCCTTAGTCCCCAAAACAGACCTTCTGTCCTATGTCCTATGTCTTCCAAAGTATTTGCATTAAGTAAATCAGTGTGATTAGATCTCTCTGAAGGTGAATGTGTTAAGAGGGGGGGTGTGTAAGTCCTCCCCTACAATACTGAAGCTGGCTAGGCGTGTTTGATTCTTGTGTTTTGTTAAAATTAAATGTCAATAAAATATAAATGAGATTTGTGTGTGTGTGTGTTTATGTATATGTATATATATATATATATATATATATATATATATATATATACACACACCACACAAAAAAAATTCTCCTGGGAAATCAAACGAGAAGTGTTCTACTAAAGTGATTTTTAATGGCTTAGGTTATTACAACACTCGGAAGCTGTTTATGTGCAGCCCTTAACTACATAGAAAGCGACAAAGGAAAGCTGTGACTTTTTAATCAGGCATACTGTGGAGTGAAAGGAATGGTAATAAATAAATGGGAAGCTTCAGCAAATCCACCCCTCTTCACTTGATTTTTTTTTTAAGCAAAACTAAGTATCAGGAAGGCTGTTTGTCTGCATTATCGTGAGAGCTGAAGTAGCTGAAGCAACCCCCCTCCGCCTCTCTTATGCTATTGTAATCTTTTGAACTTTCTCCCCCAATAAGAAACTGATGTTTATTAAAAAGAAACCTTTCACTGGCATTTTCTTTTTCTCCTTTTTTCTGAAGTGTGAAAACTGGGAGAATGCCAAACAAGTACCTTAATTGGAACATGGGAAGCTGCCACATAACACATCAGAACAATAAACCATCTATCTCAATATTGTCTACACAGACTGACAGGAGCTGCCCTAGGTTTTAGATAGAGAACATTCCCGGTCTTACCTGGAGGTGCCAGGAATCAAACCTGGGATCTTCGGCATAGAAACATGTTCTCTACCACTGACCTAAGACCCTCCCCCAATTTAGCTGTATGGGTTTTTCCAAGTTTTTTATTTTTGGGGGCCACCCCCTCCCACGTTCTGTGGCAACAAACCTAGGCTGCTTTTTACAAAATAACAGTACGCAAATCTATCTCCTGAAGATCGGACCCCAATGCCATAATGCCTAACTGTGTGAGTTGCTGTGTGATGAGTAGAATACATCACTACCATATACTATCAACAAAACTTGCATTTAATAGCAAGCCAGAATTTATCACACTTCCAGAAACATTACATAAGCTGAAAAGGAGCTGGCCTTTGAAATCCACACTTCTCTGAATCTTGCAGTGCAGTTTTCCGGCCAAGTATAGACTTCTCTTCCTCCTCCTTTTATCCACAGAACAACCTTGTGAGGTAGGATCACTAAGAGATAGTGACTGGCCAAAAGTCACTCCCGTTGATCATCATGGCTGAGTGAAGATTAGAAACCTGGTCTCTCTGGTCCTAGTTCAACAGTCAAATCACTTGTATTGTAGTATGTTTTATATGCAAATTATGATAATTCATCCAAGAAGTGCAAAGCATTATATACATCCCCTAAATAAAAGAAACACATTAAATGTAGTTTTTTGCTTTGAGTAAAAGTCAGGTTATCCCTATATTTCTCACTGTCCCTTGGAACATGTATGGCATCATTGCAAGTTCAGTTTGTACCTTTTTATCCTCAACCACCAGAGGGCTAAGTCTTCATATATTATCTATCCTGTCACCCCCTTTTCATGCTATGTTTTCTTCCACGTTTGACTTATCAAGCTTCTTATTGAGTAGCTGTGGAGTAAGCATTTGCAATACTCTGACATAAAGTGTCATCTGCAGCAAAGGGAGCTTGGTCTGTGATGAAAGACTAACAGAACACTGCTCCTTTTTCCTTTGGCTTTGTACTCGCTCCTGTATCCTATAATCCCCCCCTCTTTCTTTCATTGAAGTTTCCTTTTCACTTTCTATAGGAGACACATAGCCATTAGATGGAAGATAAAGAGTGGCAATCCGAATTGGTTACAGTGACAGAACATTTTTGAGAGACTCAAAATCGCCCCTCCTCCTTTCAGAGAAGAATGCTGCAAGGCATTATTAAAGAACATTCATATAGTGAAGAAAACGATCTTACACAGAAGTGGGGGAAACTACAAAACAAAACAAAACAAGATGCAAACAGAAACCCAACTCACTCTTGTGCATACTCCTATCACAACAGAACAGAACAGAACAGAAACAGGAGTTGGAATGTGTGAAAGCCTCTGGAGAAATTATGATCTACTGGAAGATCTCCTAGTAACCAAAAGATAGGTGGGTGGAGACAGAGGCCAAAGTAGACAGAGCAACAAATGTAAGCTTTATCTGTGTACAGTGGACTAGTTTCTCTCTCTCTCTCTCTCTCTCTCTCTCTCTCTCTCTCTCTCTCTCTCACACACACACACACACACACACATTTCTGTCCTCCATTCAAGCAACCATTATCAGAGTTCAATGACATTGTTATGTGTTAAGTTGTGGGTGAACATATCAGACGACACAGCGATTCTTCAACAGCTCTTGTTTATTCACAGGCCAGAACAGAACTGAACTGAAGGGTTCAGCCAGCCTGCTTATATAGAGCTCCAGTACAACGTAACTGTAACAAATTTCTGTAACTATCCAATCACTGAACGTTACTTTCAATCCCTTATTTGCATATGTGGACCTGAACTATCTACAGTATCCCCCTGCTGGCCCAGGGTGAGAACTTCAGTACATAACATTATGTATTCAGTGGTCTGTGTTTGCCTGAGCTTGAGTCTGGACCAAGGATTCTGAGCCCCTGTGTTCTGATTTGATTCATGATATCCAGTCACAGAACAATTCAGGATTTGGGCCTCTGCCATTGGCCCTTAAACTCTGAGTTATGATTCGCAGCTTCAAAGTTTAGATAGCCAATCACATTGGGAGTGGGAGTGGGAGTGGTACAGGCCTTCAGAAATGTATATAAGCAGTTGCTTTGTCCCTGTTGTCTAGTTCTGATAGTTCAATAAAGGTTCTTGCTGTGTCTTGCCATGTGGGAACCCACCTATATTTCAGACATATTCCAGCCAGGCAAAAATATTCAAGAAGGGTGCAACATAGAGTTGGTGAGGGATGTGGCCTGAAGAGGATGTGTGTGTCTGAGGAGGCACAACCTGGGGAGACTCCTGAGGGCCACACAAAGAGGCCAGGATGGCAGCATTTGACCTTTGAATCTGAAGCTCCCCACTCCTGCTATATAGCCCAATGTGGAAAGGCAGAAAAGCAATTTCCCCTGTCTTAGCCAGCAAAATACTTGTGATAATCATGGCTACCAATAGCCATAGAAGAAATCAAGTTAAGATTAGCTGTAGTGCAATGGGCAAACTACATCCCACCCCTCAAGCTTCAATGAAATATGTGTGCTAGTTTCCAGAGGTGATTAAGGCTGAGTAAAAGGAAAACAGGGACGTGGGTGGTGCTGTGGGTTAAACCACAGAGCCTAGGACTTGCCAATCAGAAGGTCGGCGGTTCAAATCCCTGCAACGGGGTGAGCTCCCGTTGCTTGGTCCCTGCTCCTGCCAACCTAGCCATTCGAAAGCACGTTAAAGTGCAAGTAGATAAATAGGTACCGCTCCAACGGGAAGGTAAACGGCGTTTCCGTGCACTGCTCTGGTTTGCCAGAAGCGGCTTAGTCACGCTGGCCACATGAGCCGGAAGCTATATGCTGGCTCCCTCAGCCAATAAAGCGAGATGAACGCCGCAACCCCAGAGTCGGCCACGACTGGACCTAATGGTCAGGGGTCCCTTTACCTTTACCTCTAAAAGAAAAACCAAAAAGGTTTTGGCTCAGCCCCCCCACCAAAAATGTTTTCATTCCATGGCAGGAGTCAGGAAGCAATAAACAGTTTGACAAAGATTGTTGCCTGGATAGTTTTGCATTTGCTTTGTTTGCTCTGCAAACCTATTTTGCAAACACAAAACACACAGAAATAGGAAATCCATTTCAGGTACTCTGCCATGGCAGCCCCATCATCTGTATTTACATAAAACTGCAAAAAATAAATAATTTTTTTTGCTGAGACAGAAGTTGCTCTGCTGTTAAAATGCAATCCTATATAAGTCCAAGTAACAGTGCATAACCGTTCTCCCAAAAGCGTAGTTTAACATTTTATCTGAGATACCCACAGAAGTTTCTGTAACTGTTGGAAGCATCTCCAGGGACTTAACCCATCATGAAAATAAAAAAGCAGCATAAAGTCTAAACACTGCACATCACAGTATGTGACAATTGTGTGTATGTTTGTCTCTCTGTGTCTACACTGCGTCAGAGAGAGTTTGGAGGTGCATATGTGCCTTGTGGGGGGTGGCTCTTTCTCACAAGATTAATGCCCCATCCCCATCCCCACTGCCAGAAGACTCAAAATTCTATTAACTATAAACCACCAAATTTGGTATCCCTCAAAACATATGCCAAGGTTGTGCAATAAACCTTGAGTTTGGATTATTGCAATGTGCTCTTTATGTGGCTTCTCTTAAGCCTGGTCCAGAAACTTCAGATATTGAACAAAGAGCCCTGCTGGAAGAGGCTAATGACCTATCTAGTCCAGCAGCCTATGCTGGGTTTGGAGTGTTAACTTCAAACCCCAATTTGATGCATCAGTACAGATTTCTGGATGGCAGCACAAAACTCAGGGATTGTGGCACAAAAGAGTATCTTTTTTGGCATAGGTTTGGGAGAGATGCCAAATTAGGTGGTGGGGGAGTTGTAATGAACACAGCTGAAATTCTGCCTTGCTAACACAGACAGGGAGCTGTTTCACAGGTCAAAAATCAAAGGGGGTGAGAGAGCTGGGGAGCTCTCCATGAAAGAATTGTGGCAAGCACACAGCCACGGCTAAGTGCCAACTGAGCAACTGTAGTTTCTAGTGCATCAACACTTCCTGGCATGTCAGCAAGGGGGCGCTGATCTGGAGCATGTGAGTAGTTTGGCTTCCTCTTCATGAGTAGCACACATGGTGCTATCAGATGGGCACTATAATCAGTTCTAGAAATCTAGCTAGACATGCCACTGCCTCTAATCCTATGAATGATATTGCAGCATCTGAAGCTGGGAGGGTGACTAGTCAGGGTGCAACAGTTCCTCTGAACTTGTGGTCTCCTAAGGTGGAGTGTTGTTGTTGTTGTTTAGTCATTTAGTCGTGTCCGACTCTTTGTGACCCTATGGACCAGAGCACGCCAGGCACTTCTGTCTTCCACTGCCTCCCGCAGTTTGGTCAAACTCATGGTGGTACCTTCGAGAACATCATCCAACCATCTCGTCCTCTGTCGTCCCCTTCTCCTTGTGCCCTCCATCTTTCCCAACATCAGGGTCTTTTCCAGGGAGTCTTCTCTTCTCATGAGGTGGCCAAAGTATTGGAGTCTCAGCTTCAGGATCTGTCCTTCCAGTGAGCACCCAGGGCTGATTTCCTTAAGAATGGATAAGTTTGATCTTCTTGCAGTCCATGGGACTCTCAAAAGTCTCCTCCAGCACCATAATTCAAAAGCATCAATTCTTCGGTGATCAGCCTTCTTTATGGTCCAGCTCTCATAGTCCACATCCACCCCAAAGATGCAAGAAAGAGAACAGCCCATAGTTATCCTTGGGCTGAAGCACGATAGCACAAAACCATACCGTTGCTTTCAGCCCACATGCCATTTAGCAGATGTTTTCTATGAAGCCAATTATCTGTGCAACAATTATGAAAAGATTATGCCTATTGATAGTTTCACAACACAAGCTTCCTGTGGGTCGAAACACTGAGAATGAAAAGCACCCACGATATATGCTTTTAATGTTTTGACTTTGCATATAATTGCCTTACTCCATGAGATAAATGTGAATGGATTTAAGTGTTATATAAAAATGAGTATAGTAATAACGATTCAGAAGACAGAATGCTCACTATATGTTCTTGCGTGATGTAATCTTCCATCTTCAGCTCTCAACAGCCTTACCTGTTTGCTGCATTTGTATCATGGGTGATAGACTTGATAACAGCTGAAACCACAGCCAATACTTTCTGAAACAGTGATAACTTTGCTCAGATCAACTCTCAAAACAGTGGCTCGAAGAATCACCTTAGGTGAACTTGCTGTTAACATCATATGCCTAAGCCAGCCTTTCCCAAAACTCGAGCACGGAACCCTTTCCTTGTTGATGGCTTTAGATGCCTATTAGGTCCATAAATTACCATATAGCATATATTCAACACACAAAAAACAGCAGCAATTTGTTGTTGACAAAGGACAGCTGGACATATAAAGGGCCCCATTACCTTCAGTAGCTTAGGGCCTCATCAAACCTAAATCCGGCCCTGGGCTTACTACAGTTTTGCACAGAAATCCAGGGATGTAGGATTACAATAAGGCTCTCCTCTTTAGACAGCCAATGTGGGCAAGCAAACAACCCTAGAGTGAGCTCTCTCCGCTTTGGGTAGCTTTGTTGTTTATGCCATCGTATTAAGTCAGGGATGGGCAACCCGTGGTGAGGTACAACTCCCATCTATCTTGATTACTGGCCACTGGCCACTTTGGTGGGGCTAATTGGAGTTGATATGCAGCCAACAACATTGGGAGGGCCATCGGCTCCTCATCCCTAAACAGGGCCTCAGAGAATAAGCCCCATTGAAATCAGTGAGCTTTCCTTCAAAGTAAATATGTGTAGAGTCAATGAACATTATTTGGAACTCTGCCCCATAAACAGATTTATCTTCAGATGAGATATTAAGCTCCTGCCCCTTAGGCAAGGTCATTCAAAGCCAGCTTTTCAAGATGCCTGACCTCTCACATTCCCCACTGAGTTTAACTCAATTCCTATACTTCTGAATGTAAGCCTCTCAACCTCTGATCATATCAATTTCATCATCAAGAATATTAATGCAATCATTTCCAAAGCTCTGGATAACACTGAGGGCCAAGGATGAAATGGGCCATTCTGAAAAAGTTATTAGTATCCATCTCGTCACAAAGGGGGGAAAGCCATTGTATTAATATAAGCATTTATCATTACTGATGGGAGAACAAGTAATTTTATTCCCCATTTTGACATTATCACTCACAATCATTACCTCGGCTCCTTCAGTAACAAACTGCAAAATAGTATTTCCCGCAGGAAAGAAAAGGGGAGGAGAAGGGGAAAAAGTTAGATGTTTCTCTGTTTTACAGTACAAGGATAGTTTTGCAAGCATTGCAAAAAAACTAATGTCTCACTTAAATTAGAATATAATTCACTATGAACCATGAGGGGTTGCTACAGAAATAGAGCTGAAAAGCGTATCATTTTCTATTTATTTCTGCCATATCTAATATTTTATTCTGTGTATTGTACAACTGAGCTCTCTTTCCGCAGCATGCCGTTATTGCATTGCATGTGATCAGAAAGCAAATGACATTGCCACAAATTTGGGATATTGTTCCGCTGAAGGAGAGACTTGGCTCAAGTCTTGCCCAAAGCTGCATTCTAGATTGTTGCCCTCTCTTCCCTCCTCTCTCCAGGTATATTAGGGTTTATTTGGGGTGGAGGTGGACATGGGTGACAATGCATTTTCCCCTTATTCAAATTGTAACCTCCTTTGCTACTGGGTACCATCCTCCCTTTTCTTGCTCATAAAATGCTACAGTAAGGGCATGACTTAGTTGAAGTCAAAATGTGGCAGCTATACCAGCTGACACACTACCTGCCTGTGCACTGTCTCAACAGAGTGGTACATGCTCTGGTAATCTCCTGCTTGGACTACTGCAATGAGCTCTACGTGGGGCTACCTTTGAAGGTGACTCGGAAACTACAACTAATCCAGAATGTCACAGCTAGACTGCTGCCTGGAAGCAGCTGCTGGGACCGTATAACACCAGTCCTGAAAGACCTACACTGGCTCCCAGTATGTTTCCAAGCACAATTCCGAGTGTTGGTGCTCAACTTTAAAGCCCGAAATGGCCTTAGCCCTGTATCCCTGAAGGAGCATCTTCACCCTCATCATTCAACCCAGACACTGAGGTCCAGCACCAAGGGCCTTCTGGCAGTTCCCTCACTGTGATAAGTGAAGTTACAGGGAGCCAGGCAGAGGGCCTTCTCAGCAGTGGCGCCCACCCTGTGGAACACCCTCCCATCAAATGTCAAGGAGATAAAGAACTATACAATGTTTAGAAGACGTCTTAAGGAAGCCCAATATTGGGAAATTTATAATGTTTGATATTTCACTATGTTTTTATATGTGTTGGAAGCCACCCAGAGTGGGGTATTATAATATGCCTCCTCAACTCTGGCACCTTGGAGGTCATGAAAGAGAGAGAGAGAGAGAGAGAGAGAGAGAGAGAGAGAGAGAGAGATCATACTGCTATTGCCAGGGCCACTATAAGGCTATAACTCAGAGAGCCACTAAAGCATCTGGGAGGAAAAATGGTCATGCCAGCCAGAGCTCTGTTGATGCTGCCACATTGCCCACATTGTGCCAATGGCAGCATTCCTTGCAGAGTTAATAGCAGCTGGGGATGATTTCCATCAAGATTGTGGTGGGGGAGGAAAGAGTTAAACCTTCTCCCCTTGCACATGGTGTTCTCTCGTTAAAACTGGAAGAACCAATCCTGCTGTGGTGAACATGGTGATGATGATGATGGTTGCTAAGTATGTAGGCAGCATCACATCTGCTACATGAATCCCTGTTCATGAGCTCAAAGAATGTGTGAGGGCATAAAATGTGAAGCACACGTCCAGCTCACCCCAAATTTCCCTGTCTGCCTCACCCCTCACCTTCCCACACTGAGTGGAAATGTCTGAAGAAGTCTTGCCAGGACCTTTTGTTGTTGTTGTTTAGTTCTTTAGTCGTGTCCGACTCTTTCTGACCCCATGGACCAGAGCACGCCAGGCACTCCTATCCTCCACTGCCTCCCGCATTTTGGTCAAACTCATGTCAGTAGCTCTCCAACCATCTCATCCTCTGTCGTCCCTTTCTCCTTGTGCCCTCCACCTTTCCTAACATCAGGGTCTTTTCCAGGGAGTCTTCTCTTCTCATGAGGTGGCCAAAGTATTGGAGCCTTAGCTTCAGGATCTGTCTTTCCAGTGAGCACTCAGGGCTGATTTCCTTCAGAATGGATAGGTTTGATCTTCTTGTAGTCCATGGGACTCTCAAGAGTCTCCTCCAGCACCATAATTCAAAAGCATCAATTCTTCAGTGATCAGCCTTCTTTATGGTCCAGCTCTCACTTCCATACACCACTACTGGGACCTTTAGCTTAATGCAGTTAGAAGGTGGCTGATAGGCACATTCAAAAGAATGCACTTACAAAACTCTTTCAGACCTCCCTACTCAATGTGTTGAGTAGATGAGGACAAGGTCATTGGGGGGCAGAGGCAGTGTGTCTGTCCTATGCCCTGTGCACACTTTATGCCATCACATATTACGTATTTGAATGCCTGAACGGGCTCTAGTGAACTGGCCACTGCCTGAGACATAGTTGGGGAGGGGACTGTGCCTTCTGCCCCAGACACTGGGCTCTTTGGAAACAAGGAGAATGTTAAGCCAGTGTAAGTGTGTGCTTCTCCTCCTCCTCTCATACAGGGAACGGCTCTCATTTGTGGACACCTTTATGACAAGGCCATAAATCTGCTTGCCGTCACAGATGCTGGGAGACTGAGCCTTCATCGATAATAGGGATGGATCACAGGCACACTGAGTCCGCTTCTCCATCCACACTGATCTATTATGGTGACAGGCAGTCTGCCAGTGTATAATAAGCATGAATTGGGCTTGTCATAATGGTGACTGGCTCTGTTTTTCAAGGTGTGCTTGCATGTAGATTATCCTCAAGAGCGAAAGCTTAGTGAAATGATATGTTGCATTTCACATCCAAGCAGATGTAAAGAGATCACATTCTATAGATGCTATAGCTCAGAAATAATGCAGTCTGGAAGAAGGTGTGTGTGTGTGTGTGTGTGTGTGTGTGTGTGTGTGTACATTCTGCAGACAACTGATTTTCCTGAAAGACAGATAATCTGAGTGCAATTTATAAATTATAGCTTGGGCTACAACAATTTTTCATCATATTACATTTTTTTAATGTGGAAATTGCCATTTCAAAGACTACAAAGGGGCCAATGAGAAATCACCACCATTACCCCACACATTTCTGTACCCTTTTTGTAGCCGTCATTTGCTAGTGTGCCATTGTTTTACTGATTAAAGAAAGAACTAAAAGCTCAAAAGGGCTTTTGCTTGCAGCCAATCAATCATACATATGTGACAATATCACAGACTCATGCAGCCAATCAGATTTGCCTGCATGTCACATCTCAAGGAGCCTGTTGTGCCTTATTGCTCAGGTTAAAAAAGCTAGGTATTGATGTGTCTATAATAGGTGAAATCAGAGCCAATGGGAGGGGGAATCGCCCCCGATTGGTTGGAAGTAAGAAGGCAGGTAGCTGGGACTTGATGGGACAGTGATTAGGTGGGACAGTGACCTAATCACCCTAATGAACCAGACTCCATTACCACTAGAGCTAAACTTGTGTTTCCCACAATAAATATATCAAATATAAATGTAATACATAAGCATGCATTATCTTTTTTTTTTAAAAAAAATGATCTTCACAGGTTCCAGAAAGTTGATTGTTCCAGATACAAAGATATGTGTATGAACATTTACTGCTTCCACAGTCTTCAAAAATACTGGTCTTTCCCAAACTGATAATGAAATGTAATGCTTCCCTTAATCATAAACCTCTAACTTACAGATTTCTGGTCTCATGTCACATATACCCACATTTGTCACATATATCCACACCAGGAATAATGTGTCCAGTTCTGGGCACCACAGTTTTTGAAGAATATTGACAAGCTGGAACGTGTGCAAAGGAGGGCAACCAAGATGATCAAGGGTCTGGAAACCAAGCCTTATGAGGAGCACTTGAAGGAGCTGGGTGTGTTTAGCCTGGAAAAGAGGAGACTGAGAACATATATGATATCCATCTTCAAACATCTCAAGGGCTGCCACATGGAAGATGGAGCAAGCTTATTTTCTCCTGCTCTGGACTCGAACCAATGGCTTCAAATTACAAGAAAGGAGAGTCCAACTAAACATCAGGAAGAACTTTCTGAAAGTAAGAGTTGTTTGACAGTGGAATGGTCTCCCTCGGGAGGTTATGGACTCTCCTTCCTTTGAGATTTTTAAGCAGAGGTTGGATGGCCATCTGTCATGGAAGCTTTAGTTGAGATTCCTGCATTGCAGGGGGTTGGATGAGACGACCCTCAGGGTCCCTTCCAACACTATAGTTCTATGATTTTGCCTAGTCTCCTCCACAGCTCCTCTCACCTGGCTAGAAACAGAACTCGGTGTTCTCTGACTGCCAGTGTGAGGATGAGAAGGCTATGCAATGTGAAATGCAGCATAACTGTTGCACTAGCTGAAGCTCCTTGCACAACAACTTATACGTAGGAAGCTGCCACAGAAAGTATCAGGACTGCAATGTATTGGTTACATACCGTAATTAGTTATAAGGTGCAAGCTCCCCCCCACACCCAGTACACCACTAACTGACTTTAAATTAGCATGAGGTCAAAGATTCAAACATGATTTGTGTCTGCATATCAAGTAAGGATGATGAAGGATGCTTTTGCATATACTAATGCTGTATAGGAGTCACTGCAGAGTCAGGAGTTGCAGCACAAGTAAGGGTGGCACTGTGGTCTAAACCACTGAGCCTCTTGGGCTTGCCAATCAGAAGGTCAGTGGTTCGAGTCCCCATGACAGGGTGAGCTCCCGTTGCTCTGTCCCAGGTCCTGCCAACCTAGCAGTTCGAAAGCACGCCAGTGCAAGTAGATAAATAGGTACCGCTGTGGTGGGAAGGTAAATGGGGTTTTGTGCGCACTGGTTTCTGTCACAGTGTCCCATTGCACCAGAAGTGGTTTAGTCCTGCTGGCCACATGACCCGGAAAGCTGTCTGCTCCCTCAGCCTGAAAGCGAGATGAGTGTTGCAACCCCATAGTCGCCTTTGACTGGACTTAACCATCCAGGGATCCTTTACCTTTTTACCTTTTTAAGGGTGGGCCGCCCATACACATCTGAATGTCACTGTGAGAACAGAATGCTGGACTTGGACCGGATGACCTGATCCATCAGGGCTGTTCTTCCATTCTTACGGGGAAGAGGAGTGAGCGTAGTAAGAAAATAGAGTGAGTGTGAGAGTCTAAATTTGGCATTGTCAATAGTTCCTTTCACTGCACAAGCAAATAAAACAGGTCAGAAATCCCAGTAACTTGCATTTTGCATTTTAATTAAAAGGATGAGTTTCACAAACATAATGAGAGTACGAATTATTCTTTACTGTTGTTATGGTCGTTGCCAACACCATCATAAATCTCCTTATTTCACTCCCAAACTGTTAATGTGAATGACTTGTGATTTCATTCATGCTCAAGGTTTAATTAACAGGCAGCTCTGATGTGCGTTTTTAAAATTATTCTTAGCTTAATGGTAGATTTTTCACCAGTAGAAATGATGTTCATACTCCATTTGCCTTGAAATAAGCAATTAAGAAACTACTGATTCGCTTGTGGAACTACATGGCAACACCTACAAAGGCAGAAGAAAACTTTGTTTCCCCCCCCCCTTTTTTTTAAGGTTAGGTTATGCAGAGAGAAACACCAGAGGCAATATATAGTCCAGTACAGAATACAAATATGCCTGTAGGCTTTCAGTCTGCTCTAAAGAATCCAAAATAATGTTATATTCACACAGTCAAGTGCATTGCTTCTGTCCTGATGGAATGCCACAAGTTAAAACAGGAGAACATGTGATCCTTCAGTCTTATTCCAATTTAAGCAGTTGTGGCTTTCCCAAAAGAATCCTGAGAACTGACTGACAATTTCCAGAGTGGTTTAACAAGACATCCTTCTTCTGAGGGAACTCTGGGAATTGTAGCTCTGTGAGGAACATGGGGGTCTCAACCCCCCAACAAATGATAGTTACCAGAATTCTCTGGGAGCAGCCATGACTGTTCAAAGCAGTATGAGATGGCTTTAACTGTACAGTCGTACCTTGGATCCTGAACGCCTTGGTACTCAAATGTTTTGGCTCCCGAACACCTCAAACCAGGAAGTAAGTGTCCCGGTTTGCGAATGTTATTTGGAATCCGAAGAACTGAAGGAGCTTCTGTGGCTTCTGATTGGCTGCGGGAGCTTCCTGTGGCCAATCAGAAGCTGTGCTTTGGTTTCCGAACATTTTGGAAGTCGAATGGACTTCCAGAACAGATTCCGTTCGACTTCCAAGGTACGACTGTGTACTGCAGATGAGGCCTGTAGCCTTTCTCTGTTATGAGGGCTCAACTTTGATATTTGGTATTTGTGACCTTAATGGGTGTTGTTCTATGTTTTATTATTTGTTTGCATTAGGGATTGTTCAGCCACCTTGAGTTTCTTGAAAAATGAGGCAGGGCAGAAATCTTTGAAATGAAATCCGAGAGACATTTTGGCATGAGGAATTTCATGAACTGCTCCAGCATCAGAGGCTGTTGAGATATATAGCTTTTTATATAGAAGATGCTGAATTAAACTGAGAGTTTAGAAGCCTGAAAATGAAAGTCAGCAGATGAAAGGAGAAGAAAAGGAGTGGACTAAGCAAAGCAAAGGCAGACTCTTATTACAAGCTCTCCTTTGAACTTGGCTCCTGACTGTCGCATTGAAAGAGAAATGACTAACAGGATTGCATTATTCCCTTGCGCAATGTGGAGTCTGCGTGCAAGACTGCTTAGATGTGCAAACTAAAATAACCAGGGCTATACAAACCCTTGATTGTAGAAAGACAGGGAGACTGGGGTGCAGAAGGGAGCAGTGGCACATTAAACTCTGTGTGTGATTGAAGTGAAATAATTAAGCAGGGTAGAACAATTTAAAATAAAGAAATAAAATAGGTAGCTGTTTTGGGAGGGGGGGGTGTCATAATCTGCTCCAGAGGCAAGGAAGGCAAATTTGAAGAAGAAGCATTTCCTGCTGATTTTCCCATCTGTTAGTGCAGCTGGGATGCCAGGCTTACCCAATGGGCAAGGGAGATTCTTGCACTTTTATAGCCCACTGTGTGAGGAAGAGGATGTGTGTGTGGTACAGGCAGAAATTAAACTGGTGCTGATTTTCTGGTTTGTGGTAGAAGCTGAGGCCTTGTATCTGGCAAAGACATGGAGCCTTCATCGGGGAGAAAAATAGCACCCCTAGATGTGAATTACATACCTTAATGTAGGGTTGCCATATTTCAAAAAGTGTAAACCAGGACACAAAAGTTGTTGAGCTTTTTTTTGGGAGTGGGGGAGTTTAGAGCAGTTTTTAAGGAAATTCGCCCTTCTGCACTTCTGACATGGGTTGTCATGCATCTGGATTTTCCTGGACGTTCCAGTGATTTTCGCCCGGACACTGTTTATGAGGGCTGAATCCCAGCTATGTCCAGAAAAATCTGAGCGTATGGCAACCCTACCATAATAATTTGGGAAATTCTAATGATTAGTGATTATGCAGTGAACATTCAAATATAACAATACAGTGGTACCTCGGTTTAAGAACAGTCCTGTTTAAGAACAATTTGGTTTACAAACTCTGCAAAACCAGAAGTAGTGTCCCAGTTTACGAACTTTACCTTGGTCTAAGAACGGAATCTGAATGGTGGAAGGGCACCGGCAGTGGGAGGCCTCATTAGGGAAAGCGCACCTTGGTTTAAGAACGGTTTCGGTTTAAGAACGGACTTCTGGAACGGACTTCTGGAATGGACTTCTGGAATGGATTAAGTTCATAAACCGAGGTACCACTATACTTTGAAAACATCAGGCCACTATTTTAAGTCTAGAACCAGGCATCGTGTAAGGCAAAGTCTTGTCAAACTCAAACTGATACATTACATGCCCAAAAAAAACCATATATTTTTTTAGTATTCTCATCCTTGCACTCATTGATTATGTTCATACTAAAATTAACCAAGGGATTCCTTCAATTCCCAGTTCCATGCACATTGACTCTAGGAGGCTGCACAGAAGCTAATTAAATACAACTTTTTCTAGTGCAGTGCATTTAGACTACATGATACAAAAGACAAGAACCGGGTCCAGGTTTACTCCTGTGCTTTGCCTGTCCCTGGATAGAAATGTCTCTAATGATTCTTAGCTATGCCACATGCCATCAATCAAAGCAGCTGGATGTCAAGATGAACACCTAGCATTCAAGGTGTTGTGGAGTCATAAGTTTCCATCTCTTGCTAGAATCCCTACCCATTTAGCTTCATATTTTGGAGCAGCGCCCACAAAATGTGCCTCTGCCAGAGTTTGAGCAATTTCCCTCTCACACAGCAATGACCTACACACAACTGATATTGTTCAGGAGGTTACTCTGACCCTCTGGAGAAGCTTGGATGGGGCAAGGGGAGGGCAAAGGCAACTACCAAGTACGAGAGAGAGATGATAAACATTTCTTGTGCTCACTTAACTGAGGAGGAGCCAAGGCGATTATTTCAGTGGATCTCAGAATCAACTTGTGCAGGTCTTTCCTGCAGCCTACATGAACTCTGGAACCGGTGCAATGCCCACAGTTTACTTTGAATATGCGCAGGACTTCTTCCGCGGGCAAACATCTACATAAAGGATGTTAAGTAAAGTGTCTAATACGTTAATTTCCACATGAGTTGGTAATGCTGATTTGTCCTCCAAAATGCAACTCTCTGAATCTAGTGACTGTCTTATCTCTGTTGCTACATGTGTAGATAAGGAGCTCGTTACAGTGTCCAGTGCTGGATAAGTGTGGGAGATCTGAGAAGAGGAGGCAGATTGGATCTGTGGAAGAAAACTGAACACTTTGCAAAGAGCTGCTAGGACTTTGAAAGTGAGTGGACTCAGGGCTTCCTGTGCAGTTTGAAGCAGCAAGGACTTCGAAGCAAAGAATCCTCTCTGGGATCAGAGAGAGATGTCTAATTGTAACAACTATACTGTATATAGAGTGTATGCAGGGCTTTGTTTTCAGCTGAAACTCACCAGAAGTCAGTTCCAGCACCTCTCAAGTGGGCACCATTGCCATTCTAAGAGAATGAAGGATGTGTTCATGATGAGTTCCAGCACCTGTTTTTCTAGAAAAATAGCACTGAGTACATGTATATAGTTATGTACTAAGCTTGGATCCTATACAAGTAAACAGTTGTGCTAGCAGGAGCCCAGTGGGACACTCCCCCCCCCCCCTTCGCAACCCCTTGTCCTCACAAATCAGATCTTGGGGAGTTGGGAGGAGAGAAGATATCATTTTCTCTGGCAAAAAAATGCTTACAGAGCAATCATGATAGTACAATGTTGAATTTCGTACTCTGTGGAAAAAGAAGGTCTCCAAAGGCTTGAGGAAACTGCTGTGTGTGTGTGTGTGTGTGTGTGTGTGTGTGTGTGTACTCTAAATGAGAGTATCTAAAGCATGGAGATGAGGACTCAGCATGCTTAGTGGGAGTGGGCAGAGAATGCTGAGTAACAGATTCTGGGGGTGGAGGATGGAAAATTGGGAAGGGGTGGAACGGAAAATCTTAGAAGAGGGCATGCCTTGCCAGCTGGCTCCCTGGTTGCAGATCCCACTTGTCCGCCTTATTCGCAAAATCCCGCCTTCAAAGCACACAGCCTCATCTTCCGGGAGCAAAGGGTAGAGTTATGACTTCAGCCACTTAGAGGCTTCAAAGCTGTTAGATTTTTATTTGCCTGTGGATTAGCTCCCTTAAATGTGCTGGCAGGAAATGATAGAAGTAATATTGTGGATGCTAAAAGGGCACATAACACCATGGAGTACACTCTGTGGTAAAAACACAGCCAGCAGCGTGCGGCCCCAAAGGGATTTTTAAGCAACAAGAAATAGCTGGAGGGAAGAAAAGCAAGGCATGCTGCAATTTCCCCTCCTCCACAAAAATGAAGCTCCTTCCCACACGGAACAAGACAGATCAGTTGATATCCAAACCAAACGCCACTCAGCTGTTCTGTACAAAGTAGAAGCAAAAATGACCAAGTTGCCATGCTTTCCAGCCTCTTGCCATTATTACTATAAAACTACTAATATATCGAATTCTTTCCACAGAGTGGGGAACCTGTAGCCCAGGAATAAGGAATCCTCAGACCCAGGGGCTGAATGTGGCCCTTTTTATCTGGCCTTCAGATCTCTCTTTAGACCGCATCCCTCATTGGCCATGCTTACCACCTCAACTGTTTTTGCCTGCCTGGAATGTGTCCTTCGACTCTGATCTGCAGGTGTGGTGGCGGATGTGCTGGACCGTTGTCTTGCCTCGGAAACAGACTGGATAAGAGCCAATAAATTGAAGCTCAAATCCAGATAAGATCAAGGCATTGTTAGTGGGTCTAAACCACTGAGCCTCTTGGGCTGGCGGTTTGAATCCCTGCGATGGGGTGAGCTCCCGTTCCTCTGCCCCAGCTCCTGCCAACCTAACAGTTCAAAGGCATACCAGCGTGAGTGGATAAATAGGTACTGCTGTGGCGGGAAGGTAAATGCCGTTTCCATGCGCTCTGGTTTCCATCATGGTGTTCCGTTGTGCCAGAAGTGGTTTAGTCATGACCCAGAAAGCTGTTTGTGGACAAACGCCGGCTCCCTCAGCCTGAAAGCAAGATGAGTGACACAACACCATAGTTGCCTTTGATTGGACTTAACCATCCAGGGTCCTTTACCTTTTACCTTTTACCTATTGGGTGGCTCCCTAGACCAAATGGATCAGAGGTTGCCTTGATAGGGTTACTCTCTTTCTCCCACAGAGAGGTGAGGGAGGGTGAGTGCCTGTAGCTCGCTGTCCCCCCACTGTCTCTGTGTTTTCCATCCCTTTATGCATCTAGTGAACTGCTGGAAAGAACCAACACATCACTTATGTGCATACACATCTGCGCATACACTCTGCTTAACATTTGAGCAGACTAGACTGCAGACGGGGTGCATGCTTAGATATATAAGGACTGATCAACAGTGGCATGTCAGAGACCTATCCTGTCAATGAGAACAGATCTCTGTGTGAATTCACAGGAATGCACAAGTTCACACCTACACATACAAGATCACAAAGTTGTGAGTCGCTGCTCATGCAGTGAAATTTTGGTGTCATGGGATCTCAGAGCTGAGAATATATAATCTCACGCAGCTCCATATAGACTGCAGCTGATGAGCCTCATAGGTATTGCTTATTCAATGAGGCCAGGCCAGCACACTGCATTACATCCAAGGAATGCCAAATAAGAGCTCTGCTTGTATTCTACATGGAAATATCCAACTATACTCAATATCCCTCTGTAGACACCTGGCAGCATGAAAGGTTTTCTGTGAGTTACATAACTGAATATATATTTGTGCTGGGTGCTCTGGAGTCCTTGGCTTTCCAGGATCCTGTAGTTTGAAACTACAGCAGATCAATGTTGGAGGGGCATCAGTGGTTGAGCACATGCTTTTCCTATATAAGATATCCAGTCCAGTTCCCTCAGTTGTTGTTTTTTAGCAGTAAAAAAAAAATATTATGTAGCTGTCCTGGGAGAGATCTCTGACTGCCTGACACTCTTGATCTGGTTTTATATACAGCAGATACTGGGAATCTTTTCATGTGATGTTTTACAAATGCTCATGAGTGCCTTTGAGCCTCAGTACGGCACAAAGAGAATCTAGGTGCACTTATGCATACGATAAGGACTAGAGCAAGGGTGTAGAATTCTTAGGCATGGATTCTATCTATCTGGACTTCTGGACTTTTACCAGCCTATAACCTTCGCTGGCCTTGCCTGGAATGTTTTTGTGAACTGTGATAATGCTTCATGGGTATATGGACAGAGGGTAGAGAGGGATGTGTGCAGTGTACAAAGGTGAAATTTGCACCCATCATTCTGCCCATTTTTGCCTTTGGCCCTCAGAAGGTTACTAAGCAGGGAATGCAGACCTCAAGGTGAAAAAGCTTCTCCAGTCAAGATCCAGAGATTATTTTGGGGGCAGTGGTTGTTTTTATACTGTTCTGTGCAAAAAAAAATCATCAGATGCACTGAGGAACAGGAAGCTCTGGCAAACGATGACCTAATTATTATTAGTAGTAGTAGTAGGATCATAAGATTTATCTATTCCCTTAAGTAAGTATAAAGATGGCACATCTTACGTAAAACAACCCCCTCACTAAATTCTAATATTTAAGAATCCTCCATAGACCCTCCAAGTGTCCCTATTTTCCAGGGATGTCCCTGATTTAGAGAAGCCACCCGGTTTTTTTATTTGATCCCAGAATGTCCCGCTTTTCCTTAGGACGTCCCTATTTTCATTGGAGAAATGTTGGAGGGTATGGAGTTATCCGACCCCCAAACCATCTGAAGGCAATCCTGTACAGGGTTTTTAAATGTTTTATTATGTTTTTATATATGTTGGAAGTTGCCTAAAGTGGCTCGGGCAACCCAATAAGGTGTGTGGGGTATAAATAGTAAAATGATCATTATGGAATGGGACGTCACTATTTTCATCAGAGAAACGTTGGAGGGTATGCCTCCGCTCCAGTGAACATATCAATAAAATATACTACAAGCCACATGCACACATTGGGATCACTGCATAGTTCATTTTTAAAGCTATCTTAACTCCAAGAAGCAACATTCAGCACTCAAATTCCTGAGGATACAAAAAGATTTTTCCTGGCACCAAAACTAGAAATATCTCCTAAAAGGATATTATTTGTTAAGTAATGTGGAAAAAGCAGAGAGCAGGACAGAGAGAATTCAAAGGCAGAGAAAATTAAAGAAACAATAAAGCAGCAGAATGAAGAAAGTCTGCAGATCTTTAACTACAAAGGAGAGGTGCTCACAGAAGCCACTTATTGCAAATTCTGTGTGCACTAATCAGCAAATTTGTGGATCAGAACTCAATGGAATCCTAACCATGTCTACTCAAAAGTACAACTGAGTTCAATGGGACCTACACTCAGATGAGTGAGGTTCAGATTGCACCATTCATTCTCTAATGGTTTTTCCATTTCCAAAACGTTCAGACCATTTTTTACTCAAAATCATATCAAACATGCATTTAAAAATTCCCATTGAGCAATAATACAGTTAGGGAAGATGTGTATTTAAAATTAGAGTATTTGTGTGGATGTTTGTTGGGAGATCAGTTAAGGCTCTGCATCCCACCCTGCCATCCACTACTTGGATGCATTGCAGATTCCTGCATTGCAGGAGGTTGAACTAGATTACTCCTGTAGTCCTTTCCAACTCTACAGTTATGTGATTCTATTGCTACCAGATGGGTGGCAGTAGTATCCGCCCTGCTATCAAATTGTGCCTTCTTTATGGTATTTCTGGCACCTGGTAAAGGGTCTTATTCACTCCAGCTTTTTAAGTGCTTGACTGGAAAAGAGCTTATGAGAATAAGCTGGCAGACTCATCTCCCCAACACCAAATCTACCATAACTTGGTCTCGTTTCATCAAGCTTTCTAGAGCAAGCCTAAGAGAGATACTATAATCTACTTGCACAAGTTGCTGGAAAAATCAGCTGTAGCCAATACTAAATAGAGAGATTTATTTATTTCATTAAAAACACACACAGAAACTCAGACTGGGAAATAGGATTTGTCTGTAGGACACTAAAGGTAAAAGGTAAAGGACCCCTGGATGGTGAAGTCCAGTCAAAGGCGACTATGAGGTTGCAGCACTCATCTTGTTTTCAGGCCGAGGGAGCAGGTGTTTGTCCACAAGATCAATTGGCCAGCATTACTAAACCGCTTCTGGCGCAACAGAACACTGTGATGGAAACTAGAGCACACGGAAATGCCGTTTACCTTCCCGCTGCAGTGATACCTATTTATCTACTTGCACTGGCATGCTTTAGAACTGCTAGGTTGGCAGGAGCTGGGAAAGAGCAATGGGAGCTCACCCTGTTGTTCGGATTTGAACCGCCAACCTTCTGATCATCAAACCCAAGAGGCTCAGTGGTTTAGACCACAGCACCACCTGCATCTGCTTGTAGGACACTACGCAGGGCATGGCACTGATATGTAGATGGGCCAAATTATAAAAATGCTAGTGAGATAATAATGTTTGTGGAGTTATTGGGAAAGCTGCTGTACCTTAACCAGTACTGACTAGATCACCTGTCTAAAAGAAGTTGGCTGAACGTAGGTAATCATCCACCATAAATAACTGCATTTTCTGCTGAACCATCAACCTGCAGAAGAAACAATCTCACTTCCCACTTACAGAAATTACCCCTCTTACCAAACTCAAAATCACCATTTCTCCCTTTTTCCTTTTGTTTGTTTCATTGTGGTGACATGACATCTCTTAAAGGGAGAGAGCAACAAATCCCTCAAGAGTTGTGCTGAGGATCGGCTTGACCTTCTGTTTCCAAAAGCTTAGAGCTTATCAGTTGTATCCAACTAGACCAAAAGGTGTTTTGACTTTACCAACAATAATGAAAGCAGACAGATTTCTCCTGGCCCAATATATAGCAAAATATTTATGCCTGACTGTCCAGAAGTGTAGACTCTGGAGTCTTCTGCCACAAACTTTCATTTTCCAAGGAAAGGGTGACAAACAGTTCACATTTCATGACTGCGTGCCTCTGGATGACTGGGAAGCCAAAGGACCCACGAGCAACTTGTACCTGTATTGATTAAAAAGTGGGACTTATTTTTATCAGGTGGCAGCTTAATAGATCTGCTTGCAAGCTGAATAGCCCCCAGGAAAGTTTCATTTGCTCTTGTGATTTATGACTTCATCAAAAGCTTTGGATGGAATTAATTCAATGCAGTGTACTGTACCAAGGCACTTTGTTACATTAGTTTTAAATCTAAAAATATGAATCCACAATGGTGGGGTTTTTTTATTATTATTGTAAAAATTTTACAGTGGAAAAGATTGAAACTATTAAAATAATTGCTTTTTAAATGATGTTAGCTGTAATTTATTCACACTCAGTGATGGTTTAATTTGCAATAATTTACATCACCTATTCCCATAATTCTCCTACAATGTGATTGTTCCAGAAAGCACGCATGATCTATTGTTGGAAGGCATTGCTGAGGAAACTGCGACCCTCCAGATGATGGGAAATACTGTTTTGGAATATAAACTCTCTATAGATAAGCCTGTTCCTTCATCGCTGGTCCTAAGGAACCTATTCTGAGTTCTTACTATGCATCTAGTCCTTTCAAGACAGCTTTAGGGAATACTTTCCACAATGTAAAGGCTTACATTTATAATTTCCCTGTGTGTTGAGTTGTTTTCAGGCCCTTGTGGATGACCCACCCATAGCCCAACTAATAGGATTATGGGGTGTGAACAGCCCACCATCCTTGCCCTAAAGGAGCAGGTCCCACCATGATGCTAAGGGGCCCATTTTGATCCCATGTCAGTGGAAGACCTTCCACTGCTTACTATCCATCTGTTACTACCCTCCTCCTTTGACCAATAGGAGTATACTTCAAAACTGGAATATAGCCTGCTGAGTAGAGATAAAACTCTCTGCTGTTCCACTTTTGCCTCTGGTCCTGCCCACTACTGACATATCCCCCTCTCCTGAATGTTACTCATGTGGAAATGTGGCCCCTGCGCTGGAAAGTATTTGTCACCCCTTCTGTAGGGGGAGATACCATGTATGCTGCCTTCAGTTTCTAGGAAGGAAAGAAGGGAGGGAACGTTATACGTGTAGTAAATTAGATATGAATCTAGGGAGCGTCCCTTTAATTGTTTCAATCTCAAATTGACAACTTTATTCTCCATAATGCAGTAGCTAGACTGGTGACTAAGAGCGGCCGCCAAGACCACATAACACCGGTCTTGAAAGACCTTCATTGGCTCCCAGTATGTTTCTGAGCACAATTTAAAGTGTTGGTGCTGACCTTTAAAGCCCTAAACGGCCTCGGCCCAGTATACCTGAAGGAGCGTCTCCACCCCCATCGTTCTGCTCAGACACTGAGGTCCAGCACCGAGGGCCTTCTGGCAGTTCCCTCCCTGTGAGAAGCGAAGTTACAGGGAACCAAACCAAACAGAGGGCCTTCTTGGATGTGGCACCCACCCTGTGGAATGCCCTCCCATCAGATGTCAAAGAAATAAACAACTATCTGACGTTTAGAAGACATCTGAAGGCAGCCTCGTTTAGGGAAGTTTTTAATGTTTAATGTTTTATTTTGTTTTTAATGTTTTGTTGGAAGCTGCCCAGAGTGGATGGAGAAACCCAGCCAGATGGGTGGGGTATAAATAATAATAATAATAATAATAATCATCATCATCATCATCACTGTATGCCAGGCATTTTATTCATAGAATCATATGGAAGAAGTCACTAAGTTCTGTTTCTAGCCAGGTGAGGGAAACAGTGGATGAGGCTAGATGAAATCATAGAATTGCAGTGTTGAAAGGTAGCCCCAGCAGTATAAGAATTCTGCCCACAACCATCCCTGGGTGGGCTTGAACCACCAATCTTCTGACCCATTGTGTGCGCATCACATACCATGTACAAATATGGGTAAAGGAAGTTTGCTTCTCTTTTCAAAAAGCAAAGCAAGATAGACATGGCATTTGGCAAACATTGAAGGGGCAGCTCAGCTAGGAAAAGCCTCCAATGCTTTTTTATTATTATTATTATTATTATTATTATTATTATTATTATTAAATCCAAAGAAACACAAGCAGTGAAATCATTAGTTTTGATTAGTATTGCTAAGTTGCCTTTCTAGGATTACTCTGGAGTTAAGAGCTCTCTACACAAGATGAGCCTGTGTGTACAAAACTGTTGCCTAACAGGAAGTCTCTGGTGTAAAACAACTTCTAAAAGATGCCAAGAAAAACCTTTTAAATAATGCACGAGTTACAAGTGAATGAGAGCCATCTAACAAACGCGGCAGAATACAGTGGAGATGGAAATGAGGGTGGTGGGAAGGGAGAGGAGGAGAAGGAGCTATGAATTTCTGCTAAACTGGAGGGGAGGCGGGAGATGAAAACAGTCACCATTCATAGTCCAGCAACACTAACGTTTTATCTGAAATAGCCTTGGTCTACCTTGAAGCAATGACAGCCTGTAATATAGCAGTGTTTCACTTTTGCAATATAATTTTATGTTTTCTTCTGATGTGAAATCACTTGGCAGAGGGCTGTGGAAAGAGATAGAAGGGAGACTCTGGAGACAGAAGAACAAATGAAAAAGATTTGATGACTCAGTGAGAGCTGACGCTTTCATGTTAATTTGTACTGTAGTGTGAAGGTTCTTGGCAAGGACAGAAACTTTGGCTTTGTGGTTTTTGTTTTTTGTTTGATGAGGGAGGGGAGCCAGAAAAGGGAAGGCAAAGGTAAAAAGAAAAGAAAAGAAAAGGGGTGGTTGGGTGGGCATTTGTATGCTTCCTGGGCAAACTGGAAATATGTGCGACCATACAGTTTTCACTTAGCATGTGGGTTTGAATAAAAGAGAAAAAAGGGTGGATGGAAAGAATGTCAGTTAAGCAGGCTGGAAGGAATTCAGGATTTCAAAGCAGGGCATTGTCACTAGAAAACAGAATGCATAATTTGCTTATATTCATAGCTCTATAATTTGATTTACCCTTGCTTGGTTCAAAAGAACAAGGTAACTAAATGAGATGCTGTGTGTGTGTGTGTGTGTGTGTTTATGCGTAATACACACACACACACATACACACACACACCCCAAACAAACAAACATGGTTCATCCTGGGATATTGGAATAAATAATGATATTGATAAATAATGATATGCTGCCCACCTGACCGGGTTGCCCAAACCACTTTGGGCTGCATTCAACGAATTAAACACATTAAGCACTACATCTACCAGTAAAATACAAAGATTTTATATAAGATAGATAGTTCTGTGTGTACTTTTTATACACTGAAAAGATGGCTTGGAAGCAACAGTCCACTGTGAAAAGTAGACCATTACAAATTCCTTCCCCATCCCTAGATATTATCCCATTTAATCCCTGCCATAAACTTGGCTTGCAGCCCAGTTTCATTGCTTCCAGGAGGCAGCAGCACAGAAGACTAAGACAAGGATGATGATGAAGAAACCTTGAAATGGTGCTGGAAGATAAACCTTTATGCAATAATAGTAGTATTTTGTGAAGCAATAAAATGCTGACTGTATCAGTTGACCACCTTCATTAGACACACAAGGTTAAGGTTCCTCAGTCAAGGCAATCCCTCTTGTACATGCAGAAAACCAAGTTATGAGGAGGAGTAGAATGGAGTATCTGTTTTCCCTAGTTCCCAGGAGAGGCAATTCTATGGTGGAAAGGAGCCATGATATGGAATCCATGTCTCCACCCATGTGATTCTGGATTTCAAAGATTACTGAGCCACGTAAGGAGTAGCCACAATGTAATGGCACAATTTCTGCTGAAAGTAACAGTGGGGAAAACCCTACTATGCTTTTGAGTTCTCAGACTTAATCTTTCACACCACGCTCTCAAGGAAAAGCATTTCCTTCTCTGAGATGCTTTTAAAATTATTCTGGGCATCCTCAAAGTTTTCTGAGGCAAATTGAAGTTCTTATTCTTATTTGATATTAATCATTTACATGTTTATCATGTTCTGAAGCTTGTGTACCAATACATTATTTAAAAGAAGTTCCTTGTTCTTTCTTCTTTTCTCATTTAATACTTGATTCCCCAACCCTTCCTCAGCTCGTATTATATTACCATACTGATTAAGAATTTCTCAGAATTTGAAAGTTAGATCAATAAAAGTGAATCTTAATTCAAAAGCACCAAAAGTAATATTGAGACACACAAAATGAGTCATTATGTGGGTCTTAGACCTCAGGCCCTGTTGACACTAATGAAGACAGGAGGTGTGTGACAGTCCCTGTAATTATTGCTTCTGAGTCTAATATTATGGAAATTAATGTATGTGAAACAGGGATGATAATGAGGATGGCTAGCTTAGGGATATCATGCAGATCCTGTACTTTTCCTTCGTGGAACTAATAGCAAGAAAATGTTAAACATTTTTTTCCTAGAGTACCTGATCGTTAAATGGACTACTATTTGCATGTGAAGACCCCCAAAACCACTCCAATAATAAATACACAATAGACACGGAATTTTAGTTTAAGGTCTTTTGGCAATAATTTTTGGCCACAACTTTATTGATTACAGCATGTGAGTGGTTGCTTAGGCATGGTTCCAGACTACCTGAACCTGCACCATGGCAGGAACAGGACTGACAACTGGGCACCACCAGAGGTCAATAAGGGAAAGCAGTCTGGGGGACCGCGAAGCTGGCTTCAGTCTCACAGCTCACCCCAGACGCTCCCAGAGACTTTGGCATGGCCCATGACAGGGTTCGGACAAAAGCAAGGCGAATCCTTGGATTCCTTTAACGGAATTCCCTAGCAGCAGCAATGGAGGGGCAGGCACAGCCAACCACTTCCCCTCTGAACACAGTGAACCAATGCCTAACCACCAGCCTTACAAAATTGTGATGATTTGCTACACGGTAGGCAAAAATGGAAGGGACGCGGGTGGCGCTGTGGTCTAAACCACAGAGCCTAGGGCTTGCCAATCAGAAGGTCAGCTGTTCAAATCCCCACAACGGGGTGAGCTCCCATTGCTCGGTCCCTGCTCCTGTCACCTAGCAACTTGAAAGCACGGCAAAGTGCAAGTAGATAAATAGGTGCCGCTCCGGCGGGAAGGTAAATGGTGTTTCCGTGCACTGCTCTGGTTCGCCAGAAGTGGCTTAGTCATGCTGGCCACATGACCCGGAAGCTGAGTGCGGACAAAAGCCGGTTCCCTTGGCCTATAGAGCGAGATGAACGCGCAACCCCAGAGTCGTCCATGACTGGACCTTATGGTCAGGGGTACCTTTACATTTACCTTTACTAGGCAAAAACCAAATGGCAACAGCCAATCAGCCAAATAGCAAAAATCCTACCGGGCCCCTGCTCCAAAACAGATGACCCCTAGACAGGCATAGCAAGGCCAAAAGAACAGCCCTAAATATAGGGAGGGAGGGTAATCCGGTGCACGTCACAAGAAAGAGAAAGTTCCCAGCGACGTGCAGCAGCTTAAATAGCCCCCTGGCAGCCAATAAACAACCCAACCGGCCAAATTTCTGCCCCAGCAACCGAGGGGCATCCAATGGGGTGATGTGGCTATCCAAACGGTCCTGCCCTACAACAAGGAGGCAGTTCTGGTGATCTCACCACAACGCATGCTCTCCATGATGGAGGACACGATTTAGCAAAGCAAAACCCAAAGGGGGTCCTAATAATGAATCTGGCCCTCACATGGTAAGGGGCCAAGCAAAGGTAGCTGCTATTCTGAGGCTGGCAGGATCAGGCACTCTGAAGGGAATATTGATGCCTGCTTGCTGTGTTCCTGGAGGGCACATCAAACGAGAGAAGTTATGCACACACTTGCCTGCGGCCCTGATATTGAGTGTTCCAAACAACCACCAAGGAAAATCAGAATAACTTTAGGTTGGAACAATGTCAGTGACAAGGAGGAAATGTAACAGCTTTTCCTCTCAGCTTGCAAATTTAAAAAGGGTATGATTATTGCTGGGTACATACACTGCCCAATTGAGCACATCCTTCAACAAAAGTGCATTTCTTCAGTAAGCACTTTGATTTAATTTACATTCAAAAAGTGGATGTTGAAAATATTGGAGAACTGCATCCAATAAATGAAACCATTCATTCTGATCTGGGGAGATGTATAGTGCTTTGGAATTACCAAGTTGCTGGTTTTAAAAACTGGCACTACACTCTGTCATTCATGCATTACTTACTTAAGCACTTTCTTAACTTTCCACATGGTGGTATTTTCTCCAGGAATGAAAGCACATGCCACCTTAGCCATTCCAGGAACTTATTTCCATCCTTTCCCAGGTTTGTATCCCCTCCTCCAAGAAAGCTGTCCTTGCAAATGCCAACACTTACTGTAGTAAAAAGTTTCTGAAAATATATCTCCCATCATAACAACTTCTATTGTGTTTTGGATCTGGTTTAATTAATCACCCTTTATGGGCAGATTATAAATATCCAGTGATTCATAGCACACCAACCTTTGATTCCACTTTTTAAAAAATATTAGCCAACAATTAAGTTGCAATTCTGGATGCACTTAGGGCACAGTCCACACCCTCCAGTAGAGGTTAACGGTAGTGGCAGAACTGCTACTACCTCTAGAGTCCTGCCACTCATGCCAGCATGATTCCCCCCCCCCCCTGCAAAAAGTCCTAGCCATGTGAAAGACATTTAAACATTATCACCATTGCTGTTCATCCTGGTACTGGAAGTGCTTGCCAAAAATATAAGAGCAGATAAAGAGATTACAGGTGTTAAAACAGGGGAAAGTGAGTTTAAATTAAAAGCATATGCTGATGATTTAGTGATAACAGTGGAAGACCCAGAAACTTCACTCCCTAAGGTAATAGAAAAGATTCAAGAATTTGGGGAAGTGGCAGGTTGTTGGGGAGATTTTGATGTTGCCATTTTGTGATTGACAGCCCTAAGCTATATATTCTCTGCGCGCAGCATTGAGCTTCCTCTTTTCGCTGCGCGCATTGGATCACTCGCCCACCCTCCCTATTTTCAGGGTTGTTCGCTTGACCTTGCTATGCCTGTTATGGGGTTGTCTGCTTTGGGGGCAGGGGCCCGGTAGGAATTTTGTCCGTTTGGCAGATTGGCTGGTGCCATTTGGTTTTTGCCTACTGTGTAGCAAATTGTCACAACTTGTAAGGTTGCAGTTAGGCATTGGTTTTATGAATTGGTTGGTGGAGGGGTATGGATTGGCTGTGCATGCCCCTCCAATGCTACTGCAGCAAGGGTATTCCATTGTAGGAATCCAGGGGCTTGCCATGCTTTTGCCCGAACGCCTGTCAAGGGGCTAGGGCCACGCAAGAGCCCCTGGGAGCATTTGGGGAGAGGTGAGAGCATGGTACCCAGCTCCATCTCTCTCCCCAAAATGTTTTCCCTTTCTGACTTTGCGGGCGTGAGAATGTCAGTCTGTCCCTGTGTGGGGTCAGATAGTCACAACCAATGCCTAAGCAACCACTCACATTCTTTGAATTTTAATAAAGTTGTTGCCAAAATTATGCCAAAAACCTTAAATAAAAATTCTGTGTGAATCGTATTTTATTTGGGGTGGCTTGGGAACCTCGACACGCAATACTTCTCAGAGTTGTTTAAATTATTGTTTACTTTGATGGGGCAATCTTGACTAGAATTGTTATTGATGCAGTCTTGGTTTGATTTATTGGGTTGTGCCAGTAGGAACTGTTATTAGGTTCCCCAGCTCAATTAGGCCTAATAGAATGAGAATGTTTGCCTTAATGTCAGATAGTTCCTTTCTTAGGCAGTCCAAGCTGTCCAAGCCGTTTACCTTCCCGCCAGAGCGGTACCTATTTATCTACTTGCACTTTGATGTGCTTTCGAACTGCTAGGTGGGCAGAAGCAGGGGCCGAGCAATGGGAGCTCACCCCATCGTGGGAATTCGAACAGCCGACCTTCCAATCAGCAAGCCCTAGGCTCAGTGGTTTAGACCACAGAGCCACCCACGTCCCTTCAGATGCACACCCTCCAACATTTCTCCGATGAAAATTGGGATGTCCATAATAATAATAATAATAATAATAATAATAATAATAATAATGATACCATGCCCATCTGACTAGGTTTCCCCAACCACTCCACACAGCTTCCAACATATATAAAAATAATAACAAAACATTTCAAAAATAAGCAAAATTTGGATATATGTATGTTGAATGTGAATTTGTCACACATTATTGCAGTATAGTTATACTGTAAGAATTAAATAAAGTTTAAAATGGGGGGGGGAATCATTTCAAAAACTTCTCTATACAGGACTGCCTTCAGAGGTCTTCTAAAGGTTGTATAGTTACTTATCTCCTTGGCTCAGGGGTTGCATAACTCTTTACCCTCCAACATTTCTCTAATGAAAACAGGGACATCCTAAGGAAAAGCTGGGATCAAATCAGAAACCGGGATGGCTTCTGTAAATCTGGACTGTCCCTGGAAAATAGGGACACATAGAGGGTCTGCTTTCAACTACAATTTTTATCAGCCCTGAGCCCTGGTCATATAAGCTGGAGTTGAGTTACGTTGCAATCCAACACATTAGGAGGGCCAGAGGTTCCCTAAACTCTAATCTATGGGGACTGCATACTTAGTATGACCACCCACTGGAAGGGCTAATCCTTTTCCCTCTTGGGTTGCAACTATGGTAAAATCAGATCATTGTACCTTTGGAAAGTTGCCATATGTCCTCTTTTTCCAGGACACGTCCTCTTTTTCATGGGTATGTAAAAGTCAGCAAATGTGTCCTTTTTCTTTTTTTTCTTTTCAAAATATGGCAACCCTATTAGCTGTCTGTTAACTTAAATTTTTTGGGCCTACCTTTGTCCTCCATTTAAATTTCGTTCTATAGCCATAGATTGATTTTAATCTTCTTAATCAAATGCTTTCCGATGGTAATTGTTCATTATGATTCTGGCACACGCCTTAGTCCATCAGATTTTCCCCTCCTCTCAATGTATATGATTTTCAACTTTGTGTTAATTGCCAGAGCTAATTAAATTAAACATGGATTGAGTTACCTCCACTAAAATGACAATGACATACGGTTTCTCTGCTCTTTCAATGGGACAGTCATTTACATTCATTAGATAAGCCTCGGGATTGCTTTGCTCGGGTGATTTTGATGGATGATTGCACATCATCATGTGTCTGAATGCAAACAAAATGAAACGGATGATTCAGGCCAACACGACCAGACAGGAGTGGACAATTTTTCCAGCTCGCTATCTGATGGTCTCCTGCTTTCCAATATTATTGACAAGTCACTTTGCAGGATATTCCCATTTAAAATGTAGGGGAAAATCAGATAATTGCACCTGATATCTTCAAGGTCTGATGAAATATGTGTGGGCAGAGAGATCGCTCTACTAATCAACACACTAACTAGGTCAAGGAGCCCATCTCATGGTCACTTCTTGTGTAACTTTCTGGTGCCAATGAAGAATTTCCCTTCTGATGCAAATTCAGGTGTGTGATTTTCCCCAGGAGCACCACTGGACCAGAATGGGTTACAATCAAGCATGCTGGCTCCTAGGGGCCCAGGCACTGTGGGGGCCTCAATCTTTCTTTTTTAACATCATTTTTATTTGATTTTACAAATATAAGTTTATGACAATCGAAATCCATATCCATATGAATCTCACAACTTTCCCCCCAACCCTTCCATGTGTCCTATTGTCATAATTTTCAGCTGCATAGTGTTCTGTAGTCTATGTTTTGTATCCATCCATATTATCCATAGTATTTGTTACATTACAAGTGAGATTAAAATCATGTTAGTGTTTCCATCTGCTTGCAGTGGTCTCTTAAATAAATTATAAAATTTCCCCATTCTTTTTTAAAAAGTTTTGGTCCTCTTGGTTCCTGAGCTTTCCAGTCAGCTTTGCCGTTTCGGCATAATCCATCAGTTTAGCTTGCTGTTCCTCTCTGGTAGGGACCCTTTCTTCTTTCCATCTCTGGGCTAGTAACATCCGAGCCACTGTTGTTGCATACGTAAAAAGTCATTTATGCTCCTTTGGAATGTCGGTACAGTGGTCCCTTGGTTGCGTGGCTATTCCCTCCCCCTCCCACAGATGGAGTAAATAAAGACACAGGACACCAGATTTTAGGTTAATGGGCGGAAAATGGCCACAACTTTATTGATTACAGGAAAGAGCGGTATTGGCTTAGGCATTGGCCCTAACACACTATCCGGTTCTAACCGGGAAGGGTTAAACACCAGCAGGGGGAGCCCCCGAGATGCACATCCCTAGGCGCTCCCCGAGGGGTTACCGCTCGGGAGCGCGCTTTAGGCCCTAGCCTCCGTAGGTTTCGGACGAGGCGACGCCCCTCGGAGTCCTTTAACGAACTACCCTTCAAGAAGTGGGGGAGGTGATGGCGTTCCTCCCCCCCGATCTCATTTGCATAACAATACCCCGGCCAATGCCTAACCGCCAAGACCAAGAAGTTGTGACGTTTGCTACGAGGTAGGCGAAAAAACCAAGTGGCTTCAAAATTCCAGCCAATTAGCCAAATGGAAAAACTCCTACCAGGCCCCTTGCGGCGACCAGCCAAAGCCCATAGCAAAGTCTGAATGCTAAACCTAAAGGGCGGGTGGGTGGGAAAACACAGCTGCAGCGAAGGAGGAAAAGGGGCGAGCCAAGGGCTGCCCCGACCTTAAGTGCCCCTAGGTCGGCCCGCCCCTGCTGCCAGCCGATTGGCTGAGGCTGCAGGAGATGAATAATAAAAGGGAATCCCTGGTTCCCGCGGGGCTGGCACAAGCCCCGCGAGAGTGCGTGTGGGCGGGGTCATGAGCCCGCAACACCCCCCCCTCCTAAATTCGGGAGTGGCTTTCTCAAATGCATTGGCACTCAAAGAACCTGGAACCCAAACACTGCAAACCCAGAAGTAAGTGTTCCGGATTGCGAACCTTTTTCAGAACCTGAACATGCTCCGTTTTGAGTGCCACACTTCCGTTTTGAGTGTTACACCGAGGACTATCTGTTTTTGCTATTTATTTTGCATTTTTGTGGCTTTTTGTTGTGTTTTGTTTTTGTGACTGTGTGGAACCCAGTTCAGCTACTGATTGATTGAGTTACTGTGACTGCAGTACATTGTTTATTGCTTTCATTTGATGGATCAATGGTCTCGTTAGATAGTAAAACTCATGTTAAATTGCTGTTTTAGGGATTGTTTTTAAAAGTCTGGAAAGGATTAATCCATTTTGCATTACTTTCTATGGGAAAGTGTGCCTTGGTTTTGGAATGCTTTGGTTTTGGAACCGACTTCCGAAACGGATTAAGTTTGAGAAGCAAGGTACCACTGTATCTATAATTCCTAATAGAAAAGCTTCTGGCTTTTTAACAAAAGTTATTTTAAACATTTTTTTTTTCATTTCATTATGTATTATCTTTTTTTGAAGGGGCTGGGCCCCCACAATGTTAAAAGGGGCCCCTGTATGACATCTGGTCATTATGTGACATTGTGTTTGGGGGCCTTCAATCTTCTGGAGAAGGTGACACCTCTATTTACAGTCACCCCTCCATGCCTGCTCTGATCCCACTTAGCAGGTCCTTTTCATTTTAACCTTTAAATGTCTGCTGAAAACAATTCTGTGCTACAAAGCTTATGCAGGCAGACATGAAATTAATTTTCCGTAATAAGTGGTGATTTCCGATTTTAAATGTTTATGTAGTTTTATTGCATGTATGTAATCTGCTTTTGTTTCTCTTTTAAAAAGAGGAAAAAAGAGTGGTATACAAATATGTTGATGAATACATAAATAAAAATAAAATCACCCTCTGCAGCAGATATTATTTGCATTTTTATCCCACATGTAAAATGCAAAGTCACATTAAACTTTATGTATATTTTGACTCTAAGTGTAAGGAACATAGCGCAACCTAACAAGCCACATGATTTTTTAATAATAATAATAATAATTTATTCTTTTTCCATATATAAAGTTACATTTGTTACTTAACAATTATATTCCAATTCAACAAAACTAGTGACATCCCGCTCACCCAGCATCAATGTTTATAACCCAGATTACATACCATTGTGTTTTAAGGTTTCATCCTATCTAATTTCATTCTCTTTAACATGTTTCTTAATATATTCTGCTATTTTCTTACACTTCAAGCCATGGGAATTAAAGGCGGACAAACATAGCCAATTGGAAGATGACAGCACATCACAAGGGCAGGGTTTTGATTCAGATATGCAAATTGCCCCACTTTTTAAATTTTGTTATTTTTTTGTTACCACAGAAGTTACCACCAGGACACTCAAACTGCTGACACATTCTGTCCACTCTCATTTTATTATCATTGCTCATTTCCACACTACACACTTCGTATGTAGGGAATAATTCAATTCTAAAGATACGTATATGTAATGATGCAGTAAAATCATCAGGTTTTCCTTCACAAGAGCTCAGAGTAGCTTATGTATGGTTCCTGGATGGTCTCACAATTTAGCAATTTAAAAGGCCAAGTGGGTCAAATTAACTTCAGGAATACATCATGCATGTACTTCAGCAAGTATCTGAAACTATTTGAACACTTGGCACATGTTATATAAATGCTGAGCATTTTATCTTCCTTCTCATTATCTTTATGCTCAGAAATACCCTGCAAGGTAGATGGTCCACAAAATCCATTTAGTTTCATAGTTCTACAGGGTTTTCATCTAGGGTCCTCCATATCTAAATTCAATACTATATGTGCTGTACCGTGCTGGGCCCAATAGCAAATTTGCTAATCAAATGCTTGAAAAGATGATGTTGATTACAGGTAATAATGATAATGCTCCACATAAATATATATTTCTGTCCCAGATCTCGGATACTGAGATCTCGCTGTCTCTTCCTATGCCTAAAATGTGTACTCGCCGTCCCATTAAGAGCTAATGGGAGTAAATAGCTATATAGAGGCGATGAAAGAGTTGCCATTTGTACTAGCAGTTTATTTATTTATTTGTTTTGAAAAATGCACCTTTCCAAAAAGCAATTAAACACTTCCACAAACTTTTTTCTTGCTCTTTAAATATTCATAATAAGAGGAAGCATGCATCATTTCCAATTAAATCCTATAGCTTATAAAGCTTATAGGAAACAGCTAACTGCAGCAATATCCACAGCAATTTCCTGACCATAGTACATTTTAATCACAAAGTGCCTGTGCTTGCACTAGTATTTTTTGTTGTTGTTGTGGCTTCTCATCATCTTATTCTTATGAATGCTAAATCTGAAAGCAGTATAGTTTATGAAGATGTGCAAGGAAAGGAAATGTTATTAAGTAACCATTAATAGGAAGGTACGGCAATCACAAGGAAACATTGGGTGGAATCCAACCTAGAGCTAAGACGGTTGCTCTATCAGCGCAAGCGTTCCTGCTTTCCTTTCCCTTCATCTATGTGATGTTCTGTGGGTTCTCCTGAGTCCCCAGAACCAATTGGGGGTGTACAAGGGGAAGGGAACTTTGCTACAATGGAACTCATTGCGCTGGCTCATAGAGGTACAACTACAGTGGTACCTCGGGTTAAGTACTTAATTCATTCCGGAGGTCCATTCTTAACCTGAAACTGTTCTTAACCTGAAGCACCACTTTAGCTAATGGGGCCTCCTGCTGCCGCCGCACCGTTGAAGCACGGTTTCTGTTCTTATCCTGAAGCAAAGTTCTTAACCTGAAGCACTATTTCTGGGTTAGCGGAATCTGTAACCTGAAGTGTATGTAACCTGATATACCACTGTATTTAGCTGAATCCAGCCCATATGCAGTGCCCGATTTAAGTATAAGCTAAACAAGCTATAGCTTAGGGCCCCACTCTCTTGGGTCCCCCCCAAAAAAGATTAAAGAAAACAACAAGTGGATGTACATTTCCAAAATATAAGATTTTAAAAAAAAAAACTAAATAAAACCTACATATAGCAACAGTGTTTTGTGTTGTGTATGGACCTATTAGGTCCATAAATTACCATATATCATATATTCAACACACAGTGTTGAAAACAGTGACAAATTGTTGTTGAGAAAGAACAGCTGAACATATAAAGGGCCCCATTAACTTCAGTAGCTTAGGGCCTCATCGTACCTAAATCTGGCCCAGCCCATATGCACCAACTATGGAGGCAGGGGGTGATGTCTGTTTTGATCATATTGGAAGAGAGAAGAGATATTTCACCCATTCCTGTGGTTTGCCTTCCAACATGAGTAGGCACACTAAGGCCTGGGGGCCGGATCCGGCCCAATCGCCTTCTAAATCCGGCCCGCAGACAGTCTGGGAATCAGCGTGTTTTTACATGTGTAGAAAGTGTCCTTTTATTTAAAATGCATCTCTGGGTTATTTGTGGGGCATAGGAATTCATTAATATATATTCTCTCAAAATATAGTCTGGCCCCCCCACAAGGTCTGAGGGACAGTGGACCCGTCCGCTGCTGAAAAAGTTTGCTGACCCCTGCCTTCCAAGTAGGAATTGGACTCCCACCACACACATACTTATAATCATTTAAGGGAACACAGGAAATTGACAATTACTTACGCAGACCATTCATCTGCCTAGATCTCCATTGATTGGCAGGAGGTTTGAGACATGCCATGGATTGAACCTGGGAAAGCAAATTTTCTCTCCTGTCATCATCATCACCATCATCATATATTATTTATACCCCTCCCATCTGGCTGGGTTTCCCCAGCCACTCTGGGCGGCTTCCAACAAAACATTAAAATGCAATAATTCATCAGATATTAAAAGCTTCCCTAAACAGGACTGCCTCCAGATGTCCTCTAAAAGTCGGATAGCTGTTAATTTATTTGACATCTGATGGGAGAGTGTTCCACAGGGTGGGCGCCACTACCAAGAAGGCCCTCTGCCTGGTTCCGTGTAACTTTGCTTCTTGCAGTGAGGGAACCACCAGAAGGCCCTCGGAGCTGGACCTCAGTGTCCAGGCATAACAATGGGGGTGGAGACACTCCTTCAGGTATACTGGGCCGAGGCCATTTAGGGCTTTAAAGGTCAGCACCAACACTTTGAATTGTGCTTGGAAACGTACTGGTCTCAGAGGCCGCTCCCAGTCACTCACCCACCCACCCCCACTTTCTGGACATGGCCCAGGAGGAAGAAGTGGAACCACTGTATTACAGTGCCCCCAGTTCCCAGCCCCTCTAGACAGTCCAGAAGGATGTTTTGATGGTATCAAAGTCCACTGAGAGATCCAGCAGATCTTTCACTTGAAAGATCTTTCACTTGAAGAGAAGAGATGAGATGTATCTGCATGCTTCTTATTAAGCCAATATCTTGTTTGGTCCTAAGTAATAACAGTGCATACTTTGAAATGCTTCATTAATGGAAAATGGCAGCACATGTTTTCAGAAATGAACACTGTTCATTCTCCAGTTGCTGCACAGCTCTCAAATCCTCTAGGAAATGGTTCACTGGTGCAGCAACTACACCAACATGGATTATTGTCATTGACTCTTTCACATTGATTGTACTGACATTGCCTAAGGACTTGGACAAACACATTAGATGACTAAGTAAACAAAGCATACTCCCCCTTTTCTTCTTCTTCTTGTACCAATCTCATCTTATCCTTCAGGAGGAAATATCTATTGGTAAACGAATTACATGACAAAAGTGATATTTATGCACTCAATAGTAGAAGAAGAAGAAAAAGAGTTTGGATTTGATATCCCGCCTTTCACTCCCCTTCAGGAGTCTGAAAGCGGCTAACAATCTCCTTTCCCTTCCTCCCCCACAACAAACACTCTGTGAGGTGAGTGGGGCTGAGAGACTTCAAAGAAGTGTGACTGGCCCAAGGTCACCCAGCAGCTGCATGTGGAGGAGCAGAGACGCGAACCCGGTTCCCTGGATTACGTGACTACTGCTCTTAACCCACTACACCACACTGGCTCTCGTGTGTAGCTAGCATAGCCACCGTTCAGACTCAAAATGCTCTCATATTGTAATGATGTTCCGCACACAAGTATGGAAATAATGAGGACAGGAAGAATATGCCAGCCATATGTTTTGAGTTTGAAGATGAAAATAGCAGTTGTTCACCAGGAAGGCAGTGATGCTTGCTACATTTATCTGCAGTCAAAAACAGTGGATTTTTTTTTAAAAAAAAAAGCAGGACAAACAATGATTTGAGACTCATTTCAGCTTTGCTCAGACTCTCAACAGAATGTAAAATGGAGGGCTGCAGACCAGCCACTAAGCCTCGATGAACCAGAACATACATATTCTCCAAAGAGTTTCAAGTTAATGTGAGATCCCCAGAGGATTCTCGCCATCTGTGTAAATGAGGCCAGGAGAACTTTTGTATGACATTTGTAGGAACAGTTGGGAGACGTCCCATCTTAATTAATAAACAATTACCCACATACTGCTTTCATGCTTGCACTCCAAAAGTTCCACACACAAAGGACAATAAAACGAGGCCATATGCTGATGGCTAATGGAATAGTTTCTGTGCTAATTAATAGATGTGTGATTTAACAATGGCTGGTGCGTTTTGATTTATGTGAGGTGTCTCCAGCTTTGTGCAAACTTTCATACTCACACATTTGCCCCAGGTTGTATTGTTTATTTCTTGCATCGGCTGACCATTCTTTCTTCCTTCACTTATACCTAGACAGTCTTTAAAAGCATAAATTCATGCTCTTGCCAGCATTGGCATGCACCAGGGCCTAGAAGCGTCTGCTGTGGTTGACAATTGCATAGATTAGATTGGGCTCTTGCTGCTGAAGGGTGTGAGAGCACCCGCAACCTGTATCAGCAGAGGGTGGTCCACTAGAGTGAATGAGGCACTGCCTACCAAACCCCAAGGTGCCCCCAACTGCTTGCTGTCTTACAAACCACTCCATGGAGGTGGCACCAACTATAGCTTCCTCTTCTTCTGTCTTATGGTTGCCCTTGTAGGACACATCACAGAGGAGGAATTGGTTGGTGCTGCCTGCCATTGCTTCACCTACAGTTGCTTTTTCTGCCTTCCCCCTACTAGTCTCAAGGGGGACCAGCCACTGCTGGCTGGAATGCTTAATATTGCGAAGCTCCTGAGTGTTTCTGCACATGCATTCTTCACTCAAAAATGTTGCAGTTAAGATATGCAGCTGAAAAACAGGATTGTTTACGAGAATCCAGGTGTTGTGTGACAAATTATCCTACATGTAATGGATGCTTCACCAAGAGGTAATTTTCAGACAGAGCAGAAGTAATACCCAGGAAGGAAGGGGGATATCTTGGTAGTAGCAATAATTATGGGGATGATTCACTGGCAGAGATTCTAGCCAGTGATGTGAGCTAATGGCGTCATGGCCTGTTGCTACTCCTACAGGCTTCCTCAGAAGTACAGACAGGATTCACCAACCTTCCTTTATTCTTGAAGTCAGCTTCTTTCTACATGCTATTCAAATTTTTGATGGGAATCCACTGTTTTGCGAATACCTCCCTGCACAGAATTACAATGAAGGCTCTGTAGAAATGCTGTTAGAAGTTAAAAGCCCTAACTCACAGCAGTGGCTTCCAACATCATCTCACCTTGGAGAAAACATAAGAAATGGATAAATAATTTCAGTATGAAAACAACATAAAACTGTCATCCAATGCCACTCCCACCCTTAAGTGTAGGCAAATTTGCTACAGCTCAACTTCCCTAGGAAGAAGACTTGGATTGGTTTGACCCCGGGAAGGAGCTGATGTAGGCATAGGGTTACCTGCTGGACAATCGGGAAGGGGAAGAAGCCTGACTTTATAAGCTGGTTCCTCCCTAAATTCTTCACTTTTATTTTTTGTGGTGCCTTCTGCTCCTCCTTTTTTCTGTTTGGTGGCTGATTATGAATTTTTGAGGAAGCCCCTGATTGGCCACTGGTCTCCTCTTTTTTGACTACTCTATACTGCTGGGAGACCTTGGAGTGGTGTTTTTAAATTATTTTATTTAGCTTTTGGCAGGAAAGTAAAAAATTAAGATCTGGTAGGGTAAGGGCCTGAGACATTGTTGCCTTAGCGACACTTTTTGGTCATCCTACCTTGACTTTGGGAGACCTCGGTGGTGTCTATTAGGTTTGGCAAGTGCACCAGGGTGAGGGAACAACTTTAATTGGAAACGTTTCACAGTAGAAAAGATTGACCACTCCAATTTCCCCAGTGCCAAACTCTTTGAGCTGCTCTCTGAGACCCCAAGACCACCCCATTCCCTAGGGATTAATTTAGACAATACACAGAATGTTGATTTTTATGAGATCAAATAAGACCACAACTTTATTGGTTACAGAAGTGAAGGTTTGGTCATAGACATTGGGATAAGTTACCGCAAATACCACTCTAGCCCTTCTGCTGGATTGTCTCTAAGGGTGAAACTAGCCAATAGGGGATGTCCTATGACCTACATCAAATCGGGGCATCCCTTAAGTGGTCCATGTTGGAGGTGTGGTATGGCCCTAGTCCCCACCTGGGTGTCGGAACCACTCCTCCCGGATCCTTTTAACAGGATACCTGTGGAGGGGAAGGTGTGGGGCTGAGTGCCACCAAGTGCTTGTGGGAACACCCACAAGCTCCTACCGCCATTGACCAATTTGGTGACAGGCAGAAGATCTAGCCTGCCATTTGCCTGTTCATGAGAGCAGCTTGGGGACTGCCTGCAAAGCCGCCCACCTTAGAAGGCAAATGGACTTAATAGGGCTTTCTCAAGTTGAGGAGGCCTTCATGGTGGTGCAAGGCACGGGCAGATGGAAGAGCCTTCTTTGTAGTGACTCTGTATGCGGAGAGTAAGAGAGGATGTTTGCAGGTGCCTGGTCAAGTGTGGGAGAAGTCATTTCTGCACCAGGTAGCATCATTTTTAGCCCTGCAATTTCCGCCCAACCCCTCTCAATGGATGGGTGGGGTTTGCGACACCAGGCAAGACTACCTGCCGAGGGCCACCCTCCTGGTATAGGGCAGCTGTCGTCCCGCCCCCAATGTGGCAGGACAATGGGCTGCCGGCTGGGGGTGGGGCCAGGGCCAGGGAAAAAGGGGCCGATGCTTTGGCCAAGCCCCACTTTGTTCTTCCCCACTCCAGGTTCACCAGGAGAAGTCATTTCTGCACCAGGTAACATAATTTTTAGCCCTGCAAACCACCCCCTGACATGTCCTATATTTTGTCCCTGTCCTTTATTTTGCCCGACCAAAGGTGGCAATCTTTTATTTTTTATTCATAGATCTCCTGCATCATGTAGAATTTGGCTCTGAGATGCAGTTAGGTCTCTGCCCAGCTAAAAGGTTGCCGGATATGTTTCCTCCATACTTTTCCTGGAAATCCTCTTCCCCTCACTTCCAGTATTTATTTCTCTGGGGAGCTAAGAATAAACACTTAACAAAATTGCAGCCTGGAGCTGTTCCACAAAACTTTGGCTTTTCTGTTATTATTTCTCATTGACCTTTCCTTATTTGTCACCCCACCTGTTCTGTTCCCACCTGAGCACTAGGAGACTTGGAAGTGACATACTTACTTAGACATGGCTTCAAACTGGCATTTTGGTCACTTGGATTCATAACTTATTAAAAACCTTTGTGCACGCAAACAGCAATAGCAGATACTCAAATAAAGAGCATTTGGGCCTATTTGTGGTGCAACTTTGGTTTTATTACGTTGCAGTCTCTCTAGCAAAGTATTTAATTTGTGTCCTTCTGAAAATGTTCTCCCTCTACTGCCCTTGTTTTATTGGAAATGTTTATTGTAGTCTTAAAAGCCATTTGTTAAAATGAGGGTTATTTTTAATGGCTTCGTTGCCAGGACTTGAGGACACCAATTTTATCTATTTGCCCTGGGAACTGGGAAACTCTTGCTCAGATAAGAGGCTAGCATCTCTCAGTCTGTGCTTCCTCAAAGGTGTTAAACCTACCTCTGAAGTTCATTACACCCCCCTATAGTTTAGATGGAGGAAATTTTCATTCAGTCCATGGTTTTGAGTAAACCAATCTAATTCTCCCTTTCTAGATCAAGAGATGGGCCAGATTGCAGCTGTCATTTGGACCACACACTTCTCCAAATTTTATGATGCAGTTCTCAGCCAGAATCAGACACATTTTGTAGAGAAGTGCATGCTGAAACCCATGTTTTAGAGTAAAAGGCAGATAATTGAGATGCATTTTTTGGGTGCATTTTCCCCAATTGCAGAAAACAGGATGGAAAAAGCTCATTACCAAACTCAAGCAAAAACATGTTGCATTCCAAGGAGCATGGAGACCGAGCCCTATAACTCTCTGTGATTGTGTGGTCTGTGGTCCTGGAATGTGTGAGTTGTTCTTGGGGATGCATTTATGCACATATACCCCCATCATATTCAGCATTCAAGGTGCATGTTGAGCAAGACAGTGCTATATATGAGCTCAAACATCACTCCTACATTATCTGATGCACACATCCTGTGCTCTAGGGCGGTGTGTAGATCTTCCCATCAATACAAAAGAGCTGAAGTTTTACTGAAGTTTGTTCTTTCTTTTTTAGACATTTTACATATTCTAGAATCAGAGAGTTGGCAGAGACCTTACCTTAGACGTCCTCCAGTCCCACTCCCTGTTCAGTGCAGGATGCAGCTACAACATCCCTGACCGACAGTCATCCAATGTCGGCATAAACTTCCCACATAGGAGAGTCCATCTCTCCCATGAGTCAGCACCAGGGACCTCTCCCATGAGTCAGCACCAGGGATGTGGGTGGTGCTGTGGTCTAAACCACCAAGCCACTTGAGCTTGCCGATCGGCGGTTCAAATCCCCATGATGGAAAGTGAGCTCCCATTGATCTGTCCCAGCTAATGCCAACCTAGCATCTCAAAAGCACGCCAGTGCAAGTATATAATGAGGTACTGCTGTGGCAGGAAGGTAAATGGTGTTTCCGTGCACTCTGGTTTCCGTCACAGTGTTCCGTTGCACCAGAAGTGGCTTAATCATGCTGGCCACATGACCCAGACAGCTGTCTGTGGAGAAACGCCAGCTCCCTTGGTCTGAAAGTGAGATGAGTGCCACAACCCCATGGTCACCTTTGACTGGACTTAACCGTCCAGGGGTCCTTTACCTTTACCTCTCTATCTTTTTTTTTTACTCACAACCTTCTCCTGACATTAGGAAATGTCTCTTTAACATTTAGCTGCAATCAGCTTACTTGCAAATTTTACAAACTGGTCATAGTCCTGCCTTCTGGAGGAGCAAAGGACAGTTCTCATTTATATGCTGTGTGACTGCCCTTTAGACGTTTGAACATCCTTATCATGTCTTCCTTTATATTGTCTTCTGTAGGCTGACCATGCTCATGGCAGCGTTTCCTCCTATTGGCTAACTAAAATTAGTTTGCACTCCCCCTCCCCCCACCAATTCCTAAAGAGGCCATTTACTTTTATTACCACTCTTAAAAAATCCCTTTTATCATGAGCACAGCATGTGAACCTCGCTGATATACTGTGAATTCATATCTCATCTCTTCTAAGGAAACAGATATTTCTCAAGGGTGACTAAAAAGATGACAAAAAATATATGTGAGAAAATTCACAGTACTGAAAAGATGCCACTGAGGGCAGGCATTGTCACAACTCAGACAATTGAAGTTCATTTATGGGGGAAAGGATTATCAAAAACAAAACACACACACATGTGCACACATATATATTCAACTCTCCTCCCTCAGCCACTCATTAATAATGTGAGAGTTTTCTTCCTTCTTCAACTTAGCTTTTATCATTCTTATTTTGGAGTTTTAAAAGCACGCAAGGCTCGGAGGCAAACTGGTATGAAAAATCATGATTTCCGTGTTTTGTTCTTGTGGAATGTTTGGCCTTCTAATATATTGGCAGAAATGTGCCTAATGATTCTCCAGCCACTGTGTAATGTATTAGTGTAATGTGTTAGTAAGATGTCCCACCACAGCTTGGCTCAAAGTGAAATCACTGTGTGAGGTTTTCTTTTTGACAAAATGATCTGAGGAGATTTGAATTGAAGACAGAGCTATTTCAGCCGAGGCCAATACATTGCACTGACCACGGCTACCACTAGCACAAAATCCAGATAACATTTCTCCCCAGGAAACAAAAAATGAGGACCATTCAGTAAGACTTATGTCAACCTAAAAGAGCATCCAGGTTGTGTGATATGGGAATAGGGTTGTAACTTGGTGTCAGTTTCCATCCTGATGTGAATTGGTTAAAGAAAGGTCTTTGTCCTTTGCATTCCACATAGCAAACCATGATTTGATTTGTTGTTGCTCTTGTGTGTGTTTTTCAATGGCATATCTTTATGTAGTTAATTTTTGTCGTGCTTTTATTTTGCATTAGCTCTAGAGGCAGATATGCCTCCACATTTCAGGAGCTCTAGGGTGGTGGAGAGCAGTGTTAACCTATTCACTCAAGTCTAATGCACCATCGAATCTAATGTGCACCTCGGTTTTCAGAACCTTGAAACCAAAAGAAAATATTTGTTGGCAAATGTAAATGTGCCATCAAATCTAATGCGCACCTTAATTTTTGCAACGTAATTTGGCCAAAAAAGGTGAACACGAGTAAATACGGTATTTTTATAGAACAGCAGGTGCTGGAACTCACCATGAATGCCTCCATTGTTCTCTTATGATGGCAATGGCACCCACCTAAGGGGTGTCGGTACTGAGTTTCAGTGAGTTCTGGCTGAAAAAAAGGCCTGGTGGAAGGAAGCCTGAGGCTCAGGCAGGAACAAGGAGCTAACTTCATGAACTGGCATGGCGAGAAAAAAGCTGAAAGCCTCTGCAGGCTGGGAATTGATCCTTGCCCTGGGCATGGGGCCAAATGCCACTTTTGGTCATTTGGCCCCATGCCCAGGGGAACACCCTCTGATTCCTGCCGCCATTGGCCAATATGACAGCAGGAGGATGATACGGCTGAAATAGGCTGGTTCACAGAGGAGGCCCAGGGCCTGCCCGCAATGCCACCTGCCCGAGAAGGGGCAAACGGACTTACTCCCAGGTAAGAAAGTATAGGATTGCAGTCTAGAATATTAAGTTTTGTTAATAAAGCCATCAGGTTATTTGTGGCTGCCATAGACTATTAAGGCTTTCCCTCCAGAATATCAATAAGGGTATTTGTAGAAGGACAGCTTCAATGTTCTTATTTGCTTTATTCATTATTTACTTATTAAACTTATATTCCAACCTTCTCTTCAGAGTTGCCCAGGATTGCCACTCTGTAATCCCTATGATATGAGTCTCAAGAACAGAGGCTCTGAGGAGAACTTCGTTGGAGATAACCCATACCTATTGTTATTTATCAATTTATATACTAGTTCATGCCAAATTAGACTTCTAAATAGTCTGCAAGGTATACAAATCAGTTACAAAAACATTCAAATATAAACATCCACAATCAAAATAGACAACCCATTAAAACAACACAGCAATTAAAATATGTATGTATAAATAAATAAATGCTTGTTGACTGCTGAGTTATAAATAACTTCTGCCACCCTCCAAGGACTGAAACCTCTTCTCTTACCCTGAAAATATGCTTTTTCTTTTTTTTTCTTTTTTAGCAAGTAGAAAGCATTTCATTCTCAGTGTGCTGGGCAGGTCACAAGTGTACATCAAGACTGAATACCTGTCATGGCTAGTGGTCTGGAGGAACGCTGGTAGCTGAACCAAGAAGCAGTCAGTCAAGTGAGCAGGTGGACAAGCAAGGACAGTCCAAGAATAGCTCAGTTTACACTAGAGTTGCTCACATAAAGCAGCCATAGTCAGCAGTCTTAGATGACCACATGGAATCATATTGGTAGCTTGTTTTCACCTGACCACTGCTCAGGTAATAGCTGCAATATCTCCCATGGGTCTTCTGCAGAGATGGTTCTGATGCATAGCATCTACCTCTCTTTTAAATCAGAACCAGTGAGGGCGGTGAAGGTCCTGTGTGAGTGTCTGGAAGCGGTTGGAGGATGGATGGCGGCTAACAGATTGAGGTTGAATCCTGACAAGACAGAAGTACTGTTTTTGGGGGACAGGAGGCGGGCAGGTGTGGAGGATTCCCTGGTCCTGAATGGGGTAACTGTGCCCCTGAAGGACCAGGTGCGCAGCCTGGGAGTCATTTTGGACTCACAGCTGTCCATGGAGGCACAAGTCAAATCTGTGTCCAGGGCAGCTGTTTACCAGCTCCATCTGGTACGTAGGCTGAGACCCTATCTGCCTGCAGACTGTCTCGCCAGAGTGGTGCATGCTCTGGTTATCTCCCGCTTGGACTACTGCAATGCACTCTACGTGGGGCTACCTTTGAAGGTGACTCAGAAACTACAACTAATCCAGAATGCGGCAGCTAGACTGGTGACTGGGGGCGGCCGCCAAGACCATATAACACCGGTCTTGAAAGACCTACATTGGCTCCCAGTACGTTTCCGAGCACAATTCAAAGTGTTGGTGCTGACCTTTAAAGCCCTAAACGGCCTCGGTCCAGTATACCTGAAGGAGCGTCTCCACCCCCATCATTCTGCCCGGACACTGAGGTCCAGCGCCGAGGGCCTTCTGGCGGTTCCCTCCTTGCGAGAAGCAAAACTACAGGGAACCAGGCAGAGGGCCTTCTCGGTAGTGGCGCCCGCCCTGTGGAACGCCCTTCCAGCAGATGTCAAAGCGATAAACAACTACCTGACATTCAGAAGACATCTTAAGGCAGCCCTGTTCAGGGAAGTTTTTAACGTGTGATATTTTACTGTATTTTTGGTTTTTATGGAAGCCGCCCAGAGTGGCTGGGGAGGCCCAGCCAGATGGGCGGGGTATAAATAATAAATTATTATTATTATTATTATTATTATTATTATTATTATTATTATAGCAGAGAACAGGTTTGAACCATCTCCTTTTTTTTAAAGGTAGGTTTGTAGTTGAAGGATTTCATTGCCCATGGGTCACAACAACACAGAAGGGATTTTGTTTTGTCTGCATCTTTAAGTGAGCTGAGTCACGCGCCCTGGACTAATTTGCAGTTCAGAATGTAGGTGCCCTTTGTTTTTACACATATTTGAATTTGGTCTTCAAATTTTTTAAAATATAGAATGAGTTTGGGGTATAAAATGTGTACAAAAAAGCACATTTTAAGATAAAACATATATACAAATAAAGCAAAGGATTCAGCTACATTTGTAAAAAAAACAACAGTGCTTTGAATGGATTATGAACATGCAACACCAGTTGGCGGTGGTATTCTATGCAATTTTCCATAGCATTTTTCTTTTCTTTTGTTATAACGATTTAATTTCTGACTTATTTATAGTGTGTTTTTCCCACTGTACATAGATCCACCCTTTAATGCTTTTTTAAATGACAGGTTGATGCAGAAATCGGATGGGACAAATTTGCAATGAGCACATGGCAAACTTAAACATACAGGAAAGAGATTGATCTGCCCATCTTTCGTCAAACCACCTTTGGTGCCTTGACAATTGCATCTACCTAGACACTTGCCAGGTGGGAGCCATTGAATGACAATGCCAGGCCAGTATTAATTCACCTGCTTGTTTAGACATATAGAATCTAGGAGTGTACTTTGAAAAACAAAAACAAAACCTCTGGAAAGACTTAAGGGGCTATGAGAGCTACAGCGGGGGAAACCTATTATAGGGCCTCAATTAAAGGGGTTTAAAGGGATGGTGTGGGATGTGTTGCTGTAATGAGAGAGTTGTTCGCATCACAATAATCTTCGGAGGAGATAGGGGGGGAACACTAACAAGGAAACTGAAAGATGTGAAAATAAACTACTTCACAGCATGCTGCTGGCAAAGATTAGTATACGAGTCAGGTAAGCTATGTTATAATACCCAGCACTTAAAATCTTCTCAAATGCTTTGAAAACATCACCTACATGTCACTGTTACCTAGATGAAGTGTAGGCTCTTCTTCCTGATTTACTCATTGTGAACTGTAAAGCAGCTGAAAGGGTGATAGAAAGTAGGCAAATATTTTGCGCTCCCCCTTGCAGCACATCTACTGCATGTGTGTTGCATGTCAAGGCCCCGTGCCCTCCCCCATTTGTTGAATAATAAAACACATGGACACCAGTGCTTTTGGTTAATGGGATAATTAAGGCCACAACTTTATTGGTTACAGAATGTGAGTGGTATTGGCTTAGGCACTGGTATTGAGCCAACTATATCTGACTCCTGCCCACCATGGAGTAAGGGTCAACCACCAGTAGGAGGAGACCTGTTGGTGTACAACTGAGAGCTCCCCCAGGGTTTCCAATGGGGTCATGGCATGACCCTAGCCCACACCCAGGCTTCGGACAAGATCCACACACCCAGATCCCTTTAAAGTAAATATTTTGCGCTCCCCCTTGAAACTCATTCACTGTATGTGTGTTCTCACTGCATTGCCACCTCCCTTGTTCCTCTCACCTCTGCCCACCCCACTGTCTTGCTACTCAGCCTCTCCTGCACCATCACCCTTTCAGAAGGGCCAGTCCCACCCCGCCCAAGGCAAGGTGAGGAGACCACCTCAGATGACAGGATCCACAGGAGCTGCAGATGCAGCCTCAAAGGAATTCATTGCCTGCTTCTGCTGCCGCCACAGGCATAGTGATAGTTGCAGCAAGCTCCTCATATTTGGTAGAGGTAGTTAGGGAATTGCCTTCCTTCAGTATCTCATTTTTTTCCAATCTTAAATTTAATTCTCTGCAATCATTTGTGATTTACTTTTTTTATGTACTTGTGACAATACATCAGCATTTTAGTTTGAATTCCTCCTAATGTACACCTTTTTTCAAAGCAATTTCCTGTGAAGTAATGCATTTTTGCGTCCTATTTTCACCACTTTGTATGTTTTTCTGCGCACTGTACACTAGTATATGTATTTTTTTTACATGTTACTGGGCTGGAGAACAGTGGAGAATTGTTTTTTGGTTTGCATATTGTTTCAGAAAGTGCAAATGAGGTTGAGTCACCTTTAAATGTGAATTGAATTGAATTTCTTCTCCATTGCTAATGGTAGCCCACCAGGCACTTCCAATGTAGGCTTACTGGCTGGGGGAGAAACAAGATTAATTCCCCTCAGCCAGTGCCATCTGCATTCACTGGTGGGTACAGTTCTATAGCATATGCTTTCATCTCTACTGCTAGGGGTGTTCCCTAACAGCATGAGCAAATATGCATGTGTCATGTTCTCACCACTAGAGATTTAAGAAGGGGTGGGTGTGGATGTTTTCCCCCTGCTTCTGCTTCTTCACTACTGTTTCCATTCCACTGCAGTTTGACTTCTGCCCCAAACTATGTTATTCATTGCACTGTCTACCGTGGCAAAATTATGTCAAGTTAGTGGTGTGAATTACATAAGTTGCATTATTCCACCCCATTCATTTCACTACAATGCAAAAGGGAGGGGGGAAGCAATCAATTGAAATAAAGGCATGTAAATATATTTCTGTCTGTCTCTCTCCCCTCCCTGGGAATGGCAGGGGAGGAGGGATGGTGTGTTCTTCTCACGTTGGGAAGAATCGCCGATAGAGATCTCGCCTTGTCTTGCCGGGAGTCGCTGACGGGGGAGATCAACAAGGAATCCAAGCCGGGCACCTGGAGAGTGGCCAATTCCTCTGACTGAAGGCTGCGTAAGAGGTACTCAAAAGAGTTTGCTAACTCAGCTGTTGCATGTGTTGCTGTTGTACACAACCGAGGACAGGTTGGAGCTGTGTCTAAGTCAGAGACAAAGACACAACAGAGAGTTGCTAGCCAAGGTAATGCAGATGCACTCATTCCTTGGAAGCCAGACAACCAGAGAGGTACACTGGGGAAACCAGTGGCGAGGAGTTCCAAGGGTGGAACTGTAACAACAGGGGAGTGTTATGTGTATAACAACTGTTTGTTTTCTTCTCTGGATCACGCTTTGCTTGCCGCAACACGCATTGATTCTTTTGGGGGAGGATGTTACGAAAAAGGAGCAATGCTGCAGCTGAGTTCTCCAGATGGCTGGAAAGCCAAACAGGATGTTGATGTTTTGGGACTGTACCGTGGGAACAAGGGACAGTCTATTATGTGCACTGAGCACCGGATGCTATCTCAGAGTGTCACATGACCCTGTACTGGTAGGAGTCATTCTCTCTCTGCTGTTGATGTTAAGAGAGTGCAGACACGTTTTCTCTGTACTGCTGGAAAGACAGAAATAAAGGCATCTGATTCCCCTGGATCAGATAACCAACGGCGTCTGCTACCAGTTGTCGGAATTCAAGCCTTCCGACATCAATTATGTGTCATTTACAGACTGAAAGTAACAACATCAGCAAATACAACTTTTATTTGCTGGATTGATTTCCATTCTGGACATGGGACAAATAAGTAAGTACTGGCAATTTCCACTCCTGTTTCTGCTTTCATGAGAATTCTCTGGCATCCCTACTCACCACTAGGATTTACAGAATTTGGGGACATCAGGACATACTCAACAGCCCAAGGTAGAACCTTCTTTCCATTTTTAGCTCTCCTACCTTGCCTAATATCACAGTTTTCAGCCTTCCATGGTTTCACATGTACACACAGAGGGTTGCAAGCAGACATAAATGTTTCATGTTTACCTGGGCAATTTATAGTTTGGATGCTCAAGATTCATGCCAGAGAAAAAGGACAACTTTTTTTTTTTAACCTCTAAAATTCATTGTCTAATTGGATGTTCACAGCATTCAGGACAGAAAAATCATTTACAACCTGACAATCCTTTAAGGGAATTTGAGATTTTCACTTTAACCTTTACAACATTGTTATGATTTATGCATTACTGCATCTTGCTAAAGGTTAAAAGCAAAGCACAATCATACACAACACCATGGGAATATTCTACATTTCGTCATGTCACTCCCCTTTCTTTTCAACCAAATTAGGTTTTTTATGGGGGGAGGGATGTTTGCAAGTAAATAGTATGGAATTCAGTGAGACTCACTTCCAGGTAATAGATTTAATTATATATTCAAGATTCCCAACATATTTCCACCAAATGAAAATGCCCACCATCTTAACGTCACCCCCAACCTCACACCCATCTTTCAAGTCTCCCCCACTATTATAGTGACACTATACAAATTCAAATGAAAGTCGTTGCTTCTTCATTTTAAACATTTCCCAAGGCATTTGTAGTTTATTGCATGATGAGAACGCTCTTTTCATTAAAATGTGCATGTTTTCTTACAGTAACATGTTTTTCTTGTTAAGTGCTAATAGGTAGCATTTGGTATCCCACAATATGTGTATTGTGCCCAAGGAATTTAAATATTCAGCTGTTACGAAGGCAGCTAAAAATGTTCTCTTGCAGTCTTGGGGAGGTGTGGGAAACTTTTGGTGCTGTTGAACTAAAGCTCCCATCAATGCTTACCATCAACATTGCTTTTTGGGACTGTTGGGAGTTGTAGTTCAGCAACTTCTGGAGCAGGCTATTTGAGGTTTGCAAAAGTACCCACATGTACCCACAGAGAAAGCTTTAGGGGGAATAAGGCTGCAAATCAGTCTAGTGAGGACTGACCATGCTCTGTGAGTCCCTTTAGTTTTAGCCAGTGTGTGTAGTGGTTAAGAGCGGTAGACTCGTAATCTGATGAACCGGGTTCGCGTCTCCGCTTCTCCACATGCAGCTGCTGGGTGACCTTGGGCCAGTCACACTTCTTTGAAGTCTCTCAGCCCCACTCACCTCACAGAGTGTTTGTTGTGGGGGAGGAAGGGAAAGGAGAATGTTAGCCACTTTGAGACTCCTTCGGGTAGTGATAAAGCGGGATATCAAATCCAAACTCCTCCTCCTCCTCTTTTCCTTCTTTTTCTTCTTCTTCTTCTTCTTTCTCTCTGTATGAAATGGAAAGCCAGGCAAGAGGGGTAGTCAAATTGGAATGGCTGGAATCCTTAACAGGAAACATTGCAAGCTACAACATTTTATTGTCGATCCCAGTTGTCATACTTGAAGTGGTAGAGGACAATCTTATCCTTACGACAATTATATTGACTGTTCCCTGCCATGAGTCAAGCTTTGGGCTCTCATGCTACTAAATGATCTCTCAGCTTCTTATTTTTTGCTTTCCCTTTGAAGAAACGCTACCAACTCCCGGAGTCATTCTTTTTTCCCCTCGACGTGCGAGAGCCCGTGTGTAGTGGAGTAAATCAAAGCACAAGGTAAGTCCTCCAAGTAAGTTAAAAAGAATAAGGAAAAGCAATGTTCTACTATGGTACAGTGAGCAAGCAGCCTCAATGTACAGCCCAGACATCTATCAGACAATGTCTGGTTCTGATTGGGTGGTCAGAGCTCCCACTGCTTTTCTCAAGGAGTGTGTTATTACAGAAACACCGACTTTGGTTGAGCTCAGTGTCTCAGAGATCTCTATATAATGGTTTTGTGCATAGAAAATACACATCTTGATGTGGCTACTGCAGCGGGAGGCCATTATCCTGTTGTAGCGCTTCAACATTGTCTTTCATACCCTGGCAATCCCCTGAGTGACAAACGTTTGCTGAGTTTAAAAGAGACTCGCTTAGGTCGCATGAAGTATCAAGAGAAGAAGGGAAACTGCAGCGAATGTCTTTCTCAATCCACAGCACATTCGTTCTTAGATTTGAATGGTCTCTGGGAGAGTCCTTTTTATAAAAGCAAGTCACTCTTTCAGTACCAATTTATGCAGCAGGGCTGGAATTCAAAACCAGACTTTCACATAGACACCAGGGCTTTTTCAGCTGTTTCTGACCACAACCTCTTATTTCCAGTAGCGTAATGGCAAATTCAGACATGTAATGTTCCCTCACAGAGAGTCACAATTATGACCCTTCACAGCCAAACTCCCTTCTAAGATTATAAAACCATCTAGGGTTATACAATAATATTTTAATTCCGCAATAGTTATAATTAAAGATGCATTGCAATGACCAGTGCAGATTTCCATAGATCTACTCTTTTTGTGTGCATATGCATGGGCAAATGATTTTGAGTGCTCCAGTGTTTTTCCCCACAGTGACTTAAGTTGAAGTTATTCTTAGTGGGTATATATATATATATCCAATTTCATGCTTATGCGAGTAGGGGCTGTAGGCCACTAATGATAGGGACCCAGCTTTGACCCTGCTATAGAAATAGTAATTTGTCTTCAGCCCCCCCATAAACACAAATTAAATCTCTATTTAATAATTATTATAATAATTGTATTATTTATACACTGGCCATCTGGCTGGGTTTCCCCAGCCACTCTGGGCAGCTTACAGCATATATAGGTAAAGGTAAAGGGAACCCTGACCATTAGGTCCAGTCGTGGACGACTCTAGGGTTGCAGTGTTCATCTCACTTTACTGGCTGAGGGAGCCGGCGTACAGCTTCCAGGTCATGTGACCAGCATGACTAAGCCACTTCTGACGAACCAGAGCAGTGCACAGAAATGCCGTTTACCTTCCCGCCAGAGCGGTACCTATTTATCTACTTGAACTTTGACGTGCTTTCAAACTGCTAGGTGGGCAGGAGCAGGGACCGAGCAACGGGAGCTCACCCAGTCGTGGGGATTTGAACTGCCAACCTTCTGATCGGCAAGCCCTTGGCTCTATGGTTTAACCCACAGTGCCACCCGCGTCCCTCATACAGCATATATAAACACATAATAAAATATCAATCATTAAAACTTCTCGGTACAGGGTGGCCTTCAGATGTCTTCAAAAAGTTGTGTAGTTTTTTCTGTCTCCTTGACATCTGAAGGGAGGGTGTTCCACAGGGTGGGTGCCACTACAGAGAAGGCCCTCTGCCTGGTTCCCTGTAACTTTCCTTCTTGCAGTGAGGGAACCAGCAGAAGCCTTTAAAGCAGGGGACAGCAAGGCTTACCTTGCCTGGGCCGGTTCACTGCCACGGAACCCCTCTGTGGGCCGGATCGCAGGGGCACATGACCACACAGCCCTGCAATTTCGGGTGTGTGCATCTGCGCAGATGTGATTTCCAGCACCACGGAAGCAAGTCCCCGCACCGCACTGCGCCGGTTTAGCACAGTGCACGGGGACTCGCCAAGCGGGCGGCTCGGTTCAGGAGCAGCTTGTGGGCCAGGAAAATGACCCCCGTGGGCCGCTTGTGGCCCATGGGACTTAGGTTGCCGATCACTGCTTTAAAGGCACTTCAGTTGTTTGTCCACTACTTTTGGCTTCATTTTCATCCTGCCAAAATACAGATTTCCCCCAAATGAAAATGCACCTTGTTTATTATTTGAAACTGAAGACTGGGCCAGAAAATTCTTGATTGCAAGCGTCATTCAGTTATTAGCTACTACCCTCTTCCCCCAGTAATTCTACAATGACTGGGGTGCAATTGCTTCTGATGATTTCTCCAACAGCGAAAAAAAAAGAAATTAAGTGTATTGTAGTCTTTAGCGGATCAGCCCCTTTCTGAGTTGATTCCATACCTTAATAGATACTTACCTTGTATTATAAATTACCCTGGAGTTAAGCAAACGGATTCACTCCATGTTAAAACATGGTGAAGCTTTCTGCCTGCTGTTTCTCGTGCACCTGGAAAAGCCAGCGAGGCACTTCAGATTTGATTGGCATTATCCAGCTCTAAAAGAGCAGCAGATTGCCTTCCCTTTAGGTATGGCTTGTTTTAGCCATGATTCTTCTCCTATTTAAGCACATATTCGGTGATAAAATACGGTGATTAAAATACCAATTTTTAAAAGAATTTTCATTCGGATATTTCTTTAGGCGTCTTAATGCAGAAACAGGATGGAACAAACATAGCTACTCCGGATCTAGGTGTACAAAAAAACAGGCCTCCAATGGCTGGTGTTACCAGGGGGGGAAGTAGGATATTTAACCCTTTGGTGGCAATTCTGAATGTACTGTCTCTATTGTTGAATGGCTGTCATTCACACTTGTGGTGAAATTATGCATTTGAGGACATTTGTCCCCCCCCCTCGCTCACCACCACCCACACACTTATGCTCAGTACTTTAACTGAAACAGCTAAATTGTGCCCCTCCCACAAGTGTGCCACAAGGATAGCAGCACATTACACAGAACCCCCAGTAGACAAACATGAGGCAAAGGGGAGGAGAATGCAATTATGATCCGAAAGAGAAAGACAGAATTTGATTAGCCTGAGTTATAAATAGCAATTTAAAACCACAGGGTAAGATCAATTCCGTTAAGTGGCAATTTCTCTGTATTATGTTTATTTTCCCTCTATTCATCATCAAATGTCTTCCAGTTTTAGTACTTTTAAAGAAAAAGGAGGGGCCATTGTTCTTTGATTTGTAAAGAGCTCATTACTTTCGGCTACAAACAGTGTGGTTTTCTAAAAGGAAGGCTAAATTATGAGCATGGGGAAATTCCTTGCTATAACCTGTGCAAGTAACAACAGTCCTATAAATTAATCTAGCCAAGACTATAAGCAGGGGTCACCAACATGGCATGCAACTGTGCCTCCTATAAAAAATTTCTATAAAGAGCACCTCACATGGTTTGTGGTATATGAATGTACACCAGGGGGCAGGAATGGTCAGTGCAGCTCCTCTCCACAGTCACACTGGTTGAATATACAGTGGTACTTTGGTTCTCAAACTTAATCTGTTCCGGAAGTCTGTTCCAAAACCAAAGCGTTCCAAAACCAAGGCACGCTTTCCCATAGAAAGTAATGCAAAATGGATTAATCCGTTCCAGACCTTTAAAAACAACCCCTAAAACAGCAGTTTAACACGAGTTTTACTATCTAATGAGACCATTTATCCATAAAATGAAAGCAATAGTCAATGTGCTGTACTATAAAATAAATAAGACAGTATTGTAGATGATGAAACTAAAAAATAAATTTTGTTCTTACCTGCAATGATGATAGTCATTGTTTGGATGGGAGGCTTTTATCCATTTCCACAGCCACACAATCAGTCAATCAGTAGCTGAACTGGGTTCCATACTGTCACAAAAACAAATTACCGGAAAATCCCCAAAAACAAAAACGCAAAATAAATAGCAAAAACGAAAGCACCAAACTTAATCCATTCCAGAAGTCCATTTGACTTCTGAAATATTCAAAAACCAAGGCGCAGCTTCTGATTGGTGCAGGCGCCCCGGAAACAATTGCCAGCAATCGCATCGGACGCTTGGCTTCCGAAAAATGTTTGAAAACCAGAACACTTACTTCCGGGTTTTCAGCATTTGGGAACCAAGGCGTTTGAGAACCAAGGTACCACTGTATGTAAATCTGAAGAGAGCTAGATAGAATCATAACAGGCGACACTGTTATTTCCATAGAACTGAAATGATAAGTCTCTTACACTTCTATTATAATGCAAGGAAAGCTGTGTTGGATCAGGTCCAAAACCCATATAGTTCAGCATCTTGTTCTCCCAATGGGGAAGAACTGCAGGCAGGACCTCATATCCTCCATCATTTCTCCGATGAAAACAGGGACGTCCTAAGGAAAAGCAGGACATTTTGTGATCAAATCAGAAACTGGAGCAGCTTCTGTAAATCCAGCACTGTCCCTGGGGGGTCTGGGGCCTAAGTGCAGCAGCACTATCTCTACTTAGTTTCCAAAAACTGGTATTCAGAGACTTGCTGCTTGCAACAATGGAGGGTGATCATAGCTATAGAAATAGAAACTGGGGGGGGGGGACACAGAAATAGAGCATTTTTATTATTATTTAATGAGGCTTTTGACACACTCCCCACTTCTCAGAGTTTCTTGTTTGGCTGTGTATCCACCATTTTAATTTGTAATGGCTTTAATTAGTCATTATCGATGTTGTTAATTACCTTGCAGCTCCTTAATGGACAGAAAGGTGGGCTACAGATATTCTAAATAAATAAAGAGGCGCAGGGTTGACAATGTGAGAATAATGACTTGCCCGAGGCTGCTTATGCAAGAGATGAGATTTGAACCGCTAAAGTACACCCCTACTTTTGGGGGGAATTGTGTAGAGTCAGCCTTTCAGATCAAGCGACAGCTTGGAAGAGGGGTCAGAACTACCACCCACCACAACTTGTGTATCTATTGCTAAGGTAAAAGGTAAAGGACCCCTGGATGATTAAGTCCAGTCAAAGGTGACTATGGGGTTGCGGTTCTCATCTCACTTTCAGGCTGAGGGAGCCACCATTTGTCTGCAGACAGCTTTCCGGGTCATGTAGCCAGCAGGACTAAACTGCTTCTGGTGCAACGGGACACCGTGATGGAAACCAGAGTGCACGGAAATGCAGTTTACCTTCCCGCTGCAGAGGTACTTATTTATCTACTTGCACTGGTGTGCTTTCGGACTGCTAGGTTAACGCTGAGATCTAAACCACTGAGCTTCTTGGGCTTGCCAATCAGAAGGTCGGCAGCATGAATGCGTGAGACGGGGTGAGCTCCCATTGTTCTGTCCCAGCTCCTGCCAACCTAGCAGTTTGATCTCCCAACAACCCTCACATATATCAAACATATATCCACAGCTCCTCTGTGCCCGCCAGATTTTGTTGAACTACAATTCCCATTAGCCGTAGCCAAAATGCTTAATAATGGGGGATGAAGGGAGTTGCAGTTCAACAGCATCTGGAGAGCACCATGTTGGCTAACCCTGCTCTAATAGACAAGGGGGCGGGGAGAGAGAGAATTCATGAGAATAGGGCTTTCTTCTTGTTTTTCATAACCAAAGCATATTCCTGGGTGAAATAGGGCTATTGATTACAATCAGTAAATCTTCTCATTACAAATTGAATTGATCCTTTCCCTTTATAGATCCAGCTGTGCAAACGTGCAGCCTAATCTTTTTGCAAGTTTCAAAAGAGAGCAACAGAACCACACCAAATGTCAAACGCCCTCCCAGAATGCACATTCATTTTAAAAGCACACTGTTTTAATGACCCTGTCAGTTGTTCCATTGTGAGATACAGCAACAGTTGATTCGGGAAGTATTATTCTTGTGCATCCAAGAAGAAGAAGAAGAAGAAGAAGAAGAAGAAGAAGAAGAAGAAGAAGAAGAAGAAGAAGAAGAGGAGTTTGATTTTATATCTTGCTTTATCACTACCTGAAGGAGTCTCAAAGCAGCTAACATTCTCCTTTCCCTTCCTCCCCCACAACAAACACTCTGTGAGGTGAGTGAGGCTGAGAGACTTCAGAGAAGTGTGACTAGCCCAAGGTCACCCAGCAGCTGCATGTGGAGGAGCAGGGAATTGAACCCGGTTCACCAGATTACGAGTCTACCTCTCTTAACCACTACACCACACTGGCTCTTAAGCAGTTCAGCACAGCTTTAACCAGAAGAAAACTGCTGTACAAAAAGAGGAATTGAAGAAAACTTTTTTAGATGAAGATGTAGAATTTAAACTGTGTGATCATGATATCACCCCAGTAAAAAAGTACAGAGTATAGGCATTCTACAAGATTTTACAACTGTTACCTGAGCATTGGAACCAGTAATTGAAACGAAATGGCTTACTTTTAGAATTTGGAAGTGCCAGCATAGAGTGAGGTTCTGCTGTGCTTTGCTGAAAGCCTGTTTGATCATTGTGAAGAGTTGTGGCACACAAGGTGGCCATCGCATGACTGCTGGTGCAAATGTCAAAGGAAGGATAGTTAAGCACTGTTTTCTGTTTGCATAGTGTTGTGATATGCCCCCACCCGAAAAGCTTAACAAAGCCAGAGCAATGGGGAACATAGGAAGAGTATTGCGTGAGAGATGCTTGCACTATAGACTAGATAACCTTTCTTTTTTCCATGGGAAGGGAGAACAAAGAGTACTTCAGCTTGATCAAATGACCTGTAGATTACTAAAATAAATCTCATCAGGAGGCTCCTAACGACACTAAGCAAGGGGAGGGCAAGAGAATTGTTCAAAAATCATTAAACAGTTCCCTTCACCATAAACATGCAAAAAGCACAAATCAACAGTATTAAAAATAAACAAAAAATCAGTACACAGTCCCCCAAAGCATAATCTCTACTTCCACACCATGCGGTTGCCATGCGGGTTTTTTTGTTTGTTTGTTTTACAAAGTTCTCAGTTCAAGCTAGTCAGCAGTTACCATGGGGCTCAAATCACAGGTTCAATGTTTCTGGAGCCCTTTGATTTCTCTTTGGCCTCTCCTCTGTTTGCGGATCAGAGGTTCCAAACTCACACCCCAGTCCCAAAACAGTCTCTGTAGTTGCACACCTGTGGCTTCAAAACACAAGTCCATAGAATCATAGAATCATAGAATCATAGAGTTGGAAGAGACCACAAGGGCCATTGAATCCAACCCCCTGCCAAGCAGGAAACACCATCAGAAAACTCCTGACATATGGTTGTCAAGCCTCTGCTTAAAGACCTCCAAAGAAGGAGGCTCCACCACACTCCTTGGCAGCAAATTCCACTGTCGAACAGCTCTTACTGTCAGGAAGTTCTTCCTAATGTTTAGGTGGAATCTTCTTTCTTGTAGTTTGGATCCATTGCTCCGTGTCCGCTTCTCTGTAGCAGCAGAAAACAACCTTTCTCCCTCCTCTATGTGACATCCTTTTATATATTTGAACATGGCTATCATATCACCCCTTAACCTCCTCTTCTCCAGGCTAAACATGCCCAGCTCCCTTAGCCGTTCCTCATAAGGCATCGCCTCCAGGCCTTTGACCATTTTGGTTGCCCTCCTCTGGACATGTTCCAGTTTGTCAGTGTCCCTCTTGAACTGTGGTGCCCAGAAATGGACACAGTACTCCAGGTGAGGTCTGACCAGAGCAGAATACAGTGGCACTATTACTTCCCTTGATCTAGATGCTATACTCCTATTGATGCAGCCCAGAATTTCATTGGCTTTTTTAGCTGCCGCGTCACACTGTTGGCTCATGTCAAGTTTGTGGTCAACCAAGACTCCTAGATCCTTTTCACATGTACTGCTCTCAAGCCAGGTGTCACCCATCTTGTATTTGTGCCTCTCATTTTTTTTGCCCAAGTGCAATACTTTACATTTCTCCCTGTTAAAATTCATCTTGTTTGTTTTGGCCCAGTTCTCTAATCTGTCAAGGTCGTTTTGAAGTGTGATCCTGTCCTCTGGGGTGTTAGCCACCCCTCCCAGTTTGGTGTCATCTGCAAATTTGATCAGGATGCCCTTGAGTCCATCATCCAAGTCGTTGATAAAGATGTTGAATAAGACCGGGTCCAAGACAGAACCCTGTGGCACTCCACTAGTCACTCTTCTCCAGGATGAAGAGGAACCATTGATGAGCACCCTTTGGGTTCGGTCAGTCAGCCAGTTACAAATCCACTGAGTGGTAGCATAGTCAAGACCGCATTTTACCAGCTTCTTTATAAGAATATCATGGGGCACCTTGTCAAATGCCTTGCTGAAATCAAGGTAGGCTACATCCACTGCATTCCCTTCATCTACCAGGCTTGTAATTCTGTCAAAAAACGAGATCAGGTTAGTCTGACATGACTTATTTTTCAGAAATCCATGCTGACTATTGGTGATCACAGCATTCCTTTCTAGGTGTTCACAGACTGTTTGCTTAATGATCTGCTCCAGAATCTTCCCTGGTATTGATGTCAGACTGACTGGGCGGTAATTATTTGGGTCCTCTCTTTTCCCCTTTTTGAAAATAGGGACAACATTTGCCCTCCTCCAGTCTGCCGGGACTTTGCCTGTTCTCCAGGAATTCTCAAAGATGACTGCCAGTGGTTCTGAAATCACATCTGCCAGTTCTTTTAATACTCTTGGATGCAGTTCATCTGGCCCTGGAGACTTGAATACATCTAGACTAGCCAAGTATTGTTGTACTATCTCCTTAGTTATTCTGGGCTGTGTTTCCTCTGCTGAATCATTTGCTCCAAATTCTTCAGGTCGGGCATTGTTTTCTTTATCGGAGAAGACTGAGGCAAAGAAGGCATTGAGGAGTTCAGCCCTTTCTGTGTCCCCTGTTTGCATTTCACCATCTTCTCCTCTGAGTGACCCCACTGTTTCTTTGTTCTTCCTTTTGCTACGAACATACCCATAAAAGCCTTTTTTGTTGCTTTTAACCTCTCTAGCAAGCCTGAGTTCATTCTGTGCTTTAGCTTTTCTGACTTTGTGTCTACACGTGCTGGCTATTTGTTTGAATTCCTCTTTGGTGGTTTCCCCCCTTTTCCATTCTTTGTACACATCCTTTTTTAATCTTAACTCAGTTAAAAGTTCTTTAGATAGCCACCCTGGCTTCTTTAGGCACCTTCCATGTTTCCGTCTCATTGGTATTGCCTGAAGTTGTGCTTTTACTATCTCCCTCTTAACAAACTCCCAGCCATCATGAACTCCCTTTCCTTTTAGTATTACTGTCCATGGGATCTCACCCAGCACTTCCCTAAGTTTTATGAAGTCGGCTTTCTTAAAGTCAAGAAATTGAGTCCTAGTATGCTTGGCTGCTCCTTTCCGCTGTATAGTAAACTTCAGAAGAGCATGATCACTCGCGCCTAATGATCCTTCCACTTCTACCCCACTAACCAGGTCATCAACATTGGTTAGGACCAGATCTAAAATGGCTGTTCCTCTTGTTGCTTCTCCCACTTTCTGGACAATGAAGTTGTCTGCAAGGCCAGTGAGGAATCTATTTGACCTTATGCTCTTGGCTGAGTTTGACATCCAACAAATATCCAGGTAATTGAAGTCCCCCATTACTACTATCTCCCTTCCTTTTGCATGCTTGGCCATCTGTTCCAGGAAGGCATCATCTATGTCCTCCGTTTGGTTTGGGGATCTATAGTAAACTCCCACAATGAGGTCACTGTTATTCTTGTCTCCCTTAATTTTGACCCAAATGCTCTCACTTTGGCTTTGAGGTTCTAAATCTTGGATCTCTTCACAGGTATACACATCCCTGACATATAACGCCACTCCTCCTCCTTTCTTGTCTGGTCTGTTTCTCTGAAATAGATTGTATCCCTCCATTATTACATTCCAATCGTGGGACTTATCCCACCAGGTTTCAGTGATGCCTATTATGTCATATTTAGTTTGCTGTACCAAGAGCTCAAGCTCATCTTGTTTATTTCCCATGCTTTGCGCATTAGTGTACAGACATTGAAGTCCATTAATCATTCCCCCGTGTCTCTTATTTAAGGATTTTTTCCTCCCACCACTAGGTCTGCGTGCTGTTTGCTCCATTCGGTCTATGACATTTGGATGATCATCTTCATCAATTGATAGACTCCTACCTTCAGGAGCACTGTCTCCCTCCCCTACATTAGTCAGTTTAAAGCCCTCCTGATGAGGTTTCTGAGATTTTTTGCAAAAACATTCCTCCCAACCGTTGTGAGGTGCAGCCCATCGCTTGCCAGAAGTCCATCTTCAAGAAACTGCAGTCCGTGATCTAAGAATCCAAACCGTTCCTGTTTACACCATTTGCGAAGCCAGTTGTTCACTTCCACTATTTTCCCCTCTCTCCCTGGGCCATGTCGTTCAACTGGGAGGACAGATGAGATGACAATTTGTGCATTTAATTGCTTCAATTTCCTGCCCAGAGCCTCGTAATCTCTTATGATCTTCTGGAGGCTATTGCTTGCAGTGTCATTGGTTCCTACATGAACCAAGAGGAAGGGGTATTTGTCAGTGGGTTTTATGATTCCTTGCAGTCGTTCAGTTACATCTTGAATCTTAGCCCCGGGGAGACAGCACACTTCCCGAGACATCTTGTCAGGCCCACAGATCACTGCTTCTGTTCCCCTCAGTAGGGAATCCCCTATCACCACTACACGCCTCCTCTTAGGTCTGGTCGGGGTTCTTCCGTGAGCTGTCCGTTCCAAGGTCGCCTGCACATTCCCTGAGGACTGACTTTGCTGCTCGTCTTCATATACCTGATCGACTGTAATGAGGGAGAGATCCTCAAATGGAGTCTGCTCTTCATCTTCCATGCTAGGGGAGAGGACCTCAAAGCGATTGTGTATCATCCATTAGATTTTATCCCTTGCAGGGGATCAGAAGAGATTCAGGCATCATACAGCCTAACCCCCAAACTCATAACAAGAGTTTATCCCAGAATATGCAATTTTAAAAATGCATTTTGGTACACTTTCTGAACTTAAAAACATATCGCAAAATTCAGAAAGGTACAAGATCTGACAGATAATTGTGTTCTGAGATACAAATTAGGTCAATTCACTTGAAAATGCAGGTGGAATGAAATTCTTCTCCACCCCTACTTGAGTTCCTCCTCTCTTGAGAGAGTGGGAGATAAAAAGGCATGCCTTCATTCTGAAAACACTGTCAAAGCTTTTTGAAAAATACAAAATAGCTTAAGGTGCTCCTCTCTTACCATCATTCAGTTTTTTATCAGTACTCCACACCTGACCTCACCTTCTTGTTTTCTGTGGTGCAGAAAACAATGCTATTACATTGTTTTCTTTCCATTCCACATGTAGATTCGTATCATAGTAAGTCGTACTCAGAGTGGATCGACTGAAATCAAAGCATTTTCAAGGGTCCATTGCCCTGCAATGCTGGGATCTCAACTAAAGCATCCATGACAGATGACCATCCAACCTCTGCTTGAAAACTTCCAAGGAAAGAGAGCCCACAAGTTCCCGAGGGAGTCTATTCCACTGTCAAACAGCTCTTACCATCAGAAAGTTCTTCCTGATGTTTAGTTGGAATCTCCTTGCTTGTAACTTGAAGTCATTGGTTCGAGTTCTTCTAAAGGGTGAGGATTGCCTTACAGGCTTTTCAGCGGTAAAATACAGTCATACCTCATGTTACGTTTGCTTCAGGTTGAGCGTTTTCAGGTTGTGTCCTGCAGCGACCCGGAAGTACCGGAAAGGGTTACTTCTGGGTTTTGTCGCTCGCGCATGCACAGACGCGCAAAATGACGTCACATACATGTGCAGAAGCGGCGATTCGCGACCCGCACACACGCAGACACGCAGATGCGGGTTACGTTCTGCTCATGTTGCGAAAGGGCCTCCGGAACAGATCCCGTTCGCAACCAGAGGTACCACTGTATAGGGAAACTGTTCATCAGGGTGTGTGTGTGTGTGTGTGTGTGTGTGTATTCATTTTAGACCTGGTAACAAGGGTGCAAAGCCCTACAACATCCTGCTGCTACTCCTGGGTGCCAAGGTTGCATACCTTCAAAAATGAAAAGGTGAGGGAGGGAGAAAAAAGGAAGGGAAGTGAGGTGGGAAAGGCAAGAAAGAGGCAGCTGGCAACAGAGACAGAAAGAGCAGGATGGGGGAGAAGGAGGAAGGAGGGGGAGAAGCAGATGAGAAGTGCATGCAAGACAGACGAGTGGTTCTCTTGTGAGCCAGAAACAGGTGAGGCACATGAAGACAAGGAAGCAATGGATGACATCAAGAGTGTTCATTGGAGATGGGAGGAAGGAACATGAAAGAGACAGGGATGAAGGAAGATTTTCCTATAATCCACTATTTGAAAAATAATGCTTTCCTAGAGGGATCTTGTCTGGATCCAGAAACACACATCCTTCTGATCTTACACTATTCTCAAAGCTTCAAACTAGAGGATGAAAAAATATTTGTAAATCTGAGAGTATGGCGTGGTATGCAAAATTCAGCATGATCTGTACTGATAACCCAACGAGCTCTGAGAGATTATTATGTATTCAGTGAAATCATATTATTAATGGTTGGCATGGAAACCCACAAGGAAATCCAAAGGACTAGCTTGTAAAGCCTGCTCTCTGCCTGGGGTCACACTCTGATTATTACATTGAAACCAGTCCAATTGGAAACACAGTTCCTTGGCAGCTGGTATCACAGAAGCAGATTCACTTCTTGAAGTCTGCACTCTCTTCAGTGCTTGACTGAGAAGCCAAGACAATGCATATTAGCAAGTGATGTAAATTAATGCAATATTGGTATAGGCAAATTTTGCACTGAGTGACCGTATCGTCATATGGTAGGCAGGCCTACAAACAACAAAAAACCTTGATCACTATTTGGTGAGGGCTATTGCCCTTATTCCTTGTTTCTAAGCATCCCAGAAGTATCTGGTTCACCACTGTTACAAAACAGAATGCTAGACTAGCTGAACATTTGGTCCTATCAAGAACAGGCATGCTATATGTCCCTGTAGAGGTCTGGATTCTGCAAGCCTTGAGGTCTCAAATTTTGTGCATGGTAGTAAAAGCAAAATGGCACTGCAAGAAAATTCAGGGGGAAGTCACTTGTATGATGACAATGGCAAGTGATTTTGTCAACAGCCCCCCCCCCCAAAGTATTTATTGGAGAGTTGTATACTAATTAATCCACTATTTCCTTGAGAACAAGTCCCATTGAATCCAGTGGGGGTAAACAGTGGGTAAACACATATAGGATTGCACTATAAGGAAGGAATGAGCTTGGTCTTTGAAGCAATTCCATATTCCTATGTTTTTGTTAACAAAATTAGGGCTGTTGCTTATGTTCTGTGAGTGGTGCATGGATAGGGCACACAGAGATGGTCAGATCAATGCAGTAAGGACTCCGTTCCAACCCAGGCATGTGTGCAATGGGAAGACTATGAAAAGTATTTCCTTCCCATTCCATACTATTACTGCCGTGGGACAACTACTTCATACTGCCCTCCCATCTGGTCTGCTTGGGCTGTGCATCTGATCCAGCTTGAATCCCAGATGTCAGACTGAATCAGGCTGATTCAGCAGCCCCAGATCACCCTGGGTTTGACTATGGTACCTTATCCCCTGCGTGTCTTGGCTGAAAGAGTGGCAGTGGGTTCACCTATAGCACTTACAAGGAAGGAAGAGCCAGCGTGGTGTAGTGGTTAAGAGCGGTGGACTCGTAATCTGGTGAACCGGATTTGCTTCCCCGCTCCTTCACTTGCAGCTGCTGGGTGGCCTTGGGCTAGTCACATTTTTCTGAAGTCTCTCAGCCTCACTCACCTCACAGAGTGTTTGTTGTGGGGGAGGAAGGGAAAAGAGATTGTTAGCCGCTTTGAGACTACTTAAGGGGAGTGAAAGGCAGGATATCAAGTCCAAACTCTTCTTCTTCTTCATTAAAGAAAATTAACAACACAGACTCCGTGGCATGGAAAGACCCAATACATTCCTCTTAGAAGGCAAATAGTTTGCAGGGATGGCTCTGATCTAGGAGTACAGGACAGAGTTCACAAGTACAAGATCAGGAACAAGAATTCTAAAACCGCATGGGAGCTGTGAAGTTGTTCCAACAAGGTGATAGCAGGACAGACAAATATGGAGGATTTGGAGAGCAGAACAGTAAGAACAGGACAATATTGGACTGGCTAGACCAGCGGTTGTCAACCTGGTCCCTGCCTCCCACTAGTGGCAGTTTCAGGATTCTAGGTGGGCGGTAGGGGGGTTCTGAGGCACAAGCTGAACCCTCCTTCCATCGAGCCGAGCACTGGTGTGCGGTAAGGAAATTTTACCATCAAGAAAGATGCATTAGTAGGTGGTAGGTATGAAAAGGTTGACTACTCCTGGTCTAGACCAGCAGTCTGGCCTGGTATATGCTACTTAGGGCAAGAGATTGCAAGGTTATTCAGTGAGCTTCAGGACTGAGTAAGCATTTGAAGCAGGTTATGTTAGCATAAGGGACTCGGGTGGCACTGTGGGTTAAACCACAGAGCCTAGGACTTGCTGATCAAAAGGTCAGCAGTTCGAATCCCCGTGACGGGGTGATCTCCCGTTGCTCGGTCCCTGCGACTGCCAACCTAGCAGTTCAAAAGCACATCAAATGCAAGTAGATAAATAGGTACCGCTCTGGCGGGAAGGTAAACGGCGTTTCTGTGCGCTGCTCTGGTTCGCCAGAAGCAGCTTAGACATTCTAGCCACATGACCCGGAAGCTGTACGCCGGCTCCCTCGGCCAATAGAGCGAGATGAGCGCCGCAACCCCAGAGTCGGTCACGACTGGACCTAATGGTCAGGGGTCCCTTTACCTTTACCTTTTATGTTAGCTTAACCACTACAGCATATTGGCTCTCTGTTCTGGCAGCAGTGCTTGGTAAGCTGTGGTCCATTCTATATGACACTTTCCTTTTCTACAGATGCCAGGGGTGGGGAAGGAGATACAAAATGTCCACTGTTAAGTTTCAATGTTAAGTCAAGAAAACTTGCACTTTAAGTGAAACAAAGCTAATATCAGAACATTAAATAGTTCAGTTCTGCAGACTTGCTGTTGTCGTCCCCCCCCCCTTTTTTTTTTTAATCAGGGAAATAAATGGCTGGCCATTTGCATTTACACAATTGAAATAAGCCAAGGATTTTCAGGATGCACACTTAATTGAGAAAATAATAGCTTTTCTAATGATAAGAGAGGCAGAAATATTGAAAGAATAAGAATTGACAAGAAAGATTAAGGGGAAAGAATGTATGTTGGGAGATATCCCAGTGGATAAAGCATGCAGAAAATACTAGGCACACAAAAAACTGATTTTAAAACTTTCAAAGCCTAAAACTAAAACGATTGTTACAGAGACTAGGGGAGAAAATACTACTATCAAAGAGATAAGGATAGATACTTAACACTCTGGAAACACACAATTTAATAGCTGAGGGGGAAAAAAAGTTTAAAAATGAACTTTAATTATATGGAAAGTGAACAATAAAAAAATTAATAAGCTATTTCTTGAATACTACTGGGATATATTATGAATCAGATTAGAAGAGAATGAACAATGGATTGATTCATTTCTCTAAAAGTAGCAAAAATTGACATAATTTGCAGAAACGGATGGTGAAATCAGGAGGGTTCCCCTAACTAGAGAGTTTACGCATTTGTTGCAAAGAGGCGTGGGACAAAACCTTGAAGTCTGTGGAATGTTTTTACTGATTATATAAGATATCAAATAAATGTTGAGCAAAGTATACTCCCTCAAAGTTCCTGCCTCAAAGGTTGATCAGTGCCAAGATCCTGAAATACACTGTGATGTACTCACAACCCTTCTGCCAGGTTAGGAGGGGCTTGGACTGAGTGGGTGCATCCCTCTGTTTACTTCCACCAGTTCCCACCAATGGAGTGACACTTGCATTACTCCACCAGCACAGATCTCCCCCTTCCACCTGTCTTCACTTTTGGGTGGGCAGCAGGGCCGTCTTTAGCTGAGGGTGCAAGGGGTGCGGGGCACCCAGGTGCCGAATTCTGGGGGGTGCCTGGCGCCTGCCGCTGAAGCCGCCTAAGCTCTTAACTATCTACCTGTTATGAAATAATATTTGATCAAGCTAGAAAAACAAAGTACATATATACCTAGGTATTACTGAAATGTATACCTACTGTTTCACTAAAGGACTTTCGACTTTGTGCACTCATTTATCAAAGACGCGCTGTCATTCACAAAGGCAGCACTTGTCAGACTCAACGGCGCCATGCAGGTGAAATTAACTCTTACATCAAAATATCATGTTATGTATTTTATTGAGCTGCTATGCGGCAGCAGGGTCAGCGGCACCTTTGACACGACAGATGTTTCTCCTAAGTAGGTCCCTACACAATACTTATAATTTTAAGTGTGGCGGTGTTGTATACTTAAGTATAGGTGTATTGTAAATAAACGAGCAAATAAAAAAGTTTGTTTCTTTTTTCCTCCCTTCTTTTGTAAACAAGAGATAAGGCGTGAGCATGGTGTCTGACATTAGCATAATAAAAGTTAATTCGGGAGTTAAGCTAAATTTGGGGGCGCTGGGCGGAACTTTGCACCCCAGCGGCGTATATGCTAAAGACAGCCCTGGTGGACTGGAAGCCCATTGATGGTATCTATCAGGGACTGGTTGGATCAGGAAGAGTAATGAGGGCCACCCACCCAAGAGCCTCCCGGGGGCGATGACTTAGATCCCGGATCCTGGTGGTAGGATACCAGCCACACTTCAGAGAAGGGGTGCTATAAGTTAGGAGGTACTAGAAGCAGGAAGTTTGAGGGATCACAGAGAGGCAGAAGCAGGCAGGTGGCCCAGCACATGGCAGATGCAGGGGCATAGGAAGGTGGGAGGTGGGGGCGGTCTGCCCCTGGTGTCATCCCTGAAGGGGGGTGACAATATCCCCCCTGGGCGGATCGCCGCCGCACCCATCGCTCCCCTGGGCAGATCACCGCTGTGCTGATTGCCCCTCCCCCCGGCAGATTGCTGCCATGCTGATTGGCACCCCCAGGTGGATCTCCCCACCCCAGGGTGCACAGCATGTGTGCCGCTCTGGGTGCCCGAGCAGCTAGCTTCGCTGCTGGCAGCGTGATGAGGTTTCCAGCTTGGATGCAGGTTCCGACAGAGGCAACAAAGGGAGCCAGACCCTGTTGCTCTCCTGCAGCTCCAACATGACAGCCTCTCTGCTCAGTGGTGTAGCGTGGGGGGTGCAGGGGGGGCCGGCCGCACCGGGTGCAACATCTGGGGGTTAGGGTTAGGGGGCGCAAATCCACGGGTTAGGGGGCGCAAATCCACGGGTTAGGGGGCGCAAATTACTTGCCTTGCCCCGGGTGCTGACAACCCATGCTACGCCACTGTCTCTGCTGAAGGCTCTCTGGCCCCACCGACTGCCAGAACATGAAGGATGTTACATATTGCTGAGTAATGGGCCAGACAGGCACAGAGAGAGGCTCCAACAGGCTACATCACTGTGGGTTGTTGGGAGGTATAAGGGAGGTAGCAGGAAGGCTGGTGTGGTGTGATTCATCAGCATAAGGGAATCTGATCCCCCTCCCTCACAGCAGGCAGGCAGTAGTGGAAAAACCAAGATGCTCTTACCAAGGTATTTATTCAATATTCAGAGAGAGAGAGAGAGAGAGAGAGAGAGAGAGAGAGAGAGACGTAGGATGGCAGCTCTTGGATAAAGGTGTTGCTCTGAGTAAAGTCCCACCCGCTCCATCTCTCCTATTATATGTCATCCCTGCGTTAGCTGATCTGTGCTTTCTGCCTCTGAGCTTTCTGTTCTACTATTCTCAATGCCCGCCTGGTTCTGGGAGAAGGGAGTCAGACATGCTTTCTAAAGACACTGAGTCTGTCAGCTGTCTCTCCCCTGGTGCTGCTTCTTCTTCCTGCTCCTCTCCCAACATTTCCCTGCTTCTCTGAACTCTGCAGCCTCTGAACTATGACCTTCTGCAAACCACTGTTTTAATTCTATACTGTCCTCTTTCTATACTGTAATTCTATACTGTTCAGGATGAGGGGCAATCTCCACCATTCCTCCTCAGTCCAGTCCTTGGCAATAAGTGCTGGATTGGCTTCACCAGAGTATTTGCACTAGCCAACCTCAACACTGCCTCGTCTTCCCTCTGTATCTCCTGGTAAGGAACAGCAATTCAATCAACTGGATATCAGGTGAGTGATGCTGGCTGCTACTGGACATTTTCTGGGATTAAATCACTGATTGTGATCGCTGTAGATAATTAATTCAAGGCACATGAACTTATACGTGTGCCACTGCTGAGAGATGAATAGCACCAGACAAAGAGTCTCATAGGGTGTGAGATGGAGGTGAGGTTTGCGCAGTGTAATAATTCATTTACAGGTGCCCCTCTGGAAGTTTTCAGCTTTTGCCTCTGAGCCCCTAACACCTGGCATATTTTCGGTTGATATTTCATAGCAACACTCTTGAAAGTCAGTGGGAAAACATTTCTGTTTCAGATAAACCCACATTTGCCTGTTCTTTCTTTCTTTCTTTCTTTTATAGAAAATCTGTGGATTTTCAAGCATAAAGGTAAAGGTAAAGGGACCCCTGACCATTAGGTTCAGTTGTGACCGACTCTAGGGTTGCGGCACTCATCTCGCTTTATTGGCCGAGGGAGCTGGTGTACAGCTTCCGAGTCATGTGGCCAGCATGACTAAGCCGCTTCTGACGAACCAGAGCAGCGCACGGAAACGCCATTTACCTTCCCGCCGGAGCGGTACCTATTTATCTACTTGCACTGTGACATGCTTTCAAACTGCTAAATTGGCAGGAGCAGGGACCAAGCAACGGGAGCTCACCCTGTCGCGGGGATTCGAACCGCCGACCTTCTGATCGGCAAGTCCTAGGCTCTGTGGTTTAATACAGATATTTCCAAACACCAAAAGCGGGATGAGTTGGCCCTAATACCCAAAGCAAAACACACATAATGCATTCGGGTAAGAAAAATGAATAAGACTTCCGACAGCTAAAATGTCAGGGGAAAAAGAAATATACAAGCTTTAATACCACAATATAGAAAATGCATTCGAATAAAATAAAGGAATGACTGCAGAGGCTTAAACCCTAATAAATAAATGATATATCCACATGGATGCCTGATCAATAAAGTGGTGTGACAGATTATAAATTGTGCTTAAAAGCATACATGTTTCAAACATTTAGGTCTTCTTCAGTGGTCCGTATATTTTTTGTACAATTTTAGATCATTCTATTTGTGCAAGTAGTTCTCCTTGTGCTACAGAACCATCTCCCACTCTCCTCCACCTGCATGCCCCCTACATATATTCTGGTTTCCCCCTTAGCCCTCCAGAGCAGGGTGCGCTTAGAAGATTGGGGAATGAAATCCCCTTGCGTTAGGGGGGAAATGCAGTTGAAATCCACCCAATTAAATGTCTCTGCACCAGTAATAATCTTCCTAGTATTATAGATAGCATTCTCATAATGGTAGTTGTCAGGGAACTGACATCGGAGCGCAGAGCGGAGGTAGGTCTCTCCGATGATGCAGGAGAAGGGACCAGCAGGGGGAGGGAGAATACTTCCATTGGGGAAGGAAATAAGCGTGACACCAGAAAAGAAGGGGAGGAGGGAGGGTCTTCGGAGAGAGGGCTCCAAGACCCTTCCACAGGGTCCAGCGGGGAGAGCCCAGGACCTCCGCTGGCCACGCCCACTCTGCGCAGGAGACTTCCGCGCAGAGAGGCGAGGAGGAGACTTGGCGTCAAACAGCTTTTATGTTGGAAGAAGTTTAGGGAACGCCCACTGACGGATTCTGCCAGTGACTGAGACAGTCGCCTTGTAAGGGCTGTCAAATCAGGGAAAGGTTTAGCTACCCCAACAGCTGGGAGCAGTTTGGAATTTACCCACAAGCAACCCCAATTCCCATTACAGTAGTGTTGAATCACATGCATTTTTAGGGTGTCTTCCAAAGTTATTTTCGAAGTTTTAAATTCTGGCAGGATAAAAAGCCCGTCTGCATTCATTCATTCATTCATTCATTCATTGCACTGTCGTCTTTTGTTTTATACATCAAATGGGCAGCATTGCACTTGCTTCCATCTTCTTTTTCAAAGTTTCCTTCTTTGTGCATGCATGTTTAGGTAGATGCTTGCCTTGTAGAAGAAGATTGTTTATTTGGGCTTGTTGTATCATAATTGAAGCGAGCAAACAGAGAGGCACCTACAGTTCAGGCTTCGGGGAAGCTGATGAAGAGACACATACGAAGGGTCTTTTTCTCTGCTCGCTTTCATTAGGCTCTGGCCCTTCAGTCATTTTACACGTAACTCTCTCAGAGGATCTTCTATCACGCACCCAATTACAGAAACTGAAGGAGGAAGCAGGAGGCTAACCTACAGACTAATTTTGCATTTCTCACTCTCTCTCTGCGTGTGTGTTTTTTAAGAGAGCGGAACATTATTCATGGCTTAAAGGAAAAGATTTGTTTAACATGTAGCCTGCTAACCAGATTCTAAAAGATAATAATGATCACAAACACTGGCAAAACCGCAACAGAAAAAATAACAGCTACCGCAGTCCAGAGTACATCATTAGAATACAGGGTTGCATTCAGGGTAGTGCTAAGAATATTGTGCTTTCAACGCAAGGATTTCTCCAAAGAAACAAAATTCTCCTCCTCTCCTCCCCTGCCCCCAATGCACCTTTAAATATATTCAGGGTTTTCCCCAACCCTCCAGAGCAGCATTGGGAATGACGAGAAAAGTTCTGCTCCAATAGTGCTAATTCTTGACGTAACTACATCACAGAGCACAGGGTGGCCTCCAAGTGCATTCAGACATGGGAAATGTTGTGTTGCTTTCCTGATTATAATTATAGCACTACTCTCCCATTTTTTGAAATGTTTCTTTCATACTGCAGGACCCACACTTTTTAACTTTTATATAAATGATATGGTGCCACATCTAAAACAGGAGCAATCCCCAGCTCCATCAATTAGTAATACAGTGGTAGCTTGGGTTACAGATGCTTCAGGTTACAGACTCCGCTCACCCAGAAATAGTACCTCGGGTTAAGAACTTTGCTTCAGGATGAGAACAGAAATCATGTGGCAGCAGCAGGAGGCCCCATTAGCTAAAGTGGTACCTCAGGTTAAGAACAGTTTCAGGTTAAGAACGGACCTTCGGAACGAATTAAGTTCTTAACCAGAGATACCACTGTAGGAAGATATGCTGTCTGTTGTACGCCGATGATGTGGTGGTCCTATCACTCTCCCGATTAGGTCTTAATAATCTGCTCACAGCTTTCAGCTCGTATTGCAAGCGGGAAGAGCTTGTCGTGAATTACTCCAAGACCAAAATTTTGGTCTTTGGGAAGCGTAGCTCCAGTTTCAAATGGAAAATGGACTAGCAGAATCTCGAGCAGATACGCTTCTTTAGGTATCTGGGAGTTCTTTTCACTGAGACACTATCATGGAAGGGGCATATCGAGGCTGCGAAACTCAAAACGCAGAAAGTTTCTGGGGCATTAATGAAATTCTATTTTACGTTGGGTGGCCAGTTACTAGAACCTGTGTTGAAAATCTTTTCCGGTAAAGTGGTTTCCCAGATGCTCCATGGAGTAGCGATATGGGGCATGGATCCAAATGCTAACAAATGCTACTGCAGGACCTGTTGCATTATGGATCTGTGGTTTATTGACTGATGTACCAGCACATCACACTAAATTTCATTCACACCAGTGGGGGTTGTGCGACGCAACAACAAATGTCATTGGACAACATTGCTGCTCCCTACACTTTTCGCACATGCGTACTTCTGTTCCACCATGACACACACAACCCCATCCATGAAAACAGCAAAAAAGAACAGTATGACAGTATACCACCCCAAATCTCATCACTTTACTCCTATGTTTTTCTGGCAAATCCATTGTAAATGGATTTTTTCCCTCCTGAAATCAAGTCACATTGAAATGAGTGCTACACATGCTATATTCTGTTAACTTTCCAGAAATGGGTTTTACGTCATGTGAGAGCTCAAATATATCACAAAAATTAACAGTTAAGGAAACACTGAGGAAATGGAATAAACTGCTATGTGAATAGAGCATTTGCTTGAGAAATATGTTTCAGTTTTGCAACTCATGCTTTTTTGATAGAGTTTACTATTATATATCCGTACAAATGTCCTCAGTGTGAAAGCACTTCAAGACCTTATCTTCAAAGAGGCTACCCAGTCCATGGGATTTTAATGAAACTTTCACAATCTTTTTTTTTTCTTTTTTCTTTTTTTTTAAAGATGTTGAGAGTCTCAGGTCTCAAAACTCACAATCCAGTCACAAAGGTCCTGGGTGTTTATTTCTGATCATCGTTTCAACAGCAGATGAAAGTTTGATGTTCAACAAAGGAGGAATGAAAGCAGAATGCCATTAGAAAGAGGAACCAAAATTCAACAAGGTTTTCTTAGAGCATTTGAACAATGTTGAAAGTCATGCATTTCTCTCTCCCGCCCCCTTAAAGCTTCTGTGATCTTTAATCCAGGAAGGGCATAGCAAAGGAAATTACCTATTATAGCCAGAAGTGTCACTCTTCACCGCCTCCCACTTTGGGGGTGCAAAAATAACTTTTGGAAGTCGTCGAAAGACAGGAAGCTCAGGCAGAGACTGTTCAAGTCTTTTTGCCAGTAGTCTAACTTACTTATTAGTATTCCTTTTTTTCTCCATTGCCATGAAGGAAAAGCATTGGCATGTTTTCATACAACCAGAAATGGCTATGCCAAATCTGTAGCAGCCATTTCAGCACAATATTGTTTCAAGAGTGATCCTTTGATTAACCACCCCATAGAAAAGCAAAGTGTGTGTGTGTGTGTGGTGTGCGTGCGTGCGTGCATGTGTGGTTGGGTGGGGGACCAGAATCTGACCTCTTCCCGAAGGAGGCGAGACACACCATGCTTAGCCATTATCGTTATAGGAATAGGATTGTTGCTAAGCAACGAGTCTCACATAATCTTCTGCAGCTTTTGTATCTGAGGAAAATTGAGGCAAAAAAAGTTTGGGAAGCTAATGAGGAAGAAATAGCTTCAGTGCAGAACAATCGATAGTGCACCTGACCAGAAAATAAACTATTAATGGGACCATAGAAAACAAAGCTACTTAGACTGACTCAAAGGCAAATTTATTATCACCAGGTGTGTTTAATTGGCTGCACACTAATTCTCCTTTTAGCTTGGAATCCTTTCAGCATGGAGAGAGGGCTACAGCTACCTTGGCCCTGGCTATAATAATTTACGGAGGGTTTCTGCTCAGTGACTTTAAGAGGAGCAGCAAACCAGCTGTTGTTCAGATCACATTTTATTCTGTCCCCCTTAATCATTCAATAGCCAGTCTACAACCTATTATAGTGCTGTGAGAGCTGGAGAATGCGCTTGTGCCTATTTCAGGCAATTCTTGGGTGAAATTTCCTTTAACGGAGTGGCCAATGTTATTTCACTTAACGTGCATGTGTGTGTGTGAAGTCATATCCAACATTAATTGGAGGTGACCCACTGAAATCAATGGATTTAAGTGGAGCCCATTGACAGAGGATGCCCTGTTGGTAATGGCTCAAGTGTGAAAAGAAGGCCTCTGCAGTAGGGATACTGGAGAATTCTGATGAAAACAGAAATGGGAGAAACAATTACTGGTATTTATGATTCATCCTAGGTCAGGAACAGAAGTCAATCCAGTGAATATAACCATTACTGTATTTGCTGTCACTGTTCTTTTCAGTCTGCAAACAATATGTAATGGTCAGGAGTCCAGGTTCCCAGCTTGATAAAGCGCGTTCTCCAATTAAATGAGAGCACATGTTGTGGTGTAGGATGCTGGGCCAGCCCTATGGTTGCCAGGCAAGTTAATGGTTGTTGCCTGGTACTTTGATTGGATCACTGGGTTGCTGGGGCAAATTGTATGTTGCAAATTGGGTGGGTGGGACCATAGTCTTTAAATATTGGGGCACTCTGGTTTCTCTTTCTCTTTGCAGAGTGCATCGGATCAGCCACCCGCCCGCCCTCTTTTCCGGTTGACCTTGCTTTGCCTGTCATGGGGTCGTCTGCCTTGGTGCAGGGGCCTAGTAGGAATTTTGCCATTTGGTGATTGGCTGTGCCATTTGGTTTTTGCCTACTACTTAGCAATTCGTCACAACTTGTAAGGTTGCGGTTAGGCATTGGTTATAAAATGCTGGTGGTGGAGGAGTCAGGATAGGCTGTGCCTGCCCCTCCTATTGCGCTGAAGGGAATTCCGTTAAAGGAATCCTGGGGCTTGCCACGATTTCGTCCAATCCCTGTCATGGGACCAGGGCCGGCAAGCCTTGGAGAGCTGCTGGGGTGAGCGGCGTGGGTCCAACGCTTAGCTCAAATGATCCCCAAGTTTGGCTTGCCCTTCTACTGGCTACCGATCGGACCTCGGGATGTCAGTTCTGTCCCAGGCCGGGGGACAGATAGTCATAACCAATGTCTAAACAACCACTCACTGATTTTGTATTTTAATAAAGTTGTGGCCGAAATAGTGCCGAAAAACCAAAACTAAAATTACGTGTTATGTGTGACATTATTTGAGGGGTGGCCTGGGGACCTACACACACAACACAGTAAGTGTAGGTAATTAAAAAGGAGGATTTATTGCAAGAAAACAAACAGATAACTCCAGATGGCTCTAAAAAAGCCTCCGGCATCATTACTCAAGATGACCCTTCTGAAGACTTCTTCCAGAATAATATCTTCCAGAAGAAATTGAACTTTCGCACCCTACGTCTCTTGTTTTCCTGTCTAGCAACCCTCCCATTCACTGACTGTGTGGACTGATTGGATCAGCTCCAACCTCTTCGTTTTCAGATAGGCTGTTTCTGAGTTCGTTCGCTCCATTTTGTGCTTCCTGCAAGCTTCGGCTGTGTTCTAGCCTGCTCTCAGCTACTGCCTTATCAGTCAGCCCATTAAGGTCAGGAAGAGCTGAAGTCTGCAGCTGCCAGCTCCCCCCAGCCTGACTAATATCAAAGCCTCTCTGTTTCTGGCTGCTTTCTGCCAGTGGCTGAAAACCTTCACTCGGAGCTGGCTCATTCCTGACAGTAATTGATTACACACCCCACCTACATTTGCAATATGTTTCAATCGCGCTTAAATGAATGGGGTGGAATGACGTAATGATAACATAACTTACGTAATTTACATAACTATGCAATTAATTATGCACATCACACCATTTACATAATGTCACTGCTGCAGACAGTGAGATGAATAATATAGTTTTCGGCAGAATATGAGCTGCTGCAGAACAGAAACAGAACTGCATGCAATGAATACAGGGCAGGATGAAAAACAATGTTGTCCCTACCAGACACAGGAATGCACCTGGTACCAACAGTCTAATCCTTCTGCTGTAGCTGAAGATGCACCTGTTCACCTTTGGAAGAGAACTACACATTTTTAGTTGCCCTTCCTGCATATGCAGCTGGACGCTGTTATTTACTTACTTACTTATTTATTTATTTACAAGCATTTATAAACCACTTAATATTTTAAAATTTTTTAGAGATACGCAACATCAAAAACAAACAACACCATTAAAACGAAAAACACAACCTAAGGCCAATAAAACAGCACTATAAAAACATATTGCAAAAAGCACATTCATGCAAATAAAAGCGGAATTTGAGGTATTTTAGCACATAACACTGTTTCCAATCTTATGGGTCTGATACCTATGATATTCTTCAGATTGCAGTGCCACAAGTTGAATTTCCCTAGACAATCAAAGTGATCTTACAGATCTGCACAGGAGCAGGTGGCCTTTCTGATAACCTGGTCCTAACTTGTTCCGGGCTTTAAATGTTAACAACAAAACATCTGACATGGCCCAGTAGCTGCATCATTCTGTACCAGCTGCAGATTTTGGACCAATCCCAAGAGAAGTCCCACACAGGGTACATTGAAATAGTTCAGTTGTGAGGTTGCCAATGCATGATTCACAGTGGCTTGTAGGCTTTTATGTTGCTAATGCTTACAGAGTCATGAGCTTACCTCATCCTGGGGACTTGCCGTGCTCATCTCACGCAAAATATGAGCATGGTGATGTCTCTGCTTTTCTCCCAAGAAGCAGGCATCTTTTAATTTTGTGACTGCTGTCACCATCTGCAGTGATCATGGAGCCCAAGAAAGTAAAATCTCTCACTTCCTCCATTTCTTCCCTTTCTATTTGCCAGGGGGTGATGGGACCAGTGGCCATGATCTTAGTTATTTTTGATGTTGAGCTTCAAACCATATTTTGCGCTCTCCTCATTCACCCTCATTGAGAGGTTCTTTTATTCCTCCTCACTTTCTACCATCAAACTTGTGTCATCTGCATATTTGAGATTGTTGTACATGAGAGAATGATCTCTGATGGTGTTTGCAACTGACTCAGTTCCTAATTGTGCTGAGAGCAGTTCACTCCTCAGAGCATTTAGCTTGTCTTTCTTTCTTTGGATGGGAAATGTTTTAATTTGTGACATGAAAATTCCAATAAAAAGGGCCTCTCTCTCTCTCTCTTTTTTTACAATAGTAGCATTGGCTAAACAGACAAACAAACCCAAATCCAAAATATCAAAACACAGTGGCAGCTTTTCCATCCTATAAAAATGTAGCGGCCATGTTCCAAATTCAAGCCACCTGACTTCCACCCTTCTGAAATGTCCACTGTCTCCATATAGATTTCCAAGCTCATTATTACCCAAGTTATATTTTTTTTGTCTATGTTTATTAATATGACAAGATGGCCAAAAGGGAAAAAAAAAACCACTGAATTGAAATGGCATTTTTAAAACTCCCTGTGGAAATTCCAGCGGACTGAGATCTCTAGCTCTGTTTAAGCACCCCGCCAAAATAACAGTGGCTGAGTGAACAAAAATAATTGACTGAACAAATGCGAAAACCTCATTCAAGACGGGCAGCATTTTTGCGATCACTTGAACCATCGCTGCTGGAGTCTCAAGTAACCACCACCCAAAATGAGTGCCTTTTACTAGGCTGGAAAATGTTCTGGTTCAGAGTATACAATACATCCTCAGGCAACAATTGGCTTTTCAGTGAATACTGTACACCTTGACTTGACTTTTCTTGTACTTTATTGTAAGGGCAGCACAGTCAGACTGTTGTGCATTGAAGCTGCCTTGAACAGCCTGGATTTCTACTTTTTTCAGATACAGTGGATGGACGCTCAGGTTGCGAACGTGATCCATGCGGGAGGCACGTTTGCAACCCACAGCATTAACAACCCGCAAAGCTGCGTCTGTGCATGCACGGGTCACGATTCAGCGCTTCTGCGCATGCACAAAGCGTGATTTAGCATTTCTGCGCATGCACAAGCGCCAAAACCTGGAAGTAACCCGTTCCAGTACTTCCGGGTTTGGCGTGGTGTGCAAGCCGAAAATGCACAACCTGAAGTGTCTGTAACCCAAGGTATGACTGTACAGCCACATTCCTTTCACAGTACTAGTTCAGGGCTGGGGCCCGAATTTGTTGTTCTGCCTCCAAGCAGCAAAATGCCTTGAGCTAACCTGGTCCAGAATTATTTATTCATTCATTACCTTAGCACATTTGTAGCCTTCCCTTCATTGCCACCAATCCCAGGGAAGGTTGCAAGGAAAAATATAAAACAACGCAACCAGTTTCATTTTTTAAAACCCCAGCATGAACAAATACAAATATCACAATTAAGGTGACCATAACCTCCAAAACAAGACTGCAGATAGCTTCAGCGAATAAGGTAACTCTGTCAACATTCCAAAATGTTAACATTATTTTCCATCACCCCAAACATAATAATTTATATCTGAGCTTGTTTACTTCACCCTCCCTCCCAATCAATTTTCCTTTGGTGTGTCTTTTTTATTGAAAGTCTGAACGCAGTGACTGCCTTGTTTGTAGTGACCTCTAAACCACTCTGGAAGTCTCTCTCTCTCTTTCCTTTGGGGAGCAGATTGCGCGCGCGTGCGCGCGCGCACACACACACACACACACACTTAACTATTTAATAGCCATCTATTTATCATTGACCTCATATACACAAACCACAAGACAGCCCCCAATGATTTTGAATTGCATGTTTTCTTTCCTTTTAAGGAGTAGGGCAGACAATAGAAACAGGAGGGGGCTGACACCTCCTTGCAACTTTTACATTCTCTGTCCTTAGAAATGTTTTCTGTTATGAATATTCTCACCTTCCCTTCTCTTGGCAGTGAAATATATTTCATTCCGTAAATTATATTTCAATCAAAAATCCACTCTCACCGTGAGCTGTAAATAAAATATAGAACCTCCAAGATGCTGCCATCTAGAAAATGAGCTGGTGCTTAGCTATGTAACTATTCCCTTTCAAACGTCCAGGGGGAATAGCATTGTAAGCACTATTTCATGCTCTGGTGTCTGCCACAGCGATAGATGCTTATAGAAGCCCACCTTCTGGTGGAGGGCAAGAAATTGCTTATGCATATGCCAATTCACCCTTGAACAATGTGACACTGCCATTAAATCTCTCGCTGAGTGACAAAGCAACAAAAGATTTTCTTCTCCCTGAATGTTGTATTGAGTGCTGGAAAGTAAAAGGTGGCAATGGTTACTGATGGGACTGGGGAGTCATTCAAAGGCAATTCTACGGCATTGCACTGCTGGGTGTTAGGCTCTGAGCAAAAGCTCAGTGGAGCATCACGACAAATTATATATCACTTTTATTATTATTTTTATTATGAAGACTGTAGTCCGCGTAGCGTGTTTCCTTTGTGAAAAGGGACAGGTGGATGTGGAAACTTCTGAGCACTTTTGGGGCGTCTTTGTCGCAGTAACAGACTCCAACAGGCTCACCATACCCTCCGACATGTGAGACCCTTCCAATCTTTCATGCACAATTGTGATTACTATGCACAAATCATCCCAAAGGTGGACCTTGTCAAAGCATCATGAAACTCTGAGGTTTCTGAAATGAACCTACCCGGACACTGAGATCATCATCTTTTTTATTATTATTAATGATTTTTATTGAAATTTACAATCACCAACCAACCCCCACCACCCACCACCAAAATATCACATCTTGTTACATGTATCCTACTTTGTGTTTCATACATCCATTAGCTTCCGTCCTTCCCTTCCACCAGTTTTCCTAATCCATTCTATAGTTTACAGATTCTTTAATTATAAATTTTACCATGACATGAGATTTATTTCAATCCTGCCAACGTTTTCATATTTCTACAATTCTCCCTTATATAAACCATAAATTTACTCCATTCTTTTTGGTACTTTTTCTCCTCCTGATTGCGAATTCTGTGTGTCAATTTAGCCATCTCAGCATACTCAACCAACTTTATCTGCCATTCTCTTATCGTCGGCATCTCCGACACTGAGATCATCATCTGAGGCCCTTCTCCATGTGCCTCCTCCACAACAGGTCCAGAGAGTGGCAACACAAGAACAGGTCTTCTCTGCAGTGGCTCCCCATCTGTGGAATGTTCTTCCCAAGAAGGTGCGGCTGGGTAGGTCTTCATTATACACCTTTGTTGTTGTTTAGTCGTTTAGTCATGTCCGACTCTTCGTGACCCCATGGACCAGAGCACGCCAGGCACTCCTGTCTTCCACTGCCTCCCACAGTTTGGTCAGACTCATGTTTGCGGCTTCGAGAACACCGTCCAACCATCTCGTCCTCTGTCGTCCCCTTCTCCTTATACACCTTTAGCTGCCAGGCAAAGACATTCCTCTTTAACCAGGCCTTTGGCTGATTGACATCCAATGTCCTTTTAAAATGTGTTAGGGAGGAGGGGGTCCCAAGTCACAAGGTGCTTAGATTGGTCTCAACTAGGGCCAGGGCCTTTTCAGTACTGGCCCTGACTTGGTGGAATGTTCTGTGACAAGAGACTAGGGCCCTGCAGGATTTGACATCATTCCGCAGAGCCTGCAAGACAGAGCTGTTCCGCCTGGCCTTTGGTTTGGACTCAGTCTGACCCTTATGTTTCCCTTCCCTTATGGTCTTGATTTACTGGGTACATTTAAAATGAGGCTGCATTTTAAATTGCATTTTAACCTGTATTTTAAATTGGTTTTTCCCTCTTTTTTCTTTTTCTTCCCCCCCTATTATGTTTTTACTGTGATTTTATTGGTGTTAGCCGCCCTGAGCCTGGCTCTGGCCGGGGAGGGCGGGGTATAAATAAAATTTATTATGTTGTTGTTGTTGTTTGTTATTGTTGCTGTTGTATTGTGATTTTATGTTGTAACCAAAATTTATACAGATTTAATAAATAAAATATCCCCACTACCAAAACACAGACACATGAGACACCTTAGAAACTCTTGCATTCCTAGCAGCGCCGAAGCCAGACTTTCCAGTGTCATGGCTGGGCTAGCTATTCTCGCCAGTAACACACAGAGAGCTACAGAATGTTACTGAAACTCCGCATTGCAATAACCTCTTTCAGTTGATCACCATGATCTGTATTCATCAGAGTAAATGGAGAGTCATTCTTAAATGCTCCCTCCTTTTCAGAAGAGCTCGAAAACTGAGACGCCCAGGTCCATCACTGTTTAGGAACTCTCTTAACAGGAGATAGCTCTGCTGGACTATCTTGGACAAAGGCAGCCAAGGACCTGTTTGTCCCAGGCTAATCCTTAGTGACTGAATTTAACATTTGTAAGCACTGCATAATTGTTGGCTCTGATTACATTAATTTCAGCACAGTTGACTGAAGCTGTGGAAGTCTTCTCACACAGTTCCGCCAACACACCTCATTATTTGCACTTCTAGACATCCAACATGCCTGATACTCTAATTCTAGGCTCCTGCTGACCCTTCATTGCCTTTCCATTAACTTCTAGCAATCATGATGAAGTTGCCTAGTGATTTTGTGGCATAGAGTAATTAAGTGGAAATTTAGCAAACTCCTACGTGTGGGGTATGCTGCTTGGATGTAAATTCATTCATACTAATGTGATAGGGAGGGATACTCGAATAACTTTCAAAGATAGAAAACATATTGACACATTAAATATTTTCCATTTGAAGCAATATGATACGCTTTAACATTGGTCTCTCTTCCTGTTTATAGTACATAAACTAGATATGTGTGGAATTTAATATTATCAAAATTAATTTGGCCTCGTCTCCTCTGGCATTTATCTGAAAAGGAACCTTCAATTTCTGTTTTAGGAAAAATTGCCTTTAAAATATGCTGAATGCCCTTCATAAATTTGACCAATTTGACCGAAGATATTTGGTGTTGCCTTTAATTTTTCACTTTTCACTCTAGATGAAATGTCACCTCCACGTTTCACTCTAGCTGAAATGCCAGTGATAGTGATAACCACAATTTAATGATATTTTAGTTAGCCCTAATAAAGGTATTACAGCACTATGTGGTTTGATCTACTGAACAAAACCAGCTACTGTACTTACTTTTTTCATTGCCCCAGTGAACGAATCAAGACAAATAAATGCCCTTCAAGTTATTAAGTTTTTTAATTTGGAGTCACTCTCAAATCAGCAACATCACCTTTATTTTTTTACAAAATGGCAGCTACAGCTACCTGGGCTCTAGAGCTGAGGAACGGGGTGGACTCTGGTAATACGGCATCCTGTGTGAAGCCAAAATCACTTCCCCCCAGCCCTTGTGCATCCTTCCGAAAGTCAGTGTCACGGTCCGGTCTACGGGCGATCGAAGTCTCGGCTGAGGACGTCGGGACCGGGGGCAAGATGGCGGGGTGGAAGCAGGAATGAGAGTCCAGAAGCCAGGAGTCCGAGAGTCAGGAAGCAGGGAGTCACAAAGTCAAGGATCTGAGGGTTGAGAAGCAAGGAGTCAAGAAGCCGAGGTCTGAGGATCAGGATGCAAGAAGCCAAATGCAGCAAGGCAGGAAATGTGTTGCTGTGGCAAAGAGCCGAAGGGAAATGCTGACCTTATATCCCTTCCCGGCTCTTGCCACCAGGCGCAGCGAGTTACTAAGCAGCCTCACCTGTGTGGCCGCGCCTTGCCTCTCCAGAACAAACTTAGGAAGGCCCCAGTCCTGCAAAGCCCTACTGGTCCCAGGGCCTGGCTCCTGCACACACTCCTGTCTGTCAACTAAGTGAAGTACTGTGCTTTGGGAATGAGTCATAAAGCTCTGGCAGGGCCCTAGAGTCCTCCCATCCCTTTTCCATAGCTGAGGAAGCACTAACTAGGCTTTGGGAAGGGGGAAGGAAGACTCCAGAACCCTGTCAGAACCATCACACCTCCTTCCCAAAGGAACAACTTACTAGGCTTTGGGAAGGAGGCAGGAAGCGCCCCCTTGGCTCAGCACGCTGTACAAGGGAACTGGTTGTGTTGCCTTAATACATGTATGGTTGTAGCTGGCAATTTGGGTGAGAGTCAGGGTAGGAAATAAAAGCAATGACAAACCTAGACAGCATCTTAAAAAGTAGAGACATCACCTTGCCAACAGAGGTCCGTACAGTAAAAGCTATGGTTTTCCCAGTAGTGATGTATGGAAGTGAAAGCTGGGCCATAAAGAAGGCTGATTGCCGAAGAATTGATGCTTTTGAATTATGGTGCTGGAGGAGACTCTTGAGAGTCCCATGGACTGCAAGAAGATCAAACCTATCCATTCTGAAGGAAATCAGCCCTGAGTGCTCACTGGAAGGACAGATCCTGAAGCTGAGGCTCCAATACTTTGGCCACCTCATGAGAAAAGAAGACTCCCTGGAAAAGACCCTGATGTTGGGAAAGATGGAGGGCACAAGGAGAAGGGGACGACAGAGGACGAGATGGTTGGATAGTGTTCTCGAAGCTACCAGCATGAGTTTGACCAAACTGTGGGAGGCAGTGGAAGATAGAAGTGCCTGGCGTGCTCTGGTCCATGGGGTCATGAAGAGTCAGACACGACTAAACGACTAAACAACAACAGGGTAGGCAGTACGCCATGGGGACTTGTGGTTGCCCAACAGTGATGGTCCTGCTGCCAAATTCAGATAATCAGTCCACCCTTTGTTTTGAATGGTGCCTTGTGGCCTGAATCTGTTTTGTGCTCGTACAACTTGCAGCCAGTCCCAGAATTCCATTGAAACTGGCAATCTTCCCTTATGATATTTCACATGTCAGTGGAAGAAGTTCAGCTAGACTCATTCCTGAGTAAACGTGTTGAATAAACAATGAAACATATTAGCGGAACGAAGTTGTGGCAGACCAATTTCGCAAAACTGTTCCTTTGAATTACTGTGCCAGCTTCTCGTGTTTCTAATCAAATCACTGTTTCTTGGCAGTTCAAACACACAGAGTGTTATTTTAATTCATCAATATTTTCTTCATAGAAGGAGTTCAATCAGATGTATGTGCTTCACCCTGATACTTGGTTTTTTTCTACACTATGTTCACAAACTGATCTGAAAAAGCACCCCCCCACAGTAATTTTGGTGAATGCTAGAATATAAAGCATGCAAAGACTCACAAACAGCATATTCCACTGAGGCCTTTTCAAATCATATCTGTTGGTAGCCTTGTGGAGCTTGTGCAGATTGGATTGCTATCATATTAGCATACAATCACATTTTGGTAAGTTTTCTTTGTGCTCAGTGAATTCAAACAGTTGGATGGTTGTTTGCACCTCTTCATGCATAATGCTTCCTCTCTCCCCAACCCTGGTGTAAGCACTTTCCCTTTTCCAAGTCCTGTCTCTCATTCACTCCTCCCTCCCTCTCAAAATTGGAATGTTTCACAATTGAAAATTGTTACTATAACAGCATGGTAACTCTCAGCTTCCGTCTCACCTCACGTCTTCACTGTTAAAGACATTTTTCCATCTCTACCTGAAGATGCCAGAAACTGAACTTTGCACCTTCTGCACACAAAGGAGGTGCTACATCTCCTTCAATGTTCCTGGTGTCTGCCTCCTGAACAGCAACCTTAAAATTTGTCTCAAAATCTTGCATTGTACAACATTTGTTGGCACCTGAGCTGGTTCGTAAGTTATTCCCCACACAAATAAATCAATAAAGCTGCCTCCCCAATTAAGTTTGGGTATTTGGCTTGATTCATTTTTCTGCTGGTGTTCAATCCTATAATACTTTATTGAGTGTAAGCCCCACTGAACACAAGTGGGACATACCCCTGAGTAGGGATGGAGGAGAAATTGGATTCAGTTTGTATTTAAAGTTGAACCTACCAAATATGGAGTTTCCAAAGCAGCATGCATACTGAAACACAGCCGTCTTTTCGAAATTCTCTGAATTTTGCAGTAATGTGTATAAAAATGCATGTGCTAGATAAAGTGTATATGTATTCATGAAAAGAACATTCAAAATGGGAAAATTGTGTATTTTGGCATATTTGCATATAAACATCCATATGTTTGCGGGGGGCGGATCATGGACAAAACCTGATAAATTTTCATGATTGCTTTCTTTAAAAACAAAACACATACCGATGTGGAAAACTGAATGGAAGGCCGAAATAACTGAAAGTAACAGGAATTGACAGATTCACCCATCCTATCTTCTAAGGAAGCATGTATGGGATTTTGCTGTTCATTTTTCATTGCTCTATATTTTGCGCTTCACTTTGAAAAGTACTGTAAGCATCTTTGAAAGCCATGATGGAAAGGCAGGATATATAAAATAGATAAACAGGTATGATAAAGTGATACTGAATTCTACATTCACATCAACTGCTATAGTTTTCTAAATAAATTGTGTTTAGTTTTCCTAAGGGAACAGAAGGGATGGCTGAGTTTTTCTCGGATTTCCCTAGGTATTTTTATTTGCTGCATTACATAGTTGGCCATCCCATTTATTCACAACCTTTTTTTTAATTTTAATTTTACATGAGAGGCAGGGATGATGTGTATTTAGTGCTAATATAGAGATAACAAGGGAAAGGAATGGTGTTATTGATTTCCGCTCTCTGTGTTCTCAAAGAGATTTGGCCTCTTGCCAAAGCCAACGTGAGTGAAAGTCAGGTGTGCAAAAAGAAATGCTTAATACACAAAGGTAAGTCCATTGCTCATGCTGCTCCTCCGCTTGAGACCAAGTTCTCAAAAACGGCAGGAGGTAGATTAGTTTCTGGGATGTACCGTTTCAGACCACAGAGAGGGGCAAGGAAGAGTCCCCGAACGTAGAAAATGATTGTATCCTGAAGTTGTGCTAGAACCCATCTCTTTCTTTGCTAGTTTTCTCTGTGGGGAGAGTTTGATGGTGATGATGATGATGACGATGATGATTTTGGTGATGAAGATGATGAGCTTATTGGCAAAACCTATTTGGTGTTTTGCAACTTTCTGACTAGTTGCAGGACCTTAGCCGACCTAGCAGAGTACACGCAGAATCCACGGAAGCAATTGGCAACTTGGCTGCAGACAGGATAGATGAAGCAGAAACCAGGAACTTGTAGTTAGGTGTTTATTATATACAGTGGACTATTTACAGGAACAGAACACGGATCTTTAGCTAGCTCTCTCTGACACGACTCACAACTCCTACACCCACTGACACACAGAACTCTGAACTACTGAACTAACAGTTAGTAGGCCATTAATTATCACTCCCTTGAGAGAGCTTGACCAATCAGGGAGCTGTCTCCATGTCTCTGTTATCACCAGGCAGACTTACTCCATCACATGACCTTCTGGCTGTCTGCCAAACCTCTGTGTGAGTAGCTGCACGTACACAGTTCCCACCTACTGTGTGAAGTCTTATACAGTGGTACCTCAGGTTACTAACGCTTTAGGTTACAAAAGCTTCAGGTTACAAACTCCACTGACCCAGAAATAGTACCTTGGGATAAGAACTTTGCTTCAGGATGAGAACAGAAATTTTGCAGCGGCAGTGGGAGGCCCCATTAGCTAAAGTGGTACCTCAGGTTAAGAACAGTTTCAGGTTAGGAACAGACCTCCAGAACGAATTAAGTTCTTAACCTGAGGTACTACTGTACAGTCATACCTCGGGTTGAATGTGCTTCAGGTTGAGTGGTTTGGGTTGCGCCCCGCGGCAGAGCATGTTACTTCCAGGTTTTGCTGCTTGTGCATGCGCAGATGCTCAAAATGACGTCACACGCATGCACGGAAGCGGCAAAACACGACCTGCGCACACGCAGATGCGCCGTTGCGTGTTACGTTCTATTTCAGGATGTGAATGGGGCTCCGGAACGGATCCCGTTCGCATCCTGAGGTACCACTGTAGTCAAGAGACAGGTTTTTCCACTTCAGGGGCCACCAGCATAGTAGAACACATGTTTTTCAGAAGGTCATAGATTTGATCCTTGACACCGCCAGTTAAAAAGTTGCTGATGATGGAAAAGACTCTTCTCTGCCTGAGACAATATTGGGCTACATAGAACAATTGTCTGACCTGATTGTATAAGGCTGCTTCCTATGTTCATATGCTGTTTGTGAGGAGTAGATTGAAAATCAGGTATAGTTGTGTCAGATTTTCCCTTCCCTCCTTTCCTCCCTCCCCCTGCTGTTTGGGGATAAGTGTTGGATTATGCTACTTCTTTCATCATGTAACTGCATGTTGGAAATGAGAGGGGGGAAATCCCTTTTGAATACAGCTGCAAAGCGATATTCACTCTGGTGAATAACTTATCTAAGCTTATTTTAGAAAACCTGAAACACTGACTGGCTACGAACTGTTAGAAACCAAGTATGAAAGCTCCCATTGTTGATACATTTTATTCACCTGCTTAATCCAAAAGGGAAGCCAGACAACAACATAAACCCCATGTTTTTGCTATAGCCGAGGCAACAAATGTAACATGAACCTGATATATGCACAACTCTATTTCTCCATAACATCTGAATCAGAAGAAGCTCTGAAAGCTCTGGTTCAGTGTCTGAATGCAGTGCCAGACTGCATGAGGGCCATTTGATGGTGTTTGCATCCTGGGAAGGCTCTTTGGGTGGGTGGGTCCAGTGTCTGGCAGATAAGCAACTGTGGTCTGAACCACTGAGCCTCTTGGACTTGCTGCTCAGAAGGTCAGAAGGTTGGCAGTTCGAATCCCCGTGACAGGGTGAGCTCCCATTGCTCTGTCCCAGCTCCTGCCAACCTAGCACTTTGAAAGCATACCAGTGCAAGTAAATAAATAGGTACTGCTCTGGTGGGAAGGTAAATGGCATTTCTGTGTGCTCTGTTCCGTCATGGTGTCCCATTGCATCAGAAGCTGTTTAGTCATGCTGGCCACATGACCCGGAAAGCTTTTTGTGGACAAACGCTGGTTCCCTCAGCCTGAAAGTGAGATGAGCGCCACACCCCATAGTCACCTTTGACTGGACTTAACCATCCATGTGTCATTTACTTACCTTTTACCTTTACTCCCTCTGAAGGCACAAGTATGACGCCTGAGGGTACTTATGGATACATCTTTGTCACTAGAAGGCTAAGTGTCCTCTGTGGCTCAGAGTGCCTCTTACCAGCTTTGCCCAGTTTGCTAACAGCAGCCATTCCTGGACAGGAATAGCTTGTGCGTTGGTAATCTTGAGGCTGGGCTACTGCAATGTGTTCTATAGGGAGCTGCCCTTGGACTTGGTGCAGACTGTGATGGGGGCACATAGCTGACAATATGTAACACCACTGTTTAAACTTCTGCTGCCTATCTATTACTGAGCCAGGTTCAAAGTCATTGCAATAATATACAAAACTCGGAACAAATTAGGCCCAGTGTATCTTAAGGACCATCTGGACCAGGCATGGCCAAACTTGGCCCTCCAGCTGTTTTGGGACTACAACTCCCATCATCCCTAGCTAACAAGACCAGTGGTCAGGGATGATGGGAATTGTAGTCCCCAAACAGCTGGAGGGCCAAGTTTGGCCATGCCTGATCTAGACCCTTATATCTTAGCCTGATCACTGAGATCATCTATGGGGTTGTTGTTGGTTGTCCCCTGACTCAGCAAGGTTCATTTGTCATCAACGCAAAATAGTGTCTTAAGTGTCACCACCCCAGTCATTCAAAATGTTCTTCCAGTACAGATTCAGCAAGCACCTTCTGTTTCAGCCTTTAAACGCCTGCTGAAAGTTCTTCTATGCCATCAGGCTATGCAAGCAATTAAGAAAATGTATTTTCATAATAGTTAGATGATGTTCTCTGGTTTTAAATGTTCAAGTCTTTTTATTATATAGAGATATTATTGTAAACCATTTCAGTTTGTTATGATACAGTGATGTGTGTGGGTGTGTGATACACACACATTGTCATGTCATGATGGATCTTTTTATTTGTTCTGCTCCATTCCTTCTCCCACCTGGTGTTTGCCCTCTCTGCCCTGCCTCACTAACAGTAATTGAGCCTTGTTAGTTTTCATTGGATTGTGTCCTGGAATCCTGCATATACTGGAGCTCGACAAAGTTTGCTGATGCTCCTCCCTCTTGTGTTCATATGGTGCAGTTTGGCAATAGAAGGACTGACATTCAGAGAACTGAAATCTCTGTTGATATATATGATGTTAGCAGGGCTTTTTCCAGCTGTAACTCACTGGAACTCAGTTCCGAAACCTCTCAGGTGGGCACCATTGCCTTTATAAGAGAACAAGGTGTGTTACAAGAGATCTCAAAATTACAGGGTACATGCCCAATAGCCTCCTGCACACAAAGGTATGTTCACACACATGCACGCATTTTAACCTGTTTTTCAGCTGTTCCTAAAAGCAGGAAAGGCACTTTCATTCACAACTATTACATTCATCGATGTACATTCTAATACATTTCCTGCTCTTTTGGAATACCAAAGCAAACAATAACAACAACATTTTTGGGATGCAATCCTGTCAGCATTCACCACCTTGGTCCATTGTTGGAAGGAGTGATGGCTATGCTTTGCCCATTTGTCTTCAATGCTCACTTTTGTGGCAAGTTATGGCAGACAAAACCAAAAATGTCTACATGAATCTGTCAATTAGACCTGAGTCTCTTGGAGTTCAATGGCAGTTCTAGGAAAGTGTATTTAGTATTGCTGGGCAGATGTTTATCTGAATGAAGTAGGTTGGGATTCCCTAGACTAGTGACACAGGTGGTTGATTCCAACTCAAGGATGTTGCACATAATTAAATGTTTCTAAATCAATGTTATGCTGATCAATAATTACACATCTCGGAGTCACATAGTGAAACTGAGAATGAACTATGATTGATCAGAAGATAATCCACGAAATTGGCAATGCCCTTGGTATTCAGACTATTTGCAATGTTCTCTGCACTTCCATGCAATCTGTACAATAGATGCTAGGACATTTATTTTGGTTTCACTGAGTTGCAGGCCCATGCTATAAGGAACAAAGTAGTATTTTGAGCATACAGTTCTATGAGCATGTGTATTCTGCATTGCAGGGACTAGATGACCCTGGGGGTCTCTTCCAACTCTACAGTTCTATGATTCTATGATCGTATATGTTTTATTAGCACAGTAGTACTTCATTATTTCAATAACCCCCCAAATAATACTGAACACAGACAAGCGTGGTTGCCTAAACTAAAGCGATTCAATCAGAATTCAGTTCAATTGAATATTCATTCTGAGAAAATCTCTACAATGTTTTACTTATCTCAGTAGTCACAGCATTATCTTCAGTCAAGCTCTCATGCTTTGTCTGACTAAATTATGTGAAATTCCATGAACCTCAGAGACAATTCCTAATATTGGAGCTATGCTATGTTGACAATTCTCGGTAGACTTGCTGTCTACAGCTGAGCAAAACTCAGCTGTTTTCTTAGGAATAAGTGCATTTTCTTTGGTTTCTATCCATGTAGGATTTCAGGCTCCCTGCTGAATTGCACACAGGCTGAATGAACTCAAAACATTCACAGTGAGAGAAATTCAGAAATAGGCAAGTGCCAAGCAATTTCTCTTGAAAGCATACAGTAATTCAGAATTGAATTTACATCACATTGACATTGTACGTCAGTCAGTTCAAGGTCTCAGAGTCATTATGTAGGTTCTCTCATGGATGGAAGTTCATTACAAGCTTTAGGCCACATTCATGCCATACATTTAAAGCAGTATGATAGAAGTTCTAAACAGTCGTGACTTCCTGAAAATAATTCTGGGAAGTATAATTAGTTAAGGGTACTGGAAGATGGTTAGAGGCCCTGATTCCCATCCCAGAGCTACAATTCCTTAAAAAATAATAATTAAAATTAATTTTCCATTTTTAACAATATTATAACATCATATCTCATTAATACGTTTTTAGCTCCACTGAGCCACTCGACTTCCCTCCGTTCTGTTGTCTGGTTTTTATAGAACACATCTTAGTTTCACACATTTATACCATCTCAATTCTACATTTACCCTAACTTATCCTAAACTTGATGCACAAAATAGAAAATTTCTTCCAATAAACACTGCATGATTTATCTCAGTCCTGCCAGTGTCTTTACAAGTTTACAATAATTATCTATATATTTAAAGTCTGCTGGTTTATGCATTCATTTTGTAAATCTATGACTGCCTTCTCTAGCCTGGTGCCCTCCAGGTTTGGACCACAGCTCATATGAGCTTCATCCAACACCTACTAGATGGGGCTACAGTCCAAGAATCTGGCAGTTGACAGGTTGCTGAAGGCTGATGGAGCTTTCCCCAAGAGGGTGTGTGAAGGGTAGTGCTTGGTAAGCTTTCGCTACATCGTGTCACAAACCACACAGGATGGCCAAGGTGCACTCACAGCAGGGATCTTCACATTTTTAAACAGCAGAAATACGTTCAAAAAGGTGCAGGAAATTCCAATGCATTTCTGGAATGCCTTCCTCAGCAGCAGTGTAAAATAATCCCATTTTATGCTTACTATAAGAAAGAAGTAACTGACCACTCTCCAAAACACAACCACTTTCAAGAAATGCCTTTTGACCAGCTCTTGCAAACATTTAATGTACATTACAATTATTCTTTCATGCCGCTTTTAACTTTGAAAAGCAACATGTGCACTCTGGATTTCTTACAGAGATCACATTTCTGGAAAGGAACAATGACTCTATGCCTGCCATGGACAATTCTCAGGAAACATTTGCATCCCCTCTACATATTACTCACTCCTCAGAAAAAAATATATTTGTATATTGGGTGACATCCAATAACTCTTTGACTCCTTGCACAATAGAAATCTGCCTATGTAATGGGACTTCTAGTTTCTCTTTCCCTTATCCCAGAGCCTCCCCACCTGCTACAGAGCAGATCTCAACCCCCCAGAGAATATTTTCATGTTGCTGGGTGGGGCGTGGACTGCAGGGCGTACAACAGAAAGTAGAAAACCCGCACTTGTGCTACATTGGGTTTTAACCATTCTCCTCTATTTTGTTTCGTTTGTATGACTGTTTTGCCCTCATCAGCACAGAGCCCAGTGGCAGAGCTGTTCTGCTAACACACATGCTGCCTTTCAGCAGCTCCATAATAAGCCGTGTCAGATTCATTTTCATATGGCTCGTAAATACGGGGAGTTCTCTTGACATTGCAAGCAGCTCACTGGCCGCTGCATCCATTCTTTTGATTGCTGCTAGACCAGCAAGGGCAACAATGTTAACAGATCTTGTGCTCTGGGTTTTAGCCCCCCCCCCATAAAAAGATTAGATTATTCTTGTTTACATAATTTCAGACTGAAACATTTGTTCCTGCAATTTCACGGGAGTTGTCAAAGACAGGAATTCATGTTATCCATGCACTAATGTCACCCTCCGTTTACTGCTTTGCTTCATACAGAGCTTTTGTACATTGAACAGAGCCAAACATTCTTTCAAACTTTTAGTTTCTGCGGGAGGAGGAATTAAAAAGAAAAAGTTGTCATGGCTGCCTGTTCACCTGCCTTCCATGAGCAAGTGAGAAGGAGCTGTCCCATCTTCATGGCTTGTCCTCTTCCTCTGGAAGGTGATGTTAACTCTGCCCAAGAAAATAAGCTGTGGCCAGCAACCAGGTAGATGAAAATTAGGTGGGCACACTTAGGAGAAGAGGGCAACCCCCGAAACAAGCACTAATCTGAATATGCATCTGGGGTAAACCTACACCAGTTGCCAACCTTCAAGTTGAATGAAGATTCTTAGCATCCCAAACCAGAAACAAGCACTGATTCTGAGTGAGCATCTGAGATAGGTTTGTACAGCATCCGACGCTTCAAACTGAATTGAGGTCCCCTGATATGTCCTAAGAATATCTTGCCCAAAGACTCTCCAAACCTGAAACAATTGGGTTTGTGCGTGCACCTAGGATGGACCTCCAGAGCTTGTTGATCCTTCAAGGTGAATGAAGATCCCCAGCTTAGCATGGCTCAGTAACCAGTCCTGGTTGTGCACCATCGCAATGGGTCTGCCAGGCCTTGATGGCAGATGGGCTATGCCCAGATTCCTGAGCCACAAATAGTGAAGGAGGCATCATCATCCTAGATTAATTAATGAACTTGTGTTGGCTCATTCAGCCTTGCTTGTCATCCCTGTGATTTCTCTTGTTATTTCACCCAAGCCTTCATGTCAGGATCATTATCTGGCCTGTTCCATGCCACTTTATCCTGACAGCTCCTTTTATGTCATTAAGGCTGTCTCATTAAGCACCTCCATTACACACCTCCCTGTTTGAAAGAAGTCCTTTGTTGCTATTTTATTTTTATTATATATTTATTTTTTTAAAAATGAAGTAATTAAGCCTTATAGCAGACAGAAATATTATGTCTGAATATGAAAGGATATCCGAGGAGAAGCTTTCAGGCCATTCATATTGCTCAAAAATTGCTTTGATTCAGAAAAATGGCATTTTGACAGGGCATTAGTCATAAAAAGAAGAAAGACAGGGGGGAAGGTGAATTAGACTTCATAGATATATGAGGTGATGGATGAGCAGTTTTCATATCAAAGAGGAGGACTGTGCACACGCCTCTGTGTCTTGCTCCCTTGCCATCGGAAGATTGCATCAGGTAAAGTCAGTTGCTGCTCAGAGCTTAAAGCTGAGCTAGACTGAGATTTGAATGAGGCTATTTCCTTGAGAAGGCAAAGGATTAGATCTGTTCATAAGAACTTACAGGGTTTCAAGGAGGTTGATAAGAGATGTTTGGGAGATTGAAAGATGAAAGGATCAAAATTAAATCCATGGTTGGTCAACAGCGTCCCACCACTGAACTTTCCAAGTTTTCACAAGTGAAGATAGGAATCGCCCTGCCTGGGCTCAGGCAGTGGGTGCAAGTGGTCATTAGACTTGATAGGCCACAGCTCTGAGTTTTGTAGAAAGTACCATCTCGCGTGAAAAATAAGCCTCCTGCTCCCTTTATTTGCAGGCCAGTTACCATGCTGTTTATTTGCTGGGACAATAATGGGCAGAAGCTGAAAGGAACTGAAAGGAAAAGTCTAAGGGTGGAGCCTTTTTAGATGCAGACAAGTTTTTAAATGTTCATACTGGGAGAAATTCAACGTAGCGCTATAAGAATCATTCTATCAGGACCAGCATTTCAGCTAGCCAGACAGAAGCATCCCCTGTTCTAGAGATTCTCCCAACTTTTCCCCAAGGTAATGGGGAGGGGGAGAGGAGAAGAAAAGTGGGGAAAGCTATGTTGAACTGGCTGTTAGCGATACTCATTAGTTGAATCCAGCCTCTTGTTTTTCTATATGGAATTGTTTTTAATTGTGTTGTATATGGAATGGTCTGTTATTGCTTTGGCACTTGTGTTATGCTTGCAACTCTTGCATTTGTTTTACAATTGTACCTTTCATCGTTGTACCCTGCCCTGGGGCTTTGTGGTGAGTGGCAGGTAAATATCTAATAAAATAAAGAAAACAAAGAAAGAATTGGTACAGTTGGCTGCTGTTGGAATTTGGCTTTAAGTTCCAGGGGCTTGTCTCCTTCGCAGGGTCCACGGCAAAAATAAAAAGCCAAAGAGTAGGACCAGGCTTTTTCTTCTTCTTGGTTTGTCAGGTATCAGAGGTGGTCCTGACATTTTGTTTGACATGAACCTAACAGAGAAGGGCCATAGACCCCATACTTTACAGTGGTTAGGCAGTATCTGTCTGAAGGAGCTAATCAGTAGGGCTTTGCACTAAATTCAGCCAAAGCTTGAACTGAAACAAGCCAATTCAAGGAGACCTGGCTGTCACCTAAGGTGGTTGGAGACAGCCCTGGATTGCTGCAGGTTGGTTTGCAGACATTGGCCAAAAAAATGGAGAGGTGGTTAGGGAAGAAGGAGAAGGAGTAAAAGGACCTTGGGAAGTTGGAGAAAAGGTAGATATGGGGGTTGCTACTAGATGTGCATCTGAACCCACATACATGTCCACCACATGTATGCCCACCACCCAACATACACTACTGAGAGAAGTAGAATAATCTGTTTGTGTATATCATTTAAGCTTTATGCTTAATAAAGAACTTATAACATGGGGGGGGAGGGAAATTCCATCTGGAAATGAAAGCAGTTATATGAATGTTGTGTTGAACTGCAGGTTACAAATACAGACGTACCTCAGAAGTCAAACGGAATCTGTTCCGGAGTCCATTTAATAATAATAATAATAATAATAATAATAATAATAATAATAATATATTCAAAACAAAATTTTTTTTTCCTTCCAGTAGCACCTTAAAGACCAACTAAGTTAGTTCTTGGTATGAGCTTTCGTGTGCATGCACACGAAAGCTCATACCAAGAACTAACTTAGTTGGTCTTTAAGGTGCTACTGGAAGGAAATTTTTTTTTTTTTTTTTTTGTTTTGACTATGGCAGACCAACACGGCTACCTATCTGTAACTAATAATATATTGTTATTATTATTTATACCCCTCCCATCTGGCTGGTTTTCCCCAGCCACTCTGGGCGGCTTCCAACCGAATATTAAAAACATGATACAGCATTAAACATTAAAAACTTCCCTAAACAGGGCTGCCTTCAGATGTCTTCTAAAAGTATGATAATTGCTTATTTCCTTGATATCTCAGGCGCCACTACTGAGAAGGCCATCTGCCTGGTTCCCTGTAACCTCAATTCTCACAGTGAGGAAACCGCCAGAAGGCCCTCGGAGCTGGACCTCAGTCTCCGGGCTGAATGATGGGGGTGGAGATGCTCCTTCAAGTATACAGGGCCGAGGCTGTTTAGGGCTTTAAAAGTCAGCACCAAGACTTTGAATTGTGCTCAGAAACGTACTGGGAGCCAATGTGGGTCTTTCAGGACCAGTGTTATATGGTCTCAGCAACCACTTGGTGTTTGACTTCCAAAAAGTTCAGAAACCAAGGCGCGGCTTCCGATTGGTTCCTGATTGCACAGGCTCACCAGAAACAATAGTGGAAGCCACATTGGATGTTCAGCTTCCAAAAATAGTTAGAAAACCGGAACACTCACTTCTGTTTTTTGATCGTTCAGGAGCCAGAACATTCGACTCCCAAGGCATTCGGGAGCCATGGTACGACTGTATACCCTAAGTTTTTATCTACCATGAAATGATGGTGATGATTGATTAAATTTACAAATCTCCCTTTGTCTAAAGGTCTTGTACCTAGCTATCAAAGTTCATATTTTCCTATTGAGAACCTGTTGAGAGCACATCATCACTCGCTAGGATGGCACCATGTCAAACATCATCCATGGATGCCACTAAAAAGTTCATTACAAATCAGGATGAATGCAGAAGTCAAAGCAAATAAAAAGCTATGGGATTATCTCATATTGGCAAAAGCATGGCCACCGTGGAGATGCCCCCCCCCCTACTGTCAAGACAGCAGGTGTTTTGCAACAAACAGGAATCGATTCATTGACAAAAGGAAGACCTGCAGAAGGTGGAGAGGAACTTTGCTTTGTACTTTACTACATATCCAGCTTTTCACACTAGAAAATAAAATCAGGAGTATTTCAGGAGATGATCAGAAGATGGGATAAGAAAGACATTCTGCAGAATGGAGAGAATGAGCTGTCCATTTATTGGAGACTTATCTTTTCATCCATTTTAGTTCAGACATGTAGACAATGCTATTGTTTCTATCCACAGAGCTCCCACGATTTTTTAAATGAAAACATGGTCACAATGGCTTGCTTTGTGCTCTAACAGCCCATGGATTCAAAATAACTTGTGACAAGTTATGCCAACCTTTAACATGTCAATACTTATGAATGCATACTTTGTTACTCTTTACCCTTTTCCCTTTCTGTTATTTACTATGTTTGTGATCTGCATTCATTGCATTTCCTCCCCTGAATCAAGACATGAGACAGAGATATGGTAAAAAAAAAAAAAGACCACATCTATTAAGTTGTTAGATTTGTATCAGCATAAACAAATCATCAAGTTTGGGGATGTGATCTGAGGAAGGTGGTGGGAATAGTCTCTCTGGGTTGAATTCAATATAGCACTAAGCAAAATGTTTCATCCGTGCAATGGTTTCTCTTTCCATAACATAATTTTCTCTTCCTTTGCTCCCCACACATCCCCTAGATCTGTTCTGGGGGATTTCCCAACTCTCCAGAATACATTTGGGAATGTTGCAGGGCATGTGCAGGGGATAGAGGGTGGAAATCCTGTTGTGCTAGCACTAATCCTTTTGCGTTTAAATTTATACTGAATCAAATTTCTTTCCCATCCCTGCGAACATACAGTTAGAATATCACTGTCTTAAACAAAAAGAAGCAGAAATGCATTATTATTATTTTTTGAAAAAATGAACAGGTACAAGACATCAAAGTATCTCAAAAAAATTAGTTGTGAGGCATGTTCATTGGGATGTGGTGAAAGGGGCAAGGTGGGAATGATGAAAAATATAAAACAAGAGTTCCGTACAGGTATGTCTGCTACTGGAAGCACACAATGACTTATGAATGGAGGAAGAGATGAAAAATGCATTTGAGCTGGGAATTCAAACTGTGTATTGGTACTTTGATAATAAACTTTCCTCCTTTGCTAGCTCCTGCTAACACGGAAAGGAGCAGTGGCAAAAGGGGGAGAGGAATAGATGAAAAAGAGATTTAGTAAAATAGGACCAGTGGAATCAGTAGATTAAGGTTTATCGGGTTCCCCCTTTGAGGGCTTCCAGCTGACTGTTCCTCTTTTGATTTAGTCATCCTTAGACATTGTAAACAAACAAAATTTATGCAGAAAACTTGAGTGTTGGTAGGTGGAATGATGACCCATGTGACTTGTTCCAGTAAATGAGGTTGTTGAGATAGATTTATGTGCAGGCATAAACTGACTTGACCACTACAATGTGGCAGCTACACTGGTGACTAGAAGAGGCCACAGAGACCATGTAACACCACTCCTGAAAGACCTACATTGGCTCTCAGTATGTTTCTGAGCACAATTCAAAGTGTTGGTACTGACCTTTAAAGCCCTAAATGGCCTCGGCCCAGTATACATGAAGGAGCGCCTCCACCCCCATCATTCAGCCCGGACCCTGAGGTCCAGCGCTGAGGGCCTTCTGACAGTTCCCTCACTGCAAGAAGGGAGGTTACAGGGAGCGAGGCAGAGGGCCTTCTCGGTAGTGGTGCCTGCCCTGTGGAACGCCCTCCCACCAAATGTCAAGGATATAAGTCAAGGATATACAACCTTTAGAAGACATCTGAAGATATCAGGAAGTTAATAATGTTTAATGTTTTATTATGTTTTGTATGTGCTGAAAGCTACCCAGAGTGGCTGGGGCAACCCAGTGAGATGGGAGGGGAATAAAGAATAGAATAGAATAGAATAGAATAGAATAGAATAGAATAGAATAGAATAATAGAATAGAATAGAAATGTGCCACTTTGTGAAATCCAAAGTTTGCAACCAGCATCATTCAAAAGTGATTCAGGCACACTTCTGAGATCACAGCATACAGCAGATCTAGCTTAGTATATATGTCTTGGGCCAGAATTAATTATAATGTCAATGTGACATTTCATGATAAAAAGGTTTCAGTACCCATATCGCAGGGGCTGCCTGAATCTAGAGATTAGCCAGCCTGCAACAAAACCATCAGCCTTTTTCTTTTCTTTTTTACAGGGGTAGTTACGATTAAAATTCAGAAACTGTAACTTGTGATTATTAATAGATACACTATCTCAATTAATAATCCAGTGCTTTCGGCCTTCGAGAAGAGGAAGGAGTCATGCTAATGTAGCTGAACAAGATTTCCCCCCTTGAGCTTCCAGAGTACCTTTAACAGGCTTTCGGAAGCCTGAAATTCTGTTGTCAGCTTTACGGTAATTCAGTACATGAGCAGGAGCCTCAAACTGGAACCTTGGGTGGAAGCAGGGCACAATATAGGCTCCAAAGGTTCTGCTCCAGTTTTTACTGCTTGAAAATGGTAGCTAGAATAAGGAGAACCAGGACTCAGGAATCTTTATTAGAAGAGTGTTCAGAAGGCTTGACATTTCTCTCCGCCCCCCCCCCCATTTTTCCAGTGCTCGGAAACAACAAGCTGGCCAGTGGGGACGAGAAATGAGGGGTGATATCTGATTCAGTTCACGTTTACAGCTGAATTTTCCAAATTTGAACTTTCTGAACCAATGTAAGAGCTGAAACACAGTGCCATCCTTCAAAGTTCTTATCCAAAGCTCTTATCCAAGTTTTGTGGTGCAGTTGTCCAAGCAATGTTTACCAAAAAAGAGAGAGAGATTTGTCTACAACATAGGGCAAATAACTTAATACCAACTTCCAGGAAGATGTGTTTAATGGGAGCAAAACACCCGCATCCCACCCTAGATCAGATTTGTCCATCTCTTAACTGAGCCATCAGAGATAAATATGCTTGGCATTGCATTAGCTCTCTGTTGCAAAGATCAAGGTTTTTTAAAGATAGACAGTCTCATTCTGTGTTTCATTGCTTTTTAATAAGTTGAAAATGTCACAGTCATTGCCAGTAAATATCACCGAATGTTTGTTTGTATGGTTCTCTTTCTATGATAATTTAGTTAGGATTAAATCTATCTCAGTCTTGTTAGAAGGCAGAGCAGCAGAAACAGATTTAACCTTAAAAAATATTACAGTTTATAATGTCTGATTGACTTTTATACATCACTGTGGCCTATTACACTTTTCTACACATAGAGGAGTACAAGAGTAACCTTCAAATGGACAAACTGGAATTTATTGTATTTCAGTCACTGGTGAACTTACTTGTCACTTGTCATGAGGTGAGCGGCAGGTCTTCATCTATGGAATTACCGAGAGAGGCCTGATGTCATGTCACAAACTCCTCTTCTCTGAGTCACACTGGTCTGATACAAGATTTCTTCCCCGAATCCCGCAAATAAAATGTAACTAACTTTAATTTAATTTTTGGTCTGAAATAATGTCTTGCCTTTGGCCCAGGGAATTCTGAATTGAAGTGTCTGTTGTAAAGTGAACATCAGGGTTTCCTTCTTAGCTCAACAATATGGATGCAATGATGCCATTATTATAACAGCTCCTGGGTACCCAGGCAGCTGCTCTGAAAAGAAGCAAATTTCCCTAGCTTTGTTTTAAATGCCAGTCACACCCTTTCCTGGGGGAAAACGGCTACCAGGATAAGCCTTGCTAGTCTGTTGAGTATCCCTCCAAATGCCTTTACTCTGCTTAGTTTCCTTTTGCTTGGGAAAGGTTGACTCAACATAAGATAAGTTTCACCTGTTCCTTTCGATGGGACTGCCTCTTTCCAGCTTTGCATTATGGCATGAGCACTTCAGGCTTGCCAAGGCTTTTTTCTTATTACCCGCTTCCTAACTTAATCAACTTGTTCAAAAACTGTTCGTCTTTTGAGAGCCTGGCTGCAGTAAAGCACCGTCCTTAAAGCACTATTGCTGCTGGTCAAACAATTAACATCTATTAGCATATATTAAGGAAAAGAGGCTTCCGCGGGAGGTACGCACGACACGCAGTCTATTCATTCAGTATCCATAGCAACCCTTAGTCGCTCATCAAGATCCCACATTTTTCTCTCATGTATTCCAGTGATAAGAAGAATCCCTTATTATTTCTCAGTGTTCAGTGTTCATAGGAAGCTGCCTTACACACCGACTCAGACCATTGCTCCATCTAGCCCAGTATCTCCCACTGACTGGGAGTGGCTCTCCAGGGTTTCAGACAAGAATTATTCTCAGCCCTCCCTGGAGATGACAGGACTTGAACATGGGTCTTTCTGCATACAAGGGAGGTGCTCTCCCAAGCTACAGCCTTTTCACATTGATTCTGCATATCTCTAATGCTTAAGCCCAATTCCAGCATGAATAGAAGGCAATGCTAATCACCTAAAATCAGGATTGTCAGGTCAAAAGTTTTAAACATCAGCCCACATCCCTCTTCATTTTCTTCTTCTTAGGAGGTTTCAGATTTCCAAAGGATTCACACCTAAGTATTATATTTATTTATTTGCTTGGGGCACTTTAGAACTTGCTGCTACATCCAGGCATTAAGCTAACTTGGACTGCACTGTTCCAGTCCAGTTTTCCACCAAAGTGCCAATCCTATGTGGACAAAATAAATATTTTGTTAAAGCCCCAATCCCTCCTTTTTGTCATTTCTATTTCATACATTCTGCCTTCAGAAAGCTATTATTTATAACCTGTCTTCAAAACAAGATATGTTGTTGAGCCCATTTTAGGGGTGCCTAAGCACAGGGTGTCGGAGGCCCTTCTGCGACTTACTGTGCAATAAATCATTGCACAGAAGCAATATTTGTGAAGAAGAATGGCACCCAGGCATCAGAGGTGAAGTAGCAGGGAGCCAACTTCAGTCATTTAGTAAAATGAAAATAGCAGGTTATCAGTTAACACCAACACTTTATTTCCTGGGCCTTGTGTTTCCTTTGCATTCATTGCGATTCGGTACTGAAAACACCTCTAAAAAATAACATAAATGAACATTCTGGTTTTTTTGTGTGGATGTGCTAAGTCTCCTGGTCCACAGGAATAATACTCAGCAGATTGTTTCTGTTTTTCCAGTGCACACCAGAACTAAATCCCGCAACTTGCAGTCGTAAGATAGGAAATGCAGCTCATTATGCAATTTTTAAAACAAACACTGATGCACAAAGCAGCTTAAAACTGCTTACGAGGAGCCGTGGAATAGATATAAACAATTTACACAGGCAGCTGCACAAAGCGAAGACAATGTATGAAGTAATGACTATCAATGATGAAAAGAACCTGCGACTTTAAGATCAGAGTTAAGGCTATCTCATCTTGTAATATGACTGATGCATGTTTCTGTGTGGAGTGTATGGAAAGATATTCAGTTGGGTTTAAAGTGTTGGAGTTTTCACTGTGAGGAAGGGTTGGGGGACAAGTGTGATGGGCTGGGGGGTTGCAGCAGTGAGTGCAAGTGTGGTTGTGGTCCAACATGGCAATTTCTAACATTTCCAGATGTTCCCACTTTCCCCAAAATGATGGTTAACATTCACCCAACCATCACAGAACACTGTAGTATTCCATAACTAAAAGAAAAGGCACGGCACATAGCATCTCTCTGCAAACATTGGGAGGAATTCAGTCTCACGCTAGCACAAAGCATTCCATCACTGCATTTCTGTTTGTCCACTATTCTGGGGGTTCTCCAGACCTGATTGGGGGGTATATGGGGGAGGAAAGTGGGGGAAAGTCCTTGCCCTGGCTTCTGCTAGTACAGCTACTTAGCTGAACTCAGCCCACTGTTGTCCTGATGGAGGGGGGGGGGGACTGCCTTGTTTTATGCCAGTAGTTGCTGCCTTAGACCTTGATGGATCAGGAAAAACTACATAAACTTCCAGCCAACTCTCAGAACTTCTCCAAACCAATGAAAAATTGCCTCCCTCCATAATCCTGAATAAAATACATCAGTGCTTTTCTTTTCATTTTTCACAAAATGTTGAAAGAAATATGGCATGCCTGCTGGAAAAATTGGAGTTCAAAGGGTCACTTTGCAACACTCTCTAACTTGCTGTACCAGTGACAATATTGACTAGACCAGTTTGAAATCTGGCACATTCATAGACTCTATTACGTAGATCCTATATATTAGTTCAGCAGGTGCCATTTCTTTTAGAAGTTTTGCAATCTTGAAGCCTATAATGGCACATTAATTATTTTTTGCTACTGATCTTAACTATAGTGGCAGTCCTGCCCTCCTTTAATTTCAAACTAAGCAGTTTGTTTCAATAAAATCTTAGCAGCCCTTCTTTTAAGTAATGAATGTTTAAATGGAAGACAGGTAAATTTTACTACATATTTCACCAAGTGTGGATCCTCCCAGAAAAGAAAATTCTCAGAAGCTATTTCAGAGCAGCTCCAGTCCAATTGAGGGTAATTTTCAAAGTCCGGTGAGCACATTAGATGCACAGGTACAGAGTTACAGGAGCAAACATTCTGAAAGAGATGGCATTCGGGCTCAGCTGTCAGATGTGCCAGCAATAAAAAGCAGCTAAAATCTACATGTCAGAAATGCTGCAAACAGGAAATTGCCTCGTTAGTCAGTCCAAAAAAAGGTTTTAAAATGACAGTGAGAGTTACCCACACACCCCAAGTTTTGACGGACAAATGGGACCGTTTTGAAACCTTTTGATTTAAACATCTAAGGCTAACAGCCCTGTTCCAAAACTATTTCCACAAGCATGGAAGTGCTGGGCATGGTTAGCTGCTGAATCTGTGTGACATTACATATCTTTGTGCTGCAAGCTGTAGCATCCTCTTAAACTGATTCCTTTGGTAGCTGTTTCATCTGGCATCAACCAGAAAGAGAAAGAGGAGGCTAAGCCCTCTCCATTAGCTTCACTGGGACCACTTCCACTAGACTCCTTTCTCCTAAACAGACTCCATCAGTAGCCATTTTGCAGGGCAGAAATACCCATAGTGTCTACATCAGCCTGACTTGGACCTAGGGCCACTTGGCTCTCACAACAGACACCATTAGTGGTTATTCTACACAGCAGCCACCAGATGAAAAATGAAGAGGCAGCCAGGTCCTCTCCATCTTCTCCACTGGGATCACTCAATTTCTGTTCTCTCAAAAAAGGTCTTCATTAGCTTCATTGGTTCAATAGATAATTGGCTGTCTCTGCACTCCTTCCTGAGCAACTCCATTAGTGATTGCAATATTTTAACCTGTTTAACTGGTAGATATATCAACCAACATTTCACAGCACATGCCCAATCATGTCTACTTGCATACCCTCCAATATCCCGCTGATCAAAATTGGGACGCTCGTTTTTCAGCCCCAAGCTCTTGCAGGAGCCAACTGAGTCATGCCAGTGCACCAGACCAAAAAAAAAAAAAAACCAATGGGACATTCCAAGATGCAATCGGAAGCCGGGATGGCTTCTGTAATTTGTAGTGTCCTAGCACACCTACTGGGGCAATCGAAATTTAGTGTGACATGGAGATATATCATCCCCAAAGCCACAGGCCCATAAGACAACAGGTACAACAGTGTATGAGGAATGTCAAAAATGGGGACAGAAGTGATAGCATTATAACCAGTAACACTAACACAACAAACCCCATGTCTGAAAGGTACAATGGGCCCTACTTCCACAAGGTGGTCTTAATTGATTTTGCCCCCTCCTTTAGGTTTCAGCAATATATTTCCACAAGCAGTGGAACCAGTGTGTTTGGGGGTGTGTTTGTAGGGTTCCTTGAAAACTTATCAAAGGTTCTTTGATAAGAAGACATGGTTTTGCCTGTGGGGAATCTTCCATGACAATCTTCCAAACAATCTTCCATGAAAGGCAGCTTGTTCATCATTACTGATTTACCTCTTCAGAGGAGTGTTAAATCAGGCTTCCTCAACTTCGGCTCTCCAGATGTTTTGAGACTACAATTCCCATCATCCCTGACCACTGGTCCTGCTAGCTAGGGATCATGGGAGTTGTAGGCCAAAAACATCTGGAGGGCTGAGGTTGAGGAAGCCTGTGCTAGATGCTTTCTACAGTGCACTTGCTATTAAGGTGGAGTGATGATGTTGCCCCAGGAAAGAGTGGTGGCATAGCCTTAGGCAATGGAGGGTGAGATAGAATCATGGAATTGTAGAATTGGAAGGCACCACAAGGGTCATCTGCAATGCTGGAACATTTTGTGCAACATAGGGCTCAAATTCATGACCCTGTGATTAAGAGTCTCGTGTTCTACTGACTGAGCTATCCCAGGATGTGAGTAGTTCCTTATCAGACAATTCAATGTGGCGGGAAATGAAAATCACTGTTGAGAACTTTCTCCACTAGGAAATCCAGTTTTCAGATTTCAGTTCACATGTTGTGGCAAGTCACAGCATGCTAGGTCTTACAATGCAATCCACACAAGCAACTTACACCAGATCAGTTCTATTGACTATATATAGTTTTGCAGTCCTATTTAGCTCCATGTATTATTCTGCATCTATTGCCAAAGAAGAAGAAGGGGGAAGGCAGTAGCTCTCTCCAAGAACTAGCAGTGCCTATTTCATTTAATCATTTCCCCCTGTGGCTTTTGTCACAGGCACATTCGAAATGAAGGTGGCTTTGGTCAATTTAATTACTGTCCCCTGTGGCTGGCATGGAACTCATGAATTGAAAAGGTGCCCTGTTAGATGTTTCTAATGTGAAAATATGTAGCCATTATTCTAAGAAGCATGGTTTTCTATGTGCCTTCTGTTTTTATTATGGAGCATTAAAAATGGAGTTACATGTCCAAAAGTTGGGCAGAAGACAATAATGCACACAACTTCACACACAGAAAGAGATACACAACACAAGAAGGGTTTGGGTTTTTGGCTTGTGGGTAAGTTCCCCAGAGATAACAAACTGTCCACTGTTGGAAGCAGGATACTAGGGTAGATGAGAGATGAGGTTGTGCCTCCTTATGTCCTTGCAGGAACCCCCATCAGCAGTAATCCAGTCGGGGCGGACGATGGACAGACCTCTCCTCTCAGTGTGCAGAGATAAAGCAGAAACCAACCATGGTGTGTGGAGGATGGCTTGAGGAAGATTCAGAAAGAGGAAGGCTGAGAGAACCAGGATAATGGAGAGTAGGATTTTCAGAATGTGTTCTATCATGCTTGCAGAGTGAGCAATTTAGGGAAATAGAGAAAAGACACTGGTACCCTCTAAGGAAACATCCAAGGAAAGGGGAGAGGAGAAAGATTTGGAGGCAGGAGCAGTTATAGCAAATAATAACTGAACAACAAATAGAGACTTTGGAGTCAAGATCTGAAACATAAAAGTCCTAGTGACAAGCATAAAACAAAAGAATGGTGGAACATAAAGCAAGTAGGGATAGGAAGCAGGATAAAAGACAAGCTCAGTGAGGAGTCCAATGATGAGAAGAGTTCTTGAGACCTTGTAGCAACAAACCCACCCAGTATACTGTGAAGTGAGAGGTATTGGTGCTCTGAAGATTGTGGAGTGGGGAGGAGGGAGATAAACATAGAGTGAAGACAACAGTGAACATTTGGGGTTATAGCCAATGTCAGTCATATTCAGAGAAAACCTTGAGTTCTGGGAGAAGGGCAGGATTATAAGAGAACAACTATCTCTATCAGAAGACATCTGAAAGCAGCCCTGTATAGGGAAATTTTGAATGTTTGATTTGTTGGAAGCTATAATAATAATAATAAACAACCTAGTGAAATTGATGGACATGGTTAATTCAGGACCGAGTATAACTCAGTTGTGTACGTAACCAAAATGAACATCTGAAAAGCCAGCTCTGATATTGGAGGAAATCCAGTGATAGTGTTATTCTCCAAAAAAATATTTAATCCCCTTTTAAAAATGTTCAACTTGGTGCAACTTGTGCCAGGGAATTCCATTATATTCTTATTCTTCAGTATTCCATGCAAATCAGGTAGAAGGGGAGAAAATCTTTCCCCCTCTTTCCTGTAGATAGTAAAACACTGACACCCACCCACCCACATTCGCTCCACTTCCCCACCCCAGGTGGTTGGAATCCTTTAGAAATGTAGATGATAATTAATTTAAAACTAGGAAGTAATTGCACCATAAGGCAGTAATTGAACAATTAGCAACAGGGATACGATTGATGAACTGCTTAAGAACAATTTGTGTTTGCCATCCCTCTCAATTCCACCTCCACGTAACCAGTTGGAATGCACAGCACATTGCCGGGAAGAATGAGCTACCTTTTTCTCCCCATGAGAGAGTCTGAGCTGAAGAGGAACCACACTCCAAATATGCTAAGAAAGCATGTTGCTACCTCTCAAGACATGGTTCAATAATATTTGGGACTGAGCTATTTCAGAGCGACTAACTGGACTTAGAAGAGTTGCATATGGGGCTGTAAAGGAGAATACCTTTGATGAAACTTGGTCTCCCTTTTTTCCTACTTAAGTGGGAAAGAAAGTAAAGCTCTTCCAAAAGTTCTATTTGGACTGCCAATGTTCTTTCTTGAGGACAATACCCATTTTCATGTCTACTAAGGAACACTTGGGCTTCCTCTGAGAGCTGGACAATATCCTACACTGCCCCTACACCCTTGCAATTTCCTTCTATTTTAGCTCATCCAGCTAATACAAATTTTCTGTAGCTGACCCTGCTAATTCTGAAATACTCCATTATGCATATTCTTTATTAAAAACAAATTCAGGAAGGTAGATCAGCACAGACGAAACATGAAGGGGATCAGAGAAGCTTGGAAACAGCATTTGACATGTTCTACGCAAGACAGGAGACAAGTCTAGCTGAGAAATAAGATCATGATCCTGTGATCTGCTTCCAAATGCTCCATAATTCATTTGACCTGTTCCACTGTCTTTTTGTGCTTGTAGCAGTTTAAATCCCCCTGCTCTTGTGGTTAAATTTTTAGCCTGTCTCTTAACACTAGCTGCCTGCTGTGTATTTAGCATTGCAGTGGAAAACAAGAGCCCTACTGCCTGGACTTGTGAAAGCTGTTGCAGTAGCTGCCTTTTCATTAAACTATGGGAAGCATAAACTGAACGGATCTCTAATCATGATCCTTCCAGATTGCCCTGAATTCTTTATGCCCCTCAAGGCATTTCATCTAACAAATGCTGTTTGGTAAAAATCAGAGATGTGTCTTTTCTGACTGAATCATATGCAGTCACAGAGCCTGTATGTAACACAACACCAGACCCTCCTAGTGTCCCTATTTTCCAAGGACAGTCCTGGATTTACAGAAGCCATCCTGGTTTCTGATTTGATCCTGGAATGTCCTGCTTTTCCTTAGGACAACCCTATTTTCATCAGAGAAATGTTCTTTGGGTATGAAGTTATGTGACCCCTGAGCCAAGGAGATAAGTAACTATAGAGCCTTTAGAGGACATCTGAAGGCAGCCCTGCATAGGGAAGTTTTAAAAATGTTTAACGTTTGCTTATGTTTTTATATATGTTGGAAGCCACCCAGAGTGGCTGGGGCAACCCAGTCAGAAGGATATTGTTGTAGTTGTTGTTGGGACATCCCTATTTTCATCAGAGAAATGTTGGAGACAACACACTGTCTTGCCAAATGCAAGGTGGTTCTTTTAAAATGAGATTCAGAAGTAATACAAAACACAAGCGGGTGAGAAGATTAAAGATTTTATTTTAAACAGCAAGCAATATATACATACCAAGCAAGCACTTCAATCTACCACTTGGAAGCCCTCAAGAAACAGCAAACAGACTCCCCCAGCTGGCTTCAGTTTGCACAGCCCTGCAGCCATCAGCCCTGCATGAGCTTCTTTCTAACTTTGCCCACAACCATGTGATGTATAGATAGCTAACCTGTGTGGCTTGCTCAACTGGCTATGTGCAGATTATTCATTGATGGCTATGTGCAGATTATTCTTTAGCCACCCCCTCCCAGTGCCTCACTTTCTCAAAACAATGTCCAACATCAAAGAAGGTACCTAGCACTATCACTTCCTCCCAATTGATTAGGACATTAAAGGCTGTACTCATGCCATCAAAGAACTTAACAAGAGATAAGAAGTGGGAAGGAACAGAGGCAGGCAGGGTAAGCATGTCAGATCACTAACTTCTTGATAGAATTTATCTTCTGGATAGATTGCACATACACACACCTTCTTGCATTTTCAGTACCCATTGGACATTACTGCAGTGGAAGAGTAGGGCAGATGAACTATTCACATTCACATGTATTGTTTTTAACACTTGATTGGGAGCCGCCCAGAGTGGCTGGGGAAACTCAGCCAGATGGGTAGAGTATAAATAATAAATTATTATAATAATTATTATTATTCCTGGTCAATGGCATTTTTACAGGTGTTCTTAAGCTTATTCCAACCTATTTCTGCATTAATCTGTTAAAAAAACAGTTTTTGCATTGGAAAAAACTCTATAGCATTTATTTATTTAGCAAATCTATACTGACTTTTTCCACAGTTCATGATGTTAAAGAGATGAAAAGTTTCCGAAGCGGGGACCCTTAAAAATCACAGGCGCGTTGCCTGTGAACTGGAGACTCGGCGGGCACCTTTGCGCCCCCCCGACGCTGCGAAATAGCCTTTTTAAAGGCTCCGGAGGAGCGGAGGGGTCTTGGAGCGGTGCTGAGAGTCGTCTTCACCCAGCCTGCGAAGCGAAGCCGCGTCGCCATTAGCGGAGAGCGCTGACTTCTTCCCGGGAAATTGGATTAAAAGAACAACTATCCGTGAGTAGGATTGACTGCTAAAATATAATTGGACATTAAAAGTAAAGAAATTGGGCACCGAGACGGACAAGCATTAAAAAGGAAGTCTGCTTTCCGTTCTGTAGCAAGATCAAAGCGAAAGGCACTCTAGCTGTAACTGCTTGAGAGGAAATTTGCGGGATTTAAGAAATCCACCACCAAAGCAAAGAACTCCCCCCCCCGAAGGCAGGAGGAGGGGGAAGAAGATTTTAAAAGTGTTTCCCTGCCAATTTTAAAGAATTGGATTAAGTATCGCTGCTCTTTAACCTGGGATCGGACTGCCGGAGAAAAGGAACCGGCTAAGGACTGTTGCCATAAGAGGCTAAAAAATATCTTAAATTGACTTTGGTTACTTTCAATTTGAAACACTGTTTTTGTGGCATTACAAAGTTACTTACAGGACACTATTGACTGGGATCCCCTTGAAAAAGGAAAGAAAAATTGAAAGGGACTATGAAACTTTTATTCCTTCTTTTTTGAAGAGTGTGGGATTACTTTGAGAAGTATAGAACTGACTCTACGCCCCCTAGAGGATCTTCAAATTGTTTCAGCAACAAGTGGAGTTTAAAATTTGAGAACTTTGTTTGTGAGTTTCAAAGTCTGGGAATGACCTTGACTAAAAGACTTTGTTATGGCAGATGGTAAAGAGAAAGGGGAGTTACAAGAAACAACCTTGAGATCTGGCAGACAATACAAAATTGACACTTACATGCAAAGAAGGGCTTCTGTAACAGGAGCCTCTGGAACTATAGTGGCTGCAAAGCCAAAAGCGAAAGCAATGTCTACAGAAGAATCATTTGCCAAGGTATTGGAGAAGATAAATGACTCTTTGGAGGAACTAAAAAAGCAAGGTGCGGAGACTAAATTGCAAGTTGCTGAAACCAAAGTACAAGTTGCTGAAACAAATAAAAAAATTGAAGAAATCTCTGGGAAAATTGACCTAAATACTAAAAGTATAACTGACCTAGGGAATAAAGTGAACTCAAATGCAGAAGCAATTGGGAAATTATTGGAAGATTCATCTACAACACGAAAGATAGCCGAGGAAGCTAAGGAAATTGCAACTGCTGTGGAGGAAAAATTTCCACCAGTTTACAAGAAATTGGATGAATATGAACTGGCACTCTCTATGCAGGATATGCAACGCAAGGAGAGGAACCTGAGGATCAGACTTGTGCCCGAAAAGGAAGGAGAGAACTTGGTGGATGATTTGACAAAAGAATTTTCTGACTTTTGGAAGCAGGAGCTGAAGAAAGAAGATTTCAAGATAGAAAGTGCATTTAGATTGGGAATAAGACAGAAGAGAAATCGACCCAGAGATTGTCTTATTACCTTAAGATCAAAGGAGGAGCGAGATAAAATATTGAACCTGCACTACCAAACAGCCCTTCGAATTGAAGATTTTTTTATTGAGATCTTTAAAGACATCCCTAAGAGTATCTTGGACGCAAGAGGACATTATAAAGACCTGGTGACACTGCTGAAGAAGAACTACATACCATTCAGGTGGGAATTTCCCCAAGGCTTGTCTTTTAAATATAAGGGAAAGAAGAGAAGAATAAAGACTGTAAGTGATAAAGACAAGTTCTTGGGAGAACACGAAGAAGACCTACAGAAAGAGACATTTCCAGGACAAGGGCATCCATCACTGGACACGAACACGGTACCACCGACAGACGAGGAACAAAAACAGGGAGCTGTAGGAGGAAGGAGTAAATAATCCCATCATGGCTCTGCAACTTCTAACCTGGAATTGTAATGGCTTAAATATTCCCAGGAAGAGAAAAAATATATTTCATGCCTTAAAGAAAGACCAATTGGACTTGATTTGCCTACAAGAGACCCACGTGACAAGAGCACACAGAAAAATATTAATAAATAAAAGACTGGGACAGGAATTTATATCTTCAGACAGAGTAAAAAAGAGAGGAGTGGTGATCTATGCAAAAGAAAAATTGCAACCGAAACAAATTTTTAAAGATGATCAAGGAAGATATTTGGCAATTGAAATTCAATCTCAAGGAGAGAAGTATTTGATAGTGGGAATCTATGCACCAAACGAAGGGAAAGCTGAATTTTTTAAGAAGTTGCATGAAATTTTGATGGATCATATGGATTACAACTTAATTTTGATGGGAGATATGAATGGAGTGGTTTCAACAAATATGGACAAGGCACAAAGACAGGTAATAACAAAAGATGGAAGACTACCAAAGACTTTTTTTGAAATGACTGACAATATGGACTTGATTGATATTTGGAGAACAAAACACCCATTAGAAAGAGAGGGAACCTTCTTTTCTGAAGCCAAAATGACATGGACAAGGATTGACCAAATCTGGGTGACTAGCAGTATGGCTCCGAATATAAAAAAAGTAGAAATCTGCCCAAAAACTTTCTCCGACCACAATGCTGTAAAGATGGTGATGAGGCAAACAACAACTGGTTCCTTCAGATGGAGAATGAATGACACCTTATTTAGAGACGAGGAGATCTGTAAGAAGGCCCAAAAAACCTTGAAAGACTATTTTGAAATCAACTTAAGGTCTGAAGTAGAAAAAAGAATAGTATGGGACGCAAGCAAAGCCGTGATGAGAGGGTTTTTGATTCAGCAAAATACTTTAAAGAAGAGAAAGCAAAATGAGAAAAAGGAGAGAATTTTGGAAAAGATAAAAGAAGGGGAAAAACAATTAAGATCGAAGCCAAAATCCCAAGAGATTCTAAGAGAAATCAAATTTCATCAAACACAATATATGGAACTGATGAATCAAGAATTAGAGTGGAGAATTAAACAAATGAGACAAAAGACTTTTGAATCTGCTGATAAATGTGGCAAGTTACTGGCTTGGCAAATAAAGAAGAGACAAAAACTCAACACGGTAACAAATATAGAAGTGGAAGGAAAAAACATAAGCAACCCAGCGGAAATTAGGAATTGTTTTCAGAACTACTTTAGACGACTTTACACACAAGGGCCGCAAAAAGAAATGGACATACAACAGTTCCTCGAGGAAAATGGGCTGAAAAAGGTTTCGCATGAAAGTAAGATAATATTGAACCAGGAGATATCAGCACAAGAAATAGAAGATGCCATTCAAGGCATGACGCTGGGCAAATCCCCTGGACCGGATGGACTGACTTCCAAATACTACAAAGTTTTGAAGGAAGGGTTGATACAACCTTTGAAGGAAGTCTGCAATGAGATTATGGAAGGGAAAAGGGCACCCGATACGTGGAGAGAGGCCTACATTACACTTATACCAAAGACAGAGACTGAAAAGACCCAACTTAAAAACTACCGACCCATCTCGTTATTGAATGTGGATTACAAAATCTTTGCTGATATTTTGGCAAAAAGATTGAAGAGAGTTTTGATGGAGGAGATTCACGGGGACCAAGCGGGCTTTCTCCCAAAAAGGCACTTGTCGAACAATGTAAGGAATATAATTGACATTTTGGAAAAGCTGGAAGTGAACATAAACACTAAAGCTGTTTTGATATTTGTGGATGCCGAGAAAGCCTTTGACAACATTTCTTGGAGTTTTATGTTGAAGAACCTCCGGGGGATGGGGGTAGGCCAAGGGTTTGAAAATGGTATAGGTGCAATATACTCTGAACAGAAAGCCAAACTAATTGTAAATAATGTGGTTACAGAAGAGTTCAAGATTGAAAAAGGGACACGTCAGGGGTGCCCTATCTCCCCATTACTCTTTATATCGGTTCTGGAGGTTTTGCTTAATATGATTAGGAGGGACCAGTTGGTTAAAGGGATTCAGGTCGGAGCTAAACAATATAAACTGAGAGCATTTGCAGATGACTTAGTACTTACATTGCAAGAGCCAGAAGCTAGCACGAAAAGAGTTTTGGAAATAATCCAAGAGTTTGGTCAAATGGCAGGATTTAAATTGAATAAATCTAAGACAAAGGTTTTGGAGAAAAATCTGACACAGATAGAAAAGGAAAGGTTTCAGAACGAGACAGGGTTAACTGTGGTTAAAAAAGTGAAATATTTGGGTATAAATATGACAGCTAAAAATGTGAATTTGTTTAAAGATAATTATGAAAAAACTTGGAGAGAAGTGAAAAAAGATTTGGAGATTTGGTCCAACTTAAAGCTTTCCTTGTTAGGCCGTATTGCAGCTATAAAAATGAATGTATTGCCAAGAATGTTGTTTTTGTTCCAAACATTGCAAATAATTGATAAAATGGATTGTTTCAAGAGGTGGCAAAAAGACATATCTAAATTTGTCTGGCAGGGCAAAAAGCCCAGAATTAAATTTAAGATATTAACGGATTCAAAGGAAAGAGGGGGGTTTGCCCTGCCAGACTTTAAACTTTACTATGAAGCGGCAGCTTTCTGCTGGCTGAAAGAATGGCTACTTCTTGAAAACACAGACATTTTGGATTTGGAAGGTTTTAATAACATTTTTGGGTGGCATGCATATTTGTGGTATGACAAGGTTAAAGCACATAAAAGTTTTAAAAATCATATTGTCAGAAAAGCACTACTAAATGTCTGGGACAGATATAAAGACTTGCTGGAAAATAAAACTCCAAGGTGGCTGTCGCCAATGGAAGCCAAGGCAGTTAAAAAGTTAAATATGGAGTCCAAGTGGCCAAGATACTGGGAAATTTTGGAAAAGGAAGGGGACAAATTGAGATTGCAGAGTTTTGAGAAATTAAAAGGGAAGGTGAGAGACTGGTTCCACTACCATCAAATTAATGAAGCGTTTAAACTGGACAGTAAAATTGGCTTCCAGGTGGAAAAATCAAAATTGGAGACAGAACTGTTAGAACCCAGTACTAAGAATTTGTCTAAAATGTACAATTTGCTGCTGAAATGGAATACACAAGATGAAACGGTTAAATCGGCTATGATTAAATGGGCTCAGGACATTGGTCATAATATTTTGTTTGCTGATTGGGAAAAGTTGTGGACCACCGGGATAAAATTTACGGCATGTAATGCCTTAAGAGAAAACATTATGAAAATGATATATAGGTGGTACATAACCCCAGTCAAGCTTGTAAAGATTTACCATGTGCCTGACAACAAATGTTGGAAATGTAAAGAAACTGAAGGTACATTTTTTCATCTTTGGTGGACCTGCCCGAAGATTAAGGCATTCTGGGAAATGATCTATAATGAACTTAAAAAGGTATTTAAATATACTTTCCCCAAGAAACCAGAGGCCTTTCTCTTGGGTATTGTCGGCCAAGGGGTGTTAAAGACGGATATAACTTTCTTTATGTATGCTACAACAGCAGCTAGAATACTCATTGCGAAGTACTGGAAGACGCAAGAACTACCCACACTGGAAGAATGGCAGATGAAGGTGATAGACTATATGGGCTTGGCAGAAATGACGAGCAGAATCCGAAACCAGGGAAGAGAAGCAGCGCAAGAAGAATGGAAAAAATTCAAGGACTATTTAAAGAAATATCACAAAGTTAATGAAAGTTAGAATGATGTTGGACTGGAAAGTAAATGGTTACTATTAGCAATGGTTAAGACAAGGAAAACAAGGAAGAATAGTCTAAATTTAAATTAAAATAAGGGAAGATTTGCTGAACAATCGATAAGAATTGGGAATACAGAAAGGGGAGGCATGAGGAAGTCGGGGAAGATAGGATATGAAATTAGGATATGAAACGATACATGTTTTTTTTGTTTTGTTTTTGTTTTTGTATGTTTATGTTTGTTGTATTGTGTTTATATGGAAAAATAAAAATATTTAAAAAAAAAAAAAAAAAAAAAGAGATGAAAAGTTTCTATGGAAGCAGGCAGTCCATGAGATACCCAAGTCCTAAGGCCTTTCACACTAAGTAACACTAAGTACACACTAAGTAACCTGTGAAAATTACAAGACAAATTCAAAAAGGTTCTCTCTTTTTTGCATTTGGTATTTATTTAAGCTATTTACACACCATTTAATTACCAAAGTTTCTAAGCAGTGTACATGAAAATCATGGAAATGGTGTAGTGGATAAAATTTATTAAAATTAATCAAAAATGCAGAATTTAAAATTTAAAATGCCTGCTAGGTTAAAAAGGTCTTTGTCTAGTTCAACAGCAACCAGGTACACCCTGGCCCCCTCCCCCATCTCTCTCACTGCCAGCAAAAAGCAATAAATGAATAGAAATAGAACCTACTCAAGTGATGCTGGCATAAAAACCTTGAGCATACACTACGTAGAAGAACGAAAGATTACTACCCCCCTTTTCTCTCTCTCCCCACATCTTCCCCAACTTTATACTGTCTATAACATCAGTGTCTCACATCGATTATGAATGATCTGTGGAAGGAACTCCATGAACTGAAAGCAGAGGTGCTCTTCTGTACCTTTGTAACCCAAGAAAATCTATAATAAAAATATTTCCACATGATAGAACGCATCATTCTGACAATAGAACATTTGTGATGTTCTAAGATAGTTTGTAAACCATGTAGAGGTTGTTGTTTTTAAGCATCACAGTAGGAGGGGTGTGTGGCCATGCCAGTCCTTCCCTAGTTTGTGCTTGAAATCAGATGAAGTTTCTGATATGTCTTCAAAGGCAGCCCCATATACAGTAGAATGATCTGGAGGCTGAAAGGGCATGGATGATGGAGGCCAGGGTACCTCTGTCCACGATGGGTTACACCAGCCTAAGCTGCTGTACGGTGTTTCATGCTACATTCATTACCTGGACATCCAGAGTAAGGGCCTGATTTTAAACCTGACTCTTAAGGTGTAGAGTAACCCCATCCAAATCAGATGGGACACCTACGAGCCACACATGGATTCATCTGAATTGACTTTGGGTTTCTTAGGTCTCATGCAGTTTGGTAGTGGCTCCAGACACCTAATGAGAACTTCTACTGCTTCACTGAACTCCAATGAGAAGTCTGTTTGGTTGGTTTTTCAGGTGGGCGGCTTTGCAGGTGGGCCCCACAAATTGGCCAACGGCAGCAGGAATTTAGAAGGCATTCCCCTGGGTGCAGGACCAACTGACCAATGGCGGTGCTGGGGCAAGGATAAATGCCTGGCCTGCTGGCTCTCTCAGCCTTTCGGGGAACAGGCTGGTCATGGGCCTCACCACGCAAGGAGAAACAGGGTTGGGAAGATGGACATATCACACAGAAAGATCCCTGTGTGGAGATGCCGTCATAGGCAAGCCTTCAGCTCCCGAATCTTCAGATCGGCAGTCTATTATTTTCTGCCTCGCAAGGAAAAGTGAAATGCAGCAAAGAAAGATGACAGCTCTGGCAATGTGAGAAGGGAAACAACTCACCTGTTATTTTTTAACCTGAAAGAAGGAAGTAAATAAAGGCCAGTCTATTTAACACAAGGATAGAAAATCTGAGGACTTTCAGATGTTATCAGACTCACCAACAGCCTATGGGGAGGTGAAATCCAGCAACCTCTGGAGAGTCATACGTTCCCCACCCCTGAAATAACCTGTGGAGTTATTTACAAGTTTGAGTTAACTAGTTGTTACAGGAGGTTATTTAATTACATCTGAAGTTCCGCCCACTTTCAGCAGCATCAGGCTTTTAAAAGAATACTGCTCCTATTCTTCAGTAGGGCTGAATTTTCCACATACCCCTTTTCTCAGGAGAAGTGGCTTTGTTTTGTTTTGTTTTGCAACTGGTCAGTAGTTATTCCAGTCCAGGGGGTCCACAACCAGTTTCTCTAGGACTGGCCACATCAACACTTCTTTCAAGGCAATGGAAACCACCCCCTCAAGCAATAATGTATTGATCACACTCTGGACTCCAATCAGTCTTATCTGTGTTGATGCTCAGTTACCTTTTCTCTCTAAATAATAAAATAGGGAACAAAACTGCATGCACTGCTAACTTACTACTTTTACCTCACTGTATTTCTAGTCAGGGTTCAGATTTTGTCTTTTGTGAATTGTATGAAATGCTCAACAACACAATAAATCAATTACTTTGTTTTGCTTTTAAAGAGAGAAACAATATTTGGAAAGGTAATGTGAAGAACATGTTTTGCAAGTGCTTGACCTTTTCCTCCTATCTCACTGCTCAGGTGTCCAGAGAAAGCGCAAATGGTGAAAAAGATTCAGTTTGCAATCGACCCAAAGCAAGTTGGACAAAACTTGGAGTATGAAGGTAAATCCAAATACCTTTCTTGGGTTTTTATTGTTAATCTTTTTCCCCCCACCCATGATGAATGATGTTCTTCAAAACTCAAGGTTTTCATAGTAAAATGGCTTTTATGGCTTTTGATAGATAGCCCAAATCAACTGAGTGAAGGGGCTAATGCATCTTCCAGGTCTTGATTTATGTTTTCTTCAGGTTTGTAGAGTCTCAAAGAGAACAGGGGCAGAAGCTTTCAGGAAAGGCAGCTCAGAGGATTTGGTTATTTCAAAGGTGGGGGAGGGATGAGGATGTCAAGCCCTTCACCTTTTAAAAGCAATATCTTCCTAAACCTCTTTTTTTTTAAAAAAAAAGGGGGGGGAGAAAGCAGCCTAGTGAAGTCATTTAAGACCTGTGCTTCCACCAGAAGGTACGTCAGTGTTCTCTGCTGGGAGGGACAACACAACACAAAGATTGGCACAGTGCAAATGCAGCAGTCGAGCCAGGGCCGGATTTAGGTTTGATGAGGCCCTAAGCTACTGAAGGTAATGGGGCCCTTTTATATGTCCAGCTGTCCTTTGTGAACAACTAATTGTCACTGTGGTTTTTTTGTGTTGAATATATGCTATATGATAATTTATGGACCAGTCCAAGCAGTATGTAGGCACCCTATATATCGAGATGAGCAAACCAGTGATATTTTAGGGAGCAGGCTAGCAGGCAGGGCCCATTACTTACATCATAGGAGCCTACACAACACAAAACACTGTTGCTGTATGTAGGTTTTATTTTATTTGTTTGTATCTTATATTTTGGAAATGCACACCCAGTTTTTTCCCCTTTACTTTTTTGGGGGGCCCCCGAAGAGAGTGGGGCCCTAAGCTATAGCTTGTTTAGCTTATTCGTAAATCCGCCACTGTGTGGAGCCATAGGGGATATAGAAGCTGCTACCAAAAAACAAAACAAAACTGGGTTAGCTGGAATTCTTAAGTGCCCCAGAATGCTGTGTAAAATCTGCCTTTGCTCTGAATATTGAGCGTGGCATCAATGTAAGAAGAAAGAAACATGGCTTTAAGCAGTGCTATTTCCCTAAAAAAAGAGATGTCGAAACTCACCATGAACACCTTCCTTGTTCTCTTGAAATGGCAATGGCACCCACCTGAAAGGTGCCTGAACTGAGTTCTGTTGAATTTTGGCTAAAAAAAAGCCCAGGATTTAAGCCAGGAATGGGGAACCTCAGGCCCTCCCAGTCCTTCCTTTCTGGCCCTTGAGACTCTCCAGGCTAGAGGCATTTTTGACCAATTCTGCTTTGCACGTTCTGGAGTTGGCAAATTCTAACTAGCCATGTATCAGACTTAGGCACAACAGTTAATCTGCTGAGCAACTCAAGATGGGAGAGTGGGATCAATGCTTTGAAACCACTTGCTTTGAAATCATTGATGCACAATGGAAACAAATACATTGATGCTGAAGATCGGTGCTGTGAACTCAAAGCAATAGCTCAAAGACTTCCAAATTGAATGCCACCACAATGAGAACTTCTCTTCATACTACAACAAAACCTCTTGGATAATATGCCTAATGTTTCTGTTCTTCTAAGGATCCTTCTCATACTTCTCACACTCACCAGTGTCTGTGGCATATGCATTTTCTTAAAGCTCAAATTTATAAATACTTACATACACTGAACAATGTTGCAAAAGAGACTAGTTGGCTTGGCAACTGTATCAGCTGAGCATGCCCAAGCAATCACCACTTGACCTGAAATAATTGGTGACAAAATTTGCAAAAAAAAGGCGCACAGGGTGAGATTTTGATACACCTGAAAGTTAAACTTTCAAGAGACTTACTGGTACATTTTAACATCACAATTCAGAAGAATATATTAAAATGAGTAAAACATTTTCTTTTTCACATGAGAAAGACAATAAAATATTGTTATATTACTTATATTACTTATTCTTGCAATTTAAAATAGATTTAGCAGTTTCCAGTTTTGTGCTTTTCATTTTTTTTCTACAAGATATCTGTTTTTGAAAATGGAAGTTAGCTTTTTTGTGGGGGGGGGGGTTGCACATAGTTAGCCTTTCCTGGGGTGCAAAATAGTCTGGCACTAGGACTCCACGTGGGCTGTAATTCAGTTACAAAATCTTTTGGGTGAGCCCATCAGTATGTACTATCTAGAGCAGTGATGGCCAAACTTGGCCCTCCAGCTGTTTTTGGACTACAACTCCCATCATCCCTAGCTAACAGGACCAGTGGTCAGGGATGATGGGAACTGTAGTCCCCAAACAGCTGGAGGGCCAAGTTTGGCCTTCACTGATCTAGAGAGGCAGTTTGGTGGTAGTGATGTTGGTGATGGGTAACAGAGAGTAAGTAATAGATTCTTAGCATAGCTCAACTCCAGCTTGGCCATGTGGTTAGAAAGCAAAGAGGATGTTTCGGGTTTCTAAACTGCCTTGAGTGGATAAAGGGAGGAAGTGCAGTGATGTCATGTGTCAGATTTTTACTTACAATTCTTGACAATGGAAGGGAGGTGGAGAAGCAGGACTGCTACTTTAATAGCCAAGTGTTTTGTCTAGTCCTGCTATATTCTTTGGCCATGTATTGAATCACAAGCCTGCCAATCAGCTTAAGCCAACACTCCTGTGTCCATGAAAAGGACACCTGCCTGAAAGCAGAATATGACTGATAAGCATTCAATTCATCCATGAAGCAGACCTGCTGAAATAGGCAGTTAAGACACAATGTTTTGCATTTCCACATACAAAAGCATGATTTCCATCTGATTTCGTGTGAGATAGCCTATGCACACGCCTGTCATCTGAACGAGACAGTAGTAATTTTGTGTGCCAGTTTGCAGATGGGAAAAAAAACAACAACTGCCCTCCATGGTTAATTCCTCCCCAGTCTCCTTTTACAAAAGCCTATCTGAACTCATCTTTTATAAATATTCTCAATTGACTTTGAAAACTTACAATTTTATGTGCGCATGGATTTCAATCATTGCAACTGTCTCGTTAATTACCGTATTTTCCGTGTATAAGATTAGGTTTCCCCCCCCAAAAAAATAATGTCAAAAATCTGGGAGCATCTTATATATGGATAGATCTTTCCCCATTTTCTTAATCCGGAGTTCCCCAAAATAGGGGGCGTCTTATACATGGGGGGCATCTTATAAACACAAAAATACAGTGAATGCATCTCCAATATCTGCATGACTAGAAGTGGAGGGTTTTTTTTTGTTTGTTTTTTGAATAAAATAAAATAATGCAACCTAGCTAGAATAGGAATATTGGGATATGAATCAACCAGTCAAGTTAATAATAAATGACTGCAGGTTAGATATTAGAAGGCAATTGAAGTTTTGCTGTTTACTTATCTCCTTGGTTTGGGGGTCGCATAACTCCACAACCTCCAACATTATCTCTGATGCAAATAAGGGCATCCTAAGGAAAAAACAGAACATTCTGGGATCAAATCAGAAACTGGGATAAATTCTGTAAATCCGGGACTCTCTCTGGAAAAATAGGGACATTTGGAAGGTCTGAAATAGGTGCAACAGAAAAAGAAAATAAGGCTGCAATGCAGTGCTTTACCGAATGGTAGAACCACCACAGCGTTTGCAGTCCTAATGTACACAGCAAGCAGGGTGAGGCATGTTGGAGATTTATTCCCCTCGTCTGCAGTCATGGGATTGTTGTCGATCACATGATGGTGTATGTTTTCATTCCACAGTGTGGGAAGTGACGGAGACAGGATGTTTGGTATTACTGTGTTCCGTGAAGTGGGACTATTGTCCTAAGAGCGCTAATGCATTTTGGCATCAGTAGCTGTAATGTTCGGGCTGGAGAAAGCTTTTGAAGCTCCTGAACGACCGACCAGGAGGGAGAGAACATGCCAGTCGGACATGTGTCTCTACCAGGATCCTACACGGGAGTAGGACACTTCTGACAGGGCACAGGAGACCCTGTGACACACATCAACTGGGTCCAAATCAGCCTTGACACCAGGGGTGCCAACTTGAATAAAATATTGTGGGGGCCCAGGGAAGCCCTGCCCCACATAATCAATCACATGATGCAGTGCACACAGACCATTTGAATGGAAATGCTCACCAAATATTTCATTGTGGGGGCTGAAGCCCCCATGTGATGGCAGTGAGACCTGTTGAGAATCAAATTAATCTTTGACCATCTCAGTTCCTACCTACCACCAGAAATCCGATTTTGGGGTTTTCTGCTGGCTGGCTCTGGTTTGTGTCCCATTCACGTATGTATTTGGCAAATGAAACAGGAAGTGCTGCAGCAATGGAGGAGGTGGCAGGGGGCCATTTGTCCATTTGGACAGAGAGAACCACTTCCCCAGGGGTGCCAGCTTGAATAAAATACTGGGCGGCAGGTCATATAATGCGGTGCAACCACACCATCTGAATGGCAATGCTCAGATATTTTAGGGTGTTATGTACTGAAGTTCTCACCCTGGGCCAGCAGGGGGATACTGTAGATAGTTTTCACTCAGGTCCACATATGCAAATAAGGGATTGAAAGTGACGTTCAGTGATAGTTACAGGAATCTGTTACAGTTGCGTTGTAGTGGAGCTCTATATAAGTAGGCTGGCTGAACTCTTCAGTTCAGTTCTGTTCTGGCCTGTGAATAAACAAGAGCTGTTTGAAGAATCGCTGTGTCATCTGATATGTTCACCCACAACTTAACATGGGGGGGGGGGGGGAGCGAAAGGACCTCGGTCCATAGGAGTTGGCTCCCATGCTCTTCCCATTCCAACCCTTCCCTGTCCCAGACCAAGGGGAGTTTGGATTGCTCAGCCAAAATAAAAAAATATGTTCAGGTAAAACATGGTTAATTGGTGGAATAAAGCATTTTAAAAGCAAATCCTTTCTTTTTTCTTCCCTCTCTACCCCCTCCCTCTCCCCCACAGTACACGGCACAATGAGGCTACTGATCCTAATTTCAAATTGTTCATAAAACAAACCAGTGGATGGGTAAAGGTGGAATAGTACAATCACAGAGAAATCAGCAAGCTGTTTTATGTTTATACAATGCAGGAGAAAGAGGTAATGTGCTAGCCTTGAAAGAGTACATGGAGGGAGATTGTAATCCTGCAGAGAGCCAGAGGCAGATCAAGAAGCGCTTTTGAGATGGTGGCTACATACAGAGAGAGACAAAAAAGATGTCAATATTATCTTTGAGCATGGACACCTGTCCTGCTAAGAAAGGCACAAAGACCAATTTCATTAGCTCATCAGTGTAGCAAATTGAATGAAACAACTGTTGAAAAGTGACTGGCAGACTTTTAAAACCATGGGACATATAATCCAGGATTTCCTGGAATAAAGCTACCAGCAAAATCTTCACATACTGCAGACTATTTGCCTAGAATGATCAAAATATGCATTTCTTGAGATACTTACTCAGGCTAATTGGGGAATTAAGGACAATACGCATTTCATTTTGGTAACCTTTCTTGAAGCTAGGAGTCAGTTTCTCATTGTGTCAGTTTTGCATGTATTCATTCATAAATCTGCTTCATCTCACTTCTGCATTAATCTGCAAAATTATAATAATATTTAAGTACATATTTACAACTACGGGTTTGCTAAAAAAAATACGAATAGATCTTTTCTAAAACAAACATATTTTCTAATCTATATATATCTTCTCTCAACATATGCATTTCCAATGTCTTAAAATGTGCATTTTCCCAATGCATTTGGTAGTGTGTGTGGTGTTTTTTGTGTGTTTTTTTGTTGTTGTTTTAAAGAGAAATGGATAGCAATATTCAGAGAAAGGCAAGATCTGAGGGAAAACTGCAGCAAATGAAATAACTAAAAAATAGAGGAACCATTCCAAAGCAGAGAATGAGACCATGTTTTTCCCCTCCTTTTCAAATAGGACTTCCAAAGGGAGGGGATTATGGGTGTTACATGGGGCCTGAAGGTCAAATAGGAAGAGGTAGGAACTGGGCTTATTAAGTCTGTTTCTCCCTTGAGCTTCCTCTTTAGCTTATTGCTTTGTTTTCCCTCCTTCCGTGTATGTAGTGTGGGCTCTGGCTACTTGCCGGTTGAAGGGGCGAATCTACTCATTGAAGAATCTCTGAAAGGTTTCTAAGCAACTCTGGGACTCCCCAGAGCAGGAATAGGCAAACTCGGCCCTCCAGATGTTTTGGGACTACAGCTCCCATCACCCCTGAACACTGGTCCTGTTAGCTAGGGATGATGGGAGTTGTAGTCCCAAAACATCTGGAGGGCCGAGTTTGCCTATGCCTGCCCCAGAGGATGGTCTGAAACCACTGGGCCAAGAATTCCTTTTAGCTAACCATCAGAAGTATTGCTTGGCTTAGATCCATGGCTTGTATCCAGAGTAGCACCTCTGTGGTAGGGTTGCCATATTTTGCAGAGCAAAAAAGAGGGCACATTTGCCGACTTCAACTTTTAACTATGGGTCTCTATGGCGACTCTCATTTTACATAGCCATGAAAAAGGACATGCCCTGAAAAAAAAGATGACATGTGACAACCCTACATAGGGTTCCTTCTGTTGGCTGAAGACCTGAGAACCTGTGAGAGTTCTGTCTTGGATAAGAGGGACGGAACGTTGACCCCATTTCCCTGCAGTTTCCATGTCAGGCCCAACACTTGGGATAGGGAAAAAGATAATTCAGTCGGCTTTTCACAGGGACCAACCTGAAGTGATGATCCTGAGCTTGCTTGAAGATCTAAACATAACTGCAAACTGGATGATGCACTTCTGTGGATGCTGTGATTCAGATTCAGTGAACACACACACACACACACACACACAGAGAGAGAGAGAGAGAGAGAGAGAGAGAGTGAAAGCTATGTCCCAAATGCATTTTACATAAGAAATGAATATAAAATATATGTGTGATTTAATAGTTGATTTTTTGTGGGTTCTTTCAGAAAAGGAGAGGAGAGAAAGAAGCTATGAGTGGGCACCGATCAGATTAAAGAGGATAGACTTGGGCTCCTCAGTCCATTCCTGCTCCCACTTTTCCAGAGGGTCATTCAAACCTTGGAAGATACCCCCTTCCCTCCCTTCCATGAACAGAACCTCACTTATGGGATCTTCACACCCAACACCATTGTTCACCATCAGCGGTTTGTTTCTAGGAATAAGACCTTTGCTATGTAAATAAAACTGCAGAGGATCTAGGGAACAAAACAACAATTTCCCTTCAGTTCTTCGACACTTTTATTGCTTCAAGGAAATTCACAAGAGAACTCCTGACTGAACAATATCATATGATGGACAGTCCTATCTCAGCCTCACTTAATAAAAGGCATCTCACAGATATGGATTATGATAAGCCTGCCATTCATAATCTTGGTTCAGATGATAGTACAACGGATTTTACAAAACCACAGCAGGAGGAGTAATGCCCCCTCTGTGCCAATCAATGAGGGCAATGTTATATTTTGATGTTACAGAAGCTTTTACAGAGTCTTGTAATGGACAATATCTAGCAGCACCTTGCCAGCCCTAAGATATCTATTGAGCTGTAAAATGGATTTGAAAAGAAAGAAAGAAAAAGAGAGAGAGAGAGAGAGAGCGCACTGTGGCATCTTAAAGAGATTACCTGCCTGCATGAAAGAGAGTTACAGATCTCCTTTAGGGTGTACAAACACCCCCCCACACCAATAAACTTCTCTCAACTCGTCAAAAAGTATTTTGGCTTCCTTTGGAATTCCTCTGATGTTTAACCTGAAAAAGGATCTACGGACATTTACTTCACCCCCCCCCCTTTTTAGGTATCTGGTGACAACCTAAGGAGGTATAGAATCTTCCTCACCATCGCCCCTTCCAAATGTTATTTCAAAAGTCTTACCCAAAACTCATTTGGCTTCCTTGAAATTCCCCAGAAGTTTTGAGACTGGACAGTTGCCTGCAAAATAAATAAAAGTCACCACATGCTTCTGGGAAAATGTCTGTGGGAAAACATTCAATATGCTCTGGCAAAAAGCTTGAAATTTATTGGGACTAAACTATGTTACAATACAAAGTTATTTATTCCATCTGTTTGAAGTGCTTTCTGCTACATTTCTATCTGAGATTTGGATTTGGATTTCATCTGTAACTTTCATTTATCACAGCATCAGATTCAAAGGCAAGATGCATCAGGTTTGCCCATCAGTTTATTATAATCCCTACTGGCAAGCTCTTGGAAGGGAAACCTGCTGTGAAGTTTTCCATTCATTAAAAGTCTATGGAAGGAAGGGCAGATGCATTGGAGGGAATAGTTTTGACCTGGTGGTAACATATACCATTTTTTCCATGTATAACATGCCCCTGTGTATAAGACGCCCCCTATTTGGGGGGACTCGGAATTAAGAAAATGGGGGGAGATTGTCCAGAGTTGTTGAGCTTTTGGGGGGGAATTGCTTACCCGCCTGGCCAGTGTTGCCTGTATCACACGTCACAGAAGCCAACAATCTTCTGCCCACTCAGGAGCAGCCTCCAATCGCCCACCCAATTGCTGCAAGATCAGCCAATCAATACCAGCCCTTGATGTAGCCACCAATCACCCGAACAACCGCCGTTGAAAATCTCCTACTTGTGGCACCAAATAATCACTTGTCCCCACTTTGCATTACTCAGCTATAAGATGACCCCCAAGTTTTAACATTAGTTCAACAACAACAACAAAGTCACCTTAGACACAGAATAGTACAGTATGTACTTAGGAAGCTGCCTTAAAATGAGTCAAATCATTGCTTGGGAAAGATCCAAAGCTCAGTGCTAGGCAGGTAGGTAGGTTGGAGGAGAAATATGCTGCAGTTTGCATTTAAAAGCAAGTTTAACTAATTCAAACTTTCCCAAACCAATACGTGAACCAAAACACAGCCAGCCTTTGAAATTCACTCATCTGCAAATTTTGCAATGCAGTTTTCCATCCAAGTACTGTTTACAAAAATGCCTTTGTGTATGCAAAACAGGCATGAAAATACATTATATAGTGGTACCTTGGGTTACAAACACCCTGGGTTAAAACACTTGGGGTTACAGACTCCGCTAACCTGGAAGTAGTACCTCGGGTTAAGAACTTTGCCCCAGGATGACAACAGAAGTCGCGCCGCGGCAGGGGGAGGCCCCATTAGCTAAAGTCATCCTTCAGGTTAAGAATGGTTTCAGGTTAAGAACGGACCTCCGGAACGAATTAAGTTCGTAACCAGAGGTACCACTGTATATATATAATACAAATTACATAAATTCACGCATATTAGTGAAGATAACATACAAACATGATTTATAGGAACCTGTTTGCAAAAATTGATAAATTCAGAGAGATTTTCATGAAGACTTTTATCTAAAAATTGATAATAATAAAAAAATCCAAAGCATGTTTTGAAGGAATTCTTAGCGAAGGTTTAAGATGAGTACCAAAACGTGCTGCCTTTCTCGTCTTTTAAAAACTTTTTTTCTTTTTAAGAAAGGTATTTTAAGTTTCCGTTCAGAGGGTATAACGTAGAGGGTTTGAGATTTGCAGTTCAAGTGTGATTTAAATATATTTTGGACTTAGGTATGCTTACTCATTTTAGCTCAAATATAATTGACACTGTTCTTCCGTGTATACATGTTGTCTCATGTACCGCATACAGAGCACCAGAGTCCTTTTTGTTCTTTTTAAACACTTGCAGAGAGAGATCCTACCCTGAAGGCAAATTGACCATTAATGTCAACTAACCATCCCCAGCTATTAACAAGCAATCAAGCAAACAAAAAATGGCTTCTACTTCACATCCATTATAGCACTAACCTCAATTCTTGCTATAAAAGAAAGATAACCTTTATCGGATTCTTTCATTATGAGAAGTGTGAAGTAAAGGAAAGTGAGACAGAAAAGCATTTCACGAGCAGAAATGGAGCCATGGGTAATTATATTAGAGACCCTCCAGATTATGATAGAGGGAAATCCACACATTTCCCACACCTGACAAGTTTAGTTGCAATTGACATTTCTTAAGGCTTAAAAAAAAAAAAAATGTAGCCAAACAAATGTGTGGTATTTCAAAACTCTATCTGAAGTGTAACGAGGAATATTGAGGGTATTGTTAATCCATTGAAGGCAACTCTAATGATACCAGCTTTGCAACGCATGCCTCTTACCAATAACTTCAGGAAGATGTACCGTACATATTTTACAGGGATGATAGTCCTATTATATACCTCATTCCAGGGGTTGGAAACATGGTGCCTGCAGGTGCCACCAGTACCATCTATGGGACAAGACTAGCTGTCTTCATACAAATTTAGTACGGAGGAGAATATTTTGAACATGCCAGCTCCTTACATACCCACTGAACTTCTTGATCTAATTGTTTTAATTGATTTTTAAACCCTTTTACTGTTGCACCTTCAGATGGGCTTGTTTTATTTAAATTTTTTCAATGTGTGCTTTTAATGATAGAATTGCTTTGTTGCATCTTTTAATTAAGTATGGATTTCATCATTGATTTTATGCTTGTAAACCGCTTACAAGCCATTAGGTGGTATATAAATCAAATAATAAAAGTGAAGAGGAAGAAAACAAAGAAGAAATGACAACAGCAGCAACAACACAATGCTATAAACTACATAAATCCACTGAAATTATTAAGCCACCAGGCCCTAAATATAGTCAATATCTTTCTCAAGCACATAGGTGACAGGCAGACAGGAAGGCAGAAGTTAGGCTAAAGACTGGTAGCCTGACAACACAGATGGAAAAAACTGGTGTTCTTCAGAAAGAAGCTACCCATATTGAGGGAAAGCAACTGATTTAGAAATCTAGTATCAGCCAGTGGTACCAGAATTGCCTTCAGATATCACTTGACTCCCTCAGCTAGAAAAATTCTAATCCAGTGTCTCAGATGGAACTTGAGTCAAATGGGAAGCAGAGCAGTGGCATAGCGGGGGTGGGGGCACAGGGGCAGTTGCCCTGGGCACAAAATTGTTAGGGACACAAAAATTCAACACCCGGTGCTGCCTAAATACAGCTGTGTGCTTCTGTAACTGGGCTCCATGAAAACCACTTCTCCATGAGAACCAGAAAGTGACCTCTCCAAACAATGGAACAACTTCATTCATTTCCCTCCTTCCCACCCAGCATCCACATGGACACGGGCACTGACAACCCAAGCTACACCACTGGATCAAGGAAGGGCCATAGCTCAGTGGAAGAACATCTGATTCCTCTGTTCCTTTGATATGTCGGATCTGCAGCATTTCAGGTTCAAGCTAAGCAGCAATTATTTGTGCCTAAAGCTTTCCCATATGACCATTTATTAAAACCTAGACATGGTAGAATTCTTCTTTTTCTAAATGATCACCTGATGTGTATAAACTGGCAACAGTAGCTCCTAACCTTTTTAGCATATGGCGTTTTAATTTTATCATGATTCCCGTTTGACAATTAATTCATTTTCTTTCTTAAAGAAAGTGAAGGAATGAGTAGACTTAATAAACTCATGAAACTGAACTCTGTGCCAATCAGACGTAATTACAATTCTCTCTTATCTTTCGGTTTTTGATTTCAGGTGGTCCTGGAGGGACGCCGATAAAAAAAGAGAAGAAACTCACAGAACTAGGAGGAATGATAATAGCAGGCAATAAAATAGCAAAATGAGGGATGGGGGGTGCTGCGCATTTAGCACATTACTGGGGAGTCTCCAGCCTGAAGATCAGTTTAGGCCAACCAGGCCTCCCCAATTTGCCTGCAAGGCTGTTTTGGCCAAGCCATGCCCTTTTGGTCTACGTCTGATGCCATAAATGACATGGCTGGGGAAACGGTGTGTGTGGACCTGTAACACACTGATCAAATCCACTGATGGTCAAGGCTTGCAAAGTGCTGTACAAGGGGGATTGCACCATGTTACATAACATGGTGCATGGTGCTTTTGCAAGTTTTGATGGTCAGCTGTTTTCAAACCATGCAGTCCAAACCAGCTCTCTCCACTCTATCAGTGGCTGGATCCAGTTCCTCACTGCTGGTTTAACAAGTCATGTGACTCTCAAGCCAAGGAGATGAGTAACTATACAACCTCTAGAAGACTTCTAAAGGCAGCCCTGTATAGGGAAGTTTTAAAACGTTTAATGCTTTATTATATTTTTATATATGTTGGAAGCTGCCCAGAGTGGCTGGGGCAACCCAGTCAGATGGGTGGGTATCAATAATAAAACTGTTGTTGTTGTTGTTGTTGTTGAATAGGATGTCTCTATTTACATCAGAGAAATGTTGGAGGGTATGCTAGTCAGATGGGTAGGATACTACTACTACTACTACTGCTACTACTACTACCACTACCACTACCACAACTAATAATAATAATAATAATAATAATAATAATAATAATAATAATGGAATAGGACATCCCTATTTTCCTCAGAGAATGTTGGAGGGTGTGCAAATCCTTTCATTAGATTTTGTTAATAAAATAAAAAAGACCTTCCACAAAGGGAAGGATGCCACTGGATGCACCTCAGAAATATTTTCCTTACAAGTGAAATCAGGATTAAAACGTTTATGACAGGTTGTCAAAAAAATTGAATTGGGTTGTCACAGGATAGACAAAACTGCTTTTTAGACAGAACCAACCTATAGGTTGCCAGTTTACCACATCTATACTAAAATAGTTCTTTTTTTTATCTGCAAGAAAATGGAAGCTGTTTACATTCTCTCCTTTAAAAATCAACAAATGGTTTTTGTTTGGGCAGGGGCCAAAGTCATATTAATTGTCACAAATCTTTAAAGACACTATTTCAAAATGCTGGCCTGACCAGGATAATCATGGGGATGGGTAAAAAGTGTGGCTGAAATAGGGCATTCAGGCCTTGTGAACTTCACAAAGAGATTCCCAGTCTGAGCTTCACTGCTGCAAACTATTGCTCTTGAAAATTTACTAGCTAGTTTGCTTATAAAAGTCTAGAACTGATGGATCCCGGGTGATGCTGATGACAGCAGCACTATAAAGGTGACAAGAATCAGTTTGGCATAATGCTTAATTTTATGACAGACTAAAATGGTGCCACATCGTGCCTTACAACATTATAAATACGCTGTAAAAAACACATAAAATGTTATAACTTGGTTTTGAAGGTTATGGTTGGCTCATTCAGCAACCAAAGAGAACTGCTTGTTAAATTTATCTAATTGGGCTATTTATACCTAGGTGCAAATTCTGCAAGTGTACCCTGCATATAGGATTCAGCTTGTTTGCAGAAAGCACCTTTTACTTTCAATTTCTTTACTATTCCTATGACATGGGGAAGGACTGGCTGTGGTTGTCATAACTGATTTTGTTGATTTAGAACACAGAAAGGGGGAAAGTTACTTTTAAGAGGCAAACAGGAACTCCTGCTCAAAAGGTTCCCAGTATACAGAGAATAATTTAAGTGAATAAATGAAGGTGAGAACAGAAAATACAGAAACCCATTTTAGGCTAATAAATGTGAGTTTATGAAATGTGAGTTAATGGCACCTATAAATGTGAGTTAATGAAACATTCAGCTAAACTAAAAGTGTTGGGGATGAAATTTGCACTGGGAGGGAAAATCCTAGGAGGAATAATGTCTAATCAGGGCTTAGTGAGTTCATTGACCTTCTTGTTCACTAACTTTACTCAACAACAAAACCAAGCATTTTGAAGCTTGATTATTTTCCTGACTCCCAGAACCTTCAATGCCAACATTTTGGTACCATGTTTCTACATGTCCCTGACTCCACACATTACATTTTGTCATGCATGCAAAATTTGTCACTACAGTGGCGTGATATTTTGAGAACTTAAGTGCAGAATCATGGTTTGCCATGGAGAAGCTGGCCTGTACTGATACAACCATGGAAAATTCACAGAAATCAATGAGTCTCAATCTTTACTACTATAAGCAGAAAAATGGCATTGAAGAGTAAAACACATCTTGAATTGCCAAAATGTAGTATTTAGAAACAGTAAAGTAGCAGGTGGGGGTGGCCAATGAGGGCAGTAGCCCCGGGCACAAAAATGTTAGGGGTGCAAAATTTCAACACCCAGTGCTGACACAATATACCCCAGAGGATGCCCAAATTCAAATGGTTTGAATCATCCACGAGTAGAAAAAAACACAGAGTGAGCCTTAGGAATTGAAGGAAAAATGCCTGGAAGACCTGCTGGAAGGGAGAAGTCATAATCATAGGAGACTCCTATGCACAGAGCGGTCTGTCCTACTCTCTTACTTTGGCCACTTACCGTATTTTTCACCCTATAGGACGCACGTTTTCCCCTCCAAAAATGAAGGGGAAATGTGTGTGTGTCCTATGGGGTGAATGCAGACTTCAGGAGAGCCCCACCGCCAGCCCCACAAGCTCGGGGGACAGCGGGGAGGCAGAACGCCGCCATTCCGCTGTCCCCCGACCTGGTTTGGAGGCTGGGGGCGGGGAGAAGCGTGCTTCTCCCTGCCGCCAGCCCTGCAAGCTCGGGGGACAGCGGGGAGGTGCAGCGCGCCATCCCGCTGTCTCCCGACGTGGTTTGGAGGCTGCCGGTGGGCTGCGCGCAGCTTCGGGATTGCTCTGGGACCCGTTCTGGGGGCTGGGGACGGGGGAAGCTTGGGCTTCCCCCTCCCCCAGCCCCACATGCTCCCAGAGCGGGCTTCGCGCAGCTCTCCGCAAGTTGTGGGATCCCGGCGCGACTTCGCGCTGGCCTCCAACGGCTTGCGGAGAGCTGCCTGTTCTGGGGGTTGGGGTGGGGGAAGCTCGGACTTCCCCCGCCCCAGCCCCGTGCCTGGGGGGGGGATAATTTTTTTTCCCTTTATTCCCCCCTCAAATCTACATGCGTCCTATGGGCCGGTGCGTCCTATAGGGCGAAAAATACGGTAAGTAAGAGAGGATGGTGCTAACGTACCCGTTGTCTTCTTCCTCTCTCACTGAGCTTTACTCTGCCTTCAGCCTACTCTGCTCAATAAAAATGCTCTACAACTGAACCTGCTTGGTGATCACACTCCCAGTATCTATAGGCTTCCTGCCACTATGGCAACTGAGCCACATTTTTCCGCCATCTTGTTCTCCCTGTTGGCTAGGCTTGGTTTTGGCAGCACTGCTTATACAACCTGGACATTATTCTCCCAGAAATCATTGGAGTCTGTGTCCTTTGTTCCAGTGGGTAATGAGGGGGTGGCCTTCTGCTTGACCCAGACAGAGGCATCATCCTCAGACCCACCCACCCTCAAAAAAGGTAAACGGTAAATGACTCCTAGACGGTTAAGTCCAGTCGATGGCAACTATGGGGTTGCAGCGCTCATCTCGCTTTCAGGCCGATGGAGCCGGCGTTAGTCCACAGACAGCTTTCTGGGTCATGTGACCAACATGACTAAACTGCGTCTGGTACAACAGAACACCGTGGCGGAAACCAGAGCGCACAGAAACACCGTTTACCTTCCCATCCTATTTATCTCCTGGAACTGGCGTGCTTTCGAACTGCTAGGTTGGCAGGAGCTGGGGGAGAGCAACAGGAGCTCACCCCGTCACAGGGATTCGAACTGCCAACCTTCTGATCAGCAAGCCCAAGAGGCTCAGTGGTTTAGACCACAGTGCCACCAGCATCAACCATGTACTGGATGAGGAGGGCAGGGGAAAGAATCGGAGCATTCTGTTTGTTTCACATTTAACTGCATGTAAGGATCTTTTGTGTCCTGAATAATAAAAGGTCTTATAAATTTTCATACTTACTTAATCAATTTATCCTGTTTTGATTCACATACTAATGACAGATACATTGGAATGGTATTCTGAGGCCAACAGGAATGCATTCAAACGCCGAGTGTTGCTCAAACTGTATTAGCATAATTTCATGGGAGAATATGAACTAAAGCAGTTTGTAGTGAACAGCTTGTCAATATTTTATTTGCTGCAGACTTTTCTCCCCGCCCTCTCACCCACCACTCTGTAGGAAGTTCTTTGGAGTTGCAATTGCACAATGCAAAATCGATTTCTGAAGCCTGGGCTTTAAATACACTGAAAAGAGAGAAAGTTAATGTGCTTGATGTAGGGAGTTTTCACACAAGAGCAAAAAGCAAACCTCCACTGGATTAATGTAAATTATTGTTAAAAGGTAGGGATGCATCAAACCAGGACTTTAATTCCTGCGCATTTCATTCAGCCTTCCTGCATCTTGTTTGTATGTGTGCGTGTATCTTGGCATTCAGTGTTTAGGCCAATATTTATCCACAATAATAGAATAGTCAGACGCAAACCATTGTTGCATATTGCATGTGTATTTTCTGCAATATGCAGAATGTGTATTTTCTGCAAACGGCTCACCTGGGCATAATGTTCTTCATTCAAAACCACAAAATATCTCTAATAGCAGAATAAAGACCGCTTACCAGGATTCTGACAATGGCAGCTGTTGCAACCCAGCACAACTGCCAGGGAGTTGAGGGAAGGAAGCATTAGAAGGACTTGTGGTATTGCTCACCAAATTTCAAGCTCTGGGAGCAGCGGGGCATCTGGGCACAGCCTATTTGCTGCTCTTTGGGGCGGGGGGGGGGAACCCAGGCTTCCCTCACCAGCCCCGACAAGCTCTGGGAGCAGCAGACAGGCTGCGTGCAGATGCCCCGCGCTCCTGAGCAGCTCTGGGGTAGCTCTGGGGTAGCCTGCGAAGCCTCCGCAGGGCAGTAAGATGAAGGCTCCCCGCTGCCCTGCGGAGGCTTCGCGGGCTACCCCAGAAGCCAGAACAGCTAGAGAGAGCGCTGCGCAGTGCTCCCTCTAGCTGTTTTAGCTCCTGCCTTAGCGGCACAAAGCCTCTGCAGGGCAGCGGGGAGCCTTCATCTTACTGCCCTGCAGAGACTTCACGCAGCTATCCCTGGCTTTCGTGGGAGGTGGGGGAAGGAACAGAGTGAGGCTCTCTCACTTCCCCCACCTCCCGCTAAAGCGCCCAAGAGCTGCGCTCCCTTCAAAGAGCCACGCAGAGTGTGTGTGTGGCTCTTGGGGGCTTTTCCCCGAGGAGGGAGAAGAGCAGCCCGTCAGTGACAGGCTGCCCTTCTCCCTCCTCGGGGAAAAGCCTGCAAGCGCTGCACACATGCTCCACGCGGCTCATGAAAGGGAGCACTGAGCAGAGCCTGGGATACATACAGGCTCTGCTCTGCGCTCCCGTTAAATAATATTTTTTTTCTTGAATTCCCCCTCTAAAACCTAGGTGCGCCTTATGGTCAGGTGCACCTTATGGAGCAGAAAAATACGGTAATACAAGTACACTGATACTAATAACTGACAGTGTGTAACACTCACTAATGGAGAGGGGTTGTAGCTCTGCCATAGAAGACCTTTGCATAAAGAAGCTCCCAGTTTTGATCCCAGGCATCTCAAGGTAGGGCTGGGAAGTTGCCTTTCCTGAAATCCCACAGAGTCACTCCCAGTTAGCATTGGCCATGTTGAACTGAATGGACCAACAGCCTGACTCAGTATAAAGCGGCTTCCTATGTTTCACCCTGTGGAATGCCCTCCCATCAAACGTCAAGGAGATCAATAGCTATACAACTTTTAGAAGACATCTGAAGGCAGCCCTGTATAGGGATGCTTTTAACATTTGGTGCTTTATTATGCTTTTATATATGTTTGGAAGCTGCCCAGTGTGGCTGGGACAACCCAGTCCGATGGGTGGGGTACAAATAATAAAATTATTATTAATTATAAGTGGAAGATCTTTTGTAAAACGGAAAAGCGTTTTGAGAGATTAACTTTTATTTGCTTGCCTTGTATGAAACTAACTAAGAGAGTAACCTACATGAATATGTAGCAGAGACTGGCCCCAAGGAGTGGTTTGAGAGTGGAAGTTGTCAGAGAGAAAGGAGGATGCAAAGGGAGTAGCTCAACCAGCTCCTGGCTTTCTCTTAAATAATGAATTCTCAAAACAGAAATAAAAACGCAGTTCATTTTAAGGAGGAGGTGGTGGTGGTGGGGAGTTGACAATAAGAAAAATGTAGCAGGAGAAAGCCATCTGCTGATGATGCTAAAGGTTCCATGTATACAGTCCCTTGAGTTCTTTTAGCCAAAGAGAAAGCTACAACTGTGTTTGCGGCAAAGTACAAAAATAGCTTTGTTTCATTTGCCACCTCTATCCGTCCATGTCTTGGGTAATATATGAATTTGCTATGACAGCCATGAATAATTTAGAAATTGTTCTTGCCTGTCCTATGCCTAGTTTAGTTTGGATGCATAGAAGATTTAATATTTCATGCCAGGAGCCTTTTTTTACGCATACCCACCCCCCACACACTTCACCTCATTTCTATGAGCTAAATAGCTCCAGGGAAACTTTAGATGACCCTCCCTTCCTTTTGTTGTCCTCCATTAAACAGAATATTTTAAAAGAGGGTTTGGTTTGGGATGCATTAACATTATTTATTTAACATCTTAATTACTTTGTTTCAGCTTTCTAATGATTTCAGATTTCAGGTATTGAGTTTGTCGCAAGACCTCTGGAGGGTTTTCAGCATGGAAAAAAAATGTGGGGGGGGGAAGATCCTATGGAAATACAGTTTTGGGGATTATGTTTTTAAAATGTGTAGTGATCTCCTACTAGTACCTTTAAACTCATGGAAGGGATTTTCATCCAGCAGAGATCTCTCCCGAATGAAGCGGAGAACAAGTCCTGAAGAGAGTTGCCCTCTTCCAAAACAGGGTGTAAAGTTGCTATGGTGGTGGGAAGGAGCCAACAAAAATGGCTTCCCCTCTCCCACTAGTGCAGGTGTCTCTTAAATAAATAAATAAAAACCCACCCTGCCATGAGCATAAGAGTATTGGCTGAATGCCACCTGTGGCAAGGTCTCGATGTTCAGCATCTCAGGAATGAAGTTTGCTCATCACTTTGGCTGCACTCATATGAGCAAAACAAGCAACACTAAAATGCTTTGGCACGAGAGGAGAAGTTAAGCCATAAACTGGAATTAAGAACATTCATCCTGATTTCTGTTGCGCTGGGAGCCCGTTAAGTGCAGATTCTGCTTTTCAGCCGCTGTTAGCTCATCGCTGTCATTTGAAGTTCAGTCCCCAGAAACCCCGAGTTCATCTGCAGTTAATATTCTGCTGTTTCATTGGAGGCAGAAACTTGCATGCTAAATAGATGGAGTTCCAGTTCCTCTCCTATGGTTGACCTAGATGTCATTTAGTTTCTGCTGCTGTGAATTCATTGGAAATATCTGCACAGGTAGAATTCAATTCTTGTCCCCCAAGAGGGGAAAGACCCACTCTTCTCCACAGGCTGACTTATCTCACAGCTGTAAATATAATGAAGGAAAGTGACCAGAGTTGGAAGAAGCTATCCTCCTATTAATCTATGTACCATTCAAGAAACCCAAATTTGATCAAACTTAGTATTTTGTTTGGTGAGGGTGTTCCAGAACCTCCAAAAGCCCCTATTTTCAAGAAGCTGTCCCTCTTTCTGATTTGATCCTGGAATGTCCCACTTTTCTTTTGGACATGCCTATCTTCCTTGGAGAAATGTTGGAGGATATTAAGTTATCCAACCAATGAGATAAGTAGCTATACAACCTTTAGAAAACATCTGTATAGGGAAGTTTTTTAACGTTCTGAGTAAAAATTAGTTAAATGGGTTTCCAACTTCAAGTTTTAAAATAAATATCCACAGATTAGATCCATCCAGATTAATGAATTTTTGTTAGTAATGTCCTTTAATTTCAGTCGGTCTACTCTTGAGTAGAACTAACATTTGATGCTTGAGAAAGAAGTTATTCGGAAAAATAAAGAATGGAAGAAGTTTGTCAGAAATGCTTGTTGAGTCTTGTAGTACACAGAAGGAAGTTGCTTTGTTTGCTAATTGACCTGAAGCTAAGATAATTAAAATTTCAAGACAGCCAGATTGGATGGGGGCAGTGGAGACATGTAAAATGTCTCCATATGATGTATGTTTTCAGTTATCATTCTGATCCTAAACATACTTATTTAGAAGTTAGACAGACTGATTTCAGTAAGATTTACTTCACAATAAAGTGTTTTAGAATTTGCGTCCTTATGAAAATTCTAATTAAAAATTTAAATTCTATTTTGAATTTAGCTATTGCCCCTTGATCCAATAGTCTTTTATTTTTATTTCTGCAGAGAAAATAATAATGGGCAACCTTCCTTGGCTGACTTTTTTGAAGAGGTCTTGTGGAGGTGCTAGCGTTTGTTCTTTTCACAGTTAACTGGTGAAAATGCAGCAGAAGTGATGAAAAGTTTGAACCATTGAAGGCCATGGTACCTATCTCCCAACTCCACATCCCCATGGTATGGTGGCATGATGTTCCACTGGGCCCAATTGCATGGTGGTGCTGTTGCGGGACTTGACATATTTCCGCAGGGCCTGCAAGACAGAGCTGTTCTGCCTGGCCTTTGGTTTAGATTCAGTATGACCCTTATGTTTTCCTCCCCTTATGGTTTTGATTTATGGGCTACTACTAAAATGAGGCTGCATTTTAAATTGTATTTTAATTAACCCCCCCTTTCCTATTATGTTTTATTGTAATTTTCTTGGTGTTAGCTGCTCTGAGCCCGGTTCTGGCCGGGGAGGGCGGGGTATAAATAAAAAGTTGTTGTTGTTGTTGTTGTTGTTGTTGTTAAACACCAGGTCAGAACATAGTAAGACTACACTCATCCACAATGTAATAATGGATGAAGATTCCAACCTGGCATCCATTGCGAAGACCTGGGTTTGGGAGATGGATGAAGCAAATGTTACCAGCTCTGCCCAACTGGGCTGGTTATTGGGGAGGGAAGTTGCTGCAGTTCATCAGAATTCATTATCTCTTACTGGGAAATTTATCTGCCTTGGAGTGCGATTACATTTGCAATTACCTTGCCCTTAGTTCAGAAATACACTGGGACCCAGTGCAGCACTTTTACCATAAGTGCAATATGTTAATACAGAACTACTGGGCCACAGCATTCTTGACTACCTGCTATATCCAAACCACCCTCAAGGGTAGCCCCATGTAGCTGATATAGCAGCTGATGCTGGAAGAAAATGCCTGGCCACTGAAGACACCTGTGCCTCCATGGACATCAATGGATCTAGGAGCCCTACCAAGCTGTGTATCTGCTTCTTCAGGGAGAGTGCATCCTCATCTACTTATCTATGTGTCGTTGCTGTTGTTATTAATGGTAGCAATTTCTCTGCTTCCCTTTGGACCACATCAGCAAGGCCAAGAGGGGAGTCTTGTCACCTGGGCAGCCCAAGACCTCCATACATACTGCCCAGGCTTGCACCCAAAGGATGTCACTTTGATGCTGATAATGCATTGGTTGACCTTACCCTCCATTGCATGAGACAGACAGATGCCAAACACTGTAGGACTATTCCTGAAAATATGTATGACCGGAAAGCTTGCTTCCAATTAAAACGTTATTGCTTACAGCATTTCTTGCTGGAACTACTGGGGAATAAAGTGAAACTCACCATAACAGGAAGGTTTTTTTTACATTAAAAAACAACAACAGATTTTACTAATGGGGAATACTAACAGAATGTTTTCTTAAAGGAAGGAAGAAAGATAATTAGGAGCTTTGTATGTTATTCTGAAAACTGTAAGAAGTTTTATTTCTTTTGAAGAATCGGACCCACTTCTTCTCCCAATTAAAACCAAACCTTGTGTTACTGCTTTCCGGACACATAAATCCCTTCCATGTGTTCCTCCCACCACACAAATAACTGTCAATGCGTGTGCGAGGATTATTTTGTTATGCATAAACAGTTCTTCACAGAACTCTCTATTATTTATCACATTAAGTCCTCCCTGAGCTGTGCCATGCCTACACTTGCAGTAAACTCTCTGATCTTCGCAGTACAACAGCAGATTTCTACATAATCTCCCCAAATGGCAACTTGCACTAGTTCTGGAGCTGATTAATGGAAAGGAAATAAAGAGACCTTCAGAAGAATCTCTTAGTAGTAGAATAGTGTAAAGAAAAACAAAACACTCATGTTTGTCTGCAACATTTTCATGTATCCCAAAATCATCCTAGGCCGAGTAAAGGGCAACCTGCTGTTACACTCCATGGTTTGATTAACAGGAAAGCTCTTTTTTTTTTTGTCCAGAGACAGTTTGAGGTTAGAGGGAGTACCTCGGCAAAGTTTTGTTTGGTGAACCCTCTATTCTGCTAATTGGCCCTGGCAGGCTTAACCTGGCTGTGGTGGCAGAGCTCCAAGTATCACTGCGTGCCTGGACTTAGCCCCCTTTGAATTTCCCCACAATGCACTGGAGTGATGCTAGGTCAGGGACATTGTGGGAAATTAAAAGGGTAGCCAGATCCAGATGGCTTTTGCTACTTCAAGTACTAAGCCAAAAAGGAGCGGAGAGCTACAGCAGCCATCACTAGTGGGTTCTGACAGGGTGCCAAAGGCCTGGTGACTGACCAAGGATACCAGGCTCCACATGTCTCTGGTAATATCTAGGTTGGAGTGGAGAAGACTCCCACTGACTGTATTGACTGCCACATCCCAAAGTAGTTAGAAGCACCAGTTGTGTGAGATCTTCCCTTTCAGTTTTTCCTCATGCTATGCTTGAGGGGAAGGGACATGGGTGGCGCTGTGGGTTAAACCACAGAGCCTAGGACTTGCCGATCAGAAGGTTGGCGGTTCAAATCCCCGCGACATGGTGAGCTCCTGTTGTTCGGTCCCAGCTCCTGCCAACCTAGCAATTCGAAAGCACGTCATAGTGCAAGTAGATAAATAGGTACCGCTCCGGCAGGAAGATAAACAGCATTTCCGTGCGCTGCTCTGGTTCGCCAGAAGCGGCTTAGTCATGCTGGCCACATGACCCGGAAGCTGTACGCCGGCTCCCTCGGCCAATAAAGCGAGATGAGTGCCACAAACCCAGAGTCGGCCACGACTGAACCTAATGGTCAGGGGTCCCTTTACCTTTACGCTTGAGGGAGACAATAATTGCCTTCCTTCGCCCTCATGGCAGAGCTATAGTGCCTTACTGTTTTTTAGCTGGAGTGAGGGAGGTGTGGCTTTGAAGCATAGGTAGGCAAACTAAGGTCTGGGACCCAGATTCAGCCTAATCGTCTTCTCAATCTGGCCTTCAGACAGTTTGGGAATCAGTGTGTTTTTACATGAGTAGAATGTATCCTTTTATTTAAAATGCATCTCTGGGTTATTTGTGGGGCCTAGGAATTCGTTCATTCCCCTCCCCCCCAAAAAAAATATAGTCCAGCCCCCCACAAGGTCTGAGGGACAGTGCACCGGCCCCCTGCTGAAAACGTTTGCTGACTCCTGCCTTGAAGACTGGCAACCACCAAAGTCCCTGGTGGGCTTTTGACCACACCATACCTCACTAAGAAGCATACAAGTATCTATTTGTGGTTCATACTAATGAACTTGCAGCCTCTATTGTTTTGATGGACAGAACAGGATTTGGCAGATGCAATAAAATGTTTGGATACTTTTTCTTCTTTTTTTGCCGCCACACCAGTGAAGGCTATTTTGGTTGGATTCAAGTGTGACCTATACATACCAATGCTATTTTTCAAAGATCCATACACTGGAGGTAGCCACATCGTGGAAAGCATCCTGCATACATTGAAGCCATATGGAAGCAGAGTGTGGGAATCATAAAAAGAGTGTGTTATGATGATAGTGGTTGTGCTAACAAAAAAACCCCCACCCTACCACCTCTTGGCAAGTAATGAGCCTGCAGCAGCTGGTCTACCAAAGTGCACAGACTTCCAGATGGCGGCCTTGATGGTTTTATTGGGCAATTAAGAACTGAATGCCTATGTGAGAGGCCAATGGGAGGCATTGCTTTGAATGAGGGGAAGACCCCAAACCTCCAAAGGAAGACCAGTTTCAAAAATAGTTACGTTTGAGTAAGAAGTTTCTGTAATTGCAATCCAAATGGAAAATAAAAAGGAAAAACCTGTTAAAAATAGGAAAACCTTGATGTTATTCATATAAAATAAAAAATAGAAAATAGAAAATTTAATGTGTTAGCACCCCAGCCCACATCTATTATCAGATGTATTTCAGAAATCCATTAACTAATTGGTATTATTAATAATAATCAGTACTTTGGGGGGGGCGGGGGGGACTCAAGGATACGCAGTACTGGCACCTTTTCCCCACAAATGTTAAAAGTCTGGCAATTACTGTAATAAATTCATGGTGAGTTCCGCCACACAATTCTTTTCATAAAGTAAAACATTGATAATAATAATGCAATTATTGTTGTTCACTTAAATCTCTCTCTTACCTAATCTTTAAATGTTATTATTATTATTAATAATAATACCCCACCCATTGGGCTGGGTTTCCCCAGCCACTCTGGGCAGCTTACAGCATATATAAAACATAGTACAGTAAAATAACAAACACTAAACTGAGAAGGCCTTCTGCCTGGTTCCTTGTAACTTTGCTTCTCACAGTGAGGGAACTGCCAGAAGACTCTCAGACCTGGACCTCAGTGTCCAGGCTGAATGATGGAGATAGAGATGCTCCTTCAGGTATACTGGGCTGAGGCCATTTAGGGCTTTAAAGGTCAGCACCAGGACTTTGAATTGTGCTCGGAAATGTACTGGAAACATGAATTTGCAGAGATCAATGGGTAGTATTCAACCACATTGTACTCAAGTAAGTTGACTTAAATTAATGTGCATGGCTAAGTTCAGTGGATCTACCTAGAGTACAGCTTAGCTGAATACCACCCAATGTCCTCAAGCATTCCTAGATTTGGGTAGTAATTTGCATCACAAATGCCTCACCATTGCACTCCAAAGTAGTTAGTGGCTAGGTGGTCAGCATTAGATTAAAAGCAGTCTTCTCTTTATAAGGGCTGCAGAAGTCCTGTTGTAGCAAAGTGAAGTTGCGTGTTCAGACCCAGAGACCTCCCCCCTAAATAAATTCACACTTGACTCAAATTTTAGTTTGGTTTTTGGCAGAATTTAGGCCACAACTTTATTGATTACAGAAAGTGAGTGGTTGCAATTCTCTGGTTTGACTGGTTGCAGGTAGCGCTGACCCAGGCTTCCAGCATAGGTCAGCCAAGAGTGTACACCTAGATAAGTGGAAAGCCGGGAATGGGCTACCTCCCAAATGTCCCCCTGGACTCAGGCACGGGCACAACCCCCTCTCAGGTGTTGACCAAACCATTGAATCCCTGGATTCCTTTAACAGAATACACTTCACACAGGAATGACGAGAGCGTTCTCCCATCCCTATCACCGGAACCAGTGCCTGTCCGCAACCTTACAAGTTGTGACAATTTGCTACATGGCAGGCGAAACCCAAATGACAATAGCCAATCAGCCAGGTGGGGGAAATTCCTGCCGTGCCCCTGTGCCAATGGCAGATGACACATGATGGCATAGCAAGGTCAAGCGCACAAGCCCTAGAAGTAGGGAGAGGTGGGTGGGTGTTCCGAATGCACACGCTGAAAGCGGAAGCTCTGGGTCACATGCATGGGCATAAATAGGTCCCTCGAATCATTTGGACTACACCCCATTGGCCAGATTGAACCCAACATCGAGGGACCTACCAATCGGGTGTTGTGGCTGACCAATCTTACCCACCCACAACACAGGGGATTGGACTCCAGGTCTCACCTCAAGACGCGCCTTCTTTTAGGGAGGACACGATTAGTTTAAAAATTACAGGCCCTCCAGCTCAAGAAGCTAGGAACCACTACTCATGTTACCAAGCACCAAAACTTTCTCTTTCTTTCTTTTTTTGCTTTTCACGTGCATAGGTCTGCAGTGCCATAAATATTTAGATTTGGTACTTGGGCACTATTCAAATTTCAAGCAGTGGTGCATTTCTTAGATATGTAGGTCCATTAAGAGAGTGCTGCATGTCACTTGCAAAACTTTACCAGATTAAATAAAACATGCTATGTACTGAAAATAGGAATAAACAAGTCTTCTATCAATGGGCTACACTGCTAATTAAGCCTGTATCTAAAGCAATCTTTTTCAAGGGACTGAGTTAGAGCTGCAGCAAATTGCTGTGATCTTTTGCTCCCAGAGCAAAGAGCCACTTTTTTTTCCGGAAGAAGCAACAGGCAGTCACATAGGGGTGTATTTGCAACAGAACGAACAGAACAGAACAGAACAGAGCAAAACATGAACAATCAGGCACTTGGTGCTCAAGGTGTTTCAAGTATGTAGGGCTCAAGTATGTAGGGTTGCTTTTTTAAGGAAGACCCAGTGGTTTTTTTCTTTAAAAATGTTTAGGGGTACTTTCATTTTCCTACTCATATTGAAATACTGCCCCTCAATGAGGCCAAACTTAGATTCACAAAATGTTTAGGGGTATACGTACCCCTGTGTCCCCCAGAAAAAAGTTCTGGGAAGACTTCATTTTTTTTAGCTTTCTGGGGGAAACCTAACCCCAAAATAGCGATTTTAAGCTTTTCAGCTGTTTCAGATGCTTTTTCCACCGCATTGCCATACACCCAGGTTTTCCCTGACATTTTGCCAATTCAGCAAAATTCTGCCCCCCCGCCCCCGACACCATTTTTACACCAGAAAGCCAGGACATGTCAGGAATTTTCCTGACGTATGGCAAGCCTACAAGTATGCCAAACAGAGTGTCCAATCTCATCTTTTGAATGGGAAATCAACAGCAACAGCCAAATTTCATTTGTGTGTGTACTTTATTTATTTATTTTTTTGGGGGGAGGGGGTCAAAAGAAGCAAAAGAAGCACAGGACAGGGATCTCTTATCACTCCAGCAGTCTGATTGTAGTGGTTATGAAGTCCAGGCTTCAGCCAATTGGGTGCAAGCAACCATTTTATAAAACAAAAAGTGGAAAAGCAATGAAGCAGCTGTGCCTAGTTTTCTAGGGGCACTGAGGAAACAGACAAGGCCTCCATCATGTGATGCAGTGGCTCCAGTAAGAAAAGGAAGCCCAGGTCAATCCCTCCCAGGACCATTTCATGCAGAGGTGGTATACTGGCTGTTGTATGAGGTCAGTTTGAACCTGTTGCCTCTGAAGATGTGGACAGGCTGCTTGGACAAGCAAAACGGACCACCTGCATTCTTAATACTAATAATTTTATTGTTTATATCCTGCCCATCTGGCTGGGTTCCCAGCCACTCTGGGCAGCTTCCAGCACATATAAAAACATTAAAAAAAATATTGACCCTTGTCCATCCTGGCTTATAACAGCAAACCTGATAGGACTGGGCAATGGCATGGTGAATGCTTCCCTCTGTGAGGGAGTCTCTGTGTAACGCTCTCCTGTCAGATGTCAAAAGAGATAAATTATTATACAACCTTCCATAGACATCTGAAGGCAGCCCTGTATTGGGAAGCTTTTGATGTGTGATATTCTGTTGTGTTCTTGTATATTTTGTTGGAAGTCACCCAGAGTGGCTGGGGAATCCAGTCAGATGGGCAGGGTAAAATAAAATAAAATTGTATTATTATTATTTTATTACAATATGTCCACAATCTTCCAGTGCATCCTATCTGGAGCCTAGCCAAATTAGAGGACAGGTGATGAAACCTTTCTTTTCAATATTCATGGTTAATTGCTGTTGCTGGAGGAAGGTCGCTGAGGTTAATGAACCTCTTTCAACCTTGGCCATAAAATAACAGCATCAGGCTGCCAAGCTTTTGTGTTTACTTCAGGAAGTATCTGTCAGGGACTGGCTGCACAAAGAGGATTGGTCAGAGAGAGAAGATTGGGAGGAGAAGTTGGATGCTGAGGGGGCAACAGGGTTTAGTGAGCAGGAAGGGTTTGTGATGGAGAGTAGTTCCAAGGCTGAAGCAGTGGAGAAGGATCAAGAGGCTGCAGAAGAATACAGGGAATCTTCCTCTCCTACTGTGACAAGCTTCCCTCCCCTCTTTTCTCCAAGGACACACAGAGAGATTAGAGATGGCCAGACAGTTTGAGTCTGCTTGGGAAACATCCGGGAGATGAGGAGCCTTAAAGGTGGCTGAAGGCGAGGACCATCAGTCCTGGACCATCAAGACTGGCAACTGCTCTATAGGGGCAGGACTTACCTGGATGTGTTGCTGAGTTGTATGTCATTTCTTTGAATAAAGGGTTAACTTCTTTGGCAAACTCTGCTTCTTGCTTGCAGGCCTGCGTCTGACTATAGCCCTGAAAATATCAGATGAAAAAAGGAATACCTCCCCCATAACAGCCATCTTCTCCAGCATTCTGATACTCGCTGTGGCAAACCAGATGCCTATGTTTTTGTGAATATTATTGCTGCATTTTTAAAACTTGCTGATAGATCACTTCAGGACTTTTTAGCGGGGAGTGATATACCTTAATAAACCTGAACCTATGGGAAGTCTGCCAACAGGACCCAAGCCCAATAACCCCTTCACCCAGACAGAGAAGAAAATGACTTTAAAATTTCACCAGCTGCATTAATGTCTATCACTTTGTGAACTGATCGCAATAACTGCAGCTTCATTAGTCAAGTAGTATATAGCTGTGTTTCTGTGAGTTTTAATAGCCAATCTCCTCCAACTTAGCTGCTAATTGTTTCCAGGTGATAGCATATTGACACCCAGGTACTTTGCGGAATTGTGACTTTTGTTCAAGTACTGAAAGTCTACAACAGCAAATGAAAAGGTACACAAATTTGACGGGAGATTGAAGCATTGGATGAAGATGGGTACAATCTCCATTTTCTTATCTCTTGACTGAATGCAGGGAAACACCCCTTCCACAAAGAAACTAGAATGCTGATACCAAAACTCATTTTCCAGAATGAGTTCCATGTAGAAAAACTCATGAAAACCATGACCCTTTCAACTGGAAAACAATGTGGATATCTCAAAGAAAATAATTTAACAGCCAGAGCTGGTTAGAATGGAGAATGGATTTTCCATAATCGCCTTTTCTTGCATATTTACTGGCAGATAGTTTATATTTAAGAAATAGGACCTTTCCACCATGGTTGGTCTCAAGTCACCCCGGTGAGTTGGCAATGTCAATGCATGTATGAGCCAACCCTGGAGCAGTTCTCAGGCTTTAAAAGGGTAAAGGTAAGAGACCCCTGACAGTTAAGTCCAGTCGCGAATGACTCAGGGGTTGTGGCACTCATCTTGCTTTACTGGCCAAGGGAGCCGGCGTTTGTCCATGAGTTTTTCTGGGTCATGTGGCCAGCATGACTAAGCTGCTTCTGGCGAAACCAGAGCAATGCACGGAAACGCCGTTTACCTTCCCGCCAGAGTGGTATCTATTTATCTACTTGCACTTTGATGTGCTTTCGAACTGCTAGGTTAGCAGGAGCTGGGACTGAGCAACGGGAGCTCACCCCATCGCGGGGATTCGAACCGCCGATCTTCCGATCAGCAAGCCCCAGGCTCAGTGGTTTAGACCACAGTGCCACCCACTTTAGTCTATCTCAATTCACTTCTATGGGCGGTTGCAATGCTCCGACAAAAGCACCCCTTTAATTAAGATCACATTCTATATATAATGAGGGCTTGCTAATGTTTGCTAATGTCTAAAACTAATTTACGACTGATTAGCAGCCCTCCCTGCAGCTGAGGCAGCTGTATAAAACCCTTTCCCCTCCAACAGCAAATGCTTTTATGGAGGAAGCCTAGAAGTGTCAAAAAATGCAGACCAAGTCAACATTAAACCTCTAAGCCGCAGTCCTCAAAACGTATAATCCTCTATTTTGTAATTGCTTTTCTGTTATCCCCTTCGTACCTGTCATAGCCAGTCCCCAGAGGCAGTGCAGAGCAATTAAACTTACGATATTTCATTTTCATAAGAGAGGATCATCTCAGGCCGATGGAAGGAGAGTGAAGGAAGTGAAAACATGCTCCTGGTAAAAGCCAGTGTCATTACAAGATAAATCTGGATGTATGAAAAAGATGGGCATAGATATTGCCCTGGATTCAGGGGTGCAATTTCAGATATATATATTTTTTGGGGGGGACAGTTGTCACAGTTCCAAATCCCCCTCCCAAACCAAATGCAATTCCAAGCTACATCAACAGAAGTATAGTGTCCCGGTGCACTTTTCGCACAGGAAGGCTGCACCATAAAATCCAGTGAGATTTATAAACTGACTGGCAATTGGGTTCTGGTTCTAAGTCAAGATCAGAAGCATCAAAATGAGTTGGTCCACTGCAAATAGACCAAATGAAGCACTCCTTCATTCCTAGTGCAATGCTCCTGTTCTGGATTCCAGACAGCCTGCCACTCCCTCCTGCAGGACACTCCATTCCATGCCCCACTGGCTTTCCATTTCCCACTTTTCTCCTAACAGTCAGATATAATTTTGTAGTCAATGAAAACACTCATTCCTGGTACTAACCTACAGTCACCATAGTAATTCAATAGCGAAGAAATACATAAGGACAAAACAGTAACCGCAATGCTGGGGGAGGCAGGGAAGATCTAGCATCTATTTTCTCTTGAGAATGTGTTTTATTGATATTGCTACATAAACACCATATGTGAAACAAACAGGTTACATACATTACAATATACAGGATTTCCTCCCTCTGCCCAACCCTTGGTACACCAAAAATGAAGTGCAGAAAATTCATTTTCAACATATACAACACAGCAAATAGACAAGGGATATTCGTTCATGCCTTAGTCCAGGAATGGGGATCTGGATTCAAGAGATGAGTGGAATCGTTACTTCCCCTACGCCACCCCACTCCATTGGCCAACTTTGGCAAGTGGGGCAAAACTGCCAGTTTGTCAATCATCTGATGTTGAAGTGATGTCAGGTGATGCTTTTTCCTTTGAAATCAAACTGCACAGACAAATGCAAAGGGATTCACAAGCACAGACAATCAGCTGCCTGCACCCTCTGCTGTTTTTTTGCAAGTGACAACCATCACATACATTCCAACATTTCTCCGATGAAAATAGGAATGTCCTATTCAATTATTATTATTATTGTACCCTGCCCATCTGAAGGGGTTGCCCCAGCTGCTCTGGGCTGCTTCCAGCATATATAAAAAGGTAAAGGTAAGGTAAAGGTACCCCAGCCCATTCGGGCCAGTCTTGCCAGACTCTAGGGTTGTGCGCTCATCTCACTCTATAGGCCGGGAGCCAGCGCTGTCCGCAGACACTTCCGGGTCACGTGGCCAGCGTGACAAGCTGCATCTGGTGAGCCAGCGCAGCACACAGAACGCCGTTTACCTTCCCGCTGGTAAGCGGTCCATATTTATCTACTTGCACCCAGAGGTGCTTCCGAACTGCTAGGTTGGCAGGCGCTGGGACCGAACGACGGGAGCGCACCCCGCCGCGGGGATTTGAACCGCCGACCATGCGATCGGCAAGTCCTAGGCGCTGAGGTTTTACCCACAGCGCCACCCGCGTCCCCTTCCAGCATATATAAAACATAATAAAACATTAAACATTAAAAAAACCCTCCCCTATACAGGGCTGCCTTCAGAGGTCATCTAAAGGTTGTATTCTTTGATGAAAATAGGGATATTCTACCAAGTCCCCCAACATTTTTCTGATGGAAATAGGTACATCCTAAGGAAAAGCAAGACATTCTGCAATCAAATCAGAAACCAGGGCGGCTTCTGTAAACCTGAGACTCTCCCTGGAAAATAGGGACATTTGGAGGGTTTGCCATCATGGCAGCTAGATCTTGACCCATCTACTGAGTACTGATAAACGTCAGTGCAAAATGAAGAAAAGAGGGCACTATTATGCATAAAAAATGTGTCATGAGCGTACATCAGTATAACCATTACACAAAGTGGTATAGAAGTGAGTGAAACACCATGCCACTTATTTTACATCATTGAACCTGGCTTAACCATCCCATTTCCACCTCCCTCCACTTAATTATCCACCTGGAGAAGCCACTATGTGCACTCACTTTCCAACACATACAGCTGTCGCGAAATAGGCATTTATATGGACATTCGATGTTGCCTTACACTGGGTCCAAACCCTGGTCAGTCAAGCCCAGTCTGGTCAGTTCTATCTAGCAGGAGGTCTCCAGGACCTCTAGTAGAGACTGTTCCTGCTACTTGACAATTTAACAGGAAATGCCTGGGATATTGAGCATAGTGCCTTTTGTACTTCAAGCTACATCTGACTTGGTAGGGGAGATTTCTTTTTCTAAGAGGGATATCATCCCTGTATGGAGGTGGGAACTGCCATGTGAATTTGTAACTAGACTGCAGCTCTATTACAGTGAAGAAGAGGGCCGGATTTAGGTTTGATGAGGCCCTAAGCTACTGAAGGTAATGGGTCCCTTTATATGTCCAACCATCCTTTGTCAACAACAAATTGTCGCTGTTTTGTGTGTGTGTGTGTGTGTGTGTGTGTGTTGAATATATGCTATATGGCAATTTATGGACCTAATAGGTATCTAAAGCCATTTGCACTTGTTGCCATGCAACCAGCCCATGCAGAATGTAGGCACCCTATATACTGTATAGAAATGAGCAAACCAGTGATATTTTAGGGAGCAGGCTAGCAGGCGGGGCTCATTATTTACAACATAGGAGCCTACACAACACAAAACACTGTTGCTGTATGTAGGGTTTTTATTTATTTTTTATCTTATATTCTGGAAATGTACATCCAGGTTTTTTTCCCCCTTAATTTTTTTTTTGTGGGGCCACCAAGGGAGTGGGGCCCTAAGCCATAGCTTGTTTAGCTTATACGTAAATTCGGCACTGATGAAGAAAGACTCTCCTCCCTGGAAGAGAGGGGAGTGGTTGTGGGCGGCAGCCCGAGCTCCGCCCTAGCAGGGAGCGTTAGCCCCCTGCCTCCTCCTCTCACCTGGCTGGCGCCCACGCCCATCGGCAGGCACCCAACCAGGTGCCTCCGAGGGGGCGTTTACAGCAGCCTAAATGCTGCGACGCCAGCCCCTCCTCGGCCTCACTCTCCGTCATCCCGTCGCGAGTCACCCACCCTCCACTCCCTTTGAGCTCAGGGTTTTAGTGTTTCCTTGGCCTTGCTATGGACCTTAGGTTGGTCGCCCTGGTTGTCCGGGGGGGCTGGTAGGAATTTTTCCATTTGGCATTAGGCTTTTTGGTTTTTTCGCCTACCTCGTAGCAATCGTCACAACTTTCGTGGTATTGGTGGGTAGGTTAGGCATTGGAATAATGTGTTGTGGTGTGTCGAAGGGCTAGGTGTGGCCATCGCCTATGCCTTCAATTTTTGGGTATTCCGTTAAAGGAATCTGGCAGTCGTGTATTCTGTCCGATGCCTGCTTGGCGGGAGGCCATGGCACGACCCTCGGTGACATCAGGGGAGAGCCTATAGTGGATTAGCATCAACAGGCTCCACCTACTGGTGAATAAACCCCCCTTGTTTTAGACATCCAATGTCTAAGCCAATACCTTTTCACTGCTGTAATCAATAAAGTTGTGGCCTTTTCTTGCCCATTAACCTTATATCACGTGTCCTTGTGTATTCATTCCACATTGCACGGGTCGGGTCCTCGAACCACAAGCATACGCCACCACATCTGAAGTCCTGCTGACTAGCCAGGGGTGTGAGATAACAGTTTTCTATGGCCCCATCCAGCTACACTATACAATTAAAGCATCACCATACCATTCTAAACAGTCACGGCTTCTCCCAAAGAATCCTGGGCACTGTAGCTTGGTAAGGATGAGAGTTGTTAGGAGACCAATGATTCACTTCACAGAGCTACAATTCTCAGAGTGGTTCAACTTCTGGTCAATCCCTCTTCCCATGGAAGTCTGGGAATTGTAGCTTTGTGAGGGAAATAAGTCTCCTAACTGCTCTCAACATCTTTAACAAAGTCTCCAAAGAACCCTGAAAGACAGTTATAAACGGTATTTGATTATTAGAATGCAACAATACTTAATATATTAAATAGCACTTGATAGCTGATTTTCAGCGGTATTTTTTAATCCTATATAATTTGACACATAACGAGCCATCGTAATTAGTGTTTGATATATTATAGCAATTAGCAGGAAATGCTAATTTGTATTTAATAACATATGAGACTTCATATTTGAAGCTTGCCAACATCAAACCAATCAAGAGGTGGCAACAAGTTGGAAGGAGGAATCAGATACTAGTCATTTTGCATTGAGGAAAATGACATTCACAATGGAAAATTCAGCATTTTGTGCTTCTGAAATTTCTCATTCTAAAGTGCGGGTGGGAAAATGGAGGAATTTAGTTCACTTGTGCTTTCTGCGTCAAAGCTACTTTGCACTTTTGGAGATGCAGTGAACAGTGGTTGTAGGAATGACTTTCAGGTAACATATGAAGGTGGTGCGCAAGATGGGGAAAATTCTGCCTTCTTGACAGGCTAGCTTGTTTTCATTTCTTACAGTAGAGTCACTTCCCTCCGTCAAGCCATTTTCACTCAGTTTCCATGGTCTTATGAACTCATGGCAACTCTTTAAACACCATCTCTTTACAGTCTCTGCTTCTCATCTCTCAGTGCAATTGATATCACCCCACACGTGTACTTTATGCAGCACTTCGGTGCTACGGCAAAGTCTTTATTCTCAAACTTCATAGTTGAAGCAATGTTCTCAGGCTTCATATCTCCCCTGGGAGGCAACACTTCTTCAATAGATGGGCTCCCCCCCCCCCCGATATTGCTGGCAATTGTCTATAGAGTGGTAAGAATTTATTTTTTTCATTTTGAATTTCAGTGAGAACCTTCCAAATTTGGACTCTCCCCAGATTAAGAGGCAAACATATCTCCGTTCAAATTCATGAATCTTTTAATTTTTTTGGTGCAGTTCTCCAACCAAAGAATGCATGCGAAAATTTATATATCCATGAAAATAAGATGTAAAAATGCATTCGGCTTAGAGGGAAAGTATAGGGGATGTAGAGAGAAAGTATAGGGGATGTAGTGTGCAAAAATATTAGGAGAAATGCGAAGAAAATGCATATGTATGAAAAAATCACAACCTAGAAATTGAGAGAACTGAATTTCAGATTGGGAAAAAGAGAGAAATAGAAACTGAGTTTTCCATCCTGACACCTGACCTCAGGTCCATAGTTCAGTGGTAGTGCTCTGCTTTGCATGCAGAAGCTCCTAGGGTCAATCACAGGCATCTCCAGGTAAAGTTGGGAAAAGATCCTACCTGAAAATCCGGGAGAGCAGCCTGTACAATGCTAAGCTGGATGGGCCAAAGGTCTGATTCAGTATAAGGCAGCTTCCTATGTTATCTGTTTACTTTCAGCCACAGTGTATTGGTTAGCTCTGGTTAGCTAACAATTCAAATCTCACAGTTGTGGTAATGTACTAAAGCAGGATACATGAGATGCAGGTGGCGCTGTGGTCTAAACCACTGAACCTCTTGGGCTTGCTGATCAGAAGGTCGGTGGTTCAAATCCCCGTGACGGGTTGAGCTCCCATTGCTTGGTCCCATCTCCTGCCAACCTAGAAGTTCAAAAGCACACAGTGCAAGTAGATAAATAGGTACCGCTCTGGCGGGAATGTCAATGGCGTTTCCGTGTGCTGCTCTGGTTTCAGTGTTCCGTTGTGCCAGAAGCAGCTTAGTCATGCTGGCCACATGACCCGGAAAAACTGTCTGCGGACAAACGCTGGCTCCCTCGGCCTATAAAATGAGATGAGCACCACAACCCCAGAGTCGTCTGTGACTGGACTTAACTGTCAGGGGTCCTTTACATTTACCTTTTTACTAAGGCAGTATACGTGTCATTGCTGCTAAATTCCTCCAAAGGCCCACATTATGTCAGGGGTACCAAAATAATGGGTGCCCAGCTGCGCCTATGTCATGGCATCCCTGGAAGTGGTGTTGGAAACCCTGTGAGGCCTAGGAGACTGCTTCCAAGGCTCAGTCTTCCACGGGACCTCAGACACTACCTCAAAGGCCATACAAGGCCTCTGACAGGACCTACAGGACCTTGGCCTTGTAGGGCCCTTGAAAGTGGCACCGTGGCCTTCAACGTCACTTCTGGTTCCTCCTGAGGAACTTAAAGTGGTGTTGGAGGCCCTGTGAGACCTTGGATGCCGCTTCCAAGGTCCCCTGAGGCCTCGGATGGGACCCAGAAGTCACGTCCAAGACCCTGCGGAGTGGGTGCTGAGCACCCACAACAAAAATATTGTGGTTGACTGGGCCCCCTGGGGCCCCCTGGAGTTGGCAACAGTGCACTACACTACTGAAAGCCTTCAACACTCAGCTATGACATACCCCTCAATGCATCACAGAATCACAGAGAAGGATCAGACCTCCTGGCTCATCTAACCAGCATCAAAGCATCCCTGAAAGGAACCCATCCAGTCTCTGCTTAAAAATATATAACAGCATACCAACAAAAGAGCTGGCAACTTAAATTGATGGAATATACAGAAATGGTGAAACTTACATCAAGATTAAGAGACAAATACAACAGAGACTTTAAAAAAGATTGGAATTTATTTACATTACATATGCAGAAATATTGTAAAGAATTAGACGCATTAGCAGGGTTTGTGTAAAGATTAAAGTAAAGGGACCCCTGCCCAGTAGTGACCAACTCTGGGGTTGCGGCGCTCATCTCGCTTTATCGGCCGAGGGAGCCGGCGTACAGCTTCCAGGTCATGTGGCCAGCATGACTAAGCCACTTCTGGCAAACCAGAGCAGCACACAGAAACACCATTTACCTTCCCGCCAGAGCGGTACCTGTTTATCTACTTGCATACTTGCACTTTAACGTGCTTTCGAACTGCTAGGTTGGCAGGAGCAGGGACTGAGCAATGGGAGCTCACCCCGTCACGGGGATTCAAACTGCCGAACTCCTGGTTGGCAAGTCCTAGGCTTTGTGGTTTCACCCACAGTGCCACCCACGTCCATAGGGTTTGTGTAAACACTTGCAATTAAGAAAACCGAATGTGAAAGATGTAGGAGAATGATTTGAAGATAAATAAGTATAATATGGGATTTTAATGGTTTCGTATAAAACTTGGAGGGCGGGGGATACAGCATTTAGGCAAAAGAAAATGAAATTAAAATGTATTAAAATACGCAGAATGAGAAAATATTAAAAGAACCAGAAGGGGAGTTTGAGGAAAGTCACTGGGTAGGGTGGGGAGGGGAATCATTTTAATTTTTTTGTGATTTATGTTAATGGAGTATTTTGATTAAATTGTAAAACCTAATAAAATGTTCAAATATATATATATATATATATATATATATATATATAAACAGCAGTGCATTTTTCTAGGGGTACTCAACACCTCCCCCCCCCATGTTAAAAGTGTGGCACTTACTTTAACAACTTCATAGTACTATCACATACCTCTCTCTCTCTCTCTCAAAGCAATGTATAACGGAGATTTGATCACCATCCAAGACTAATTCATCATGTGTATGGTTGTGTGTGAGAGAGAGACAGAGACAGAGAGAGAATATGATATAGGATGAATCGCTCCTTGCAGTAAGGGTAGGATAAACATGAGATAAATAAGATGTAATAATACTAATTTGTGGGGGGAGGGGCAGATCTTCAGTGCTGAAAACCTAAGCAGGATTACCATGAAGGCAATCCTTTTAAACTGACTGGAATTTACATCCAAATACACATGTTGAGGATTAGGTTGCCAATCTCCTCTTTTATTTAGGACAACATGGGGAAAGCAGCCCAGGCCGCCTGCCTTATGTTCCTGAGTAATCAGCAGCCTCCATTTCATTGTGGTTTAAAACCCTGAGAATCCACAGGGGACCAAGTGAGGGACAGGCATTCTTCGGCAAGCCATACTGTCTCTCCAGAGCTGTGCACACTGCCAGAAGCCTGATAAATGTTTATGATCAACATGTGTGCAATATAAGGGTATGATTCATCATTGTGTAGTAACTGTTTTGAGCATTACCAGAAGTGTGATAAACGTTTGCTGGCAGCTTGTTGGCAATAGGATTTATTTAGTGTTGACATTTACTCTATTCAGCTCTTCCCCCCCCCCTCCAAAGCTCATGCTTGCTCTGTGGCATGTAGTACATACCAATGAGGATGGAAGTACTGAGAGACAGAATGGCTCTTGAATCATGTAACATTCGCTGCAACCTGTAGTTTGTAACATTTGACTTCTTTGGTTTTCCCATGGAGTACAGGAGATAACCAAGAGATCATTTGAAAACATGTTTGCCCCCCACAAAAAAGATTTACATCTGTCATTTCGATTTTCCTTCTGTGCTTTGTTGAGGGACGATTTATGTAATCGACAGAATCAAGTCTTGGTATACCTGTTCTGGTTTAACCTGCATGTGGGGTGTGCAGCTGTACCAGGGAATGCCTACAAATATTGAACATGCCAGGTAGGAATGGGGGAGGAATTCAGCTAAGCTTTCATTTTAAGAAGAATCTACCAGATTTGCACTTTCTGAAACAATATGAGAACCAAAGCACAGCCCTTATCCACATTTTGCAGGGCAGTTCTCCATGCTACAAATGTTTACAGAAATGCATACACTAGGTGCATCAAAATAGATGCGTAAATGAAAATAACATTTAAAAAATGCATGTAACATTGCACGTTTTGAAGAGGCCTGATAGGGCCCACCCAGCTGTGGAATGTTGAGGGAGCCTGACCCCCCGCACTGAAAAAAAAATAGAGGGTTGATTCCCCCCCCCCAGCCCCCATGGATGCCACACTTGACTGGAACTTACCATGAACACCTCCCTTGTTCTCTGATAATGGCAATGGTGCCCACCTGAGAGGTGCCGGAAGTGAGTTCCTGTGAGCTCCAGCTGAAAAAAAAAGCCCCGCTCATGCCAAAAGCCCCAAACTCTTCCTGCCACCTCACACCCAGTTACCCTGGCAACCTTCCAAACCCTCAGTCTCTGTTCATACTTCAGGGCAAGGGGGAAGGACAGTTCTCTTGCATTGCCCTCTATGGCCCTATATTGTTTCTTAATGGCCCTAACTGGGCCAGGTCATTTTGCAGAAGCTAGTTGAGGAATTCCTCTCTTTCATATCCCAAATAATCAATTTCTAGGGTTTTCAGAGGTCCCACCTCCAAAACAATAACAATATCATTAGTGCCTAGCATGGGGGTGGAGCTGTGTTGCTGGCCTGCTTTTCCAGTGTCACACAACACCCCTCTTAGTAAGAGGGGCAGTGGACAGATGCCAACCCATTTACAACTCATGGAAAAGATAATAAAATTGTAGAATTGTAGAGTTGGAAGAGACCCCAAAAGTCATCTAGTCCAACCCTCCTCCAATGCAGGAATCTCAGCTAAAGCATCCTCTGCTTTAAAATGTCCAAGGAAGACGAGTCCACACTTTCCCAGCAGAGACTGTTCCATTGTCAAACAGCTCTTACTGTCGGAAAGTTTTTCCTGGTGTTTAGTCAGAATCTCCTTTCTTGTAATTTGAAGCCATTGGTTCAAGTCCTGCACTCCAGAGCAGGAGAAAACAAGCTCGCTGCATCTTCCATGTCACAGTCCTTGAGATATTTGAAGATGGCTATCATATCTCCTCTCAGTGTCCTCTTTTCCAGGCTAAATATATGCAGCTCCTTCAACCATTTCTCAATAGTCTTGGTTTCCAGACTCTTGATCATCTTGGTTGCCCTCCTCTGCACACATTCCAGCTTGTCAACATCCTTCTTAAATTGTGGGGCCCAGAATTCAACACAGTATTGCAGGTGTGGTCTGACCAAGACAAAATAGAGTGATTCTGTCATGCTAAGACTAGTCTTGCTCATCTTGCTGATTTCAATGGGGAATTAAGCAAGTGCTTAATTCACTCCAAATGAAATCAATGAAAATTAAAACCAATTAACTTTGGTTGTAGTGGTAATGATGCATAATGCAGCTTGTTCCACTGACATGATGTTGTACAGAAGTGAAGAGGTGGTTGGCCCAGTTCAAGTTGAAGAGCCTCCATCCATCAAATCCAAATGATCAGTCTTCATTCTTGTTCTACCGTGTTCAGTGATGACGCCTTAATTAAAATGCAAATCTTGTATAACCCACTAATTTCTGTAGCTTGCCAGCAAATAAACTCTGACTTTTTCGACTTTGATTTCCCGTGCTAATTTAATTAATGCTGATTAGGGGTTCCTCCAACAAATAATTACAAGGTAGGTTATACATGTTGTTTTCTTACACTTTCAAATTATGATGTAGACATAGATTTGATAAAATATTTGACATAAAGAAAGATGAGGATGTAAACAACGATTGCAAAAAAGGTGTGATGCTGGTTACTACATGCTCTATCACTCGGCAGTGGTGAGGGATGTTGGCCCCCTCAATATTGGGGGGGGCTGGGCCCAGTGGCGTAGCGTGGGGGGTGCAGGGGGGGCCGGCCTCACCGGGCGCAACATCTGGGGGTTAGGGCAAATCCACGGGTTAGGGGGCGCAAATCCACGGGTTAGGGGGCACAAATTACTTGCCTTGCCCCGGGTGCTGACAACCCATGCTACGCCACTGGCTGGGCCCCCTGCTTCGAAATATTGAGGGGGCTGAAGCCCCTTGTGCCCCATATAACCAGCACCGTTGGATCTAGTCACTGATGCTCTTAATATCTAGGATGCAATAAGGAAGGAAGGAAGGAAGGAAGGAAGGAAGGAAGGAAGGAAGGAAGGAAGGAAGGATATTTTACACACACACACACACACACTTTGCCAACTATTGGCTTGGCTAAAGGCAGGTGGTGATTTACAGTCAACAATAATTTTATTTGTAATTCAGTTATGTGTTCTATGCTGAAAGATCACACTGGCTTTCTGCCACCACTACAAAATTGTTATGCACTGATGCTACCAGGTTCAGAACTATCAGGATCAGAACTGAAAACAAAGATATAAAAAATATAGCAGGTAGCAGGTGGCTCACATTTACCAGTGTTAGAAGCATATCATATCCACTCCTGGCTTCACTGTGTACTACAGGCTTCGCTTATGACATAGTTACCTCTATTTCTGACACCAGAGCAAGGCACCATATGTAGCATTACTAATAGACAAAGTCAATCAGCCACTGCCTTCAAGCCCAGTGCAAATAGAACCAAGCCTGTTTAATATGATTCGGATGCATGAATCAGTCCAATTCTGGTCCATATCAGTTTTACATGTGCTTAACCATAAATATTTTCTGCCCCTTTCCCTCATTATTCTACATTTTTCAAAAACAAAACAAAAGTGTGCAAGTCAATGGCAATACATCAGTTGAGCCCACTGGGGAAAGAGATGAACTTCTGGGACATGCTACTCTACAACTGCTACTCAGCCACAAAATATGGGGTTTGGTGGGTGACAAGTTTGGTGATGGGTTGCTTCCAATGAAGCCATCCCATTACACAACAAAATAATATCAACCATGCAACTGCTTCTCCGGTCTCTTAGTTATTTTCAGTTTTAATTATTTCCAGTTTATTTGCTCCGGTCTGGATTTATTTCCAGATACAGAAATATATGTGATGTGTGAGAAATGCAGGGACCTGAATTTGCTCCCGCTTAATAAAGAGTGCAACTCTATCCTCTCCTCAGATAGGAATTGCAGCACTGGGAGTTCAATCAAAAAATGTAACATGACTGTCAATTTAACTTTTAACATCCCTTCCCCCAATTAAGCTGTCCTGGCCTCCCACTCAAATCACAATCCACATTTGCTGGCAGCTGATTGATCCCCCGACGATGGCCTGATCCGCTGATCAAAACTGGTGAGACTTCAAGTAGAATTCTAAATATTCACCAGCTGCTGTATTGTGGTGGCTTGAAAGGGACACTGCTAGCTGAACCACAGTATAAAAAAATAATGCACACTTTTCTTTCAGACCAATTTCTGACTTGTAACTTAGTGTAAAGCGTGTTCTCCAATAAATGAGAGCACGTGTTGCAGTGTGGGCCGCCGGGCCAGGCCTCTGGTTGCCAGGCAGGTTAATAGTTGTTGCCTGGCATTGCAATTGGATAACCGGGTTGCTGGGGCAAATTGTATGTTGCAAATTGGGTGGGTGGGACCATAGTCTTTAAATATTGGTGCACTCTGGTTTCTCTTTCTCTTTGCAGAGTGCATCGGATCACCCGCCCGCCCGCCCGCCCTCTTTTCCGGTTGACCTTGCTTTGCCTGTCATGGGGTCGTCTGCCTTGGCGCAGGGGCCTAGTAGGAATTTTGCCATTTGGTGATTGGCTGTGCCATTTGGTTTTTGCCTACTACTCAGCAATTCGTCACAACTTGTAAGGTTGTGGTTAGGCATTGGTTATAATATGCTGGTGGTGGAGGAGTCAGGATAGGCCGTGCCTGCCCCTCCCGTTGCGCTGAAGGGAATTCCGTTAAAGGAATCCTGGGGCTTGCCATGATTTCGTCCAATCCCTGTCATGGGACCAGGGCCGCCTAATCCCTGTCATGGGAATCCTTGTCATAGGACTGGGCCGGCAAGCTTTCGGGGAGCTGCTGGGGTGAGCGGCGTGGGTCCGACGCTTAGCTCAAATGATCCCCAAGTTAGACTTTCCCTTCTACTGGCTACCAATCGGACCTCGGGATGTCTGTCCCAGGCGGGGGGACAGATAGTCATAACCAATGTCTAAACAACCACTCACTGATTTTGTATTTTAATAAAGTTGTGGCCAAAATAGTGCCCCCAAACCAAAACTAAATTACGTGTTATGTGTGAAGTTATTTGAGGGGTGGCCTGGGGACCTACACACGCAATGTTTGGGCACATTCTGATACCAGTGCTGATCCTAAGCACATTTGTCTGCATGCTGTGGTCTAAACCACTGAGCCTCTTGGGCTTGCCGATCAGAAGGTTGGCGGTTCAAATCCCCGCGACAGGGTGAGCTCCTGTTGCTCGGTCCCAGCTCCTGCCAACCTAGCAGTTCGAAAGAACGCCAAAAAGTGCAAGTAGATAAATAGGTACTGCTGTGGCAGGAAGGTAAATGGCATTTCTGTGCGCTGCTGTGGTTCTGGTGTTCCGTTGTGCCAGAAGTGGCTTAGTCGTGCTGGCCACATGACCCAGAAGCTGGACGCTGGCTCCCTCGGCCTGTAAAGCGAGATGAGTGCCGCAACCCCAGAGTCATCTGCGACTGGACTTAACTGTCAGGGGTCCTTTACCTTTTTAAGTCCCTTGGGCAGGGGGAAAACCCTAAGTAAGGGTTGCTTCACACAACCATGTTCATCCCTTGATGACTACAACATCAAGTGGTGACTTGCATGTGCGAATGCGACGTAGCAGATTCCCTTGCAATTCAACATTCTTTCAGTTTGGAGAAGCCCCAACGAAAGGAGAATGGATTTTATAGTTATTGGACTATGCCAAGATGGCAAAGCTAACAGCAAAAATAAGAAATCAAAAAGATGACAACTTCATCAAAGAGTAGAAGTTCTTTTCAGATTATTTGAGAAAAAAATCATAGTCAAATGAAATCGTGAGCAGGATTGGAATAATAGGCAAGGGAAGGATAATAAATAAATGATTGTAATATAAGTTGTAATATAATAGAAAATAAATGGTAGTTTTGTCAGCAGATAAAGGAATACAAGAATAATAATAATAATAATAATAATAATAATAATAATAATAATACACCACCAATCTGGCTGCATTTCCCCAGCCACTCTGGGAGGCTTCCAGCAAAATAAAAATAATAATAAAACACCAAACATTAAAAACTTCCCAATGCAGGACTGCCTTCAGATGTCTTCTAAAGTTGTGTAGTTCTTTAACTCCTTGACATCTGATGGGAAGGCGTTTGACAGAGAGGGCACCACTGCTGAGAAGCCCTTCTGCCATCACGAACGTAAGGATGTGAAGTCAAAATGTAATAAATTATTATATTGAAAGTGTATTGAACAATGTTAACTTTTGTTTTAAAAAACTAATAAAATCTATTATTATTATTATTGAAAAAAATCAGTTTGGGAGGAAATAAGTTTCGGATAGGGTAGAGTTCTCCCCTCCCCTCCCCTGAAAAATATTTAGGAAGCTTGAAGGATCACATTCAATTACTTGCATTCTTTGTAGGAAAACAATACATTACATGAACGATGATGGGAGTTTTGGTCCAGAAATATCTGGAGAGCCACAGATTCGCACCCCAGTTTCTAGGAGATGCTTTGAAAATTATGCTGTTGAATTATGCTGTTTCAAATTAAGAAACATCAATACAGTATACGTCTAGAACTTTAAAAAGCCTGTTTTGTAAGGGCTTTGCCAAAATGGATAAAGTAAAGCAGGGGGGAAGTTCATGACTATTTAAAATATATTCTGCTTAATTTCCCGTAATCAAATGAAAACATGAAAAAATGAAAGTGCGGAGGGGAAAGGTTACCTCGGGAACTAAGAATGACATTAACCTCGATCTGTTCATTTTAATTTCAAATATACTTAAAGAAGCAGTTCAAGCCTGTGAAAAGACCTCAGCTGTATGGAACATGCAATAAACTAGGAACCAGCCCAAAGTGTAATTGGTGTGCAAGGAAGCTTAACATGAAAGGGATGTTGGGCCTTGCAGCATGTTATCTTGATCTTACTTCACTTCATGCTTTCAAGTAAGGAGCAAATTTACTATTTTCATTTTAAAAGTGACTTCTGGCTGCTTTTGAGGTGCATGTGAAAGAGAAGCGGGTGGTAGAAAAGCATTCCTCCCCATCCTTCAACCAGGAAACCATTTAATTAATTTAAACTACAGTGGTACCTTGGTTTAAGAACAGCTTAGTTTATGAACAACTTGGTTTAAGAAGGCCGCAAACTTGGAAGTAGGTGTTTTGGTTTGTGAACTTTGCCGTGGAATAATGTTTCGCTTCCTGTTGAGTGTGTTTGTAAATTGAGTCCCTCACTGCTAATCAGTATTCCATTATGACATCCATCAAAACTTATTTGCACTGTTGAATTTATCTTAATGCTGCCAACGTTTTCAAGTGTACACAATTTCCCCCCATATATTCAATAAACATTATCCAATCTTCTTTAAACGTATGTTCTTCTTGTTCTCTTATTCTATATGTTAGGTCCGCAAGCAGCACATATTCCATCAGTTTAAATTGCTATTCTCCTTTAGTTGGGACCTTGCTCATTTTCCATTTTGGGGCTAACGAAACACGGGCTGCAGTAGCGGCATGCATAAATAACCTTTTTTGACACCTGGGAATCTTTGCCTGAATTATCCCCAACAAAAAGGACTGGGGTTTTTTTTTGTGTTTTTTTTGGGAAAAGTACTTTTAAACTTTTTTTTTAATTCATTATGAATTAATTCCCAATACTCTTTTACACTTTTACATGAGAGGCAATGAGGCTGGGGTATTATGTTATTATTTCTACCCTGCCCAACTGGCTGGGTTTCCCCAGCCACTCTGGGTGGCTTTCCAGCAAAAAAACCAAAACAAATAATAATAATAAAACATCAATCATTAAAAACTTCCTGATACAGGGCTGCCTTCAGATGTCTTCTAAAAATTATGTAGTTCCTTATCTCTTTGACATCTGATGGGAAGGCTCTCCACAGGGAGGGAATAATATAATGAACTTCAACATGCAGCCAAATAGTTGACTTCCTAGTTGAAATCAAGAAGATGAATAATGCAGCTTTGCCCCCCCTTCTTTTGCCTTGCTGCCCCTACCCACCAATTCTTGACATTCCCTGCACCCATAGGCAACTGGCCTTCATGAGAAACATAAGCGGAGGCAGCCCAGCAACGTCAGCAGTGCTTGGACCTGCCCAGTGCCGGATTTATGTAGAAGCTAAATAAGCTATTTGAATTATGGTGCTGGAGGAATCTCTTGAGAGTCCCATGGACTGCAAGCAGATCAAACCTATCCATTCTTAAGGAAATCAGCCCTGAGTGCTCACTGGAAGGACAGATCCTGAAACTGAGACTCTAATATTTTGCCCACCTCATGAGAAGAGAAGAATCCCTGGAAAAGACCCTGATGTTGGGAAAGATGGAGGGCACAAGGAGAAGGGGACGACAGAGGACGAGATGGTTGGATAGTGTTCTCGAAGATACCAGCATTTGTTTGACCGAACTGCGGGAGGCAATGGAAGACAGGAGTGCCTGGCGTGCTCTGGTCCATGGGGTCACGAAGAGTCAGACACGACTAAATGACTAAACAACAACAAATAAGCTATAGCTTAGGGCCCCAATCTCTCGGGGGCCCCCAAAAAAATTAAAGGGAAAAACAACTGGATGTACATTTCCAAAATATAAGATAAAAAACAAATAAAATAAAACCTACATGCAGCCATAGTGTTTTGTGTTGTGTAGGCTCCTATGATGTAGGTAATGGGTCCCACCTGCTAGCCTGCTCCCTAAAACATCACTGGTTTGCTCGTTTCTATATATAGGGTGCCAACATTCTGCATGTGCAAATGGCTTTTCCTCATGACCTCTTTCCAATGGTGCTGCCACACACTGGCAGAGGAAGAGGGGGGTGGGGTAGTGCACCGACCCCAGCAGCGCGATCCCGGTGGGGTTCCATCACAGCTGCCCCTCTGCCCGTGCTGGGCACCATGCCCCCACAGGCGGCGTGCTACACCCCCGGGACACACGCCATGCCCCCGGGGATGTGTGCCAGACACGCCCCTGCCTGCTCTCTGCCCCCCGGTGCTGGAGCATGAAGCTCCACCACTGGACACACAGCCAGCTTTTATGCCTGGCTGGTGGACCCCTCAGAAGGCCTGCCAGATCCCCCACCGTGGCATTCCCCACCCCCTAGGCCTTAATTAACCCAATTAAATTTTAAATTTTGGTGGGCCGTGGTACCAGCCCCTAAGGCAGGCCAAGGGCAATTCTGACCGCAGCCAGAGGCTGACTGCCTCTCCTTTCTCATTCCCCAGCAACCATGCCAGGCCGCAATTGCCACCACTTCTGAGTTGCGGTAAGCAGTCTTTCTGGGCAGATTTAATCTGACACCTGTGTCTGCGTTGCTGTATATAGTGATGGAGCCCTGAGATAGTAGAATAAAATAGAATAGATTATGATTGAGTTTTGTTTAGCAGAATGCAGGAACGGTGAAATGGAAGAAATATATTTCTTTAATGCATACATACTGGGCTAGAAATTGACAGCTTTTTACATCCTTAGTAGTAAACAAGGGGAAGGCCATGTGCAACACGGGAGAGCGCTTTGCCTGCATGCCTCTGTTCTCCTTCATGTGGCTTTAATTGTGTGAGGGGAAACAAATACTCAAATAGAGATTATTTTGTGAGATGCTACGGATTCCCTTGAGACTCCAAGGACACAGGTGATAAGATAGGTGGGTTGTATTGTGGCCACTGTGGGCTTGAAAAGGAAGTAAAGCTCAGATTTCACTGCAGGAGCCTCTCAGGGGAGTACAATGGTAGCCCACTGGGGACATCCAACCACATGGAGAAGCCAAAGCCAATTTCGATTTGGAGCCACAAATAGCAACTCTCCCTGTCATCTTACGCTTTAGTAACTGAACACATGAAACAATGTAGCTGTCCAAATTGCCAGCTGCTCTCGGTAAGGACTGCATTTTCCGAAGCAATGGCAGATTTTTCCACTGCTTCGTTCTCTGTATCTCAGGAGATAAGTCTGCCAAATAGGCAAAGTTTTCTTTGGGAAGTGCATACAAATGCAAGGTGCCGATAATATTCCTTCTTGCATGTTTGTATTAATGACATTTGATATTTAGGGTTGATTAGGGAGTTGCTGCTGTGTTTCCACAGAAGTGAAATAGAATATCAAGCCTCATTCCCACTTGAGAGAAATATCTGACAAATTTCAAAAGGAACAAGACTATGAGCAATATTTCTTATTGGGGCTTACAAGGCACCATGAACAGCACCGGGCAAAAAAAACAAATTTTTAAAAAATGGGACATCATTGTGGTGTCAGATGATTGACAGGTGGGTGAAGCTGCCCACCTGTCAAACCTGGTTCTTGGCAGGTGAGAGAGATAAAGATCTGGCCCACCCTTGGTGTATGTCAGGGACAGATGCCTGGATTAAGTCAGTAATAACTCATATGATATCAGTAAAGTTAACTCTTTATTCAGATAAACAAACAGCTCAGGCCTCTTGCACAGCAACTCTTCTTGGTAGATCTTGCCCCAATGAAGCAGGTGTGAAGACTGAAAGTCCCCCACCTCTAAGCCTCCTCCCCAGGTTCCCTACCAAGCAATCTGAGGCTCTTTCATCTTGCCTGTCTTTGCTCCACACTCTTCATAACTCTTCGGGTTCTGGGAGACTAGGGGGAGGGTAGCTGATTGCCGCAGGTGAAGTAAATACCTTGGCTGCCTCTTGGCTCCCCTCCTCTCCAGTCTCCACTTCTGCCTCTGATTGTGGACTGCTCTCTGCCACAGACTCTTCCTGCTCACCAAACCCTGTCACCTTTTCAGTTTCTGACGCCTCTTCCTCCCAGTCTACTCCCTCTTCTCCACTCATTGTCATCCCATCACTAATCCCTGGACACTGAGCCTTCTTCCTTTGAAGGTTCTTTAGTTGGTGCCTCCCACACACCCCTTCTCTATCCAGCCAGTCCATCACAGTGTATTGTTTAGGGAACTGTGAATTAGAGAACCCAAACTAATTTTCTCCCTTATCTCTATTGTTTGATCAGACTTTTCAGCTCAGTCCTTGGCTCACTAGACGTATGAACCACCCCTGCTAGGCTCTACGCCTTCAGCTCTCTGCACACCCTGAGTTAAGAACAGGACCAGGGCAATACTGAAAAGAACTGCTGACGAGATACTAATTGTTCATTGAGTCTCTTAATTCTGTCTTTCTAATTACTTTTGTTTCACTTAGTCTCCTTCAACCATGCTCTTATCCCTAGCACTTCATATTTGCATTAGCATCTTTGGATGGGGGGAAGGAGGGGATATCCATTCCGCACCAATGTACTAGCACGCAAAAGAGAAGCAAAACAGGAAAGCCATATAGCATCTGTTGAGTTGTAAATATAAGGATGTTTACCATTTTCAACAATGCCAAGTGGATTTGATAATTGTCTTGTTATCTGTAATATGCAGCGCTGCTGTGGTCATCCGGCAGTAATCAGAACACATGCTTCCATTAAACAAATGATAAACTATAATACAGCAGGAGTCAGTTTCAGCGCATCATGCCCAAAGCAGCTTTTACATAAAGATGTCTCATCGAGTGACAATAACCTCAGGTCCCTCCCAAGCTAATGCAATCTGACCAAAGTCATCTGCTTTTGAACTGGAGGTGCTTCAATGAGATCGGAAAACATACTTCAATGGGAATTAAAATTGAATTCTAGGCAGGAACCAGAATTTAAAGCAGCAAAGCTGAATGCTGCTCATTGTCCTAATGCCAATACATGATTTTGTTTGATTCAAAACAAATCTTAACTTCTTCTTCTCCCCCTCCCATTCAACAAATATGCTTCTTATGTTCTTTGGATGCTAGTACGGTATAGCAAAATCATTATTTACATATTGGATGATGCATCAATTTATGAAAAAATATTTATTTTGCTTAGCCATTGACACACAAACACACAAACGCTATGTAATTAATTGCAATTACTCAGAATGAGAAATCATTTCTGCATAATGTCATGATGAGTTTTTTTTAAAGCAAAGCATAATTTAATGAGTTTTAAATAATGTATAATATTTATATTATTATTTTCATTAGCTCAGCTTAAATGTTTGGAAGAGATAACATTATTTAGACTGCTATTCTGTGCATGCTAATTTGGCAGTAAGCCCCAATGGATTCCATAGAGCTTGATTCCAAGTATAGCAATGCATAGGATTCCTGTAGACAAACATTATTGATGGGAGAAATGCCATCATTTTCATGGGCATAGATTGTCCCATTCAAGGAGAGGGGCATCCAAGGGGCAGGCAGATGGTTACCCCCCAAAATGCCTTCCTTGCCACCACACCCTCCCCCACCCCACAACTGGCAGAGGTTTGTGGCAGAGTACAATCCTCAACTATGCTGGTTACCTTCACTATTGGTGGAAACCTGCTGACCTCCTGCAAAAGGTACTAAACAGTCTGTCACCCCCTTTGCTGATAAATGACTTGGCATGATCAGCCTTTGTGAAAATGGTTTCCTCCAAGCAATGGCTGGGATTGAGACAGAAAGTAATAAGTTGTATCCCAGCAAAGGAGATGACAGAAGAAAAATAGCAACATGAGCAACTCTTGAGGCATAAAAGAGAGATGTGGAAATCTGCTGCCAAAGTCACAATATCCCAATTAGAGTTTCCTTAAATTCTCCCTCATCATTGCAGCTGCAGCTAAAGATAAGATGATGGGTTGAGACTGCTTCCTGAACACTCTGACCGCTCCACACAAACACTTTCTCTGATGGGTGCATGGCTTTGAACGACACCAAGGCAGACTTCCCCAGCACTCTTTCACAACATTGCCCTCATGGTGTGACAATGGATGGGATGAGGCTTCCCAGAGGCATCTGGCTGGCCACTGTGACAACAAGATGGTGGACTCGATGGGCCTTTTGTCTGATTCAGCACGGCTCTTCTTATGTTTTCATGGTGGAACTGTTCACTCAGCAGAGCTGATGGAATAGCCTATTTTTATCTCCGCTGCAGCCTGATGTAAAGGCTACCACAAGGTGACAAATGGAGAAGGGAAGAGCCTGGTGGAGTTGGACCAATGACCAGCCTTGCAGTACCATATTTTCCTCTAATGAAGCTGTTTGAGAATAGCACTGTGTGTTTGTGTTCACTCCTGGGCATTGAAAACAGACCCTTAGAAAAGCTTAAGTTGAGCATCTCCCTTATCTCTAAATAACGGTGCTTCAGCCCAAACTAAATTTGACAAATAAAATGTGGCTCTTACCCACAGTGGAACAGATCTTTTCCATTTCTTCCCGGTAATGTTCATTTCAGGCTTTGCCAGCCTTTGAGAGTCGGTGGGCACATTAAGAATTTTGAGAAAGTGCAATTGGTGCCCGTCACAAAATGGAGACTATAGGGGCATGGCATAACACAAATCAAATATTTACAGAGTCCTTCCATGGCCACCATAGGATGTAGTGGCAAGCATACTGCCAACCAAGTATGCCATGTTTGTAACCCCTGGTTTAGTTAAAGTTGCTTAGTGGAGAAGAGGTGTTTGCTTGATATGGCCACACTTTCCTTGTAACCTGCAGTTTGAGCTTCGGAGGAAAGCTTCCCCAAACTTCTCCTCCGCCCATGCTATTTTGAGGGACTTAGCTTCAACCAGAATTCTGTAGTTTGTTTACACACATCTCAGAGAACTGTGTCAATGCTTATAGACAGAAACAGCACAAAATGAACTGATAGGAAGTGACAGAGTATTGCCAGAAAACTGTGCGGCTTGACTTCCCTTCCTGTCAGAAAATACCACCTGAATTTGGTGGGTCTCTCTGAATGAATTTTAAATTGACAGGGCTTCAGCTGTCTCCCTCAACATCTGTCAAAGTTCAAGTTGTAACAGTCAATCTGTGCTTCGGAGAATTTAGGGACTGAGAGAAAATTACTGCTTGGGACAACAATTACATGGATAAAGCTGTACCAACAGGTCCTACAAAAATAATACTGTATATATTGGTTGATAAAATAGATGCAAGCCAATCTGCTTTTATTCAGAGCTAACTGAAAAATGCAGAAGGGCACACAATACAGCTCTTTTGTGGAATAAACATGTCAGAATGCACCGTTGGCGATGATCGCTTTGAAAATGTTGCCATGTAAGAGTGTCCTTGTATGCATATCACATCCAAATTGAAAAAGCAAGCCATGGCCATATCAGATTTCTGGCCTGCTTATATTGTTTCACAAGCCAAACCAAAGAGCTTGGGACATGTAGCAAAATGTTAAGGCTCTGCTTATCTGGACCTCTGGACCTTTCAATTTTTGCCAATCACTAGACTGACGTCTAGAAAATGGAACAGCTTATTAAGTGGCTGGTGTATTCTGGGCGATTGTGGCAGCAGCATTTCACGCCTTTATTTTTCAAGTTCCCAGCATAATAAAGGCCTAGTTGCTACTTCACCATGATTACACAAGAAGAACATGATGACCCACATTTAGAGCACTTTCTCCTCGCTCTCCTGGAGTACCTTCTTCAGCAATACAATTCTGCGAGGCCTGTATGACACTTCTGAGGGATGTGTCAGAGCAAATCTCTCCCAGAGCAGATTTCTCAAGCTTGTTATTGAATTCCCTAAAACCATTGACTCATGCTGTCCTTGACATAATGAACTGCTTCCTCCCCAAAAGCCCATTACGCATGTGTGGCAAACCAGAATGGAGACGTGAAGCAGGTGTACGTTTCAGACTTTTGACGTGAGTAGGACAATGGCTGTGCTGGCAGCATGCTCAGGAAATGATACAGCTTTTTCTCCCCTGAATACAAGGCCAGGCCAAGGGAGTGTGGGCAGAGAAAACACAATGTTGTTGTGTTTCCCAGAAGAAAGGCATTGATTTTAGCCTCCATGTGTCTTTCACCAGAATTCCTATTTGCTCTGGAAAGAGTAAAATATACAGTTAGTTAGGAAGATATATCATTATTATTGTTTTCATTGATCAATCGGGGGGCTAGAGGAGGGGTAGTACCTCTGGTGGGGGACATGTTGTGCTTTTTCTGGGGTAGTTTTTCCACCTTTGGTTCCCACCCAGCACTCAACTCTCACCTGTGGGTTCTAGAAGATGTCAGCAGGGGCGTAGGAAGGGTGGGCGGGGAGGGAGGGATGCACCAGGTTCCATCATGGAGGGGGGTGACAAATTATCAAGGAACAATTACTGCCCTACTAGGACAGTTCATAAAAAACTTGTTTAAAAAAAAATTCCTGCTCCAAAGGTCTTATCTTACTACATGAGGGATTATATAGTTATATATGAAACTTCATGCATATCAGTTAATATCTTGACCCACCTCCATGAAAATAGTTGTCTACTTGGCCGTTTTCCTATGTCGTGAAGGCTGAAATTTCAATTCAGTGGAGCACTTACTGTTCCCAACCCTAACCCTGCGGAAAGCCATCTAATTAGACTTTAATTCTATTTTGACATGTTTTTAGGAGGTAATTAAATTATTGTTTGATTTTATACCATTGTTATGTATCTGATGTTAGCCACCCTGAACCCGACTTTGGCTGTGGAGGATGGGATATAAATAAAAGTTTATTATTATAATTACAGTGTTACCTCTGGTTGCGAACGGGATCCGTTCCTGAGCCCTGTTCGCAACCTGAAAGGAACGCAACCCGCGGGTCGTGATTAGCCGCTTCTGCACATGCACGTGACGTCATTTTGTGCATTTTCACAAGCACGAGTGGCGAAACCCAGAAGTAACCCTTTCCGGTACTTCCGGGTCACCGCGGGACACAACCTGAAAAAACGTATCATGAAGCAAACGTAACAAGAGGTATGACTGAACTTATTATTATTCCTTTGTAAGAAAATATGAAATAACGTAAAACCATTTTTGCAGGCAAAATAATAATAATTAATGTTTTTTTGGGGGGGTGACAAGAAATTTTCCGTATCAAGTACCACCTGACCTTCCTATACCTCTGGATGTCAGCATGTGACAGTGGCCAAACCCCAGGAATGGCTTTGAGTGGCTGCCTAAACCAGGTGAAGGTAGCCTAGTGCTTTCTTCTGGGGGTACTCATTGGTATGCAGTACCAGCACCATTTTTCCCCAAGAAGAAAATCACTGGTTAAAAGTGTGGGGCTTACTGTTACAACTTCATGGTTAGTACTAGCACCTTTTTTTTTTGTAGAAGAAAAGCACTGGGGTAGCCGATGGGTCTCAATTCCTCAGTGAGTTAGGGACTTCCTCTACATGTGAAGACAGGCTCTGGAGGATTGAGCGGACAAGACCAATAGAATAGTGGATCCAGGAAGGGGGTTTCTGTACATGGAAGTGAGGGTCAGGAGGGGCTTGTCCACATGGGAAAGCAGCCCATCTAGGAGAAGGAAAACTCTGATCCTCAACTGCTGCTGCCTTAAGGGATATCATTTGAAGAAGAAAAGGTTAAGAAGTAAGCTCTACACAAATCCAGAGTGGAATCCCTAAGATGGTTCAATGGTACCTTGTATGCCTAAAAGGTAAAGGTAAAGGACCCCTGGATGGTTAAGTCCAGTCAAAGGTGACTATGGGGTTGAGGCGCTCATCTCGCTTTCAGGCCGAGGGAGCTGGCATTTGTCCACAGACAGGTTTCTGGGTCATGTGGCCAGCATGACTAAACTGCTTCTGGTGCAACTGAACACTGTGACGGAAACCAGAGTGCACAGAAACACCGTTTACCTTCCCACCACAGTGGTACCTATTTATCTACTTGCACTGGCATGCTTTCAAACTGCTAGGTTGGCAGGAGCTGGGACAGAGCAACGGGAGCTCACACCATTGTGGGGATTCCATCTCCTGACCTTCTGATCAGCAAGCCCAAGAGGCTCAGGGCCACCCGCGTCCCCTTGTATGCTTATGAGACATCTTGGAGCTATTTACAATATGTAAAGGTTTAAAGACATTTTTTTTCTGCCTGTGGCAATTATTTTCTGGCAGCCATTTACTGGTGCTATTGCTATAATCCAGGAGTGGCTCACACAGAGCTTTGGCAATAGTCTCCATGCAATGCCAGGAGGAGGAGAAGGAGTAAATAGTGGCAAGGCCAGAGATGCACAGGTGCCCCAGTAGAGCCAAACTGGCATTGCTGTTGCTCCACTTGCACAGCCCTATCCTTTCTGCCACCTCACCCCTTAACCTCTCCTGTTTTGGGGGAGACTTTAGCTGCGGCTCCACTCCACCAGTTCCATTATTCCTACCACAAAATGTCCAATTGCATTTGTCAACAAAAAAATAAAAATAAAATAAAAATTAAGCACACCTTTCATGTTTTCAAATCAGGATGTCAAGGACAAGCTGATCATCAGTGTATTGCCTTTGATTTGCAGGTTAGTGACCTCAGAAGCCTTTTAGACAACCTGAGAGGCATATGACCAATGAGTAGGATGTCAGCATTGGATGAAACTGGGAAAGAATAGACCACTTCTGCTTTATTGGAGACCTATCTCATCTTCATAAAGTAGTTTGGAGGTAGGAGCGAATTTTGCCAAACCAAAGCTTCATGAATTCATTTGAATTCAAGACATTATTGCAAACTGATCGATAATGAATTAATAAAGTTGGTGCCTTGTATTCTTCTTCTTCACTTAATTTACTCATCCCTTCCCACAACCAAGGATGCATCAAAGCAACTTTCAAAATACGTAAAAACACAAAATAAAAATAAAAATGCAATAGTTCATCATCGTTTTTTCAGGCACCAAGTTAAGACATTTTTGTTTACCTAAACCTTTGGCACAGAATCATAGAACTGCTGTAGAGTTGGAATGTAGTTAAGTAGTTGAATAGTTGGTAGTTAAGTTGACCTCTACTGTTCTGCTCATCTTTTCCTGGGGTAGGGTAGGCTTTGTCTTTCTTATTGTGCTTTTGGGGGTGCATTTTGGGAATTGTCCAGGGAATTTTGTATTGTCCAGGGCAAGTCACAATCTCCAAGCCTAACCTATGTGACAGAGAGACGATAATGGAGACAGCATCTTAGATGAGTGGTTCCCAAACTCCCCACCATCACATACCACTTGAAAATTGCTGAGGGTCTTGGAGGACCTCTTAATAGTTTCTCTGCCTCTTATAGCAAATGGAAAGTGCTGTGCCAGATGCCATACTGGCATTCTGCTAGCTTTTGAAGACACATCCATTTACACAGATGTTCCCTTGGTCCCTTGATCTGAGTCTCTTGATTTCATTGCTACGCCATTTTAATGGAATTGTTTTATTACACATCTTAATTATGGATGTTTATATTTTGGTGTTTTAATTGGATTGCTTTATTGTGTATTTTAATTATGGATGTTCATCTTTTAATGATTATGTCACTGGCTTTTGTACCTGTAAACTGCTTAGAAGCCTATTTTGGCATTTAGCCGTTACTAACAATAACATTAATAACAGTAGTTAATAAATCATTTCTGAGCATTAGATGCTTAATTTTATCATCCATCCGTTTATTCATTTGGGACCCTTTCAGCAGCAGCAGTTGTAGTAACAACGATAACAGCAACAACAATGGTAAAAATTATCATCAGCATCACCTTACTAAAGGATCTTAAATAACCTCTTTTACTGACACTCCAGACTTGGGAGCCCACGTTCCATTTTCACTCTCCGTAAAAGTTCCATGGAAATGAGATAGTGATTTTGACAGGAGATAGAAAAAAGAATCAACACTGTTTCAAATGCAAATGCCTCACTACTCCTGCCATTGCTTAGCGCTGAAGGTGAATCGATCCCAGGAGGCTCAATCTGTTAATAATTCCTTCATTTATAATACTCTGCCTCCCTGACACAATGAGTCAATCAAATCTACAGCTGCTTTTTCTTTTCTTTTCTTTTTTCCCTTTTGCACCACAGCCATCTCCCAGGTTGAAACTAGGTCACCCAGGACCTGCTCTTGCTAATTTTCATCTCCTTATATCCTGGAAGTGACCCTGAAAACACATCAGCAGGAGGAGTGTGCTAAACATGCTAATGGAATCAAAGTTCCCAACCTATTAAAGAGAATGGCACTGAAGCAGCAATCGAAAACCATTCCACTAAATAGGATATCCAGGGCACTCTAGCAAATGCGTACAAGGCATGGTCCAATACATCACCATGCATTGCATTAGGATGCATTAGCTGAGAGATCTGGACCATAAAGTAGAGAGAAAAGGAAATATATTTTTGCATGTTTTCATTTGTAATGTTCTCCCTGATATACTGCAAGGTCAATACTTCCACAAGGCATCTATGACCCTCCCTAACTCCATTGTTTCTTTATTTCCTCCCCCCGTCCTGACATATGTATCTTACCAAGGATAGAAAACGTGATGCCTTAAAAATGCAGTCAGTATCAATAGGAATGATTGTGGAAGGTTGTGGCAGTGGTCAAAATGGTGAGTGAGGGTGGCTATGTAAAACATTTTACCCCTAACCCCCACCTTTGAGCTGACTCAGTTTTACCAGAGAACTGTCAACCAATATCATCATCATCATCATCTCTATAAAAAAGGTAAAAGGTAAAGGACCCCTGGACGGTTAAGTCCAGTCAAAGGCGACTATGGGGTTGCAGCACTCATCTCGCTTACAGGCCGAGGGAGCTGGCGTTTGTCCACAGACAGCTTTCTGGGTCATGTGGCCAGCATGACTAAACCGCTTCTAGCGCAACGGAACACCGCGATGGAAACCAGAGCACACTGAAACACCATTTACCTTCCTGCTGCAGTGGTACCAATTTATCTACTTGCACTGGCATGCTTTTGAACTGCTAGGTTGGCAGGCGCAGGGACAGCAACAGCAGCTCACCCCATCATGGGGATTCAAACCGCCGACCTTTTAATCAGCAAGCCCAAGAGGCTCAGTGGTTTAGACCACAGCGCCACCCATGCCCATATTATTTATACACCGCCCACCTGACTGGGTTCCCCCAACCACTCTGGGTGGCTTCCAACAAATTAAAGCACAAACAACAACAAACATTAAAAAAAATCCCTGAACAGGGCTGCCTTCAGATATGCTCTGAAAGTCAGATAGTTGTTTATTTCCTTGACATCTGATGGGAGGGTGTTCCACAGGGCAGGCGTGACTATTGAGAAGGCCTTCTGCCTGACTGAATGCAGGGATAGACAATGTGGTGACCTCCAGGTGTTGTTGGACTGCAATTCCCATTCAGCTAGCATGGCCAAGAATCGGAGATGACAGGAGCTTAAGTGTAACAACAACAGGTCCTCCAAGTTTCCCTATTTTCCAGGGATATTCCAAGATTTACAGAAGCCATTCTGGTTTCTGGTTCGATCCTGGAATGTCCCGCTTTTCCTTAGGATGTCCCCATTTTCATCAGAGAAATGCTGGAGGGCATGGTAGGACATTACAATTTCCACTGGATCAATGCTGGAGGGTATGCAACATCTGGAGGAGGCTTCCTCAACCTTGGCCCTCCAGATGTTTTGAGACTACAGTTCCCATCATCCCTGACCGCTGGTCCTGCTGGCTAGGGATCATGGGGGTTGTAGGCCAAAAACATCTGGAGGGCCGAGGTTGAGGAAGCCTGATCTAGAGGGCCACAGGTTCCCCAGGCCTGTAGAAGTGCGTGCAATAAATTACATTGGGAACCACACATTCAGTGCAAGAGGGGGAAATAAAGGTGGGAAGAATCAGCATTTTATGCACACTAAGGTGTCATCCATACTTCCACTTGCCCCACTGTTTCCCCCAGGGAAACCCGCTCTTTACTGCTGAATCAGAGCAAAACATCAATCAGGTTTGCTTTGGATTGATGTTTGCTCTGAATTAGCACTAAGGAGTGGGATTTCTGGAGGAAAGCTGTGGGGCAAAGGCCCAGACCACTCAGACCCGTGCCTCGAAAGTGAAAGTGAGGATGAATCCTTAGTTCATGGAATCATAGAATTGTAGAGTTAGAAGGGAACCCCACGGGTTATCTAGTCCAACCCCCTGCAATGCTACAGCAGCTCAGCTACAGCTGAGTTTATTGTGCTAGTCCATAAAATGCACCTCAATACAAACATAGTAAAAATAGAACATCAATAATATAAAAGGAGAAAAATCAGAAGTAACATCAGCTAACTGAACTTCAGATTAAACTCAAAATTTCCAAAACAACTTACAGCAATATTAACTCTCTAAGGGGTTTTTTTGTGTGGCCAGTGTAAAAAGAGCCACTTTGTGTGTCACAAAGCTGTTAGTGTCATTCAACAGAAATTGTAGTGTGTCTACAAAGATGTTCCTGCTTTCATATGTCAGCAAAGGTTTTCAGAAATCTCTCTCTTGAATCACTATATAAAAGGCAGATTAAGCAATAGTGAATAATGTCTTCCACCTGATATTGGCAGCAAATACAGAATCTGCCTTCATAATGGACACTTAGTTGGAAATGTCCCATTGAAATCATCAGAACTGGCTGTCAGATGTGTCCAATTTGGCTGCATATCTATTTTGGATACAGTTAAAACACTATAAATACCATAACAGTTTCAGGAAGACTCAGCTATGTACTTCTCCCCATTCTCAAGGTGTCAATGGTATAAGAAAAGTCTGAATAAATTTCAAAAGCTTACATATTGTAGTCCAACCGTAGACATCCCTTTGTCTCTCTCTCTCACACACACAGAAACAGACACACACACATACATATAGAAAGAGAGTGTGTGTGTGTGTGTGTGTGTGTATACACAGTGGTACCTTGGTTTAAGAACAGCTTGGTTTATGAACAACTTGGATTAAGAATGCTGCAAACCCAGAAGTAGGTGTTTTGGTTTGTGAACTTTGCCTTGGACTAAAAACATGTTTCGCTTCCTGTTGAGTGTGTTCCATTTGTAAATTGAGTCTCCCACTTCTATGGGAAAGCATGCCTTGGTTTAAGAATGCTTTGATTTAAGAACTGACTTCCGGAATGGATTAAGTTCATAAACCAAGGTACCACTGTGTGTGTGTGTGTGTGTGTGTGTGTGTGTGCGCGCGTGTGTGTGTGTGTGTGTGTACACTCTCTCTCTCTCTCTATATATATATATATGGCATGTGACTAAAAATATTAATAAATGTGGGTATTTTCCACCTTCAAAAGATGATATGTACATGATGTGGAGACAGTGTAGTTTATTGGTTAGTGTGTCAGACTAGGACCTGGAAGACCAGGGTTCAAGCCCCAGTAGGCTATAAAGCTCACTGTGTGACCTTGGGCTCATTGGCATCAACTATAGGGAGCCCTGGGTGCCCGGACACCCACAAACATTTTTTGCGGGTCCTTGACACCCACACCATAGGGCTCCGACACAGAAGTTTTGTCGGATGTCTCACACATGACCTCCAAGGCCCCGCGAACTCTCAGAAGTGCTGCTGCGGCATGCTGATGTAACGGGATGTCATGACACCACATTACATAGCAGCTGCCATTGGGTACCTATAATCTGGGGGCCAAGTTGGCACCCCTGCATGGGCCTGTTGCCATCTCTCCACCCAACCTTTTATCACAGTGTTGTTGTGATGACTAAATGAGGAGCGGGGGTGCCATGTGCAGCCCTTTGAGCTCATTGGGGCAAAAATATGGAGTATGGATCCAACAAATAAACAATAAATAATAATACATCCATATTGGAAGCATAGACTAGTTCTGAGCCAAACCCTGTCTCCTATTTTTGCAAAGATGTTAATTCTCCATGAAAATTATGGCTCTTTTCCTGAGAGAGGAAGAACTTCCAAAAAATAATTGGTAAGGGCAGAAGGAGGTTTACAGCAGCTGGCTGAGTGGATTCTCTTCTCCTTTGATTCTTTAAAGCTCCGTCTCTTAGCACAAAGACTTGCATCCCAGCAGCATGTGATGTCATATGCTCACATGGTCCTTCTAGGAGGTCTAAGACCTTATACCAAGAGACTCGCAATTTGTAAACAACATTTACAATTTTGAAGGGGAAAGAAAGGTCCAGTTGGCAGAAAAGTAAGTGCATCCCACCCACCAATTATATTTTCAAAGTTCTCCCAGTCCCTTGACTATAGCGGAGGAGGATCCATTAGGGAGAATAGGGCACTGCGCCACCAGCTTCAGTGACCCCCGCAACCAGCCTCCATCTGCCTACCTTCCCCATTTGCGTACCATGCTACTTAAAACCAGTCCAGGGGGTGACAACATCTGTTGGCTCCCTTCTTATTTGTCTTACTGTTGCCCTGATAGAACGCAGTGGGGAAGAGGACAGGGAGAAAATGAGTATTAGTTGATTTGTTCGGTCATTGCCTCTGGCGCCACCTACTGTTGGTCTTCCTGCCTTCTCTCCTTCCAGTCCTAAAGGGCACCAGATGCCACTGCTTCACAGGATACTTCCATTCACTCCCAGCTCCTCAAATTGAGAGAGAGAGAGAGAGAGAGAGAGAGAGAGAGAGAAAGGGGGCAAAAAAATGCAACCCAGCACTAGTTTAGATACACCATCATCTGTATGTAAGTCAAATCTAATAGGGTATCATATTTTTGCCGGTTCTCTATCCCACCTTGTATTAACATGTGGCTTGGTTCTTCTTCAAAAGTACATCCATTGTGCTAATGATGGGAGTTCATGCTCTGGAAGTTCTGCTTTAGGAGATTAAAATTCTAATATGGCCCTGAGGGAAAGGGAGAAATACATCCGTCTATGTACAAACTTCAAACCGCTCAATATGGTAAATCCCCAACCTACATAGCTCAAATTAAAACTGGAGCAGAACCAAATATTCACTGCAAAGTTCATCTCCTTCTAGTTGGGCTGATTCATAGCCTACCCAGGAGCAATGGCAGAGATGGGAACTGAACTTGTCCTCTCCTATCTGATAGCCACCTCCTTGAAAGAAAACAGCAACAAATCTACAAAACTGCTGGCAACACTTTAAGCACTGAATCGTAACTGGTTATGTAAAGCAGATCTAAGGAAGTGGGCAAATAAATCCCTCTAAAAGAGAGAGCCGGTTAGTGGCTAGAGTGTCAGCCTAGGATCTAGAAGACCAGAGTTTTAGTTCCATTCAGCTGTGAAGCCCACTGGATGACCTTGGGCCAGTCACTGTCTCTCAGCCCAGAGGCTGTTTTAGGGTACTGTAGGGTTCTGTTTCTACCGTACTGGGAGCTGCACTGAAGGGGGAGCCACAACAATGCTGCAGAACAGAGTGAGAAGGAAGAGGGCACTAAATTTTAGCATTGCACAGGGCGTCACTGAGATTTGAGAGCCCAAAGTTGGCCACTGCTCAGCCTAAACACAAGGGAGGAGCAGAAGTACCAGTGCTGGGCTTCAAGTAGCAAAATGAATGACACTATAATGATCTTCCTTTCAGGGTTCTGTAAATGTATCAGTAACCAACAAAATCCTCAAAGATAAGCTAGAACTCTATAGAGTCACTAGCCAATCGGTGTATACAATACAAAGCTATATAGACCAGTGTAAGGCAGTTTCCCATGTTCCTATGTAAGCTGAATGAAATTCCTGAGATGGGAAGAATCATAACTAGGGAAACACTTGTTCTACTTGTTCCTTCCATCCTTTTCCTTCACCAACACAATGGTGGGGAGATATTAATGGATGGAAATGGTTCACCCTGCATCTCCATCAAGTTTGCCTTTGCTTGTACAAAAAACAAAGGCAAATGTTTACAGATTTGCTTATCTTCCAACACCCATCGCACACCAGCATAACAGCCCTTTCAAAAGCCAAGTTCAAATGAGATATATCATACAAAAATGGATACCTAGGGCTCCATCCGTTAATGTGTTATTGTTATGGTCCATTTACATCATTTCCCACGCAGATTTTGCTTGGGAGGAAAGAAAAATCAGCAGAAAAGTCATCAAAAGCTCATCACTGCCAGGACTTTTCTATTCATTAACCCCTCTAACTGTATGTAAATGATTCCACCTGAGGCATACACTGGCTAAAAAGACAGGCAGCTCTGCTTCCACATATCAGCCTGCCCTGAGAACAAATAAGCAACATTTGGGAGTAAGAAACTACTGTTAGAATGAGATTTCTGAGTTGCTTCTTGCTCTGGCCATGATTACATCATTTGTGACTATACATAGAAAGTTTGGGTGTTATATATAGATAGATAGAAATATAGATATATAGATATATATAATGATATCTATGAATATATACAACAGGATATTTAATCCCCCATCCCACAAAAAATACCCCACAAGATTTACTAATTGATTCATATTTCCTTGGCATACTTAACGTAAGCTTGACATCTACTTGTCCAACCTTTGTGAACCTGGCTAAATTGGCCTGTATTATGCTGGTAAAGGTAAAGGTAAAGGGACCCCTGACAGGTAAGTCCAGTCGCAAACGACTCTGGGGTTACAGCACTCCTCTTGCTTTACAGACCGAGGGAGCCAGCATTTGTCCACTTCCACAGACAGTTTTTCCGGGTCATGCGGCCAGCATGACTAAGCCGCTTCTGGCAAAGCCAGAGCAGCACACAGAACCGCTGTTTACCTTCCTGCCGGAGTGGTACCTATTTTTCTACTTGCACTTTGATGTGCTTTCGAACTGCAAGGTGGGCAGGAGCTGGGACCAAGCAACAGGAGTTCACCTTGTCGCAGGGATTCGAACCACCAAGCTTCCAATCAGCAAGCCCTAGGCTCAGTGGTTTAGACCACAGCGTCACCTGTGTCCCATATTATGTTGGTACCTGGTGCTTTTTATCAAGAGTCAATGGCAGGGGTTGCTAGAAGGGGAGCTTGCAGTTGCAGGCTTGACTAATCCTTATTGACATGTAGAGCTTATCCACAACACTGTTTTGGTTTACCGCTGAATCAGACCAAAAAGGACAGCACATAGTTAAACTATGAAACTTTCACTCCCAGGAGGCACCAACTTAGAGGGCTTTTTGAAAGGATCGGGCAAATTCATGGAGGAGAGCATTATCAATGGCTAAATGCCGTGTATGCTTCAGAATACCACATGCTGGAAATCACAGGAGAGGAGACTGCTCTTGTGCTTTGGTTCTGCTTGTGAGTTTCCCACAGAGTGCTGGACTAGATGGACCATTGGCCTGATCCAGTAGGCTCTTACATTCTTCAAGGTACCTGGTGCAATAGGGTCACATTGAGGAACTCTGAGTTATTGTGGTGGGGAATTCTATAGACCCTGAAATATAAACATCAGAGAGGTACAAATAAGAAGTGAGGCAGAGGGGACCATTTCCCTATTGTTAGTGGCAGTGGATGGATTAATTCCCTGCAGTGTGTGCATGATTTTTTTGTTTTTGTTTGTTTAAAATGGTAAGTTTGGATGTGACCAAAGAGAAGAAGAAGAGAAGAGTTTGGATTTGATATCCCGCCTTTCACTCCCTTTAAGGAGTCTCAAAGTGGCTAACATTCTCCTTTCCCTTCCTCCCCCACAACAAACACTCTATGAGGTGAGTGGGGCTGAGAGACTTCAGAGAAGTGTGACTGGCCCAAGGTCACCCAGCAGCTGCATGTGGAGGAGCGGAGACGCGAACCCAGTTCCCCAGATTACGAGACTACCGCTCTTAACCACTACACCACACTGGCTCTTGGGTCACACTGGATGTGACCAAAGAGGCCCTCGGGTTTTACATGCAGCAGGTCTTCTGGCTGCAGAGGAAGCCTTCAACATTGCGACACCAGAGGAAAATATAAGATGGTCAAGGGCCAAAACTCAGTGCTACAGCACGTGTTTTGCATGATAGTTCAGTTGGTGGAGAATGAGACACTATCTCAGGGTCATGGGTTCGAGCCCAACATTAGGCAAATGACTTCTGTATTGCAGGAGTTCGACTAGATGGCTCTTGTGGTCCTTTGCTTCCAACTCTATGATTCCATGATTCTTTGAACCCAGTAGGACTGGGAAAGGCAATTGTCTGAAACCCTGAAGACTGCTACATTCATACTGAAAATAAGATTTAAGGAAATACTATGCTTCATATAGGGGACGCGGGTGGTGCTGTGGTCTAAACCACTGAGCCTAGGGCTTGCTGATCGGAAGGTTGGCAGTTTGAATCCCCACAGCGGGGTGAGCTCCCATTGCTCTGTCCAAGCTCCTACCAACCTAGCAGTTCAAAAGCACGTCAAAGTGCAAGTAGGTAAGCAGGTACCACTCTGGCGGGAAGGTAAACGGCATTTCCGTGCGCTGCTCTGGTTTTACCAGAAGCGGCTTAGTCATGCTGGCCACATGACCCTGAAAAACTGTCTGCGGACAAACGTTGGCTCCCTCAGCCAGTAAAGCGAGATGAGTGCCGCAACCCCACAGTCGTTCGGGACTGGACTTAACTGTCAGGGGTCCTTTACCTTTTTTATGCTTCATATGCTAGTCTCATGGAAGTTGCATAGCTGATTGTCATGCCAGTCGTGAAAGCAGTAATGAAAATGGAGATTCTGAATCTGCAGAGAGATTGTGCCGGATACTAGTTCTTGACATTATGTCTTATCTCAGGTCATTAGCTCATATCATTAAATGAGGCTTAAGCAAAATCAGTGAAGGGTCAAGCATCCATACCAGATGAAAAATTGTCCTCTATTGCAAAAGTCTGATGCTGTTAACAGAGAATGCAATCAGATGTGTTGTGCTTAGCCTAGGTGCTTTAAAAAAAAAACACCAAAACCCCGGCTACCACTGTAAGCTGCTGCTGCCCTCAGATGTGACCCCCTCAGCATGAAGCTAAGACTGGCATGACCGTGATAATATGTTGTTTTGCAAAAGAAGATTAGAAAGCAGAGAGTGGCCTGGCTTGATTTTGATTTATTGAACAAGAGAGAGGGAGAGAGATGCCCAGAGACTGTACTCTGATGCAGCTGGAAAATATTTGCAAAAGATATCTGGCTGTGGTCAGACAATTACTTCTCAGCAACTGAACCACATGTTTTAACATGGTTGTCATGCAGAGAAAGATCTATGACGAGAGAGAAAAGTCTGCCTCGCAGAAGCTGGAGATGGAAATGTACTCGGAGTTAGAGGTATAGGAAATGCACATGTTTATTTAGTATAAAAAGGAGGGGGCACATAGCAACAAAGTCATTGACTCCCCAGATTTTTAAAAGCATGTTCATCTTGTCTTCGGCACAAGATAAAATTATGGTTAATACAGAACCGCAGCGCAGCCAAGTCAATCAAAGAGCCTGCCAGGGACTCCTACATTAAAACCAATTTCAAGGGCAGCGATGTACTGCAAGCATCTGCTGTTAAACCACATCAGAGCATTGCCACCCCCTGCCCCCTGTCTCTCTATGCAACTGGCTTCCCCTAATGGCAAGTGTTGACCATGCTTTCTATTCAACAGCATGGATTTTGGATTTTCATTGAATGAAAGCAAACATAACCTAGACAAACAGGAGCTTTCTTTCTTTCGTTCTTCTTTTAAACGAGCTAAGCACTATTATATGTGTCGATAATAGATGTAATGGGAACAATCTAGCACACAAATGTTTTCAAGCATGGTTGCATGCCAGCCATTACCATGAGCTGGAGAAATTATGTGACTGCCCACTGCTGGCTCCATCTATCTTCCTAGTCACAGCAACGGATTGGGATGTCCTGTTTGCAGTTGTGTGCAGAAGCCTGATTTGTGTAGTGCTCTGTGTGTGAAATTGGCAGTGACAAGCAGGGGCGTTCTGAGGCGGGGGCAGGGTGAACCGCCCCAGGTGCCATTCCAAAGGAGGAGTGACACAGACGCATGCCACACCCCCTGGGACAAGCGCCACTCTGGGTACCGGAGCAGGTTGCTCTGCCTCTGGTGACAGAAGCCACTCAGAACATCCTTTGCGTGGTTTAACTTATTCTTAGTTTTTCTTTGATCTCATATCACGATAATAGTTTTTACCTGCAATAAGTCATATGTAATTGAATTAAGGAGTAGACGGGAGGTCAGGTCTGTAGTTAAAAGACCTCTTTTCTTTTTGTTATAATGCTTTGTGTTTTTTGTTGTTGTTTTTACTTTGTTTATTATTATTTCTACTGGTTTTTTGTTCAGTTTTGATGTGTGGCTTTTTTCATTGTGCATTAATAATAAAAAATAAATAAATAATTTATTTAAAAAACAAAACAAAACAAAAAACAGAACATCCTTTGCATGTAGAAGATTGTACATTCAATCCCTCACATCTCCAGGTAGCCCAGGAAAAGTTAACCCTGTCTGAAACCAGAAATGGGCTGTAATTATTAAGAAATTTCTTTTCCTAAGAAATGTCCTGAGATTTTTATTTTTCTTATCCTTCCAGGGGAGAAAAGAAAGCCAGTTGCAGGTTTTTCTCAAGATATCCTCCGTTTTCTTTCTTTGTGGCAGCTTCCAATTCTCCCACAATGCCCCAGAACAATGCTACACCTGTGATACAATGAGGTCATCACACCGCCCAAGTAGTTCCTGCTGCGACAGGAAGTTGCAAATGGAGAAAGAATACCATTGCTGTTTGTGGGCCACCACCCTCCCCCAAGAAATAAACTATTGGATAATTTATTTGCCGTCTAAATAAATCATCTTGCAATTTCTCTGCCACAAATCGGGCTGAGAATTTTGAGAGGTCATTTGAAGCTCCTCAACCACTTTGCATAGACCAGGGATGAGGAACCTGAGGTGTTCCAGATGTTGTTGGACTACAACCCCCATCATCCTTGACCATGATGTGAGTCCAACATCATCTGGAGGGCTCATGTTCTCCACATCCGGTATAGGGACCATTAGATGGACCAGTGGTCTGGCTAGGCATAAGACACCTTCCTATGTTCCTAGCTTAGCTTATGGCACTTGCATACACAACATCTACAGGTGTCAGATGATAACATGGAAGCTCAAAAACTCATTTGAAAGCAATGTTGTAACTGAGGCCTTATTATCACAGCCTGCTCCCAGCAGTCCTATGAAGGGTGTGATGCTGTCAGGATGCTATCAGCAGCTCCTGGCTGGTTGCCCAGGAAAGTATAAGACAAGGAAAAGTTTCTTACCATCCTTTTTTTTAATTTCATTCTTTACAGAGAGAGGCTATAGAACCCAGCCTCTTGGGTAATGGCGTTGTCCCGAGTGAATCTCCACCCCCTTTCTCTCCCAAATAAAAGAGGCAGACATGGACACCATGCTCTTTGGTTTCAATAGACTACACCTGTGGAAATCCTCACCAGATTAGGGTTGAGCATCAAGGATGGCTTTTTGGTTAACACTGTGGCTGGACTAGAGACACATTGTGAGCACCGAAACATGGTTCTTATTCGCCATCATCTTCTGAGCCTTCTACGGAAATGCTATTAGTTGTGCTTAGTAGGCACTTAAGCCATGATTCAAAGCTTCCCTTTAGGTGGCGGGGAGTCAGTAATGACACCATGAGGAAGTTGCTATGATCGCAGTCGGCAATCCTTCATCATACAGTGCAATAGATGATGTGTCACTGCTGATACTTGCCTGTGATGGATTTACTCGGGAACAGTCCCTCGAGGCAAAATGTCTATAAAGAGAAGCTAGGCAAGGAGTGCATTATGAGTTATGCACCAATGTCTACCACACAGAGGGGAAAAGGGTATAAGGTGAATTTAGTCAAACGAAACAGAGGATCCATTGTTCTTTCTGTGCACTGGATCATATTAATGAGACTGTCTTTCTCTCTTTCTGTGTCTGTCTGTCTGTCTCCCCCATGCTCACTCTGGAGGGCTGCCCTAGATAGACATCTAATCACTAGCCTGTCATAGTGATGAAATCTAGTGTGCTACAAACCAGACAGTAGGAATCATTTCATCTATTCTGACCCCCCTCCTAAATGCACAATCTGCCATGCAGGATGCAATTTCAGCATTCCTCATAGATTGATGTATTGCCGCTTATTAAATATCTCCACTGATCCCTCCCAAAATGGCTCTTGTTGAGCAACCCTTAAGATTAGGAAGGTTCTCCTAATGTTTAGCCAAAATCAACTTCTAGTCATTCCCTGAGATTTCTAGTCCTAGCCTCTGCTTCATCTTCTCCTGTGTGACAGCCCCTGAGATATCTGAAGGCATTGATCTGAAGGCATTGTCTACCTTGTCTGATGCTTAACATGGGGTGGCTGCTCAGAAGGAAAACCCGGCTGAGTGTTTGCCTCTCCCGCTTCTACATGACATTTTGGCAGATTTACCTATGTACTGCATGCCATTTTTTCCACATGCCCATCAGCAAGCCAGCGAGGAAGTGTGGAAGCGCAGAAACCAACAGCATGAAACTGGAAAGTCTGCTGAAATTTATTGGAAGAGATCTGTGACAATCTTTGAGAATGTCCTTTTACTTTTTCTTTCGCTGGGTAAATAGAATGGCGATTTTACTGAATATCCTCAATTGTGTGTTTGTTTTTAGGGAGTCTGGTTCCCCCCTCCCATCTCCCAACAGTGTGATTAAGCAGTAAAAAAATCTAAAGCTATTCTAGACTGCATCATCAGAAGTATAGTGTCCCGATCAAGGGAAGTAATAGTACCACTCTGTTCTGCCTTGGTCAGACCACACCTGAAATACTGTGTCCAGTTCTGGGTACCACAGTTTAAGAAGGATACTGACAAAGCTGGAACAAGTGCAGAGAAGGGAGCCCAAGATGAAAAAGGGCCTCGGAATCATATCCTATGAGGAACTGTTGAGGAAATTGGGTATATTTAGCCCAGTAAAGAGGAGACTGAGAGAGGTTATGATAGCCATCTTCAAATATCTAAAGGACTGTCACATGGAGGATGGAGCAAGTTTGTTTTTCCTGCTCTGGAGGTTAAAACCCAAACCAAGTTACAAGAAATGAGATTCTGAATAAACATCAGGAAGAACTTTCTGACAGTAAGGGCTGTTTGACAGTGGAACTAACTCCCTCAGAAGGTGGTGGACACTCCTTCATTAAAGGATCTTTAATGCTCAAATGTTGCCTTAGATTCACAGAGTACACTTAGGCAAAAAGCAATTGCTATTTGCATTCTGATTCTATGCAGGTTTACTCAGATGTAAATCTAACTGAATACAATGGAATGTGCTCTGAAGTATGTGTGCATAAAATTACAGCTCAAGTCCCACTGAAATTGGTAGGATCTGTACTATGTCTTATTCCACTGCTTTTAACCAGATTTACAGTGGACTCTTTTGCAGGTCTACTCAGAAGCAGTCAGATCGTGTTACATTTTTTTCCAAGCACCTACAAAAAAAACCTGGGTTATTATATGTGCCCTTTAACAACAACCATTAGGGCAAAGCACCCAAAAATGCATGCAACGTTTGTGTTTGTTCATGTGCATATACCCTCCCTCAGACCTGTATGCATATGTACTTGAGCAGGTGCCAAACAAATGAATAAACATTCCGTTTAATGTAATCTGCTTCGTTTAGCCCACAATGGGTTTAATAGATAATATTCACAACATAGCATGCTTGAGCAAGCACAACATTTACAATTCTAGATCTCTTCCTCGGACAGGTTGGAAACGGCAGAAAGGCAATTAACATTTATCATGAATCAAACAAAGTTCCTGTCGTAATCAGAACCAGGAGTGCAGCTAGAAATGGCACTTTGCTGACAAAAGCGATGAGGCGATTATTGAAAAGGGAACATTTGCAAGGAAAGCATTCTATGGCTTGATCCAGGCCCTATTTAAAGATCCAGGCACTATTAAAAACAGGCAAACTGCTCTACCAGATCAGACCAAGGGTCCATCTTGGTCAGATGTCTCAGTATGGCATGAAGATAACATCTCCTGCTAACTGGTTTTCTTGCATGTGCTATTCAAAAATAAGCCCTTAGATAAGCACCAATGGTTTACATGGCTGTCATTGCTTACTATTAGCCTTGGGACTCAGCTATACAGTTGCAAATAAAACGTTTTAAATGTGTTGTAAAGTGCAATATACAAATGTGACACTAGATGGCGACAGTGAGCTATGCATAATTGAATGTATTTTTTTTTAAAAAAAAGCATTTTCACAGCGTTTTTTATATGTGTGTAGATTCCACCTTAGTTTAATAGAGAGAATCCACAGCATGAGTTTACCTCTTCCAGTGAAATTATTGGGAATTCGGATTCATTTGTTTGTTTCTTTGTTAGAACATGCTTAAATATTTTAGAAATATAGTTTAGAAACTCGAAGGCTTCAACCCTATTCCCACTTACATGGGAGCAAGTTCTATTGAACTCACTGGGGCTTACTTCTGAGTAGATCTGCCTACCATTCCACTGCAAATGGTTAGTTGAAGTACATGGGAAACCAGCAAAGGACCCTGTGACAGCCTTCCCCAACCCGATGCCCTCCAGATGTGTACCTGCAATAATTTTGGTTTGAGGTATTTTGCAAAAATGGCAAATGCACATTATCAGCTTTTTGATTGCAATCAGGAACTAGAAGGTAGCATTCTGAAACAACTTAGAGAGTCTGTTACATGAGTATTGAACAACCTCTTAGAACTTGGTGGAAGGATATATCTAAAACTAAAACACCAACAAAATGTATTTATGCAGCATCATTATTTAGCACATGAAACTTCACAGAATTACAGGAGCAACAACAAGAAAGAAGCACCTCAGCTCTATGACTTGAGTAACTTACAATCTAAACGTATGACCCTAAGCATGTCCACTCAGAAGTAAGTTCCATAGAGTTTAATGGAACCTAGGTGAATAAGTACTGGTTAAAACCAGGGAACTAAGGAACTTTTCCCACATGAGGCAGTGATGGCTTCAAAAGAGGATTAGAGAAATTCATTGAGGACAAGGCTATTGATGGTTTCTAGCCAGGATGTCTATTCTCTGCCTCCATAGTTGCTGGAAACCACAGGACGAGAGAGGGATCTTGTGCCCAAACCCTGTTTGTTGGTTTCCCCATGGCATCTGGTTGGGGATGCCAGAATTTATGGGTCATTAGCCTGATCCGGTGCTGGAGGAGACTCTTGAGAGTCCCATGGACTGCAAGAAGATCAAGCATGTCCATTCTTAAGGAAATCAGCCCTGAGTGCTCACTGGAAGGACAGATCCTGAAGCTGAGACTCCAGTACTTTGGCCACCTCATGAGAAGAGAAGACTCCCTGAAAAAGACCCTGATGCTGGGAAAGATGGAGGACACAAGGCGAAGGGGACGACAGAGGACGAGATGGTTGGATAGTGTTCTCGAAGCTACCAGCATGAGTTTGACTAAACTGCGGGAGGCAGTGGAAGACAGAAGTGCCTGGCGTGCTGTGGTCCATGGGGTCACGAAGAGTCGGACACAACTAAACGACTAAACAACAACAACAACAGCCTAATCCAGTGTGCTCTTCTTATGTAGTGTTCAGAAACTGTTGATTGTCTATATGCAACCTTGTTTATTTTTAAAAGCACACTACATTTGCAACAAAACAAGAATGTAAACATTGTAGTTTTCTTTTTTAAAAAAGAAAGAAAGAAAAAAATCAGTACTATTCTGCATTCTAATATTAAGCCTTAGCTTGATGGTTCCTGAAGGGAGTACAATTTAAGCCCTCTATTGATGCAGGATTCAGCATTCCTGTCACCGCAATGTATTTGGCAATGTATTCAATAGAGTAGGTGGATTAGTGCTGTTTGCATTTGTTTTCCTTTATTGTGCTGTTTAATTGCATGTTTGTTTGGCTTTTAGTCTTGCTAATCCCATTCATCAGATCTAATGTTGTCTTGTACAAATAAGAAAATCCTCAGGTTCGCTCCTACAAGTCAGTTTTACAAGGAGGCCTTGCCCAGAGCAGCCACTGTGCAAATATTGGTGGAAATCTTCATGAAAGAGCTTGGACTAGCCTCTGTCAAACTTTCAGACGAACCTCCTCTGGGTAGAAATTTTCAACAGGTATCAAAATAGAAGAAAAGTGAAACAGGAGCAATGCCATTTCAAATAACACCCCCAAACACCTTTGAATAAATGTTAGGTGGAGCATTGTCAATTGATTTTATAAATTCTTATTGTAAATCTCTCCTACAATTAATGCTCACCTAGCATGAGCTTCAACATGGGGTGTGTGTGGTTTTATATATTCACAGCTCACTTCCTCTATACCTTGGCCACATGGTATCTATTTCTATTTCTATTTCCAAACAGCAATCATGCCTCCTCTTCAGTTTTTTCTCATAGTGACTCAATGCTTTCCCTTAACCATCGCTCCTCCAGTCTAGACTAAACATTCTTAGCTCTTCCAACTGTTTCTCATGGGACTTGAGTTCCAAGCCCATCATCATCCTGGTATCCTAGTCATCTTCATAATTGAGCATCAAAATCGGGGCACTTGTTTTTTCGGGTCCTGAGCTCTTGCCATGGCTCTTAATTTAATTGTCCTGCTCACACTTCAACAATTGATGGGCCAGCTTTCTTTTAGGGGGGAGTGAAGGAGGGGGTGGGTAAGCTATGCCCAAGCTGCTTTCAGTCACGAGGCTGTCATTTAGCTTTGCTTGACTTAGCATCACATGTGAGTGTGCTGTATTTTATTTTATTTTTAGGAGGGGGAAAGTGTTGGGTCATTTCTTCATGTTTTCCCAACGTGAAGCTCACAATTGCAGTAGGGAGCAACGATGCTTGATTCAATTTTTGGCTCTTGTCTTGGCAGTTGCTGAACAGTTGAGATAACCCCAGGACTGGATCTACACTGAACTGAAAAACGCTATAAAAATATACCTGTGTGTGCAATTTTCCATTGGGGACAGATTGCTGTTCTACAATGCCCTCTGGTGTCACATATTTATAATGCATTTTCAACATAATTTACCAGTGTAGCTGAGTTCCAGGTTAGGTCCCACCACCGACATTATGTTTAATTAGGGTTTAACACCCTAATTGGGAGGGAGGGAGATGGAGACAATGCTACCAACTGCATGTTTAATTAGGGTTTTAAAAACCCTAATTAAATAATAGGGCTGTGTCAATCCAGGTCAGAATGGGACCTGTTCAGAATCACTGGATCACACCCTATCCAAATTGGAGGTGCTTAGTGTTTCAACATATGTGATTTCCATTTGTGGCTCCAGTTACATTCTTGACTTGCTCAACTGTCATTCTATTGTTTGAGGGATATTACAGGACCCAGAAGCTTCCAGTGAGTGTGAGAGAGTGAGATTGAGCAGATAAGCAGAAAGAAAATCTTGAGTGCTCACATGATGCTGCTTAGACAAAACGCCACATGTTCCACTTAATAGCAGCATAGGCAATACACTCCCTACTATAGCACCCCAAAGATAGGATTATCAGGTGAGGAGATGCTCAAGAATAGTGTTGAGTATATGGTGGGGAGATGATGCAGTTGAAGGGAAGGAGAAAACATTGATCTCCACTTGCAAATGCCTTCTTCTCATGCTAGGATCTCTCTGACTGCATTCAGACAGCACTTTCCCCCATTTTCTCAATGTTTCTTTACCTGATGATTTCCACATTTTACATGATCATTCGTATGCAATAGAAGCCACTTCAGGAAATCTAGCAGAATCTAGTGCAAGCTTAGCATTTATGTCCCTTAAAAATCCATTTGCAGCCTGGCTAGCCTGGGAAAACATGGGAGTTTTGCACTACAGTGCCACATATCAAAATTGGAGGCAGTATCCAGGCACACAGTTCCTTCCCACCATTTAAAGTTTAGTGTGGCATAACAGCATATCCATCAAAACGCTGTGGTTCCATAACACAGCAGGTTACACAATAGAAAAGGAGCTTAAGAATCTGGGATAGAAGAGCTAGCATTATAATCAAGGAAACTTATGCAACAATCCTCACATCTGAATACACTATTTTAGTCCAGCTCATAATATTTGTCATTGGCTGACACAATTAAGGCCACCCCCAGTCATGGAGTTCAAGATACAGTCACAAGCTGAGTCTGGTTACAGTCACATAAGGCTGAGAAATAAATCTGTATCCATAGAGACAGAAAACATTTCTCAAGTTCTGTATTTTCTGCTTCTGGTTGAAACACATACTGAGGGCTGAAGGGGATGAACAAAAGCTCCATGTGGTTGGTGTACGTGTGACTGAGCTGTGCTGGAGCCCCATAGGTGGGAGATCAAGTGTTTCAGAGATTCGCCATATAGAATCCTCCTTGAAAATTCAATGCCTGCAAATCCAGGAGAAACTTCTGGCCGGACCTTTTCCTTGCTAGTTTTGTACTTCCAAAGCATACTTTTTAATGTGAATAGGATTGGACCATGTGTGAAATCTTCACAGTTTATTTGACAATTTTCTGCAATTGAAATAAGTGCCAATGTTACCACCCTTTTGACATCTGGTTCTTTTATATAGTCCTTGGGAGGTTTTTAATGCAATTTTAATAAGCATCAAAGTAGAATGCAATTAGGTAGAAAACTATCAAGTGAAAAGACCTCTTTTAAATGAAAGAGATCATCCCCCACCTTTGGATTATTATTTTTAATTTTTTTTTGTCCTAGACATTTTTAACGCTGCAGTAGAGCAGACAATCTGTTCTTCGTTTTAATAATATGGAAGGATGATTGCGCCAGTGTCACAAAGTCTATTTTGATATCTGTGATCTTTAAATCCTAACATTTTCACACTTCTTTAGAAGTGCTACTAAAGTATGTAAGAGAGACAAAAAGTATGATTGCTCTGGGTAAGGAAGAGACTCGATAGTACATACGAGTTCAATAGAGGAATAAATTAATAAAGTGGGTGTTTTGACTCCAGGGAGGATAATAGAAATGTAGTGGAAGTAGCATGTTTAATCCATTAGAGAGAGAAGAAACTGGGGGTGGGGGGAAAAATACTCCCATTGCCAAACATTTCATTGCTTTTCACCATGCTTTTATTGACCTGGATGCTGAATTTTCCCCTTATTGTTGTTCTCCTATTTCTTCTTTGCCCTCACTGCCCATAGCTTTTTTTGCCCTCACTTCTATTCAACGGAGGTTGTTCTGTTAGGACAAATGGGGCACTGCCCTACCAACCTTAGTCTTGATTCCTATAAGCCTACCTGTCTTCTTACTCACAACCTATCCAGAGGGTGTTCCTAGCTGTTGACATTCTTCTTGGTCTCAGCTTTGCCCTTGGACTACTGCAATGTGCTCTATGTGGGGCTACCTTTGAAGGTGAGCCAGAAACTACAATTAATCCAGAATACGGCAGCTAGTCTGATGACTGGCCGCCGAGACCATATAACACTGGTCCTGAAAGGCCTACATTGGCTCCCAGTACATTTCTGAGCACAATTCAAAGTGTTGGTGCTGACCTTTAAAGCCCTAAACGGCCTCGGCCCAGTATACCTGAAGAATCGTCTCCAACCCCATCATTCACTGAGATCCAGCTCCGAAGGCCTACTAGCAGTTCTCTTCCTGCGAGAAGTGAGGTTACAGGGAACCAAGCAGAGGGCCTTCTCGGTAGTGGCGCCCATCCTGTGGAATGCCCTCCCATCAGATGTCAAGGAAATAAACAACTATCTGACTTTTAGAAGACATCTGAAGACAGCCATGTTTAGGGAAGTTTTTAATGTTTGATCTTTATCATGTTTTCTCATATTCTGTTGGGAGCCTCCCAGAGTGGCTGGGGAAATCCAGCCAGATGGGTGGTGTATTAATAATAATAATAATAATAATAATAATAATAATAATAATAATGTGTTGTTGTTGTTGTTGTTGAATTTAGCAGGGAGGAGGATGGGGACAACAGCAGAACGAACTGGTCCCCTCGGTCATTGGTTTTAGCTCCACCTACTGCTGGCCTCCTTGCCCTCTGCCCAGCCAGTCCAATTGGGCACCAGCCACCAGTGCAGCTGTTTAACTCTGGTGTGTCTAGCGTTCAAGAAGTTTTTGCTTTGCAAGCCTCTTTTTGCATCATCACCTTAGATGCAGCATTCTGGTGTCATCCATTATGTCAAACCGGTTACCTGCAGACAACAGGTTTAATGCCAGTGTGGGTACCGCAGGGCATGGAGAAAAGGAAATGGACCCTTACACCAGCAGCTATAAAATGATGCACAATTGTTCACAAAGAGTGACCACCACTGCTGAAAACAGGAGGTTCTTTTTGAAAATCATGAAAATGAAACATAAATCAAGGGGAGTTGATTTTCTGCTTAGGCCTCCCACTTTTGCTAAAACGAGCAGGATTTCTTCGGCTGGTTTCACACTTCCCTTTTTCCAGATCTTGAGGGAGATATAAATGGGAAGTTAGAATGAACATATTATTGCTGCCTCCCAGAACAATTTACATATCTACATAGGGCCAAATTGTAACACGTGTGTGTGTGTGTGTGTGTGTGTGTGTGCATGTGCATGTATATGTGTGTGTGTAGTAAAAAGAAGGTGTGGGAGGGATCTGAATTGGGATCTGGAAGAGGATCAAGGGGCTCTAATCCCTCCTCCCTTGTAGTCCTGATCTAGGTGTCTGTGTTCAGCGCAAAACTCCCAGTGCAAAGAGTGAGGTGATCCCCCCCCCACCTGCTATTTAGTTTTGAAAATCAATTCAAGTAATTGCTAATTCTTTGAATTGTAGGGGTTTGCATGAGCCATGAGATTGTATCTGTATCTGTAGCTTTCGGAAACATCTGGATCTGTTTCGGAGCCTCTGTGCATTTCCAGTTCAACTCATTATTCAGATCTCAATTAGATTCATTAAAAATAAAGCTGTGTTTTCTCGTCACCAACCTTAATGAGGAACCTAAAAATAGTAATAACTCCCCCATCCCATTTTTACAGAAGTGAGTGAAATGTGCATACGGACTTTGACTTCTGATTAAAGACATAGAAAACAATTAAGTGAGAGGTTGGATTGCCCACTAATCCCATGTCTGGTTTTCTTGTGAGTTGTTCAAGCTGAAGGCATCCCAGATATGAAGACACAAACACAAGCTTGTTGTGTTGTTACTGTTGTTGTTTCCCACTTTCTAGGGGTTTGGTCAGTTTGGTTTTTTTTTAATATATTCATCAGTCCCATGACCCCCCACCTGCCATCTGAAGTGGTACAGAGCAGACACACGTTTAGAACCTCATTGTTGTTTGTGGGGATTAGGCCAAAAATATGGGTGATTAAAGGGATGCAGGTGACGCTGTGGGTTAAACCACAGAGCCTAGGACTTGCCAATCAGAAGGTCGGCGGTTTGAATCCCCACTACAGGGTGAGCTCCCGTTGCTCAGTCCCTGCTCCTGCCAAAATAGAAGTTCGAAAGCATGTCAAAGTGCAAGTAGATAAATAGGTACCACTCCGGCAGAAAGGTAAACGGTGTTTCCGTGCACTGCTCTGGTTCACCAGAAGCGGCTTAGTCATGCTGGCCACATGACCCGGAAGCTGTACGCCAGCTCTCTCGGCCAATAAAGCGAGATGAGCGCCACAAACCCAGAGTCGGTCACGACTGGACCTAATGGTCAGGGGTCCCTTTACCTTTACCTATGGGTGATTAAAGATTGTCAGTGTGGGAAGGCAAAACCTGGATCAATGAAAGGTCAGATGTTAGCCGGTTACATCCTGGGAGTATTATGTAGGGCACCTTTAAAGTTTGGCTATTATTATTTTTAGAAAGAAGCCTCCTTTTTACTGCCAGAATTGGATGCAGTTTTCAGGCATGGTCACCCCTTCTGAGGGGACTAGGCCTTCCATATTTCAGAATGATAGTTGCAGTGTCTCTTCCACAAAGGTACAGAAGTACCTTGGTTCTCAGATGCCTTGGTTCTCAAACGCTGAAAACCCAGAAATAAGTGTACAGATTTTCAATTTTTTTTCGGAAGCCAAACATATGATGTGGCTGTCGGCTATTGTTTCTGGGGCATCTGCACCAATCAAAAGCTGCACCTTGGTTTTTGAACATTTCTGAAGTCAAATGGACTTCCGGAATGGATTACGGTAAGTTTGGCGCTTTTGTTTTTGCTATTTATTTTGTGGGTTTTTTTTTTAATTTTTGAGGCTTTTTTGGTTAATTTGTTTTTGTGTCTGTGTGAAAACCAGTTCAGCTACTGACTGACTGACTGACTGACTGATTGATTGATTGTGTGACTGCGGAAATGGATAAAAGCCCTCCATCCAAATGAAGACCACCATCAGTGCAGGTAAGGGGAGAAATAATTTTAATTTTTATCATCTACAATACTGTCTTATTTATTTTATAGTACAGTACATTGATCATCTCGCTTTATTGGCCGAGGGAGCCAGTGTACAGCTTCCGGGTCATGTGGCCAGCAAGACTAAGCCGCTTCTGGCGCACCAGAGCAGCGCACGGAAACACTGTTTACCTTCCCGCTGGAGCGGTACCTATTTATCTACTTGCACTTTGACGTGCTTTCGAACTGCTAGGTTGGCAGGAGCAGGGACCGAGCAACAGGAGCTCACCCTGTTGTGGGGATTCGAACTGCTGACCTTCTGATCGGTAAGTCCTAGGCTCTGTGGTTTAACCCACAGCACCACCCGTGTCCGAGAACCAAGGTACCACTTTATAAATAATTGGATTCACAGGAGATGGTGTGGTGGTAGGCAAAAGGGTGTAGATTCTGCAGGAAAGGGCATCTAAAGAGTAACAAAGACACCATTACCACCCACCCAATGCAGGGAGTGTGTCTTGTGGAAAGGATCATAACATGGGCACCAATAGTGGCAAGACGAAGTACAACAAATCTTAGGGAATTAGACTATGATGAAATTAAGAGAGGATGTTGTAGGCAAGATGGATAGTGTTCCCAATCTGTATCAGATCCTGACAGAAAATTCAAGACCTTTCCTGGTAAAAACCGGGCACCAAAAGATAGAACTTATATAAAAACATGGTTCGATGCAGAATGTAGGAAAAGTAAACATGCCTTGGTAAAAGCAGCAGGAGCACTAAGGAAACACAAATCTGACAGTTGTGACAAAAATGCCATCCCCACCAAAGATCCTGTTATCCCAAGGGTTATTTGGAGTGGAGACTTCTGCCCCCATCACAGATTTTGGGGGATTTGAGAACCATCCAAGAATATAAAATGGGGTTTATATCCTTCAAGCTAACAGATTCTGTTTTCTTTTACGACCAACATAGATACTTCAGGAGACCACCAGCCAGGCTTTTTGTACAGCCCAACTTGATTACATTGCAGCTTACTAGGTTTATCCATATCTTTAAATAAGTAAGTTGAAAAAAGAAACAAAAAGATTAGATACAAAGTAATCCTCTTAATGTTGCTATTGTATAATTACGTTGTTCCCAGTTTTGGGGGTTGTTGTTTTTTTTTAAGAACTTAAAGGGATGGAGCATTCAGAGCTGAAACACATAAGACTTCTTTCAAGTTGGCAACCCACATTCACAATTTCTTCAGAATGCTCCAATTGTGCTAAATGGTCAGCAGAACCAAGCATAAAATGACACTCTTTAACATGACTGGATGGAGAGAAAACAGCTGGTGCATTGGTGGCACCTGGCAATGCACGTTGAGAAGGTTAACTGAACTATACAGCCCAAGGATCATTAATAAAGGAACCGTGTCAAATTTATGACAAGGAAGGGAAAGATTTTGTTGAAATGTGATGTCACATTCCTGGGTTTGCGTCTCTAGCATCAGTAGCTAGGACTTTGACATCTGATCGGAGGGTGTTCCATAAGGTGGGTGCCACTACCAAGAAGGCCCTCTGCCTGATTCTGTATTTTCACCAGAGGGTGTGGTAGTAATCTTACTTTTGAGTATTTCTGCATCATCTGGGGGAGGGGATCATACTGCTGAAGATGGGAAGTGGGTAGGGTACAAGCAATTATTATTATTGTTATTATTATTATTGACAAATATTGTTCTAATACTACTACAGTGGATGCTCGGGTTGCGAACGTGATCCGTGCAGGAGGCACGTTCGCAACTCGCAGTGCAGTGTCTGAGCATGCGCAGGTTGCGATTTGGCGCTTCTGCGCATGCGCAAAGCACGATTTAGCACTTCAGCACGTGCACGACCACCAAAACCCAGAAGTAACCCGTTCTGGTACTTCTGGGTTTTGGCGCATCCATAACCCAAAAAAACGCAGCCTGAAGCATCTGTAACCCGAGGTATGACTGTATTTATTAATTTGTGATGTGCATAAATGCTGATTTTTTTAAAAAAAAATGGTCCATGGGCACAACACGAATAGGATCAAAGCATACCTAGTTAGCTGTTTAAATGAGAAAAACAGTGGGGGGCTTATACATGAACTTTATCCCAATTCATCCCTATCCAATTCATCCCTATCCAATATTTATCCATGGACAGACACCACAAAGGAGGTTCCAAAAGGTCCTTAGATAATGCATATGTTCTATCACTCTCATTGAATAGCCCGCAGGTTGTAGGACCTCAGCAGATGAATTATTTTGGTTTCCCCTTTTCTAAATGGGGGAAAAAATCCTGAAGTTCCGCCGTAAAATTAATGTCTGTCTTAAAAGCGCGAGATGAAGTTGTCAAGAGATACCCTAAGGCCACTAAAAAAAGAGCACATTGTGTCCTGTTGATGAAGTTAGATAATAGTTTTCCATGGAATAACCTTGGGAAATGATTGCTTCAATAAACAGAGAAGCTCATTAATATTTAAGAGCAACTCTAACTTTGGGAAATGGATTGTATTGAAAAAGGATTTTCAGTAAACCACCAAGTAATTTTCCTTCCTGGAGTCTGTTGACCTCGGTTGTTCTTCATATGCCACCATGGCCTGGATCTCTCCTTGGCCTTGTCACGAAACAATTGTATAAAACAAACCTCTGAGCGGGTTGTAAAAACCAGGGGGTGGGGGGATGAGTAAATCTGATGTATACAATCACTCGCTTCAATAATTAACAGTGATCCTGTTGCTTATCATCTGAGCGTTCCTTGATAATTAAAGGACTTCGGGGGCTTAAAGATTAAAATGCAGACATGTTGGCTCATTATAAATTGGCTCACTTTTTAAAAAAAATATTCTCTTGTGTTTTATGCCTCCAAGTCATCAGCCGCTTAATATCACACAAACATACACACACAAAATGTAACATGCAGTTAAAATAAAGTTATTTGCATGAATTTTTGCTGAATGCAGCAGCTACACAAAAAGACATATTTATCCATAAGGCTTAATTCAAGATGCTGTGTAAAATTATACCAGTGAGGAGGAATTCTTATCATCTTCATTTTACCCTGAATATGAATTGCTTGCAGAAGGTTGGAAAATGTGGAGCAGACTACAGATTACTGGAATCCTATAAAAATAGCTGATTCTGGTTCATTGTGGCTAATTGTGAACTTAATGCAGAATGGTCATAAACCGCGGGGATAGTGCAGGTTCACCTGAATGAATGGAGAATTGTTTTCAAATATATTGTTCTTATCGCATGTAGAAGTGTAATATGGTTATTCTCAACACTTTATTCTCAACCACTTTACCAAATCATTACCAAATCACTATGGTAAGTTGTAAGTTGGTAAAAGCTATCTGTATTCATCATTCACACATTATTGATCTATCCCAACCCTTTTTTTTCCAGCTTTTCCCTGTCCCATGTCTGCCATGCTGAAACTTCCCTACGTTGATTTGAGTGGTCCCTACCAACATTAGTTCAAGGTGGAACTAGACTTTAACAAAAGCATGGGACTGCTGAGAAAACAATGGCCTCTTGTGCAGGTTCTGATCCTCTCCACTCTGAACATGTATACCATAAATTGTAGATATGGATGGAGGAGAAATTCAATTCAATACACATTTAAAGCTGGATCTATCAAGTTTGCATTTTCTGAAACAATATGCAAACTGAAACACAGCTATGCTTCAAAATTCACACTTAACTAGAATCTGTGATGCAGTTTCTCCCACCAAATAATGTTTATAAAAAAAAATGCATCTTGTTGCATGCCACCTCAATCTTCAAGTAGTGTGAGATTCTAGGGGTTCCAATCGCTTACCCAGGATTCGTGTTTTCTTTGGAAGAAGGTACAATGGAGACTGAACAAAACAAAAAAAATCCTTCCAGTAGCACCTTAGAGACCAGCTAAGTTTGTTATTGGTATGAGCTTTCGTGTGCATGCACACTTCTTTATGATAATGTGGTTTATTTTCACACATGCAACCTGAGCCTATGATAGAGGACTCACAGCATTAACACCACAAGAAGGAATTGCTTCTCCCATAGCCACAGCCTTGGATTTCAATAGAAATCAGGCACAGCTCTGTCTCCCAGCTGCCCAGCCTGCAGCCTACCAGTTTTGCTGTCCAGCAGATAGCCACTTGCTTTGTTACCTTAATGGCCCATCCTTGGAGGGCCTTTACCTCACAAGGAAGCTAGCCTGTCTGTTCCAGTAATTGAACCTCAGGCATACAGTCTACCTCCTGAACTCATAACATTGTGTTAGAGAAAAGTGTGCATGAAAATTAAGATATTTGTGAAAATAATAAGCAAATTTGCACCAAAATGCAGGTGAATATTTTTCAATTGCTACAAAATGTAAAGAATTGAATTTTAGACTGGTGGGGGGGGGATGAGAAACAGAAAGAATCAAAATAGACAGATCCTTCCATCTACCCATCCATCCATCCCTAACTGTGAATTATCACTCCCACTTCACTCTACCTTAGCATGAGCAGGAGAAACATATCAAAATTAATCTGGGCTTACCATGAGATCTGAACCCGGGATTGAGCTTTGATTTTTCTTAGGAAGCCAGGATTCATCAGTGAACACATTGAACTTGGTTATAAAGGCTGACTAGCAAACCAGGCTTGTTGAGGAGAAACTGTAGCCTTATTGGAGTTCACTGACTGGGTCTGCGTTGCTCCGGGACAGGAGGAAGGAAGTCAAATGACACCGAGGTTGGTTCAAAGAAAGAGTTTATTCTGCTCCCCGGATAGCAGAAGGCACTTGCGTGGTGGGTCCACAGCAAGTCCAAAGAAATCAGAGATTACATGCAATATATATATCCTCCAGGCACCCTCTCCCTCCTTCCCCAGGTATCCAACCACGTCAGCCTATGTACGCAGGTTGACATCACATATGTTCTTGCTCTGGTATTCTTAACCATAAAAGGGTATTCCTTCCTGTACTTCTGACCATAAAAGGATCTTCCTCTTCCTACTCTTATCTTGGAGGAAGAGGTCGTCATCTCCGAGAACACGCTCTGGTGTTGTTCCCGGACTTAGGTCTGTGCGTCTTTTGTGGTCAGGACATAAGATAAGGCACAGACGTGTTTTCTCTGTTCTACTGTTACAGTCAGGGTCATCCCTTGCCGTGACTGATAAAGGAGAGAGTTTGTTTATACAGCTGTGTCCTTGTTATGCATTTGCTCAACAGCTCTCTTGGAGAAACAAGAAAAGGGGGGGGGGGTTGAGTCAGTTTTAAACTGACTGCACAGAAACCCATTCCTTCAAAACAAACCATGATGCTGGATTTGGACATAACTGAGAGCCGAGCTTTAACATGGCTTCCTGGTTTGGTCCTCCTACTTATACCAAGAAGGAGTAAAGCAGGAGCAATCATTTACAGGAGGAGCAAGGAAGCGCTTTCAGCTGAAGGTCCACATTCCTTAGTAGACTAACTTCCGGGGGCCAGTCAGTTTGGAGCAACTGCTGTGGGTCTTATCTCTGTACAGGAGGCTACAGTGCAGCCAAACAAAGGTTTATACATGTACATCTCTCCATCCAGGCAGGCAAGAGGCATTGTTGCAGTTTAAGGAAAAATTCCAACTTGGCAGCAAAACCAGAGGAGTGAGAGAGCAACCTGCAGACTGTCTCAAGCACCTGGAGGACCATTTTTGGCCCATGGTCCTGAAGTTCTCCATCCCTGGCTTTCAGTAAACCACAATAAGCCAGCAACCCTAGCTTGTCATGATCATGACACATAAAAACGCAACCATAGTAAGACAGCAACCAATGACATGAAGGGCGAAGTTCCAACATGTGCTTCATTGCTTATAGACCTAAGTGCTACATCTTACATTAGCAGGGAAGGGGAAATGAGGCAAAAGGGCTGCTGCTTTGGTTAATGTTTCATTCCACCATACCTCTCCCTCCTGCTGCCCACTTACACAATCACCCAGGCAACATTGTGATTTTAGACAGCCCTTCAGAAATGCTCCCCAAAGCATTTTGCTTTGAAGTGCTTCCAACAGTTCCCTTCTGTAGCCCCAGCTGTGAAACCATGATGGGGAACAGAAAGTCCCACTGCATCAGAAGTTGGGTTATGTAGCCCTCTAAAAAGAACTTTTGCTATTGAGCCTGGAGATGGTAGCAATGGATGCTCCAAGGGACCTGATTCCTTTTAAGCCTCCTTAACTAAGCGCTGAGGATCCCACCAAAAAAAATGTGGTGACTTCAGATTAAGTTAATTGTCCTTCCTTCAATCCTATGAGGCATGTGAGTTAATTTAAGGCTAATTAGCAAGTGCTCCGTGAGGCAGCTAAACTGCACTAATGCATTTCTAAGACTTCAGCTCCGGAAGAAATAAGCTCGCTGCAAATTGAAAGGGAACATTTCCAAAAGAAAGGTTAAGGAAGGCCTTAATTGTCTCTGCAGTAAGGCTTGCTTCGCTTCGCGGGGGTGGGGAGGGTCTGGAGCACTTGACTGGAAGAACTGTTGCCTTCCCTTAGTTACAAAAAAGAAGAAGATCTCAAATACCTTTATTAGAGCTTAAACTCATTGGAGTTGCAAATAAGCAGTGAGGCTCAGTCCTTTATGCAGTTCAGTAAACTTCCTCTCTCTGGTCCCATAGAGAGATCCTAAGCTTGTTCATCATTGCAGAATTTATCTGCAGCCACCACTGCTACTAGCCATCTCCAACAATCACACAGCAGGCTTCTCAACTTTCAGCTTCCTGCTGTGTGAGCTCTATAGCTCATGATTCCAGAGACAATTCCCCTGTGGCTGGTGCTGGCAGATGCAATTTGCAGGACCTGTGCTTGGGTTCTAGGGCAATGCGAAGAGAGGTGGCACTCACTGCACCTGGAATATCAACCACAGGAGGGGATTCCCCCCTCCTTTTTTTCCTCTTTGCTATTTGTTCTGCTAACAAGGAATGGGGGATGAGGAAGAGGAGGAATTGTACCTGCAAGTAAAGGGAGAAATTGCATGAAGATAATTGAAATCACTGGGTTAAAGCTGACTGAAAGTCCAGAGGTTGCATTATTATCAATGAAGGACTTGCTCACAAATTTATTGACAGCTGCACGAATTATGATAGCGAGGAAGCGGAAGGAGCAAGCAGAATATAAAAGAATGATATAAAGAGGGGTGGGATATAGCTGAATATATATAAATGTCCCGTAGCACCTTAGAGATCAACTAAGTTTGTTCTTGGTATAAGCTTTTGTGTGCATGCACACTTCTTCAGATACACTGAAACAGAAGTCACCAGTGTCAGGAGCTCATCCTATACTCGAGTAGGACCCTGGCAGAGACACATGCCTGACTGGCATGTTCCCTCCCTCCTGGTCAATCATTCAGGAGCTTCAAAAGCTTTATTCTGCCCGAACATCACATCGACCAATGCCAACAGACACTGGCACACTTAGGGATCCACAGAGTCTTTGCAGTTTGCGTAACAGACCTCAACAACTCAACATTTTGGCTAATCTATTTTATTTACATATAAACACACATGGAGCACTGCAACATGGCTCCCTCTCTCTCTAGCATCAGACAGCAAAGAGGAAAAAACAAAGGAAATAGCCCCACTTCACGGAACACAGTAACACAAACATCCCGTATCCATCACTTCCCACTCTGTGGAGTCAAAACATACACCGTCATGTGATAGACAACAATCTCATGACTGAAATCATGGAGCAGGAATTCTAACAACCAGACCCTTATATATAGTGGGAGGGTGGGGTGGGGTTTTTCTCAGAAGGGTAGTAGGAGATGGGTGATTGACTCAATAGGTGTGTTAAACCTCTTGACGACTGTTAACGACTGCAATTAGTCCTACAGGAAAAAGCAAGGGATAGTTTGCAGATGATTAGGTGCTACTGGACATTTATATATATATATATATATATATATATATATATATATATATATATATATATATATTTCAACTGTGTCAGACCAATACGGCTACCCACCTGAATCTGGGTTATAGCAATTAACGATAAATTAACATGTGCCATTAAAGTAAGACAGGGAATATGCAGGAGAAATGATTTTGAGGAGATATGGTAGGTGTTTGTAGAATTTGTACTGTTAAAACGGAAAGGGGCAAACCGTCGTAAGAGGTCTTGAAATTTTGGGAGGTTAGATACTTACAATGGAATGGTCTCGGTGATGAGGTGCACATTTTTATTCTTATTTATTTATGATTTTACTTTGTCAAAAAAGGGATTATAAGTTTGCATATTACATTCATTTGTTTAAAAAAAAAATTAAAAAATTGCATTAGGAAGTGGTTTTCTCTCAGCTTCTGTTGATGCCAAGTTAGTCTGTTGCTCTCCCTCCAGCCACATTGCCTCCTGCATTTCAGCAACAGGACTGAGGGTGGGTGGTGGGGAGGGAATATAGGGGAGATTATAGAAGAATGGCACACATGCAGACTTCAGTCGCTGAGCATGTGAATTTTTGTGCTGGAGCTGAATTTGAACTCTCTGCATGTACTGATGGTGGAGAAATTTGATTCGGTTCACATTTATAGTCCAACCTGCCAAAATTTGCAATTACTCAAACAGTATGTGAACCAAATGACAACCATTCTTTGAAATGGGCACTTGTCCAAATTTCAAAGCAGTTCTCCAGCCAAGAGAATGAATATACTGGGGTAAAATGTGCCTGGGGTAAAAAGGGGAGGGAAAATGCCATACAAAAATGTATCATATCAGGGGCAATTGCTTTGCAACAAATGTCTTTATTGGGGGAAATTGCATATAAATGTATGTATATTGGAATAAATTTGCAGTAAAATGAATTTTCATGAGGACTTAAATCCTCCTTACCTTCCCACCCCTGCAGATGTGTGGAAATGTGGAGAAGTGAGCTTCAGTCTGGGAAAATGAGAAATTGGCAGATTCTCCCATCCCTGGGAGCAAGGTACTGCCAGCATATAACACCTTGTCCATGAGATGTGTACTGGCTACCATTCTCCTTCCAGCCAAATACAAGGTTTTGATACAAAATAAGCCCCCATACAACTCAGAACCAGGTTAAGAAAGAGAGAGGGGAGAGAGCGTGCGAGAGAGAGAGAGAGAGAGAGAGAGAGAGAGAGAGAGAGAGAAAGCACTTCACCCCTTCCATAGAAGTGCTCACCCGTATTTTTACTGAAGTCCCTAAAATGTCAGAAGCTCACTTCTCAGCAACTTGGGAAAGAGTTTCAGTGTAACTGTCCCTTTTTCATGGAACAGCATCCCTGCTATATAGTACAATTCTCCACAGTTCCACATCATCCTGTGATTCCTTTTTAAAACCCTTAAGAAAACATGTCAGCATTTGTGTGTGCATTTCTCCGCATAGACACTTTCTCTGTATGCAATTTTGCCTCATATCCATTTTTGAAAGTAATACGATCATAGAATTAGAAGGGATCCAAAAAGTCATCTGTTCCAACACGTCTCAACACGTGGTTCCCTATCCAACTTAAAACCGTATTGGACCCTGGTTAGCTTGGCAAATGTGCTAGCAGATTTTTTTTTTTTTTTTTTTTTGCTGCTGCTGCACCACTAGAGATGGCCATGCATTCTTCTGTGTTATTTTCAGCAATAACTTCATTTTAATGTACACTTTCCCCTAATATTTGCATTCTTGTGCATCTTGTGTGGTTGAAGAACTGCATCTCAAAATTCAGAGAAGTGTGAATTTTGAATGACAGCTGTGCTTCAATTCCTGCATTAGAAATTAGCTCTGGATTGCTCCTGTCTTTAACGTGTGAAATACCCTTCCTGTTCTGATTTCTAAACACCAAACTGCTTTTTTTTTAAGGTAGAAGAGCACTCTCCCACCCCCTGTTCAGCTGGTAGCTTTACACGAAGCTTTCCAAAAAGTTAAAAACAACAGTTTCTTCCTCTTCTTTGAATTGAGCCCCACAGTATGTATTTCTGTGTGACTTCGACTCTTTCAGTTATGAAATTATTCCCAAGCTGACCATGGGGACTGAACAGACAACTTATTCTGTTCTTGACCTTACGTTGGCTTCAAGTGGATGGAAATCGCTTCCCCCAAATGTCTGCAATGGGTTTCAATTTCCCCTAGTCCTAATAATGTTCCCACTGGGACCTCATGATTCTATTACCAGCCAGTCCCTAACAACTCAGACAATTTTATTAATATTTGCACTAGGAGGGAATGGCAGTAAAAAGACATTAACCCACAAAGTCATGAAATGCTCTGTTATCTTGCATATCCTGAGCTAGAGAGAGATTTAATAACATCACTACATAATAAAGCTTCCATGCCTGATACGATCCCAGAGGAAGAGCACAGTGGGGAAAAAATTAAAGATTTATGGCTTCCAATTTAATTGTATTGTAGAAACAGAGTCTACTTCTATTCCTATTATACAGTATATTTATACAAAGTTGTGCAAAAGAAGTTGGGGGGAGCAAAACAAGCTGCAATTGTTTCCAAATTTTAATGCACTGGGAGTTCTATACAAAATGACAAATTGGCTGATATGTACTCCTACCAAGAATAATGCCTGGGTTTACAATAACTTAATGTCTCAAAAGGATATGTTGCCTGGTCTGTAAACAACTATTCCATGATAAATGAATGGTGAGGGGTAACACACACTTTGAAAAGTACACACTGCTGAATCTAAACACTTATTTATGACCTTTCATTGATCCAACTTTTGCCGTTTCATACCAACTAACTTCAATCGCCCACATTTTAGGCATAATTCCCACAAACCATGAGATTCTAAACCTGCGTCTGGACTGTACTAGTTCAGATAGCAAGTGGAGAGCTTGGAGTGTGTGTGTGTGTTTGTGTGTAACATCCAGAGTTATTAAGAAACCTAAACATTTGTTAAAGGCCCTGACCATTCATTCATGATGATCAAACAATGCATTCACAACAGTACTGCATTTTTGGAAGCATCTTAAGTGGTTAAGAAATTTGGTCTCATAAAAATAAGAGAACGGCTTCAATATTTGAAATAGTGAAGAGGGAAGAGTGTGGCGTGCAGCAGGCTTAAACATCCTGTCACCACTTCTCCCCATTGGGTGAAATCACCCTGAGGTCACAACCTCATCCTAGGGAGATACCACCTTTCCTCTTCTTCTATGGGAGGAGGGGTGTGGCAAATTCAAAACTTCTTTCTTTCTTTCTTTCTTTCTTTCTTTCTTTCTTTCTTTCTCTCTTTCTTTCTTTCATCATTATTTCTTTCTTTTACATAAAATTATTAAATTGTGTTGTAGGAACATAGGAAGCCACATAGAAAGCTATCTTATACCAACCCAGGCCATTGGTCCATCGTCAGCAATGATTATCGTCTTCCAAAGCAGCTACTCTATCCCCAAATTAAGAATGGAAATCAAAATACCAGTGGACAACAAAAGAGGTTTAAAGCACTGATAACTGGGAATCAATGGCCTGAGAGCACTCCAATTGGACCAAAGGCGACCAATGGTGCCATGGATTTTGAAGAAACATGAACTCAGGGCGAATAGCAGAAATGAGCTAAGAGGAAGGCACCGTGATCAACTCTCCCCCCCCCCCAGAAGCCTATGTCCCCACTGTGGAAGGATGTTTAGATCCAGAATTGGCCTCCACAGTCACTTAAAGACTCACTATTAAGATCATGTTCATGGAAGACAATCTTACTGGGCAATGAGCAATCACCAAAGAAAAGAAGAAGACATTTAAGACTAACAGGCATCCAAAGGGAGTCCCCTTTGGAAAGACCCTCTTGTCGTATGGAATTTCTTCAGCATAGGGTTCAACTGATCAGGGAAAGGGGCATGTCCTGCTCTTGTACTTTTAGCAGCATTATCATCCGCAATATGTGATGTGTCTTAGGGCATGGTGGTAAGCATCATCATCTGTGAGCACCTGCAGATTAAGTTGCTGTTAAACACACAGGAGTTGGAGCCAGGAATTAAGTTGCCGTTCCTATAGCAGAAGCAGAAATGGAAGCTCCTTCTCCCAGGTTAGTCCCATCCCTATCATCCCTGGAGCTTGCACTTATCTTGTCTACATTGATAGGAGATACAGGAGGCAGAGAGGGGCACTTACTACAACGTTTAGCACAATGGGGCCTTGAAAAATGCTGTGGATCTCCATATGCTACATTAATACAGATAACAGCACCTATTCATCCTATTTCCAGCCTCTTTCCCTCTGCTGAAAATACAAAAGGAGCTACTTTCCTCCCAAGGCAATAGAGAGCTATCTTTAATCTTTTGCACTAATACACCAGCATTTGTTATCCATGCATCTGAATGGCAGCCCTTTACCTGCCAGTGCATTGTCTACAGCTTGGATAAATAAACAATCCTGCTGACTGAAGGCATCTTTTCCATCAGGATTATAGACCACCATTTAAGCATTAAAAGCAAATACAAAAGGAGGAGAGAGTCTCTAAAAGGAAGCATAAATCTCAAAAGGCTACAAAAGTCTGCGGCAAAACAGTTATTTTTCCAGGAACGCTTGCAAATAGCATAGATGTTGGTTCCCCACCCCCACCCCCTTCTGATTCTCTTTTACCAGCCTGTTTAAAGGGCAGCCAGGATCATTTGCAAAGTGTTAGGGAGCAGTTCCGACAGCTGCCTGAGAGTGGCATGCAATATTCAGAGCAGGCAGAAAGCAAAACCAAGTCAAAAGACTTCGGCATTACAGCAGGCCTCTTATAGCAGCATCAACAGAAGGATAGTATCCAGACCAAGGGAAGTAATGCTACTACTCTATTCTGTCTTGGTCAGACCACACCTGGAATACTGTGTCCAATTTTGGGCACGACAGTTTAAGAAAGATATTCACAAGCTGGAACATGTGCAGAAGAGGGCAACCAGAGACAACCAAGGGTCTGGAAACCAAGCCTTATGAGGAATGGTTGAGGAAGCTGGGTACATTTAGCCTGGGAAAGAGGAGACTGAGAGGAGATGTGATACCCATCAAATATCTCAAGGGCTGTCACATGGAGGGTGGAGCAAGCCTGCTTTCTCCCGCTCTGGAATGTAGGACTTGAACCAACGGCTTCAAGTAACAAGGAAGGAGATTCCGACTAAACATCAGGAAAAACTTTCTGACAGCAAGAATTATTTGACAGTGGAACAGTCTCCCTCAGGAGGTTATGGACCTCCTTCCTTAGAGGTTTTTAAGCAGTGGTTGGATGGCCAGCTGTCCTGGATGCTCTAGTTGATATTCTTGCATTGCAAGAGATCGTACTTGATGACTCTTGGGGTCTCTTAAAGGTTAAAGGTAAAGGGACCCCTGACCATTAGGTCCAGTCGTGACCAACTCTGGGGTTGTGGTGCCGGTGTACAGCTTCCGGGGGAGCCGGTGTACAGCTTCCGGGTCATGTGGCCAGCATGACTAAGCTGCTTCTGGCAAATCAGAGCAGCACATGGAAACGCCGTTTACCTTCCCGCTGGAGCAGTACCTATTTATCTACTTGCACTTTGATGTGCTTTCGAACTGCTAGGTTGGCAGGAGCAGGGACCGAGCAATGGGAGCTCACCCTGTCGCGGGGATTCGAACCGCCGACCTTCACTAAACTGAGCTTCATCACTGTAACTTCCGTCACATGTGGCACAGAGGAAGGGGAAACACAGGTAGAACAGGGTGTAGGAAGGAGCTCCTTTCCCACTCAACTGATGTGTGGCTTGTCCCTCTGTCCACCTCAATCCACATATGAACATGGACACCTGGTGGAGGGGAGGAGTATTTGCATATAGACCTCTACACACATAGGCACCCCTAGATCCTGGAAGCTTTATTGTGCAGGGTTCTGGGAGCAAATGGGGGAAAAAAATGGATGGCAAAGTCAAGCAGCCACACATGATCACACCAATTTTGTTGTTGATAAGGAATACATTGGAAAACCAAAAGAAACAACTGCTAGCAGTGTTTGATTTTGGAATGGTATCCATCCATATTCTGCAAATAAAACAAAAACGTTTTGGTACTGTACTACACTGAAAGGCTTAAACGTTTCTTTAATTGTCCTTGAATCTTCCCTTCACACCTGCCACCCTCTCCTGCCACACCCTTTGAGAACCACTGATCTATATTTTGCTGGTGAAGATCAGAGAAGGGAGTCAGTGCTCACATTTCTAACTCTTTTCCTTATATGGGATTTTTCTCACTTAGCTGTTGTGTTGAGCTTCTCTTCCCCCTGGTGGTTTCATTAGTGCTTTGCTGCTTCTGACTGGGTTGTTTTAGGTCCTTAATTGTTTTCATTGCCGCTTCTCATGTTAATATTGCTAGTTTACTTGAAGGGAACGTGTGCTGCAAAAGGAGAAATATCAATTATTTGCAAGTTTTTCTTGCCTAGCACTCATTTACACAGCATCTTTTGTACATCTGAGGGGGGAAATAAGATGACTTCTGGCTCTGCCCACTGAAAGTGGACAGGAGGAGAGTTATATAGCCTCATGAATGTGGCAGCCAATGATCGGGGCACATGGCCTTGCAAATCATAATTAGAAGGCAGCTTAGCTACTGCCCATGTGCCTTTATTTACTGTTTATTTCCTCAATCGGTTATTGAGTAAATACACACACACACACACACACAGAGAGAGAGAGAGAGAGAGAGAGAGAGAGAGAGAGAGAGAGAGAGACTGAGACTATAATTCAGGATTTATAAGCCACGCCACATTGAAAGAATTGCTGAGTTCTGTTGTACTTTGAAAGAGAATTATATGAAAATGATGTACCGGTGGTATTTGACTCCTAGTAAGGTGGCAAAAATGTATAGGACGAGTACAAATACCTACTGGAAACATAAAGAAAAAGAATCCATCGTATGTGGTGGATTTGTACAGTGGTAAAAGCTTTCTGGGAGATGATATACAAGGAAATTTTAAAAAATGTTTAAAATAACTTTTGTTAAAAAAGCAAAAACTTTTTTTATTAGGAATTACACCCCAAAGGACCAGAAAAGAATTTTTATGTATAGACCAACAGCCGCTCAGATGTTACTAGGCCAGAGATAGAAAGAAGACAAAGTCCCTACCAGAGAAGAATGGCAAACCAAGCTAATTGACTATGCCAAAATGGCAAAGCTGACTGGAAAGCTGAGGAACCAAAAACTTTACAAAAGAGTGGTGAAAATTTATAAGTTATTTAAAAGACCACCTTAATCAGATGGAAACATTGGCAGGATTTTTATTTTACTTGTAGTATAACAATTACCATGGAAAATATGGATTGATATAATAGTTAAAGTATGGAAGAAGATGCAGTTTCCAATGTTTAAAATGGGACTCCAGGGAGGGGGTGGGGGGGGAGTCCTGAGATTCGGAGGAATATATATGGATATATATTTGATTTTTTTTTAAGAATTTTGTATTGTAAAATAAAAATAAAAATGATTTCAAAAGAAGAAGAATAGCTGAGTAGTGTACAGAAAGAAAAACCCAGAATATGAAATGCAATACACATCACAACTAGGCAGAGGAGGAATTCTCCCTCTAAAAATTTCACATTGGTAGTTTTGGTTGATCTGCCCTGATCAGCTAAGTGTGGCTGGTGACAAAAAAAAATAAAAAATAGTCCCCTTTGCCTCACAGATGGAAAACACCAGCGAGGCGGAAGAGAGATAGTGCAACAGAGATCACTGACCACCTTGAGTTATCAAGGGCAACGTGATGAGGGTTTCCTGAGGCTAGCTTCTCCTTTGGGGGATATTCTCACGGCCCCTATGAAAAGTGCAAAAATCTTTCCCTCCAAGTCCACAAGGAAGTGAATGGCCCTACAGAATTTCACAGCATTTCAGGGCAAGCCGCTCAGCCCTCTGTGGGATGCACATCAAAAATTGAGTGTGGCCAAAGTGTAAATGTGGGTGTGGCCAGTACTGGGCTAGACAAACCAATTGTCTGATTCATTTCCTGGCAGTTTCGTATGTCCATCACCTGTGTCATTTTGGTCTACTTAGACTATTATCATAAATATGCAAACAGGGAGTAGGTTTCACTTCCCGTTACTTCTTCCAAGTAAGAATACATAGGGGAAAGGATACACATGAGTACAAAAGCAGGTTACCACAAAACAGCATTCTATTCTATTAACATCTTATACCTCTTTTAAATGTGTATATGGGAGGGGTGGGCCTGGGAGGTTTATGAGGTTGTGTTTTTTTGTTGTTCTTGTTTTTATCATCTATTTTGTGTTTTTATATTGTATTCTTATGTTGTGAACCGCCCTGAGATCTCCAGAGGAAGAGCAGTATACAAATTTAATTTTCATCATCATCATCAGTGCTCTTTTTCTAGGAGAAGAAGAGGTGCCAAAACACACCATGAACACCTCCTTGTTCTCTTATAATGGAAATGGTGCTCACCTGAGAAGTGCTGGAACTGAGTTCTGTTGAGTTCCAGCTGAAAAAACAGCCCTGATCAACATCATCCTTTGGTCTCGCTGTTCATCTTTTGTTTTTTGTTTTCTTTTCTTTTGTTTGGGGTTTTTTTGAGACAGGATCATTACCCAAGCACTCTGGTTTCAGGATGACTTTAAGCCAGAGAATTTCCAGTCAACAATAAAGCAATCTGAGGGCAAGGTGCTTGCATTTGAGTCACCAGAGAAAGGTAAGCATTCAGAATTCTCTTGATTAGATGGCAAGCTTTCGCAGCTCCCAGCTACCACCCCTTGCAGAAAAGCTATTAGCACACAGAAGTATTAAGGTGCTGACACCCAGCTATTAAAGAAACCTTAAATGATGGTGTCAGAATGATTTAATTCTAATAGTTTTCTGATGGTTTCCTCTCTGTTAAGGCTCTGCATTCACAAGAGAGCACGACAATCATTTTGGCATCCCCCTTACAATGGGCGTTATTAATAGAGCTTCGGTTTATTGATTTCTCTGGCTAGATAATCATTCTTGAGCAGATGCATAATGTGGCCTGGGCTGAATAACTGATGGCATGGAGAATTACAGCACAAGCTGGAACAAGCCGGAGGATGTGGTGGTGAAGAGAGGCCGCACCACTTCAAATATAAATGTAGGCAGAGGAAGCTGCTCCGATCAGACCAGGAATATTGCATGATGAATTGCTCTATTACAATGGGATTGGAAAGAGGGGGGAAAGAAGCAAATGTCAGAGAAAAGGGAAGGAGAAAAGGAGCTGATCTCATAATTCTGATAAAGACAGTGCCACTTCAGAATGTAGGTGGAGGGCAATCAAAAGTTTGAATTCAGCGCTATGTCAAAAAAAAGTCATTGAGAAGGTTGGCTAGATCCTTTCTCTCCAGTATATTGGCTAACTATCCACAGGCAGAACACATTAATGCAAGCAAGCATACAATCATTCAGTTTTCCACTTGCAAAACTGTGTGTGTGTGTGTGTGTGTGTGTGTGCGTGTGTGAGAGAGAGAGGGAGAGATTTAATGGGTCTCAGCTCAGTGGTAGAGCCCATTTTTCCCATGCTGAATGCCCTACATTCAGCCTTGGAGTCTCCAGGAATGGCTGGGAATACTTCTGTCTGAACTCCTAAGGTGAGGCTAAGAAACTTTCCCCATCCCTAACCTCTAACCAGTGTTTATTTTCAGCCAGAGTGCACTGGAGCACAGTTCCAGCACCTGTCAGGTGGCCGCCATTGTGGGCCAGCACCCCCTCCCCTGTTTCTTGCCTTTATGTACTTCTGATAAGCCCAGAACAAACATTTCAAGTTAATATGAAGCGGGCCAGCGTGTGCACATCTACAATTTTTTTTAGATCTGCCTAGCTCCTACTTGGTCCTAGCTGGGTCAAGCCACGGGGTGGAGCCAGTTCATATTTCCTTTTCTTCAATCCATCTTCCATGTAGTGGCAGTGGGCTTTAAGCTTTCCATTGTTGCACATTCACACATTTGCATGATGGCCCTTCTGAGCTGCCCTGGGCATCTTCCTGAATCTAAGAGAATAAGGCTGGTGGAGCACATTTTTTTTATCTGCACCAGAACCAGTGGTCAGCCCCCCAAAAACTAGGAAGACAGCTTGCCCTAGTTTTTAGTACCTCTGCAGGTGGTGAACGGGACTGCTATCAAACTGGCATCTGTTCAGAACTGCCCCGAGTCACTCAGCGACTTACTGTAGCAACCTCATGGTGAGTTCCAGCACCTATTTTTCTTGAGAAAAAAAAGCACTGTCTATAACCATGAAAATGGACCTTTTGTTTCCAGTTTGGCAATTTAAAAAAAATAAGATAAAAAAGCAGGTGGATTTGAATATTTGACTATTGATTGGAGGAAAACAACAATATTTATTTCACTTGCAATCAAGGCACTGTCCTGAGACACTTTCTGCAATCACTATACTTCCACATCTACAATTAAACAATTTCAGAAGTGCAAGACAGGTAATGCACTGTGCCACACTTGCAGTGCAGGACAGAGATGGCTGTTGGTGATTTATAAAGGAAATAAATAAATCTATTCCACTCTCCAGAAATCAGATTAACAGAACTTGAGTGCTCCATGCCTGGTATGAAAAGATCAATTCTCCTCTGCTATTTACTTCTCTTCCCATAGAACATGATGGAATTCTGTGCACACATGCTGATTTGGCTCTCTGTAAAATCTAAAGCATTACTTAACCAAAGCAAGGCTACTCACTTTAGAGCTTTGCTCACCTGCCTATATACCTACTGCCTCAGAGAGATTAGCTTCAGGCCCAGCAGTGGGCAGGTGGTGCAGCCAGTCCTCCATTTCTGAAGCCCTTAAAAATAAGAAATAAATAAAAGCTAAACTCCGCTGACTGTGAAGAAGTTGAGGCTGCATTTGCAACACCATTTTCAAAAGCTACATTCTGGTAATCAGCTACATGGTGGGGAAGAATGGGTGTTTGTGATGAATTCTTTCTTACTTCCTTCAACATAGCTGATAAGTATGATTTAAGATTTTTTTTTTTAAAAAAAGGCATTGGCACATACAGCTGTGCTTCTTCTTCATCATCATCTTCTTCATCATCTTCCTTATAGCCCGCCCATCTGGCTGGGTTTCCCCGGCCACTCTGGGTGGCTGCCAGCAGAATAGTAAAAACACGATAAAATATCAAACATTAAAAACTTCCCTATACAGGGCTGCCTTCAGATGTCTTCTAAAACAGTCATATAGTTGATCATTTCCTTGACATCTGAAGGGATGGTGTTCCACAGGGAGGGTGTCACTACCAAGAAGGTCCTCTGCCTGGTTCCCTGTAACTTTGCTTCTCGCAATGAGGGAACCACCAGAAATTATTAATTTTGTCTACCACCATTCACCCGCAGATCCCAGGGCGATTCACAACACAAAATTACAAGGTAAAATACACAAAATACATAATGAAAACAAAAACAAAAAACAAAACCACTACCCCCACTCCCACAAACACATTTAAAAGGGTATGGAATGTTAATCAGCCAAAGATCTGGTTTAAGAGGAACATTTTTTGCCTGGCACCTAAAAGTGTATAATGAAAGCACCAGGTGAACCTCCCTGAGGAGACCACTCCACAAAAGGGGAGCTACTGCACATTCTGGTGTTGCCACTGTCTGGACCTCTCGTGGAGGAGGCACTCTAAGAATAGCTTCAGAGGATAATTTCAGGGTCTAGATAGGTTCATATGGAGACAGGCAGACCTTGAGGTATTGCGGTCTGGCTCCCCAGGTCAAAACCAGCACTTGGAATTGAGCCCAGAAACTATTTGGCAGTCAGTGCAGTTGGGGCAGCACTGGTGTGATATGGTTAAACTGTCTTGCTCCAGAGAGTAACCTGGTTGCTGAATTCTTCACCAGCTAAACTTTCTTCAGAGGCAGCCCTACATATAACATGCTGAAGTAATCTAACCTAGAGGTTACCAGAACATAGACAACAGTAGTTAGGCTACGCCTGTCCAGATGGTCAACAGAGTGACATGGAGATTTCAGTGGAAACACCACTCTAACTTGGGGTAACTTGTTAACATTACTCTTGGACTAAAAACAAGAATGCCCCGAGGCAACCTGATTCAACAGTTGACTTGGAATCATACAGAGCCCCTACAAAGCTCTGGGTTAAATAGATTTCAATAATTTGAATGAGTTTTCCTTCTGATCCTCTCTGCTAGTCAGTTCAATGCATTAATATCAGAGTGACAGTAAGATATATTTTCCTTTGGTTTTACTCCACTCCAGCCAAGTGTATGTTCCATTTTTATAATGACTTCTCCCTCATTCCCCCCCCCCCCAATCTCTGTTCATCTACACTCCACCTTCTTTTAGGAGACTTCAGGAAAGCATTTATGTCAATGTTTCCTCTCTTATCTCAGCTGCCATAAACCAACTATTTGATTCCAAGAAATGTTACAATAAGACTCACATTTCATGATGATCTAGAAATAGAGATGTCAACTTCCTTTTTCACAAAGCTATTACTAAATGTTAACCACCCCAGACTTGCACTATTTGCGAGCAAAAACTACTTGAAATTTTTTCTATGGAAAAGCCAACCAAGTTGATCACATTCATAATAATTATTAGTTTTGTTTTAAAATAGCCATCAATTATGTCCACAGAAAATGTCTAAGATCTTCCTTTCTGCTTTCTGGGCTATAAATTGTTAGCATTTCACTCCTCCCATTGCAAGGAACATCTGATTCTTGTTTACTTTCTGTTCCAGGAGAAAGGAAGCCAGTCTGTGTGACTTCTGTCTCTGGTACTATTGTACTTTTTCTTTCTGCTCTGTTTTGCAATGATACATGATGTCTGTATGAGGGCTGCTCATGTTCTTTATTCTGTATGTTCTTTAATCTGTAATTATGTTCTTTAATCTCTAATTAGTAGAGATAAAGTAGATATGCCCAGATACCTCCTCACCTCCGTCTCCGCTGCTTTACTGTGCTAAGACTGGGTGCTCACAAGAGAGCAGCTGTGAGTCCCAGAACACCAGGACCCCTTCCTGGGAATGCTGCATAGCTGTTCCAGTTCCAGAGGATGGCTGTGGGGCCTGCAGGAGTGTTCCATTATAAATTGCACATCTTTTGGCTAACGTGGGCGCAACTGATAATGTGCCTAAATGTGATGCTGCACATCCACAAGAAAGCATGGAGTGAATGTGCACAAAACACCCTTTTGCATGTCATTGGGCTGAAAGAAAGTAAAGCAGTGGCATGTGGCTTGAGGACCAGCTGGCTGATACAGGAACTTGGATTAGGCCCCAGTTGGCCTTCCCTATTGGTATACCACTTTATTGTGCAGCTAGCCATAGGAACAGTGCAGTGACCACCCACAGAACTCACTGATATTCCACCTCATCTCTGTCTTCATTCCTGCCAACCTAGCAGTTTGAAAGCACACCAGTGCAAGTAGATAAACAGGTATCGCTGTGCCAGGAAGGTAAACGGCATTTCCGTGCGCTCTGGTTTCTGTCACGGTGTCCCGTTGCACCAGATGTGGTTTAGTCATGCTGGTCACATGACCCGGAAAGAAGACAGGCAAACTAATATCAGTGTACTGGAAGAAACAAAGATAAACCAGTGTTGAAGCAATGATTCTTCAACATCAACTTCATTGGACTGGTCATGTTGTGTGGATGCCTGATGATCATCTTGCAATGGAAAGAGTAATGTTGGTGGTCAACAAAAGAGGTTTAAAGATTGTCTCAAGGCAAATCTTAAAAAAATTAGTATGAATACTGACAACTGGAAAACACTGGCCTGCGAGTGCTCCAATTGGAGAACAGCCTTTACCGAAGGTGTCATGGGCTTTGAAGACACTCGAATTCAGGACACAAGGGAGAAATGTGCTAAGAGGAAGGCACGCTTGGCAAATCCACACTGTGATCAACTCCTACCCGGAAACCAATCTCCCGAATGTGGAAGGACATGTGGATCCAGAATTGGCCTCCACAGTTACTTACAGACTCATTGTTAAAAACATGTTTATAGAAGACAATCTTACTCGGCTATGAGTGATCACCAAAGAAGAGGAAGGACTTAACTGTCCAGGGGTCATTTACCATTTTTAGCTGTCTTCATCCATGTTTGATGTTTCCTCACTGGGATAGAGATTTAGGTGTGCTGTGATTTTCTATGCTTCTTTAAAAAGAAAAAGAAAAAAGAAAAGTCTTCTACCATCATTTGCTTCATGGGAGCAGGACCATCTGCACACCATACACCACAGTGTGAACTACCATCAACTACCATCATATGGAAAGGATGCTGATGTGTTTTTTTGATATGTTACTATTTTTATTGCATTTTAAAAATATGCCACTGTAATAAGCCACCCTGAAAAGATTTATATCCTGAATATAAATAATTTCAATGAATGAATGAACGAAAGAACTGTACTGTTTCCAAGTGATAATGGAGAAGGTTCAAACAAGTGGACAACATCAGTTGGGGCCAATCTACATATTTTATGCTTATAAATATTGCTGGCGCGATGCATGAATTTTCATGCAACAGTGTGCATTCTGTGACATCTGTTGGCGATTATTCATATTCGCCAGCCAATATGTAAAATCCCCTGTTCATGCTATCAAGACGTCCTCATTCTCCATGGCTTCACGTGAATGCACACAATTGTGGTCTTTATGTACATTCACCAGTCAACTCACATTAAACTGAGCATTTACAAAAAGAAAAGAAAAAGAATACCCTGCCGTTAAAGTACATTTGATGCAATTTTTACTGAAGTAAAATACTCACCTGCTTAAATCATTCTCAGCCCATTTACTTGTATTTTTTTCTTGAAAAGCTATGACTACTTCACACCCCAACTCCAGATCATATGCTTTAAAATATATTTTAGCTTGTACATTGGTACCTCTAGATACGAATGGAATCCATTCCGGAGCCCCGTTCACATCTAGAGGTAAACGTAACTAGCGACGGCACATCTGCACACACGTGCGTCACTTTTTGCTGCTTCTGCACATGCGCGTGATGTCATTTTGAGCGTCTGCGCATGCGGAAGCGGCGAAACCCAGAAGTAACACGCTCTGTTACTTCCGGGTTACCGAGGAGCGCAACTCGAACACGCTCTACTCGAAGCATATTTAACCCGAGGTATGACTGTAGTTTCAAAAGGAATTATTTGTATATTTCATGGTAATATACATAGCTTCTTTTGGCTATGACTATGCTCCAATTCCAGTGACTCCTTGAAAAATACCATTCAAACTGGCCCTCAGTGATGCTACTGTTGCTATATTCAGTGGAGGCCCCTAGGCAGTCAAAATCTCGGGGGGGGGGGCCCTCACAATCTGGCACTGACAATGTGGCTCCAATAAGTTCTGGTGCATGAGAATTGTTGTATTAAAACTAAACACAAGTAAAAGTACAGTGGAACCTCTTTTCCCGAACGCCTCCATTGTTGTATGTTTCAGTTCTCGAATGCCAAAGACCCAGAAGTAAATGCTTCCGTTTTTTTTTTCTGTTTTTCGGAACCCAAATGTGTGACGCAGCTTCCGCTGAGTGCAACCAATGGGAAACTGCACCTCGGTTTCCGAACGATTTTGTTTGAGAACCGAGGTACTGAGGTATATTAATCATGTATATTAATTTCTGGTGTTTCAACATGATCTGTATCAAAATTGGAAGCTTGTCCAATGCTATACTCTAATTCTTCCCCAAAGCAATGAGGCAGTTGTCACCTTGTGCTAGTACATGTAACAAACAGCATGACAAGTATTTGCTAGATATTTAGCATCGGGAGTTGATTCTTGCATTTGAAAAAGCTCTGCATGTTTGAGCCAACTCCTCAAAGTCCTTATTTGTCATAAAAGCCTATTATGCTGCTCTCACACAATTCTTTAAAAGTAAGATGACACATTATTTATCATTATAGCACTTTCAAGCAGAGCACAGCACTGGGGCAAAACACCCTTTTACTTCATCACATCTGAAGCCTGCATTTCTGCCCCTGGGTTCCTTTGCATATGCTCCCCTCAAATCAATGAGGCTTTTTCCTAACTGGGGGAAGGACTGAACTCAAATGGGAGGGAGTGAATTTGATAAATGAATTGAGAAAGGTCAATAGCGTCCATTCGCGCAAATAATTCAAGGTCTGCCTGGTCTTTTCAGTGTATATCAGCATAGCTTTCTGGAAGATTCAGTCACTGGAGAGATACAGCTCTTCCACCTATGAAAGTGATGGATGCTCTCAGCATCTTGTAAAGAATTAAAGACTTGGCTTAGCACTGCCAATATCTTATTGTTTGCTTCAAGGCCTGGTGTGCAGAGTGGGGGCGGGGAGCCTTTGCTTACATACATGGGGCTCTTGAGAGCTGGTGCCTCTAGATGCAAGAGTAACATTTGAGAAAGCAGTTAAGCCTTCAGGGAAACAGCAGCGCTTGTATTGTACTACAGAGGCCTTTGCTGCAAAACTCATGGGAAATAAGAGAAGGCAGCCTCCTAGCTTCTCTCAGATTAAAAGATTACCAGAAAACAGCAGACAACAAGAGCTGGAACAGGCAGGCAGACAGGCACAGAAAATTAAATGGTGCTAGAACATTTCTCAAGTGCCTACCTGCTAAACAAAACATGCAATAAATTAGAGGTCAGTGGAGAAGTACTGGCTCAGTCCTTACAGTGGGTGCTACCCATGGACTGGGATGGGGGGAAAGGAAAGTGAAGTTTAGTTCCCATTTGCTCTTCAAGTTCTTATCTGCTACCTCTCAAGGTTTAGCTAAACAGCAATGGTGCCAGATCCAAGGTTTGTTCACATGTTACCGTGAACACAGGTCCAAGGTCTCTCTACACATGCACAAGTGTTTCTGTGAAGGTGTGTGCTTGTGTTTATTTGTATCATTCAACTACTGTTCACACAGATAAAAAAAAGTAAAGGTAAAGGGCCCCTGGACGGTTAAGACCAGTCAAAGGTGACTATGGGGTTGTGGTGCTCATCTCGCTTTCAGGTTGAGAGAGCCGGCATTTGTCCACAGACAGTTTTCCGGGTCATGTGGCCAGCATGACTAAACTGCTACTGGTGCATGGAGCACTGTGATTAGTGCCACAGTGCACAGAAACACCGTTTACCTTCCCACCACAGTGGTACCTATTTATCTACTTGCACTGGCATGCTTTTGAACTGCTGGGTTGGCAGGAGCTGGGACAGAGTAAATGGGAGCTCACCCCACTGCGGGGATTCAAACCGCCAACCTTCTGATCAGCAAGCCCAAGAGGCTCAGTGGATTAGACCACAGTGCCACCTGGGACCCGGTTGCACACAGGTACATAGATTATACACTTATTGAACATTGCATGTGAACGAAGGTATGAGTGTACAGTTCAACTATTTGTGTACATGAGCACACGGATTGTACACTCATTAAATGTAACATCTGAACCCCCTTTATTTTGTGGTACATAAACCACAGGCAAGCTGAACAAGCAGTGCTGAAATGAAATAGAAAAATGGAACAGCACTATCCTGGCCTTAATTCAAGGGCAGTCCAATATGTTTTGCTGACTGAGGCAGAGGACAAAATGGAAACCTTTACCCACACAACTTTGTTCTCCAACATTTACCACCACTTCCTGCCTCCCCCTGCTGCCTGGGCAGCTGCCTCCTTTTAAAGTTGTATGCACACTGGACATTCATACCATATGCCTGTGCATGTGTACAAGTCTTTGTGTGAAAGAGTGTACATGTATTCACCTTCTAAATAACCACATAGTCTTGTATCTTTTTTCAAAGTGCTGTTTTCATCACACATGGTCCCATCTAACTATATTAAAGGATGTGAATATTTGACTTCAGATGTTACAGAGATTGTGCGGATTCAGGAGTAGCAAGGCCATGGGTCCTGCATCTCTGAATAGTCAAAGCAAAGTGGCTATTTTGGAGCGGTTTTCCGTGTGAAAATTCACTCACAGTCTCCACCTAGATCAAACTTCCCAACTAAGTTCAGCGGTGACATCTGACTATAGGCATTTATAGACAAACCTGTCTAATCTACAATTTTCAATACAATATGAGTAGCAGAAACAGTCATCCTCTGAAATACAAAATTGATTTCACAGTGCATTTCTCCAATCAAGTAATGTGCAGAAACATGCATATACAATGGTAAAGTGCGCATAATGAACATACATTAGCAAAATAATATGCAAAATGTAAGTCCAATTCCTTTGCAAAAATGTTTAAATTAAGCAAAATTGCATGCAAAGTTTTGTATATTATGAGAAATTCACAATGAAATTTATTTGAGGACTTGAAAAAGAAAAACCTCAGATGTGGAAATGTGGAGCATCTAAGGTTGGAAAAAAATGAGAAATCGAGAGAAACTGATTCATCCATCCTTATGTTTGACATACGAAATTAAATGCCTGAGTGTCTTATGTCCCCTGTCTACTCAAGAAAGCGGTTTTTATGAATATTCAGATCTCATTCAAAAACTAGAAACCTAATATAAAAACTCAACATTTTAGGGGAGCTATTTATTTTCATGCCTTTGAGTTTCACTCAATGGAAGATGTTAATCCAAAACTGCTGCCAAATCATTGTTTCTGACGACTTCTCTTGTGCACAAATCAAGCTCACCACCACCAAATCATCATAAAGCACTCTTCTTTATCTACTTCATTTGAAAACTCCTAAAGACTTTTCAAGGATGAAATAAGAATTTTTCAGAGTTTTATTGCAGTTGTGTTATGCCACATATAATACAGATTACTAACTATAAAAATGGAGGATTTAGCAAAAAAAAGAAAGAAAAAGTTATCACTTTGACAATGAGCACAGCATGATTTGTGCACTTTCTGGCATCCATGCAAATCTGAAGCTCTCTGGCCCAAACTAATCTAAACTATAGCCTTACATTGGTAGTTGCATGAAGTTTGAACATGGCTCTCCCTAAAACCATAATCTCACCTGTTCAATGTGTATTGAATAGGTGCAGCCTACAGTGCTTCTAACTTTGCATGTCCTGCTTCTTCCATCATCAACATCATCATTTTATTTGTATGCCGCCTTTAGTTAAAACAATTCTCAAGGCAGTTCACAACATGACAAGATTTACATAATTACCAACATAACAAAAGTAATAAGCAATAAATAAAACACATCAAAAAGTACACAACCAAATGGAAAACAATTTCCACATAAATCATAAAATCTAAAACTAAGAATACAGCATTAATATCAATTACAATTTACGATGACATAAATAAAAAATAAAAGCAATTTAAAAAACAAAAACAAAAATGGAGCCCTCTCTGCCCAGATGGAAGGAAGCAGGCAAGACCCTTCAGGCCCTCAGCAGTGGCGAGTCCGTCGCTTCCAGGTTTGAGGACCTATTGGGGAAGCTATGGCTGAGAGTACCAAGCCCTTGGAATATGTGGTCATGTTTAGATGAGCTGCTATTAGGAATGGCTTCGAATGTGGCTGTGGGTCACCCACTCTGCCCTGCCCCCACTTGGATTGTTCAGTGTTTCTTTAAAGAAATAGAAGAGGAGGTGGCATTAAATGGGGCTAGTGGGGTACAGATAACATTGGCAAATAAAAAAGATCCTCTGCATTTCTCTTTATACCAGATTACTTCTCTTCCTTGCATGAGGCAAGGAAGCTTTCCAAGTTCTTTGTTTTATATCCCTGCCACTTTCATAATGTAGGTAAGAGTGCCTCTCCCTCTCGCTGCCCATCGAGCAAGGAATCAATAGTGTATTAAACCCCAGAGTTTGTTTCCTGCAGGAAGTGAGATATCGCTCTCTGTGTAATATGGTGAATTTGTGTTTAAAGGAAGCTGTTCTATAGATTTGGGGAGCGGGGCAGGCGGTGGCTATCCCCAGGGAGATAGTTTTCATTTGTCGATACTTTCAAACTCAGCCAGGATAAATTCATAAGTAACAGTTCACATTGACTGGAGAAGACAAGGATTAGTCAGGGGTTAGTCACAAAGTTTGAGTAAGTATTATTTTGGACTGAGCAATAACATCTCTCCATCATCTAGCGTGAGAACTCCATTGAATCCCCAAAAAACTGAAGCTCAATCAATGAAATAGAAAAGTAAAGAAGTAACCACATTTCCATCTGGGGAACAGGATTCCTGTTTCCAGTTACCATCTTCAGAGCAGGGACAATGTGACAGACGCCATGATGTGCTGAAATGGGGTGGCAGAGGCGTGAAGATTATCTACAGAAAGTCACTGAGGTGGAAGAAATCAATTAAGAGAAACATGAACACCCATTCCGCAGATCTACCATCAAGACTGATTGACATTTTACTGTTTTTAATTGTTTTCTCACTTGTTTTATGGTTGTAATTCTATAATGTGTTTTATAATTGCCTATTTTATGGTTGCAAATCTGTTATATCTGAAAGTGTTTATTTCAAAAAATAAAAATGTAAAGGTGTGCTTGCACAGCTAAACCTGTGCCCACAGTGGACCTGAGGTTTCCAGAACTTATGGTGGGTGGAGAAGGAGTAATTGAGTTGAGGGGTTGCATGTCATGGGTGGGAGGGCCAGAGGCAACAAAACACAGTGTGAATATATCCCACTAATGTGGACGGGAAACATCAAGCTAGGTTTAAAAGGAATAAAATCGAAAGCACTCAGTTGTGAATTCAAAGGTGCGCTAATGCAAGCATGGAAACAGTGACCCCAATAGCATGGAAATCCTAGTGTGGATGTAGCCAACAGCAGAATTCCAGTTCAGGCCAACAGCAGCTATAATTCCAGATCTTAAAGCCAACCAAGAGAACAGGCCATTTGTAGATCAGAGAAAGACAATGAAACACTGGCTAACTTACAGTTAGTATCTTTATTAAGGAAGCAGAGAACACACAGAGATTTCTAAGGGTTGTTCCTGTCTAGATGAAGCAGTTGCCTGGACTGGCTTTTTAACTCCCCCTTCATTCCCTACTCCTCTGTGTCAGGCCCCTTCCTCTGTCTACGGCGAGCACCAAGGGACCCTCTCTGTGTCTGCCTGGCTCTCTGCTCCGCAACACACAACAGACTCCTTGTTCTGGGAGTTGGGGGGTGGGCGTTGCAGGTTGTCAGCAGAGAAGCTGTCAGGGTGGTTCTGTGGTGGAGCTGCTAAGTTTGTTTTTTTTTTTTTTATAATATATTTATTAAAGTTTTCAAATAAAACATATATCAAATAAGCACTTATCGTTGTCCATTTAACATCTTTCAATTGTTACATGGGACTCCCCCACACCTCCCGCATACACTTACATCATTATTAAATTATTTTCAAGCAAATTATCATTTAACTCATCTTAATTAATAATCTTAATTTGGTTTGACATATAATTCGACTTTAAATCTATTTTAATGGTAGACAATTGTCTGCACTGGCATCCTATTCAGCACTCAGCCAGATTACAATATTTTTGTAAATAAGTCTTAAATTTCCTCCAGTCTTCTTCCATCCTTTCTTCTCCCTGGTCTCGAATTCTGCCGGTCATCTCGGCTAGTTGCATATAGTCCATCAGTTGCATCTGCCATTCTTCCACAGTGGGTAGCTCCTGAGTTTTCCAATTCTTGGCAATTAATATTCTTGCTGCTGTTGTTGCGTACAAAAAGAATGTTCTGTCCTCTTTTAACACACTCTGGCCGACAATACCCAGGAGAAAGGCCTCTGCTTTCTTAGTAAAGGTGTATTTAAACACCTTTTTTAATTCATTATATATTTTCTCCCAAAAGGCCTTCACTCTAGGGCAGGTCCACCAGAGGTGAAAAAATGTTCCTTCATTTTCCTTACACTTCCAACATTTGCTATCAGACGAATGGTATATTTTAGCCAGTTTGACAGGGGTCATGTACCATCTATACATCATTTTCATCACATTTTCCTTCAACGCATTACATGCAGTGAAGTTCAGCCCAGAGGTCCACAACCTTTCCCAATCTTCAAACATAATATTATACCCAATATCCTGCGCCCATTTTATCATTGTTGATTTTACCATTTCGTCATGTGTGTTCCATTTCAGCAGCAAGTTATACATTCTTGAAAGTACCTTAGTCTTAGGTTCTAACAGTTCAGTTTCTAACTTTGACTTTTCCACTTGGAATCCTAACTTTTTGTCGTTTTTAAACACTTCTTTAATCTGAGCATAGTGTAACCAGTCTCGCACTTTGTCTCTCATCTTTTCTAAACTCTGCAATTTCCAGTTGTCACCATCCTTTTCTATTATCTCCCAATATTTTGGCCAATTGGCCTCCATATTGGCTCTTTTCCGAGCCTTAGCCTCCAGGGGTGACAGCCACCTCGGAGTTTTATTCTCCAGTAAGTCTTTATATTTTGTCCAGACATTAAAAACTGATTTTCTGACAATATGGTTCTTGAAGGCCTTATTTATCTTAGCTTTATCATACCATAAATATGCATGCCATCCAAACGCATTATTAAAACCTTCCAAATCCAAGACATCCGTATCTTCAAGAAGTAACCAATCTTTTAACCAGCAGAAAGCTGCAGCTTCATAATACAACTTTAAGTCTGGCAGGGCAAAGCCCCCTCTTTCTTTCGCATCTGTTAATATTTTAAATTTGATTCTGGGCTTTTTGCCCTGCCAGACAAATTTAGAGATATCTTTCTGCCACTTCCGGAAGCACTCTGTCTTGTCTACAATCTGCAGTGTCTGAAACAAAAATAACATTTTTGGCAATACATTCATCTTGATGGCAGCTATTCGGCCTAGCAATGAAAGTTTTAATCTTGACCAACTATCCAAGTCTCTCTTAATCTCTGACCAACATTTTTCATAATTATCTTTAAATAAACTCAGATTTTTTGCTGTTATGTTTACCCCTAGGTATTTAACTTTTTTAACCACATTTAGTTCTGTCTCTTTCTGAAGCTGTTCCAACTCAATATCTGTCATGTTTTTCCCCAGAACTTTAGTTTTTTGCTTATTTAACTTAAATCCTGCCACTCGACCAAAGTTTTGAATCAGTTGTAATACTCTTTTCAAACTAGACTCCGGCTCCTGTAATGTCAGAACTAGGTCATCTGCAAAAGCTTTAAGTTTATATTGTTTCGCTCCGACCTGAATCCCTTCCACCAACCGGTCCCCCCTAATCATATTCAGGAGCACTTCCAGAACCGAAATAAACAGTAATGGGGAAATCGGGCAGCCTTGTCGTGTACCTTTTTCAATTTTAAACTCTTCTGTAACCACATTGTTAACTATCAGTTTAGCCTTTTGTTCTGAATATATTGCCTCAATCCCGTTCTCAAACCCCCGTCCCACTCCCATTTCTTTTAGGTTCCCCTTCATAAATTTCCAAGAAATGTTGTCAAAGGCTTTCTCCGCGTCTATAAAAATTAAAGCTGCTTTGGTGTTTATGTTTGTTTGTAAAAGTTCCAATATGTCTATAATGTTCCTTGTGTTAGTAAACATATGTCTGCCCGGGAGAAAGCCTGCCTGGTCTTTATGGATTATCTCACTTAAAACTTTCTTAAATCTTCGTGCCAAAACATCTGCAAATATTTTGTAATCCACATTTAAAAGGGAGATGGGACGGTAATTCTTAAGTTGTGTCTTTTCAGTTTCTGACTTTGGAATCAATGTGATAAATGCTTCTTTCCACGATTCAGGCGCCTTCTTCCCCTCCATTATTTCATTACTGACCTCCAACAAAGGTTGTATCAAATAATCCTTCAATGTCTTATAGTAGTTAGAGGTCAGTCCATCTGGCCCTGGTGATTTGCCCTGTTTCAGACTCAGGATGGCCTGTTCAATCTCTTGTTGTGTTATTTTGCCATTTAAAATTGTTCTGTTTTCTTCTGACAGCTTTGCTAATCCATTTCTCTCCAAAAATTGTGTAATCTCTATTTCATCTTGTGGCCCTTGAGTATATAACTTTTTAAAATACCTCTGGAAGCACTTTCTAATCTCTCCCGGGTTCTGAATGTTCCTTCCTTCAACCTCTAAGTTTGTTACTGTATTTAATCTTTGTCTCCTTTTCAACTGCCAAGCTAGCAGTTTCCCACATTTATTTGCCGATTCAAAAGTTTTTTGTTTCATTGTTTTAATCTTCCATTCTATTTCCTGATTTATCAGCTTGGAATATTGCGCCTGATAAAGTTTAATTTCTCTCAGAATCGGTTGGGACTTCGGGTTAGATCTTAACTTCTTCTCCAACTCTTTGATACTTTCCAGAATTTTATCTTTCTTTTCATTTTGCAGTCTTTTCTTTAAGGAATTCTGTTGGATCAAGAACCCTCTCATCACAGCTTTACTTGCATCCCAGATAGTTCTTTTTTCCACCGTAGTGTTCAAATTAATCTCAAAATAGTCCTTTAAGGTTTTTTGGGCCTTCTTTACAATTCTTTGATCTCTAAACAGGCCATCGTTCATCTTCCATCTAAAGGAGCCGATTGGGATCAATGTCATATCCATTCTCAAGGCGTTATGGTCGGAGCATGTTTTGGGGCAGATTTCCACCTTCCTCACCTTAGGTGCCAGACTTCTAGTTATCCATATTTGGTCGATTCGTGTCCAAGTCAGTTGAGCTTCAGAAAAGAATGTTCCTTCTCTTCCCAAGGGGTTTCTAACTCTCCAGATGTCAACCCAGTCCATATTGTCAGTCATTTCAAAAAAGGTCTTAGGTAGTCTTCCCTCTTTAGTAATGTTCTGGTTCTGTGACTTATCCATATTTGTTGATACGACCCCATTCATGTCCCCCATCATGATGACGTTGTTGTGATCCAGATAGTCCAGCATGATCTCGTGCAACTTCTTATAAAAATCCGATTTTCCTTCATTTGGAGCATAAATTCCTAATATCAAAATTTTTTCTCCTTGATACTGTATTTCTATTGCGAGGATTCTTCCACTTTCGTCTTTAAAGAGAAATTTTGGTGAAAGGCTCTCTTTTGCATAGATCACTACACCTCTCTTTTTAACTGTATCCGATGATATAAATTCTTGACCAAGCCTTTTATTTATTAACACCTTTCTATGGAGCCTAATCACATGCGTTTCTTGTAAGCATATAATGTCCAATTGTTCCTTTTTTAAAATATGAAAGATTTTAGACCTTTTTTCGGGACTGTTACAGCCATTTATGTTCCAACTCAAAAGCTGCAGAGACATCCTGGATAGATCTGGTTATTCTTTCTGGGGTGGTACCTTGTTCTCCGGTCCTTGAGGATCCGAGGGGGCGGGCTCCCCTGGAGGTTCTGGCGCTGGCAATCCAAGTCCTTTGTGGAGGTCTTCTCCGTGTGCTCCCAAAAACTTGTCTCTATCTTCCACTGTTTTGATTTTGATCTTTCTCCCTCTGTAGGTAAAGGATAATCCTTGTGGAAACTCCCACCTGAAGATAATTGCGTTGCTTCTCAACAGTCTTGCCAATTCCGTGTAATTAGATCTAAGGTCCAGCAACTGCTTAGGAATGTCCTTGTAGATTTCAATTCTCTTGCCCAAGATGTCTAGTGACTTTTCGTAGTGCAGGCCCAAAATCTTGTCCCTTTCCTCCTTTGATCTCAATGTTATCAAACAATCTCTGGGCTTCTCTGTCCTTCTGACTCTGCCAAGCCTGAAAGCAGATGCAATTTTAAAGTCTTTTTCCTCTAACTCCCAAAACTTGGCAAATTCCTTAGTTAGAAATTCAATAAGATTATCTTCTTCCACCTCTGGTATTGACCGTATCCTCAAGTTGGTCTCCCTGTTTCGCAGTTCTGTCATCAAAAAGTAAATCTGATGTTCTCCAACTTGTTTGCTGAGTGGTCTTACTTCTTTCTCAAGTTCTTCCAATCTTTGACTAGTATCTTCAGCCAGTTTACGATTTTCACCTACAGCCTCCTTTAATTCTCCAATGGATTGGGCATTCTGTGCAACTTGTCCAGTCAGCTTATTCAAACTTTCTGTGTTCTGTTCAATTTTAGCTGTATGCAAATCAGCCTTCTTGTCCAGAGCCTCCAGTTTCTCCAAAATTTTCTCCAAGACAGAGCTACTTGTCCCTGAAGCCATATCTCCCAGGTGCAGCTCCTCTGTCTCACCCTCCCCTGCCTGTATTAGGGAGGCCGCCTCTATGTCTGGAGGCAAAGTGGAAGGCAAGGCCGGCACAGAAGATCTACGCTGTGAGGCTGCAGATAAAGTTAAAGTTGTTTGTTTAGTCCTTCCTCTTCTCCTTGCGCCACTCATTCCAAAGTTATCTGTAATCCAAGGTCAATCCAAGTTGTTCCCATGAGAAAGCAGAGTCCCAGATGCAATAGTCAAACAGAGGCCGGGAAAGGGAAAGTAAAACAAAGTCACTGCTGTAAGCCCAAAATCCTCTAGAGGGAGCTTAATACGTCTTCAGGGAAAAGATCAAATCCAAGTTAAACTTATAAATTTAAATCCATGTCTATCGCCTCCACAGTGTGTTATTTTTAGCAGAGTAAAACTTAAAGCAAAACAGTGTTTCTTACAGTGCCTTGACTGCAACAGTTTCAAAGTATCCAGTTCCAGCTCAGAATGTTTCAAAACCTGAATTCAATATATCCAAAGTTGCAAACTGGTGCTCATTCAGGCAGCTCCAGCACCAGAGATTCTTATTTATTTTATAATCCACTGGTACCACAGAAGAAGAATATCAGTGCATCCCACATATGACCAGCAAAAGTCAATAGCTCAAAGTCTTTCACTCAGAAAACTGCTTTAACAGGGTGCCAGCATTTAGTTAAAGCATAACTTTTTGTCTCCACTCCTCCTGCTCTTTGCTTAAAGTTCAGTATCGCGGGAGATGGGCTTCCTGCTTATTCTCACTCCGTTTTCAGCCAAATTTCAACTTTTTTTTAAAAAGTTTTAAAAGTTCCATAAAGTTCTCAAAAAGTTTCAGAAAGTTGACGAAAGTTTCAGAAAGTTTTCAATGTCCAAATTTACTCACGGGTTGTAGTTTCCAAAGTTCAGAAAAGTTGCAGGAAGAAAGGACAGCGCTGACCGGCAACAGCAATGCGGCTTCACTTCGCTGTTTGCGCAACGACCCACAGCGCCGCTACCCCCTCCGCGATCCGGAGCCCCTTACGGGGTCCCTTCAACGTTTTGGGGGCTGCTTCTGGCGCCCGCCGGGTCCCGAGACCACAGGCTTCTGCCACCTGTGGTTTTCCTGGATGGGTCTCCGCTTCGCCGTAGCGGACGACCCGTTTACAGCGGAGCTCCCTTCTCCTTACTCGGAGAAGGCAGCCATTACCGGTCGCGCCGCCTCCGGAAGTCGGAGCTGCTAAGTTTGATTCCTGTCGTTGCTCTGTGCTGGAACACTTGACTGTTTCCTCCTTTTCTTCATCCTCCAAGCTCCCAGCCTCCAGTACTTCCAAGCTCTTCCCCTCCTCTGTGGTGTGGCCAGTTTCCCACCACCAGGAGCCAGAATCCCAGTCCTCTCCCTCTGTGGTTTTCTGGTACATGTGTATGTCATGGTCAGGCAGCTTCCACCACTCCTCGTCATTCAACCAGTCCCTGACATGGAGACTGTGAAAAGAGGATTCCATTGCCAGAGCCAGGAGCCAGGTTTGAGGGGCCCTCAACACAGTGCTCCTTTTGGTGCCACTAGTGAGCTCTTACAGCAGTTTCCTTCCAAATCTAAGAACCTGCCTTTTTCTTCTTCCAGAGCTTCCTGTATAACCACAAGCAGTGGTCACATTTTCTCTGAGGGCCATCTCTGCATCAGGGCGTGGAGGAAGCAAGACCAAATTAGAGCTCCTTCTTCCTGTATTTAACTTGGCAGAGGCAGTAGTGATGAGTGAAATGCAGGGCCCGAAATGCAGTAGACAGGCAGAAGTTAAGGGTGCAGAAGCTAAGCTGTGGATTTCAACATTCAGGAGCAAACAAGATAAAAATCAAACATGTAGGGCTTGTGGGTGTGGCAGTGAGAAGAAATGCACAACCGCTATGGAACAGGATATCCAGATCTATAGTAATTATCTATTGGTGGCTCTGTGTTGGTGGCATTGCGGGAAACTCAAAAGGTTGGCTCCTCAACCCTGTTGACCACCATACAGGATGGGGTACGGCAGGCACAAGCACTAGTGGACCAGACATCTACCTGAGCTTCTCAAGTGCCAATACTTGTCAAGGGCCTGCTCAGGGTATGTGTCCTGATTCATATAGTACAGCAATAGTGTCAACTGGGAGCTGCTTCATTGTGATCCCAGTGCCGACAGTAACCATCAGGACTTTTTTTTCCAGCCGGAACTCACCAGAACGCAGTTCCAGCACCTTTTCATGGAAAAATAGCACTGGTAACCATCTGCATGCAGGAACCATGAAGGTGAGGCAAGTGGTGCAGTTTCCATCTCATCCCTGCATAATCCTCCTTTGGCTCTGGGCAACATATCTTTGGGAAGAACATAAGAAGAGCCTGCTGGATCAACCCAGTGGTCTTTCTAGTCCAGCATCCTGTCATCACAGCAGCCAAACAGATGACTGTAGAAAACCCAAAAGCACAAGAGCATTTTCCCCTCCTACAGTTTCAAGCAGCTGGTACTCAGAAATATTACTTCCTCTGATCATGGAGGCAGAACATCTCTTCCATCGTAGCTAGTAATCATCAACAGCCTTGTCTTCCACAGGTTTGTCTAATCCTCTTTTAAACTAACCAAGTTAGTGGTCATCACTCCATCTTTGTTGGAGTGAATTCCATAGTTCAACTACGCACTGTGAAAAAGTACTTTCTTTTGTCAGTTCTGAATCCTCTGACATTTAGCTTCATTGGAGGTCCATGAGTTTCAGTGTTATCATTCCTAGGTGGGTTCCTCTGTGCAAATGCTTACCAGGCCATCAAAGGGAAATGGCGCTCCATGCTGGTATAGTAAACATCTGACCATCTTTTAGTGTGCTTCAGTTATTAATTTGTGTAGATTGCATTTGTGTGAATTTTATTGGGTGTTTTTTTAATTAAAAAACCCAAACATCTTTACTGAAAATTCAAAAAGTACATAATTATATGTGTACTAAACATGGTGAGACGTAAATGAGAGAGAGAGAGAGAGAGAGAGAGAGAGAGAGAGAAGAGAAACAGAACCCGTGTAGAAGGGGAAATGAAAGGGGGAGGGGGAAAACCCAAAACTGTATATTTTACAAAGTTGTTTTTGTGTGACCTGGCAGCTACAGCCCCAGCCCCCAGGGATCATAAGGAAGGAATAAAGACTCTGACAACGTTATATGGAATTTATTAAACTTCCGAATGTAGGAATACCTTGGCTTAGGCCTTGGGCGTGTATCCCTCCCAGCCCCCCAGCCGGGGGGAACTGGGGCTCATCAGGGTAAATGGGATATGGGGGTGCTCTGTGAGACGTAAGTGTAGCAGGCAGCCAAGCCCATATTCCCGCACGAAGGGTAGTTCTCTGATGACCTTTCAGTGTATGGCCAGTCACACCCATATATATAATCCCTTTAATAGGGGGACCCTGGAATCGTCGCTGCAGGGGGTGAGTCACCACTTCACGCCCCCCTCCCATAGGGAAGAAGAGACTAAAGGATTCCACCCAAGGCCATAACCACCAAAGTTGTGACGAATTGCTATGGGGAAGACAAAACCTGCCAATGCAGGAAAATTTCTTCCCGGTCCTTCAACAGCAACCAGTCAAAGACCGCAGCAGTGCCCACTAAACAGGAAGAAAAAGTTAACCTGCAAACAAGAAACATTAAACAAAGGGAGGGTGAATCTCCAGAGCCAACTGCTTGACTACTGTCGGCTCCACCCCACCTCCCAGCAAGAAACTTGATCACTGAGGCTGGGCGTGAACCTCCAAAAATTAAGATTGAGAGTCAAGCCAGTCCCTATTTGCCAGTAAGTTCCCTGCGAACTGTAGCACCACGCACTACCCCACAAAGGGCACCCATAATGTAAAGTGTGAATGCTCATTGTACTTCACCAGATCTTCACCTATTACAGTATTTGTAAGAATGGATTCCAAACATAATTGAATTTGTCCATGGCAAGCCTGCATTTATATGCAAGTTGTTCATATGTTACGAGTTTATATATAACTCTCTAAGTCTTCAATGCAATCGTAGAAGGGAGCCGCATTTTTATTTTTCCAATTCATCAGACTTTTTTGCTGTGGTAAGGGCACAGAGAGTCCACTCATATTGTCCTTTTGTAAGGTTCCATGTGCTGGGTATATAATTCAAGAGGATATTTTGTTCTGTAAATGTAAGGTTGTTCCGTACAGTTACCTTCTGCCAGAAATCTTTCAATATAGGACAATGAAAAAGCATATGTTTTAGAGAAGCATTATCCCTATTGTATCTCATTTGTGTGAATTTTATGGTTGCATATCACTTTGAGACTCTGGTGGAAAACAACAAATGGATCAAACAAATGAATGATGTTAACTTGGTCCGAATCTGAGAGACTAAAGAGAGATCACCACTTGATCAATTTAGGTTCTGATGATTCATGGATGGTCTTTTCAGAAAGACTTGCTGTGTATGTCTTTCTTTCTTTTTTTAAGGCTGCTCTTATTTTAAGGCATAATGGGCTTCCAGGTGGCCAACCAGATTATGTTGGACTCAGTCTAGTTCCCATGAGCCCCTGCCAGAATGGCTAATGATCAGGGATGATGGGAACTGTGGTTCATCAACATCTAGAAGTCAACAGTTTTCTCATGTTGCTTTGAAGCAAAATCTCTTTGTTTCATACACTCACAGCTCTGTAACTAAAAAACACATTTCCCTCAATTTAAGGACTTTACACTCTGCAGAACAATACTTCCATTCAATGACAGTTGGAGCCTTTCTATTTATTTCATTTTCATTTTGGCAGTCCCATTTGTGTGACAGTCTCTGACTTCGCTCCATCCTCTAGATCGTGCTTTGGCTGGACTGCCAATAGCCTGAGCAGTTGTCAAAATACGACTCTCTAATAGACAAAATCAGTCCCTAGCATCTCAAGCTGTGTTTTAGTGGCTCTGAATTTATGCCGGCTGCAATTATAACCAAGAAACCAATTCGCAAGCGGCAGAGCCCAGGCAGGATGAAAAAGTGAAGTGCAAAGAATATTGATGAGGGAAATGAATTGTTAAGGCGGACAAAGCATTCATTAGCCAGAGGTGGTGAGTGGTCCCCTGTTGATCTAAAAATCATCTGATCTTGTCTTTGCTAGGGGGAAGGCAGACTTCACTGACATGCCTGTCTGGCATCGACAGCAGAAGGCAAGAAACAACTTATTTAAAAGAAAGACTTGCTGTGAAAGGTGCAGGCAAGGCCACCATTGTCCACTCTGTTCTCTACCCACACCTCTAAAGTTTCTCGGAATAGTTGTTGCTACTTAGAGGTTCATAGAAGAATGTGACTTAAAAATAAAAATAAGAACAAAAACACTGACAACCACTTGGCTACAGGTGACCAGGAGGAAATGTGACTCCCCAGGTCAAAAAAGGTCTCTGCCACCCACCCAACCCAGGTTAGATTGTGCCTGGTGTGAAAGGACCTCAAGTTTAAGGCATGTGAAGGCAAAGGAGAAATAGCTACTGTTACTTTGAAAGTGTGAAACATCAGAGGTTATTTCGATTTATTTTGAATATCATTTTGAGATGGTGTGCTTGGCCTAGGAGCAGCTGGAATAATCTCACTTCAGCAAATAGTGCCCCTGCTGAATAAAAATTTTGATTATACATACACTGGATCTTGTATGCTTGCCAAAATTTCTAGCTACCGGCATTCTACAAGCCTCTTCTGACAGGCTTGTACTAGCTTTTGAGCCACACTGTTGCCCTCTATGTTAGGAAGTCAATCAGCCTTTGATATTAAATATACTATTACATAGGTGCCAGCTCCTAGGGGCTGTGGGAATTTCAGCCCCAAAAATAAAATATTTGAGGGGGCCGAGCCCCCACAAAGTTGATGGACATTCCCATTCAAACGGTGTGTGTGCACCGCATCATGTGATTGATTATATAGGGTGGGGCTTACCTGGGCCCCCACAATATTTTATTTAAATTGGCACTCTTATACTATGATATAGGAAAAGGAAAAAGTAAATGTAAAGGGACCCCTGACCATTAGGTCCAGTCACGGACGACTCTGGGGTTGCAACGCTCATCTCACTTTACTGGCTGAGGGAGCCAGCATTTGTCCACAGACAGTTTTTCCGGGTCATGTGGCCAGCATGACTAAGCCGCTTCTGGCGAACCAGAGGAGCACACGGAAACACCGTTTACCTTCCCACCGAAGCGGTACCTATTTATCTACTTGCACTTTGACATGCTTTCCAACTGCTAGGTTGGCTGGAGCAGGGACCGAGCAACGGGAGCTCACCCCATCGCAGGGATTCGAATAGCCGAGCTTCTGATTGGCAAGCCCTAGGCTCTGTGGTTTGGACCACAGCACCATGATATAGGGTGAAGAGATAAATCACAATCCACACACTACATAGCAGTGCAAAAAGAACCAACAAACAACGCAGGAAATGGATGTACAATTCTAAGGAAAGAGAAAGGCCCAACCTTAGAGCTACTGCTGGAAATATGTGACATGGCCTGTAGAATCAATTTCCTTAAAGTGTTTCAGAAACCCCCACCCTGAAGCTGTGGAAACAGGGCTGCCTTCAGATGTCTTCTAAAAGTCAGATAGTTGTTTATTTCCTTGACATCTGATGGGAGGGCATTCCACAGGGCAGGCACCACTACTGAGAAGGCCCTCTGCCTGAGATCCCCTTCGCAACCAGTAACGAGTTTGGATAACCATTGTTATCTCCTTCAATGGGGTTGTTCTGTGATGGATTACCACACCTTTACAACACCTGTTGAAATATACACAACAACAAAAACAATCAATTTGTGTCATGCTACTCAAATTGGGTCTACTAGACCCAAAAGGTTTAAGCAGTGTGGCCAAAAGAATTAGGGTCCTTGAAGTGTAAGCTTCATTAGTTTCATAGTAGATCCATTCATGGTTGAGGGCCACAAGACAAACATCTGGAGGGCATATACCAGTAGTGGGTGGAGCCAAAGTGAAAAATGGATGGTACAATGGATGCAACACTTGCCATTGTAAAGTAGGCTAAAAGTCAGAGATTTCTTTCCATCCTTCATTAACTTCTTTCCACTCTCCATCAAGGTAAGCATGATCATACTTCAAAATACAGTTCCAGTCAGGCAAATGCATGGCATGGAGAGATTTCTGAGGATCAGAAAAAGAGGCTTGCCTTCATTCCCTGGTTCCACCCCTGGCTTAGGGAAATGAGCCTCAGCTTCAGAGCAGAACATTTCCACCAAATACAGTAATGGCTGCTTACCCCTTTCCTGGGTGGGCGGCAGTCAGGTTTACTTATAAGCTAAACAAGCTATAGCTTAGGGCCCCACTCTCTTGGGGGCTCCAAAAAAAATTAAAGGAAAAAACTGGATGTACATTTCCAAAATATAAGATAAAAACAAAATAAAACCTACATACAGCAACAGAGTTTCGTGTTGTGTAGGCTCCTATGATGTAAGTAATGGGCCCCCGATCATTTTAAGTTAGAGCTTATTAATTATTTCACTGTTAATATACTTCCTCTTAATTGTATTTCAATTCAACAATTACTTTGATAAAATACATATTTTGTTATGAGCAAATGGCTTTAGATACCTATTAGGTCCATAAATTACCATATAGCATATATCCAACACAAAAAAAAACAGTGACAATCTGTTGTTGTCAAAGACAGCTGGACATATAAATGGCCCTATTACCTTCAGTAGCTTAGGGCCTTGTCAAATCTAAATCTGGCCCTGGTGGCAGTTGCGGCCCCTCACATCCAGCCGCCATTCTCAGAAGCCAGAGCACACATAGTCAACCAGCCATTGGGAATTTCCCTGGCCACCAGACTGCCGGGTAGGGCTGCCTGCTAAAAGCTGAAAATGAATGGGCCTATCAGAGGCCCCTTTACTGGGCCCCTTAGTGGGCAGTGCCTCATTGGCTGACTGGCCATTGGCTGCTCCCATGCCTGGTCAAGCAGCAAGGCATGAAAGCTTCTTGTGCTAGAGTCCCTACCGGCTGAGTAACTACAGTCACTTAAGCAGCAATTAAATGCATAGCTTCCTGGGAATCAGCCCCAATGAACACCGAGGAAATTTATTTCCAAGTAAATATTCATAGGAATGCACTGTTAAAGAACTGGTTGCTGCACGATTCCAATTTGACAAGAAAGGAAGGACATATGTAATGATCAAAAGGTGGAGAAAGCAATAAACCTAACAACTTGCTTTACAAAAAATAAATAAAATGATTTATGTTAATAAAGCACAAGGGAATGGCCCAAACATTTGCCACAAATCCTGGATGGAAACAGGTAACAGAAGAATGTGACTTGTATAATAAACAAGATATATACTCAGTCTGTATATTTATGAAGAAAGTTTGCACCTTTACCATAATGGCAAGGAATGTATTAATGGAGACATGCTCACTTCTCTTTGACTTCTGAGGTTACAAGGTGCAGTTTTGAACATAAATGTAATAAAAGCCCTGGAATAGTCGAAACACAATTTTAGTTATTGATAATTTGGACCACCCACAGTGGAACATGTTTTGACTGCCCTTGACCAATCAAAAAACAGAGCACGGCTTGAGTTGCCCTATCTGCCTTTGGAGCAGTCGGTGTCTAATACCAATTACTTCAGATGTTTTGTACTAGTATCCTCATTTACATGTAGCATTTGGACTTCTTGAGCTGATCTGACATATTTCACCGGGATTTTTCCTTACCATTCTACAGCTTGATACTGCTAAATGAGGTTTTCCACCATACTGGTGCCAATATCGAGGCTTTCAATTAATCAGCGATTTTGAATGAAAATGATCTTTTCAGAAAATTAAGTAGAAAACTTGGAACCCGACACAGCAGGCACCTGTGAAGTGAAAAGCCGTTCCTCGTTGTAATGAAAAGGCATTTCTGGTTTTTGATGGACTGGGCAGGCTAGGGAGATGGGTCTAAATCACTGGGCACCGAATGTATGAATAAGTCCCAGTTATGTATTAGCTGTGTGTGCCAACGTTGTTACCACAATTCAAATAAAATGATGTAAAAAGCACTGCAGAGCTGAATGTTACCTTCTAAATTGGCTGACAAATAATTTCTATTAAATGCTTAACTGTTATAAAATAGGTTTTTAATGGAAAAAAGGAAGGACTAATGCTTTAGAATGACCATGAATATTCAGAGATCACAGCTAGCCTTGATGATTATATTTCCATTAATAATAGAGCAAAGGCACGACACAGTGTGCTACAGTGATTCGGGTCCCCCCCCCCATCTTAACTGTTACATATTTAACACCCTTTCTTTATCTGTAGTTGGAGAATATTTGGAAATGAATTTCACCTGCAGCAACTTCCCAAGACAATGTTGAGGTTCCTACCCAGGCAGAACAACAACTGAATTTTCCAGGGCAGGAAAAAAGAGATTTGGTCAGATGAACAAAATTACTTGGGGAGGTTCTTGCATTCTTCTAATGAGACTCCACCTTGATAGGTTCAGTCAAGCTTTGCAGTGAGATTCCTCAGACTGGACCAAGCTCTCTCTGAAACGATAAAATTATATTTTGGTTCTACTACCTGTAATTTTGGGATTAGGGTTATGATGGCATACAGGATTTCAGTTGAGGCTGGATTTATTGGTATTGGAACTCAAGAGTGGCCTGTGAGAGCCATGCGGTCTGAGCTGGAGGAACCAGTTCAAACCTCTTTAGACACTAAGCTCTTCAGGTAGACAGGAGCTTGAACAATAGGCTTAACAGCCCATTCCCCCCCAAGGTAAGGGAAGTGGTTATACTGTAGCTAAGCCTGGTCGGCCAGCTTACTTTATGGTATCAACCCCTTCATGCATTAGTTAGACTTAAGCATTTTGGTTATATGAGGCTGTTTATCACACAAAAATGATATTCAGTTCCTTCCTGAACAATTACTGGCACAACATATTTTCCAGGCTTTGAAAGCTGCTCCAGGAAGCTTTACAGTGTCAAAACCAGAACAAAATGAAAGACTAAGCCCTTGGTTTACTTCATAAGTACTCCTCAACCAGGTGTTCTGATCCTACAGTGCCCTTATCCACAGGTAGGTGCTCACGTATTTGAACATCTCTACAGAAAACCATGATTTTTTCAGGAAGAAGATCCAACACAGCAATTCCTTACATGTAAGTAATAGATCAACGGAGCTTCTGTAGAAAATCCTTGGTAGAGTGAATATCTCAACTGACCCTTGGCTTTGCCTCAGAAAACTCCAAATCAGATCTTCAGCCTTCTGTCTTTCCTTGTAGTCCTGTTTCTTATATTGGTCTTCTTTCTTTCTTTTTCTTTTTTAAGGAATTGCTGTATTATATGAATGGATTTGGAGACTCAGGTCAAAATCCCCAGGATTAAATAAACATAGTCTGATAAAATTGATTATTTGGTTTTCTCTCCTTGATGCCTTTCCTGTTCAATAGGCACAACCTTGTCCCCCAATCACAAGTTGTTAAATATCCCCTGATAGCTAGCATAAATCAAATAGGAGACTTTATTTCCCCTTTTACTACATCTTGTTATTTTAACAGCACAATAGTGACTCTCCTTTCCTATTTCCAAGTTGTCCCATGAATCATCAAGCCAGGGTATTGCATTGATGCCAAAGTTGCATTTCTGTTAACTCAGTCTAAGACTCAGGCACCTGATCCTTTCCAAAATGCATAGGGAGTGTCCATAAAGTAGATATTGTGTCGCATGAAAACTGGTGTGAGCACCTCTAAGAATTTCCAGTGTAAAACCAATGCACAAATGTTACCAATGTAGATGAGGCAGGGCCAGATCCATGTTTGAAGAGGCCTTGTGCACAGTGTCCTCCAGTAGGTTCCTTCCTCTCTCAGTGAGCCCTAGCGAGGGTCTCCTGGCTGGGACTTGCTAGCCTTTAAATTGCTCAAAAAAGTGATTTGTTTGGGGCATCATGTGGAATTAAATGGGTGCCTAGATCCAAGCAGTTGGTGGTTAAATATCTGCTTCAAATGCAGAAGGTCCCAGATTTGATCCCCAGCATCTCCAGGTTTGTTTTTTTAGTAGGCAATACTGAAACAAATGGACCAATGTTCTGTTTCAATATAAGGCAGCTTCCTTCACGGGCACTGCCAGAGGATGCCAGTGGCTGATGCTGGCCCTGATACTGAGGAGAACCAGCTCCTGTATTCTTGCAGCAGTTTTGTTCTCCAAACAAGAGTTGTGGGGCCAAAGGAAACAGCAATACCCACAAAAGAAGAATGGATTAACAAGCTAATGGACTATGCTGAAATGGCAAAACTAATACGATGAAGTGTTTGTAGAAGACTGGAAACCCTTTTCGGATAATTCTTTATCAATATGAGATGGATTTATATCTTGAACAACGGAAGAACAAGATTATGCTATTTTCAGGTTTATATTTTATACTTTGTATAATGTTAGATACAAATGAACAGTTCAGAGAGTGGAGATATAACATCTTATCGAGTGATACGGGAAGTCAAAGAAAAACAAAAATGATAACTTGTGATGTTTTTAAATGGACTATATGAAAATTTAATAATATATATATATATATTCAGTGCTTTTTTTCTAAAAAAATAAATAATGTTTAGGGTTACTCTCATTTTCCTACTCATATTGAAATACTGCCCCTCAATGAGGCCAAACTTAGATTCACAAAATGTTTAGGGGTATGCGTCCCCCCAGAAAAAATCACTGTATATATATAGAGAGAGGGGTGTGTGTGTCATGGGCAGAGGTCTGTGTTGTCACGAGGGATGAAAGCACCTGTCTATTTCAGATCTCTCAGCTTCCCATTTTTCCCAGTCTTAAATTCAGCTCTCCACTTTTCTGTAGCAATTTGCACTTTTAAAAAAAGACAAAGAAGAACTCTTTGAAAATTCAGGAAAGTGCAAATTTAGAGGGATTGCTGTGTTTCAGATATCATATTGGTTTTGGAAAGTGTGGGTTTGATAGATTCGCCTCTAAATGCACAGAATCAAATTCCTCCCCTCGTTCCTAATTTTCACACAGTGCAACCTGCCATTGAGTTGTCAGGATCAATAATAAAGTTTGGATTACCTAGCAGGGGCTTCAGAATTACCAAGCACTTCCTACTCAGTTACAGCCTGTTGAATTACATACAAATTCTTGGGGGGGGGGGTGTGAAAGACAGGGTATGAAGTCATCTCCATCTAATTCACACAGCTGCAGTTATCTGAACTGACCTCTTTTTACTACTATAGTTCCTGAGATTGCTGAACACCTCACTGCTAGACTTGACATTAAGATGGACACCTTTAACCTTGATCTGAGCTCTCATTTTCTTGAAATTTAGATCAGTCCTTTGATATCATGGAGAGATGAAAGACAACCCTGTCTCAAAGAATGAACCTTTCCCTCAATTCTCTTTGCTCCTAAATTCTACAGGTAAGGGAATTTAATTCTTAACGAAAAGTCCAGGTGGTTTGGTCTGTGCTTTTCTACGGAAAAGGAGAAGATGATCTTGGTCATAAGGGCATCTTTGACTACACAGTGTGTGCCATTGAGGGTCAAAGGCACTGCTGCAAACTCAAGAACAAAATAGCTACATTGTATTCCAAAACCCTTTGGTTCTCCCCAAGGGTCTGGCCAACTTGTTTTCCACTCCTACAACACAGAATACCCATCCAAAGCTTATGGATTACCAACAAGGGAAGCTCCGGTGCATAAGAGAAAGCTATACGTTTGGGTGGATTGTCAAAACTGTACACACATTGTTGCTGAATGTAGAGCATGTAAAATCAGGGTTAGGAAACCTGTGACTCCCCAGGTGATGATGGACACCAACTCCCATCCTCCTCCAGCAGAGACAGCTCACCCATTAGGTGGGCAGAAGCATCCACATCAACTCAGAGCTGTCAGGGGAAACATTGCATTATGACTGCAGCTAAAGTTACATAAGGATAACTGGGAGATGATACTTGTTTTAAGATGATGATGATGATGATGATGATGATGATTATATACCCCCCCCCTTCTGGCTGGGTTTCCCCAGCCACTCTGGGTGGCTCCCAATAGAATATTAAAAACACGACAAAACATCAAGCATTAAAAAATTCCCTAAACATGGCTGCCTTCAGATGTCTTCTAAAAGTCAGGTAGTTGTTTATTTCCTTGACATCAGATGGGAGGGCATTTCACAGGGCGGGCACCACTACTGAGAAGGCCCTCTGCCTGGTTCCCTGTAACCTCACTTCTCACAGTGACGGAACTGCCAGAAGGCCCTCAGAGCTGGACCTCAGTGTCCAAGCTGAACGATGGAGGTGGAGACGTTCCTTCAGGTAAACTGGGCCAAGCCCGTTTAGGGCTTTAAAGTTCAGCACCAACATCAGCTTCCATGCATTTTACTTATCTTTTGTGCGCGTGGGGGGGGGGGGTGTTATTTTTTTTTTAATGAAATAAATTGAAATTATCTCACAAAATTGAGAAACATACCCTATTTGATTTCTTACTGTGTTCTAATCCATATACGTCTAGGTAAATGAGTTCAGTTCACTTTAAAATGTGTTGTGACTACAATTCTCCTCCATTCCTAAGATAGCATTAGCTTGCTGTTTAGTCACAGCCTGTACGTTTGCTTCCAATGACACAACCTATCTTTGTATGTGTGTGGTCCTTGACACAACCTACTATTGCTTTTACAGTATATAAGTTTGCTTTTCATCGTTTTTGCTTTCATTGATTAGAGATCTGTATTGATAAGCTGCTGTTATACGTTCTGGTTGGATGATTGCTGATGCGGTATGTGGGATGAGATGCTTTGAGGGCAATTGTTGGTGCAAAAGCCATGCAAAAAGCATTTAAAACTAATCAGCAGTACCCACGCATCTCTAAAGGTGCTTCCATTTGGGGGGTTTCTGCATTCAAGATCTACAAGACGTGCCAACCACCCTGATTCCTCACCAATTCACCTAACACTCTGTTACTTGCCTTACCTTCAGCCAGAAATGTTCTACATTTATGTAACAGATGTAGACACTTTCTGCTGAAGATGAGGCAAGTGGCAAAGTGCTTGCACCTTATGTTTTGTTTCTGAGATAGTGCTTCATTGTCTTGTTTATGAAATACACTTTTATTCTAGGGATAGAAAGACCCATTAAAATCTAGCCCATCAGAGTTCTGCATGGGGATCCAATTTCTGTGTGGATATTAATGATTTTTTTTTAATAAAAAAAATGAATACTGGAAATGATAATACTTACAACAACTTTGTCTCAGGGATGGGTTGCCTCTGAGCAGTGGTAAGAGTGTTTCCCCACCCCACCCCACTCCACCCACCCCCCGTTTTCCTTTGAAAAAGCTCCAAAGCAGTTTAAGTACTTGGACATTTGTTGTGTTTGATAAAGGGTTAAGCACAACATAAAGGAGTTGAGTGGGGGAATCTTTACAAGTTCATTTCCATTATTTGCTATCTTGTCACTCTGAACCTGGCAAAGTGAGGAAACAGCTCTTTACAGACGCTCCAAAATGTCAAATTGCAATTTGCCTTGGCGTAATCCTCACCAGCAACCCCCAACCTCCTGAATACTACAGATGGAGGTCTCACATCTCCTCCCTTAAACAGAAGGGCCTCTGCTTCCCCCAAACGCCGAAAGCAATAAATGTAATCAATACTTTTAAATTAGACGATCTTGCTCCGACAGAGACTTACCTTTTACCGCCTGACAAACCATTTAACCATTTCCAAAAGAAACCTCAGAAGGAATAAGGTGTGACACACAAGGCCCTTTCTTGTCACATTGTGTTCACTCGCTTTAATTTTGTTGCAGCTCAAAATCAATATTTTGTCACATCATTCCCTCCACCCCAGAAAACAACAAATGAAATCTCCTGTCTTCCACCCCTTCTGTCAAGTTCTCTTTCATCTTGTTTTTGAGCAACCCTCATTGCTAAAAGGAAAATAGTTCATTCTTGATAGCGGGATTTGGTTTCCATGGAAGGTGGTTACTGGGATGTATTTGATTAAGTGCAGAAACACAAGTACAAGTTGATAGAACATTATTATTTTAAGATGCCTATAGCCTAATATTACCAGCTATGACAGTAGCTTTTGAAAATAGGGGTCTAACCTAGTAGCTGTCAGTGTGGTGGGAGAGAACCACAGAAAGGCCCTCCTATTGCCACCATTGCTACAGGTTACCTGGACAGGAATGGAGCAGGGAAGGAGGGTGGTAGTGAGGTCAGATTGCATGGATAATAATAATAATTTATTTATACCCCGCCCATCTGGCTGAGCTTCCCCAGCCACTCTGGGCAGCTCCCAATCGAGTGTTAAAAACAATACAGAATTAAATATTAAAAACTTCCCTAAACAGGGCTGCCTTCAGATGTCTTTTAAAGATAAGATAGCTGCTTATTTCCTTCACATCTGATGGAAGGGCGTTCCACAGGGTGGGCGCGACTACCGAGAAGGCCCTCTGCCTGGTTCCCTGTAACCTCACAGTGAGGGAACCGCCAGAAGGCCCTCGGTGCTGGATCTCAGTGTCCGGGCTGAACGATGGGGGTGGAGATGCTCCTTTAGGTATACAGGACTGAGGCTGTTTAGGGCTTTAAAGGTCCACACCAACACTTTGAATTGTGCTCAGAAACATGCTGGGAGCCAGTGCAGATCTCTCAGGACCGATGCACAATCAGGAGCTATGCATGACCATCAGAAGCTCTGAGTGACTGTAATTACTGGGTCAATGTGAGTAATTTCTTGTAGAATTACTGCTTCTCCTCTGGACCCATTTGGTAACTTTTTTTCCAGAGTACAGTCGTACCTTGGAAGTCGAACGGAATCCGTACCGGAAGTCCGTTTGACTTCCAAAACATTCGGAAACCAAAGTGCGGCTTCTGATTGGCCGCAGGAAGCTCTTGCAGCCAATCGGAAGCCGTGTAAGCCCTGTTGGGCGTTTGGCTTCTAAAAATAGTTCACAAACTAGAACAGTCACTTCTGGGTATGCAGTGTTCGGGAGCCAAAACATTCGAGAACTAAGCTGTTTGGAAAACAAGGAATGACTGTATACTGCTATTCAGTGTGTGGTCCCTGATTGGTTGGGATCATTCTACTAATCCATCAAGAACTGCATTTGATTGTCCTGTGTGATATAGTTGTATCATATACTGTAACTGAATTAATGAGCTAATTCTCCCTGGTATGAGGAACAGGGGAAGTTTGACTGCAGGCGATCTCCATGCAACTTCTAAGGTGGCACTGCTCTGTCAAGGTCTGCACCACAGAGTGATTCTTCGATGGCCTCTGGCAGGGAGGACGCGAGAGGAACTCAAAAACTATGGGCCAGTTTCAACCATGCATGTGTGTTTGCAGGATCCAGCAGCAATGAGGCTGATGTAACAGGACATTCCCCCATCTCCTCTCCCTGCATTCCCCTTGTGCTCCCTAAACTGGGTTGGGGGGTCTGGAGGAACTCCCAGAACAGTGCTTGGTGGGAGGTGAGGGATAATTGTTCCATTGGGCAAGCTGAAATGCTTGTGCTGATGCAAAGATTGGAAAAGTGTGATCTAAAATTCCTCCCTTTGAACGAGATATATACACTGAGATAAGACAAGTCATTGTAAAATCTGCTCCCTCACGCATTTTTGACTGAGGCACTTGCACCAAGTAAAATTGCTGCCTAAACTACTGGACTGCAGATAACCTGCATTAATTGCCTCCCAGCTATTCTCCTAAAGATGGATAAAGCTGTAGGTACATTGATTTAAATTAAACATTTATTTCCCAGAATCCAACCTTTTCCACTCAAAACAAGTAGGGAGCCTGTTCAATTTCTCACCAAAATTATGCCCCAGAGCTGTGTTTGTAATTTGTTAACTGAATGCAGAGTGAGCCCTGATGCTGACCGTGGTCCTTCTCTATTACATGAATAATGAATTGTCACTTGTTACAGAGCACTCAATTCATCATGTACTAAATTGTAACTTGTTAAGATTTTACATATTTATGTTTCTTTCCCTTTACAGGGTGGAGATGGCTTCATTTTGTATAATTACAGTTCACAATAAGCACCTACTTCTTCTTTTTCTACAATGTTCATTTGCATTGTCTGTGCAACACACATTGTGCTGGATCCAGACTAAACTGGTTTATGTTCAGTTGCTGGTGAAATCAGTAGGACTTTACTAAGCCATGATGACTAACATTTTCCCATTGATTGACATCATGCAGAAATAATTTTGATACAAGCATCATTCAGGGGTCCAGATTGCGTGGATGCCTGGGCACACAAAGACTGGTCCATCCCATCAGATATCTGTATTCTTTGAGTGGGTGGTAGGTGGGGGAGATAATCAATAAGGCCCTGCTTCTCACTTGTGTGCTGCTATCCATGCTGAGTAGGGCTACTATCACATAAAGCAGTCGTAGGGAACATTTTTCAGAGAAACATTCCATTCTGGGCAACCTTCTAGGGACCGCAAGGTAATAGTAGGCAGGAGCCAAGGGCAAAGCTGGACACACTGATGAATGCAAATTTTACCCTTGTACACTGTGCTAGTTTCTAGACACCGCTCTCTATCTTCTCATCCAGGCAAGCATGGGAGCCAACTCCTAGGGGCTGGGGGGGGGGTTTGGCCCCCGCAATCAAATATTTGAGGGGGCCGGGCCCCCACAAAGTTGATGGGCATTCCCATTCAAGTAGTATGTGTGCACTGTGTCATGCGATCAGTTATGCGTGGCAGGGCTTACCTGGGCCCCCACAATATTTTATTCAAGTTGGTACTCCTGCAGGCAAGCAACAGGTATTATCAGAGTTCAAGAACAAATTCTGGCCAAGCAAAAGCACTCAAGGAGGGTACAAATCAGGGCTAGTTGAAAGGGTTGGCTTGGGGGGGGGAGAGTAGGTGTGATTGGAGAGGGAGTATGGGATGGGGAAAGTCCTGAAGGCCACACAGAGAAGCCTAAAGGATTGTTCTGAGCTTTCCCATCACATCCACCCACCAACCCACACGTATTGGTAGTACTGTATCTTCTGCAGTGCAGGATGCGGGAAGGAAGGAATGAAGAAACTGAACTCTGCGGCAAACTGCCTATGCCCATGTCTCTGTACAAAATCCAGTGTGTGGCTGTGTGATGTAATAAAAGATGATTCCCATTTCGGAATCAGGTTTACAATGTCAAAATCCAGGGAGAAATTTGAATGAGAATTCTGGAAGCACCAATGTCCCCTGCCTCTTGCCCAATCAATGTTTGCAAGCAAGGCTTTGCACCCTTCCTTTATCCTTTGGGACAATTCCCACATTTCACAATTCCAGAAATGATTTTGTGGAGATACATGAAAGGAAGAAGAAGAAGAAAGATTGATGGAGGGAACCATTGTTTCAATCTGGAATTTCCATGACTCAAACAGTCCATGCCTCTTACTACTTATGTACTGAGTGAGGGGCCAGCTAAGTTGGAGGGTAGAATTTGACCCCTGGTCTTGAAGTTCTCCCTCCCTGATAGATAAAAGGTGGGAAAGGAAGGTTGCCCCCACACTTCTCGAAGAAAGGCACAGTAAATAGGTTGAATTATGAGCTAGCTGCCATCGTTTTGCTGAAAGGGCAGCCATTACAGCTTGGGGGTGGTTGCAAAAGGATTCACTTAGTTTCCCATATTGTTTTATGGACAATTGATATGAAAGCAGCATATATCAAAGAGATTCCCTTAAGGAAGAAACCTGACCAATTTCAGAAGGATAGATGCTTTTGCGTGTGTGTTTCAGGGTCCCTTAAGGTTTTGTGTTTTTTGGTAGGATGGGAGGAAGGAGAATTAAAAGGATTTCACTTCCTTCCCTGTAGCTTTGTGGGGAATTATTTTATTATGGAAATGGTGCACATAGTGAAGATGCCCCTAGGGAAATTACCTCCAGAATTTCAGAAGGATAGGTGCAGGGACTAGGGAAATATTACCAATTAAAAATAACAGCTTCAAGTTTGTGTTCTGCCCAGTTGGCACCAATAGTTGCAGGAAGTAAATGTGAAATTGATTTGACTGGAGTGGATGTGTGGACATGTGGCACAGAGACAGAAAGACATGAATGTCCAAGCAAACACCACCAACAGAACTGGCAAAGAGCACAAGAGAAAGATAACAATCACTTCAAAATTACTTCGGCATCTTTCCTCCAATACTCTGTGATTGGGAAGCCCCAGTAAAGTCATTTCCTCAGGTTATAAATTAGGTCTAACCATTACAAAAGAGCTGTCCCTCTCTGTCTTCCCACTATGGTGTTTTCCTTAGACAGCAAACTTGCAGAGAAATGTTTCGGTTTCTGCAGGCACACTGTCTGCAGTATTGTTGGTGGAGTGTCCAAATCTCCAAATGTCCAAATCTCTGAAGCATTCTAAATCACTTTGGGGGTCTCCACTTGGATTCAGAATGCTTCAGAGAGATCTCACTTAGCTTCAGAGAAACCTCACAATTTTATCCAATGCAGCTTGGGATTGAGGATTTGTCCAAATGTGATGAACGGCCCTAGTTTAAATGCCCCTGGTACCTATTTCCTTCATCCCACATATATTCGGGACATGTTGCTCATCTCAGAAGAAAACTATTGGGATTAGCAGTAACACACTTTAATCTGAGGTGTGCTAGCAAGCAAGGAAGTGTTGTATTGTAAGCAGCTGCGTGCTTGAAATAAATGGCTATAGATTCATACGAGAAACTGCAGTCAAATCAAGCTGTGATTCCATTTCCACTCCCCTGGGACAGCTTGATTATGATGTGTCATTCAAGCTGATGTTCATTTCCTTTGCTTGTGCCTTCCTGCATCTAGATCAGATGTTATCTGCTAATCAGATATACTTCCCACTCATTAGAATAGGCAGCCCCAGATTTATGTGTTGAGAACAGCAGTATTGTGGTATGCCAGGATGGTGTGTTGGATATGCCATCCTGCTATTTCCAGAGTTGAGAGATTAACCAGCCAGCTTTCTTACGTGGACCTGCTCATCATGGGCCTCTTTCCAAAAAATGCTGGTGTACACAGCCGGGATTCCGTACAGAACAAAAGGGAGTGGGAATGTTTAAGGGAGCAAAATAAGTTTGTGAGGTGCAGTACTCAAACATCATTTTTTGTTGGCCTTCTTTTGAAGGCTTCATTCCAAAGGACATGTATTTCTAGGTAACGTGGGGTTTCTCTCGAGTATTCTCAATCTAGTTTCATTTATGGGTAGTCCTATTTTACTTCAGCCACTCACGTCTACTATAAGAGTGAACAAAACAACAGAATATCATTTTTCATTGCAATATTCCTCTTCAGACATCCACTCATGTGATTAACATTTTGCATGGAGAAAAAGAGGGAGGCTGCACTGGCTAACCCCAGCCTAGGCTTTCTCAAACCTGGGTCTCCAGCAGTTTTTGGACTACAACTCCCATCATCCCTAGCTAGCTGGCCCAGTGGTCAGGGACAATGGGAACTGTAGTTCAAAAACTTCTCGAGACCCAAGTTTGGGAAACCCTTCTGTACCACATCTGCTGCATCCACCGCCCGCCCCCCACCTACATGGGTGGTGGGAATGGTCTCTAGAGAGGAGCTGCTGTATGCACTCAGGAATGGGTGAAGAGCTCCACTGAAGTCCAGTGCATCCCACCAGAGCCCATGAGGCAGACTAAGGCAGCTGCCTTGGGTGGCAGAATCCCATGGGGCAGAAACCCTTGTGGTTCCCTGCTGCTGCCTCCAGCGAAGCAATAAGAAGCAGTAGGGGCTTCTGGTGAGCTCTCACGAGAGGCTTTGGTGGAGGGGCAGTGGCAGGGTGAATATAAGAAGCGAACACAAGAAGTGAACGTAAAGTTGGAAAAATGAGAATCTGAGGGAAATCAAAACTGAATGATTTGTCCATCCAGAGAAAGGGTACAATCCAGTTCTGTGTTCAAGCCAGCTGAGTGATGATTAGAAGGCTTTTTCGAAGAAACTGCATGGTAATTTTAATGTACCGTACAGGAGATCTCCGAGTCAAACCAGCACAACGTCTGCCCTTGTACGTGACGAAACAATGGCTAATAGCACAACCGCAGAACATGGCTTCTCTGATGTAACAGAACAAGTTAAGGAGAAGATTGCAACATCGTAGGAATAAAAAGCATACAGAACTCACATTTCTCGTGTGGGCAGGATTAGTGATTTTTTTTTAAAAAAAGACCAACAAACTTCAAAACACATATGTGTTGCTGGGTTTATCAACAAACACTTTCCAGTAAACACACCAAAATGAAATATGTCAGGTCTTTGATGTGAAGGCTGTTAACCTTCTCATGGATCAGTAGCCTTATCACAGAAGACGTTTAAATTACTGCAGGAAGATGTTGTCTGTGTCCTCCGAGTCCTGCAGTAGCAATTTAGCATTCCAGTCTGAGACAACTGAGCCTTGGATCCATTTCAGAGAGATCGGTGCAATTGTGTGTGTGTGTATGGTTTAATACACACACAAGAATTCAGGGTTTGTTTTTCCTACCCCCCACCCTCTCAGAGTTGCAATATGTGGATGTTTGCCATCTAAAAATACATCACAAGAGATTTCTGGATAGCAGCATCGTGCACCTGTGAGGCTTAGCCAGCCTAACAGGTGTGACACTGATTGTCCCTAGGCAAAACTTGTCTCTTTTAAAACAACAAAAAAGGGGACCACTTTCAAGCAGTGCTGTGCAGCCTGATGTATTCGTGCTTACATGGATGCAAGTCTCAAATACTTCAGTAAGGCTTATTCCCCACATAAGCTTCTCATGCCTATCATATTTACTTAGAAAAAAGTCCCACTGATTAGAAAATCTGTCAGGGACTGCAGGACCAGTCAAAGCACCCAACACCAACCCACATAAACACATTTATGGGCTATTTTCTGACAGGGATTACTTAAAGCACCCACAGACAGATGTGTTTCATACTGGTGTATTCGGCAACATGCCATTGACACAGTAAGACTGTGTTACTGGTGGATTTATATAGGACCATCCACACATAATTCTGTTTTATTAGTTGTCCTGTGATGCTGCCACAAGGTTATCACATTAGTGCCATTCAGGGGGGCAGGCTTGCTTCCCCCCTCCACAATTTTTCCATGAAAGCTTTTTAAGATACAACAAAAAAACCTAATCTATATGAAAACAAAAGCAGAAAGAGGGGGGGAGAGACAGAAATGTGCATGTATATGGAAACAAACAAGCAGTAGGAAAGGAAGGAAGGAAGGAAGGAAGGAAGGAAGGAAGGAAGGAAGGAAGGAAGGGGCTTCCAATTCTCTGTCAGTTACGTAAAAATAATTATTCAAAACATTCGCTCCAACATAACATCGAAATTAATAAACCTCCTTTTTGACTTTTTGTGTGAAAAGGAAAACAAACATGTGGTGTTGGGGTTTGAACACTGGGGGGGAAATGCTGATTTCTCTTCTGTGATCATATATTGACAACACCTCCTCAAAACCTTTGTGGCAAAAAAAGTTTCAGGATTTCTGCAGGAAGTTCTGGGGCATGTGCCAATTGGAAATATGACAGTATGGCACCTGGAAACTTTTGCAGGCATAAACAGTATTGAAAGCAGAATCAGGTGTTACTGTTCTGATGCAAGCATGAGCACACATAACCATGAAATCACAACAAAAGGATGTTTGGATGAGTCCCCAATCTCTGTAATATATATAATTACAATCAACAGTATAAACTACCATGCATTTTATATAGACATGCATTTTATTTGTTTCAAGTAAATTTTGTTCCTTGAGTCATTCCTCTAAGACCAGTCTGCTGAAAGTTTATCTGTAGTACCTACAGTAATTGAAAGAATTGAAATACGAGCAACCCTGCAGCATTGTGTATCTACAATGAAGATAATTGTTGCTACAATCTGACCTTCAATCCATAAACTGACTTGGGTGGAATGCAACAAAGCACTAAGGCAAGTATTCTATCAGTACAAGGACTTCTGCTTGCATAACAGAATCCCCCCCCCATCTCATCTCCCACAGCCCCTAAATCTTCTTTAGGGGTTCCCCCAGCCCTTCGGGGAAGATTTGGGAAGGGTACAGGCAGGGCACTTTCATAGGGTCTCATTCCATTAGCAGAAATCATCACGCCCAACAGGACTCAGTAAAATATTGCCCCTTCAGTCCACAAATCTGTTTATCTCATTGGTGCTGTTTCTATCCACCTATCCAAGTCCCCCTTCAGCCAACCAAAGCTATAATCCCCCACTAATCCTTCAATGTAGATTTAAGTTCCATTGTTACTGAGCATGTGCTCAAAGATTTAAAAATGGCTTACATATGTAAACATACAGCAGTTTCTTGAAGCACACAATGTGAATGAAGAATGCCTGTGCGACATCAATTCAGTACTTGGATTTTGATTCCGACTTGGGTGAGCTTTTAACGAACGAAACGTTGCAGAAACAAAACACTAATTAGGCCTAATAGGCTTAGCATAGCTATTAGGAGGACATGACCATATTTGATATCAACAAGTTTATTCCTTTTTAGGGTTCAATAATCATTCTTTAAAACCAACCAACAAACAAAAACGTTAGACTGATTCTGCTCTTGGAAGAAATTCTATACAAGCTTCTGATGAGTGTTGGCGAGTAAGCCCCTTGAGAAATAACCTTCACTTATGGATAAGGGTCAAAGTTTCAGGTATCCTTACGTCCCTGAAGGGACTAATTTATTTTTTAGAAGTTCCTGAGATATTTTTCCTTCCTTCTCCCATTGGTTGCAGTATCGCAGTGAGTTTGGATTTTATTTATGTGTTTATTTAGTCTCTGTGAGCTTGTTATTCATGAGACTAATATCACTGCAGTTGGAGACAGGTTTGTGGCCTTGTAAAGGAGCTGGTGATTAGTTGTCTGACTGGAAGCAGAGGCAGTTTTAGGGTAGCACGACTGTTCATCTGCACTGAGCTCCAGCTCTGCAGAGGGTGCCACAACAATGATGTAGAATGGATACACTGATAAAACATTATGCTGGGATATCCTTTTGTGATCTACCTATGAAGCAATGCCAGTAAGTTGCATATCTTCAGGATCTACCCAGCACATGGGATTTAAGCTAGACTTCTAAAGCTCTCCAGCTGGTGTGTTTGAAGCATAGGATTGTGCTGTTAGACATGCCATTGGCTACGATGTGGAGATGCTTTTGGGTTTCCATGTGATTGTTACCGTGTTCAAAATGGCTCTATTTCTCAAATGATATGCTATGTGCATCTGGCTGAGATAATTACCCCAAACAAACAAACAAATACAGATGTAGTTATCACTCTCTTGGAAAACCAAGTGATGAATTATGGAAAATGTTATTGAGATAGATGTTCTCTATTCCCATGGAAAGGGGCCCTGTGTGCGTTTCAGCAGAATGCTAAAAATGCTAATCTGGAAAAAAGGGAGGAAAAGTTTGGGAGTGAAATATATTTTCAAAAGTTACTTTTCAATTCATTTGCAAAACAAACATGGAAGAATCTGCAGCAAGAACCGAAATATTTAACGAGACAATCTTCAAATGCCTCGTTGTCTTTGGGGAGTGCTCATGCTCTTTACTTTAAGTATCCATATTTCATGTACTGGGCTTTTCATGTCCATCTTAAGAGAATAGAAACGTCCCTGGGATTCCGGCTCCAAGAAGGTCATCCAGCTTTTATTCATTATGTATTTGCTTGAGAAGAAAGAGTGCATCGACTGCCATATAGGAAAAGTGCCACAAAGATTATATGAGGAATTAATCATGCCCACTGTAGCGTTTGCTGGAAAATCAACCATCTTTTTTGTTACATGAATTGCTTGTAGGCTTCTCAGAAGCTTTGGGAGGGAAGCCATTTTTGCCTGCGAAATATGACTTGTCCGCTGTCTTAACATTTCTGTCAGGGAAGATTCAGGTGCCCGGGCCAGAGTTTTTGCAAGATTCAGCCTCCCATCCAGGGCCGGATTTAGGTTTGATGAGGCCCTAAGCTACTGAAGGTAATGGGGCCCTTTATATGTCCAGCTGTCCTTTGTCAACAACAAATTGTCGCTGTTTTTGTGTTGGATATATGCTATTTGGTAATTTATGGACCTAATAGGTATCTAAAGCCATTTGCACACAACAAAATATGTACAGTGGTACCTCGGGTTAAGAACTTAATTCACTCTGGAGGTCCATTCTTAAGCTGAAACTGTTCTTAACCTGAGGTACCACTTTAGCTAATGGGGCTTCCCGCTGTCGCCGCACCACCACTGCACGATTTCCATTCTCATGCTGAAGCAAAATTCTTAACCCAAGGTACTATTTCTGGGTTAGCGGAGTCTGAAACCTGAAGTGTCTGTAACCCGAGGTACCACTGTATTTTATCAAAGTAATTGTTGAACTGAAATAAAATTGACAAGTATATTAACAGTGAAATAATTATTAAGATCTAAGTGTATGTAGGTTTTATTTTATTTGTTTTTTATCTTATATTTTGGAAATGTACATCCAGTGGTGTTTTTCCCTTTAAATTTTTTTTGGGCCCCCAAGAGACTGGGACTCTCAGCTGTAGCACTGCTCCCACCCTATGGCAAGAGAGGCAACAAGCAAATGGAACAATGGGAGTCAATCAACCTGGGAGCACAGAGGGATATAGTCTAGTCGTCTCCCTCAGTAGGGATTAGCTGGTTTTTGATCTATGTCCAGTTTCATACGAGCTACATCACATGTAGCTCTGTCCTGTCCTGTTTATTGTGGATTTTAATGCAACACAGAGACAAAAAACCATCATGAAAAATAGCATTTAAATTGCATGCATTTCCCCCCCAAAGTGCACAACTGGAATGTACTCTTCCCATAAAATATGCATTTTGGTATACAGTACATGTTTACCATAAAATATTCAGCTTTTCGTACATTTCTAAATCAAATCTGCACTGCAAAATTCAGAGAATCGCAGAACGGTGATCCAGTTTTGGTCAATTCACTTCAAAAATTAATTTTAAAAAAATATTCCTCTGCCTCTATCAGCAATAAGCGGCCCAGACTGAAAGCATATACTAGACTTTGCAGGTATAAAGCAGGCCTTGGCTCATAGTTGGTTCTTGGGATCACCTCACTTCCAGGACAAGGATTCTGGCTTTTAATGTTAATGTTCAGCTGCCTTAGCAATGTCTCAAGAACTTTGGCAGCCTTGTACCAGAAAAAATGTAGAAGAATGAACTCATCAGCTGTAGCATGTGAGAGGGGCAGTTTAATTGAATTGTATAATTTGACATTTGAATAATTGGCATTAATAATTGTATTAATTGGATAAAATTGGTATTTCTATAATGAGGCTGCTATTGGAATGATAAAAAAATACATTTTTTAAAAAGAACTTTGGTGGCCTGTACTACATTAGCGATGGATAGATTTTCATTCTGCAATTGCTCCATGTGTTTGATATATCCTGTATTCTGCTCTGCTTGTTTTGCAGCATAACTTGGGAATTTTTGAAACATGTATTAATGTCGCAATTCCCTTGATACTCAGTTTTCACCTCCCCCTGCCCCCCCACACACTAACAATGTGTGCCTCACAGGGTCAGCCCACCCATGAGGCAAGGTGAGGGGACCGCCTCATGTGGCAAGATCCACAGGGGCAGCAGAATTGGCCTCCAAGGAACAAATTGCCCACTGCTACTGCTGCAATGGCAGCAATGGCTGCTGCGTGCTGCTTGAAGGCCAGATCTTCTGCCTTCTTGGCAACTCCCCCCCCCCCAATGACACATCTACAGTGGCCTCTCAATGAATAGGAGGTGCTGCTGGTCTCCTCACACCTCTAGGGAGGAAATGGTGGCAGCTGCCCTCTTGGCTCTCCTGGGTTCTGTATCCACCTGGTGTGAAACAGAATGGGCCCCTCTGCCCCCATGATGACCTTTGATTCCCACGTCAACCATCAGGTAAGGTTGACTTGATTCTCCCCATGTTCCTTTCTTCTCTGGGCAAAGGGAGTGCCATTTTTGGGTTTGCCTCAGATGCTATAATGTCTTGGGCCAACTCTGGTGACACAGTTTGATTGATTAGTGTAGGGACAGGGGGTAAATTTTGTTCCGTTCACATTTAATTGTGGAACTACTTAATTTGTGCTTTCCAAAACAACTTGAGAACCAAAACACAGTCATCCTTCAAAATCTGCACTTCTCTGAATTTTGCGGTTCTTCAGCCAAATGATTTTGATAAAGAAATGCATATATGGGGTGTGTGTAAATGAAATTAATATATTAGTGAAAATAGCAAACAAATGTTGGGGAAATTGCTTGAAAAATTGTGCACGTTTTTCAAGATTGCATATAAAAATGTGATTATTTGGAGAAATCCACACTAAAATACTGACACATTTTCATGAGGTTTTTATAAAAATTGCAAATTACTGCAGGAATGTGGGAAACTGAGTATGAAAAATGGAGAGAACCAAAATTGACATGCCTTCCCTTCCCTCAATTCATGGTAAACACAGAGACAAAATTTGATGCTGTTGTGCAATTTCATCATGAATACGCTTTCTTGCCCTGCTTTAATCAATATCCTTCTGCACGTCAGTAATCTGTAACACAAGAAGAAGAAAAGACGAACAAGCTGATCATGTGAGGTAGTCGGGATATCAGAAAGAAATGAATGGCAGGTTTTGCTGCTGCACTAGGAACGAGATCAGCTATATGGAAACCTCAAAATAGTAATAATAATATTTTATTTATATCCCGCCCTCCACAGCCGAAACCGGGCTCAGAGCGGCTAACAACAATAAAAGTAACACAGTTTACATAAAATCACAATCAATTAATTGAAATACATTCTAAAATCAATTCATTCTAAAATCAATTCAGAATCAAATTAATGGCAACCCTTAGGCTACAGTTCTATGAGGATTACCAAAGGAGGGGGTCAGACTGTGCCTTGGCCAAAGGCCTGGTGGAACAGCTCTGTCTTGCAGGCCCTGCGGAAAGTTGTCAAGTCCCGCAGGGCCCTAGTCTCTTGTGACAGAGCGTTCTACCAGATCGGGGCCACAGCTGAAAAAGCCCTAGCTCTGGTTAAGGCCAGCCTAACCTCCCTGTAGCCCAGGATCTCCAAGATGTTTTTGTTTGAAGACCGTAAGGTCCTCCGTGGGACCAGGAGAGGCGGTCCCATAGGTATGAGGGTCCTAGGCAGTATAGGGCTTTAAAGGTTAAAACCAGCACCTTAAACCTGATCCTGTACTCCACTGGGAGCCAGTGCAGCTGGTATAGCACTGGGTGAATGTGATACCGTGGCGAGGACCCCATAAGGAGTCTTGCCATGGCATTCTGCACCCGCTGGAGTTTCTATCCAAGGAGAAATTCAACTGTAGTGGATGTTGAAAGCATTCTTATTGTATGCTTTTCAAATATAATAGTTCTGCAGGTCTATTGTATTTAGATCAACAATGAATGGTGTATTCTTGTTTGCTTCAGTGCAGAGGATGTAGCACTCCTGGAAAAGCAAGGCAAGCATGGAAAGAGGTGGGGGGGGGGGGGTTGCACTGGAGGTAAAAGTTTGGGACACAGCTAGGAATGGAAGCCACCTTTTTAAAAACACTGGTTCACTCAGCTTCTACATGACATCTATGTCAGGAAGCATCAAGCATGACATATGAAACATTAGCTTTAAATTAGTTTATATAGCAATCAGATCTCATCTATACAAAAACGTCCAAGTCAATTGCTGTGAATTCTAAGCCATCACCTTCCATGACAGAGCAATCCAGGAAAGGCTAGAAGGAAAGTAAGATTTAATTTGTTTAACATAAAAACTAGTCAGCATGTGATTAACCTGAGATGTGGGGAGGTAGCCAAGCTCGAAAGCCTTACATAGTCTTCTTGATTAAACAAGACAGGAATCACAGGGTTGATTAATACACAGTAATACCACAAAGGCTGCTTTTAACTCATCAGCTTTGCAATTCATGAGGAAAGGATACCAAGGGCATGCAAATCCCTTTGTGGTTACCCAGGATACTATTCTGAAGTGTATACTGGGAAAGGACTTCATTGCCATGGAGGAACTGTGTCCATTGAATGCATTCGCAAATGTATATTATGGAACCCCAGTCAAAGAGAATTATCAAGGTCACCATGCTTTCAGTATATAAGGTAAGGAAGTAGTACATAGGATAAGAGATACATCATGTGCCCTCTCATAACCCGAAAGGGATGGTCTCAAAATTGGGAATCTTCACAACTAAACTCAGGTAACTCACCCTCTGTATCCTTATGATAACTTGACAGAGCCAATTTTGCTCTTTTTGATGGTTAATGGTTTATGGCTGCCATCCTGTGCACATTTACCTGGGAGCCAGTGTGGTGTAGTGGTTAAGAGCAGTAGGCTTGTAATCCTGTGAACCGGGTTCACATCCCCACTCCTCCACATGCAGCTGCTGGGTGACCTTGGGCTAGTCACACTTCGCTGAAGTCTCTCAGCCTCACTCACCTCACAGAGTGTTTGTTGTGGAAGAGGAAGGGAAAGGAGATTGTTAGCCGCTTTGAGACTCCTTAAAGGGAGTGAAAGGCAGGATATCAAGTCCAAACTCCTCCTCCTCCTCCTCCTCCTCCTCTTCTTCCTCTGCCACTGCACATAGTTGCACAGTCATTTAAAAACTGAGCCAATAAGTGAAGGGGAAAGAGGAACCTGTTATGATAATATACACAATTCTTTTATCCTGGCATATGCATTTTTGTATGTATTCCTTGGCTGGAAATATAGGCTGTTAGACGTTTAAAATATCCCCTTCTAAGTTGCTTCCTCACTTTCCTTAGCATAGAAAAAGACAACACGTTTGTGTAAATTATTTGTGTAGAAATAAAAAGATGGCTTGCTTTAACCGCACAGTCCAAGCTTGCAGCATCCAGCTTAAACCTCCTTGCTGGTAGGGTTCACATGGTGGAAAGTGGGCGAACAAAGGCTTGATAACCATTGCTCCAAGGTGAGAGGGAGTGATCTAGCTAAGCCTGACAGCACAGCTTACACTATGGTTTTAATCCTTTCATGCATCAATTAGAGTTAAGCATATTGGTAATATGAGGCTGGATATCTCAAAGAGAAGTGCAAAATTTGAAGGATGGCTGTGGATTTATTGCATCAACCAGAGAGATGGGCAAAATGGCTTTCAAGGCCCCTGCCTTGGGTGGTATTCAACTAAATAGTTGTGTGAATACAAGGATTACACCTAGCACAACAGGACTTGAAAGAGAAAGTTCCTGCACCCTTTCCCCCCACTTGCACCCAATCCATGCCTACATCTGCTCTATAGGTTTGTGGAAAACCACATAACATATTTAGGGGATGCACAGGGGAGAGAGGGAGAGAATATTCAATTGCAGAAGGGGAAATCCTTGCAATGGAATGCTACCCATGGCATTACGTTGAATGCAAACCCATGATACCAGACATTATGGTAAATGTGTGCTGCAGCTGAAAATGTTTACAGTTTATGAAAGAATGAGCTGTGCTCTCCTCTTCATGTTGTTAAGTATTGTATTCATTCAAATCAATTTCAGCAATCGAAATAATAATAAAAATGCAGGGCCCCAGCAGCAGAATTGTTAGGCATCCATTAATCAAACCTTTGTGATTCTCTTGGTATGTTTGATTATTGACTCGGTAAATCACATAACTGTATCCTATTTTTCTTTATTGGCAGTTGTGACAACTTATCTTTTTTAAAACTAATTTTTGTTTCATTTCTTTTTTCTGTAATCTGGTTGTCATTATTAAAATTCAATAAAAATGGGGGGGGGTACCTTCGTGATCACAATATCTCAATGATTGGAATTCTCCACAATCCTCTGCTTAGCTGCCATATCAGTCTAAGCTTTTATAAAAGTCCTTCTGTTAATTTGAACTTTGAAATGTTTTGAATGCCACCTAAGCCTTTGGAATGAAAGTAATTTATTATCATTCTACAATGTCTTTTTAAAAAAATCCACCAAACCCCTATCTCAAAGAACTTGTTCATCAGAGTGTTCATCTATTGAGTGCTGGTTTAGAAAATGCTGTTAAAACTGTGCTCCTAAGTATGTTAATTGCCAATGACACTCGGCATTAGGGGCGAAAGCAGTTTTTAGATATGGAATGGGAAATCCAAGGAACTCAAAAGTAGCAGCATCTCAGAAAAGAGATGTTAACAGAATTCTGTGCAGCAATTCTCAAAAGCGGCTTTTAATGATATATATTTGATGCACAGATGCAACCATTCCTTTCTTCCTTACACTGTACCATATGGACAAACAGGTTATCAGTTATAAATAAGGTTCATGGTCTTTTGCATTCTTTGAAGGCCTCTGTTTGATCAGAGGTAGATTCAGGGGAATAAGCCTCTCCTCTTAACAGAGGGGAGGTGTTGTGAGTGGGAACCACTTCCTGCGCTCGCAGGGGGGGCGTAACCAAGCCCCCTGCGTCATTGAGCCCTGTGCCCATATCACGCCACCCAGCTGGCCAATTTGGCTGGGGGGGGGATGGTTTTGCCGTTTGAAACGGCTGTGGGCTCACGGGCTCCTCCTTCTTGTTCCTGGCTTCCTCGGATCATCCGCCCTCCCTTCCTCTAGGTTTTGCTCCTGACCTTGCTATGGACTTCGGTTGGTCGCCTTGGTTGTCCAAGGGGTCTGGTAGGGATTTTTTCCACTTGGCAGATTGGCACCAGCCACTTGGTTTTTCGCCTACCTCGTAGCAAATCGTCACAACTTTGTAAGGTTTGGCAGTTAGGCATTGGAAAATGCGTTGTGTTTTGGAGGGGAGGTTGTGGCCATCACCACCCCCTCCCCCTGAAGGAATCCGATGGTCATGGTTCCTGTCCGATGCCCAGGTGGTGACTAGGGCCATGGCATGACCCCCGGTGACTCTAGGGGAGAGCTTCCAGTTGATTTGCATCAACAAGCTCCCCCTACAGGCTGTTATCCCTTGTGTGACTCCTGGCAGAGTGGGCAGGAGTCAAGTATAGTCTGTTTGATCCAATACCTAAGCCAATACCACTCACATTCTGTAACCAATAAAGTTGTGGCCCATTAACCTAAATGCTTGTATCCATCTGTCTTATTTTATCTTCAAGCAAGGGTGGGGCCTCGACTCACTATGAACATTTCCATTGCACAGAGCTTCAGGGGTGCTGCTGGGGGTGCCATTTAGAATAGACTGCGAGAGGCTGTGTGTCAGGGACTTGCTGGATGAGGAAGAGTGGCGGGTGCCACCCACCCAAGAACCCTCCAGGGGACTGTTCAGAGGAAGGGGTAAGCTGGGAGGTGGTAGAAGCAAGAAGTGTGAGTGAAACTGGGGACTCAGAAGAAGAAAGTCTTTCAAGGACAGGGCTGGGTGCTAAGGGTCTCAGTTTGAGTGCAGACTGATAGAGAGTAGAAAGAGGAGTCAGATACTGCTTCAGTTTCACAGCAGCTGGCCAGTCCCTCTAGAGTGAGCTCTTCTCACACCGAGATTGCTGAGCAACAGGCCAGACAGGCCCAGAGGGGGATCCCTTCTTCTCCCCGTAGTTTACATCTGCTTGGGAGGAGTCCAGAGGAAACCAGATGCTCGAAGTGTTAAGTTGTGGGTGAACATATCAGACGACACAGCGATTCTTCAAACAGCTCTTGTTTATTCACAGGCCAGGACAGAACTGAACTGAAGGCTTCAGTCAGCCTGCTTACATAGAGCTCCAGTACAATGTAACTGTAACAATTTTCTAAAACTATCCAATCACTGAACATCACTTTCGATCCCTTATATGCATAACTATCTACAGTAACCCCCTGCTGGCCCAGGGTGAGAACTTCAGTACATAACACTAAGACTGAGCTATGGCCCTTTCCCAAACACACCCCTCTGTCAATCTAACTGTGTGCAGTGGCTAAGAGACAAAGCTGTACACCAGGAAAAGTTATGTTCAAATTTTACTCTTCCAATTAACATACCAGAAGGGCTTAGACAAGCCAATTTCACTGTGCCTCAGCCCACTACCACCCTTCCTCTGCAAAACCAAGATAGCAGTGACCTACCTAGCAGGTTTGTTGCAAGGACTACTGAGATAATGCAGATGAACTGCTTTGAACACTCTAGTGTCTTACCTAAATGCTAATTTATTATTATACATTATTAATTGTCATACTCTGGCTTGCAAGTGAATTAGACATCCCATTCATTATTCATTCTCTTATTAATTAAATGGCAAAGCACCTTACTCTCCCAGCCTACTCCAAACCCTTGGGTCTAGAGAAACAGGTTGTGATGCATATTTTCCAAATACTGTTTATGGTCACGGTCCATCCAAAGTTAAATACCATTTATCATTGCTTCATGGTAAAAGGTAGAAAGGTAAAGGACCCCTGGATGGTTAAGTCCAGTTGAATTCGAATATGGTGTGCAGCACTCATCTCTGCTTTCAGGCCAAGGGAGTCGGTATTTGTCTGCAGACAGCTTTTCCGGGTCATGTGGCCAGTATGACTAAATGACTTCTGGTCCAACAGTACACCGTGACGGAAGCCAGAGCATATGGAAATGCTGTTTACCTTCCTGCCGCCGCAGTACCAATTTATCTACTCGTGCTAGTATGCTTTCAAATTGCTAGGGTGGCAGGAGCTGGGACAGAGCAACGGGAGCTCACCCCATCGTGCGGATTTGAACTGCTGACCTTACGATCTGCAAGCCCATGAGGCTCGGTGGTTTAGACCACAACACCACCGTGAGGGAGGTGTAAGAATAAGTTAAGCGTGCTTAACTCGCACCCATTCAAGCCTTCAGTCAGCATATGTATGCAGCATGCCAGTCTGGTTGTCTGAGACAGAGCGGCAGAATCCTTTTGGAAGCACTATGCATAAAGTGGATGTTACAGGGGGAAAGCCTTTGCCAACCTGGTGCCCTCTTGATGCTTTGGACTACAGAGCTCCTCTCAGTACTGGCACCAGATAGATGGGAGATGGCAGTCTGGTATCAGAAGCAGTGTACCCTGCCAAGGGCACAGGTTTTCCCCTACTATGTCAGGTGCTGGTGCGGCATCCAATATAACAAGCAATTCCTAGTATCTCTTATGGTTACATTACATTCATGTACAGATTAATTGCAGGTGAAAAGTGCCCCTCCCCTAAAGCAAAAGTAGATTATAGGAGTTGTTGGTTATTTTTTTTTATAAAAAATTCCTAATTCATATTTCAAACTATTCCCAATGTGTATGTTATATATAAGATGTATCTGTAAGTAACAATTTATTCTAAGTGTTATTAAGCCAGCTCCAAGTCCTCCTATACTTAAAGTCTAATTTATTGCTCCCTAATGCAATGAAAGATGCCTTTGCCAGATGGCTATTGTTGGATCTTTAAAACAAACACAAATCAGATAGGCTAAGGCACACCTAAGAGTCTAGACTAGCCCTCCTGTCTGCAACAATTAGGAATGGTGCAAGATCAAGCCTAAGAGGATCAATAACATTGAGCATTAGCTGAGATCAAGGAGGAAGTTCTCTACTTTTAACTTTTTGAAAAAATAGAAAAGGCAGCTACATTCCAGGAATGAAAAGTTCAAAAAGTACATTTGTCCACATGATTAAGCAAAGAATAGGCACAAATCAGTCTTGACGTTAAGCTGTTGGGAGTCCTATTTATTTTATTTTAAGCACATGCTTAATTCTGTGGTGGATCTCCAGATTTCAAATTCCAACAGTGCCCTGTGCAACACCGAAGTTCAGCCCCCCCCTGCCTCTTGTGCTCCATTCTAAATAATAGGCATGCTATCGGGGGTGGGGGCCAGGGGGCCAGAGCCCCCACAATAAATTTAAGGAAGGGACTGTGCCACCTCAATAATTCCCAGCGGTCGTGCACGCACACAGCGGGGCATGCGCACTACACATCAGCATGCTCTGTGGCATGGCGTGAGCATGCCACAGGACTTGCTGATGTCATGCGCACATGCCGTGCAGTGTGCTCATGTTGCACGGCCCCTGGCCCCCTCAATCGTGGAGGCAAGATGGGGTGCTCCATGCTCCATGCTCCATGCCCAGTGCAACCGAATCGGTTGCACTCCCCTAAAACCACCTCTGCTTCATTCTCCCTTTGTAGTCATGTTGAAATTGTACTGGATCATGCATACAAAAGGAAATGGTAGCAGGCTTTGTGGCAACCTGCCCCACTTCCCAAGTTTGCTACACTGTCATTTCAAAAATGTCAGCGTAGGTTCAAAGAGTCTATGCCAGAAGGTTGCTTTGCTGCAGAATCCCACAGAATGCAGAAATTTTCTTGAAATTCCCATTTTCAGCAACTGCCCAATGTAAATGGATCACTAAGCCTAAGCCTAAGAGGAAGCTGTCCTGTTTCAAGAGCTATACAGTCTCTGTCCAGCTTGAACTTAAGCCCATGCAACTTTCTGTTGGATTGTGACCAAAATGTGCTTTCATTTGATCCAGCTTCTTAGCTCATTCTGTTTGCTTTCTGGTTCAGTTCCCCGAAAAAGACCAAGCTGTCTTGATTAGAGAAGTGTGTAGCCATGCATAGTTTAGGGCAAGGGTAGTCAATTTTTTGCCCTCCAGGCAGGCCTGTACAGAGCTTTCCTAAGGCCTGGGGCATGAATATTGTTCAAACAAAGTTATAAACTCAAACAAAAAGTAGCCAGTCCCTAGCAGGGATCTCAGGCCAGCTCAGCTCTCTGAGTCCCAGGGCAAGTGTGCCCACCTGTCCCTTCACCCTCTGCATGTGTCTGCCTCCAAGTATTATTGAACTCCAACTCCTATAAACTCCAGTCACCATGGCTGCTGGTCAGCCAACATGGCCACTGGTAGTCCAACAACTCTCTGGTGGCTCTCTCGCTGTGTCCCGTGTTATGGAAGAACAACACCTATTTGACACTTCACAGAAAAGGTATTCTCTTCATATTTCTGTATGTGTGGTGATGTTGTTTTTAAAACAAAGCAGAAAGAGCCATGGAATTTCTTGCTTTTCATTGCAGATGTTAACTTGAACTTAGGTTCAGTCAACAGTATCTGAAGCACTGTGCAAAAATGTGCTGGGTTCCAAAAGCAGCTATGGCAATGAAAAACTGAAGTGTTTATCTGTTTCGAGAGCACTCAAGATTGCGGGGAACAATTCCATAGTTCAGCAATTTATCAGCTTCTCTGATATACAACATTTAAGTATTGCCCTGAGCCATTTAACGTACTGATATGGGGACCAGGGTAGCCTAGAGCAACGATCTGAAACTTTGGTGATAGCACTCAACAGTCTTCAGACTATTCTCCCATAAGAAATAAACTTTCTTACTGAATTCCGCCCCCCCCCATTGGCTGTGGTACAAGTATTGTTATCTTTTAAACATTTTCCGGAATAGATTGACTTTTTATGGCTTTGCCCTTGGACAGAAAAGTTGAGACTTTCAAAAAAGTATCTTTAAGCAATATTCAGGATTATAGCTCTAACCCTGAAAGCTGCAGTTAATCACAGGTAGATTCCAGGTATAGATAATGTATTAAAATGTGCCACACATCTTTCATCCTGCACCACTTCGCTGACAGTATGGGATATGCACAGACATTTTAGCTCCTGAGAGGGAAGGTTCATGTTGGCGGAAAAAATGCACCTTCTGTGTGATATACTTGTGAGGAAACTCTCAGATGGGGCCTAAAGGAAAACAAAAAGGGATAATGTGAAAGATGATTTAAAATAGCAGAGTTAGCAGAACATCATACAGTTAATGAAACCCCTACCCAAACAGGACCATCTTAACCAGACAGTGGCGTAGCGTGGGGGGTGCAGGGGGGGCCGGTCGCACCGGGGGCAACATCTGGGGGTTAGGGTTAGGGGGCGCAAATCCACGGGTTTGGGCAAATTACTTGCCCTGCCCCGGGTGCTGACAACCCACGCTACGCCACTGTAACCAGACAGTGGACAGCTTCCCTGAGCTCCTGTAGGAGGAAGAGCAGGATATAAATTTAATAAATTAATTAAATACTGCCTCTGTAAACAAAACAGTAGCTGATGTAGGTGCTTTTCTTTCCATTGATGGAGGGGACATGCTCAGGTCATTTTGTGATCTCTTCTCTCTTTATTGCTTCTTTAGACATGGCAACCATTTTGCAAAAGGCCCTCCTCAAAATTCAAAACGGTGCTTGGGCAAATTTGGTGACCCCTGTCGAGTTCTGCAAGTTGCTGCCCAGATTTGTCAAGCAAATCCATGTTTACTTGGGAAGTTCTCCCATGTGCATTTCCTTACATGGGTCAGGCAGCAGCAGATGACATGGTGCTGAGGGGGTGCTTACCCGACCTCCTGACAGGTGAGTCGCTGCTGCTTACTGGGAGGGGAAGGGGTGAGGCAGTGATGAGTTCAGAGTGGTGCAGACACACCAAGGGAACCAATTGAGCGCCCCTCCTGGTGTGTTTGCACCACACTTCCATCCTTGCTGCCTTGCACCTCTCCCTTCCATTAAGCAGCAGTGACTAACCTGCTGGGAGGTCAAGAAAGCATGTTGCTTAGTCATCTTAGCCGTGTTTGACTCTCCGTGACCCCATGAACCAGAGCATGCCTTGGAAACTCTCACTTTCTTCTCCTTTTTTATGTCCATGGGGTTTTCCTGGCAAAATACTGGAGTGGAGTGCCAGTTCCTTCTCCAGGTGGATCACATTTAGTCTAAACTCTCAGCTATGACCCGTCTGTCTTGCATGGCCCTGCATGGCATAGCTCATGGCTTCTTGAAGTTATTCAGGCCCCTTTACCATGACAAGGCAGTGATCCATGAAGGGGCAAGTAAGCATAGGGTTGCCATATTTCAAAAAGTAAAAACAAGAGTTGTTGAGCTTTTTTTAATATTTAATGTTTTATTATGTTTTCATATATGTTGGAAGCCAAGAAGATGATGATGAGGATGAAGAAGAAGAAGTCCCTATTTTCATTAGAGAAATGTTGGAGGGTATGCTACTACGGTTGCCTCTGGCCCCAATCTGCATCAAAAGATCATGGATATTGATGCACCTTCTTTTGATTCCTTTCATAGCTTGCTTTCTTGACTGGGGTGAGCAAGGCAAGAATGAGGAGAACAGAGAATGCAGAATGCAGAAGCAGCAGAAGGTCACAAGGGACTGGCAGCTCCCTCACTATGCTGACAATGAGACCATATCTGGCTTTCACTTCCAGCCTAATTATTCCTTAAGAAATGGCCCAGCAAAAAGTTTCAGCTCTAATCTTGAATTGTGGCCAGTAGAATTATTTTTGCATATATGCTATCCATTCCCTCTTGAAATTTGCCATACCATTCATTCCTTTAATATAGCCCTTAAGGTACTTGCGTTTCTTCCCATTGCAATGGGATTGATCACTGGGGGTTCACTAATTGGGCTAACTTATTATGTATAAAAATTGCCCTTGATACCATAAAAAAGTTAACGATGAATAAAAATAATTTAAAGGTTTAATACTGTGTAAAGCTTCTTAGATGCCGTCTTAAATCATTTCTTCCTAGTAACACATTTAAAAGCTTCACATGTCCTACAATTTTTGGTACATCGTCATTTTAAATATTCTATGTGATTATATTTATTTATTATGAGCAGGGAGTGCCCAGCACTGCTGGGAAACAAAGAAATCCCCCAAAAGTTGTGATCTATTTATTGATTACTTTATACTGAAATGAACAGCCTGCCTTTCTTTCAGTCAGAATAAACACTTAAACATACCACATATCTAAGAGTTAAACACCAAACACATAAAAGGTAGTTTAAACACTGCAGCAATGGAAAGCCTGGTTGCCATTTGCTCTGATTCAAAGACAGACCGGGGAATCCCAGACTTGAGCCTAGAAAAAAACGTGCCCTGGGCTTGGTTTAGAAATGCAGTGGCTCCAGCCACTGGAAAAATGTGGTTCATGACTCTGCTGGCAATTTTTAATTTTTTTTTTTTTTGAGTTTTTGATAATTTTACACATATAAAACAAATCCATTTCAAACATTAAAATACAAGGTTCTTTTGAACCATCAGACCTCCTTCCCTCCCTCCATGGGTTCCATTATTTAAATTTAAGCATCTTTTACCGCTATCCATCAATTATATAACCATTGTTACCATAAATAATTCCACATTACAAGTGTCATTACATCCCTGCCAAAGATTTTAAACTGTTTCCAGTGGTCTTTTAAATAAATTACAAATTTACTCCAGTCTTTAGAAAATACTTGATCTTCCTGGTTTTGGATCTTCCCTGTCAGTTTTGCCATTTCCGCATATTCCACCAATTTCATCTGCCGTTCTTCTTTTGTTGGTACTTCTCCTTCCATCCATCTCTGGGCTGGTAGCATTCTTGCTGCCATCGTTGCATACATAAAATGTCTTTTGTCTTCTCTTGGCAACTCTTCACCTATTAAAGTGGTACCTCTGGTTATGAACTTAATTCGTTCCAGAGGTTTGTTCTTAAGTTGAAACCGTTCATAACCTGAGGCGCGCTTTCGCAAATGGGGCCTTTGGCACGCGACTTCTGCTCACATCCTGGGACAAAGTTTGCTTCCAGGAGCATCTACTTCTGGGTTAGCGGAGCTTATTACCCGAATTATTCGTAAGGAGGATGGTACATAACCAGAGGTTCCATTGTATACCTAGTCAAAAGGCTTCTGGTTTTTTGACAAATGTATTTTTAAACATTTTATTTAGTTCATTATGTATCATTTCCCAGAAAGCCTTTACCAAGGTACACATATGGTAAAAGGTACCCTCTTTCTCTTTATATTTCCAACACAATTTTGAACTTGTTTTGTACATTTTAGCAATTTTACTCAGTGTTAGATATCAGTGATACATCATTTTCATATAACTTTCTTTCAACCAACAGTATGGATTTTACTGCTGGTGATGTTTTGATAAACTGCTTGTGATCTATTTATTAATTACTTTATACCTAAAACCGCGTCGTTTTAGACGACACAAGGATGCCTGCGAGGAATTCTCCTATTGGATGCGATGTCATCTTGCACAGATTCCCACATACCAGTGGTAGGCAATAATGCGGAGAGGGGAGAAATGTGCAATGTGATGGCGTCCCAACAGTGTTAGGTGATTCTGTGCTTTGCAAGGGACAGGCGGAGAGCAGCAGATGTGCAGAAATCAATGCAGGGATGTTGTTTTCAGCAGAATCTCCATGTTACCCACAATAACATGTTGCTGTGCCCTAGCTTGGCTCCTGCCAACTCTAGGAGGGCTTGAATAGACAGTTCGGCTCTGCTCAGACTTGCTTTTAGAGTTTAAGATAAAATAAAAATTCCCGCACCAAGCCCAGGCCATGGCAATATCTCTCAGCCAACAGTGAGAGCCAAACTCCTATCAGATCACTGCCTCCACTAAGCCTGGCTAGCAGATACACCCCCTTGGTGAAGATGCCATATGTTTCGTTTCCAGGCGGCAAACAAAAGACAATATTGCACACTTTCCGAGGAGAGTGATTAGCAGGGAAAAACTGCAGGATGGATGTGATATTTATCTGGTACCTTTGCCATCCCTGATACAATGCAAACAGAGCAGAGGGGGTATAATAAGATTGGCCACCGGTACTGCCAATATTTCAACCAGCACGAAGTTGTTAGTTGTCTTTTCTGGCTGCTGCTAGATGTTGGCTAGAAAATCAGCTTTGCAAATAGGATGGTCTCCTTCCAGGTTGCATTATAGAATATATGGATTTATTTATTTCATTTGGAGAATCTGTTGTTGCTGGTGTTTAAATCTGTATCCCACCTTTCATCTGAAGGTCACAGGGCAGTCCATAACATAAAAATACAAAATAAAAACACAAAATACATAATAAAGCAAACCAATAACCCCCCACCCACAAACACATTGAAAAGGCTATAGAATGTTAATTAGCCCTAGGCCTAGTTAATAGAGAAGTGTTTTCACCTGATGCCTAAAGATACATAATGAAAAGCCAGGTGAACCACCCTGGGGACAGCATTCCAGAAACAGGGAGCCATTGCAGAAAAGGCCTATTCTCGTGTCCTCACCCTCTGAACCTATCATGGACGAGCCACACAAAGAAGGGTCTCAGATGATGGTTGCGGGATTCAGATCAGTTCATATGGGAAGAGGTAGCACTTGAGGTATTGCAGTCCAGAGCCATTTAAGTCTTTATAGTTCGAAACCTGCCTAGGGTTGTCATACGCCTGGAATTTCCCAGACATAGTTGGTATTTGGTCCTCATAAACAGCATCTGGAAATCGCTGGAATGTCCAGGAAAATCCGGGCATATGGCAGCCCATGTCAGAAGTGAAGTTTTTGAGCAAAACTTAAATAAGCTCACCAACTTTGGCCAAAAATAAAAAGAGGTCCGGATTTCATTTTCACTTTTTGAAATATGGCAACCCTAAAACCATTTGGGCCAGGAGATCAGTGCAATATGGTCAAACCATCTTGCCCCAATGAGCAACCTGGCCATTGAGTTCTGCAGCACCTGAAGTTCCTGAACTATCTTCAGAGGCAGATAATGTGGTGCAGTAATCTCACCTAGAGCATAGACAACAGAAGTGTGGCTATCTGCGTTCAGATAGGGACACAGCCGGGCCATTAGTCAAAGCTGATGAAAGGCACTCCACACCACTGAGGCCATCTGATTCTCAGACGAAAGCAGAGGGTCCAGAATAACCCCCAAGCTACATACCCCTCCAACACAACAGGACTAGACAGTTCTCTGGACACAACTTGAGCTTTATCTGCTGTAATAGCAGAGTTGAGATCCTGGTGGATGCAAGCAATTTTATCCTCAAAATGATTTGCGAACAAATCACAGTGAGCTGCCGTCGGTTCTGCCACCTCCTCCAGGCCAGACTGAAAGAGGCCCCACACTACCAGAGGAGCTCCTCCAGACAGTACAATGAGTATGCAATGAGGGCAGTATGACTTCATTGTTCCCTTCACTGCCACTAGGTAGGCTCGATGATGAGCACTCACCAGCATTTGATTGCCAGATCTTTCCTCTTTGTTCATTTGAGTCTTCTCTTCTTGTTTCCTCACTCTAAGCTGTGGAGTAGACCAGGAAGCCAAGTGGGCTCCATGAAGCAGGAGATGGCACTCAAGGGTGATTGTGTCAATGCCCCAAGCCATTCAGATGTGCCAGAGATTAGCCAGGGCACCAGTCATATCAGCTGGATAATCCCCCGGAGTCGCCTGGAAACCCATTAGATCTGTCAGCCTCCAAAGTCAGTCAGAAGGCCCTCGGAGATGGACCTCAGTGTCCGGGCTAGACGATGCATCTAATGAAAAATCATCAGCATTTTGCCTAATGTACACACATTTGTGACAATTTTTGCTAATATAATGCATTTATCTGTTATTTTCACTCATGCATATAGTTTTATGCACACCCTAGTATATACATTCTTGTAGACCCTACATGACTGGAGAACTGCATTGCAAAATTTGTAAAAATGTGAATTTTGAAAGAGGGCTATGCTGTTTGGGCAAGTGACAAGCAGGTAGGCTCATCTTTAAATGTGTACTGAATTGAATTTGTCTCTCATCTCTAACAGCAATGCGATAACTTTAACCAATGAGAACTGAAGCACAACATATCAACAAAGTTCCAGATCTAAGTCTCAGCTGCCACATCTCAAGATCGTATCCCCTTAATAGGTGACGCTAACTAATATAACCAAAGTGTGATAACAGCTAAAAAAACAAAGCAAAAAGGTTTTCTAAAGGACATCTTTCTGCACGAGAACAGAAATACTGGGCCTTTAACAAGCCGCTTTGAAAAAAAGCGTCGGTATCAAACTGTCTTGACCTAGAAGACCATGAAAAACAAAATTAATGAGCTGGATAAGCAGTAGGCGGACAAAGCTGACTAGTCAAGCTCTCCACAAGGAAAAGAGTTGAACACTGATGAGGAAGATAAATGAGCAACACAGTTCAGTATTCTTTCTCCAGAAAAGTGCACAAACACATGCTGTGTGTGTGTGTGTGTGTGTGTGTGTGTACAGGACCGAGGATTTTCAAGCCATTTTTCTTTTTCTTCTGTTCTCAGATGTATTGAATTCTGTCTACCCATCACTCTATATGGTTTGCTTTCGGTAAATAGTAGAGTAGGTAAAGGAATGCTGACAACGTAACTCATGTGTGCATGACTCAATTCAGCCGATATGTAAGCAGATTAATAGTTCCCCCTGAAATCAATGGGATTAGGGCTGCAGTCTGTTAGAGTTGCTGCAAGTGGAATCCCTGATCCAGACCTTGTGCAGAGTTGAAAACTGATATGCTCTCCACCACAAGAGTAAGTTTCAGAGTTTCAGAGTCTTAAATAGTTACAAATAAATGTTACAAAATACAAAGTAACACATTTCTCTTAAACAACAAACAGACGTGGTCCCATCTTCTTTAAGTCGTTAACGTGGTTCAATAACTTTTCTCTCTCTGTTCCCAGAGAGAGATCCTAAGCCTGTTCAACAATACTGAACTAAGCTTCTTCTACAACTGCTGCTGGCTCCATCTCCTGCTGTAATGCTGGGTTTTCAGGTTTCCCCAGGGATAAGTAATCACTTGGCCTACTCACTGACATGGAATATCTCCATCCCCTCTTTGCCATGGAACCTCCTGCCTAATGGAAGCTTCTCTTTATAAAATATTTTCAAACATAATGCATGCAAACATTACATTTTTATGCATACCAAACGTATAACTTTAACACCAAAGCCGGGAGGAGGGAGAGGGACAGGAAAGAGGGAGAGACAGACAGAAAGAGAACACGCCTATCTAGTGACAGGAGCGTGCACGGGCTCCGGAAGAAGAACTTGTATATGCGTGCTTGCAAGGGCCCTGCCAGCTCCTCTAGATATAAGGTTGCTCCCACAATGCTCCCACATCTGCCCAAGATGGCTCTCCCACGCATGCACACAATGCCCGCCCATCTCATCTTTCAGACACCTCCCTATGACTGTAAGCGCATGCGTGGAGTCTTTACACCGACTCCCAATGTGTTCTTTGTCTTCTTTAGAAAAGCTGGTTTAAAACAAAAAAACACAAAAAAAACTCCTTTTGGAGCCGTGCAGGCGTGAGCGCTATTTATCAAATTATAATAGTGACATAAGCATAATAAAAGTTAATTTGGGGGCTAAACTAAATTTGGAGGCGTTGGACGGATCTTTGCACCCTGGCAGCGCATATGCTAAAGACAGCCCTGGTGATGGGATTTGTAGTCCAAAACACCTAAAAGGCACCAGATTGGGGGAAGCTTCTCTAGTCCCCACAGTGCACCCTAATAGTGGTTACTTAAAGAACAGACAAAAATCTATATATTTTTTCATCCCTGCCACATCTTATTGTATTATCTGGGACAGTATTATTCTACTGTGAATTGTGCCCTTTAAATATCATGGAAATTACTGGGTAACCTAAGCAGTTAGTGTGTTCAATCACAAATGATTGTCGAAATGCTTATTCAGCCAGAACACATTTACATGCAGACTGTAGCAAGTAAGCAAGACTCTGTCACTTCCCTGATTAAAGGAATTGATTTGACTTTAGCGAGAGTGACTTTAATTAGCTGTGCAAATGCCATTAATTCCAATTAATCGTCTCACACTGTCAGGACCAAAATCCAGGGAGAAGATAAATTGCAGCTAATCAATATAACTCTTGTTTCTACTAGGAACAGGTGCTTACGGAGAGAAGAATGTCATTTATAGGTGTCTGCATCTAGGAGTATTTAAGCAAGACAGTAATTCAATGTACCCAACCCCCTAGATGATTTGTTAGAGCCTATTTATATACATATATCCCTAATTGCTTTGAGCTCAGTGGAAAAGTGCTTAACCTAGTGGTATGGAGAAATATTCTAAGCCAATCTCTCTCTAACATACTTCCAGTACATCTGAGCTTCCTCGGTCCCTTAGGAAGCCTTGAGCTTAGAGCTGAAATCAACAATCCTTAGCCAAGCAACACATTTGAATGCTGGCTGGAAAAACTAAATGGTCCACAACCTCCATCTTCTTTATATCTTATATGAAAATCAGAGGTGGTCAGAGAAGAGGTTTGCTTGGTTTTCACATTTTCTTTATCATCATCATCATCATGTGCTTTTTTTCTAAAAAAAAATGATTAGGGGTACTCTCATTCTGACTCAAGAAAATCACCATTTTATTGTTCAAAATGGGAAAAATACAGTAAATGGACAATAGTACAAAGATTCACAAAATGTTTAGGGGTATGTATACCCCTGCATTACTTCCCCCCTGAAACCACTGTTCGTCATACTTTTTTTAAAAAAAGAAAAGAAGCACATACAGTATGGACAGCATGTCTAATTTCAACAGTGCACTTTTCTGCATGTTTCTGAATTTCAGTATATTCCACTTACATGGTTAGAAATGGGCACAGAACAGTGAGATACTGTGGTGATGATCTCAGTATGTCATCATTCCCCTCTGTTGCCACAACCTTCTATTTTATCCTCCAGAACAGGGACCCAATGCAGTTCTGCCACAGTTGATGTTATATGATCACAGTCAGCAATTTGACCACTGAATTCTTCACTAGCTGCTGTCTCAGAATTGTAAAAGAAAGACCCGTGCATCGTGGGTGGCATGGCAGGGGGTTTCAGAAACATGGTGGACCACCAAAACTACCTGTAGAAATACATCAACTAGATTCAACTCATCTTGAATAAGCATCATTTCCCCTCCTTTGCACTCAGACTAGCGGTATCTGTAAAGCTTCTAGCTCTACAATTTAGGTTTTTATTTTTTATTTTAATGTACCTGGACTCTCCATTGAAAATAAATTAGAACTATATCCATTAGACAAGAGGAGTTATTTACTTGCCAGCTTGGCAGGAAGAGTTATAGGGAAGGTTTAACAAGGGGAGAGCTTTCGAAAGCAGTTTTCGTTGGACTCTTTCTGCTGCCGAAGGGCTATCTCAGCCCAGAAATAAATAACCTGTCATTTTTAATTCACTTTGTCTCTCAATATCATTAATTCATTTTCGTTCCTCCTGAGTTATAACCAGAAAGGTAATGATCACCCCTTTTTGAAGCTAGTCATCATCACACAGTCTTACATGTAACAGTCACATTGCCCTATTACTTACAGCAATAAATCTGAGTACAGAAATATGTGAAAAACTCCTGGAAAAATGCCAACTATCTTCACATTATTCTGTCTTTCCATTAACTTCCTGCAAATGTTCCATCTGAGCAGGAGTCTTTAATTTTTTGAATCTGTGGGAAATGAAATTTGGAGGTGACCAAAGATAACAAAACTTTTGTCAGAAACATTACTAAGATTACAATTTTCTGGTTGCTTAAAAATAAAGCATTCTCTCATATGCTTTTGCCTAAACAGGGAATGCCAAATTCACCCAGAATTTTGCTTTTGGAAGATGTGGCACCAAATCCAATATTATTATTTTTTTTACATTTTGAAAACAAGACTTGCATTACCATTAGACAGAGGTGGTTGGATAACAGTGGGGTCTACACGCTATGAATATTTGCTATACAAAAATTCACTTATCCAAACACGAGAAATTAGTACTCAAACCTTGCTATACTTGCTGCAGATTCAGATATCTGAATAGAGAGCATTTTTTTACTTCCATGTTTGCCCTTTTCTGGTTGCATGAGGAACGAAGGAGGGAGAGTGATTGGAGAAATCAAGGAGCATTTTCCCTGGTTTTTCCTGGGGTTTATTTTGGCTTTTGGGAACCACAATTCTGTGGTCAGGGACGCATTAGAAAGTTTCCCATAGGAATCAGTGGAAATTGTCAACTCATTATATGAACATTCGCCTAATGAATGATTTCTTGGGAACACATCATGTTTGGATATTGGCATCTGTGTATATTACGGATAGAACAAGGGAGAAAGAAAGGGAGCAAGAAAAGGTTTTATGTCATCTTTGTGCTGGAGGCAAACACCCCTCACCTCTTATTGCCTGTGTCAACAAATAATTAACAAACAACTCCCTTGTTAAGTGAGAAACAAGAATAAATAAATAAAGAGGCTCCTATAATACGTCAGCAAATATGTAATTAACAAATATTGCAAAACAATTTACATTTCTATTTATGTATAAAGTATGTTGTTGTTTATTAATGTCCATTGCGGAGAACTCAGGGTGTGTCAGTTCCATCTTTCACTTTTGGTGGGTCAAAAACCTGACTCTATTGCAGGTGTTAGAGGAAAGTTTGCAAATGAATCCTTTCATTGTGTTGCAGAGCATTATAGGACTGGCACCCCCTCCCTGCGAAAATGTGCCTAGGTTGATTTTTACAGCCCTAAGTGACCTGAAACTCAGGTACTTGAAAGAACTCTCACATTGACCAATTCAGCTCCTTAGATAATAAAATTAGCTTTCCCACCAGAAATGGTCTATGTGTTGGATGAAATGTGGCATCCTATGAAAGTGGCTTTTCAGTGGTGGCTCTGTGCATATGAATATCCTGAGGTGCATCTTGCCCCTTCAATATCAACAGCTAAAGATGCACCTCTTCCACCAAGTTTTGGGATGGTGGGTAGGATGATTTTGGTGAATTCAATGAATTTACCCCTGTTGTACTGCTTAATTATGTTACTTTTAATGTTTTCTACTTGTCCTTTTCTGTACATTGCCCTGTGACTGTAAGGTGAAATGTGGTTTATAAATATTCGTGTAAAGAAATGAATATAAAGAAAGAATTCTAGCAACCTAATACACACCACTTGCGTTTTATTTATTTCTTTGACCCAGAGTGAATTACTATTCATGAGTTTGTACAGATACAGAATGCTGGTTATCTAAAATTTCCCTCATGGATTTTGTTTGTTTGTTTGTTTGTTTGTTTGATGTCAGACTATTACCACAGTAGGAGGGACGAACATTTTCTGAGGACTGAGCCTTTGAATAAAGTCACCCTGAGCAGATCTAACAATGTGTTGCACCATGTCCTTCTGCACCAATATTCAGACTAAACCAAATGGCCTGCACTGGTGCGGCAGATAGTACCAATAGCCCTCACTACAGTAGGGTGTGTCAAGTATTTTCTCTTTTTATTTTACAATAATACCATATTTATTATTTTTCATACATAAACATAAAGAAAAAAGAAAAAGTTGACAATAATAAAGGAAAAAGAATGAAACAGGAAAAAAAGAAAAAGAAAAAAGAATAATTAATTAAAATCCATCTTCATAAACATATTATTTGGCTTCCTCAAATCTCTTCCATCTGAATTTCTTAGTAATTATATATAGCAGTTTCCAATATAATTATTTCATAAACTATATCACAGTCATACGTCAAGTATTTTCTCACACGATAAAAACCTCAACTCATGTTTGAGAAACTAACAAGAGAACCGGCCCAGAGGCCTTCCGTAGTCATCACCCCCATCCCTGGTTTTGCAACTGTAAGCCAAGTGACTGAAATGAATAGCATTTAAGGTTTGTTTTAATGGTCTTCTGATGGCTCTGCCCTCCATTTCATTTATTCCCCAGCTTCTCCTTGTCGTATTGCACATCGCTATTTCTCAGAAAGATGGAGAGAAGCAAAGACATGCAGATGTGCTGGGCAGATGCATGGTGACGAGGGAGTGTTGTGGAGCTTCATCTCCTATGTTCTCTAACCATGACAGCACTGAGACCCAGCTTCCCTTATTCCACAACTTTTATCATGATGGGGAAGAGTGGTGAGGACGACTGAAGTGAATACCAAGCAGATATTATGGGGCCGCTCCAGGAGGGCATAACTTGAGATGCTTGGCTTTGAAAAATGTGGCAGGCTTGTCGAGCTAGCATTGCATTCCTGGTAGCAACTAAAGTCACAATCAAACAGCTTTTTCTCCTGTTACTAATAATAAAAATTTCTAGCAATAGTTTTGGGAATTAATATCCCAGTTAATAAATGGATTCCTTGTTTATACACCGACTAAATATTTATTTCTACTTTTGCTATTATTATTACTCAGTTGATCTATCCTATTTCTTTTAATTAGTTTGGGTGCATCCAGGCACCACACTGTCACATTTAAGTACTGAAATGCCACAACAGAGGCACAGGTTGTCACACTGCAAACACTGATGCATGCTTGTTGAACGGATGCTCAGGCATATGCAGTGCCAGATTTACATATAAGCTAAACAAGCTATAGCTTAGGGCCCCGCTCTCTTGGGAGGCCCCAAAAAAAATTAAAGGAAAAAAATAACTGGATGTATATTTCCAAAATATAAGATAAAAAACAAATAAAATAAAACCTACATACAGCAACAGTGTTCTGTGTTGTGTAGGCTCCTATAATGTAAGTAATGGGCCCCGCCTGCTAGCCTGCTCCCTAAAATATCACTAGTTTGCTCATTTCTATATACAGGGTGCCTACATTCTGCATGGACTGGTTACATGGCAACAAGTGCAAATGGCTTTGGATACCTATTAGATCCATAAATTGCCATATAGCATATATTCAACACAAAAAACAGCGACAATTTGTTGTCAACCAAGGACAGCTGGACATATAAAGGGCCCCCTTACCTTTAGCAACTTAGGGCCTCATCAGACCTAAATCTGGCTGAAATATACTCGGAGTCGAGAGTGGATTTCATGCTCTTTATTCAGCTCATAGTGGTGAGGAGGAATGGAAGTTCCCCCCACAATATCTGCTTTATATACATTATTTACACAATGGGCTGCACGTGATTGGCTAATTCCGGGATTCTCCTGTAGGCCAATCAGGTTGTGGATTCACTTCCACCTGGAGCTGGATTGGGTGGCTCCTGCGGACAAATCATACTGCTGCATTGTTCTAGGACCAATCAGACTGCTGCATTCTGAATCCTATTGTTCTAGGACCAATCAGACTGCTGCATTTTGGCTCCTATTCAACTCAGTACATAACACTGGCCCTGGTCATATGACAGTAAACCTGCATGTGACCTGAGGCAATCGTCCACCGAGCCATCATGTAATTCCCTAATGCTTGCTGTGGCACTTCACACCTATGCATGCTTACTTGAAAGTTAGCCTCATCAAAATCAAAAGGATTGTCTTCAGAGAAAACATATTTAGATGGAAGCATTGATTAAAAATAGAATATTTCTCTTCCAATAAAGTAGAACGTATGGTGTAGCTTCCTCATGCTTGAAATGCTTTCTGACCCTCCTGGCCCACCCCCATAATTCTTTTTTCTAATGTCAGCACCAAATCACAGGAATTGTTTACATGGAAACTGTCCGGTGTCCCTGTTTTCCTATATCAATTATTTTATTTTATTTATATTAAAATTGATAGCGTGAATATTCCTCTCCCAAAGCGAAGGGGACACAGTTAAGCCAGCAAACCACTGTGTGAAAAACAAAAATACTCCAGTCAGTTAAAATGCAACAGATAATACAAAATAGCAACATGCCAAGCTTAGCGATAATTCCCATTTCAGAAAATGAAGATGCTTTCTCTCTTAACGATACTGTGGGCTATTCAAGTAACAAGCGGACCAAAGTGGCTATAAATACCAACTTGCTTCTGAAAAGGAAGGAAGGGGGAGGGGTTGGTTGGGTCTGCTTTTTGCAGTGGACTGACTCAACTCAATGCTTATTTCTAAATGTAGTTTCTATTTTAGCACATTTTAGCACTTTAAAAAAATGAGCTGGACTTAGCTGGCAATAGTTTCTCCCTTCATCCTCAAACACCACTCTGTAAAATGGTGATGATAAAACCAAGCTATCTTGCACCAGTTTTCTGAAGTCAGGTAGGTAGCCATGTTGGTCTGACGCAGTCAAAATAAAAAATAAAAAATTGCCCAGTACCACCTAAGAGACCAACTAAGTTTGTTCTGGTTATAAGCTTTCGTGCTCAGTGTTCTGAAGGTTACTGAGATAAAGTGTGACAGAGAAGTGCTTTGAACTTTTTTTAAAAAACAACAACAACAACCCACCCTCTTTTATCTGTAATAATGTGAAGTTCTGTCATTTTCTGACATGTGCATTATTTACACAGGTTGACTGAATTTTCTTGGTCATGTTCCGCCTTCAGTTAGGATCCCCAAAGCTTTGATGCACCCAAACCAAATATTGTGCCCTGAAGTTTGGTGGCAGGAAGAGTAAATATTCATACACCAAACATCCCAGCCTGCCAAGTGGCAAAAATAATAGTAAAAAGCACCAGCTCCCTGCCTCTAACTCCTTTGCATAAATCATCGGCCTCAAGCAAAGATATAAATAACTTCTTAGGCTCCATCTCTAATTTTTAAATACAGGCAAATGAATTAAATCTGGAGAGCGCAATGTTACATTAGAGAGTCTGGTAGAAAAAGAAACCACCTAGTGTCTGTCATGCACAGCGACTGCAATTCCTACTGCATTTATGAGGAAGCAAACCCCATTAAACCAAGTGAAACAAATCAATAGGCACCAAACTGGGTCAATGTAGTATAGTGGCTTCGCCAAAGAATCCTGGAAACTGTAGTTAGTTAGGCACCCTGAGTATTGTTAGGAGATCTCTACTCCCCCAAAGAGGTGCAACTCCCTGGAAAGAGAAATTGACTGCTAAACCTGGAACTTGTAGCTCTGTGAGGGGAGGGGAATAGTGGCATTCTAACAACTTTCAGCACCCCTAACAAACTACAGTTTCCAGGATTCTTGCTCGGGGGAGCCACAACTGCTAAAGTGGAATTATGTTATGGTGCAGATGTGGCCCAGATCATAGGCAAGGTTCAAGGACACCAGGATGGCTATCTTTGCAATCATGAATGCACATCAGTATTGTTGTCATTCGAGGACCCGATCCCCGGTTGGGGAATAAAGACACGTGGACACAGTATATAAGGTTAATGGGCAAGGAAAAGGCCACAACTTTATTGATTACAGCATGTGAGAAGGTATTGGCTTAGGCATTGGACCACGGAACTTTAGACTCCACCCACTCAGAGAAGGGTGAGTCTGAGGGGGGGTTAACCACCAGTAGGGGGAGCCTGTTGATGCTAATACAACTATAGGCTCTCTTCCTGATGTCACCGAGGGTCGTGCCATGGCCCCCCGCCACACTGGCATTGGACAGGATCCACGACCACTGGATTCCTTTAGTGGAATACCCAAAATTGTCGGGGAATGCGATGGCCACACCTTGCCCCCCGAAACACCAACAACACATTCCAATGCCTAACCGCCAAATACCACAAAAGTTGTGATGGTTGCTATGAGGTAGGCGACACAAGAGTCTTTCTGAGTAAAGTAACAAAAAGTTCACTCACATTTCAGTTGACGATTTGATCCCTGAAAGGCAAGATTTACTTAGTAGTTACACAAAGAAATTATGAACATAAATTAAAAAAATTTAAAAAATGTCCAGTAGCACCTTAGAGACCAACTAAGTTTGTTCTGGGTATAAGCTTTCGTGTGCATGCACACTTCAAAGCTTATACCCAGAACAAACTTGCAGTGGTACTTCGGGTTAAGTACTTACCGTATTTTTCACTCTATAGGGCGCACGGGATGAAAGGGCGCACCTAGATTTTAGGGGGGGAAATAAAGAAAAAATATATACTCCCCCCCCCCCAGCCCCAAAGAGCAAAGAAGCCAAGACAGTGAGCGGGATCCATCCCGCTGGCTGTCTTGGCTTCCTCTTTAGCCGCGCGCAACCTCTCCAGCCAGGAGAGGCTGTGCACGGCTTTGGCAGGGATCAAATCGTCAACTGAAATGTGAGTGAACTTTTTGTTACTTTACTCAGAAAGACTCTTGTGTCTTTATTCTTTTAAGAGGGATCAAAAGGGGACACCAGGAAACAAACTTAACTAAGAGATTCAAACGAATCTGGAAAGTAGCTTCCAGCTAAATTGAGGGGAATCGCCTCTGCTACATCACTTCACTAGCGTGAGTGAAGAAAGGATAATACTTATTCAATAAATCCTTTCCTACTATCTTTAACATTCCCACAATTTTTACCTGCACCTATAGCCAATCATAAACTGCACATTTGCATGGTTCTCATCAAACCACCCCACACCTCTCAATGGTTTCAGATGTGAAAGAGTGAGGTCCTATCAGTGAGGTCAGATGTCCCCACTAGAGAACTCCCTCGCCAACTGCTGCTTATATGAATGACATATCCTTCAGCTTTTAAACTGACCGGATCCTCTCATTGGTTCAGCCCTTCCCCCACCCCAAGAATTTTGCAATATTCGCCCAAATCCAAAGCCCATTTGCTCACATTGATTTCAGGAGGAGTTCCATCTTTGGCAAGGGTTCATTACAGAATTACGCTCCCTAATCTTTATCCAAGAGCTATATTGCCTCAATAATGAGGCCATTATGGACTTTATGACTACTCCTGATACGGTATTAAAAGAGAATTTAAGGCAGCTGTCAAATGAGCTCATATTCATGAAATATGAGCAGCTACAAACACATACACGACTCAGAGCATGATGCATCTATGCTGTCATGGTTATTAGCATTCACATGCCAAAACCTCATGAGCTTTGCAAGAGCACACAAAGGTGGGTGTCAGTTCAAACAAGCCAACGGTTGATAATCAGGCCACAGACATTAAACTGCTTAGAGTTTGGGAATTAAGCTAATATTTGTCGCAACTTAGGTCTTTCTTAATTAAGTCAGTTCAGAAGTAGTTATAGCTGGTTCCTAAGCAAGATTATATTTCAGCTGTGAAATTTCTGTGAGGATTAAACAGTTTGGAGGATAAGGGCAACCATTATATCAATCAAAATATATTACATAACAAGGGGGGGGGGGAATCTAATATTCCATTCATTTGGAAGCAAGCCCCTTTGAAATTAATGGGGCCTGTGATTTCCAAGTAAGCTTTTGGGATTTGAGAATGACTTAATAGTGCACAAAACTGAAAAAATGACAGCCACTGATTGGGCTAAAGACACACCCAAATGGTCATCAATAACAACAATATATTGGCACAATCCTTGTAAAAACGCAACCGTGCCTAAAAATAAAATAAAAAGAATTAGGATTCACAGTTAACAGAGCACACAAAGGGGTCAAGCAGTTTCTGGAAAGTTCCAAATGCATTTAGACCTTTTCAGGGACATGGTGGAATTAAGCCCCAAAGAACAGCAGTGCCACAACCCCTGTGATCCAATTTCTGCAACTGGGTTAGCCAGATTCAGAAAATAACACAAACTTGTTGTTGCAAGGGGACTAATTGTTTTGTTTTGTTTAGTCGTTTAGTTGTGTCCGACTCTTCGTGACTCTATGGACCAGAGCACGCCAGGCACTTCTGTCTTCCACTGCCTCCCACAGTTTGGTCAAATTCATGTTGGTACCTTCGAGAACACTGTCCAACCATCTCGTCCTCTGCCGTCCCCTTCTCCTTGTGCCCTCAATCTTTCCCAACATCAGGGTCTTTTCCAGGGAGTCTTCTCTTCTCATGAGGTGGCCAAAGTATTGGAGCCTCAGCTTCAGGATCTGTCCTTCCAGTGAGCACTCAGGGCTGATTTCCTTAAAAATGGATAGGTTTGATCTTCTTGCAGTCCATGGGACTCTCAAGAGTCTCCTCCAGCACCATCATTCAAAAACATCAATTCTTCGGCGATCAGGGGACTAACAGCACAACCCAAACCCAAGTTCTGGAATAGGCAGGTATTGGACTGTCCTGGCTGAGCCAAGGCTGTGATGGTATAACTCCCTCAAGCTGGCTCAGGCAGCATAGCCCCTCCCCATAAAAAGAGGGGGTTCAAAGGGTAGGGGGATGGGCTGGGACAAGGAGAGACTTACACCTATTCTAAACCTCTTTCAGCTCAGGGCTTACTTAGCCCTGCTCTTTCTAGACACAAGTCCATGCTTCGAAGCTCTGTGTCCGAGCTCCTGCTTTTTTGCTCCAGAGCTTTTCCAATGAAAACTCGCTCTTTAAAGCTGAATCAGAACAAACAGCAATTCAGTTTTACCACCATTTCTGTTTGTTCCAAATGAGCTTTAAAGAGCATGGAGAAAAGGTAATTGTGGATAAGCCCTTAGTCACATAACCTGACAAACCCATGGGTGATGTAAGTCAAACACTATTTCAAGCAGTGGCGGACCAAATTTTGGGGGCCCTGAAGCTTCAACTGTCATGAGACCCCCTTCACAATGAGGCCTGGGTAACCACTGTTATCTTCTTCAATGTGGTTGTTCCACGACAGGTCACCACAGCTTACAACCTCTGTGCTACTGACTCTCAAATTTTGGAGTTGTTGAAATATATACAACAACAACAGCAGCAACAACAACAGATCAATTTGAGTCATGTGACTCAAATTGGGTATACCAGACCCAAAATTTTTAAGCAATGTGGACTAAAGTTGTTTCTGGGAATCTTCTGGGATTGGGAACCCTGAAATTTAAGCTTCATTAGTTTCAGAGTACATCTGCCCAGTGCTATAGGCTTCAATTTCTGCTGAAATTAAGAAAATCTGCATGAGTCATAATTCTGCTTAATCATATGGTGATTTTTCTGAGTGGTTTGCTTTGAGTTATATTGTACAGAATATTTTCTCTCTTGATGCTATTTTGGATGGTTATCTCCCTTTTTTATATAAACAACAACAACCTGTTGAACCATTGTGGTATATTCTTTCCTATCCGTGATTTCAATTGCAAATGTAACAAGAGTTTAAATGTCAAAATATATGTACTCTGGGAAGCAATAGAACTCCATGTCTAGTTTCAGGAAACGTTACTATTTATATTAATATATGCCATTTCCAATCGACACCCCCACGTTTTAGTTGCTGCCTAACATGAAATTTGAATTTGGAGGTTTCTTATCAGGCAAAACATATGTGGAATCATGATGTTAGCCAAAGGAGTTTGGATAAGACTGGCAGAATTAAAAAGCTCTCAGGGTAGGAGGGGATAGATTCTTTACATCTCCAGCATAGGTACATTTAAACCTGGGTTCGGTTTTTTGGTTTTTTTTAAAGACAACTGTGCATCAACCCTCAGAGGGCAATAGATAAAAAGGTGGGGAAGAGTTGCCAAATTTGTATTGCTCATATGCTCCTGGCATCCAAATGCATATTGGAGTCACCTGTCATTGTATCACATGGATGCAGGTCCCACAGCACTGTAGGCGCATGTGGGCTGCAGAGTATCAGAGGGAAGGCTTTGACATGAACATGGGGGACAGGGGGCGGGTGGGTATGGAGGACTCCCTGGTCCTGAATGGGGCAACTGTACCCCTGAAGGACCAGGTGCGCAGGCTGGGAGTCATTTTGGACTCACAGCTGTCCATGGAGGCACAGGTCAATTCTGTGCCCAGGGCAGCTGTCTACCAGCTCCATCCGGTATGCAGGCTGAGACCCTACCTGCCGATGGACTGTCTCGCCAGAGTGGTGCATGCTCTGGTTATCCCCCGCTTGGATGTGGGGCTACCTATGAAGGTGACCCGGAAACTACAACTAACCCAGAATGCGGCAGCCAGACTGGTGACTGGGAACAGCCACCGAGACCATATAACACCGGTCTTGAAAGACCTACACTGGCTCCCAGTACATTTCCGAGCACAATTCAAAGTGTTGGTGCTGACCTTTAAAGCCCTAAATGGCCTTGGTCCAGTATACCTGAAGGAGCGTCTCCATCCCCATCATTCAACCCAGACACTGAGGTCCAGCTCCACGGGCCTTCTGGCGGTTCCCTCACAGCAAAAAAAGTGAAGTTACATGGAAATAAGACAGAGGGCCTTCTCAATGGTGGTGCCCGCCCTGTGGAACGCCCTCCCATCAGATGTCAAAGAAAAAAACAACTACCTGACGTTTAGAAGACAGCTGAAGGCAGCCCTGTTTAGGGAAATTTTTAATTATATTTTTTTTTTTTATAATATATTTATTAAAGTTTTCAAATAAAGCATATATTAGATAAGCACTTATCATTGTCCATTTAACATCTCTCAATTGTTACATGGGACTCCCCCACACCTCCCGCATACACTTACATCATTATTAAATTAATTTCAAACAAATTATCATTTAACTCATCTTAATTAATAATCTTAATTTGGTTTGACATATAATTCAGCCTTAAATCTAATTTAATGGTAGACAATTGTCTGCACTGGCATCCGATTCAGCACTCAGCCAAGTTACAATATTTTTGTAAATAAATCTTAAATTTCCTCCAGTCTTCTTCCATCCTTTCTTCTCCCTGGTCTCGAATTCTGCCGGTCATCTCGGCTAATTGCATATAGTCCATCAGTTGCATCTGCCATTCTTCCACAGTGGGTAGCTCCTGAGTTTTCCAATTCTTGGCAATTAATATTCTTGCTGCTGTTGTTGCGTACAAAAAGAATGTTCTGTCCTCTTTTAACACACTCTGGCCGACAATACCCAGGAGAAAGGCCTCTGATTTCTTAGTAAAGGTGTATTTAAACACCTTTTTTAATTCATTATATATCTTCTCCCAAAAGGCCTTCACTCTAGGGCAGGTCCACCAGAGGTGAAAAAATGTTCCTTCATTTTCCTTACATTTCCAACATTTGCTATCAGACGAATGGTATATTTTAGCCAGTTTAACAGGGGTCATGTACCATCTATACATCATTTTCATCACATTTTCCTTCAACGCATTACATGCAGTGAAGTTCAGCCCAGAGGTCCACAACCTTTCCCAATCTTCAAACATAATATTATACCCAATATCCTGCGCCCATTTTATCATTGTTGATTTTACCATTTCGTCATGTGTGTTCCATTTCAGCAGCAAGTTATACATTCTTGAAAGTACCTTAGTCTTAGGTTCTAACAGTTCAGTTTCTAACTTTGACTTTTCCACTTGGAATCCTAACTTTTTGTCATTTTTAAACACTTCTTTAATCTGAGCATAGTGTAACCAGTCTCGCACTTTGTCTCTCATCTTTTCTAAACTCTGCAATTTCCAGTTGTCACCATCCTTTTCTATTATCTCCCAATATTTTGGCCAGTTGGCCTCCATATTGGCTCTTTTCCGAGCCTTAGCCTCCAGGGGCGACAGCCACCTCGGAGTTTTATTCTCCAGTAAGTCTTTATATTTTGTCCAGACATTAAAAACTGATTTTCTGACAATATGGTTCTTGAAGGCCTTATTTATCTTAGCTTTATCATACCATAAATATGCATGCCATCCAAACGCATTATTAAAACCTTCCAAATCCAAGACATCCGTATCTTCAAGAAGTAACCAATCTTTTAACCAGCAGAAAGCTGCAGCTTCATAATACAACTTTAAATCTGGCAGGGCAAAGCCCCCTCTTTCTTTCGCATCTGTTAATATTTTAAATTTGATTCTGGGCTTTTTGCCCTGCCAGACAAATTTAGAAATATCTTTCTGCCACTTCCGGAAGCACTCTGTCTTGTCTACAATCTGCAGTGTCTGAAACAAAAATAACATTTTTGGCAATACATTCATCTTGATGGCAGCTATTCGGCCTAACAAAGAAAGTTTTAGTCTTGACCAACTATCCAAGTCTCTCTTAATCTCTGACCAACATTTTTCATAATTATCTTTAAATAAACTCAGATTTTTTGCTGTTATGTTTACCCCTAGGTATTTAACTTTTTTAACCACATTTAGTTCTGTCTCTTTCTGAAGCTGTTCCAACTCAATATCTGTCATGTTTTTCCCCAAAACTTTAGTTTTTTGCTTATTTAACTTAAATCCTGCCACTCGACCAAAGTTTTGAATCAGTTGTAGTACTCTTTTCAAACTAGACTCCGGCTCCTGTAATGTCAGAACTAGGTCATCTGCAAAAGCTTTAAGTTTATATTGTTTCGCTCCGACCTGAATCCCTTCCACCAACCGGTCCCCCCTAATCATATTCAGGAGCACTTCCAGAACCGAAATAAACAGTAATGGGGAAATCGGGCAGCCTTGTCGTGTACCTTTTTCAATTTTAAACTCTTCTGTAACCACATTGTTAACTATCAGTTTAGCCTTTTGTTCTGAATATATTGCCTCAATCCCGTTCTCAAACCCCCGTCCCACTCCCATTTCTTTTAAATTCCCCTTCATAAATTTCCAAGAAATGTTGTCAAAGGCTTTCTCCGCGTCTATAAAAATTAAAACTGCTTTAGTGTTTATGTTTGTTTGTAAAAGTTCCAATATGTCTATGATGTTCCTTGTGTTAGTAAACATATGTCTGCCCGGGAGAAAGCCTGCCTGGTCTTTATGGATTATCTCACTTAAAACTTTCTTAAATCTTCGTGCCAAAACATCTGCAAATATTTTGTAATCCACATTTAAAAGGGAGATGGGACGGTAATTCTTGAGTTGTGTCTTTTCAGTTTCTGACTTTGGAATCAATGTGATAAATGCTTCTTTCCACGATTCAGGCGCCTTCTTCCCCTCCATTATTTCATTACTGACCTCCAACAAAGGTTGTATCAAATAATCCTTCAATGTCTTATAGTAGTTAGAGGTCAGTCCATCTGGCCCTGGTGATTTGCCCTGTTTCAGACTCAGGATGGCCTGTTCAATCTCTTGTCGTGTTATTTTGCCATTTAAAATTGTTCTATTTTCTTCTGACAGCTTTGCTAATCCATTTCTCTCCAAAAATTGTGTAATCTCTATTTCATCTTGTGGCCCTTGAGTATATAACTTTTTAAAATACCTCTGGAAGCACTTTCTAATCTCTCCCGGGTTCTGAATGTTCCTTCCTTCAACCTCTAAGTTTGTTACTGTATTTAATCTTTGTCTCCTTTTCAACTGCCAAGCTAGCAGTTTCCCACATTTATTTGCCGATTCAAAAGTTTTTTGTTTCATTGTTTTAATCTTCCATTCTATTTCCTGATTTATCAGCTTGGAATATTGCGCCTGATAAAGTTTGATTTCTCTCAGAATCGGTTGGGACTTCGGGTTAGATCTTAACTTCTTCTCCAACTCTTTGATACTTTCCAGAATTTTATCTTTCTTTTCATTTTGCAGTCTTTTCTTTAAGGAATTCTGTTGAATCAAGAACCCTCTCATCACAGCTTTACTTGCATCCCAGATAGTTCTTTTTTCCACCGTAGTGTTCAAATTAATCTCAAAATAGTCCTTTAAGGTTTTTTGGGCCTTCTTTACAATTCTTTGATCTCTAAACAGGCCATCATTCATCTTCCATCTAAAGGAGCCGATTGGGATCAATGTCATATCCATTCTCAGGGCGTTATGGTCGGAGCATGTTTTGGGGCAGATTTCCACCTTCCTCACCTTAGGTGCCAGACTTCTAGTTATCCATATTTGGTCGATTCGTGTCCAAGTCAGTTGAGCTTCAGAAAAGAATGTTCCTTCTCTTCCCAGGGGGTTTCTAACTCTCTAGATGTCAACCCAGTCCATATTGTCAGTCATTTCAAAAAAGGTCTTAGGTAGTCTTCCCTCTTTAGTAATGTTCTGGTTCTGTGACTTATCCATATTTGTTGATACGACCCCGTTCATGTCCCCCATCATGATGACGTTGTTGTAATCCAGATAATCCAGCATGATCTCGTGCAACTTCTTATAAAAATCCGATTTTCCTTCATTTGGAGCATAAATTCCTAATATCAAAATTTTTTCTCCTTGATACTGTACTTCTATTGCGAGGATTCTTCCACTTTCATCTTTAAAGAGAAATTTTGGTGAAAGGCTCTCTTTTGCATAGATCACTACACCTCTCTTTTTAACTGTATCCGATGATATAAATTCTTGACCAAGCCTTTTATTTATTAACACCTTTCTATGGAGCCTAATCACATGTGTTTCTTGTAAGCATATAATGTCCAATTGTTCCTTTTTTAAAATATGAAAAATTTTAGACCTTTTTTCGGGACTGTTACAGCCATTTATGTTCCAACTCAAAAGCTGCAGAGACATCCTGGATAGGTCTGGTTATTCTTTCTGGGGTGGTACCTTGTTCTCCGGTCCTTGAGGATCCGAGGGGGCGGGCTCCCCTGGAAGTTCTGGCGCTGGCAATCCAAGTCCTTTGTGGAGGTCTTCTCCGTGTGCTCCCAAAAACTTGTCTCTATCTTCCACTGTTTTGATTTTGATCTTTCTCCCTCTGTAGGTAAAGGATAATCCTTGTGGAAACTCCCACCTGAAGATAATTGCGTTGCTTCTCAACAGTCTTGCCAATTCCGTGTAGTTAGATCTAAGGTCCAGCAACTGCTTAGGAATGTCCTTGTAGATTTCAATTCTCTTGCCCAAAATGTCTAGTGACTTTTCGTAGTGCAGGCCCAAAATCTTGTCCCTTTCCTCCTTTGATCTCAGTGTTATCAAACAATCTCTGGGCTTCTCTGTCCTTCTGACTCTGCCAAGCCTGAAAGCAGATACAATTTTAAAGTCTTTTTCCTCTAACTTCCAAAACTTGGCAAATTCCTTAGTTAGAAATTCAATAAAATTATCTTCTTCCACCTCTGGTATTGACCGTATCCTCAAGTTGGTCTCCCTGTTTCGCAGTTCTGTCATCAAAAAGTAAATCTGATGTTCTCCAACTTGTTTGCTGAGTGGTCTTACTTCTTTCTCAAGTTCTTCCAATCTTTGACTAGTATCTTCAGCCAGTTTACGATTTTCACCTACAGCCTCCTTTAATTCTCCAATAGACTGGGCATTCTGTGCAACTTGTCCAGTCAGCTTATTCAAGCTTTCTGTGTTCTGTTCAATTTTAGCTGTATGCAAATCAGCCTTCTTGTCCAGAGCCTCCAGTTTCTCCAAAATTTTCTCCAAGACAGAGCTACTTGTCCCTGAAGCCATATCTCCCAGGTGCAGCTCCTCTGTCTCACCCTCCCCTGCCTGTATTAGGGAGGCCGCCTCTATGTCTGGAGGCAAAGTGGAAGGCAAGGCCGGCACAGAAGATCTACGCTGTGAGGCTGCAGATAAAGTTAGAGTTGTTTGTTTAGTCCTTCCTCTTCTCCTTGCGCCACTCATTCCAAAGTTATCTGTAATCCAAGGTCAATCCAAGTTGTTCCCATGAGAAAGCAGAGTCCCAGATGCAATAGTCAAACAAAGGCCGGGAAAGGGAAAGTAAAACAAAGTCACTGCTGTAAGTCCAAAATCCTCTAGAGGGAGCTTAATACGTCTTCAGGGAAAAGATCAAATCCAAGTTAAACTTATAAATTTAAATCCATGTCTATCGCCTCCACAATGTATTATTTTTAGCAGAGTAAAACTTAAAGCAAAACAGTGTTTCTTACAGTGCCTTGACTGCAACAGTTTCAAAGTATCCAGTTCCAACTCAGAATGTTTCAAAACCTGAATTCAATGTATCCAAAGTTGCAAACTGGTGCTCATCCAGGCAGCTCCAGCACCAGAGATTCTTATTTATTTTATAATCCACTGGTGCCACAGAAGAAGGATATCAGTGCACCCCGAATATGACCAGCAAAAGTCAATAGCTCAAAGTCTTTCACTCAGAAAACTGCTTTAACAGGGTGCCAGCATTTAGTTAACGCATAACTTTTTGTCTCCACTCCTCCTGCTCTTTGCTTAAAGTTCAGTATAGCGGGAGATGGGCTTCCTGCTTATCCTCACTCCGTTTTCAGCCAGATTTCAACTTTTTTAAAAAAGTTTTAAAAGTTTCATAAAGTTCTCAAAAAGTTTCAGAAAGTTGACAAAAGTTTCAGAAAGTTTTCAATGTCCAAATTTACTCACGGGTTGTAGTTTCCAAAGTTCAGAAAAGTTGCAGGAAGAAAGGACAGCGCTGACCGGCAACAGCAATGCGGCTTCACTTCGCTGTTTGCGCAACGACCCACAGCGCCGCTACCCCCTCCGCGATCCGGAGCCCCTTACGGGGTCCCTTCAACGTTTTGGGGGCTGCTTCTGGCGCCCGCCGGGTCCCGAGACCACAGGCTTCTGCCACCTGTGGTTTTCCTGAATGGGTCTCCGCTTCGCCGTAGCGGACGACCCGTTTACAGCGGAGCTCCCTTCTCCTTACTCGGAGAAGGCAGCCATTACCGGTCGCGCCGCCTCCGGAAGTCCGGGAAATTTTTAATTATAGTGGTACCTCTGGTTACATATGCTTCAGGTTACATAGACTTCAGGTTACAGACTCCGCTAATCCAGAAATCGTATCTCGGGTTAAGAACTTTGCTTCAGGATGAGAACAGAAATCGTGCTCCGGTGGCATGGCAGCAACAGGAGGCCCCATTAGCTAAAGTGGTGCTTCACGTTAAGAACAATTTCAGGTTAAGAATGGACCTCCCGAACAAATTAAGTACTTAACCCGAGGTACCACTGTACTTATGTTTAAATGTATTTTAATTTTTTTGTTGGAAGCTGCCCAGAGCGGCTGGGGAAATGCAGCCAAATGCCAAATGGGTGGGGTATAAATAAACAACTTCTTCTTCTTCTTCTTCTTCTTCTTCTTCTTCTTCTTCTTCTTCTTCTATGAACTTGCTTAGGAAAGGTCAATTCTAGTTAAAGACGATATGTTTCTCAGTTTGTATTCAGTGAACACTCTTCCCTACACTGAAGCACTTTTCTGCATAGGAAAAATGTTGTGCTTGAAGCTGCCCTAAAGCGTTTTGAAACTACCCTAAGGCATTCTAAGGCAATCTATTTACATAATATTTCCCACTTCTCAAATGTACATTGCGTAAATCATTGAAGGCTAACATGGGTTTCATGTTACATGAATGACAGGGTTGCCATACGTCCTTGCTTCTTCTTTTTTGCAATTTTGCAAAGCTCAACAACTTTTCTCTCCGGATTTTCACTTTCTGAAACATGACAAACCTATGAATGATTTCCCTATGTTAAGGATGATGATGATATATTTGTACATCCACCCAATTTCACATAAACTTTCAGCATCTTAGAGGAAAATAAAATAACTCATTTGGTCTAATTAAAATAAAGAAGTTAACATTACACTACTAGCAAATATCAGAGGTGGAAGACCTTTTAGACCAAGTCCTACAGTGACATACCCTCCAACATTCCTCAGATGAAAAAGGACATTTCTCACTCACCCCAATTTACCCTCCTTGATTGCCCATTTTCTGCCCTGCCCCCGCATAGCATTTCCTATCAGAAGAATGGCGAGTGCTACCATCGCAACAATGGGACACACACACACACCCTCCACTGTCCTGAGAAAATCCCTGAATCCTAATTTAGTTTAATTCTTTGGTAGATTTACAAAAAGAAAACACACTAATAAATAAATTTTAGAAAGGGGCCAGATTTTTCATTAAGACTCCTTGTGCTCTGCTCTGCTCCACTCCCCCTTCCTTCCTTCCTTTAAAAACAAAACAAAAACTTTTTATTTGGTTTTACAAATTTAAAATTATAATCATACCACATCAAATCCGCAATTAAAAGATTCCTCTGAATCTTTATACATTCCCACCTTCCCCTCCATGGGTTCTGTTGTTGCCCCTTTTCTACTGCATCTTTTCTTCATAAACCAAGTTTTTTTGTAATCCATTACATCCATAGTTCTTATTACAAGTGTTACTGCAGTTCTGTTAATGTCTTCAGCTGCTTACAGTGATCTTCTAGGTAAATTATAACACACACACACACACCCCCCGATTCCTTATTAAGGTTTTGGTCTTCCTCATTGCTGAGCTTCCCGGTCAATTTTGCCATTTCAGCATAGTCCAACAACTTAATTTGCCATTATTCTCTGGTAGGGACTTTATCTTCTTTCCATCTCTGGGCTAACAGTCATCACATGCATAAAAAGTTGTTTCTTCTCCCTTGGAATTTCAGCACCTACAATTCCTAATAGAAAAGCCTCTGGGTTTTGAGAAAGAGAGAGAGAGAGAGAGAGAGAGAGAGAGAGAGAGAGAGAGGTTATTTTAAACATTTTTATTTGAATTCATTATATATCATTTCCCAGAGTACTTTTGCTACCTTACATGTCCACTCACCCTTTTTTCCTGTCCAGGGTGGCTCTGCCCTCTCCTTGCCACTCAGAGCTGGTGCACCCAGTGGCGGAGAAAGGCGGGGCGGTCCGCCCTGGGTGTCATCCCTGAGGGTTGCCAAAATGGGGGGTGGCACTTATTACGGGGCCTGGCCTGCAATGCACGTGAGCCACACGTCTCTCCTAGGAGTGATGCGGTTGCTCGGGGCCCTACACTGCCCAAAATGGAAGCATGGGGCTTGTGTCCGCCAGGCGGACTCCATGGACAGCTCGCTGTGCCACCCCCATGGGCCCTGATCGCCCACCCCATGGGCAAATTATGGCCCCACCCCCTTGCGTGGATCGCCCCGCCGCAGCTGCTCTGGGTTCACCATGTGGGGCTGGGCCTCCCTCAGCAGCAGCAGCCTCTGCTACAAGCTGTCCAAGAGAAGAGGCCAGCAGCGGTGGCCGTGGAGAGGCAATGGGATGTTCCAATACCTCTTTTTCTAGGGAAAAAAATAGTACTGGGAATTGTCAGTTCTCTTTTTAACATATAGGGTGGACTTGTAGTAAGGTTAAGCTTTTCTTTTGGGAATTATAGGGACAGAACTACCTAAACTGTATAGAAACTTTTTTAATGTACGTTACTACAGCGGCAAGAATGTTACTCGCCCCAAAATGGAAAGAAACAGAAGTCCCAGCAAAGGAAGAATGGATACAAAAAACTTATGGAATATGCAGAAATGGCAAAACTTAGCAGAAGAATAAGAAATCAAGATAACAAACTTTTTAGGAAAGAATGGAGATAGTTGATTGAATATTTACAGATAAATTGTAAACAGATAAGAACATTGGCAGGATTATTGTAATAACCTGCAGTTTTAGAACAGCATATATTTAAAAAGATGAATAAATGAGCAGATTAAGTTAATTTGGATATGCAGAAGATATTAAAAATAAATTTAAGGAACTGCAGGAAGAGAGGGGCAGAAGTCAAATTTTGAATTGTTAAAATGAGTGTAAAACTAGTGAAATGTATAAACTCGAAAAACATTCGTTCATTCATTTAAGGAATGGTCAGCTCTGAATCCTCTGCCATCCACCTCTTGGGTACCAACTTGCCACTCCCAATTCACCTTTAGCAGTGAAGAGACCAGCCTGTTGCAGCAGTTCAGCCTCTCTCTGTAGTTTCTGAGTGGCAGCTGAAAGAAAATCCAGAAAAAAAGACATACTTGCCTTTTGAAGGCTTCCCTTTGGGTCATTAGCCCCACTTTAGCAACAGAGGGAAATGATTGCACTTGACTTAAGTCTCTGAATTTCTGCATCGGGATTTCTAAAAGACTTCAGAACCTTTTAGCCAGGAAACCTTCCACAGAAATCCCTTCAGGGACACAAATTTTCTTGAATCCTTTCCATTGAAAGTGAAGTTTTCGCACTGCAGTGTCTTCAAGCAGTTTTACTGAACAGTCTCTCCCCAGGGTGCTGCTCTAACACAGCTGGTTGGGTTTTTTTTTTAAGAATTAGCGAGAGAGAGGTGTCTAGTGACAAGAATTTCCTATTGGTATTCACCTTTGACCTGTACAAATACATTTGCAGTACTGTCAAAATATGAGGCTGGATGCATTTGGGTGAAAGAAGTGTAATCACCTGATCCTTTCAAGAACTCCATGCTTTGTTATTCTCATGGGCTTATATTGCTGTAACCTTCCAACAATTTGACTTCACCCCCAAAGGCGCACTCCTCCATTGTCTCCCGAGACAGACAGATGCCAACGGCAAGCATCTACTAGATATTTTGAAAAGTTGTTCACAATACATCCTTAACCTAATTTTGCATGATGGTTCCTGAGATCAAGGAGCAGTTTCTTCATTCATGTTTGGGTAAAACTGAACACCATTTTGGACCAAGATGATGAACTGAACCTTACAAAAAGGCATTGATCTTAAGCAAATTTTGCACAGTGGTTCCTGAGATCACGGAGCAGTGATATTTATTTATGTTTGGATATACTTGGGTGCTATTTTGAATTAAGATGGCAGATTGAACCTTTCAAAATGGAACTGATTTTCACCCCTGGTTTCAAAATTTCACCAGTTTTGGGGGGGCTCTTAGAATTCCCAAGCAATGCTGAATATGAGGCTGCTAGTGTATAACATAGGATGCAATTCAGAAGTTCACTTTCTGGAAAAATGTTCCATGCAAATAAATGGAAATTGAATCAAAGCAAAAGTGACCAATTTCTGAGATGCCCTGTATAGTTGCTAATCTTTTGTACTGTTCTTTTAAAAGACATGCTCTGTGGAATTATTTTTATTGCTGGAAAATGTTCTGTTATTTTCATGGTCGCTTTGTTTTATTTTTAATGTCTTACATTCTGCTGTTTTCAGTAAGATTTTATGATTTTTGGTTTTAACTTACTGTAGTTAGCCTCTCTCAACATTTTTAGAGGATAGGTAAGCTATATGGAAATGGGTGGTGCTGTGGTCTAAACCACAGAGCCTAGGACTTGCCGATCGGAAGGTTGGTGGTTCGAATCCCCGCGACGGGGTGAGCTCCTGTTGTTCGGTCCCAGCTCCTGCCCACCTAGCAGTTCAAAAGCACGTCAAAGTGCAAGTGGATAAATAGGTACCGCTCCGGTGGGAAGGTAAACAGCGTTTCCGTGCACTGCTCTGGTTTACCAGAAGCGGCTTAGTCATGCTGGACACATGACCCGGAAGCTGTCTGTTGACAAACGCTAGCTCCCTCGGCCTATAGAGTGAGATGAGCATGCAACCCCAGAGTTGTCCGCGACTGAACCTAACGGTCAGGGGTACCTTTACCTTTACCTTAGGCTATATGCATGTTTTCAATAAATAAATTAACACCTGGGGGTTATGCTGGCATGAGAGATCAGTGATGCTTGTGGTGAATGAAAACATTTAGGTAATCAATGTTTAGTGAATGGAGACTGATTCTGCTATAATCACATGCACTGGAAATACTTTTCAGAAACATGATTTGCTTTCACATTGCATCCTCTATCTGCACTTTATTCCATTTGGATGGTGAATCCAGATGGATCAGGTTCAATTTTACCAGTGGGGGGAGGGAAGGGAAGACTTTTAAAAATTTAACACAGAGAAGCTCTGTTCATTCAACGCCAGAGGGACAGAGCTGCCTTCCATACAGAGCAGCACCCATATCGATCCCTAGCTAGTTACTGCGAAAAGTTTCCCCCCTGAATCCAGACTGTGTGGCTGTCCATACTAAATGAACAATACAACTAATTCATAAAAGGAGCAAGGTTGGCAGTAGGAGAAACACTATTTACCACCTGCTTTCTGAAGATGCCTAATGGGTTGATGGATACATTAATAAGAGGATGATTGTGATCCACTCTACAGCAATTGATGAGCAGCCTCACACAATAGCTCTTAGAGGCCATCAAACGTTAACTAATACTGATACCCAAACCAGTATGGATGAAAATGGGAAATGGAGCTTCTGAGAATGAAATGAAGGGTGGTATTGTCAACAGAGCCATAAGGCCTTAGACGTTGTGTGCTCCTTTAGGTATTTGGATCCCAAAATGTTTAGGGCTTGTTACACCAGCACACACTAGCAATTGGGCCCAGTAGCTGACTGGCAGCTGCTGTGATGATTCAGGACTGGTGCAGAATAAGGCTGCTAGGCTAGCAGCCTTGTTCTGCACCAGCTGCAAAATCGGGATCATCATCAAGGGTAACCCTGCACACAGGAAACAGGTGGTGCTGTGGTCTAAACCACTGAGCCTCTTGGACTTGCCGATGGGAAGGTTGGTGGTTCAAATCCCCGCAACGGAGTGAGCTCCCGTTGCTCCGTCCCAGCTCCTGCCAACCTAGCAGTTTGAAAGCACCCCAGTGCAAGTAGATAAATAGGTACTGCTGTGGCATTTCTGTAAATGGCATTTCTGTGCGCTCTGGCTTCTGCCACGGTGTTCTGTTGTTTCCAGAAGCAGTTTAGTCATGCTGGCCACATGACCCACAAAGCTGTCTGCAGACAAACGCCGGCTCCATTGGCCTGAAAGCAAGATGAGTGCCGCAATGACTTAATTGTCCAGGGGTCCTTTACCTTGCACAGAGTGCATTGCAGTAGTCCAGGTGGGAGGTGATTAGATCATGGATAACTGAGGGCAGGCTACCCTGGTTCAGGAACTTTGTAAATAAGGGTGGATACTCTAAAATATTCTGGACATCAATTGAGGAAATTTATTTGACCTCTGTTTATTTGATGATTCTTTAGCTGATTGCCTAAATTAACAAAGTTCTTGTGTTTGATTGCTGGTGGCTATTTGCTGTTGCCATGCATGAACTCAGAGAAACAATATGACAGTTGTAATGTAGTCATAAAGTCAAATGTCTGAGTTTTGCAACTGGTTGGAAAGAAAAGCCTAAGGGTGAGGCTACATCAGTGCTGGATTTACTTATAAGCTAAACAAGCTATGGCTTAGGGCTCCACTCTCTTGGGGGGGGGGGGAATTAAAGGGAAAAACCTGGATGCACATTTCCAAAATATAAGATAAAAAATCTACATACAGCAACAGTGTTTTGTGTTGTGTAGGCTCCGATTTGTTATGTGCAAATGGCTTTAGATACCTATTAGGTCCATAAATTACCATACAGCATATATTCAACACACACACACACAAAAAAAAACAGTGATAATTTGTTCTTGACAAAGGACAGCTGGACATATAAAGGGCCCTGTTACCTTCAGTAGCTTAGGGCCTCATCAAACCTAAATCCGGCACTGTGACTAACTTCGGTACATTTATTTCAATGGGTCTACTCTGAGGTTTGTTCACACACTGCATGGAACACAGGTACAGGCTGTCTCTACACATGTACCAGTGTTGACGTGAAAGAGTGTACACGTATTGGTTTGTACAGCTCAGCTATTGTGCACGCAGGTACACAGACTTTATTCTCATTGAAAGTTAGATGTCAGTTACTATGAGCATACAGGTCAACTGTTGATGTATACAGATTGTACATTTGTTGAATGTAACAAGTGAACACCCCTTTGGATACAACCTAACAAGGGTGCCAACTATAGGTGGCGGAAGGCGCTTCAATATTTGTGGGCAGGCGGCTAACCCCCCAGTATTGAGGGGGCTGCCATTCCCTGCCACCAGGCGAGCACTTGCGCACCGGGCAGGGGTGGGACACATGGAGGATGAAGATCACCCTCCATGTTCCCCATCCCCTGCCACTGCTGGGAGAGTGCTGGCATGCCAGGCAGCGGCAGGACACGTCACGTGACGCCGGGCCCCCTCAATGTGGGCGGGCAAGTTGGCGCCCCTGCAACCCAATAAACTTACAGTATATTTACCTGTGTACGCAATAGTTGAGCTGTATAAATAAGCGTTCACATAAACATCTGCCCATATGTAGAGGCTGTTTGTATAACATCTGAACAAGCCTACTATGGAGGTGGCTAAATGCAGATCATGCAACCCAGTTCTTGCCCAGACTAAAGGACTCCCTAAGTGTATATGGCTGATGCTTACTCTGCTTACTCTTTGTGGAGGCCAAAGATTTGCCTTTAATCTTATTGCAGTCTGACAGCAGATTTATCACAGGGAAATATTGGTCCTTGCCCTTTGCTGGGAAGCAATGTAAGACTTACGGGTTTCTTCTTTTGTTCGTCCCAGAAGGCAATTCTGGACTATTGTCTGTCATGTAATAAAACATTGTTTCTTGTTTTTCACTTCCCTGAGTGGGTAGGAAGTTCCAGAGGGAGACTTTTACAGGACCAGTTTCCTTGAGAGGACAGGATATTTGAGACCCACGTTGTTTGCACAGTATTAAAAATATGTCAGCTGAGAAGGGGAAACTAACAGTGCTAGCACTTAAAGCAGTATCACTCTCCCAAAAGCAAACAGCATGTTTTGAACCGGTCCTATGCAACATACAAAATAGGTTCTGTTGCTGGACTACACCGCCCCCCCCCAGCTGATCTTTTCAGGCATGATGATTTATGAAACATTTCCATTTTAACATCATCATTATCACTCACTCTTCTTTGTACAACAGAATGCAATAGAATACAGAAAAGAAGTACCGTATTTTTCGCTCTATAAGACTCACTTTTTCCCTCCTAAAAAGTAAGGGGAAATGTGTGCTGGTCCAGGGGGGAGGTTACCGTGGGGCGAGGTCCAGGACCTGAGTTGAGGGTCGGCAGACAGTCCTCCACGGGTGAAGCGGGGTCCACAGCGAGGAGTCGGGCAAGGACAGGAACTCTGGGGGAACCGGACTGGGTGCTGGCCGAAACAGTTCTTCAACGACGTTGCTCCTGCAACCTGGGACCGGGCTGACTGGCCTTTATCTTCTCTGAGGCCAGGGGCAGTCCCGGCCCCCAGGAGACCCGCCTCTCCTGGCCTTAAGGCGAGCACTCCTCCTGGGAGAAACCAGTTCCCTCCGCCTCTCTGCCCTGAGCCTCTGCAGTTCAGGAGAAGCTGAAGGGTTACTGGACCCAGGGGGAGACTCACCTGTAGGCACTGAGTCCTCAACCACCTCCGGAGCCAGAGTGGATTCACTTGGTGCCTGCTCCTGAGGATCCGGCACAGGTGCAGGCGCTTCAGAATCAAGGCCCTGCCCCAGTTCAGCCGGCCCTGAAGGCAGGGACTCCTGTGCAGGCTGGGATTCCTCCGGTTCAGCCTCTGAATCGGATTCCCAGGCCATCACACAACGTGTGTGCGTCTTACGGAGCGAATGCAGGCTGTGCAGCTATCCCAGAAGCCAGAACAGCAAGAGGGATTGCTGCTTTCACTGCACAGCGATCCCTCTTGCTGTTCTGGCTTCTGAGATTCAGAATATTTTTTTTTCTTGTTTTTCTCCTCCAAAAACTAGGTGTGTCTTGTGGTCTGGTGCGTCTTATTACATTAATGGGGACAAGAAGTACTGTATATCGATACCATTACAATGTCATTACATTGCATCCCCACCAAGACCTAATTTTGTGAATCCATAGCTCAAATCTCAGCTTGGAAGGCATATAGTGAATCTGAATCGATGCTGCGTAAACAGACAAGGGCAAAGGCAATGCACCAATCACATTCTAGAAGCAATTTCTGACAATATAGACCATCTCTACCAGCCATCTGAACAAGCTACTCTGCATTTGGTTGGTGGCACTTGCTCATGATGTCCAGGGAGGAGAATTTTTTGCCTACAGGGGTCTTCAGAAGCTTCCTTCCAAGTGCTGTTTTGTGTAGTACATTGAATGGAACTTCTGAAGATCTGCCAATCAGCTGCTTGTCAGATCTTCAGATGCCCCATTCAAAGAGTTGCACAAAATGGAACTTGAAAAGGGACTTCTGAAGAAGCCACTCTCAAAATTCTTCTTGCTTTGCACTTGGAATGGGACTACTGAAGCTCCTATTAGCTGACGGTGCTTGTGAACACCTTTTTGGCCAAGCCTTGCCTTCATCTAACCCACATCTGGTGTCATATATGATGTCTGGCGCAAGGCAGGTGAGCATAGCTCAACTGAAATAGCCTCAAAGGCATCATGGCAAGACCTGATGGCCCTAATTAACACCATAAGTTAGAGGTTCTTTACCACTGCTCTGCGTGAAAGTATTCTACCTTGGCTTTAGCTCATTCTGTCAAGAGAACTTCCCTGTGATTGGTCACACTCAGCTCTTTCACTTTCAGGGCTTGGTAGTGTTGTTGAACCCTGCCCTCTGCCAGTAGCTCAGGCCTGGCCTAGTTCCTTGGAGCATCAAATATCAGCCATTGAGCATTTTGCTACACATTTCTTTCTGACCTCTCTTTAGTGCACAGAACTTGGACAAGAAACACTTTTTTTGTGTTATATCATGACAAGCTCTCCCCCACAGGATATTCTAACAGGAAAAAAACAACAGCAGAAGCTTGACAAAAAAATAATTGTATCAGCCCAAGCATATAGAATTATGCAAGAAAGTAATAATGTTAACTGCAATGCTAATGGCCGGAAGAGAAGACAAAGCATATTTGTCATTGTGTCGATGCTCCCAGACAAAGAGAAACAAGCATATTTTTCAACAGATATTCAGGAATATTCTGAGGAGCAAAGGAGGAACTTGCTCCCTTAACAAGATATCTGAATTCTTGGGTGATGCTCATCAGATATTCTGCACCTTAGCTCTTCCTATCAAGAATCTCCAGAAGTAATTCATCCATTACTAACAAGCACATATATTCATGGTCACTTTCACCAAGTAACAAAGATCATGAGAATAGGTCTCATGGTATCGCTCTTAATGTATTCTGCTGCTGATGCAAAGATTGATTCCCTCCCATTTTATTGGCTCGATTCTCGGGGACTCTCTGGCTTTGCAGCCTGAAGTAACACAGCAGAATACAGGAAGCATGCCCGCTGCAAATCAAAATGCAAATAGGAAATGAAGGGGGAGAAACAACTTCAAAATAAGTCCTTAGCCGGTAGAGAGATGAGTGGAGACTTTTACAAACCCACACAGCCTGTTTGAATGCAATAGAACTCAGATATTCAAAAAGGACTTGCACATTCACTGGAGCTCATTACATTTTTAGAAGCAAAAGCAGTGAAACAATCAATTAAATTGTCAGCCCTTTGGATTTGGGGGAGAAATGAGAAAAAGAGGGAAAATGCTATCATCATCATCATCATCATTATATTTTATTTATTCCCTGCCCATCTGGCTGGGTTGCCCCAGCTACTTTGGGCTTCTTCCAACACATATAAAAACATTTTTAAAAAATCAAACATTAAAAATTTCCCTATACAAGACTGCCTTCAGATGTATTCTAACAGTTGTGCAGTTCTTTATCTCCTTGACATCTGGTGGGAGGGCGTTTCACAGGGAGGACATAACTACCAGAAGACTATCTGCCTGTTTCCCCCTAACTTCACTTTTTGCCATAGGGGAACTGCCAGAAGGCCCTCAGTGCTGGAGCTCAGTGTCTATGCTAAACTATGGGGACAGAAATGCTCCTTCAGGTATACAGGGCTGAGGCCCTTTAGGGCTTTAAAGGTCAGCACCAACACTTTGAAATGTGCTCGGAAATGTAATGGGAGCCAGTGTAGATCCTTTAGGACTGGTGTTATATGGTCCCGGTGGCCACTCCCAGACACCAGTCTAGCTGTCGCATTCTGGATTATTTTTAGTTTCTGAGTCACCTTCAAAGGTAGCCCCATGTAGAGCACATTGAAGTAGTCCAAGCGGGAGATAACCAGAGCATGTATTGCTCCGGTGAGACAGTATGCAGGCAGGTAGGGTCTCAGTCCATCTATCAGATGGAGCTGGTAGACATGCTGCCCTGGACACAATTCTCAATTATGAGGCAAAGAAGGCACTACATAGCAGATTTTAGGAACACAGGAACCTGCCACTGAGCCACAGATCTTTCCTATTTGGGGGAAATGCAGGAGGCTGCAGGGGAAAAGAGGAAGAGCAAGTCCCATCTGTGTGAGGAGAAGTCCATTGCACAGTAGGGTATCAAAACTGGGTGCCACCCAAGGTCTTCATTTGGTTCAACAGAAGGTCATCAACAGCCAACACAATATTTGACAATCTCTAGGTCAAGCCAGAGAATATAATGCCTTGTGCTCCAATACTGCTAAACCTGACATAGTTTCATTGAAATCAATAGAGGATGCGGCTTGGAGAAATCCAATTGTTCTAGCTGAAGAACTCTGCCAGTGACAATTCTACTTACTGAACCCATGCAACCCGTTAATAATAAAAAATAATAATGCATGAAAAAATGTAATCTCTAAAACAGGGACAGAGCAGTAAGATAACACAAACATATGCTCTTTCTTCTCATGCTGCAGAATTATATGTAAGGAAAGTGTTGGGAACATAATTACATGCTTGCTGCAATGCAAGCATAATGTTTAAAAATTAATGAATCTGTTCTGTGCCACATTTGCTTCCGAAAACATATTTCATGACATAATAAGGAAGCAGCATATTAGTAGGAAACCCTCTTGCAAAAACTGATTTCAGTGGAACAGATGGCAGCCAAGCGCTAAACTCCCATGGAAAGCTATTGAGCTCTAGGGTTTTAAAGAGGCATGAAGAGCAGTTGTGGCGGGGGTTGGGGTGTTCCCAGATCTCCTTAAAAATCAGCTGGCATTTGAGTAGTTAGCAACTTTTTGGATATTTATCCCATAATGATCAACAAAAAACAATATCTGGCAGCATCACTTTGCTAGGGGAAATTGCTAGGGTCCAGCAAAAGGAACAGTTTCCCACTATTTCTGGAATGAAAAGTACGGCCATTGAATAAATTTCCCAGCCAGGCAGAAACATCCAAGGGGGGTGCAAAGCAAGGTCACCAAAGGGTGTGGCCCGGGGGGGGGGCATGGCTTGATAAGTGTTCCAATAACCAGATACAGAGTCAAAGAGATCCACATCCTGCCCCCAGGCCTGAAGTTCACAATGAGAATTTACATCTAGAGAGAGAATTACATACCCTCCAACATTTTGCCGATGAAAATAGGAATGTCTGATTCCATACTAAAAATCATAATAGTGTTATTATTTATACCACACCCATCTGACTGGTTTGCCCCAGCCACTCTGGGTGACTTCCAGAATATATAAAAATGTAAGAAAACAATAAACATTAAAAAACCTTCCCTATACAGCGCTGCCTTCAGATGTCTTCTAAAGGTTGTACAGTTACCTGTTTCCTTGGGTTGGGGGTTGTGTAACTATATAGCCTCCAACATTTCTCTGAGGAAAATAGGGATGTCCTAAGGAAAAGGGGGACTTTCTGAGATCAAATCAGAAACTGCGACGGCTTTTGTAAATCCGGGACTGTCCCTGGATAGGGGCACTTAGAGGATCTGCAATTAAAATACAGTGGTACCTCGGGTTACAAATGCTTCGTGTTACAAATGTTTCAGGTTACAGACTTCACTAACCGGGAAGTAGTACCTCGGGTTAAGAACTTTACTTCAGGATGATAACAGAAATTGGGCAGCGGTGGTGCGGCAGCAGCATGAGGCCCCATTAGCTAAAGTGTTACCTCAGGTTAAGAACAATTTCAGGTTAAGAACAGACCTCCGGTACGAATTAAGTTCTTAACTAGAGGTACCACTGTACTTACAAGAAAGCCACAGTTTAAACAAATACTGATTTCTAGATTAAAAACCTCAAAACCAGTTCAAATAGTAAAATGGATGACACGACTACAGTCATACCTCGGGTTGCAAACGCTGCAGGTTGCGCGTTTTTGGGTTGTGGACCATGCCAAACCTGGAAGTACCTGAACTGGTTATTTCTGGTTTCTGTGCTCGCACATGCGCAGAAACGCAAAATGACATCACGCGAGTGCGCTGTGGGTTGCGAGCGGGACTCCTGCACTGATCACATTGGCAACCCGAGGTATGACTGTATACTGTTAAAATATAGTTATACATGAAAATGCCTGGAATGCTACAGATGAAAAAGCATCTTATTCTCATTTCTGCTATTCTCCCCACCTGTAAATATCACCATGTTTAGATAAAATCACCTGGACAGATAACACAAGAATGGCTTATTCTTGAGTTGTTAAGTCGCAGAAGTATATTCTTTAAGCTTATCAATAGCTTTTTGCCTAATTCTCAACTTCCCTCTCCATAGCTCTTAATAAAGTTGTCTGCAATTGCCAGGAAATCAATATTTTATACAGTTCAGTGTGCACCAGTTATAATGTGCTTTAATCTCTCTCATATCTGCAGTGCTTGCCAGGAGGGAGAAAAACGACTCGGTGCGACGTTCCGTTTCTTTTCTTTCGTACATCCCAGATTTGTGTTTAATAACCCATGTGACTGTCTGAAATGTACTACAAAAAGCGATATCCTTTGATAGTGATATACAATTAATCCAAAGCCCATGTTTGCATGAGATAGGGGTGTGTGAGTGCCTAGCCTGTAGAGAAATTTTGCCACTTGTATCAGCATTTCCCCTCAAATGCTATAGAAGCTTTTCCTGGAAAGAATACACCAACCTTGGCATCCCAGGGGCATGCCAGGATGGCCCCAGCCAAGGACCCATGTCCAAGGGGGCACAAAAACCATGTCTCTCCATTCTGGTCTGTAGTGACTCGGAGCCATGGGGGTGAGCCCCCCAATTAAGGCCTCCTCAATATTCCGTGGCTTGCGGCAGGCCCCAGCAGTCCTTCCTGTGGCTGCAATGGGCCCCGTCGGGCCCTCCTGTGGCTGCAGTAGGCCATGTTGGGCCTCCCCCTGCTGCATGATGTCATCCACGCACACCAGCCCCCCCCCCCAAGTTGTGAAGCTTTGTGTATTCAGCAATTATGATGTCCAATGCTAAACAGTGATTCCGGATATTGACTACTGTTTCGTAGAATTCTTCATCAAGCGTGGCGGGAGGATATAGAATTGCTTCATAAACCCATCTTATATCGAATGAATGCATGCAGTGGCTACATTATTACATGAGCGCTGTTCCACAGCATTTGATATTTTATTTACATACATTCATTCGTTGCATGTCGAGGTCCCCAAGCCACCCCCCAAATAACTCACAACGCACACTTAATTTTTGTTTAAGGTTTTTGGCATAATTTTGGCCACAACTTTATTTAAATACAAAACCGTGAGTGGTTGTTTAGGCATTGGTTAAGACTATCTGTCCCCCTGCCTGGGGACAGAACTGACTTCCGGGCACCACCGAAAGACAGTGTGGGGGAAAGCAAGTCGGGGAGAAATGGAGCTGAGTCACAGACCCTCAATTCTCATCCACATGCTCCCCGAAGGCTTGCCGGCCCTAGTCCCATTCCAGGGATTGGACGAAAAGATGGCAAACCCCAGGATTCCTTTAACAGAATTCCCTTTCCGCAGCAACCATGGAGGGGCAGGCCCAGCCTATCCTAACCCCTCCTCCACCAATTTATAACCAATGCCTAACCGCAACCTTACAAGTTGTGACGATTTGCTACGCAGTAGGCAAAAACCAAATGGCCCAGCCAATCAGCCAGATGGACAAAATTCCTACCAAGCCCCTGCCCCAACGGCAGACGACCCCATGACAGGCATAGCAAGGTCAATGCAACAACCCCTTACTCAAGGGCGGGTGGGCGGGTGATCCGTTGCACACAGCAAAGAGAAAGCTCCAGGCTGCGTGCAGAGTATTTAAACATTTTACCCCTCACACCAAAATTGCAACATAACTTTTACCCCAGCAACCCAGTGAACCAATCACTGCCCCAGGCCATCTTGAGAGACCCTGCCTGGTAACAGAGGGGTGGCTCAGCAGACCCCACCGCAACACGTGCTCTCCATGAAGGAGAACACGCTATATAAGAATGACAAAGAATGATATAAGAATGACAAAGAATTCTATAAAACACTAGTCAATATCCAGAATTTCTATTCAGTGTTGGACATTGTATTTGCTGAATACACAAAGGTTCACAGCTTGTCTTTCATCGTACAAAGTTTGGTACCTCGCTGATCTCTCCCAGCAGCTTCAGGTAGATGTTAGAAAGCATGGGGGAGAGGATAGAACCCTGAGGCACCCCACAAGTGAGAGCCCAGAAAGAGATACACATGCTTGATTTCCACTGGAGTATAGGCAACTCTCCATTTACAAGGGGGTTGCGTTCCAAGGCACCATGTGCATCAGTGGGACATGTGTAAGACTGCCCCATTCTACCCCATTCTGTCCTGTCCCACTGCCCCCCCTTGCAGTTCCCAAAATAGTATTCACATCATTGGTCGTGCACATGCCATTCACACACAAATGGAAGTTGCCTGTAAGTGAAAATGAGAATCAGAGTGGGCTGCAAGGACAAAATCTGTGTTGGGCCAGTTCATAATGGGAATGGATCCCATTTACATAGTTTTTTATGATGACAAATCTGCATAAATCCTTAAAAATTCACATGGGTTTTTAAAAAACGTACATTTTTTAAACAACAACGACAACAGTTATGAGGCAGTCTGAGTTGCAAGTGCTTACAAAGCGGTCCTAGGAATGCCCATCTGTCTTCTCTTGCTGTTTTAGAAAAGCAATTTCAGCTTCTTGAAGAGTAGCTAGCTAATGTGTGGGTAGTGATGGCTGGTGACCATTGGAGCTGGTACAGCAGATGGCTGGAAGTTCAACAGCAGGTAGAGCCACAAAAATATAATTCTGCCTCCATTCTCTTCCCTGCTGAGACTGAGCAGGGAGCTGACTTGTAAGCAGCAAAGCAGGCAAGTGGGCAGTGGCTGAGGGTAGACTGAGGTTGGTGAGGCAAAGTCCTATTTGCCCTGATGGACTAGTCTGTATGGGTTCTCTAATCAATGGACCAAGTGGGAGTGACATGTCTTGCTGATGTGCCATCACTCTCAGAGGGAGTTTTCCCATTACCCCTTAGAGACTCAGGGACCACTGCAGACCAGCGGCGGAGCTAGCCGCTCAGGCACCTGGAATAGCACACATGCCGTGCACCCGGGGGCAGGGTAATCCACCCAGGGGGGCAATCGGCACTGTGGCAATCTGTCCGGGGGTGATTGGCGCGGTGGCAATCTGCCCGGGGGTGATCGGCACGGTGGCGATCTGCCCAGGGTGGGATTTTGTCACCCCCCTCTGGGATGACACCCGGGGCAGACCACACCCCCTTCCTATGCCCCTGCCTCAGACCACCTGATATGCACCTCCATAAGAGTCAGAATGTGCAGATTCCTGAGAACAGCTTAACCTGAGCAGAATGGAGCTCTATATCTCTTCCCTTTCAAAAATTTATCATTTGGGCACTTTGGGGTACCTTATATGCTGAGCTGAATAAGGAAGAAAAAATGAAGATGTCAGATGCTGGACAGCACTCCTCATATTCTTTAAATGAAGTGACATCCCTTATCTTTGCTGGCATTTGTTTAGGAGACGTTCACGTGCTGTAATTTTGTAGCAGATGTTCTTTGCTTTCCATCAGTTCTATGTGACGTGCTGAAATTTCCTGCTGTTCCCATAACCATTTTATCGCATTAGCATCAATTACATATAACAGCGCATCACTTTGATTGGAACTGCCTTTTTTATCTGGGCGGGGGGTGGGGGTGGGAACCAACCAAAATAAATAAATAATTACAGCAAAATAAAGCTGTTAACGCCCAGGAAATAATCTGAAGTGAGCCGCTTCCCAAATAGGTAACTGAATTACGTGTGCCATGTTGCATTTCCTCCTAAAGCTATTCGTGAACACGTTTGTTTCCATCCGACGTTTAGCACCGAGATGTGTGGCCATATGTATTTTCAACAGAAATAATACAGCAGACAGATGAATTATGCAAAAGGAAAAGAGGGGGGTGGAACCCGCTGTGACAAAAAAAAAGAAAAAAGAAAACAAGAAATAGTAAAAAAGAAAAGAAAAAGAAAAAAAGACCAAGGGGAGGGGGGGGAGACTGCAGCAAAATTAGGAGCATTTCTGTTATATTTGGAGATTAAGATCAGAGCCCTACCGCAGTTAGCAAAATGCAGGCTGCCAATTCAAGGCAGAGAAGTAATCTTTCATGTTTTCCCCTACTAGATCAGCTCTCTGTGTGATTCCTGTAATTGTTCCCTTGGAGACCTGCTGATCTGACATCTGGTTTGGGGAGTTTTCCAAGGACTCTTCCTCCACAGCAGAACTAAGCACAGATCTTAAAAAAGAAAAGGCTATATGTGCAAAAATAATAACGTGGCATAATGTGTTGTGCTTCCCTACCCCTCCTTTTCACCTTCAAATTAGTAACCTTAGAATCAGAACTGCTTGCACAGTAATGTGTTCCTCTGTGTTCTGTTTTCACTAGGAAGACTGAATGAGTGTCTGATGCTTCCTATGAATTTCCCATCCGAGGCCAGGGGGTGGGCATAATGCAGGGGTGTGGAGCCTGCCGTTGTCCCCCAGATATTGCTGCACTACAGATCCCATTGTCCCTGACCACTGGTTTTGTTGGCTGTGGCTGATGGGAGATGGAATGGAACAACATCTACTGTAGAGAACCACGGGCTCCTTGTCGGGATCTCAGCTCAGCCAAGCTGATAAAGCTCATCTTCCTCTTTATTACTAAGAGAGCAAAGAAAAACACATCCTCTGTCTGTGAAAGCAGAGAGCAACTGAACAAAGGAACAAAGGAACAAAGGAACAGGAAAACCAGTAATGTCACATCCGTCTCCTGTCTCCCGTGAGACTTCCAACAGCCTGGAATGTCTCTGGAATGTAAACAGAGTCCTGTGACTCCAAGCAGCTGCACAGTGGCACAAACAGAAACCAACACTCCTCACCCCTGATATGCCTCCTGCCATCAACAACAGGGTTTGGGGAATATGACAGCATTCATTCGCTGCTCCACAGTCAAGCCTCCCAAAATTGTCATTGGTTCCATGAAAGATACAAGTACATTCAAGAGCATAATGAGAGGAATTCAATGTAGTGCCATGCCAATTGTTTCAGCATGCCAGATGCAATGATCACCTCTCTCTGCCCTTACGCATTGTTCTGGGGTATCTCCCAACTCCCCAGAGTGAATTTTGGAGGGTTCTACCCAGGGGGCTTATGAGAGAAGGGGGAGGGTAAAACCCTGTCATGCTAGAGAAGGTTCAAACATATAAAGAGGCTGATTTTACAGCAATCTTCCTGGGGAACCACCAGTGCTCAGTGGTGGTTCATCTGGTTTGCATCCAGAAGGTCCCAGCTTTAGTGACTGGCATCTCCAGTTAGGGCTTTCTGAAACTTGGGGAAACTGCGGCCAATCAGTGTAGACAACAGTGAGCCATAGCTACCTATGTTCCTGCTCCCCAACATATCTGTGTACCTTATGTTCAGCTCAAAGAAACCCTCCCCAGGCCATCTCCTCACCCATGGACAATTGTCCAAGTATGACTCTCACCTCATGGAGGATTATGGTTTTACAAGCCCTGAGCATACAAGAAGCTTAATTCTACATGGGGCAGCAGTTACACAGGGCAGATTACAGGGCTGCGTGAATCAGATCGAAGGTGAAAGAATGTCTTTAGAAGCCTGTTAAGTCAGGCATCAGGAATGCCACTGCGTAGCAGTGACTCAATAAGCAAGTTTTTCTTTTTAAACCTCCTTGTGCTTTACCATCTCAGCCCATCTCTGATCTGAATGGTCATAGAAAAAGAAAGAAGGGCAGCGGGGATTTCATTTGTGTTAGTGATGGTGGAAAAGACTTGATATTTATGGCTTCTACTCAAACCTCATCCTCAGCTAATTAAAGTCATCATACCAATGCCAGTTTAGTCTCTTTCTTTTAATTCCCCAAAGACAAGTAGGGACTTTATTATAATTAGGGCCATAAATCTTGGGCAAGGTTGGGGGGGCACTGTAAAAGCACTCTGGCCTGGCCTGGCAATTTTTTAAAAAGAAAAGGATTAGCAGACAGGCTGAGGCCAACATCTCTTTATGTGAGCGCCCGCCTGTCGGTGGGAAGGGCTAGGGGGTAGAGGGCAAAGAGCACCCGTCCAGTGTGTGAGTGCACACTCAGATTCAGCAGGGGCAAGGGGCTGGATGAGCACACTCCACACCCAACCCAGCCACCAGCAAACAGTGCTATGTCCCTGCCTGCACCACCCTGAGGTAAAAGGTAAAGGACCCCTGGATGGTTAAGTCCAGTCATTGGTGACTATGGGGTTGCGGTGCTCATCTCGCTTTCAGGCTGAGGGAGCCGGTGTTTGTCCACAGACAGCTTTCGGGGTCATGTAGCCAGCATGACTAAACTGCTTCTGGCGCAACGGAACACCAGAGTGCACGCAAACACCATTTACCTTCCTGCCGCAGCGGTACCTATTTCTCTATTTGCACTGGCATGCTTTCGAACTCCTAGGTTGGCAGGAGCTGGGACAGAGCAATGAGAGCTCACCCCATCACAGGGATTCGAACCGCCAACCTTTTGATCCTTTGATCAGCAAAACCTTTTGATTAGACCACAGCGCTACCCGCTCCCTCTGTACCACCCTGAATCCGGCACTGGTATCTGCTAGGGCTGAGTACCAGATCTGGGCAAAGCGAGGATTCCAAACTGAAGTGGGTTGACACAGGATTCAAACTGTTTGGGTTGATACAGCCTCAGATCACCGTGGATTGGGTCAGTCTCCGCGGAGTGATCCAGGGCTGTCAAAAGGTGGCACGATGGGGAAGGGAAGGGAGGGAGGGAGAAGCAGAGGCAGGCAGCTTCTGCAAGATCTGTTTCACCAGCATGTTTCCCATAGGTGACCAGAGATTTCACTGCTCTTCTTTTCAGTGTGTTTGAAAGGAGAAGGAAGATACAGCAGCTCCTTCTTCTTCTGCCCCTCTCCCAGCCTCATGAAAGGACAAGCTCACTCAGCACTGAAACTCAGACAGCCAATATGGTCTTTGTCCTCTTCGGCAGCCTCACCTTTTGTGCTGAAGTCAGTCAGGGCCTTGCCTTCCCAGGTCAGGTGAGGAAAGGTCTGCATGGCAAGGAGCAGGTCTTCCAAGACTCACAGACAAGATTACATGCTTGACACTGTAATATCATCCAGTTGCATACATTTTAATCTCCTGTCATGAACTACTGTGTATCATTGGGGAAACTGGCTTTTCAGATAGAGAAAAGAATCCTGGGGTAAAAGGAGGAAGCATGGCATTTTTCAAACAATTTTTTTCCTCCTTGAAGTACATGCTGACTGGCAATTTAGATCTGATAAATCTGTTTATCTCTCAAATGGCTGATGCTTAAATAGTTCATTTGACCGACTCTTTGTAAGGAACCATGCTGGATGTATATAAGTGGATGTAATAAAATTACAGAAACATATAAAACAGGCTGCCGACACCAAACCAATTTCAGAGAAGTAGTTTATCTCTCACTTTGTACTGTTTCAACATGTAAAATCAGGAGATAAACCCTTCTGATATTGATCTCAATGCGCAGTCATAAAAAATTAAAAGTTATCTGCCAGTAAAAACATGTTTTCTACTTTGTTAGGAGAGATCTCGAGTGCCCATGTGAATATAATTTACTACATTAATAAAGTACTCTTGTGGATATTGTTTTATGATTGTTTTTACTGTTTCCCATAGGCTTAATAAAACCTCTGCAGAATACTTTACTTGACTCAGGGGCCCATGGTGCAAAAATAATACATTCTGTTAAAGGGATCTAGATAGGAGGATGACTGGACCTAGTTTATGGGTTTATACTTTGCACATCATAAATGAGTTGGAGTTCCTTTTTTTTAAAAAAAATCCCATCTGAGTCTAAGACTGAGCAAAAGATGGTCTTCCAAAATCATCCATGCTCCTTGTGGTTAGTCACATTGGCAAAACATTTAACAGAAACATCTGCTGTTGTTTTGAATTGCCTTTGCCCACACTGTGTTCCTCCCTGCTCGCTCCCATGCCATGGCCACTGCTGTTGTGTAACCTCTCCTTCACTTTTGCTCTCCTATCTGACACGACATCATTCATGGATTGTGATGTGGCCCTAGAACTCCTCCAGTGGCGGTTGTGCAATGACATTCTTACATTTTACTCCAATGCATTTTATTCCTGCATTCTGCCTTCCATTGGAGGTACATTTGTGCAAAATGCAAAGTCTGATATGTGACGCAAGCTGACCATGCTTGAAGGGCTATTATAGCTTAACAAATACCATGAAAACTTCCACTGCCTATAAACTGACACTGTTCAGATGAAGAGATAAATGCAAAATATTCAGAAGGTGTTATACATCCCCCCAGGGTTTCTTTCATGCAGTAATACATTATAATATTATACTTCCAAGATAGCTGGCATATGGCATCTCAGTTTCTGCCACATCAAGGCATTTTTAGAAATGTTTATCACTTTTTTCTTATTCCTTTTTAAGTATGCAATGAATATGAAATAATGATGTGTAAAAATAGATTTATTTGCCAACAGTGCCGCCTGGAGGGCCTATGGTATGTTCATAGGTGGGATGCAAATATATAAATAAATATATTTGGCTGGTAATGGTGCTAGGTTGTGCTTCTCTAGGTGTGGTTGAAGATCACATGGTCCATCAATGGCCTTACAAAATCAACTCTAGAAGGGCAAGACGAGTTAACAGCAAAATAAATAGTGGAGCATTCAGATTATTCTCTTTAGTTTACATTAGGGATCAGTGAGTCAATGAGCAAGGAAGTATTACTATATCAAGAACCAGAATGATAGCACTGGCTCTCAAACAGAGCTTTGGCAATTGCTGTGTTTCAACAACCTCTGCACGAGCCATACCCAACATCTTCAGATCCTTCAAGTGTCCCCATTTTCCAGGGACATCCCTAATTTAGAGAAGATGTCCCAGTTTCTGATTTGATCCTGTATAATGTCCCATTTTTCTGTAGGAGTTCCCTATTTTCATTGGAGAAATGTTGGAGGGTATGGAGTTATCCAATCCCCCTAGCCATTTGAAGGTAATCCTGTATAGGGAAGCTTTTTAAAATGTTTAATGCTTTATTACTTTTTTATATATGTTGGAAGCTGCCCAGAAGGGATATAAATAGTAAAATTATCATTATGGAATGGGGCATCCCTATTTTCACCGGAAGCTGTGCACCTTCCATTCCAGAAGTTTTGCTTCTACAGTCTTAGAGCGAGTTTTCATGTGCAGTCGCTTTTTGCAGCCCTTTCATGTTTAGAAATTTTATACTGTATTGTTTTAATATTCGTTTGGAAGCTGCCCAGAGTAGCTGGGGGAACCCAGCCATATGGGGGGGGGGTATAAATAATGAATTATATTATTATTATACTGCTATGTGTAATAGAGAAAAAGACTTGCATTGACCATATGGGAAGCTGTAGATTCCCACCTATACTGTAAATAACTCTGCAGAGAGGACATTTAGACTGGGAATATGGGGCAGGGGGTGATTTACACCCCCTCCCCATGCTGTAACCCAGATTTGAAACTTTCCATTCCACATACCTTTTTAAGAAATGTGGGAGGTCTGTTAGTTCTACCATGGCCCTTAGAGTCATGCACACAGCATCCTAACAAGGATGTAATTATGAAAGGGACTTCTCAGTATTTGTTTCAACAAATTAAGTTGAAAAATAAGAATTGTTCTGCCAGAATGTCCCACTAGAGTCAGATCTGATGGTAGAACCTACTAGGAAATATCCTTATTAGCATCAGATTTGCAATAACATTTTTCTTCAATGACTTGTTTACAATTCCTTTCTGAACCCATCGGGTATCAAAATGCATATAATGTTATGCACATTACATCTTTCAAGGCAGCATAGATGTAGCTACAGTGGTACCTCGGGTTACAAATGCTTTGGGTTACAAACTCCACTAACCCGGAAGTAGTTACCTCGGGTTGCGAACTTTGCCCCAGGATGAGAACGGAAATCACGTGGCGGCAGCGCAGCGGCAGCAGGAGGCCCCATTAGTGAAAGCGCGCCTCAGGTTAAGAACCGTTTCAGGTTAAGAACGGACCTCTGGAACAAATTAAGTTCGTAACCAAAGCTACCACTGTACTAGGTGTTGGGAGCTTCTCAAATAAGGCTAATGCCAACATGTGAAATTGTCTGCCAGTATGTAAGAAACACAGGGCCATTTGTACAATATTCAGTGGGACACCTATATATGTCATTTATTAACTTTATCATCATTCATGCAGTATTGTTACACTTTAGAGAAATAGTTTGAGGAGAAATGGGGGGGGGCAGTTCAACTCAGCCCAATGTAAAGCACATATTAAAAATCCTTTATCTCTGAAATCTTTAAAAGACACACCTCAGCATTTGTACAGGGTCTTGTGATGTCTTTCTGCTTCCCCCAGAGTTGTCTTCCCAGGGAACTCTTGAAATTGTAGCTGTGATGGGACTAGAGATCTTCTAACAACTCTTAGTACCCTTAGCAAACCACGATCCCCAGGATTCTTTTGGGAAACACATGGCTGTTTAAAGTGATATGGTGATGCCTTAAAAGCAGAGCTTTCCAAACGTTTCATGATGGTGACACAGTTTTTAGAAATGCATCATTTCATGACATAGTAAATCAGTTTTACTAGCAAACCAGAGGTTAAACTCAGCGGCAGAGCAAGCCGATCGGGCGCCTGGGGCGGCGCGTGTGCCCTGTGCCCAGGGGTGAGGCCAGCTGCCCGTGGGGGTGGGGCCAGCTGCCTGTGGGGCAGGGCAAGCTGGGGCAGGGCAAGCTGGGGCAGCTGCCCTACAGCTGAGGGGGAGGCTGTGGGTGGACCATTTGGGGCAGCACGGAGCCTGCGGACACCCAAGCCACCGCGTCACTCCCAGGAGAGACGCATGGCTCAGGAGCACTGCAGGCCCAGCAGTGAGTGCCACCCGGTATTTTGTCACCCTCCATAGTGGTGACACCTGGGGCAAACCGCCCCCACCACACACCCCTTTCTCTGTCCCTGTTTAAACTAACCCCTTTCCAGCCCTGGGAGGAACGCAGAAAGTGTTCACACGGCACACCCACATATTGCAGCCGACTCACTAGCATGTTGGGACGCACAGTTTGTAAAGCTCTGTTTTGAAGTATAGTACATCTGGGGCCAAAACGGCTATCATGGAAGTAACCTTAGTCTCCAGTGCAGGCTCTGACAGACCTATGCATCAACTTATCTTTCTGGCACAGCATGCATGGACCTAAATAATAGTCATGCCATGCACACATAATTATCTGTGATTATCTCCAGCAAAGAAAGAAAGGAAAGGCGTTGCAGTGGAGCAAAGTGGCATCCGATGCTATTTTAAAACGTCCAGTTCAATTAGTTCTCGGAGACTTGATTCAGCTTCTGCTTTGGGTGACGCCAAGTTGATTGAGTTTATAGCACCAGGCAGGGTCAAGTATAAATGGGCCCAGAGGTGGGGGGAGAAGAAGGGGAGGTCAAAATGGGGAAGAATCATTATCACTGCTAGGAGGTTGATTTGAGAGCAGCTCTAATCTCCCTAATAGCTCACAGCAGGTTCTTCCTGCTCCCTTTGAATGGTAGTTGAGATATGCTGTCTGCGCTACCCAATACTTTCAAGTTGAGATTCTGGGTTGATCAATTATGTAGGACAAGTGGTGCCAAGCCGCAACAGGACAAGAAGATATGGAGCTGTAGATCTAGCTATAAGCAGCTACTGACATCCAAGGATTTACTGGGCTGGGAAGGGGTGCTTTTTATCTGTATTTAAATTTTAAAGCGGAAAAAGGAGGCAAGGATCTGGAAAGGCTAGGTGCTACAGCTGACTTTGATGCACTGTTTTGATTAATCTGTTTTGTCAGACCAGATTCAACTACTGCGTCTCAGCCCACCGACCTGCTATTCATGAATCATGAACTAATGTGGCTGGTTGCAATTAATACTTTATTTCAGCTGCCTAGCTTCAAGAAACTGGGAGGCTGAAGATGGGAATGCTTGGAGAAAAAGCGAAAAAAACTGCTCAACAGAAAATAAACACTGGTCCGGTATATTCTTGACAGTAAGGTTGCTAATCCTATGCACACTTTCTTGGGTGTAAGCATGTTCAGTCCCAGAGGGCAGGGAAGGGAGGTACATTTGCTCCAGGGCTCAAACATTAAGATACACCCCCTCCAGTCCCAGTAACATCTCTATTCTCACTTCATATACGGTACCTGAGATTGTTGTTGTTGTTTAGTCGTTTCGTCATGTCTGACTCTTCATGACCCCATGGACCAGAGCACGCCAGGCACTCCTGTCTTCCACTGCCTCCTGCAGTTTGGTCAAACTCATACTGGTAGCTTCGAGAACACTGTCCAACCATCTCGTCCTCTGTCGTCCCCTTCTCCTTGTGCCCTCCATCTTTCCCAACATCAGGGTCTTTTCCAGGGAGTCTTCTCTTCTCATGAGATGGCCAAAGTATTGGAGCCTCAGCTTCATGATCTGTCCTTCCAGTGAGCACTCAGAGCTAATTTCCTTAAGAATGGATAGGTTTGATCTTCTTGCAGTCCATGGGACTCTCAAGAGTCTCCTCCAGCACCAGAATTCAAAAGCATCAATTCTTCAGCGATCAGCCTTCTTTATGGTCCAGCTCTCACTTCCATACATCACTACTGGGAAAACCATAGCCTTAACTATACAGACCTTTGTTGGCAAGGTGATGTCTCTGCTTTTTAAGATGCTGTCTAGGTTTGTCATTGCTTTTCTCCCAAGAAGCAGGTGTCTTTTAATTTCACGACCGCTGTTACCATCTGCGGTGATCATGGAGGCCAAGAAAGTAAAATCTCTCACTGCCTCCATTTCTTCCCCTTCTGTTTGCCAGGAGGTGATGGGCCCAGTGGCCATGATCTTCGTTTTTTTGATGTTGAGCTTCAGACCATATTTTGCGCTCTCCTCTTTCACCCTCATTAAAGGGTTCTTTAATTCCTCCTCACTTTCTGCCATCTACCTGAGACTATGGGAGGCAATATGCATTCCAAGTTTGTGCATTCCATCTCTTTTCTTTATCAGACTCTCTTGAAATAAAACGATTGTCACATGCTTGTGTTGATCTCTGTCATGTAGCTGCCAATAATATAACCTTTTATGTAGAAAGGCCTGAGGAGCAATGGGGGAGAAATTTGATTCAGTACACATTGATAGGTAAAACAACTTAGTTTGTACTTGCCACAGGGATTTTTTCAGCTGGAACTCGCTGGAACTCAGTTCTGGCACCTCTCAGGTGGGTGCCATTGCCATTACAAGAGAACAAGATATGTTCTGGCACCTCTTTTTCTAGAAAAATTGCACAGACTTTCCAAAACAATAGACGAAACAAAATACAGCCATTTCTCAAATTTGCATGTCTCAGAATTTTGCAGTGCAGCTCTCACACTAGGTAATATAAAGCAAAATCCATGTATATCTCTGAAAATAACATAAAATGTATTATATTGGGGAAGTTACTAATATGTGTATAATTGGGCAAAAAGATATGCATATTCAGAGGAATTTGCACTGGAATGTTATGACTGCAGAAATGACAAACCAAGAGAAACCGGAATGGCAGTTTCTGCAGGTGTCCCTATTTTCCAGGGACAGTCCTAGATTTACAGAAGCTGTCCCAGTTTCTAATTTGATCCCAGAATGTCCTGGTTTTCCTTAGGACGTCCCTATTTTCATCAGAGAAACGTTGGAGGGTATGGAATTATCCGAGGGTATGGAGTTATCCAACCCACAAGCCATCTGTATATGGAATTTTTTCAACTTTTAATGTTTTATTATGTTTTTATATATGTTGGAAGTGGCTGGGGCAACCTAGTCAGATGGGTGGGATATAAACATTATCATCATCATCTGAGATTCCTGCATTACGGCGGGTTGGCCTAGATGACTCTTGGGTCCCTTCCAGCTCTGCAATTCTGTGATTCTTTTATCATTATTGAATAGGATGTCCCTATTGTCATCAGAGAAATGTTGGAGGGTATTCAATTGACAGATTTGTCCATCTCTAGACCTGAGCAATCAGTAAGTGCACAGGAGACTCAATAGCCTGTGATTTAACTTATGGGCTGTCCACATATTATGTAGAGGATACTGTAAACAAATAAAGCCATATTGTGTGGATGACTTTAGATGTGCTGTAGATTTCCAAAGTCAGCATGGGGACTGGGTCCCTCAAAGATGTACAGTATAAATTGCAGGTACTCACACTGTATGTACCTGGATTTGAGTTCAAATCTCCATTCAGTCTTGAAGCTTAGTGGGTTACTATGTTTTAGATTGGGATGCGGGTGGCGCTGTGGGTTAAACCACAGAGTCTAGGACTTGCCGATCAGAAGGTCAGCGGTTCGAATCCCTGCAATGGAGTGAGCTCCCGTTGCTCGGTCCCTGCTCCTGCCAACCTAGCAGTTTGAAAGCACGTCAAAGTGCAAGTAGATAAATAGGTACCGCTCCAGCGGGAAGGTAAATGGCGTTTCCATGTACTGCTCTGGTTCACCAGAAGCGGCTTAGTTATGCTGGCCACATGACCCGGAAGCTGTACACCGGCTCCCTCGGCCAATAAAGCGAGATGAGCGCCGCAACCCCAGAGTTGGTCACGACTGGACCTAATGGTCAGGGGTCCCTTTACCTATGTTTCAGATTAATCTACCACACTGGACAGCAGTGAGAATAAAGTAAGGGATTGGAGGTCCATGTACATAATCTTGAGTTCCTTGGGTGGGGGGGGGCAAGATATAAAAGCAATAACTAACATAACACTGAGAAATGACTCAAGTCACTTTATGATAAGGAGCATATCTTGATAACTCACTAATAAGTCTTCTTGTCTAGCAGTTCTACAAACAGTGAAGTCATTTTCTCTTTCATCAGAGACAAGGTGTGCCCAGTTTCTAAGCACTTCATTCAACTGACTCTCTCACAAGAGCAGCTATTAATCAGCTTCAGAATACATATAGACATTTAAGGTGTTTATGATGTTACTAGCTCAGCAACCATGGCAAAATTAGTTCCATGGGAAATATATAGCTCACCTTTTCCGGTCGGCACAACTTCATTATGTGTTTTGACAACCTGAAGGAAAAAGTCATTACATTTGGTTATGAAAGTGGGCCATCTCTGCAAAGAATTCCATTATCACAAATAGACATGCAGTTCAGAGATCGCTAGTACCTAAGGTGCTACTTACAGACCTAAACACCTAAAAAGAATAGAGGAATTGAACATTTCATGCCCATTTCAAAGAGAAGACTAAAATTCCATGTTTTAGAGTATAGGTGACCCAAATAATTCTGAGCACCTAATTTAGGTGATCTTAAAGTAGCCCATTTAGCCTAGCATTCTGTTTTCACAGCGGCCAACCAGATAGATTTGGGTGTTAGAATTACTGATCTATGATTGCAGTCATAGGATTGTTGTCTTTCACATGATGGTATATGTTTTGACTCCTCAAAGTGGGAAGTGACAAAGACAGGATGTTTGTGTTACTGTGTTCTGTGAAGTGGGACTATTGTCCTTTGTCCTTTCTCTCTTTGCTGTCTGATGCTAGAGAGGGAGGGAGCCATGTTGCAGTGCTCCGTGTGTGTTTATATGTAAATAAAGTAGATTAGCCAAAATGCTGAGTTGCTGAGGTCTGTCACGCGAACTGCGCAGACTGTGCGGATCCCTAAGTGTGCCGATGTCAGTTGGCATCAGTCGCTGTGATGTTTGGGCTGAAGAAAGCTTATGAAGCTCCTGAACAATCGACCAGGAGGGAGGGAACATGCCAGTCGGGCATGTGTCTCTGCCAGGGTCCTACTCGAGTGTAGGCTGAACTCCTGACATTGGGAAGCCAAGAAGCTTCTTATGGAGCCAAGCGACGGAGAGATTTGCCCCCATCAAAGGTTGTAGTACATTTTCCTTCTTGAATAATAATTACATTTAACACGCTCCTAGCTTTATTTTGTACTTTGAAATTAGCACTGCAGAGTTATACAGTGGTTGCTCTTGCAATTAATTTCATGAGCATGGAGGGAGAGAGAAGGGAGACAGCCAGGGTAGAGCATCCATTTTCAACTGTCTCTCCCATGGCAAAAGTTATTCACATTAGAGATGTGCTGGGTGCCAATGGAGACAGAAAGCTTTTCTACAAATATTTTTGCCACACAGACGAACCAATATCATCTATGACTCCAATATGTATTATTTTGTGTTCATCTGGAAATAAACAATGCCATAAAAACAAATGAAGCCATTTCACAGTGGCATTTCCTATCATAAAGCACAATAACGGATTTCTCTCTTAGCGGCAAAGGCTCACAAGATCCTAATGATTTTTTTTTTCTGTTTGAGATAGGTTTGGGAGGGAGATTCTCCCCCTCCACAAAAGCATATTAGCTATTCCCCAAGGGGACATCGGTTTGTGTGAGCAGAGGAGAAAGATGTTTCCTTAAGGGATATGCATGTCAGCTGTAAAATGAGTTCCATTAGAATATGTTAAATTGTGTTGATACCAATGGATTTGAACAATGATATGATGGGTATTAGAGTCAATTGAGGGCCAGCCTGTGGTTAACAAATAGAAAGAAGAGCAGAGAAGGACCTAAATGATTTCTTTTTAATAAAGTCATTTTCTAGTGGTAGCAACAGGGCAAATGTGGCAGGACAGTCACACAGTATAATATACTCACTAACACTCAATGTATGTAGATCTATCTATCTATCTATCTATCTATCTATCTATCTATCTATCTATCTATCTGAACCATTTTCATTCCACACTGCAGTCAAGAAAGGCAATCAAAGCAGCTTATAAATCTCAGTGATAAGCAGTGGGTTTTTTATATATAGAAAAAAGGTGTCACTCTTTTAACATTTGGTGGAGGGAGTGTCAGTACTGTGTGCCCTTGAGTAACCCTAGGAAAAAAGCACTGGTGTTAAGGCAGTCCCTTCCCTCAGGATTACAATCTAAACAGCATGACACAAAAGGAAAAGGGATTGAGAGAGAGGCAGGCAGGGGAAAGAAAACCCTAGGAGGAATTCCCACTTAATGGCTGTGGCAATCGTTTCATCAGTGCAAACATTTCAGCTTGCCAGATGGAACGATCCTCCCCTCTCTTCCTGCTGTGTGTTATTCCGGGGTTCATTAATTGAATCTCGCCCTCTGATATTGGTCACACACTTCTGTGGATTATTTGCAGGCTTTTGTATATCTGATGGGAAAACACCAGGAAATGTTCATACCTCAGACTGATATTTGATATTAACTTAATCATCATGGTTAAGAAGATAAACTGATACGGCTTATTGGACTAACCTATCATTCCAAAAGTTACACTTACATATTCATTCATTTGATTTCTGTTCCCACCTGTGGTCCAGAAATATTTCCAAGGGACCTACAGAAGAAAAATAATATATTATTATGCTACAGTTGCTTATTTGCAATTGATTGAAGCTTTTCTGGGGAAACCCACCCACACACACACACACACACAAGTTATCCAGCATATTTTTAGACTTATAGGTGAATCATTTCACTGTGACCCATTTCATTGTTCTAGTGCCTGGTAAAATTTGCTTCACTAGCCCACTTTTTGTTCCTGGGCTCTAAGAAACCAGTTTTTATGTTACTGAAAGTAATGCTACATAATACTGTTATCACACAAGCCCATCTCCAATCGTCCCTCTCTCTCTTTGAGGGAAGCCACATGCTTTGAACACACACTGGTCATGCATGAAAGGTGGATCTGCCCACCATATATTCTGTTGCAAGGAAAATTTAAGGATTGCTTCCTAGCTTTTTGCTCAGAATTTGCAGCATGAATACCACCATGAGAAGTTGAATGGCGATGTTTTTACCCATTTTTTACATGTATAGTTTCTCTTTCCTTCAAGGAGCTCAAGCATCACCTCCCCAATTTCATCTTGACAACGACAATGCCCGGTAAATGAGGCTGAGAGACAGAGACTGGCCTGAGGTCACCTTCATTACTGTAGGAAGGTTTGAACCCGGGTCTGTCTCTTTTCCTACAGCAAAAAGCATGCCAAACAACAAGACAGAGAGAGGCAGGGAAGCTGGCTTGCTAATTGATTCCTGGATTGAAACAGAGGACCACCGGGGCTTATCTGGTTCAGAGAGATTCAGTGATGGCATTCATCAGGGAATAAGAAATAGTAGTAATGGACTTCAAGAGAATGGCTACTTCAGTGCTCAGTAGTCAAAAGTTCATTATTAGTATCGGTTCCCTCTAAATATAGCTTTGAAGCACATGGGGGGGAAAGTATGAGATGTCTCAGAACGGGGTAAATTAAATGTTTGTTTTAGGAATCGAAGGTTTCCATTAATTACAGAGCATTTTAAACACTACAGTTGCTACATCTCTCCATTGTTTGAGTTCCCAGAATTTTTAAAGCCCATAGTATTTGCCAAAGACCAGCAAATTCATTTTCCTAGCATTTGTTTCTGTTCAGTCTGATTGTTTATAGGAGGATTACATGAGACGGCCGCAGATTTTGCCATTTACACAAGGCCAAGCTTGCAAATTATGATCACAGTGATTGCAACACAGCAACAAATTCATTTGCCCAACATTTGTTTTCATATATCCAGTGGTCTCATGTAATCCCTTTATAAACGACAGCCAATTTTCTGATGTTGAAAAGGCCAAACTTGGTAGTTATCAGTAATTTCAAATTCAAATACAGTGGTGTTTCCAACACAGTCATTCTGATAGAAAACAATGGTACTGTGGCAAGGCAAAGTCAAATATGTTGAGTCTCTGCAACCGACCTGTTCCTTATGTGGAACACTGTACTATTTAATTCTCTGTTGGGAGAAAAGTTGACTTCACCAAACTGCTACATGGGTCAAATGGAGCCTACCAAAAACTTAACTGTTACCAAAATTGGGTGTCACCCCCCACTCTCTGCAAGATTCCAGGGACTGTGTTCCTTTGGAGAATTGAGACACGGCAGGGACTGCCATAGCTTTATGACATATGGTTTATTCACCTATTTATGCCTTCAGTGTGCATGGAGGGAGTCCAGATCTTACAACATGGTTATTTCAAGAGGGGCTTGTCTCCCACAGCAGTGCAGCCCTGGAGTCCAAGGCATCTCTGCCAGCCAACCTAGGGGTTTTTTTTTGATGTGTTCATTGGGGAACATGGAATTAACTAGCCCTGAGGCTCGAATATCAAAGCAGTAAATCTCAGTTACCCTTACATGGACCCTTTTGATGATTACTAGTTTGTCAGGTTACTAATACAACCATCCATCTCCAAATTCTAGTGTGATGGCAGCACAATATCATTAACAAACACAGTCTAGACCTTAGGCATGGTGGCATACAGAAAGGCTGCTACTTCTGTGGGATGGAAAAAGAAATATGGATAGAGATCACCCATGTGGGGTAATTAATAAAGGAATTGGCTGGCCCCCTAGAGCCAAAGTGTAGGGTTAAAACACTCTCCTGCAAGAGACAGCCCCCAGCAGAGTTACAAAACACAGAATCATGCAGCAGAGTGAAGCATGAGGACTATAGGCAGTTAGACCTTCTAAATATCCCATTTAGCCCGCTTATAGTCCTTCTTCTCTTGACCCTTCTCACAATGAAGAAGCCACACCATTAGTAAATTTAAATGCTTTACCTACAAGTGTCAAAGGTCAGATTCATGCATTAGTCCATGCAGCAGCAAGAAAAACATAGGCAGAAATCTTTAAGTGTATAAAACACAAAAATATATTTCTGAGCATGCAGTCTGTGCACGAAGCAATCAAGTCCAGATAGTTGCTTGGTTGGTGTCACACAGTGGAAAAGAATGAAGAAAGAAGATTCATTTTCTTCTTCACCAAAGGTGAAGGGGCAGGACCTGAGTCCGACAGTGTAGTTCTGTGGTCTTAACCCCTTCATACATTAACTAGACCTATGCTCGCTAGTTATATTTGACTACAATTTTCCACAATTCAATCATCCCTAGTAGGATTTTCATCTAGCTTTTGAAAATCTTCCGGCTGGTTTCACTGGGCTTAGTAACAAGTCTGTAGTAAAATAAGTAATAAAACATATAAGGACCAAAGTGAAGAGGAAAAAGGGGGGAGATTTTATCTTTTTACAGAAATCCTGAACAAAGCATTTCTCTGTGTAAACATGTATAAATGAAGCAGTTTCCTTGAGTTCCAGCTGAACCATAACTTGACCCAGTCACAGCATGATTTTCTATTGCCTATCACTCACAGCTGCATGGTATTTTCTTCAGAGGCAATTACTCAGATCTGAAAAGTACAGTCAGCCATCTATTACTGGTAGATGACCTAGCCTGCAGGTGTGTTAATTTCTTGAGTGAGTGCCATAGATCCAAGAACTGAAACAGCCTTCTCCGGGCTCCATAATACAGTGGAAATGTGGCACAGGTCAATCAAGTGGCTTTGGGTATTTACCCCTCGGTGTTCAAGTCATTATCTTGACTATGGAAAAACTAACAACTTGCCCTTGATTTCCTCAAGTACAAATCCATTTTCATGAGATATGATTAAAGAGAATTTTGAATTGCCTGCCCCTTTGAGATGACACCAAACTAACCCAAATTAAGCTTTTATAAATTGTTAATGTTATCCCCCTCACTTTTAAAACCCACAGCTTTCTAGTGCAGGACATGCCAAGACCTAAAGTTGAGCGTGCTCTCCTAGTAATATCCATGCAAATAAATGCAGTCGTACCTCGGAAGTCGAAAGCCTTGTGAGACAAACGTTTTGGCTCCCGAACACCGCAAACCCGGAAGTGATTGTTCAGGTTTGTGAACGTTCTTTGGAACCTGAATGTCCGTCACAGCTTCCTCATCTTCCAATTGGCTGCAGCAGCTTCCTGCAGCCAATCAGAAGGCGCGCCTTTGTTCTCAAACATTTTGGAAGTCGAACGGACTTCCCGAACAGTTTCCATTCCACTTCCGAGGTATGACTGTAATTTCAGATAACAACAGGAAGAAGAATGAGCATGCTATAATACTCATTGTGGAGGAAAGGATTTTCCTTCCTCCATGTTTAGCTTGGAAAGCGGAACAACCCATCCTTTCCGCACCAGCATAGAATTATGTGCACACATGCACATGAAATTCCTGGCTACCATATGGGTTAAGAACAACGGACTGAAAAGCTTATCTAGTCCAGCATGGTGTTCCAACAGAGGGCAACCAGATGTCTTTGGAAAGCCTACAAGCAAGACAAGAGCACTCCCTGTTCAACTTATTAAATATTATCACCATCATATAAAATTGAGTAAACTTCCCCCAAGTGTCTCCTCACTCTTCATCAATCACCACTTCTTTGCAAAGCTGATTTTCTGGCCTGGAAGTAGCTAAAGGAAACTTGTCTGCTCGCAAAAGACTTTCTGCCACTTGCTGAAAGAACACTTGTCTTCTCCTCTGGCCTTGGTACCCTCAGACATTTTGAATTCCTCATGTTAGTTTTTAATGATTCAGCATAAATTTATCTCTGAAACTGCAGTCACAGTTTTTCTCTAACACTCTAGCTCAGAGGTACCCAGTCTGACATTCTGAGAGGTGGCTGGTGTAAACTCCCATCTGCTCCAGCCAGCATGTCCAAGCTGTATCCTGATCCACCAGCCCAAAGATGGGCTCATGGGATGTCCAAAATGGCAGCACAATACATTCTAGTGCTTTATTATAAGAAATAGCAAGCTTACAGTAAATCAGTCTGCCAGGCCTTGCTACCATTACAGATGCAGGACTGACAACACAGCAGTTAGAGCAGACCCTCCAAATGTCCCTATTTTCCAGGGACATTTCTGGATTACAGACGCTGTCCTGGATTCTGCTTTGATCTGGGAATGTCCCGCTTTTCCTTAGGATGTCCCTATCTTCACTGGATAAATATTGGAGGGTATGGAGTTATGCCACTCCCAAGCCAGGGAGATAAGTAACTTTTAAGTAACTGTTTTTGGACTATAACTCCAATCACCCCTAGCTAGCAAGACAAGTGGTCAGGGATGATCGGAATTATAGTCCAAAAGCAGCTGGAGACCCAAGGTTGGCTTTAGAAGACATCTGAAGGCAGCCCTGTAAAGAGAGGTTTTTTATTGTTTAATGTTTTATTGTTTTTTTAAAAAAAATATGCTGGAAGCTGCCTAGAGGGCAAATGGGCAGAATACAATAATGATAATGGAATAGTATGACCCTATTTTCATCAGAGAAATGTTGGAGGGTATGTGAGAGGTCAGCATGACTTCTCCGCACCCAAGCAAATGTTGATACAGCCTTTATACAGTTTTCTTTTTGCCCAGAAACTCTCATCACACCTGGCCTGAGAGGCCATAGGTGGCAGCTATCCAAAGCTTCTCCTTTCTGAGCCTAGAGCCTAGCATCCCAAGGTCCACAAATAAGCACAGCATCAATGCCAGCTAATTAGCACATATCAAAGCAAGGAAACATACACATATATGAGCTCATTCTCACAACAACTACCAATTGCAGTGGTATCTCTAGTTCCAAACTTAATTCGTTCTGGAGCTCCATTCTTAACCTGAAACTGTTCTTAACTAGAGGCGTGCTTTCGCTAACGGAGCCTCTTGCTGCCGCTGCGCTGCCTGCACACGATTTCCGTTTTCATCCTGGGGCGAAGTTCTCAATTCGAGGTAACTCTTCCAGGTTAGCGGAATTTGTAACCTGAAGTGTTTTAATCTAAGGCATTTGTAACTCATGGTACCACTGTATTTTGACTACCCAGATGCTGTCTGCAGCTATTCCAGAACATTTCACGTTGGAGCCAAGTGAGGATTCCCAGGTAAGATCCTCCCTCTATTGTGTGGGCAGGTAATCACTCCCCTACCTGGCCTGGTCTCCTTGGCAACGCTTCCCCCAGGTGGGATTGGACAACTGACTGAGGTAGGCGGAGACCTCCAGGTATCCCACCTGAGGGAAGGCAAAGCCAAGCCTATGCTGATGGAGCCGCTCCAGATCTAGGGGCTGCACGCGTCCACGCAAAGGGCGCCCCCCGTTTTAAACGGGGAGCGGTCATTCCAGAACATTTCACGTTGGTTCAACACAATGGGTCAGGGATTGTGGGGGTCCAACCACCTCAATAAGACATCACACAAGCTATTCCTGCACAAGATTACTGTATCTTTTAAAAATTATTGTATCTTTTAAAAATGCAACATTTCAGGTTATTTTAAAGAAAAGAGGGGAAAGACTGCAGGAAGAGAAACATTATTTCCTTGTTTAACAGAATTTATATACCACTTAATCATCCATAACCTTTCATCAATTTGCATAGAATATTAATTACAAACTTAAGTAGATATTGAAAGCACAAATATCGTTTGTCAGTATGAAGTCCGTATCGAAATGTCATCGTCAGGCTCTCTACTTACACAATAAAAACTGATTATCAGAGTCCAATTAAACAAATTATGTCTCACATAACTCAAACTCTCCCAGTGAAGGGCAAATTAGCAACATGGAGGGAGAACTAAATTTGATTTACTGCTTAAATAACATTGGTGGCATTTGCACTTGTAGCTAAGTACCCTAAATTACTCATGAACTCTTTTTCTAGAGACTTCCATGAAACAGTTGATCTCAAAAGTCACAAAAGTTAAAGCTTGACACATAGTATCAATGGCATCACAGGAAGCAAAGTCATGAAATAATAAAGCTGTAACATGGGGGGGGGGGACCACAAAATATGGAAGTAACAGATCAATCTAGCCGTAACAATATCTAACTATTCAGAAATCTTACTCATGTGTTCTTCCAGTGCATGAGCGGATGGAGGGTAGTGCTGCTGTCAGGAGGCAGAGGAACCAACCTCGCTGGCAGGCTACCAAGAATGGACAAGACCAGGAAAAGTCCTTACCATCTGCTTTTATTCAATATTCACAGAGAGAGGCTTGAGAATGCAGCCTCTCAAAATAATGGCATTGCCCCAAGTGAATCTCCACCTCCTCTGTCTCTACCACTTCCTCATGAGTCATCACTATGGGTGCTGAAAGGTGCCCTCTGCCTTTGAGCTATTTGCTCTCCTACTTTCAAGGCCTGCTGGGTTCTGGGTGAGGGGTCTGGAATGCTTTCTAACGACACCGAGTCTCCTGGTGCTTCACCTCCTCTCCCATTATTTCCCAGTGTTCCCCCTTATCTGCCTCTGAGCTGTGACCTTCCTCAAACCCCTGTTGTAATTCTGAACTGTCTTCTTCTTCTTTGAAAGGGCTAGGCTGGGGAGGTGGTCTCCACCATTCCTCCTCTGCTCAGTCCCTGACAGCTGCATTCTGTAGCCATTTCATCAACATCACATGGGCTGAACAGCCATGACCCCTGGAATCTGTACATAGAGCCTAGATGTCTGCAACGAGAGAGCTTTCACAGATATGGCTTCCCTATTATCTGGAACCAGGCATGATCTAGGTTCCGATTTGATTGGACCCCTTCACAAATACAGTCATATCTTGGGTTAAATGTGCTTCAGGTTGAGCGTTTTCAAGTTATGCTCCGTGGAGACCCAGAAGTAACAGAGTGCGTTACTTCTGGGTTTTACTACTCACGCATGCGCAGACGCTTAAAATGACATCACGCGCATGTGCAGAAGTGGCAAAATGCAACCCTCGCACTTGCAGATGCACAGCCACATCTTACGTTCTACTCAGGATGCAAACGGAGCTCCAGAACGGATCCTGTTTGCATCCAGAGGTACCACTGTACAGCTTCATTCCTAAAAGATCCATCTTGGGATTCAGTGTGGTGTAGTAGTTAAAGTGTCAGACTATGACCTGGGAGACCGGGGTTCAAACCCCCACTTGGCCATGAAGGGGTCTGGGTGACCTTGGACCACTCACTGCCTCTCAGCCTAACCTTTAATCACGGGGTTGATTAAAAGGGGAAGGGGACAATCATGCACACCATTTTGAGCTCCTTGGAGAGAAAAAGATGGGATATGAATGTAGTAAATACATTAATAAATCTCTGCAGAGATTTACACATATGATGCCAAGTGACATGGCTGGTTGGTGCACACAATGTTTGGGGCAAGGCTAGTCAGTGTGTGTGATGCTAACATATGAGAGTGCTGGAGGTGAAATAGTTAAACAGGTTACCCAATCAGAACCCAGGGGGGTGGAGTCAGAGGGACTATAAAACCAGCTCTGGGAGGGGTGAAGGGGGAGTTCATTGGGAGTTGGGTGATTGGTTGGAGTGGGAGTGAATTGGGATAGAGTCTGTGGGGAGGTTGAGTTAGTGTAGCGAAATAAGCTGAGTCAGGAACAGTTAGGGGCTAGGAAGACAAGTAAATATCTGAGAGGTGGTTTAGTGAGTGAGAGCAGGTAGCGGAAGTTACAGGTCTGGCTAGGAACCCCATGAATGTAATTGACTGATACCGTTTATGAAACCACACACTTGTTAAACTGCAATAAATAAACAGAAGTTTATGTTCCAATTTAACCCTGACTGGACTCAATATTGTACCAGGTAGGGCCTGGGTGGTGGCAGCGAGACATAAAGTGGTGGCACAGGGATCAATAGATGGTGAAACGTCCAGGGACCTGTGTGATCGCCACAGTGTGAAAGCTACATCTGGATAGGGCTAAAGTTCACCTGCACTTGTCTCTGTATACTCACTGACCCTATGTTATTAAGGAACTCTGAAAGAGAAGGCATGGTTTGGACCCTGCATTGTTCTTCCACAAGCAGAAAGGCATTTAAAAGGAGATTTAAGTTCTCCTAGAGAGCTTCTACAGCTTTCTTTGCCATGGAAGTGAAGCAGGCTTGGAAAGGAGGTTTTGATGCCCGGAACAGCATTGTCCAGAACATCCTAGTTCTCCACAGTCTCCATCAGACTGGCTATGAATATCCACTGGATTTTCTGAATTTTACTAGAGGCAAAAACCTAATGGCAACTCTGGACACTTGCCATTCCGTTCCAGCAGGCCAGTGGGAAATCAATCAAATCTGGAATGCAAATACAAGAGTCAGCATATTATGCCTAAATGTTGCAAGAACTTCTCTGCATCACTGCTGTTGAAGTGTCTGGATACTGCTTACTTAAAGGAGGAAGATGTTTAGAGGGTGGACTGTATTGGATTAATATTTAGTGACAGGGAAGGAATATGTTAAAAAACCAAAACCCCAACAACAACACATTGATATGAAATCCATCCTGAATCCTCTCTGTCACTTTTTAAAGCTGAGAAACCTTGGACACACTTGCATCTGGCTAAGAAAGAATTTCCTTGTTATAAATGCTTCACTGTTATTAGCTTTCAGAGGCAGCCCATCAGTTCTCATAAGCATGGCTTGGGTATCATTTATTTCAGTTCCCATCAGTGAAAAGAAGATATAACTTGTCATAGGCTTTAAAGGCTCATGAAACAGACAAAGTTATTTCCTTTCTCCCCTCTTTCCATCCCATTCAAGATAATTCTGAGGCAGCACCAAGCTGACAGGAATTATTCCTTTCTTTACAGGCCAAGGAAATGATACACTTTATATACAGAAAACAGAAGTCAATCCCCTCTCCCACAGAAACATAAGAAGCTGCTTTATTTCACATCAGAACATCCATCCATCTAGCAGACACTGTCAGGCAGTGGCTCCTAAGGCTTCAGGCAGGAATCTTTCCCTAGCCCTACCAGGAGACTCCAGGGATACAACCCGGGATCTTTTGCATGCATAGCAGAACTTCATTGATCAAGAGTGGGGAAGGCGACATGAATTCATGACAAAATTATTCTGATATGAATAAACCTGGTTCAGGCTTCCTGGGCTAATTGTGTATACCAGAACTTGGTTCTCCATCAGCTTTCGCATTTCTTGAATCTTACAATGCTGTTTTCTTTTCTTTTTAAAGTATCAAATACACATTGGAGAGAAAACACATATAGAAATAAGTTTTAAACATGTTATCACTATCAGTGGCGTGCAGTCAGTGGACTAGGAGACTAAGATAGTCCCCTAAATGGAGTCACAATGTTCACGTACAGCATCACACTTATGGCATGATCTCTCTCTCTCTCTCTCTCTCTCTCTCTCACACACACACACACACACACACACTCCTTGCCCTCGCAAGCTGGCGCCTCTGGCCCTAACTGTTCCTTTACAAAAAACAATCAACACACGCCACTGATCACTATTAATCTTCTCTATTTTATTTTAAAAAATCACAGCTTAGTGAGGAAATGGGATGAAGCAGACTTATAGATGAACACATAAGAAAGGAACATGAACTGGAAATAGACAGATTCTCCCATTCATTCATGCATAAGAGAGCTCTTTAGTGTATATTAAACTAGTGGTACTCTCCTAGGTTGATGTTGACTTGTGGTAGGGAAGCAGGTGGCACTGTGGTCTAAACCACTGCACTTCTGGGGCTTATTGATCAGAAGTTTGGTGGTTCAAATCCCTGTGATGGGATGAGCTCCTGTTGCTCTGTCCCAGCTCATGCCAACCTAGCAGTTTGAAAGCACACCAGTGCAAATAGATAAATAGGTACCGCTGCAGCAGGAAGGTTAATGGTGTTTCTGTGTCCTCTGGTTTCCGTCATGGTGTTCCGTTGTGCCAGAAGTTGTTTAGTCATGCTGGCCACATGACCTGGAAAGCTGTCTGTGGACCGAGATTGGCTTCATTATTACCAAATAAATGAAGTTTTTAAACAGGACAGGAAAATTGGTTTCCAGGTGGAGAGATCAAAACTAGAAACAGAACTGTTGGAACCCAATACTAAGAATTTGTCAAGAATGTATAACTTGCTGTTGAAATGGAATACACAGGATGAGACGGTTAAATCAGCTATGATTAAATGGGCACAAGACATTGGTCATGACATTATGTTTGCTGACTGGGAACAGTTATGGACTACCGGTATAAAGTTTACGGCATGTAATGCCTTAAGAGAGAACATTATGAAAATGATTTATAGGTGGTACATGACCCCAGTCAAGCTTGCAAAAATCTATCATACGCCCAATAATAAATGCTGGAAATGTAAGGAAACTGAAGGTACTTTCTACCACCTTTGGTGGACGTGCCCAAGGATCAAGGCCTTCTGGGAAATGATCTATAATGAAATTAAGAAGGTACTTAAGTGTACTTTTCATAAGAAACCAGAGGCCTTCCTCCTGGGCATGGTAGGCCAATTGGTGTCAAGGAAAGATAGGACGTTCTTTATGTATGCTACAACAGCAGCAAGAGTTCTTTTAGCAAAGTATTGGAAGACACAAGAACTACCCACGCTGGAAGAGTGGCAGACGAAGGTGATTGACTATATGGGACTGGCTGAGATGACTGGCAGAATCCGTGACCAAGGGAAAGAGACGGTGAAAGAAGATTGGAAGAAATTTAAAGTTTATCTTAAGAACTGTTGTAAAATTAATGAGTGCTAAAATGTCATGGGTAATGTAAAACAGAATTGCAGTGATAAATAATTGGGTAAGAGGAAAAAGATTAGAAATTGAATTACAAGTATTGAAAATAGGGGTTGCTGGGAAAATTTAAAACAGGGATGCAGAAAAGGGAGGTATGGGGAAGTCGTTGAAACAAGGTTCAAGAAAGAGAGGTTAAGAAATTATATGTGTTTGCATGTTTGTTTGTTTATGTGTTATGTCGTTAATTGTTAGTTGTTTTGTGTTTTAATATATGTTGTAAAACCAATAAAAATCTATTATAAAAAAAAGAAAGCTGTCTGTGGACAAATACTGGCTCCCTCAGCCTGAAAAGCAAGATGAGAGCTGCAACCTGATGATCACCTTTGACTGGACTTAACTGTCCAGAGGTCCTTTGCCTTTTTTTTTTGTACTTGACTTGTGGTGAATGTGAGCCAAAAAGTGATGACCCTGCAGTGGAGGCTTCAGAAACAGCCAACCACATTCCAGTAAGCCGGGGTGACAATGTTGTTAGGAAGTCATCACTACTAGCTGCTCCTGCCGACTATGTGAAATATACATATTTGTGCCTATCATTTTCTGTCGTTAACCAGGACTCTGTCTCTCTCTGTGTGTTGAAATTGCGACTGTATTTCTGATGTTCCCACATCTGAAGTTGGTCCCATACTATATGAGCAGCAATAGAAAAGACATAAGAGCTTCCTGAGTGGAGAATGCAGCCGCCATCATTCAGAGAGTGAGTGGGAAATTTCGATTAGATAGTATTTATGATATTTTTTTACAGGCGTAAAATTCGGATCTCTGCTAGCAGGCATTTATTTTGTTCACTTTTTGTTGTGAAGTTGTGTTGGCTTTTGAAGATACAGCATCCGCCGGGGTCATTGCTCAAAACTTGCATTTTATGGAGGCGCACCATTTCCAAGAAAAACAAAAATACCATAATTCATTTCAGAAATGCAATACAAGAGAGACCTACTCTCAAAACTAGTTTGAGCAATATAGTAGGAAGGATTTTGACAGGGTGGTTTAGTAGTATTTGCTTTGCGGTATTAAAAGCTCTTGGCCTGAGGATTAGGTTTATTAGCTGGTGATAAACATTTTACAGCCCCCAGAACAGTAGTTGGTTTTAACCCCACATAAGATTTTCAGGGATAGCTATTCTTTGAGAATACATCTTAAAATGACTGTTTTTGACTGGGAAGAGGCAGATGAATTGATCCTTTACCTTTTTCTGATGTTCAAAACATTTAATTTGGCATTTCATTATATACAACTAAATTAAGAGTTGTGTCAGATAAATGTGTGAATTCATGTTCAGAAGGGGGAGCAAGACCACTATCTCTGCCCAGCAATTTCTGCATGCTCAGTATATATAGGTCCTCTTTCCACAATCAGTCATGAAGTCTGTTGATGTGTTTCTTCCTTAAAAAAAAGTACAACCTACCTGCCAGATGGACTCATCAATGTATTCTACGGGACATAAGAGATGATTTCAGATGTTCCTTTTCGTTTTTCATTTCATTTTTTTGCAGGAAGTTACCTAATAACAAGAGTTTTTTAAATGGCTCAGTAATTGCTTAGTAATTGTTATCAGAGGCCCTTCTCCTTGTGTTTCCTGCAAGGAAGTGTGGACAGTCACAATGAGAAAACAGGCCTTTTATTTGAGTGGCGGCTCTCAGTTGTCAGCTGTCAAACTCTCCCCTGGCACAGGGTTGCCATATTTAAAAAAGTGAAAATCCGGACACAAAAGTTGTCAAGCTTTTGAGCTATTTCTAATGAAATTCACCAGAATCTACACTTCTGACATGGACTGCCATATGTTTGGATTTTCCCAGACGTTTCAGCGATTTCCGCCCAGATGCTGTTTACATGGGCCGAATACCTTTGTCTGGGAAATTCTGGATGTATATAGCAGCCCTATCCTGATACCAACTTATTCTTTCAGTCATTTGGATCTTGATGGGTTTGAATCTTGGTGCTGTTCTCAGTGCCTATCTTTTGGATAGTTGGGTAATGGTATTCCCCTTGATACTGGTTGATTATTGATGAACAATGCTAGCATTTGCATTTTAATGTATTTCTATAAATTTTATTTTTTTGTAAGCAGAGCTCTTTTCTTGTGACAGTACTCACCAGCATTCAGTACCATGACTTCCCCAACCCGCCTCTGGCAGCCATTTTGTGCTGACACCCACAGCAGTGATATCAATGTTAGTAGCGGGACCTTTTTTTAAAAAAAAGCACTGGTTGCAAGTAGTTGTGAGACTCTTTCTGTAAAAAGTGATGGATAAATAAAAATAACTGTTTGGTACAGATTAAAGACCAAATTTACACACCAGTTGAGAGGATGCATTTGATATGAGACACAGCAATAAATGAGTGCATTCTATGGGCACATTATTCTTACAGACTTGTTTGTTCGTTGAGTTTGTTGTTGCCTAGCAGCTATAGGATCTTAAGGGGACAGCTTAACTCTGAGAAAGGCACAGATCCTTGACTTTACTGCAAGACCAGGAATAAATCTTTCTCTTTTCACTTTTAGCGTGAGTCTGTGACAAATACTCCGCTCACCTTCCCAACTTCTGGGTAGATAGGCAGGCTTTTATCTATAGAGTGGATGAATGTATTGATGATTGGATGCTGCCCAGATATAACTAATATGTAACTCATTGTTTCAAGCTATATACTCTCTTTCTTTTCCTTGTAAGTTCTTTAGTGGGTGTGAGGGTTAAGGGTATAAGACACACTGAAAACAACACATGTACTTCTTGGCTCTGATGGTGTTTCCTGCTTGGCAGGGGGTTGGACTCGATGGCCCTTGTGGTCTCTTCCAACTCTATGATTCTATGATTCTATGATCAAACATTTCAGTTCTCTCAGAAGCATATGTTGAGGGCCATGTGTGCAGTGGGAATGCATGTGTCTTCAGACATACATATGGAACATTTTGATGCCGAATCCCAAGTAGGGGAAGCACTGGTGGGAGCTTACTGTAGACCGTGGCATAGTTTGAGGTCTCCACCATCAATGAATCTACACATGATTCTAAACTACACCAGCCACTATAGTGGTACCTCGAGTTAAGTACTTAATTCGTTCCGGAGGTCCGTTCTTAACCTGAAACTGTTCTTAACCAGAAGCACCACTTTAGCTAATGGGGCCTCCTGCTGTCGCCGCGCCGCCAGAGCACAATTTCTCTTCTTATCCTGAACCAAAGTTCTTAACCTGAAGCACTATTTCTGGGTTAGCAGAGTCTGTAACCTGAAGTGTATGTAACCTGAAGCGAATGTAACCTGAGATACCATTGTAAGGAGTTAGGACTGTCTTGGGTCAAAGGCCTGTCCTTCTCTGTGTGTGTGCGCACGTGCATAGATAGAGATAGATGATAGATGATAGATATAGATAGATAGATAGATAGATAGATAGATAGATAGATAGATGATAGATATAGATAGATATATAGATAGATATAGTTGTTGTTTAGTCGTTTAGTCGTGTCTGACTCTTCATGATCCCATGGACCAGAGCTTACATATATATGAGAAAAAAACATGAATTAATGCATTTTTGTATTAAGAAGTGGTTTGGACAAACAAAAGCTTGCACAGGGAAATGTCATAAAATCATTTTCTTACTTGTGAGGTTGTGAACCTCTTTAATGATTCCCCCCTCTTCAGAACTCTACGGGAATCAACAGAAAGTAATTTTAAAAGGCAATAGGAGTGACAGAAGTAAGTTAGCCCTTCTTTCTCCCTCTCCCTCTCTATGTTTTTTAAGGAAATGTTCGATCCCTGACTTCTATGGAGTTATTTATCCTTTACAGGATATAATGATTCAGTTAATTAAGCAGCATAATAGAAAGTCCAGTCAACTTCATTCCTCCTCATCTTAAAATGCTTTGAATGGTACCTGCATGTGTTGTAAAGGCATATCCAGAACTCCAAGTGGGCTGTATTCAAGCTGAAGGTTAAGCAATTCAATGTGATATGTTACCATCACAAAATGTGCATTTCTGTGTCTTTATGAAAAACCATGGAGCAGGAATGAAAAACATTGGGGCAGGGCTGCCATACCACATTTGTGCGACAGTGATCCTTTCATGGATTCCTTAACCTCACTTTACTTAGAGAAGGATGCTCACGTGACAATGGTTTCCTTCAGTAAGATAGCCCATTAAAAATAAAAATAAAAGTAAGTATTCAGATGGTTCCAGAGGGCCTATAGAAATGTTTGTCCCAAAAGGTCTCTAAATATAGCCACGTTTTTCAACACACAGTTGTGCTTATTAACATCCCAATCTCAGCCATTTTGTTTCTTTCTCTGTTGTTTTATATTTAAAAAGAAAAGACTTCTCCCCAACACAACTATTTAATCTTTATTAAAACATGTTGAAAAATACCCAGAAAGGAAAACTTTTGGGTGCTGTCAAGGGACCACCAGTACTGAGAATCAGCTCAAACGTCTTTAGAAATTGTTATTCTGCTGATAAGGGACTTGCATAATGAAAAGCCTTGGTTTGTTGCTTGGGGGGAAAGAACAAAAAAAAAATGAAATGCTTTTAGGCTAAAAGAAGAATCCCCGCAAGAGTCGGTTGGGAATGGGTCATTTCATGAAGAAGGGGAGGGCGGGGAGAAGCGAGGGGGGGAGAACTAATAAAAGAACATCGCCGAATATAGCTGGGACAACAGATGAATTCCTAGAATTTCAGAGCAAGATCTAAAGGTAAAAAAAGTACATCCTAGAATGAATAGCCTATTTATTGATATTCTGCTCTCATGCTGCACTCAGACAGACAAAGGCAAATGTCAGATGCTTTTGTAGGGATTATTGAAGAATGTGTTTTACCTTCTCTGCTATTCACACACTATTTTAGGACTGCCTGGTGTATGACTCACTAACCTGGTTGCACCTCACCAGTCAGGGACAGTGCCCTGCTAGGTGCTTGACAGACCTCTGTGTCTTCTTTTTCCAACTGCCAGCTGGTAGCCTGCAGTGCCAAATCATTTGTACCTTTTTGCTGCAAGCAATTAAACAGACTCTCTTTCTCAGTCCAAACCAACTCTTCTTCTGACCGGACACAGGTTAGAGCTCAACGCCGAGCCTACCAAGTGGCGATAGCGACGGTGAAGAAGACTTTCTTCACCGCCTCTATTGCATCTGCAGAAAATAGTAGCAGGAGACTCTTTCAGGTGGTTCACAATTTAACGGAACCACCTTTACCACCGGGGCCTTGTAAAGACCCCAAGATCTCCTGCAACGATTTTGCAAAGTTTTTTGCAGATAAAATCACTCATATTCGGAAGGAGCTAGACACCACCGTGGGAGCAGGGCTGGGGCAGGAGAGTGCTAGAGCTCTGTCTGGTCAAGTTGCATGGAATCAATTTCAATCCGTTACCCCCGAGGATGTGGACAGGCTGCTTGGACGTGTGAAACCAACCACCTGTCTCCTTGATCCTTGCCCATCCTGGCTAGTAATTCAAGCCGGGAAGGGCTGGGTGATGGGCTCTGCGGGGTGGTGAATGCTTCCCTCTGTGAGGGAACATTCCCAGATCTGCTGAAAAAGGCGGTCATTAAACCGCTTCTTAAAAAACCATCTTTAGACCCGGCCAGTATAGCCAACTATCGCCCAGTCTCAAATCTTCCATTCTCGGGCAAGGTGATTGAGCGCGTGGTTGCTGAACAACTCCAGGCACGCCTGGAGGATGCGGACCATTTGGATCCCTTCCAATCTGGATTCAGGCCTCATCATGGGACTGAAACTGCCTTGGTCGTGCTGGTTGATGATCTCCGGCGAGCTAGGGACAAAGGTGAGAGTTGTTTCCTAGTTCTGCTGGATCTCTCAGTGGCCTTTGATACAATTGACCATAACATCCTTCTGGACCATCTAGAGGGGCTGGGAGCTGGGGGCACTGTTATACAGTGGTTTCACTCCTTCCTCCTGGGCCGTGTTCAGAAAGTGGTGGTGGGGGATGAGTGTTCAGACCCCTGGGCCCTCACTTGTGGGGTGCCTCAGGGTTCCGTCCTCTCCCCCATGCTTTTTAACATCTATATGAAGCTGTTGGGAGAGATCACCAGGGGGTTTGGACTGGGTGTCCATCAATATGCAGATGATACCCAGCTCTACCTCTCTTTCAAATCAGAACCAGTGAAGGCGGTGAAGGTCCTGTGTGAGTGCCTGGAGGCGGTTGGAGGATGGATGGTGGCTAATGGATTGAAGTTGAATCCTGACAAGACAGAAGTACTGTTTTGGGGGGACAGGGGGTGGGCTGGTGTAGAGGACTCCCTGGTCCTGAATAGGGTAACTGTGCCCCTGAAGGACCAGGTGCACAGCCTGGGAGTCATTTTGGACTCACAGCTGTCCATGGAGATGCAGGTCAATTCTGTATCCAGGGCAGCTGTCTACCAACTCCACCTGGTACGCAGGCTGAGACCCTACCTGCCCACGGACTGTCTCGCCAGAGTGCTGTATGCTCTAGTTATCTCCCGTTTGGACTACTGCAATGCGCTCTATGTGGGGCTACCTTTGAAGGTGACTCGGAAACTACAACTAATCCAGAACGCAGCAGCTAGACTGGTGACTGGGGGCGGCCGCCGAGACCACATAACACCGGTCTTGAAAGACCTACATTGGCTCCCAGTACGTTTCCGAGCACAATTCAAAGTGCTGGTGTTGACCTTTAAAGCCCTAAACGGCCTCGGCCCAGTATACCTGAAGGAGCGTCTCCACCCCCATCGTTCTGCCCGGACGCTGAGGTCCAGCGCCAAGGGCCTTCTGGCAGTTCCCTCATTGCGAGAAGCAAAGCTACAGGGAACCAGGCAGAGGGCCTTCTCGGTAGTCACGCCCCCCCCCCCCCCTGTGGAACGCCCTCCCATCAGATGTCAAAGCGATAATTAACTACCTGACATTCAGAAGACATCTTAAGGCAGCCCTGTTCAGGGAAGTTTTTAATCTGTGATATTTTAGTGTAATTTTGGTTCCTATGGAAGCCGCCCAGAGTGGCTGGGGAGACCCAGCCAGATGGGCGGGGTACAAATAATAAATTATTATTATTATTATTATTATTATTATTATTATTATTATTCCTGCTCACTGAGATTTTCTCTGCTATCGAGGACTTTGGCACTTATGAACATAAGTCTTGTTCAGGACTAAAGCCGGGGGGAGAAGGGATTCAATTCAGATTGCATTTAGAACTGAATTCACACTTTCCAGATCAATATGGAAACACAACCATCCTTCCAAATTCACGCTTCTCCACATTTTGCACTTCTCCAGGGAATTAATGAGTACAAAATTGCAAATACCAGATGTACAGTGTACACTTAATGCTTAAAATTACTGAAACAGCATACAAAATCCATATATAATTAGGGGGAATTCAACATGTGCATTGAAAATTCACACTAAAATGCTGAAGAATTTTCTTGAAGCCTTTTCCCAAAAAGTGATGTGGATTGTGGTGAACCAATCTTAATACTGGAAAAATTAGAAATTGAGATAGATCAAAACTGACATATTTCTGCATACCTACTCATGACCTAACTGCACAACACTTTAAAAGTGTACTGTGCAGTACAGCCATACCTTGGTTTTCAAACAGCATGGTTATTGTACGTTTTGGCTCCCGAATGCTGCAAACCTGGAAGTGACTGCTCTGGTTTGCAAACTATTTTTGGAAGCCAAATATCCAATGGGGCTTCTGCAGCTTCCGATGGCTGCAGGAGCTTCCTGCAGCCAATCAGAAACCGCACTTTGGTTTCTGAAAGTTTTGTCAAACGGACTTCCAGAATAGATTCTGTTCAACTTCCAAGATACGACTATATTATTAAATTACTACTAAATGCAATGATTTCTTACTAAATGCAATAATTTATTACTACTAAATGCCAACAAAGGTCGGTATAGTTAAAGCTATGGTTTTCCCAGTTGTGATGTATGGAAGTGAGAGCTGGACCATAAAGAAGGCTGATTGCCGAAGAATTGATGCTTTTGAATTATGGTGCTGGAGGAGACTCTTGAGAGTCCCATGGACTGCAAGAAGATCAAACCTATCCATTCTGAAGGAAATCAGCCCTGAGTGCTCACTGGAAGGACAGATCGTGAAGCTGAGGCTCCAATACTTTGGTCACCTCATGAGAAGAGAAGACTCCCTGGAAAAGACCCTGATGTTGGGAAAGATGGAGGGCACAAGGAGAAGGGGACGACAGAGGACGAGATGGTTGGATATTGTTCTCGAAGCTACCAGCATGAGTTTGACTAAACTGCGGGAGGCAGTGGAAGACAGAAGTGCCATGCGTGCTCTGGTCCATGGGGTCACAAAGAGTCGGACATGACTAAACGACTAAACAACAACAAACTAAATGCAAGGGGAGACCATCAGAACCAGGCCATGCAGGGAACCTGCCACAACACTTTGTTACTGGACTTTAACGCTTCCCTTCCCAGCAACAAGAGATTGGGGAAATCCCCTCTCCTCACAACAATCACTATTAAAAATAGAGGGTGATTTTTATCGGAATTGTGGTTGGGAAGCAAGGATTAAACCTCCTAGAAGAATGTGTATATCCGAAGAATGGATGGCTTTTTTGGACTGTTTAAAGAAATATTGGTTTTTGATGAACTTGCCAGCAGAATTTGAGCTATGAGCAACAGAAACAATTAGATTATAATATTGTGGTTATGGTTAAATAGAGAGAAGGTAGGGTGCAGCAGAAGGGGAGAAAAAAATAACTCCATGGAAAATGGGACGGAAAGTCAATAAAAAATAAGAGAAATTGTGTTTTGATTGCTTATGTTTAAAATGTTGAACCTGAATAACACATAATTGGGGGAAAGAGTGTTTATATCGGAGAAAATTGTGTAGAAAATTGTGTATACAGTAAGCTGTAAACTTACACGCATTTAACTTGTGCTCATTTAGCTTTATGTGCTTGGCAAATAAATAAATAACAGGGAAGAAAAAAGACTTTCACAATCCCACCTGCCATTGAAGCCCATGTGTTTTGATTATATGTAATTTTAGCCTGGGACACAGTCCCCAGACTGTAACCCACCCACCCCAATTTGTAGGCATTCTGTATAAGAAGGAATTTGTACTAAGATACTGGTAAAGTTCCATGAAGACTTTAGAAAAAAAGAGACCCATAAACTGATGTGGATATGTGGAGAAATGTGGAAAAATTAAAAACGAAGAGAAACTGATTTGAACAGATTTGTCCATCCATAGCTGGAACGACACTACAATGTGACATAACATTTTTCTGGAGGCATTGCTGGAGAAAACAGATGGGAGTTCATTAAAAAAGCAGGTGACTGTTAAAACCTACTCTGGATTTCTCACAGTAATGACTTGGTTTTATTTCCCTTTGCTCTTTGCTTCTGTGTAGCTGAAATGCTTAATTCCTGCCATAGGGCACTTTCTTAAGCTATATAGGAAATGCCACTGCCACATGACGAAAGATACATTAAGACTGTAAAGCCCTCGCCATATCTCTAGGCTGCTCAATTGTCATTTTCCAGCACATTTTCTAGTCTCCATTTTCTTTTTCGCATCCTTTCTAAACGCGTCCTTTGCAATTAGATTGATTCTGGAAGGTGATGTTTTTGCCATTCATGTTTCAAAAATTCAGCTACACCTGCTGTTAAAATAACTTTGTTGAGTCATCCCTCCCTTTGAGTGAATCTAAGCTGTTTAAATAAATGTTTAAAATTTCTCTCTCTGCATAACAGGCAGTTCAATGCCATCAAATGTATTTCTTATACCGGCCCAGTTGAAAGCATGCTATTGTATATGTGAACAATGCATAGAAAAAATGTTTTGTTCCTATAAGTAGATGCAGAGAGAACACACCATATTGTACTTGCTTGAAATGCATCAGTGTTTCATTTTCTTAAAAACTTGACTCCTTGTGAGTTTACGGGTTATGCTATATAAAAGTAACCAGTTCAGACTCTATTTCAGTGCTTTGGAAACAGCCCACTGAAGTCCAAGGAATGTATTATGCTGTTGGATCCACTTTAAGTTCAGTTTGTGTCTACTTCATTTCTTCTTTACATTCACTGCTGGGAAATAATGAAAAAATGAGTATACATTTCTTTGTTTTTGACAGAAGTGGATGAAGTTTGCAGGAATTCCATTCTGTGCCCCTGAGTGGAGAAAGCCTGCCAAATGTGTGGTGTAGTGGTTAAGAGTAGTAGACTTGTAATCTGGTGAACCGGGTTTGATTCCCTGCTTCTCCACATGCAGCTGCTGGTTGACCTTGGGCTGGTCACACTTCTCTGAAGTCTCCCAGCCCCTCTCACCTCACAGAGTGTTTGTTGTGGGGGAGGAAGGGAAAGAAGATTGTTAGCCGCTTTGAGACTCCTTAGGGTAGTGATAAAGCGGGATATCAAATCCAAACTCTTCTTCTTCTTCTCTTGCACCCCTGGGTAAAGAAGGCCCTGAGCATACTCCATGTGCAATGAACAGATCATCTGGAGCAACCCACACAGTGACATTTGTAGGCAGAAGACCTCGAACACACAGTTGCAAATTCCTTAGTGGGAACAACAGACCTACTGCCAAGCCAGGTCAGAATAAAGTCAAAAACACATTTTTGTTTCTGTTCAGGTATGCCCACAGTGGGTCAGCACGCCCCACCAAAGAGAACGCATTTAATTCTCTTGAGGAGGCAATCTTCAAAGGGCTGCTGCCCAAGTGAATGGCAAGAGGTGTTGGCGTGTGAATGACCCTTTGCTCCCTTCACTAACAAAGAAACATAAAATCCCATAAAAAGGGCTGGTCAGAAGGGACAGCTTTAGATGCTGAGGTAAAAATTTAATGTCATAGTGTCAGGCCTCAAATCTGCAGAGAGTTCTAAGCCTGTGGCGTGAGGACTATTCAGCCTGCCTGTGTGCACTGAACTCTACACAAAGGGAGAAAAATACAAGCTAACCTAACCTGGAGAGGGACAGAAAGAAAAAAAGGGAAAAGAGCAATAAGCCAGATCAGGCTTTCTGTCCAGTCTGAGCAATAAGGGAGCATAATTCTAGTTTGGATGCTGTTAAGGTTGCCATATTTCAAAAAGTAAAATTCCTGACACCTGCAATCGCAATGTTGTCAAGCTTTTTTTAGGGGAAACCTACCCCCCATAGTGATTTTAAGCTTTTTGAACTGTTTCTGCTATTTTTCCCATCGTATGTGGCAGCCTAGGTGCTGTGCAGGGTAGCAAGCAACCCTCATGCGCACCTGAATATCTGATTTGGGGGCTTGACATGTAAACCTACCTGAGCATCCTTTATCCCCCCCCCCTCATTTTAAAATAAAAGATAGAATGGTTTGCATCTGGTGAGGGAAAGGCCATGTAATTAAATGTAAAAAAATAAGTAATTAAATAATTAAATTGTTTTATCACAAGAAAACTTTCAAAATAAATACTTTATTTTTAGGAAAAATGAGGATTTTAGCCTAGCTTTCACCCTGACACACAAATCTTTTATATGCAGGGAGTTGGGGGGTGTCAATCAAACATTTAACACTTCCCCATGCACACTTGGTACAGTCAAAGAAGAGCATCATCATGTGATCTATTATTTCTACAGATCAGGCTACAGCTTCCCCTTGTTCCCTGCCCTAGGCTTCTCTGGATTTTGCTTCAACTTGCTTTATGCAACCTTGACTTGACTGACTCCAAGACTACCTCCGTTACACAGCAGCTAGGATTGTCACGTAGCACCCTCCTAAAGCAACATGTTATGTTTCAGCATTAAAAACCTTCATGGTTTACTCTAAAACAGGGACAGCGAACTTCAGGTGAACTTGAGTGCCAGGGATTTATTTCTTGGAACAGATTTTATATTGCTTCTCTCTGTCAAAGCCGTTTTCACATAGAGGCCCTGGATATACAAATATGAGGGAGTTGACACAGGAGTTAACATTTGCAAAGGCAAAATTGTGCAAAGTCAGGGAGACCACAGGAACCCATTTGACTATTCCTACCTTACAGGGCTACGGGAAGGTCATGAAGGTTTCACATGGCCCCATGAGATCCTGTGGGAGCCTCCCACAGCCTTCCAGAAGGATCACTGCATTTTGGTTTGTGCACTGGCTCATAAAGTGCAAAGTAAATAGGTTTGTTTTAAGATGCAAACTGAATTGAATTTATTCTCCATCTCCAGGTCTTATGTGGCCTGCAGATTTTTTATAGAAATACCACAGAAACATAATAGACTGCCCTGTATATCCTTAGCTTAGTATTGTCTATGCTGATTTGAGGATAGGGTTTTAGTCAAGGGATATTACTAGTTCTACCTGAGCAATGTCCGTTAAGCACAAGAGACATGGTGTGCTGCTTGTTCAGGAATGCTAGTTATGCTTTGGGACCATTTATATTGTGTTTTCATCCATTTGTGGGATTGGGTGATGTCAGGGAACTGACATTGGAGCCAGAAGTGGAGGCAGGTCTCCCAAGCGATGCCGGAGAAGGGCCAAGCAGGGAGAGAGGGGACTCATCAGCTGGGGAAGGAAATCAGCGTAACACCAGGGATAAAAGGGGGTGGAGGGGGGAATCGGAGAGAGGGCTCCAGGACTCTTCGCTGGAGACCAGCGGGGAGAGCACAGGTCCTCCGCTACCCACACCCACCCTGCGCAGAAGACTTCCGCGCAGGGAAAGTAGGCGTAGACTTGGTGTCAAAGAACTTCTTTGCTGGAAGAAGTTCAAGAAACGCCCACTGATGGATTCTGCTAGTGACTGAACAGCCACAAAGTGAAGGGCTGTCCAGCCAGGAAAGGTTTAACCAGGCTACCTAGCCAGGAGTGGCGGCAACTTACGCACAAGCAACCCCATATAACCATTACAGGTGACATTACAGGAATAATCTTGACTACACTTTGAAGGTGCCTCGGAAACTACAACTAATCCAGATTGCGGCAGCCAGGACCATATAACACCAGTCCTAAAGGATCTTCACTGACTTCCACTACATTTCCGAGCACAATTCAAAGTGTTGCTGCTGATCTTTAAATCCCTGAAGGAGCATCTCCTCCCGCATCGTTCAGCCCGGACACTGATACCTAGCTCCAAGGGCCTTCTGGAGGTTCCCTCACTGCAAGATGTGAACCTGCAAGAAACCAGGCAGAGGGCCTTATCGGTAGTGGCACCCACCCTGTGGAATCTCCTCCCATCAGATAAACAACTATTTGACTTTTAGAAGTCATCTGAAGGCAGCCTTGTTCAGGGAAGTTTTTAATGGTTGATGCCTTACTGTGTTTTTCATATTTTGTTGGGAGCTGCCCATAATGTCTGGGGCAACCCAGTCAGATGGACGACATCATCATCATCATCATCATTGATAATTTAAGTCTGAAACACTTTGTTGTTGTTTTAACAATCCAGGATTGCAGTGACTCTAGATAGAGCATCAAAAGTTAAAGAGTTAGAGATCCCATTTTCAAAATATAGATGAAATGTTCAATACACAAAATCCAGGCAATTTTAAAAAAACCAATTCTTATAGAATGAAGGAAAACATAAATACAAGTGTGTGTTTCTCTCTCTCTCTCTCTCTCTCTTTACAAAAAGGCTGGTGTGTGTTCGAAAAGGGAATCTCATTGCATTTCCCATTTCTTTGGACTCAGGTTTTGTAGAAGCAACGCCGTAAAAAACACTGCTTTGTTTTGTAATGGAGCTTTATGCAAATGAAGGACTTAATATTATCATGAATGTAACATAAAAGAGCGGGGGGGGGGGAGTCGCTCAGACCTTTTTGGCCCTCCAGTCTGTATATGCAAAATCAATTGTGCCTCGCTTCCACCGAGGAGCTGGGATGTTAGGAAGGATTTAGTGTAGTAGAAAATAATTTAGAATTAGCATTCTCTTTCCTTTCAGACACCTTTTCTTCCTCATTGCTTTGTAGTTTCCTGTGATCTGTATAATCTGCAGCTTTTTAAGTGTTTCGCGGTTTTACAGTAACAGAACGGTGCACTGGATTTACTAATACGTCTGATAACAGGATTGATAGATTTACTCCTTGGCTTATAACAATCGCTGAGGCACCAGAAGTGCTTTGGAGATACCCACTTCAGTTCAGGGTGCCTCACAAATATCTGTTTCACTTCAGACTGGCCCAGAATCTCTCCAAAGCAGCCTGCTTCATTCTGGGATTTGCTCAAATCTGCTGCACACAAATTAAAAAATCTGATATATGTAAGAGTACAGATAACTAGGACCGGAGGCTGAATTCAGGCCTCTGCAATGCCTCCTAGGGGTTGTGGGAATTTCAGCCCTTCCAAAAAAAATTTGAGTATCTAAACCCAGAGTCTATCTCTCTCCCATGGTACAAAGCTGTCCTGGCAGTGGCAAATGTTGGCTCACATTTTTTATTAAAAAAACACCACACACAACAACAACAGTGTGACAAAATCCCCTAAACTTGTAACCTTAAGGGTTGGCTGTCTTTCCCACTTGTGAGGGGTTAGACACCAGCCTAGTAAACATAAATGCTAGAGAAGAAAAGCCATTTAAGAGACCGTAAAATGGCTTGTAAATGTACATTGCGTTTGGCTACCTTTGTGATGGATCTATTTTCTCCACAATGGTTTAGAACACAGCTGTAACCATAAGACACTGGCAGCTGCCTTATACCCATTTGCTCCCACATGTCTTCTGGGATGTGCCACAACACAAGTCATAGGACCTGAGCAAGAGCATGGTGCCCCCAAACACATGTTTTTGGGGCTGCATGCTCTTGTGCATTTTGGGGTGCCATGTTCTCGCTTAAGATTATGCCCCCACATGGGATGTCCTAATTTAATTGAGACAGTTGAGAGGTTTGCTATACCAAGTCAGACCACTGGTCTGCCTAGCTCAGTATTTGTTGTTAAGTTGTAGGTGAACATATCAGACGACAAAGCGATTCTTCAAACAGCTCTTGTTTATTCACAGGCCAGAACAGAACTGAACTGAAGGGTTCAGCCAGCCTGCTTATATAGAGCTCCACTACAATGCAACAGTAACCACTTTCTGTAACTATCCAATCACTGAACGTCACTTTCAATCCCTTATTTGCATATGTGGACCTGAGTGAAAACTATCTACAGTATCCCCCTGCTGGCCCAGGGTGAGAACTTCAGTACTTCATTTGTCTACTCTGACTGGCACTCCTACCCTTGAGGATTTCAGGCAGGAGTCTTCCCAGCCTTTCCTGGAGATGCCAGAGACTGAACACATGTCCATCTGCACGCATTGAGCTATGGCCCTTCCTCATGGCACCATGTTAGTAGCTGTTCAGAGGTCTGCTCAGAGTTGTAGGTAGCCATACCCAAAACCTAGTAAAGGAAATGCCCTCTAGTTGAGGTCAGTGGGCAGAGCTCAGACCTTCAGCTGGAAGCACGAAGACTGGAGGAGCCTGTCCTCCTCTGCTTTCACCATTGACCACAACTTTGGTACTGCATGCCCACCACAGAAGCTGGTGATATATACCCCCATTATGTTTTGTCCCTGAAGAGGGCTCTGAGGCCTGAATATGCATGTATCTCAACAGGCAGCTCCATAAGCTCTTGAAACACCCTCCCATCAGATGTCAAAGAGATAAAGAACTACACAACTATTAGAAGACATCTGAAGGCAGCCCTGTATCAGGAGGTTTTTAATGTTTGACATTTTATTGTGTTTTTATATGTGCTGGAAGCTTCCCAGAGTGGCTGGGGCAACCCAACCAGATTGGTGAGGAATAATAATAATAATAATAATAATAATAATAATAATAATAATAATTAACAATAACAATAATAATGTTCTTCCCCAAACCCTGGAGTTTCAGGATTTGGCTGCTTGTGCAGTAGAGAGAGAAAGTGTGGAATAAGCTCTGATGTCAACCACGAGCTTATTAAAATATGGAGCTAATTTGTTTGAGAACTGCTAACAGCTTACATCAACCAGCAAGTTGCAACTGAATAAGACTCATTATTTTAATAGTCTAACTGGGAGCCAAGGGAAGATCATGGCATCTGGGCATTGTGTTTAGTGAAGTTCAGTGGTGCAGTGATGTGGCAGTTCAGTGAGCATTTAAGACTATGCTTGTTTTGTTTACAGACTCCCTGAGGGAAAACATGAGGAATATTTTCCCCCACTGTAGCCTAGCTGACAATAATGGGTAGGGGAGAGGGGAGAGAATGCAAAGGGGGGAAACTGAAATTGTTGTTGTTGTTGTTAAGAAAATGGCATACCAGAGCTGTTGGTAAAGGAAAGAGCAACCAAACAACTGCTGGCTTCTTTAAATAAAAATTTTAAAAACCCAAACAATTTGGGAGCAGTTCAGGCAATTAGCAGGCAGTTTGCTGATTCAAGAACATATGAAAAATTGTTATGCAAAATATGCTCATTTGGGAGGTGGAAAAATAAGTCCCCCAGTTATCTAATTTGGACAGTAATACAATGAAGCAATAAACACAAGCTGGCACAACAAAGTCCCTGACTGTGAAATTTCAGTGAATAAAAATTTCCACATTCATTTTATCCTTTCCAGAAAGCCACACTGAGAGTATGTGAAATAATTCACCCTGGGATACTGTGAGAGGAGGAGGCTGGCCCAGGAAACCTACAGTGGAGAATTAAGTATTACTAATGGGTAACAGGAATCCTTCAGGTAAGAAGAAGAAGAAAATGTCATGTTGATAAAGTATACACCAAAGAGGTAAATTCTGTCAGAGTCAAAAGCTCTGCTAAGGGATTACAGGGTATTTGCTTTTGTCACTAAATTATGAGAGCGCTGGTTTTTCAAAATGCATGTCTCTTGACAGGGAAGCTACATGATACCTGATGGTAGCTGATGAAAAGCTTCCCACAGGAATGGTGATCCTGTGAACCTGCAGATATTGTTAGACTACAACTCGTGTCATTCCTGGCTGTTGACTATGTTGGTAGGGGATGATGGGAGTTTGAGCCCAACAACAATTGCAAGATGCAGGTAGGTAGCCGGGTTGGTCTGACACAGTCAATATAAATAAAAAAAATTGTCCAGTAGCACCTTAAAAGTAAAGGGTAAAGGGACCCCTGACCATTAGGTCCAGTCGTGACCGACTCCGGAATTGCAGCGCTCATCTCGCTTTATTGGCTGAGGGAGCCGGCGTACAGCTTCTGGGTCATGTGGCCAGCATGACTAAGCTGCTTCTGGCGAACCAGAGCAGTGCATGGAAACGTTGTTTACCTTCCCGCCGGAGCGGTACCTATTTACTTACTTGCACTTTGACGTGCTTTCGAACTGCTAGGTTGGCAGGAGCAGGGACCGAGCAATGGGAGCTCACCCCGTCACAGGGATTCGAACCACCGACCTTCTGATCGGCAGGTCCTAGGCTCTGTGGTTTAACCCACAGCGCCACCCATGTCCCTAAAGAACAAGGAATTACCTTAGAGACCAACTAAGTTTTTTTTAAAATAATCTTTATTACTTTTAAGACTTACAAGAAAAGAAGAAAGAAGAAAAAAGGCGAGAGAAAAAGACAAAATAGAGCAGAAAAGGGACACAAAATAGAGCAGAAAAGGGACACGACAAGGCTGCCCAATTTCCCCATTGCTCTTTATTTCGGTCCTGGAGGTTTTGCTAAATATGATCAGAAGGGACCGTTTGATTAAAGGTATATAGGTCGGAGCCAAACAGTACAAATTGAAAGCTTTTGCAGATGATTTAGTACTGACGTTACAGGAGCCAGAATCTAGTACTAAAAGAGTATTGGAATTGATTCGAGAATTTGGTCATGTGGCAGGATTTAAGCTGAACAAGTTAAAAACTAAGGTTCTTGAGAAAAACTTAACACCGATTGACAAAGAGAGGTTTCAGAAGGAGACAGGTTTAACATTGGTTAAGAAAGTGAAATATCTGGGGGTTAACATGACCGCTAAGAACTTAAATTTATTTAAAGACAATTATGAGAAATGTTGGTCAGAAGTGAAAAAGGATCTAGAAATATGGTCAAATTTGAAGCTGTCCTTGTTAGGTCGAATTGCTGTTATAAAGATGAATGTATTGCCAAGAATGTTATTTCTGTTTCAATCATTGCAAATTTTGGACAAAATGGACTGTTTCAAGAAGTGGCAGAGAGATATTTCTAGATTTATCTGGCAGCGCAAGAAGCCCAGAATAAAATTTAAAATATTAACTGATGTAAAGGAAAGAGGTGGATTTGCCCTGCCAGATCTTAAACTCTATTATGAATCAGCAGCATTTTGCTGGCTGAAAGAATGGCTGCTTCTTGAGAACACAGACATTTTGGATTTAGAAGGTTTTAATAATGTTTTTGGGTGGCATGCATATTTGTGGTATGACAAGGTTAAAGCACATAAAGCATTTAAAAACCATATTGTCAGGAAGGCATTGTTTAATGTCTGGATAAGATACAAAGATTTACTTGAAAATAAAACCCCAAGGTGGTTATCACCGATGGAAGCGAAGGCTCAGAAAAAACTCAATATGGAGGCCAAATGGCCGAAATATTGGGAGATTTTGGAACAAGAAGGTGACAAATTGAAATTGCAGAGTTTTGAGAACTCTTATTATCAAATAAGGGAGGCTTACAATATGGATAAAAAAATTGGCTTCCAGGTGGAAAAATCAAAATTGGAAATAGAACTGTTAGATCCCAAAACTAAGATACTATCAAGAATGTATAACTTGCTGTTGAAATGGAATACGCAGGATGAAACGGTTAAATCTGCTATGATTAAATGGGCACAAGATGTTGGACATGACATAATGTTTGCTGACTGGAAACAGTTGTGGACCACAGGTATGAAATTCACGGCATGTAATGCCTTAAGAGAGAATATTATGAAAATGATATACAGGTGGTACATGACACCAGTCAAGCTTGCAAAAATTTATCATTTGTCTGATAATAAATGTTGGAAATGTAAAGAGAATGAAGGTACATTCTTTCACCTTTGGTGGACGTGCCCAAGGATTAAGGCTTTCTGGGAAATGATCTATAATGAAATGAAAAAGGTATTTAAATATACCTTCCTGAAGAAACCAGAGGCCTTTCTCCTGGGCATGGTCGGCCAATTGGTGCCAAAGAAGGATAGAACTTTCTTTATGTACGCTACAACAGCAGCAAGAATACTCATCGCAAAGTATTGGAAGACACAAGATTTACCCACCCTGGAAGAATGGCAGATGAAAGTGATAGACTATATGGAACTGGCGGAAATGACTGGCAGAATCTGAGACCAGGGAGAAGAGTCGGTGGAAAAAGATTGGAAGAAATTCAAAGACTATTTGCAGAAACATTGTAAAATTAATGAATGTTAAAATGATGTCGGATTGAAATGAAGCGGCCTTAGCAACAAGGTTAATAAGAATATGTAAAAATTGATTGATAACGGATGAAAATATAAAGTTATAATTTGTTGAGATATAGAATTAAGATAAAAATAAAGAGGGTAAGGATTTGCTGAATTAACCATGTGAACGGGAATACAAAAAAGGGAGGTGTGAGGAGGTCGGGGGAATAAGTAAATAAAATCTAAGATATGAAAAGACTGATTTGCTTTTAACTATTTTCTATTTATTTTTTCTGTATTTTACATTTTTTTCCCATGTATTTTTGTACTTTTTGTATTTTTCCTTTTTCTTCTTTTTTACTCTGTAACTTTTTTCTTTTTGTAAAACTTTAATAAATATCTTTTTTAAAAAAATAGAGCAGAAAAGAAAAAAGAAAAAAGAAGGAACAACACAATACAATATATAAACAATACAAAACACAACCTTAACACACTAAACTAAACAAAACAAAACAACAACAATTTAAAAACATATACCATACCATTTCATTACTCTATCTTTCATTCCCTTATTTCATCGACCTCCTCTCACCTCCCTTTTTGTATTCCACTTCTGTTACTTGTTTCAGCAATTCCTTTCCATCTTTCTCTATTTTTATCATTACGAATATCTTAACATATTTTTAACCTTATTTTCCATTAATACTAAAGTACTTATTTATACTTAACTCCTTATAACATTTCTGCTAAAGCCATAAAGTTTCATTCCAACAATTTTCTAACACTCATTAATTTTACAATATTTCTATATATAAACTTTAAACTTTCCCAATCTTCTTCCACCATCTCTTCTCCCTGGTCTCGGATTCTGCCAGTCATTTCCGTCCATTCCATATAGTTCATCAACCTGGAGATCTTCTGTCCGAAGCTCTTAAATCTTTTCCAAGTCCCTTCTGCAGTTTTTCTTCATATTCTTTGATGCTGAAGATGCTGAAGAGCAGGTCTCGGGGGGGGGGGGCGACCCAACCATGCCCCCATTCCCTCTCGACAGGCCAGCCAACTCTCCACAGCTAGAACCAAAGTCCATACAATATCTCAAATCATGTTTCAAAGCTCCTCCAGATCCAAAGGCCCCCACAACTCCAATCACCTCCTGACCCAGATTCAGGACCCAAAAGTCAGTAAATCCCTGCATGAAAGAGTCTATCCAACCTTCCTTCTCCAGTCCAAGTAGGGCTCCAATCTTCAAATTCTGACTTTTTCTATATTCATTCATAAAAGGCCTCCACTTATAGTCCTCGATTTGCCTCTGTAAGGCTGGGGCTCCCACTTGTATTACTTTAGGTTCAACAACAACAACTTTCTCCTTCGTTTTCTCCCCAGTTTGTCCTGTCAAAGTAGGTTCCTGTGTCAAATCCTGAACAATTTCTGTATTGATGATCACTTTTTGTCCCAAATTAATCATTTTTTGTCCCAAGTTCTCAAGTTTAGTAGTCATAACATCCATCTTCTTGTGGAGCTGTTCCAACGAATAGCTTATCTTACATAATACAGTCACTAAGGCTCCTTCTGTCGACATTCTTAAAATCCAAGGTCAATCTCTAATTCTCACAGTTCTTATCTTGCAGCTGGAAAAACCCCAGCTCCACTCTTGTAACAGTTTCAAAAGCTCCCTCTAGAGGCAAACAGTCTCCACTTGTATCAGTCCTTTCAAACACAATTTAAACTATAAAGTTAGTTTCAATTTTCATTTACTTTTCCTCCTTTTTAAACGCAGAAGGGGACAATGGAAACAATATATTTCTCTTATTTAGCCATCTGTCAACATACTTTCTGTTCACAGTCAATGCACTCTCCCAAGACGTCAATCTTACTGGCAGCCCGTTTCCAGGTTCAGAGCAGTGGTAATTTATTTTTTCACTCTCTCCTGCAGGCTCGCTAGGTCCAAAATTTCCCCCCTCTTCTCTTGCTTCCAAGGGGGGTTTAATAGTTTTAACCGATGGAAATTTAATCCTTTACAAAAGACTTTCCAAGGCTTTAACTTGCAACGTCTTTGCTTCAATCTATTTACAAAAGAGGAAGGCGGACTTCCTGTTTAAAACCTTCCTGTTTTGATGCCAAATTAAGGTATTTAAAGATCCAATTTTCCGTTCTACTCATGGGTAGTTGTTTAAAGTCAAATTGTCCACAGGAAAAAGTCAGCGCTCTCCGGCAACAGCGATGCGGCTTCACTCCGTGAAAGAAGCAGTCAATTCGAAGCACCGCGCTGCTCACCCCACTTCGCTCCGGATCCCCAAATCAGGGTTTCCCCGCGAGTAGGGGAGGCGCAAAAGGTGCCAGCCGAATCCCAGGTTCATAAGCTTCTCCCGCCTGTGATTTCAGTGGGTCTCCGCCTTCGCCGTGGCGGTCAGACCCTGATTTCCACGGAGCAAATTCCTCCCGATCGGAGGAACTCCGCCATTGCCTGGAGGCTTTTGAACTGCTAGGTTGGCAGGAGCAGGGACCGAGCAATGGGAGCTCACCCTGTCACAGGGATTCGAACCACCGACCTTCTGATCGGCAAGTCCTAGGCTCTGTGGTTTAACCCACAGCGCCACCCACGTCCCTAAAGAACAAGGATTACCTTAGAGACCAACTAAGTTTGTTCTGGGTGTAAGCTTTTGTGTGCATGCACATTTCTTCAGATACAGAGAAACTTTTGAAAGACTATTCTGAGACCGTCCTTAGACATTTGTTTTGAACACACAGCTTGATGATCCTCGCTACCACTCTGTTATATTGTACATATGTTCTTTGATTGGCTTATTCCTACAATTTGAATGATATCATTACAGTCATACCTCGGGTTGAATATGCTTCATGTTGAGCGCATTCGAGTTGCGCTCCGCGGCAACCTGGAAATAACGGAGCGTGTTATTTCCGGGTTTCGCTGCTCGTGCATGTGCAGACACTCAAAATGATGTCATTCACATGCGCAGAAGTGGCTAAAAGCGATGCGCATGCGCGGGTACAGATATGCCGTCACTAGTTACGTTTGCGAGGTAAACGTACGAGGTACCACTGTATTCTATTATATATTCTCTTTTAACTATTAGGCTATGTGTTGTGTTTGTATTGTTGTGATTGGTTCTTATTGCAACACAAGGGTTTGTTTTTGGTTTACTTGTTGTAACCATGCAAGAATGTATAGAATTGCCACACTGCGTGCATTCTTGACATGCCACCCAATTTGCATTTGGGGCTTTAGCTGGCCTAGATTCCTAGTTACCCACTTAAAAATAAAAGTATTGTAGTTTCCAAAATCATAAGGGAGGAAAAAAGAGGCAGGCACTGTCTTACCCAAACACTGAATAAGAAGCAAGTCTGTTCAATCTCCCACTGTTCCCATCAGAACTGAGGTTAGCCTGTGGCATACTTGGAGAACTTCCCTAGACTCAGTAGGACCCACTGGTGCCTGCCCTGGACCCTCAATAACAGCAGAAGTCCCCCATACATCCACCCATGGCTCTGGGAACTGAGGTGGGTGATCCTGCCACAGTGAGAATTTTTTTGGGGAGGAGTGATCTTGAGGGAAATGGGATGGGGCTGTCATTTTGTGGGTAGTCACACCCAAGCCATTTTTGTGGTAGCATTTAGGACCCACCTAAACTGAGTCAACTTTAGACTGAGGTGCATTCTCCTTTGACCCACCCATTTTAATTGGAGGTTTACACACAAATGTGGTTGAATTACACACACAAACTAGTTTTATATGGTGTGGGCTCCACAGCAGTTCTTAATAATAAAGAAAGGAGCTGATTCTATCCCTCTATAGATAAAGCTTTTGCTCAATTCTTTTTTAAATCGATGGAAAGACCACCAGCGATTGATGGATAACGCCTTACCATTTATCCCTGCTAAGCCCATGATAAATGAATAGAAACATCAAGGATTTGGTTCTAAACCATCTTCAGCTAAAGTAGCTGTGTTTCTTTTGACTCAGCTATTGCTGCATTACCATGACCCTGCCTGCCAGAGTGATTACTAACAGCATGGTTTGCAAGCATCCTAGCTTCAATTTAGGGATAAAAACAACCTTTAAACATGCTCTGAAGCTGAATCCATTTAAGCTCACAGGTCCTCTGTATCCTCGACAATACAAATAAATATACTGTGTACTTGTCTGAAAGCATTTGTACCTTCATTAGTAGGTTTGGAAAGCAGTAGCAGCAGCAAGTAGAATGCAATTTAGTTCAAATGGGTCTAGAGGGTGTTCATTACATGAATTCCTACCCGACAGATAGATGCTAAACCTCTAGGTCCAATGCACATTGCCATTTTGGGGGAGTGAGATGCAGGTTAGAAGATGCAGCTTGAAATTCGTCTTCTGGGCATACGATGGGACCTTGTGTGTTTGTTTCAGCACACACACACCAATCCTGATTTCTGCCTTCACTTCTTACTGTGCTATTGCCCAATCCTCTTGTTGTTTATTTAGATTTTGGGGTTGTTGTTGTTGCTTAGTGCTATTTATACAAGGAGGGAATCCATGAAAAATATTTGGGCTGGGGATTGGCCACAAGGGAAGTGTGCTCTTCAAGAGTAAGCAACAAGGCCTCTCCTAGCATAAAGTAGGAAGGGGTAGAAGGTCAACTAAGATCTAGAGGTAAATTTCTGTATGATCTGTAGTAGCTCATCAAGGATTTCTGACTTCAATTTCTCTCCTTCTCCCATTCCCCCCCCCCCCGCTTCTTAAGTTTAGTTCTCCACATTTTAACATCAATTTGCAACTTTAAAAAAAAAAAATCTTTGTGGAAATTCATTAGCTAATTTCTCCCAAGTTGCACATTTTTACAAAGCAATTTTCTCCTAATATTATGCATTCCCATGTTATTTTCACTAATATACACATTTGTATGAACACTTTACCCTGGTGAATGCATTTCCCCCCTACATATTACTTAACTGGGGAACAGCACTGCAAAATTCAAACAAGAGCGAATTTCAGGAGATGGCTGTGTTTCAGTTTTAATATAATATCGGAAAGCATAAATTAGATAAGTTCATATTTGAATGTGAAGTCAGTTGCATTTTTTTCCCATCCCTACCGTTCGAGTGGGGGGAGGGTGGGTGGTCTAGTTGCTTCCCATTCATACTGCTCAAAATTCTGCAATGCAGTTCTTCAACCCCATAAATGTGAGCATTTGGAGGAAAGCATTCATAAAAATATCAGTGGAGATAAAATACCAAAATGCACTGTACTGGATTAAAGCGGTTGTTTTTAAAAATGTATATATTAGGAATAATGCGCTCCAAAATACTGACAATTTTTTGGTGAGGACTTTGAAGGAAAGGAAAAATCACAAACAGATACAGAAATGTGGCAAACTGGGCTTTAGACTAGAAAAAAAAGAGAAACAAGGAGAAATCAAAACTGACAGACCCATCCATCTTTGCTCTGATGTGCCTTTCAGATGAGATCACAAGCCATTTCTTCCACAAGGCCCATACAGGGCAATCTATCATAAAACACTGCCCTTATCACCTTGAGTTTAGGAAATCCAACCCTTGATCTTGTGCTCTGCTACGAAAATGTAGGCCAACATTCTTATTGTTGTGGACCTCAGCGAGAAGAAAACTGTCAGTCTTTGGAAATTACATCACCTTTGCCTTATATGATTACAGTAATCTCTGTCCCACCATCATCATGCAACCTCCTCTATCAAACTATAGTATGGAAGATTAAATTTTACCTCACATGGTTTTGGGGTGTGTGTGTGTGTGTGTGTGTGTGTTAAAGAGCAGAGGAGATCTCATAGCTATGAGTCACTTTCTGTGTTGTGCCTAATACAATGTGTACTTGGCAGCTAAACAGTTTGTGGTTCTCTCCCTTCCCAACACCACCTCAATTTTATTTCATTCAGTGCTCATGGCCAAAGTTCTTGGTCATTATTAAATGTGTAATGGACACAATAAACTTAACAAACCATTCACTGAAGGAGACATGTTTGGCATATTGTGACTAGGTGACAGAGGGAGAGCTAATATACCTGGACTCCATTATTTGGTTTTATTTAAATGAGGGTTTACTTAATTCATGCCATTCAGTACTTCATTTAATTATAGCAGAGACAGCTCATGACCCTGCAACAAAGACTCTTGTCAGCATTTCTCTGATCCTATTATCAAGAAACAGGCTATAAAGGATTCATACTGAGCCGAAAATCGGCACATTACAGATTATCGCAAATACATTTGTTTTAAAAGTTTCAGAAAGAACTTGTAGGGTTTTTTTTTAATAAAGGGGGTTAGGAAAACACCTGTTTCTCCAGCAAGTTAATCTTTATGCATGTTCAAGAGTTCATTTCTTAGATTCTTTTATGATCATGAGGTAATTATCAAGCAAGTTTTTTCTTCTTCCTATATGATAGAACTTTAAGTACCTTCTGCTTGATTTCAATTTGTATTTTTAATAGGCCAGGGAATAACAATTAATTAGGTTTAAAAGAGGGGAATCCTTCTAACCTGAACCAATTCAGCAGTGGGAAAAGCTAGCTAGGGGAGCTGCAGAAATACTCTTTGGATTTTTAAAAGAAAATGCTAGGAAAACAGGCAGGAAGAGCTCTGGCAGGTGTCAGCCATGGGACTAACCAGAGCACCAGAGCTCTGGCCATTGCCCCAAGGTTGTCATGTACTGATGGTGGCCCCAAGGGAAGCAAAATATCCAAAAGGAAAAAGAGCAGAGAAAGAGAAAGAGAGCAAAACAAATCTCACACAGAGCTGGGAACTTCAAAACACTGTGTGCTGGAAGACATGAGTTACCATTATTACTTTTCCTTGCTAAGAAACATTAGCTCTGTTTTCATAATGTTCCCATCATTGGTAATTAGTGGCAAACAATTTTCAAAGAACAGGAAGAGGCAAGTCTTTATCAACATTTGAGGAATGGGAAAGCAACAACTGAAATTTAGAATCATAGAATCATAGAATCATAGAATCATAGAGTTGGAAGAGACCACAAAGGCCATCGAGTCCAACCCCCTGCCAAGCAGGAAACACCATCAGAGCACTCCTGACATATGGTTGTCAAGCCTCTGCTTAAAGACCTCCAAAGAAGGAGAATCCACCACACTCCTTGGCAGCAAATTCCACTGTCGAACAGCTCTTACTGTCAGGAAGTTCTTCCTAATGTTTAGGCGGAATCTTCTTTCTTGTAGTTCTTCCTAATGTTTAGGTGGAATCTTCTTTCTTGTAGTAATTTAATTTAACATACTTAGGGCTCTTTCAGGCTGTCACTATTTTCAGACATGTCTGAAAATAGTTGTGCAGTTAAATCGGATCTGGTGAACATGTGCCACTACCCCCCGCTTCCTTCCAAAATATTTGCAAGAAGGAAAGTAACAGGGAAATGCATTTGAAAGTGTGGGATAAGAATTGCTTGGTGCACGTCCTCACAAACTAATCAAGATGAATGCTCCATAAACAGCCAACATTGTCTACCCTCCTCACTAAGTTTGTGCACACGAAGGATGAATGCTCAATAAACTGACCATTTGTAGGTGACTTTAGGTGACCTACTTTAAACAAGTTTGGGAAGGAAGTTAACTTCACAGTAGCGAAGTTACCATGAACTCCATTATGTTGGCAAAGAGTAAGTCATTGGGAAATGATTGACACAGTATTATGGCATCCATTTCCTATAAGAACAGTTCATTATTACAGTGGTACCTCGGGTTACAGACTCCACTAAACAGGAAGTGGTTAAGAACTTTGCCCCAGGATAAGAACGGATATCGCACGCCAGCGGCACAGTGGCAGCAGGAGGCCCCATTAGTGAAAGTGCACCTCAGATTAAGAACCGTTTCAGGTTAAGAATGGACCTCTGAAACGAATTAAGTTCTTAACCCGAGGTACCACTGTATATGACACCTTATTGTTTTGATGTTTCACAGAGATTATTCTTTGTTTGTGGTCATTGTGTTGTTCTATATATTTTTATTTAATACATTTTTTTTTCTATTAAAATGGTCTGGAGACAAACAGAAGTGGAACATAGGTTGCGTGGAAAAGTGGCATCCGAGGAACATCACACAGTTCTAAAGCTTCCCATACTAAAGGCTATGGATGTGGCATCTCTTAGGCAAAGTTCCTTGACACTGAAAAACTAAGAAAAGCATCATTTTATTTTTTTGCATAGGCCCTTATGTTCCTCATTTATTAAAATGTGCAGTCACCAGCTAAGCTCATGCCACTGAGTTCAATGGGTTGGGGACTTCCAAGACTTCCAGTACAGCGCATAGTTTAATAATTGCAATCTCGTCATTTTTCTTTGTCTCTAGTTCAAGGTCACCAATAGGGTGGATGTGCTGTCTTGCTGATGTTTTCTCCTTTTTGCATAAGGAAGCCCTCTACCTAATTATCAATCTAATCCCCCTACACATCTTCAGGAAGCAAATCCAAGCCATTAATTGCTTTGATAAATGAGCAGTTTTTTTAGTGAGGAATCTGCAAGTGCTTGGCAAAAGTGCAAGGAGGTTAAAAAACAAAAGCGCAAGACAGAGGAAGACTAAATGTTTTTGCTACAACACAGAACTATGAAGGAGAACAGTTTAGTGATTAATAATTCACTTATTTAAGGCAGATCAGAGGTAATTAGTGCACTGAGCTCTGTGTGGCCATGAAAATTAAATGGCACATTAGATGTTTGGGTTTCAAATTGTAGCTCACACTAATTGACTCCCTGAGGGTTGAAACAAATGTTCAATAATCATGAGTCATGCTTTTTAAAAGTACATTATGAAACTTGACATGAAATTATATGGCTTTCTTTATTAAAAATAAAAAAATCCAACATGAGATTATTATTTTTTTCATCTACCATTGGGTTTTTTAAATAGGCTGATAACATGGGATTTCAACTCCACTTTGTGCTGTTTTGGCAGTGGACATTTTCTAGCAAAGCTCTGGAAGTGAAAATCTAGCTTGCTTAGCTGGTTATTTGAAGCACATTGTCACTGGGTTTCTAGATAGGAGTTTTCTGTTTTTGTCATGGCCTCTCTCCTGAGTAGCTGGTTTCAGCTAGGTTGATGGTGACCATATTCTCTTTGCTGTTTGTCCTACCTTAACGTTTTACTTGCCTTGTTAAAATCTACTTCCTTTGTACTGTCACCCAACATGCTTTAAGCCAGGGGTAGGCAACCTAAGGCCCGTGGGCCGGATGCAGCCCAATCGCCTTCTCAATCCAGCCCATGGATGGTCTGGGAATCAGTGTGTTTTTACATGAGTAGAATGTGTGCTTTTATTTAAATCCATCTCTGGGTTATTTGTGGGGCATAGGAATTCATTCATTCCGCCCCCACCCCCCAAAAAATTAGTCCGGCCCACCATGTGGTCTGCGGGACGGTGGACCGGCCCCCTGCTGAAAAAGGTTGCTGACCCCTGCTTTAAGCCCTTTCCGCTTTCTGACTAGTCAATCCATTTGAGCCTCCTTCACCTCATTCTTAAACTACTTTCTAGAATGTTTACACACATGCTTGAGATCATGGATCATAGAATCGTAGGAACTGTTCCCAAACTGGCCAAATTTGTGCTGAATTGAGCGACCCTGATTTATGCTGTGTTTAGGTAAGGACCACAAAAAGGCTCTCACGTTTTGCAAAGCACTCCTTAGTTATCACAACACACAATCTGAGAATCCTCACACATCTGGTAAGGCTGCCCTGCTGACTGGTGGCAGCTGTATCACCCCCAACCAGAAGCCGTACAATTCTTTCCTGCAGACTTCACTGAAGTATTATGAGATACAGAAATCTCTCCCATACCATTCCAGAAAGCTTAAACTACCCTGGAAATTTTATATACTGACTCTGAACATCCCTAGACTGACAAATATTGGTTCTATGCCAGTGATCAGTTCATCCATCCAGTCATGCCAATTGATAATGATTGCTCAATTTGCTGTTTGATTAAATCAGCTGAATTATTAACATAAAGTAATCAATGCTTTTTCAGAGCAGAATATCTAAGCTACTTCCTCTGCATATCACTTGCATTTTTTGTATTGATTTAGATTGAAAGGCCACTTAGGAATCTCCAAAAGCATTAAATCACAGCCATTTTACATCTCCATCTCAATGTCCTTTCTCATGCTGATCCTCAAAGCAAACACTACAGATATATAAGTCATGTAAACACAAGAATTACCTCATCCCTTTCCCTGTTCTGTTACCCAGAATCTATCAGATAATTGACATGTGTTCTGTGTCACTCTAATACCGGACCTGAAGTTTTCTTGTTGCCAGTATATGCCTGCTGAAAAAGTCTTTTTTTAAAATAAAAAAAATGGAGGTGGATTTGCAAATTCTTGCTCAGAGAAAAAGCCTGAGAAATTTTGATAGAACATAAATAGCACCCAAAGTTTAGAACCTCCCTTGCTCTCCAGAATCTCTAGAAGAACTGGTGACATGGTACCATTTGCATTTCCCACTCCACTCCACTCCACTTCCCAGCAGCTGCCAATGTTGTGGAGAAGAGGCAGTAAAATGCAGAACGATGGAATGTAACAAACAGAATCCAGAAAGTGCTATTTGACAATGTGCAGGCAGAGGACAAGCTAAGGGAGTGGCAGCCATCTTTGAGGACAACCACACATTCCATGTACTAGGTAATATTCAATGTGATCCAGACTAAAAGTAGACCTATTGAAGTTTATAGATTTCTGTAACTTCATTTATTTGAAAGGGTCTACTCTTGGTATGACTAAAATTGGATATCACCCAATTTCTTCCTTGGTCCATGAGCAGCGAACTCTATTTCCACCTGTATACTTAAGTTCTTGGCCTATTGCAATACTGTGAGGCAAGCTGTGAAGTTGTGTAGAGTTGCACCCGTGAGCCTCATTGATTTCACTCATGTCGTGTGCTTGCATACGGGATCACAGCCAAGCGTTGTCAATTTCTCTGAATGAAATTTCCCATGGATTGATCCATATCTTTGCAAAGAATATCATCGTATCCCACTTGGAAAGCACCACCTTGAGACTTGCCCCATTCTAGATTCAATTAGAATTTTTAATTAGCTTGCATTTTAATAACCTTCCCTGCATCCTAAGAGAAATGGCCACCCGCTCTGTTGCAATGGTTCTCTAGGGAAACACAGTACCGAAGCTTTTTTCCCTTTCCTTTTTTTGCAGCTGTACTGCAGGTGGGTCACCAAAGACAACTAGCACAGAAAATGATTTGCAGAAAGACATTTAGGGAAAAGTTTGTTTTTTCCCCTAGGTAGTAACTCCTTTCTTCACTCCCATGCTATCAAATTCACCCAAAGTTTTGTGACATTTAGCAAATCATTCTGTAATGATGATGATGTGAAGTCAGCAAGTATTTTATTTGACAAGTCTTATATATTCACTTAAATTATTGTTTCTCTCTCTCTCTCTCTCTCTCTCTCATGATAGCCATACGCTTTGGCTATTTGTGCAGTTTTCCATTGTGCTAGGTAAGTGTTTAGTATCTTGACTCTGAAATCTCCAGGAACATATGCAGACAAAGCAAGAGAATTGCAGCGTGTACTTGAGGACATCTACAGTGGCATCTCAGAAGTCGAACAGAATCCATTCCAGAAGTCTGTTTGACTTCCAAAATGTTTGAAAACCAAAGCACGGCTCCTGATTGGGTGCAGGAAGCTCCTGCAGTTCGGCTTCCAAAAATAGTTTGCAAGCCAGAACAGTCACTTCCGGGTTTGCGGCGTTCGGGAGCTAAAACATTTGAGAACTAAGCTGTTCGAAAACCAAGGTAAGACTGTACATAATATTAGTCCATGAGAAGGGATTGTGCTACCAGTGTGAGATCTTCAGAAAATGCAAATGCCTTCCCCTTTGCCTGTCCCTGATTTAATCCATCCTTCTTGGGCAGCTCCTGAATTGTCTTAATACTTTATGACCAAAGTGTCATACCCAGGGCATTGCAAAGATACATAATTGCAGCTATCTGAAGACCTGCTAGCATCCATCAATGATAGGAACCCACATCCAAAATATTCACACCTAACCACTTTTTGCACAGCACACTCCTTTGCACTCAAAACACATGGCAGACTATTTAGATCCCACTGGTACTCCATGTACCTTTTCCACCCTTTGATGTTGGTAGCCTCTCCCTATAAGAGTTGCCAGCTTCTTAGCCTTAGTGTTTGCTACTAGTCTACTCAATCCTGGTCTGCAAGAGCCTCACCTATAGGTTTAGTCTAGATCAGTGTTCCCCAACCTTGGGCCTCCAGCTGTTTTTGGACTACAACTCCCATCATCCCTCACTAGCAAGACCAGTGGTCAAGGATGATGGGAATTGTAGTCCAAAAACAGCTGGAGGCCCAAGGTTGGGGAACACTGGTCTAGATGGTTCCAGTCCTAGTTGGCTTGGTTTCCCTTCCTACTCCATTTGCATGGTTAGAGCCTATGGTTTGAATCCAGACTTGCTCCTTCCATTTGTGCAAGGACTAGAGACACAGCAAAAGTTCTAATTGGAGGAAGGGGGAGGCAGGCCTCTGGCACTACCTCCAACCCCCCAGAACAGATTTTTTGTGGACATAGTGACCTCAGCACTACTCACCTCCTCGCCTTCCTGTGGCAGCAGTGTCCCATAAACAGAAATCCACTGGCTCCAACTCTATTCCTATAGACCACTAATGATGGCTTTATGGCCAGTTCATTGGCATCTGGCTTGCCACTGTGATTATACTTCCTACTCACTCCCAACACATTAAAAAGTAAAGGATTGTACAGGACTCAATGATGTCCTATCTATGTCATCTGTCATAAGACAATTAGTTGCCAAAGTCCTTTGCACTAGGCGGGGGAGTCAAAGCCTGTACCAACCCATTTATTTTCCCAGTGCGGCTAACATTGAAAACAAAATGAATTTCTGCCTGATTTAATGCCTGACTCTGAATATTTCAGCACCTAGCTTCACTTACATTCCACCAGGAGTTCAGGTTTTAGCTTCCTTACTCCCACCGGTGACTTCAAAACTTTTATGAAGCTAATAGCACAAACGATGTAGCACACATGTGCAATACTAATCAAGAGAGCATTGTTTCCAGAGCACACACAGAAACTCAGTTGCCTTGCATGATGTTACAGCTGAAGAAATACAACCTGTGCCATTAATGATGACTGTGCAACCCATACAGCACATAGGCAACAATTGTATGGTGTTACATGCTGGTCCGTCTTCATTCTGCTGGATCATTTTGTCTACAAAGAGCAATTCTTAAAGTGTTTATTTTATTTGTTGCCTTTACAGATTTGCCTTGCCCCCAAAGGAGCTCAGGGCAATGTAGTGGGCAGGTGGATGGAGGCAAAGGGCTCTGTTGGAGGAAGGCTCTGGTTCACTCTCTGCAGGGACTCTGCACATGCTTCCACCAGCATTCCCCCTAGCTGCCCAGTCCACCAGGGTGCACAACACTTGCCCTGCCCCAGGCACCAGCAACCCATGCTACACCACTGTGTTTCTGATAAATAGGGACAATTGAAGCATGCCTAGTAATTCTGCTTATCTTTTAAAAAAACAAAACAAATCTTGCTGTGATAATGATGATCCATTTAGTCAGAGATTTCTTTGACCATGCAAGCCCTCTCCTATTTACTACTCTGGAGTAATTTATTTCAGCAGATAATCAGTCTTACTCTGTTCTCCTTTCCTCTCCCAAAGTCATAATCTGAGGCAGATAACTTTTTTTCTTTCTTTCTGCAAAATTAATCACTTTAGGCAGCTAGAGTTCCATTTCCTTTGTACTGATCAGAGTTTGATGGGGACTGTGTTCTCCCTTCCCTGCCACTGTTGCAGAAGGTTACAGTTGTTGTCTACTAACTCCCTCTACAGGGAGCAGCACACTAGTCCCTGTTGGTGGCACTGTAGTCAAAATCTGCATTTAAATTGAGACATTTAGAGAAGGGAAACACATGGGAAGCTGGGACTATTGATTTCTTTCCTTTAAATGAGGCATTTTACGACTCAAAAGAGTTTATTGAAAGTATACATTGCCTGTTTAAAATAACAGAAGGATCCTTGCGGGGGATGCAAATGTGACTCGCACAGATATAATGAAGGCATCTTTATATCCCACAATGTATGTACAGGTTTTGGTTGTTTATTTGCAAGGTGACTTTCAAGGAATCATAATAGATATATACACTATGAGCCATCAAGCTGTTTACAGGCCCTTTTTTAAAAAAGATTACTGCTCAGGGAAGCCATCACAGAAAAAGAGGCCAAAAGAGTGGGACTAATAATACCAGCACCTTGTTATGGTGAGTGAAAATTTGCAAGATAAACAAAGTTGACATTTTGTCTGGTGCTTCATCTATGTCTAGGAATGGGGTTCAGGAGCCTCATTGATTAGATTATTGTACATGACCAGTATTGAAATACTTTATTGTCACTTGTACAACTGGTATACAGTGAGATTACACAAACACCCCACACTCAGCTCTCTTAGTCTTAATTCCCCTCGTTTACTGATGCATACCCACCAAACCCGAAAGTCAGTTGCCCTGTTGTTATCTTTTCATTCAACAGCCTAACAGCCCACGGATAGAAGCTGTTCTTTACCCTGTTGGTGCGACTAATTATGTTTCTGTATCTTCTGCCTGAGGGCAGGAGATCAAGAAAGTGCCGGTCAGAGTGTGAATCATCCCTGAGAATTTTCCTTTTATTTTAATTTTATTGTATTCTGCGAAACATGAGTGACCCAAAATAGCCACCCCAAATAACCCACCCCATTTACAGATAGTGAATTAGACCACTGAAATAACCTCAAAGAGGCTCATAATCCCCTTGTGGTGGGAAGGGGCTCTGCACCTCTCCCATTTTTTGATTTGTTCCCTCAAAATTCCTAGATTGTTTCGCCAGACCTGGCCCCACCACCACCACCACCACGAACAACAACAACTTATTTATATGCCGCCTATCTGACTGGGTTACCCAAGCCACTCTGGGCAGCTTCCAACCAATTAAAACACAGTAAGAGATTAATCATTAACAACTTCCCTGTTCAGGACTGCCTCCATATCTCTATTCAAATCTCTGTTCACCTTCAAATTCTAGCCAAAATCCAGTGCTAACTATATTACCAGTTGAATCATTTTGCAGTCCAAGCCTGCCTCATGAGAAACATCAGCATTTTAGATCCAAGAGTTGTTGTTTTTAACGCAAAAGCTGGAAACATAGACATCGGGATTTGCCAAACATTTGGGGCATATTTGGATTTTTGAGTAAGCGCCTCTTGTTTGTTTCTCTTCCCCCTCTTCTGGATCAACTCTTCCCTGCTGCCATGGAAGAGACAGAAAGAGGAAAACACATACACACACACACTTTGCTTTACCAAGGAATACAGCTTAAAGTCAGATTCAGTAGAAATAATCTGCACCTTGAAAAGAACAGAGGTGACAGAGGAAGTCGCAAGGACTGTCACTCTTCCAGGCGCCTCCTTTAATCGTCAACACTTATCAAGGGGAAAAGGGCAACGACCTTCATGAATTGAAGAAGAGGGGTGCTATGAGCCTTTGTGATCACCAGGAGAAGACCCTGAGGGTGCAACTACACCCACAGGTGCCATGTTTTCTGCAGCAGCATGAAGGTTTATACTGTCTATATCATGGGTAGGCAAACTAAGGGCCGCAGGCCAAATCAGGCCCAATTGCCTTCTGGATCCGGCCCGCGGATGGTCCAGGAATCGCCGCGTGGATCGCCAGCATGCACGTTCTTTCCCTTTCCCTCACACGACAGTGGCGGCACCTCCTCCCTCCCTCCTCCTGGCTTCTCCCCACCCTGCCTAGAGGAGGAAGGGGGCTGGCTGCCATTTTAAGCAGCCCCTCTCTGGAGCCCTTTCGTGTGTCACTCATCGTCCCTCCACCGCTGCCGCCACCAGCCCCTGCCACTTTCAAGACACAGGTAAGCAGCCACCGGGGCTCATGGTGTTCTTGCATCAATTTTTTTCTTTCCCAAAATATAGTCCGGCCCCCCACAAGCTCTGAGGGACAGTGGACAGGCCCCCTGCTGAAAAAGTTTGCTGACCCCTGGTCTAAATAGTACTATTTTATCCTTTTGTTCCTTCAGCAATGACTGTGTATGATATCCACCGTGTGCATTCCACCCAACTGCCATCTAAATATCACTAGCAGAATGTGGCAAGATTTTTGAGTGTCGCCATGAAATTACATCACCTAAGAGCCATTTATGTACCTCATGTTGTCTGAACAGTCTTATCCTAAAGTATCTCCTACTATATTTTGTTGTGTTCTGATCTGTGTATACAATGCACTTTTTCTGTGCCAGTAAAGGAGATTGATTGAAATATCACTAGCACCATAATACATAACAGTAAGAACCAGAGCAACACTTGAACTAAATATTCAACAACACTTCACATAATAATCTGGGTAGCTTTTGCAACAGTCCTGCAAGTCATGGTGGGCATATTGTATTAATCCCGTATTTTGCAGGTGTGAGGCCGAAATGAAAAAACCTTGAAGTTAGTTATGACTAACTCAGTTCCAGAAGGTCTTTGTTATGTTTAGAAAAAGTATGGATCCAACCAGATAAACATGTGTGCTTTGACTTGCTCTGCTTTACTATGAACATGCTGTTGATAAGACAAGCCTAGCACCTTTGCTGGACTGAACATTTTGTACACCTAAATATTTATTCAAAAGGTGGCAGCCAGCAAAAAAAAAAAAAAGCTGTCAAATAACAGCAACAGTTCCAGATGTTCTGTCTATAGCTGCCCGAAAAAGCACAAACAAGTCTGACAAACATTTTTTAAAGTACCCTGCAAGCCTTGTACTATAAAGGTTCCATCTGTGAACTTTATCAGGGCAGAATGACATGCAAAGTGTGCGTTATTTCAATGCGGCTTTGACAGGAACAGGATGTAACAAGGGACCTGGGTGAAAAGTTCAAACATTAATTGGAACATCAACACTAAAAAAAGGGGGGGGGAGAGATCAACTAGAGGAGAAAGTCTGTTGTTTAGCAGCAGGTATGAAAAAATGGGATGGCAAGGATCCATCAGGAATATGAAGCAAAACCATCAATGAAAGCTTTGTATTGCCTTAACTAGGTTGACTCTCGGGGTGGGCTGTTGTTTTGGGGGTCTTGTTGTGGGGCTGGGAGGTTGCTGCTGTTATTGATACTATTTTTGTATCTTTATTTTAGATCTTATTACAGTGGTACCTTGGCTCTTGAATGGCTTAGTTGTTGAACAAATCGGCTCCTGGGCACCACAAACCCGGAAGTAAGTGTTCTGGTTTGTGAACGTTTTCAGAAGCCAAACGTCCAACGTGGCTTCTGCTTCAGTGCAGGAAGCTCCTGCAGCCAATCAGAAGCCACGCCTTGGTTTTTGAACAGTTTCAGGAGTCGAAAGGACTCCCAGAATGGATTAAGTTCGAGAACCAAGGTACCACTGTATTATTTATGTGGAAATTATTTATTTTGCTTGTGTATTTAAAATGTGGGTTAGCTCATGGACGTAGCTAAGGGGGACAGGGCCCCTCCCCACAATGTCTTATTTACAGGGTCTTTATACCTGTGATTTCCCAAGAAAAGCTGAAAAACTTTGATTTCCTTAAAAAAAAAGCTAAAGCTGAACAACTTTGGCTGCCTCCTGCCCCCCAACAAAAATGCTGGCTACACACCTAGGTTAGCTGCTGCTAATCCCCTGGAACTAGCATAAGTGAAGAGTTGAATAACACAGGAACACTTCCAGAGTTGTGTATTGGATGTTATAATCTTAGCCAAATCAACAGGTGTTCATGAAGTCAGGCAGACTTCCTTGTGAGGTTACTGCCTGTAGGGACAAGCCACAAAGGGAAGAAAGGGGCATATCTCATTTGCAAATGTGTGGGTTGCCTCCCTCCCTCAAGGGCTAAGTGTGAATAGTTGTGTCGAGCTAATCCTCTGTCACGGCTAAAAATTGGCTGCTGTTTCTTTAATGCTAAAAGAACTAAGTCAGCATGAGTCAGTGGCCTACAATGACACATGCAACCTTTCACCAAATTGTTCCTGTATATATAGAGTGATCAATGTTAGTGTTGGGTGTGGGGTGGTTGGATGGTAGAAAGCTGGTTGCGTTTGGTGTGTGTAAAAGCTGTCGGTCATGGTTGGAGAAGACGACTTTTAAGAATAAAAGCAATACTCTGCAAAGTACTCTTTCTTATGGACTCTTTGTGCCAACTAAGGTCTGAGGACTAGGCAAAGGAGTAAAAAGGAGGTCAGAACCTTTTCTTTTTCAAACACTGACATCCTCTTTGTGGTAATGAGCTTTAGCACATCAAAGGAGGGACCTTCACCTGGCTTATAAAAGAGACCGAAAGTAGGCTGGGGGGTAGGCGCTATGGGGTGAGAGTTGGGAGTCATGTAGCAAAGAGAGGAGCAGGGTTGTGGTCTGCAATGCAAGATAGGCTGCAGAGAAAGAATGGTGCTGGGGATGCTACTACTGGGAGCTCCTCCAATGAAGACTCCGGGTTGTATATATATGTAAATAAACCATATTATCACAACAACATATACCCTCTGTTGTGCCACATTCCTGAAGGAAATACTAACCCTGGGTAGAATGCCTACAACCCCTGGAATTTTAGGGTTGTGTGTAAATATTTTAAAGGTCTAACAGCTTATTTTCATTTTTATCTATTTATTGAATTTATATACTGCCCTATACCCAGAGGTCTCAGGGCGGTTCATATAAAAGGATCACATTATATAAAATAAAAATAAAAGCAATGACCCAATAATACCCCCCCCAAAAGAGCCACATTTTAAAAGGGTATGGGATGTTGATTAGGTCAACCAAAGGCCTGGTTAAAAAGGAACATTTTTGCCTGGCACATAAAGGTGTATGATGATGGCAACAGGCGAACTTCCCTGGGCAGAGCATTTCACAGATTGGGAGCCACTGCAGAGAAGGCCCGTTCTCATGTTGCCACCCTCCGGACCTCTCGAGGAGGAGGCACACAAAGGAGGGCCTCAGAAGATGATTTCAGGGTCCAGGTAGGTTCATATGGAAAGGGACTGTCCTTGAGGTATTGCGGTCCTGAGCCGTTTAAAACTTTATAGGTTAAAACCAGTACTTTGAATTGGGCCCACAAACTAATCGGTAGCCAGTGCAGTCAGACCAGGATCGGTGTAATATTTCCATGCTTTGAGATTTTAAATCTCTTTCTAGGGTTGCCATATTTCAAAAAGTGAAAATCTGGACAAAAAGTTGTTGAGCTTTAAAGTTTTGCCCAAAGTTGTCCCCCACAAAAGAAGTTTTAGAGCTATTTTTAATGAAATTCGCCAAAATCTACACTGCCAACACTATTTGCCATACGTCCAGATTTTCCCAGACATTTCAGCGATATCCGCCCAGACACTGTTTCCAGTGGCCAAATCCCAGCTATGTCTGAGAGATTCCGGATTTATGGCAACCCTAGATTCTCTCACCAAAGAGTACTTGCCCCAGACTTAGATCTTGGCATTCAGGAATTCTTCTTTCTATATATATATATATTAGTTTTCCTTGAACCAACACTACCTTCCTACATTGTGCAGTGAGGGGCAAAAAAATCCCCCATCCCCCCCACATAACATTGGAAGGTAGGAACTTTTACCTGTGAAATGTAGGGATATAGTTTCTCTCTCTCTCTCTATACTCTCCTCCTGCCAGGTAATGCTACTTCTTTTTCTGCTGTGATGATGCTACATAGTCAAATGGTCTCACTTCTTGTGAGATGTCTGCTTTGCTGGGAGGAAGAGGAATGGAAGAATGGAGAGATAGAGTCAAATCATGTAGAAATGGGTGAAAATGATGCCTGTGACTGAAAAGGACACACACATATATATATATATAACATTCATTAAAGACAATTAACTTCATTGTTTGCAGCAAGACTGTCTTCTACATGGCTGGTTGAGTGCAGATTGGGAAGCAGACAAAAAGCAGAGCAGAAACTATCTGGGGACCTGGAGGGGGTTGTTGCAATCTCTTTCAAAGATAGAGGTACACATAATACAATATTTTACGAGGATTCACAACTAGTGTCCCACCACCAGCTATCGATGCAGACCTGCTTATCTATATTCTGTGCACCAGGAAGCCACCAGTCCATGACTACCACACATTTTTGTAAGTCTTTGAAATGAAAGGGGGTAACTGGCTCTGAACCCCTGAACAAAAGGAGTCTCCAGAAAGTCTTTGGTTGCATTCACATGACACCATTCACATTTGCCACCATTTCCCTAACTGTTAATTTCTGCATTATATTTGGATGCTTTTGGATGATGTGAAAGCCCCTTTCAGGAATCTAGCAGACTATAATGCAGATCAAGCGCTCATTTTTGTAGTAATTGCTTCCAGAAAAACATTTTCAAGCTGCAAAGCCCAGAAAAATTGCAGGAGTTTGGTGCTATAGGTTTCCCTTATGCCTCCTCTGAAGCACCCTTTGGGTGGAGGGTCCTTCAATAGCTTCTTCTTCCATAGTTTGTTCCCGCAGCCTTCCCCCCTCCCACCAGTGGAGGGCAAACCAGGGTGGGTCTGGGTGGCTGAAGAGAAACCACTGGGGAGAGTTTTTGGACTCTCTTTTTTTCTTCAAAAAAAAGATTATTCATTTTATAACACAAATAAAAAACACAGACAGAAAAGACAAACAAAAAACCAAATTCTTATCATATCCTTATTTTTCTAAACATTGTTAAGTTGGCTTCCCCAAGTCCCATCTATCTGATTTTCATTTTACTTCATCTTTAGCAGTTTACACATATCATAATTTCTAGCCATCTTTTTTTAAAATCATACTTAAAATAACTTACATTTTATCACTTACAAATAATACTATTTTAAAATACCCTATCTTCTGCTCCTAACCCTACAGTCTATATCCACTTCCAAAGCTATTCTAGGGTTTAAATATTAACATATTTTTTCAAATATTCCTTTAACTTCTTCCAGTCTTCTTCCACCGTCTCTTCTCTCTTCTCTCTGGTCTCGGAGTCTCCCGCTCACTTCGGCAAGTTCCATATAGTCCATCATCTTCATCTGCCATTCTTCAATAGTTGGTAAATCTTGTTTCTTCCAATTCTTCGCTAACAATATTCTCGCAGCTGTTGTGGCATACAGAAAAAAAGTAACATCCTTTTTGGGGATTTCACCCCCCCACTATACCAAGTAAAAAGGCTTCTGGTTTTTTAGCATATGTGTTTTTCAACACTTTTTTCAATACATTATAAATCCTTTCCCATAAGTCTTTTACCTTGGGGCACATCCACCACATGTGGTAAAAGGTTCCTTCTTTTTCTCTATATTTCCAGCATTTATTATCATGAGTATGATACATTTTTGCTAACTTCACTGGTGTTAAATACCATCTGTACATCATTTTCATCAAATTTTCTTTAATATATTACAAGCTGTAAATTTGATTCCCTTTTTCCACAATTTCTCCCAATCCAGAGTTTTTGGACTCTCAAGGGAGCCACCTCCGTCTGCTGAAGCAGCCATCATCAAGGAAAGTGGGGAAAGGGAAGGGAAAGGCACTTCTTTCCATTTTTTAACCACCTAGAAGACACCAGATTAGGGAAGGCTGTCCTAGTATAAAAAGGGTAAAGGGACCCCTGACCATTAGGTCCAGTCGTGACTGACTCTGGGGTTGCGGCGCTCATCTCGCTTTATTGGCCGAGGGAGCCGGCGTACAGCTTCCGGGTCATGTGGCCAGCATGACTAAGCCACTTCTGGCATACCAGAGCAGCACACAGAAACACCGTTTACCTTCCTGCCGGAGCGGTACCTATTTATCTACTTACACTTGACGTGCTTTTGAACTGCTAGGTTGGCAGGAGCAGGGACCAAGCAACGGGAGCTCACCCCATCACAGGGATTCGAACCGCTGACCTTCTGATCAGCAAATCCTAGGCTCTGTGTTTAACCCACAGTGCCACCCGTGTCCCCCCTGTCCTAGTATATTTGAGCTTAATTCCTTGCAGTAGCTATATTGCTTCTTCCAATAGTTACTGTAGATGTTATGATTCCAGTTCATGGTTGTTTAAGCATAGATTTTATGGTTTATTGTTTGTATTATCACATTAAAAAAAAAAAGTCAAGTTTTTGGAACCAAATTAGGCATTTTAAAAGCAAAATATTATTACAGTCATGTAGCAAAATATTAAATCATGTTTTGGATATTTTTAGCCCCAGTTCCGTTTGCTTAAAGCCAGCCATGTTTATACCTGCATTTCAGAATTTATGCAAGTAGTTTGTAAAGAAAGGAAGGCTTTTGGAGCAGCTGAAAAGAGCGGCACGAACACAGCCAGAAATCCTTATGTCCACATCCCTTAGTAAAAGAAACTTTACGGCACTTTTGATAAGGAATTGACAGCATGAAATGAAAGATAGATTTTTTTACAGACAGTCCACTGAGATTAGTGTGGAAAGACAGGGTTAGAGATAAAAATTCTACGTTGTTTTATCAGGAAGCCTCAAAGCTCTTGCCTTTGCCAGAATGCCAGTTTGGAGAAAAAAAGACCATTGACAGAATATGATCTCTGGAATGACTTTTAATGTATTATTTGCTCTATGCATGGGGTGGGTGGATGTCTGGAGGGGGAAAGATCATACTAAAGACTGAAATATACATTTTCAACTCACTAATTTCCCAAAGTCAGTCAGCCAGTCTGATGGAGTAGACAAAACCCCAGTTTTCCAACTTGGACTTAAATGGTCTGCAGTTGCAAAGTTCATGCAGTGACACTGAGCCACTCACAATTCCTCTATGTGTAACCTCCCTGTTATTGCCTACGTACGGCCATACTATTCCTCTGTGTGACCAACCTCACAGAATTGTTGTTGAGGATGAAATTTGGGTGAAGGGAATTCTCCCTGCTATGGAGCTCTAGTGCTGGTCCAAAGGGCAGAGGCACTGGCGATATTTAATTACCTCAGCTACACCTTCTCTTACTTCCTTGACATAAGTGCAGGAGAAACCTTTTCAAACTGAGGGCCACATTCCCTTCCATGCAACTTTCTGGGCAACATGCCAGCGTTGGGCAGCACCTGAGGTAAAAGCAGGCCCAGCAATGAATGTCAATTTTACCTTTGTACAGTAGCCTAGTGTCTACACAGGCTCACACAACCCTCTCTGCTCTCGATCCAGGGAAACAAAATGGCACCTCTGAGCAGGGCCCACGGTTGCGATGGAAGTGAGTGTGTAGCCTGAGGGAGTCCTAAGGATCAGATAGGGAGGACTGGCAGGCTGCCTTTTACTCCTAGGCCTGAGGTTTCTCACCCCTGAAGTAAGGGGCTTCCTTGTAATCATCGCTATTCATTGATAAGTACATCCCAATATTGTTACCACATTTCACCTGCAGCGGTGCAATTAGAGTTGCATCTTGGGCTGGATCTACACTGACTTGCTTAACGGTATTAGATACAGTGGAACCTCGGGTTGCGAACGTGATCTGTGCGGAAGGCATGTTTGCAACCCACAGCGTTCGCAACCTGCAGTGCCGTGTCTGCGAGCGCCGAAACCTGGAAGCAACCCATTCCGGCACTTCCGGGTTCAGCACGGTGCACAACCCGAAAACACATAACCTGAAACGTCTGTAACCTGAGGTACCACTGTATATTGTTCTAAAACATCACAGGGCATACTTGTAAAACAAAGCGTTTCTGACTTTGTCTTTTCCATCAAAACGCTGTCTCCCTACGGCTGCTTGCTGCTTGCTCTGCAGCACCCTCTGATGCCACATCTTAACAATGCATTATGAATGTTCAAAGTAGGACATCATGTATCCATATAGGTTATCAAAACCGTTCCTTAACCCTTCCTCAACGTTAAAAACCATGAGTGTAGATCTGCCCTTGGTGACAAAAAAGTGGGTTGAGGAGAATTTTTACTCTCTCTTGCTCAGTTACTATAACCCACCTTCCATATGGTCAAAGCCTATGCCCATCTCAGTACTCTTGCTTCAATTCTCAGACTCCACTTCCAAGAGTTTTTCTCGAGTGGAACTCTTATAACAGGTAGGGGCGGAGGAAGGGGGCTGTGGTGGGGGCGGACCGCCCTGGGTGTCTTCGGTGAGGGGGGTGGCATTTGGCATGCTGCCCGCCCGTGACTCCCAAGCCTATCCCAAGCTGTTGGGGGAAGGAGAGAGCTGCGCCACTTTGCGGGTGGCATCCCCCCTTCCCCTTTGTGGGTGGCGCCCACCATTGGTGGCTCACTCTGCCCCTGGCTGCAGGGCATGCACGCCACTCCATGCACCCCAGCAGCTATACCGCCCCGTCCCCCTCGGGAGCGCACCTGCCCTGGGCAGCATGGGCATATTCTCCGCTGCTGATAACAGGATGCTCCCACCAGCAGAAAAAGGCATGATTTTTCTCTGATTTGACATTCCCTTGTAGCCCCTTTAGCCCTTGAAAATCTGCTCCAGAGAGTTGGGGATCCTCTAAAGCAGCATAAGAGCTACTGCAGGGGTGGCAGTGAAAACTGCACCCCAGTTCCCCCAAAATAGAATGAGCACTTCCTCTGTATCCCCAGCCTCTGCCACAATCTAGCATTTAAGTGGGCAGGCATTGAGAAGCAAAACTGTCAACACAACCGAGAGGGGAAATCCAGAAGGCACCATATGCAACATTGAAATTTAAGTAAATCAGGGTTCTCACTACGTTACTTTCAGGAAAAGTCATTTCAGGGATGCTTTACGTGTCACTCTTGCATGTGCTCACCTGCCTGAGTGTCAATAAATTGTGGATTCCACCAGACTTCCATGGCTTTCCTTCTAGTAAAAAAGGTGTCTGTACTCACCAGGAAGTTGTTATACTAAGCGCCACACTTTTAACCAGTACTTTTCTTCTACCAAAAATATATATATGCCGGTACTTTGTACCCTTGAGTACCCCCAGAAGAAGAAGAAAAAGCACTGGGTCCTACAATTTGTGAGTGGGGCTAGTATTAGCATCTTGTTTGCCTTGGCTGCATATGAGCACGAGGCAAAAGGGGCACAATTCACCAGTGCTACCATCCACCTAACAATGATTTTATCTTATTTTTAGCATGGAAATTGAGTTCCATTGAGGAGTGGGGGAGAAATAATAGAAGATGGTCCTTGTTCACATGCAAAGAATGGCTGATCACTGAAGACAGAGCATGAATCGCTAGAGCAGCAGTGAAATTTTGCCTGTTTCCTTGGCTGTAATCTGCTGCTTCTGTATTAGTTACATGAACATCTGGTGCGCATAGCGATTAAATAGCTACAGATGGAGGCTAGGCAAGGATGAAGAGGCAATTTGACATTAATGGATTTAGCACCTCTGAAGCATCGGGCTCTGTTTACACATTCACTGTGGGGACCAGATGAACAAGAAGCGTACTGGCTTCTGCTCACCCTTGGCTTAAAATGATCTTCTCCCCAAATAAGCTTCCCGAGGCTCTTCGAGTGAACAGAAACCTGGGAAGCTGCCTTATACAGAGTCAGATCATTGGCCCAACTTCTTTCTTCTTTGGCGATCACTCATAGCTGAGTGAGATTGTAAGTGGTCCATGTTTCACAAGCATACAACTAGCTGAATATTGTCCAACAAGCCCAAATAGCTGAGTAGAAGAAGAGGAAGAAGAGTTTGGATTTGAAATCCTGCTTTATCACTACCCGAAGGAGTCTCAAAGCAGCTAACAATCTCCTTTCCCCTCCTCCCCCACAACAAACACTCTGTGAGGTGAGTGGGGCTGAGAGACTTCAGAGAAGTGTGACTAGCCCAAGGTCACCCAGCAGCTGCATGTGGAGGAGCGGAGACACGAACCCAGTTCACCAGATTACGAGTCCACCGCTCTTAACCACTACACCATGCTGGCAGAGTATTGTCTGCTTTGTCAGTGGCTCCTCAGAGTTTGAGACAAGAGTCTTTTCCAGATGTAATGGAAGATGCCGGGACTGAACCTGCTCTGCCACTGAGCTAAAGCCCATCTAAGTGGCTGCTGTTTAAAGGTTTTAACAGCAACAGAAAGACTGCAGTTCAAGTATAGACATATTTAAATCAGATCACGAAAAAGAACCAAGCTGGTGAAAAAGAAATGCTTCTGTTTCCCGGTTTAATCCAGACATCATGAAATCATTATGCATACATGCATATGCATTCATTAGCAAGAACTTAACAGAAATTCAAGTGATAGTAAATTGGTCAGGAGATACAATCCACCACCCCAGTCCAACTAGGAATACACCAGACAGATTACAGATGTTGCTCGTTTTATAAGACACTTCAGTGACTTTGTGTGTTTGGGGGCATAATTGCAAATATTAGTTTTTCCTGTATTTTTGTTGGAAGCCCCCAGAGTCGCTGGGACAACCCAGTCAGATAGGCAGGGTAAAGGAAATAAATTGTTATTGTATTGTTATATAAGCAGCTGAGACCAGGTTTATCTAAAGCACTTACCCTTCTCTCAGGAGGACTGACCTCACCTTTTTGAACAGGTCAACTCAGTAGCTGAGAAGAAGTGGAGTTACAAAGATGCTAATCTGCCCCCACCTCACTCCATTGTATTAGATTACTAGGAAAGATGCACCTTTTCTGCCAATCTCTCTTTGGGGAGGTGGGGTTAGGATGTTTTAAATTAATCTGATGTGCTTTCCTTTTGTTCTGCTTGTTTTATGACATTGCTCTTCCATTATTGCTGCTGCTGTTTGGTTCCCCACCCCCCATTCATCCTAATTCCAGGTTCCTGCACCTATCCTTCTAAATTCTAGGGGAAACTCTATGAGGTATGCAATTTTCATTTTATAAAAGTGCTCCCCACAAAGTCACAGGGAGACATGCAAATCTCCTTTAGCCGCTCACCAAATCAAATTTGTCCCAGTAAAACAACATGGGAGATTAAGTGATTATTTTCTTTAGCCACTCCTGTGGCAAACTACTGACAAGAAAACTTATAAAATTTTATTTCTGAAATTTCACTGCCTTTTTGCAATATTCACCCAAGTCTGAAAAATTATACTTGGTTGTTGTATTTTTGTGAGGGTTTGCCTACTATAGTGAGGCACGAAGCTTCATCCCCCCCCCCCCCAAATCATGAGGCAAACTCTGAGCTGCATCAGGCCATCTCAGAAACAATTGGACCAAATGCACTTTTTTTCTGAAGCATGGGCTGGACCAAATCTTGTGCATAGTGCATACCCCTAAAAAACAAAAAGTTTTTAAAAACCACAAAAGTAGACAACAAAGTTTTAAAAAGCAGAACCTTTTAATAAAACAGCGGATGTTCCTCAAGCAAAATCTAAATGTCTTTACCCTCTGGCAAAAGTCAGGCAGTTCCTCTAAGGGGAGGCAGTAGAGCTATACCCCCATTCCACACCTCCCATCAATATTATGAAGTTGCAACAGTAGAAATAAATGCATTCACATACATTTCATGTCTTAATATTTTTTTTTATCAGAATCAGAAGCCAGTGCATGATGCTATACATCACTGAAATGCTCTCATTCTTCCAAGGTGTGGGAGCTCTGCCAGTCCTGAAAGCTGTTCGTTGGCAAAATCTGCCATGTGGAAAAAAGAAGTCATTCTTTTCTTGTCCTTTTTTTTTTTTTTTACACTGAGAATCCCCATATCCTTTATAAGCATTAAATTAATCACAGACCTTTAATTGGAGCTGGCCATATGATTGCAAATCGGTTTCTAAACCCTGGTGAAAAAGGAATGACAGCCTAATTCATTAGATGCCCTGCTGGCATTGTTGGGCCTGATGGCTTCTTTTTCCTTATTATCCCAACAGCCGTTTGTGTCAGCAGTATCCAAGGATACCTATATTTGCATGGAATTATAGGCTCCGTTGCTTTTCTGAAGTCGCCATCACACAGTGGGAAGTGGTGTAGTGGTTAAGAGCGGTAGTCTCGTAATCTGGGGAACCGGGTTCGTGTCTCCGCTCCTCCACGTGCAGCTGCTGGGTGACCTTGGGCTAGTCACACTTCTCTGAAGTCTCTCAGCCCAACTCACCTCACAGAGTGTTTGTTGTGGGGGACGAAGGGAAAGGAGAATGTGAGCTGCTTTGAGACTCCTTAGGGTAATGATAAAGCGGGATATCAAATCCAAACTCCTCCTCTTCTTCTTCTTCTTCTTCTTCTTCTTCTTCTTCTTCTTCTTCTTCTTCATATTAGCTATGAAAGGTAAAGGGACCCCTGACCATTAGGTCCAGTCGTGACCGACTCTGGGGTTGCGGCACTCATCTCGCTTTATTCGCCGGGGGAGCCGGCGTACAGCTTCCGGGTCACATGGCCAGCATAACTAAGCTGCTTCTGGCGAACCAGTGCAGTGCATGGAAACACCGTTTACCTTCCCACCAGAACGGCACCTATTTATCTACTTGCACTTTGACGTGCTTTCGAACTGCTAGGTTGGCAGGAGCAGGGACTGAGCAACAGGAGCTCACCCCATCGCGGGGATTCGAACTGCCGACCTTCTGATCGGCAAGTCCTAGGCTCTGTGGTTTAACCCACAATGCCACCCGCGTCCTTATTAACTATAACTTACACTAAATTCCACCAATCAGGAGCAGAACTGCCTCCAAGACGAAATGTGATTATGCATGTTTTGCACACCTTATGAAGGGAAGCTGGGGGTGGTATGCGGGAATTTGTTGTAACTCTCTTAACATATGAGAGGGTGGGATGGCTGAAGTTATGCAGGCAAATTCTGGCCTGCATTACAGGTCGCAAAATAAACATGCTGAAAGCCACTCACTTTTGATACGCATTCAAGCATACCTTAATTGAAACAGAGTGTCAGGCAGTTTCTACCTTTAATAGATGCATTTGGCAAACATACAGAACTGCCATCAAAACTCAGATAGGGTGGGAATCTGAAGAGCTCCAAAATAAGGGACACATCATTGAGACCATTAGAAGGTGACACCTTGAGAGCATCAGAATATTCATGGTACTTGAAGTAGAATATTCAAAACTTGAAATGTATTAAAATTGGACTTAAATAGGAACACTGCATTTCAACACTAAATAAGGAACTGTTTCTGGAAAGAAAGAACAGAAAGGAAGCCTAAGGACAGACTGCTTATATTAGCATCTGCTCAGAATGCTTCCCATGCCATGATGAAGCTATGGTCTTCTGGGTGTTGTTGAACTACAACTCCCATCATCCATGACCATTGTCTGGATTGTCTGGGGCTAAAGGTATCTGGAGTCCAGCAACATTTGCTTTCCCACCTTTGCCATAGAATCCTGGGAACTGCAGTTTTTTAAGGGTGCAGATTAGAGTTTTTACAAGACCCCTACAGTTCCCAGACTGGTTTAACAATCAATCCCTCTTCCTAAGAAACTCTGAGAATTGCAGCACTGTGAGGAGAACAGGGATTGCCCGGAATCTTTGGGGGAGCCATGACTATTCAAAGTGGTATGGTACTGCTTTAAATGTATAGTGCAGAAGGGGGCTTTGTTTGCTTGTCAATTTGTGTGTGTTGGCTGCTTTTTTTGACATTCTGTTTCTTGGGGAGGAGATGTAGCTACACTACATAAAAAAGATAATTGTATTGAACTGGAGCATTGCAGGAGGCGGCTTCACATAGTATAGTGCTCCCCGGCTTAAAAAGCTCCCTGAGACTTCCGGGTTGGCGCCTCCGGCAATGGCGGAGCTCCTCCAATCGGGAGGAACTTGCTCCATGGAAAGCAGGGTCTGACCGCCACGGCGAAGGCGGAGACCCTCTGAAATCACAAGCGGGAGAAGCTTGTCAACTTGGGATTTGGCTGGCACCTTCTGCGCCTCCCCTACTCGCGGGGAAACCCTGTTTTGAGGATCCGGAGCGATGTGGGGTGAGTGGCGCGGTGCTTCGATCTGATTGCTTCTTTCACGGAGTGAAGCCGCATTGCTGTTGCCGGAGAGTGCTGACTTTTTCCTGTGGACAATTGGATTTTAAACAACTACCCGTGAGTAGAACAGAAAATTGGATCTTTAAATACCTTAATTTGGCACTGAAACGGGGAAGGCCTTAAACAGGAAGTCCGCCTTCCTCTTTTGTAAATAGATTGAAGCAAAGACGTTATAAGCTAAAGTCTTTGAAAGCTTTTGGCAAAGGATTAAATTTCCATCGGTTAAAACTACAAAACCCCCCTTGGAAGCAGGAGAAGAGGGGGGAAATTTTGGACTTAGCGAGCCTGCAGGAGAGAGTGAAAAACCAAATTACCACTGTTCTGAACCTGGAAAAGGGCTGCCAGAAAGAGTGAAGTTTTGGGAGAGTTCATTGACTGCGAACAGAACATTTTTGACAGCTAGTTAAATAAGAGAAAGATAATGTTTCCATTGTCCTCTTCTGCGTTTAAAAAGGAGGAAAAGTAACTGAAAATTGAAACTATCTTTATGGCTTGAGTTGTGTTTGAAAGGATTGATACAAGTGGAAACTGTTTCCCTCTAGAGGGAGCCTTTGAAACTGTTACAGGAGTGTAACTGGGGAATCACCACCTGCAAGATAAGAAATTGTGAGAACCAGAGATTGACCTTGGACCATTTAAAATGTTGACAGGAGAAGCCATTGTGACGGTATTATGTAAGATAAGCTATTCGCTGGAACAGCTTCATAAGAAGAACGATGACATGTCTTTTAAAATTGACAACTTGGAACAAAAAGTGACTAATTGGAGACAAAAAGTGAGCACCAATACAGAAATAATTCAGGATTTGGTACAAGAATCTACTTTGGCAGGACAAATTGTGGAGGAGAAAGAGAAAGCTGTGGTTGTTGAGCCTAAAGTAATACAAGCGGGATCCTCAGTCTTACAGAAGCAAATTGAGGATTACAAGTTGAGGCCTTCTATGATTGAATCTAGAAAAAGCCAGATTTTGAGGATTGGATCCCGGCTTAGACGGAAGAAGGAAAGTTGGAAAGATCCCTCTATGCAGGGATTAACTGACTTTTGGGACATGGACTTGGGTCTGGAGGAGACTGGAGTTCTGGGGGCCTTTGGATTTGGAGGAATTTTGAAACATGTCATGAAACACCTCATAGACCTTAGCTTCAGCTATGGAAATTTGGCTGACCTGTCCAGAAGGAATAAAAGTATTGTTAGGTTGGAGCCTTCCCGAGATCTGTTCTTTGGCCTTAAAGAATATGAAGAAGATCTGCAGAAGGGACCTGGAAAAGAGTTAAGAGCCTCAGGCATAAGATCTCCAGGTTGATGGACTATATGGAATTGACGGAAAGGACTGGCAGAATCCGAAACCAGGGAGAGGAGATGGTGGAAGAAGATTGGAGAATTTAAAGTTTATATATAGAAATACTGTAAAATTAATGAGTGATAGAAAAATGGTGGAAAGAAATTTTATGGCCTTAGCAGAAATGTTATAAGGAGTTAAGCATATATAAGTATTTTAGTTTTAATGATAAAAAATATGTCAAGATATCTATAATATGACAGAAAATAGAGAAAGATGGAAAGGATTTGCTGAAACAATTAATAGAAGTGGAATACAAAAAGGGAGGTGAGAGGAAGTCAAGGAAACAAGGGAATGAAAGATAGAGTATGGAAAAGGTGTGATGTATGTTTTTAAATGGTTTTTGTTTTGTTTTGTTTAGGGTTAGGGTGGGTTAGGGTTTTGTTTAGTTTAGTTTAATGTGTTTAGTTTAATGGGTTTAGGTTGTGTTTTGTACTGTTTATATATTGTATTGTATTGTTTCTTTTCTTTTTTGTTTTTTCTCTCTTGTCTTTTTTCTTTTTCTCTTCCTTTTCTGTAATCTTTAAAAGTAATAAATATTATTTTTAAAAAAATAAAAAATAAAAATAAAAAGCTCCCTGAATACAGTGGTACCTCAGGTTACATATGCTTCAGGTTACAGACTCCGCTAAACCAGAAATAGTACCTCGGGATAAGAACTTTCCTTCAGGATGAGAACAGAAATTGTGCTCCGGCAGCGCAGCGGCAGCAGGAGGCCCCATTAGCTAAAGTGGTGCTTCAGGTTAAGTACAGTTTCAGGTTAAGAGCGAATCTCTGGAACGAATTAGGTACTTAACATGAGGTACCACTGTAAAGAAAACTTGTACATCAAGGGGGGGGGGGACTTGGGCAGAATGCTTCTCCTTCAAGTGGTTCTCCTCAGTGTGCAGCTTGGATGTGCTGGTACACCCTGAAAATTCCCACTTGTATCCTGCGAGAGAAAGTGAGACGCTTAAATCCATTAAGTCTTAAACATTCCTTCAGTACATAAAAAATGCCTGCGTGTTCTGACGTGTTGGCCATTTTGTTTTCGCAAGGGCTATATTTAAACGTAAGGTTATTGTAACATACAAATCAACACAAATAGACTCGAGTGCATCTGTATTTTGCTCTTGAGCAGATGGAGTCCCCGTCTGCCCACATGTCACTGGCACAAAAGGCATAACGGATAATAGCAGAAGTATGACGGCTTAGTGCATAAGAAGGCTATTATTATACGGTAACGGTAATAAGGTGACACTGCTAGCAAGCGGAGCTTCTCCATATGGGAACACTGGATACTCTCTTATGGAGATTTGAAATGGAACTTAATTAGGCCGCGGTAAAAAAGTACTTCTTTCTTTCTTTTTACCGTTTTTTCAATATATAATCTGCTTCAGTCTCTGGGGTAGGGAGATGAAGTTGCTCAAACTAAATGGACATGGGGGAAAGGAAGGTAAGGAAGCAAATTCAAACACAGAAGGAGAAGGGTGCTGCGCTGTAGCAGCCATAAGTGTAATTATTCTCTAGAAAATTACATAGGATGAAAGACCTCCACCCCTCTCTCTTCTTGCAGAAGAACAAAAAGGAGGGAGAACTGGGGGGGGGGTAATGGCTTCGTAACAAGAAGCCCCAACTTTCCTTGCAGGACAGTACAGGGAAATAGAATGAACTTCAAATTATCTAGGGCAAAAGTGGGGAACCTCAGGAGTGTAGCCCTTCTGGTATCCCTCTTGACACTTGGGTCTCACTACACTTTGCCTCACTAGGTCAAAACCACATATTATGCAGCCACCTTGAGCCAGCCTCTTGTGAGTGATACTTTTGCCATCACACCCACCCTGAGGAAGACTCAAAACACCACTTTAAGTTGGGGGGAAGGCTATTTTATTAAATATAACATTATTTAAACTTGAGGATCTGCAAAGAAAACCAAGACTTGATCCAATTCTACCAAACAAAACCTATTCCAAGCGGGAAAGCGCCCAACTTAGGGGGCAGGATCATCTCCCTCCCTACTCACAGCTGTCCATGGAGGCGCAGGTCAATTCTGTGTCCAGGGCAACTGTCTATCAGCTCCATCTGGTATGCAGGCTGAGACCCTACCTGCCCGCAGACTGTCTCGCCAGAGTGGGGAATGCTCTAGTTATCTCCCACTTGGACTACTGCAATGCGCTCTAGGTGAGGTTACATGTGAAGGTGACCCAGAAACGAAAACTAATCCAGAATGCGGCAGCTAGACTGGTGACTGGGGGCGGCCACCGAGACAATATAACACCAGTCTTGAAAGACCTACATTGGCTCCCAGTACGTTCCCGGGCACAATTCAAAGTGTTGCTGCTGACCTTTAAAGCCCTAAATGGCCTCAGCCCAGTATACCTGAAGGAGCGTCTCCACCCCCATCGTTCTGCCTGGACACAGAGGTCCAGCACTGAGGTCCTCACTGCGAGATGTGAGGTTACAGGGAACCAGGCAGAGGGCCTTCTCAGTGGTGGTGCCCTCCCTGTGGAATGCCTTCCCATCTGATGTCAAGGAAATAAACAACTATTTGACTTTTAGAAGACATCTGAAGGCAGTCCTGTTTAGGGAAGTTTTTAATGTTTGATGTTTTATTCTGTTTTTAATCTGTTGGGAACCACCCAGAGTGGTGGGGAAAACCCAGCCGGATGGGTGGGGTATAAATATTATTATTATTATTAGTAGTAGTAGTAGTAGTACTAATAGTAGTAGTAGTAGTATATCCTGAGGCGATGAAAGTCACTACCTGTGCCCTGAAACAAGGAATGGGATAAATTCTTCCTCCTGGCTACACGAGCTCTGGGTCTGTGAATTAGACAACTGCATTGTAGCCCCACTGGTTCACGGTTCACCCTGATGTGCATGCCTGGTCGACAGACACCCCTGTCACCCACTAAGCAGATACAGTGTGGGGTAATACCAGAGTACCCCTGTCCCATAATGCCTCATGATTAAAGATCCTCAGATCATAAACTGTATTTCATGCCCAGACTAAAGGCCAGAATAACAAGAAATTATACCACTCCAAAAATTATTCCCAACAATGTGGAGCAGGCAAAAGAAAGGCATTATGGGCCAATTAGAGGCTCCCCGCAAAATTCCTATTCAGCCTCTGCAAATGGAGGGGCATCACAAGAAAAAAGGGGGTGAGGTTTTAGAAGGGAGGAGGAATATATATCCCTGCTCCCTCCCCATTTGAACTGGGCAGTTGTCCACTCATGCCACCCCAAAACTCCTCCCCAGGTAGAAATCATATGAGTTTTCCCCTGCAGTGACTGGGGTGTGGCAAATTCACCCCCAAATAAGGTTTAAAATGAGGGCTATTTGGGTGCAAGCTAAATTTTCCCGACTGGATATCAGTGTGCGGGCCCTTGATTTGCAGCAGCCTTGTTCAGGGGTGAGAAAAATGTAATAGAATTCTAGAGGTGGGCAGAGGGTGGAGGAAAGTCATCTGTCCTGGAGTTCTAGGATCTTGTTTGCATCTCACAATTGGATTAGCCCATAGTACCACGCCAGAAGGGCCTGCAGGACAAAGTATACATTTTAATGAAACACTCATAAATGTCAGAGAAGCAATCCTATTTCATCCTTTTGTGCCAGCACCTGGAACCAACACAGATTTTATATATAAAGGCAGACAGAAAGAAATGAAATTAGTTGTCTATTGCTACCGAGACAGCTGAATTATTACAACAAAAGAAATGAAGATGCCCTAACAGATTTGCCTAGTTCCGGGCAGCAAGAAAGCAAAAGGCTGAGTATCTCCTGTCAGGCTTTCCATCTAAGTAGAATGTGTGTGTGTGTGTGTGTGTGTGTGTGTGTGTGTCATTTTAGCCTGAATTTTTAAAATGAGAACATAGCTGAACTATATTGAAAGTCTATCCATGTTTTAGCTTTATGATATGGCTGTTTGGATAAAGAGTGTGGCATTCTTTCCATTCACAATTTTATTTCTACTAGGCAGTGCTTTTTTTCTAGAAAAATAGGTGCTGGTACACACTATAAAGTTGTCACAGTAAGTGCCACACTTTTTAACAACAAAAAAAGAGGTACCAGTACTATGTGCCCTTGAGTACTCCCTGGAAAAAGCACTGCTATTTGGCAATATATAAATCTAAGTAAATCTCTCTATCTCAATCTCTCTCTCTCTCTCTATTCATAAATACTGGTACTTGTACAGATAGATGCAAATGTAGCTAATTTATTGGCAGTAAAATTCATACAACCAGTCTATTAAGATTTCTTTAATTTGGCAAGAATCTTAGGTAGCTCCAAAGTGTTTGTGTTCCCTTTTAAACTTTTGTTAAATTAAAATAAGAAAAATATTCAGATCAGTGTGTGTGTTGGTACGAATACATACATTTCAGGAGAGTCATTATCTATCTATATATCTATTGATAAGTAGATTTTAAGAAAGATTTGTCAAGGAATGGAAGACAAAAATAAATGGTCCAGCAGATTATGAATGAGGCTCATTTTTCTACAATCAGAGCTGGAGAGGACAACCCAATTCTTCTTTGAATAATATCTGTTAATTTATCAAGTTCGGTGATTTTCTAACACTCTAATCAGTCATCCTTTCACAGGTGGTACACTGGCAGATTTACAATGACTTTCTGATGCTATCCTTGCCACCACAAATGAATCCAACATGAATAACCTAATGTGGCGATGAAGCCTCTTACCCATATTATTCAGTACTACACAAGTAATGAAACAAATGTTTGTTATTGGAGGATCAAGTCCAAAATCTGTAAACAAAATATACCTTTTTGTTTATAGCAAAATGTATTGTATTGGTTAGGAAATTGTAAGGAAGAAACAATGGACTGAGAGCTAAACTACATATTACACAGTTATTGCACACTGTTGACATATTACATGGCACATGATAGCAGATCCATGCTGCTGCTTTCATAAAATTCAGAGCTCCCACTGCTGCGTGTGCTGTTGTTGTTTTTTTAAAAAAAAATTATCTGCAGTGCCAAGGCCTACTTATAGAATCAATGGTGCAAGTGAAATACTAGTGAAATTATGTTGAGTTGCTGGGACCACCTGTGCTGAGCTGTGTTCAAGCACCCCTTGTAGTAACCCACCAAATACAGTGGAACCTCTGGTTATGAACTTAATTAGTTCCAGAGGTCCATTCTTAACCTGAAACCATTCTTAACCTGAGGTACCACTTTAGCTAATGGTGCCTCTCGCTGCCACCGCTCCGCCGGCGCACAATTTCTGTTCTCGTCCTGAGGTAAAGTTCTTAACCCAAGGTACTACTTCTGGGTTAGCGGAGTCTGTAACCTGAAGTGTTTGTAACCTGAGATTACAGTTTGCAGCATTTACCTACACAATGAGCCCCTTTAGCAACTCCATCTCATCTAGACTATTCATTGGACCCTCCTGAACTGGAAGGAATCGTACAAGGTGTGACCATAAAGTTCAGTGAATGGTCACAGAAATCGGACAGCGAGAAATATTTGAACATACAGGCCTTACCGGCCTTCAAAGTAGGCCACAGCATTCGTAGAACTGTTGGAAACTTCTGGAGAAGTCCTCTTTTCATACTGCTTTCAGTTCCCTCATCACAGCAGCTTGGATGTGTGAAATGTTGGGAAATCTGTGCCCTTTCAGTGCAGATTTCAGTTTTGGAAAAAGAAAGAAATCCGGTGGGGCCAGATCGGGAGACTATGGAGGGTGGGTCAACTCAGTAACCTTGGTAACAATTTCACACGGAATATGCAATTCTTCCACCATCATTTGGACGAACAAATGTCGATCCCACATCAATAACTCACAAACTCTGTCAAGATTTGTCACCGTTCTGCTCGTTGACGGTCTGCCAGACCAAGGGTCATCTTCGATGGTTTGCCGCCCTTCACAGAAACACTTAAATCACTCATACATTGTCTTTTGAGTTACAGCTTCATCTCCGCACACAATTGTGAGCATTTCGTGTGTTTATGATGCCGATGTTCGAATATTTCTCGCTGTCCAATTTCTGTGACCATGCACTGAACCTTATAGAATCATAGAACTGTAGAGTTGGAAGGGGTCCAAAGTGTCATCTAGTCCACTCCTCTGAAACTCAAGAAGGAGTACAACAAGCCTTCCTTTTCCAGTTGAGTCTTGCCTTTGCAACATGCCCTTTGGTGCATTCTGGCATCCTTTGCCTGTCCTTTGTTTCTGGTTTGCTCCTTGCTCCTGTCTCCTGGCACAACTCATAGTGGTTCCCATAGTAGTTGTGTTATCTATGTGTGCACCATACCTTTTTAAAACAGCCCCAAGAACTAGCATTTCAATCTGCCTTTAAAATCAGCAGAAGTGGGGATCTGAATGAGGGCAAGGTCTTCCTGGCCCCACTACAATACTCCATCCACACTATAGTGTATTTAGAAAACTGAGGATAAAATAGTGAGCTCTGTGCCATTACAGTGACTTTCATGGCTGAGCTTGCAAAAACAACACCAAGTTATATGTGCATGAGCACATATATTAAAAATGGTATGGACAAAACCTGATAAAAGAACAATTCTGTATCTTTTTTTATAAAAAGACTAACAATGTCAGTTGACATATAGGAAGAACAATAAAGCTCTGCAAAAATGTGACACAGAGTTGCTTCTAATTCCAGTCACCCTGAATTTCTTTGGAATTATTCACTGGCTTTTAACACAAGAATTAAAACCTATCATTTGTTTAAACAATGCAGGGAGGGAGGAACCATTAACATCTGGGGGAATTCAATAGCATAAAAAGGCAGTCAGATGCCAGGTTGACATTTACTGAAATCGGTGTCAAAGCTTTCTGCGAGTTTCACATTGTGTTTTTAATGGGTCTTCAGAAGTTACATTGCAATGACTGTTTAAATTTAGTCCCAAATTAGAGCAATTCCCATTCATTTCTCTGAAACTTTGCATGACTCCACCTTTTCCTCCCTAGGAGTACAAAACCTTGGAAGGATTAAATAATTCCTTTCACTCTGTGGAAAACTACAACAGGAACACTGGGCAATTGGAAGGCTTTTCTCTCCAGCTGAAACAAAGAAGGAAATTCCAGCTATTGATCACACCCTGAGTTAGAGCATTTCCCATCATGATCACAAGAGTTCAGAATTGCATGATTCCATACATACACCCTTTTCATTCCTTCCTCAAGCCTAAGTTTCTCCCCCACACCTCTCTTCAAAATGGCAGAGGAAAGCATCTTAATAGATCTCTATTGACTTTTGATGTTGTGATGCATCTATTTCAGGGGGGGGGGGAGAGATTGTATGTTTTTTAAGCAGAACGCATAAAGAGATCCGGTCTTGAGAATTTCCTTTAAACATACTGTGGAAGCAGGATCTTTGTCAAAGTCCTTAGAGAATAGTGCACCTTCCCCACATGAGCTCAGGAAAGACAAGTGGGGTGGAATGTAGAGATAGGGCTGCCATAGGTTCTCTATTTCCAGGACATGCCCTCTTTTTCAGGTCTGGTTGCCATAGGTCTCCCTTTTCCTGGACATGTCCTCTTTTTTTCAGAATTACAATTTCTGTCCAGGTGGATTTTTAAAATTTGGCAAAACGTCTGGGCTTTTTTGTTTACAGTAACCCAATATTTTTTTCCCTAGCGAATTAGACTCAGGTCTAAAGCCCCCAGCTACGCTTGTCTGCAGCAGAGAATCACAACAGAGCAGTGTCATAAACTAGCTACTGTGCATACTGTATCAATCCCATCTCTTGTGGCTGAACTAGAGAACTGGCTCACCCACAAGATCTTAGAGAAAGAGTCTGGGAGGGCAAGATTTAACATCCCCTTGCCCTTAAGGAGAGTCCATATGTAAATGTTAAACAGTTTAATAAATTGTTCTATGTGATTCAGGAGGGTGGAACCAACACCATCATTCTGCTTGCTCAACAGGCCAGAGCTTGTGCAGTAGAACTTCCTTGACCTCTTCTCTGCGCACCCTCAAAATGTTCCCCGTGGAGCAGCATGGAGAAGGGGGCAATCCCATTGTGCAAGTAGAGCTCTGTGTGTGGGAACATTGGGCATAACTTGTTTCTTCCTCAGCACGAATGCTTTCAAGATCCCCGAGATGTCCAATTTAATCTCAATTTTCTTCTTGGCTTAGGCAGGTGCAAGTCAGTGAACTCTTTGATTCTGGGACCTTCTAAATACCAATGTTCCATGCAGATGGCTCAAGATGCAGAAATGAAAATGGCTCCTTCCTGCTATGGTGATAAAGGTGGCTTCTGAGGCAAGCAACATCTTCCTAATACAAGGTCTCTCGCCTATCCTGCTATGGAAGCAAAAGTTTTCTTGTTCAAGAATGAAATCACAGCTTTTCTAGGGCCAGCTCTTGGTTTTTAACCAAATAAAGAGGTGCATTGGGGAAAGCTCATGAGTAAATAATGTTGTTCACTAAAATTGCATAGTCAGAAAAGCACAATACTCTTTTGAGTAAAACCACAATGTGTTGTTGTTTTTTGAAACAAAATAAAATTGCAACTCGGTAAATTACCATTTGAGATGAGTTTAGGATTTCTGCCATATAATTTACTTAATTATCAGTGCCACCTTTGCAAAGTAAAGCCTTTAGAGTCCAAGCACAGTGCAGAATCACGGGAGGTTGAATATGTGATAGTCTTAATGGTTCCATAGCCTATAAAATGCATTAGTGGTGTTTTTCCTCCCCCAAGAGAGTGATTATGGCTTTCTTTTTTAAAAATGCTATTATGTCTAATTTGTGTTATGCTCCAGCAGAGGAAATGATTCTCCATCGTTCCAATTTATATGGCAAACACAAAAGAATAATCAAGTGGGAAAATAATGTATTGACTACAACCACACACCGTCTCCCTGTATGAGTACATGCTACCCCCAAAACAGCATTAGCAGAAATAACAGCACTCTTTGTATATATACATCTCTACGAAGAGTAGATTTCAAAATAAACTAATCATGTAACTTAGAAGAGGTGAAAATAGAAACATTGTTGATGAAACTTCAGGCTAGACTCCATCTCAGGAAGAAGAAGAAAAAAGATGGCACCTTGGGATAGATCTGCTTTAGAATTTGTAATTAGGATTTGTCCTAGCTATGAAGCCTGAAGCATATACATCATAATTATTTTATTCATCAGTTTAAGGGCCATGGCAGTCAACCAATTCACACAATTTCTTCCTGCAGGTGTTAGCAGTGTGGCATGCTGTTCACCTAGGTGGTAACAGTAGGAGGGCCGGGAGCCACACTGCCACAAGACCAAGAGAGCAGGCCCTGAAACAGGCATCTAAGTGGGTCATTACTTGAATTGGAGGCTGCCAAGGAACCATATGCAATCTGCACAAGACTCTTTTGAAGGGAGAGAGGGGTACACATGTTGATCTATCATATCAACTTAGTGTGTGACATTCTGTTGCAATGGTTGATTGATAATAGTAGTAGTAGTAGTAGTAGTAGTAGTAGTAGTAGTAGTAATAATAATAATAATAATAATAATAATAATAATAAATACCCTGCTCATCTGACTGGGTTGTCCTAGCCACTTTGGGTGGCTTCCAATATGTACAAAACCATAATGAAACATCAACCATTACAATCAACCATTCCCAATAAAGGGCTGCCTTCAGGTGTCTTCTAAAAGTCAGATAGTTGTTTCTTTCCTTAACAGCTGATGGGAGGGCATTCCACAGGGTGGGCACCACTGACAAGAAGGAGCTCTGCCAGGTTCCCTGTAACCTCACTTCTCACAGTGAGGAAACTGCCAGAAGACCCTCAGAGCTGGACTTCAGTGTCCGGGCTGAATAATGGGGGAGGAGACACTCCTTCAGGTATACAGGGCCAAGGCCATTTAGGGCATTAAAGGTCAGCACCGACACTTTGAATTGTGCTTGGGAAAAGGAATCCTTTTGCAACCCAAATTTTACAACCAAAACCCAACACAAAATGGCTGAAAGTCTGACTCCTTCACACCGTATGTACAGGCGTTGTTTTGATCCTCCCAGAGATGCTGCTCCTCCAGGCATTCACAACCAGCCGTGACCCAGTTGTGACACAGGATGCCTTTGATAAGGAAGCTGTAAACATCATCTCTGAACTTTGCTGCACTCTTTAATAAATTACAGGAGCTCATTAAACTCTGCACCATCTTGCGTCTCATTTCTGGTTTGTGTCTCAAGTCTTCAGCCCTAGCTTAATTCTGCTTTGCTTTGTTAGCCCTTTCTTCAAGAAATACCCATGCGTCTCATTCTCTCTCTCTCTCTCTCTCTCCCCAAAACAATGTGGTATTACACACTGTTCATTAAAAGGAGGCTTTAGCCAGATGCTAATTTTGAAAGGTCATGTTTTGTTTGACAGGGGAAAATAAAAAAGCTGTCAGAAGGACTAAGTAAAGGGCACCCAAGATGGAATGTGTGTTTTATTAATGAGCAAGCAGTGAAACCTTCTTTCTGATAAGCACATTTTAAGCCTACCTGTGGAAGGGAAAGATCTTGAAGGCAAAGAACATTGTGAATCTTTGTCCCAGTTCATAGATTCCCAGCAATGGCCACAGACTTACGTCTTTTTTTGGGGGGGGGGGGTAGACAGGTGCTAATTTCTATATTCTTTGAAGTACCAAGTGAAGTATGTTCACAGCTGCCAGCATATACAACATATGAACCAGAACTAAGTTTCTACAAATGGAGTCAAGATACCCCTTACCATTACTATTGGGTCTGAGACTGCAGGCTATAATACTCAACCATGCTTCCTGTGTAACTGTAAAGTATTACATGGTATCTTGGGACCAATCAATATGTTATCTTGGCATCTCTCCATGTAGTTAACTACTTATGCAGTGAAAGGACAGACTGAGTTTAACTTTTCTGTTTTTACTATTGGCCGCCCGGAGTGGCTAAGGAAACACAGCCAGATGGGCAGGGTAGTATTATTATTATTATTATTATTATTATTATTATTATTATTATTATTATTACCACGTGAGTGAAACCAGTATATTTTAAAAAATATATGTAAGGGAATAGTCATTAAAGTGCTCAGATGCTCATAGACCCATACAAATACCCCATGAAGTAGACAGCCTTTGTAGTAACTACACTCTTGGGATAACGTATGAATTGCATTGTGAATTTCTGAAATGCCTAAGATGCGAGAAAACTTGTAATTTAGTAGGCATGTCCTTGTTCTTAATAATTCATTTTCATCCTTTATTACCATAATAATACAACAAGTGTGCCCTTAACGTTATCGCAGCCACCCTGGTCAAAATTTGCCATTGCTGTGAAAAGCAATCAGGGCTTTTGTTGAAACATCAGCAGATCAAATATTGCTATCTTACCAATGTTCACACAATTTGAAATGGGGGTTTATCCATCCAAGAGGAATTTTATATCCGATATGACAAAACAATGACTTCTTAAGAAAGAGCCTGCAGAGTTAAATACCTGAGAGCTGTTCAGTTGTGATGATTGGTTAATATGCTGTTAGGGGCCACCCCAATTCCTGCTGAGCTGGGGTCTGTGCTCCTTTGGAGAACTGAAGACATGGCAGAGGCTGTCATAGCTTTAAGAAATATGATTTATTCACATATTGACACCTGAATTTAGATGGAGCCAGTCCAGATCTTACAGCATGGTTTCCTCAAGAGGAGCTTGTTCCCCAAATCAGTGCAGCATAGGAATCCAAGGGACCTGTCCCAGGCTGCCTTCGGCCAGCCTGCCTAATAATAATAATAATAATAATAATAATAATAATAATAATACTTTATACCCTGCCCACCTGGATGGTTCTGTCCTTTTTCATCTATTCCAAGACTCATGCCAAAGGCCCCAAACTCTTCTTGTGACATCATGTCCAGATATCCAGGAAACCTTCCAAATCTCCAATCTCTCTTTACACCTCTGGGCAGAGGGGAAGGAAAGTTCTCTTGCATTGCCAATGGCCCTATATATCCCTGTATTGCTTTTTAATGGCCGGGTCCTTTTGCATAGGCTAGCCCAGGAATTCCTCAGCAGCTCATATTTCCCCCTTCATATTCCAAATAGTCAAACCCAATTTTTTTGGGTTTAGGGGAGGTCTCTCTGCCCCCCCCATGCACAAACCCAGTGCTATTTTCCTAGAAAAAGAGGTGCCAGAGCTCACCATGAACTTCTCCCTTGTTCTCTTAGAATGGCAATGGTGCACACCTGAGAGGTGCTGGAACTGAGTTCCCATGAGCTTCAGATGAAAAAAAGCCCTGCCCAAACCTATACCAATATGTATATTATCCTATTTTTCAGCTTTCTTGTATGACTCCTAAACAAAATGACTAACAGCAATTAAAACCCAATGCAAAATAACAAAACATGATACAATTAAAATACCATAAAAACTCAACAACATTTTAAAAAGATCAGTACAAAAAAACCCCACCAAAAAACAGAACCATATCCATATCCAGTTATCTCCCTCAGAACATGTTTCCTAGACAGTGAGGGTACAGCAGAGACCTTTATATCAGGCATTAAGAGATCACTTGATCTCAACGAGATGCTGGATTGCTGCTGCTGCCCTGGCCTGATTAGCATTCTTGATAGTGTAGGAACAAGAGTCCTAAAGCCGATTCAAGTTCTACAGTACCTGTTTAGCCAGATAATCCCCTCTTCAACCCAGATATAGATATTGTTTTGCTATTAAGGCAGTTTCCTAGCTTTTCCTGTTCAACGTACCTCAATTCTCCTAGAGATTCTTGTCTGTGAATCAACTGGGTCAACCGAGAAATGCAGAGTATTTTTCTTTCTTACTCTTCCTTTCACACGAGTTAAAGAATCAGAAGTGACAGCCTTGTTTCTTGGATGTTGCAGAATAACCAAGAAAATAACCCATGAGTTGGCAGAAAAAGTATTAGTGTCAATAGCTCACTGAATGAATAAGGCTTGAAGTTTGATCCGACAGAACTGAAGGAGCTCTTGTGTTAAACATATCTGAAGTGGCAGATCACTGAAACAGAAAAAGGCCCGCGCAGGAAGGAAGGGGAGAATAGGGAAAAGGAAGAAAGCTAACTGTCTTCCCTGTCATTTTGATGGCAATCATCCATAGTAGACTCTCTGGCTTATATTATCAGTTCATAATGGGATACAGAGAACGTACACTATCAAGATGCTGATGGTCTTGTTTTAGGCAGAAATGTTGGTTTTGTCAGGAACTTAGACTGGGTAAAGGGGTGAAGTCATGAGAAGGCAGTTTTCTCTCCACTTTTCACTAACTGGCTAGTTCACTAATTGGGAAGAATTTCACAGCTTTGGAGTCACACATACACCCTAGACTCTCAGCTCTGGAGAGCTACTGCCTAGACATCTTATGACTGACAGGGAAGATTCAAGCTAGTTACTAAGCAAAGATGTATAAGCTACCCATATGCCCTTTCTATGATGCCTCACCTTTTGTCTTTACCTACCTGACTGGCACCTGTGTTGCATCTTTTTGTGAGGTCATGGATTCACCGGCAATATCTGCTCCTTTAGTTTTGGAACACAGCAGTGTTGTACAGTGGTCAGAGAAGGGATTGTCAAAATCTTTAGATAAGGCATCACCAACATTTTGGGGCCCATGGGCACATTCAGAAACTGTTGTGGGCACCTCACATGTGTGCACACAGAGCAACTGCACAACCACACATATGCCTTGCAACTACAGAATCACAAATACATCCTGCAACTGCAGAATCATGCACACACTTTGTGGTCATGCAACCACAACCGCAACCACACAACTACACAATCTCTCTCTCTCTCTCCCCTCTCTCTCACATACACACATTGTAATCCCTTCACAACCACACTTGCTTGTGCTTTGCTTTTTGCTTCGTTTTGTTTCAATCCAGTGTAACAGAAGAGAGTACTAGGGATAAGCAAAGATGTCTCACATTACCCAGGACTGAGTCTTACTGCATCACTTACATCAGCAAGGGTTAGAGGGCTGGGAGGTGTCCTCTTCTAACACCCATCTGGCTCACCTCAGAGGGAGATGTTTTATGACACTGCAGTGTTCAAATTTCTTATCCTAGATTTGAAACGTCAACGATGAACAAGAGAAACATGTTCATCCCCTACCATGTTGTGTCCCTAGGATGAAAAAGGCAATAACTGATGTGAACTATTTACTCACTCCATGTTGTAATTTAACAACTTTTAGTGAGCAAATGTTGAGAATTATATGTGCATACACTTCCAGTCCCTTTGTAAACTGTTGTGAGTCTATGCTGACTTTTTTCCCCCAGTGGGAAGGCAGACTCTGACATTTCTGTGTACAAAGTCAAACTGTGGAGACCCAGGATAGTAGAAAGATTCTCTGAGCTTATTGTCAGGCACACACCTGAATACTTGATTATTTCTAGGCATCGGAGAAATGCCCCTTTCTTTTCTTGCATTATATCTTATGATCCCAACCCAGCCCTCTTGGGAAATTCAATGCACATTTCTTGCATTATTCTTATCCATCAGATTTTAGCTCCTTTTGGGTTTTGACAGCACAGTCCACTGTGCATGAAAGATGACTTGTATTCCTTAATTTTGGATTATTATTATTTCTTTTAAAAAGCCATACTCAAGTTTTAATGGGAAAAGTCATGTGACATGATATCTGAGACAAGTGGATTTATATGTTTCCCCCCATCTAAACTGCAAATATAAAGGATGACATATCTGGAGCCTCCAATTGAGCAGAACTGGCAGCTTGCTGAAAGAATGCTAAACATCCAATAGATACAGCTAGATTTTGATAAGTGGCTTTCACATAATGTAAAGTATCACATAAAATGTGAAATTACCCAGTAATAAAACATCAGGAAAATGGAACAAAGTGTTGTTTGAATGCAGCCTGTCTGGGTATGTATATGAGCTGTAATCCATGGATCTGTTCCTGCTGTATTTCCTGTAATCATGGTGATTCCCAGAAGTGCCACCATCATCTCAAAAATGCTACATGGAGGTCTTTCATATAAGTGTGAATTGACCTGTAGCCCATTATAAGCAGTTGATTAAACCAATTCGTTTTCTCTGCCATGAAGTGGCTGCTTTGGTGCTCTGAGCTCTGGAAGGAAGGCATTCTGGCTCCATCTGATAAGAGGTCTTGCTCTTTTGCTCTCCATAAGCAATAGTCATCTCTCCATAGGCATACTCAAATGATCATTTCTTCTTCTTCTTTGAAATAGTTTTATTCAAGCATTAATCGGATGACTTTTAAAATATTTGAATCCCCCCAGCCAAAATGTAATGGCATGTTTTGTGTAGTATTTACTATCTACAGATTATTATTATTATTTTTCTGTGAAAGTCCACTTTCTGAAAAAGAATGGGTGAGCCCCTACCTGTATGGAGCTCTGGGCACACTTGTGAATGTTGCAGCCTTTTGAACTGTGAAATGTGGCTGTGTTTTTGCATGCTGCTTCTTAAACAGAATGGTGTGGTACAGTTCTTGATGTGATTTGCATGAATCACTTCAGACAGTGGTTTTTAACCAGTGTGACGTGGCGCCCAGGGGTGCCTTGAAGGATGGTCAGGGGCTCAACACTAGACTCTGTCCCTCTTTCCCCTCCTCCCTCCTCTAATGCCCTCTTGCATTTCTGCCTCCCAAAGGCTTGCACAGCTGTTTATTGCAGCAACCCTGGCTACAAGCTCTCCACACAAATGGTGCCTCTGGGGCTGACCTCTCTTCTCTTTCTTCAAGAATTAGATCAGGAGTTCAGCCCAATGCATGACTGCAGTGGCTCTGTAGGGACCACTTATTCATGCATGCATCCTGCACTGGTCCTGACTACTTTACTCCTGAACTTTGCATGCTGAACAACAAGTTCTGAAGGAGGTTTCTTAGTGGAGTCATCTGAATATATCTGGAAGCCTCCTTGATGCTTGGAAGCCTGATATTGGGGTAAGAAGCCTCCTTCAGATCTTGTTGATTAGAATGTAAAGGCCAAATGATGGAGTGGGCGAGGCCAGATGTATAGTGTCCAGATCAAGGGAAGTAATAGTACCACCCTATTCTGCCTCGGTCAAACCACACCTGGAATACTGTGTCCAATTCTGGGTGCCACAATTTAACAACTGGAACATGCGCAGAGGAGGGCAACTAGGATGATCAAGGATTTAGAAGCTAAGCCTTATGATGAGCGGTTGAAAAAGAGGAGACTGAGAGGAGATATGGTAGCCATCTTCAAATATCTGAAGGGTTGTCACAAATATCTGAAGGGCTGCTTTGATTATGATTAATTCTTAAATAATCTCTCTATTACACTTGCCGGAATTGCTGCCTTCTGGGGAAAAGATGGAAATCGTTCCCAGCCAGTGGAAACCCATGAAACCATATTGAAAACCTTGTGTCCAACTGAACGGGTGATTAAGAGATTAGTGTGGAGGATGGAACATGGAGAATTTCAGTGCTGCTAGACATGTTAGTCTACCTGGGACATCTGCTGTGGACAGGCAGGATCTGGGGGGGGGGTGAGAAATCTTCAGCTCCAGAGGTTTTGTCTCCAGTTTCTCAAAAGTTGTATTTCCTCTCAAGAGAGACTTCTGGTCTTTTTGGTTCACTTACAGGAGCAAGCTTGTTTTTTCCTCCTCTGGCAGGTAGGATTCAAACCAAAGGCCTCAAGTTGCAGGAAAGGAGATTCTGACTAGACAAACTTTCTGACAGTAACGGCTGTTTAACAGTGGAATGGTCTCCCGCGGAAGGTTGTGGGCTCTCCTTTCTTGAAGATTTTAAAACAGAAGTTGGGTGGCTATTTGTCATGGATGCTTTAATGAAGATTCCTGCATTGCAGGCGGTTGGACTAGATGACCCTTGGGCCCCTTCCAACTCTAAGATTCTATTATTCTATGGGGTGTTCTTGGAGATAGAGCCTGCATCAGTAAAGGGGCACAATAGTAGCAGCACGCTCCTAGCAGCAGTGCTGCACTCACCAAGATGGGGTGAAGTGAGAAGGCATTGAATTTGAGTGGTGATTGCAGCACTCCATCACAGCTTCTTCCACCAACCCAGAGCTCCCCTGGCCTCACCACTATCTCATTCCACCCCCTGCCCCATGCTGGTGAGTGCATCTCCCTTAGCAGGCAAGTACAGCACTAGGAAATTGTTGCTGTCACTCCATGTGGCCTGTATACAAGGCCCCACGGTGCCTAAATGTTTATGTCCTGACGCATTTGGCCAAATGCCTGAAGAGGACTTTTTGTGCAATCTAAACACTTGTGCTTTCCCAGTTTTGCAGAATTAGCTAGAAGTTGTCTGGAGGGTGCCTCTTGGAGGAGAGACTCCATTATTATGACGTGCCATGATGTGATGAGTCATGGTTGACCATAGCTTGGTCCTACCTGGATGATGAAGTTGGCTACGGGAAGCTAGGGCATTCTAAGCATGTTGGAAAGGCTTGGGGGCATATATCCAACCACATGTTGGTTGGATTCAACCTGTTCAGATAAAGTGCACTAAAACTTGGGCTACTCTATTGCCTGTGTGAAATTGGGAAGGACCAACTTTCCCAATAGTGTCTTCCAAGCTGATGTTTCACATCTGATTCCTTCTCTGGTGAATGCAGTTGCAATATCCACTCATTAATATATATTTTTCTGCTCCCAACCCCCTGGAGCCCCCAAATCAGCCTAGAAAACCTAAAGACTAATACAGTTATCCAGACAGCATTAGTTATTCTGAAAACAAATCTCATGGAACAGGTGCAAATTAGGTAGCAGCCTCTAGCAGGCTACAGCTGCGATTCCTGCTGCTTCCCCATTATTTTGTGCTAATCTATTTATTAAAAGAGAAAGGAGCACAAGTAGAGCCTCAGGTTCCCGCAAGTTGTGTCAGTTAATGATATTTACATCTGCCCTGCTATGAATTATCTCCATGAAATCCAAGGATGGAAATATGAGTTTAGAATGTAGCAACCGTGTAGAAACTAGCCTGCCTACTGCACAAAGGCAAAATGGGTATTCATTGCTCTACCTGCTTTTTCCTCTGGCCCTGCCCACCATTGGCATGTGCCTCTTGTTAAGTATAATGGTTTAATTACACTGAAATGAGAATGCAGAAATGTGTATTGGTGAAAAGTTTTAACATTGGGTTTTTCCATGAGGCTATATTGAAATGAAATAACAGCTCTCTCTGAGCTGGAACTAGTTAATGATTACCAGTTTTCTACTCCGTGCTGAGAGTGAAGCTTTGATCATGTGATGAAGGTATTGAGTTCCAAATGCGCCTGCTTGAAAGGTGTGGTGTTTTCAGTCTCTATGAACAATGCATTTAAATGTATCTCCAACAACTGCTCAGCCTAAGGCCAACAGAGGCTGGAATGGGGGAGAGACACAGTTTGGATTTTTGGAATCTTTTATTTCTAAGAAGATGCTGGACAGCACAAGACATTGTATAGATATTTTGGTTGTATCTTTGATGCTTATGTTCTGTTTCTGAAGAGTTCTGCCAGTAAAAGTTTGAATAATATTTTATGGGCCTGGACAATGATTTCTCTCAAAAGGAGTCAGTTCCTATGTTTCTAGTCACTTCAAACTGCACAATATCAATATCTGCAATACCTCTCATAAAGTTGCTCAGAACAGAATGAGGATCTTGAGCTGTAAAAAAAAAAAAAAAAGTTGCCTACCTCTGATATAGTTCACTGGACAACAATGGATGCAGTCTGGGAGTGGATTTCCCAGCAATGAAGTTAAGTGGGTGACTTGGGCAAGACACTCCCTTTCAGTCTAGCTCAGTGATGGCCAAACTTGGCCCTCCAGCTGTTTTGGGTCTGCAACTCCCATCATCCCTAGCTAACAGGACAAGTGGTCAAGGATGATGGGAATTGTAGTCCCCAAACAGCTGGAGGGCCAAGTTTGGCCATCACTAGTCTAGCTTACCTCACAGGGTTATTGTGTAGATAAAATAGGACAACTGTCATGGTCGGTTGGAAAGGGTGGACAGAAATGTATGACCCTAGTGCAATTTTATGTAACAGAAGCAGTCCTGCCTTACGTTTATTTATCATTATATGCCAGCTAGCTAAAGGAATTCTTCAGGAACAACAGGTAGTGGAAAAGAAGTCAAATTAGTAAACAATGTGGCCGTGGGCTGCCTTTTGACCATTCCTGGACCAACAGGTTTGCTGCTGAAATAATGCATAGGGGACCCATGGCCCATTGGATGTTGTCTAGTCCCTGTGTGGTTCCATAATAAGGTAAAGGGACCCCTGACCATTAGGTCCAGTAGTGACCGACTCTGGGGTCATCTCACTTTATTGGCCGAGGGAGCCGGCATACAGCTTCCGGGTCATGTGGCCAGCATGACTAAGCCGCTTCTGGCGAACCAGAGCAGCAAACAGAAACGCTGTTTACCTTCCTGCCGGAGCGGTACCTATTTATCTACTTTGATAAATAGCACTTTGACTTTGCTTTCGAACTGCACTTTGATGTGCTTTCGAACTGCTAGGTTGGCAGGAGCAGGGACTGAGCAACGAGAGCTCACCCCGTCACGGGGATTCAAACTGCCGACCTTCTGATCGGCAAGTCCTAGGCTCTGTGGTTTAACCCACAGCGCCACCCGCGTCCCGTGTTTCCACCATGTTTCCACCGCGTCCTGTGGTTCCATAATAAAGAACCGTAAAAATATAGAGCAAAGGCTCTGAAGCTGCTCATCAACAGCACCCATCCAGACAGCAGACGGAGGAGATACAGAGGCCATCTGGACCTAGCCCTCCCCACTATGCTGAGAAGGATTGTCTTTCTATTTGAATTAGTCATTTCCAAAGGCGAATCTATCCCAATAAATTGCCACTTGCAAATGCTATGCGAATCCATGCCCGCATGCAAATGCTATGCACATCTTTTGTGGTGGTACATTTTCACTCTTTTAATTTTTACAGAACATAAGTGGCTACTCTCTGCCCCGGGTAGGTGTCTCACACAACCTCAGGGCAGATAAGGGCTTTCTTTCACAACTATTAGCAAATATTTGATTCCCAAGATCTGCAAATAGCACTCGGGCAACAATTGCAAGTTACAGAAGCTGAGTGCGTTTGTCCAGTCCCCAGTCATTTGAGAAGGTCCCAAAACACCGATCCAGTAAGCTGCTGTACAGCATAGCTGTGCCAAGCTAAAGCTGGTGAAAGCGCTGGGGTTATTTGCATCCAAATCACTGTGTCAGACCAACATCCCTTCTCCTATGCCTTTTTCCAGCGCTGTTCCATTGAGTGGCTTTTTGAAACAGCATAAATAATTCACCTAATAATTGCATGTTTGAGGTTTCTGCTGTGCTTTTTTCCAAAAAAAGAAAAAGTTTCAGATACAATAAATGCTATGGCTTGTGAACGCAAGAATCATGACAAGCCTTCCCACCCCAGGGGAAATATTCCCCCCATTGTTATTAATCAGATCCAGTGCTGTATTATAGACCCAAAGAGCAGAGTGAATGAAAATTCAAATTAATATAGTGGTATAATTTAGAGCAAGAAATTATATTGTACTTGAGGGAAATGTATTGGTACATCATTGACTACAATCATGTTTGATTGATGCTGGGTCTACCCCTCTGCCTAGAAAAGGTTTGAGCGGACTGGCATGCTCGCCTTGTCACCAGAGAATTGAACCGTGGACTTGAAATGTTGAGGAAAGAAAAGCTTCCTATGCCTGGCCAATTGCAGGTGAGCATAAGAACATGGGAAGTTTCCTCTGAAACAGGGTTTCCCAAACTTGGGAGTTGTAGTCTAAATACAGCTGGAGACCCATCATCCCTAGCTAGCAGAACCAGTGGTCAGGGATGATGGGAATTGTAGTCCAAAAGCAGCTGGAGAACCAAGTTTGGGAACCTCTGCTCTGGAATCAGACCAAGAGGCCAGCATCTACTGCAGCATCCCATTTCTCACAGGCCAAACCAGGTGGCTATGGCCAGCCCACAGAGAGGACAACCACAGAAGAAGACTTTTGAAGGACTGTCTTTCAGAAGAGATGGCTACTTTGCTTTCATTGTCTCTCCCTTTATTACTTGGAAACATAGGAAGTGGCCTCATACTACTGGTCTATCTGGTTCTGTGTTGTCTACACTGACTGGCAACAGCTCTCCAGGGTTTCAGAAGTAGGTCATTCCCAGCCCTACTCGGAAATTCTGGGGATTGCTGTAGCCCCGTCTGAGTCCTCTTGCTGAGCAAGCAGGGGATAAGAGTCTCTGAGGAACACTTGCCTGAGAGCAGAATCCACGATCGAAGCCAGTCTGTCTGGAGGTCCGGGAATCCAGATAATTGCAGAGCCAAGGGTCCAGGTGGAGTGCAGGAAGTAGCAAGGTAGGGATGGGAGCCATAGACATTATTTCCAGCATGGTAGAAGCCTCCTGAAACTCCCCTCCTGAAAACCCTCAAGAACTTGGTTTGTCAGCTCTATCTGTGGTAATCTGTGGTATCAATACCAAACACGCTTGCTTAGGAATGCTTCTGAAACTCTCCTCCTCCAGTGCTGCCAACCCATTCAGAATGGCTTTTGATTCAATGAAGTTGTCCAAGATAAGAGGAAGGGGGTAGATGTTCTCCAACTCTTCTACTGATTCCATAGAGGTGCCCACTAAGATAAGGGAAGAGATGCTCTTCAACACTTCTTCCCACTGCCACCCCCCCATCACATTTTACATTATTCAGGGAAGTCCATCTCTCCCCACCCCACACCCACACCTTCGGTGACTGCCAAATAGCTACTGGGCTAAGTTCAAAGTGCTGGTTCTGCTGCTTAATGTCTTATACATCTTGGGACCAGGATACCTGAGAGATTATATACCTGATTGATCACTGCACTCTGCAGATGAGAGCCTCCTGAAGTTACCATCTTATCAGGATGTCCTTTCTGCACAAAATAGGAACCAGTCCTTCAGTTTCATTACACTTACCTTATGGAATGCCACCCCCTTGAATATTAGACAGGGGCCATCTGTTGTCTTTTTGGTGCCTGCTGATGACCTTCCTATTCCAAGAAGCCTGTTTCGCAGAGACCTTTCCCAGTCCACATCTACACTGCAATGGTTTTTAGATGTTCAAAGTGTTTTATCGCTTGTGTGTTTCCCACGCTGTACTCCTTTAAGGAGAAGGCTGGGGTATGAATTTAATATATTTTAATTAATTAATATTGTTTTCAGGGTGCCACAGCAGGAAAGGGTAATCAGAGAAAACCAGTCACAGGAAATATGGATTTCCAAGCTCCTTGGTCTTGTTTTCAATTTGGAATCAATGCAGTGGAAATAGTTCATTGTTCCATGTGTTGATGTCAGGGACTGTGCTGAGGAGGGCTACAATGAGGAGGCATGGTGGGTGCCGCTGCCTCCCCCTGACCCTGAATCTCTCCAGAAGCAGGAAGACAGTATAGATTTAGAACAGTGGTTTGCAGAGGGGCATAGTTCAGAAGGCAGAAGCTGGGAAATACTGAATGAAGAGCAGCTAGGAGAAGAAACTCTGGAAGGGAGAGGGCTAACAGATTCAGTCATTGGATAGCATCCCCCTCCCCACGTTCTAGGAGAGCTGAGAAAGTTGCCAAACAGAAAGCACAGTGACTACAAGCTCAGGTCACCAGATGTAGGGGTGACATGGATTGAGAGCGACGGGGGGTGCAGCCTTAATTGGAAGCACTGCTATTCTTAGAGGGAGATGTTTGTTATCCCTCGCTGTGATTATTAAATAATTCTAACTGGTAAGAAGACTCTTTTCACTTTGTTCTGCTTATCTACCACCAAGTGGGAAAGGAAACCAATTCCTTGAAGCCTGACAGTTGATTTCTGAATCTTCTACAGAGCACTTGCCATGTGCAAGGTGCCACAGCTTGCTGTTCCTTCAGTTCACCCTCTACATCATGAAGCTGCACATGTGAATTGAGGAATTGCTATATAAAAAGTAATCTCAATTTGATTCTGTTCAACGTTACATCACAATCTCTTCGTTCTGTGTTGCGTTCATCCACATCCACACTTGTGTGCATTGGTAAAACATATATTTAAAAACCCTAATGTGGCTGTTCAAGAGATTAGATCAATATATTGTTATGCTGTGTTTCCTTTATGCATGTGTGCACTTGGATAAATTGATTTTTTAAAAAATAAATAAATAAACTAGATATGATTTGGTGCATGATTACATCAAGGTTCTTTCAGGGCTGTGTTTTAACTTATGCACCTGTGCATTTCTGTGCATAGATAAGGTCATCAACAAACAAACTTTATGTCTTTGTACATGCAGCTCTATCAAGATTCTCTGGTGTAGTGTTTTACCAGTGTGCAGGGGTACATAGATTCTGAAGCTAAACTCTCCACAAAACGGAGCAGCGTGCTAACATACATGGTGTTATAGATGTGGGTAAAATTAATAAAAAATTAGGATTTTGTTTACTTGGAACATGGATTAAAGTGCAGAACTGTGCCAGACAGGGAAATCAGAAAATTCCTGTGCTGGCTTATGCAAACCAGCTTGGCCAAGCTAGGACAATTAAGGGAACAATGAAGGGCCATTGAAGAGAGGAATCCTTTAGCCGGGGGTGGGGTGAGATGTTACCAAGATGATAAGGTGTATGTTTGAGGGGATATGAAAAGGGAGTTGGTTTCTGGGAGGAAGAAGGAGGGAGCTGGACTGACATCCATCTCTGGAGTGTGCAGGCTGCAGGCAGCTTATGCTGCTGCCTCTTGGAATGACTATGCCGTGAGATCTAAACCCCCTCCATGCAGACTGAAGGTGTAAATAGGTGAATAAACATAAAGCACTGTTTATTCGCCCACTGTGTGGGTGCCTGGGGGCCCATGCACTCTTGCCACTGCTTGGCAGAGAGAGGGGCAGGCACCGGCTTTTGGTAACAATATGTATCCTGCATATGATAACATCACAATAGTTTTCCACAGTGTTTCGTCTGTGTGTATGTGTGCATCGATAGCATCTGGAAGGAGACATCTACATGAATGCAAGTAACAACAACATCTACCTTTGTAGTCCACGCTTCATCCCAAGGTCTCAGGCCGGAAGGGAAGGATGGAAGAGTGGTCCTCCTCCCTCATTTCTGCCCTGCTGGAGAGAACTTCACAGGGCATGAGGTGGTTCAACAGCCTTTCTCCTTCCCTCCACCAGTCTTTTCACCCAGGAGGACCCTTTATTTATTAATTAAACCGCTTTACTTCCCACTGTACACAAAGAACTATCCCGAAGCATGACACCGTATTGCAGCTAGCTGTTTGGGCATCGCTGACACACAGCCCAATCTATTGCATCTTCACCCAGAAGTAAGTGAGTTCAGTGTGACTTATTTCATAGCAAATGTTCATAGCATTGCGGCCAAGCTACACAGAACCTATCTGTTTTAGGTGATCAGAATACTATCACTATAAGACCGCCTCGGAGGTTACATGCAGGTGGTGAATTTCACAATGCTTTCTTCTGTCCTAATGAGGAATCCCAGGGACTAGTCTCACCTTTTAAGTTTGCAAGAACTTCGTGCATCCTCTGCACCCTTCCACCTAACATGTGCCCTATTGCACACATTGGTTGGTTTGAGAACTGCATCACAAAATCAGGGAAAGTGCAAATTTCGAAGGATAGCTGTGTTCCATTCAGTTCATGTGCTGGTTTGAGAAGTCCAAATCAGGCAGTTTTTCATTAAAAGGCAAACAACACTGAACTTCTCCCCCTCCACCCCTGTAAACAAAACTGCTAAAGCCATCACCTGCAGTTCTTCTAATGATCACATCATTAGAAGAATAATGAAAGGCCAGATCAACTTTTAGAAAGCATTCATAGGCCTGAACCTTTCTGATGAATAGCATTGCTTTTCTTAAAATGTAGCAGAGGAAAAATGAAGCTATAAACATATATCTCTCTGCCCCCCCCAACAACACAGTGTTCATTTGGTACAGTAGTTATTTTGGATTAATCATCCATTAGGCTCTTGTAATGTGATTTTGCTAGGGTGCTGCTGCTGCTGCTGCTGTTGCAGCTGGGGTTTTGTACGGTCGTTGCTTTTTGGATACTGCATGGCAGATGCAGTTTTCAGGGAGCAATGTTTCCCCACAGAGCTAGTGATTTTAATTTACTAACAGTAATAGCGTGCACGCACACACACACGAACACACATCTTGCTCTTAGCCACTCACTTGTGCATTCATCATCACATGTAGTTCAGGTTCCAAAAAGACTATCCTTGCAACCAGGAAACAAGTAGGCATGGAAAAGCTTGAAGACAGCAAATTGGTCACTGGTTATCAAAAACCATCTATCAAAAACATGTCTGAAAGGTTAGGACAGCAGAGGGAGGCTCTACCAGCAACACGCAGGTGTAGCAGAGCACAGAAACTAGTTGTGTAGCTGGATCCAATGCAAATTTATTCAGATGTAAGTTCCAAAGGTTTTTTAATCACTCCTCAGTAAATGTGCTTTCAGGAGTGCAACATTCAGCCCTGACCTCTGCGTGCTTACTTATAAGAAAAGCAGCACTAAATTCAATGAGACTGGTTTGCACTTATTTACTTATTTATTAAAAGTTGGACCCTGTTTTTCAGTTCACAATGATAATCCAAAATAGCTAAAACATATTGTGGGAGATACACACATGGTGCAATTAAAATAGTCACAATATTAACAGAATCCACAGCAGCAGAGAAAAATCACAGAGGTGGCAGTAGCAACGTAGTAAAGAAAATGGACTTCCAAAGGCCTTATAGAACAGAACTGTTTTTATTCTGCAGTAGAAAAAAACAGGAAAGGAAGAGACATAGATCAATGGCTCAGCATTTGCTTTGCCTTTAGGTATTAATTTATCTGACCAATAATCATTATTTCAAAGCTGCCCTTCAGTTATGTTCCCTGAGTGGTTACAAATGACTACAACAATTGCAATGTGCATTCTTTTCCATGAACCCCCATAATGGGACTATTCCATTATTACTAACAGTGAACAGCTAAAACCTTGTGAATTTGCCACACCACCTAATTTCTGTTACATAAGCTGGAGCACCAAGGGTGGCCTAAGACATTTTTGCACCTGAGGCAAAATGTTCTGTTGCTGCCCACATGTGGGCAGATGTGAGGCTCTGTAAGGGCTTCCCCTCAAGGTTGTGTGTGTGTGTGTGTGTGTGTGTGTGTGTGTGTGTAAAACTCTGCAAGTGTATCTGGCATGCCCTCCCCGCTTGCTGAAACTTGGTGAGAGAGGACGTTCTGAAGTGCTTTGGCATTAGCTAGGGACGGGGAGACCATCACCAAAGTGGGACTTCTCCAGTAATAGCATTTCCACTGCCTGAGGCAGCTGCTTCACCCTGCCTCATCTGTGGGACGGCTCTGTAACTCAGTGGAGAGCATGTGCTTTCTATGTAGAAGGTCCCAGGCATAGGTGCAAGTTCCAGAGGACAGAGACACTGTGGACCCCCTCAATTTTGTTGTCGTTGTTTAGTCGTTTAGTCATGTCCGACTCTTTGTGACCCCATGGACCAGAGCACGCCAGGCACTCCTGTCTTCCACTGCCTCCCGCAGTTTGGTCAAACTCACGCTGGTAGCTTCGAGAACACTATCCAACCATCTCGTCCTCTGTCGTCCCCTTCTCCTTGTGCCCTCCATCTTTCCCAACATCAGGGTCTTTTCCAGGGAGTCTTCTCTTCTCATGAGGTGACCAAAGTATTGGAGCCTCAGCTTCAGGATCTGTCCTTCCAGTGAGCACTCACAGCTGATTTCCTTAATAATGGATAGGTTTGATCTTCTTGCAGTCCGTGGGACTCTCAAGAGTCTCCTCCAGCACCATAATTCAAAAGCATCAATTCTTCAGTGATCAGCCTTCTTTATGGTCCAGCTCTCACTTCCATACATTACTACTGGGAAAACCATAGCTTTAACTATACGGACCTTTGTTGGCAAGGTGATGTCTCTGCTTTTTAAGATGCTGTCTCGGTTTGTCATTGCTTTCCTCCCAAGAAAGCAATTTTTTTAGCCCTCCCCAATTGTTGAAGCTAGGCATTGAGTGACATCAGGACACCACATGATGTCAGGACATCATGTCAGGGCCCCTCAATGTGCTTCAGAAGATGGCACCTCTGGACCCAGGCCTAATCCTCCAATCCTCTCCAGCTGGGGAAAACTCCTGTCTGTAAACTTGGGAGAACCGCAGCTGGACATTCCTGAGTTAGATGAACCAATGATCAGACTCAGTATAAGGGAGAAACAAAACAAAAAAATTTTTTTTCCTTCCAGTAGCACCTTAAAGACCAACTAAGTTAGTTCTTGGTATGAGCTTTCGTGTGCATGCACACTTCTTCAGATACCAAAGGGAGCTTCCTGTGTTTCTATTGCAATTTCACCCTTTCAGCATTTTCAAGAGGATATCCTGGGATCCTCAGTGTCAAAGACTCCAAATGAATAAAGTCTCATATATAGATATAGATGATATAGATTTATGGGTTTCATTTTCTTCAACTGAATATCCACTTGGCAGAGATGGCAACAGACTAGAAACAGAATTTGACAAGAGCCTCAGGCTTAAACAAAAATTATATCAGATACTTCAAAAGCAGCTGTTGTTTATAACTCATTCTTCTTTATTATCTGATTTCTTTTTTTTAAAAAAAAAATATCCTAACCCTGATGCTTGAATTAACATTTTTAATGTTTCTTTGATACACAGGGTGGTATGAAGCAGATCAAAGCCATGAAGTTTTGAGTGAAGAGCCATGCCTTCTCCATGTCTGGCCTTCCCTCTTGAAGAAATGAGTGGAGGGCGACATCTGCTGGAGAAGATAAGGCCTTTTGAAGCGAAGCGAAATTTAAACCCCTCACCCACCCACCAAGACAAGGGTTGCTGGAATGGGAATGTGCAATTCTTCAGCTAGAATCCCACTGTTCTACCTTAACTGTGGTTTTGTGTTATACCAGAATGAATGGTAACCACATTCACTGCAAATGAGGCTCTCTCTTAACTATGGAAGCCTGAGACCCTGGATTCAAATCTTGGTTAAGAGGGAATCCCACTGGCAAAAGAAACTAGAGCCAAAGGAGGAGAGGGGAGGGCAGCCCAATGCCTCCCAAATATTATGTTGCGTGATCTGCTTTTAAAACTACCGCTCATTTGTTTTTAACTGCTCTTGGTTCTGCTTGTGGCTTTGTTTCCTACATTGCATTTTGTCTGGTTTATGTGTTGCCTTTTGGCTTCTTTTGTACTCTATCACACAAACCCTTCAAGTGTCCCTATTTCCCAGGGACAGTCCCAGATTTACAGAAGCTTCGCCAGTTTCTGATTTGATCCTAGAATGTCCTGCTTTTACTTTAAAAAAACAAACAAACTCATTTATTCAAGTTACAATACAGCTTTGTCCACTGCCATAACATTACAGAATGATCACTTCAATCTTGGGTTTTTCTTAGGATTTCCCTAATTTCATAGGAGAAATGTTGGGGAGAATATGGAGTGATCCGACCCCCGAGCCATCTGAAAGCAGTGCGATGATTTCCTTCAATAATTATAGCCAGTGCTTTTTTTCCCTTAAAAAAAAATGTTTAGGGGTATTCTCATTTTGACTCAGGAAAATCTCCAATTTATAGTTCAAATTGGGGGAAATAAATACAGTAAATGGACAAAAGTACAAAGATTCACAAAACATTTAGGGATGTGTGTACCCCTGCATACCCCTAGAAAAAAGCACTGATTATAGCAATAATAAATGGTGTCCAAAGGTGCATGGGTGTGAGGCTAAGATACACACACCTCACACCAAATTCACTCTGAGGTTACTGTTTGAAAATGTTCAGTTGAATTATATTCAGATATCAAGCTTTGCGAGTTATCGTGTGCTGAAATGCTTGTTGCTCAGAGCTGCCAGCAAAGCAGGGAAGGCTGAATTTCACAATAAGCTGCTTGAAAGTTGAATGCATGCTGAATTGCTGAATGGGCTTAGCTAAATTAGAAAAAAAAAATACAGGGAGAAATGGGAGAAACGATACCAGGCAAGCCAAGAATGAAGGCAAAAGGTCTTGTTTATGGAAATCTACTAAATTGGTCTAAAGCACTGGCATTAAGAGCTAATGCTGGTATAGAAATACGTTGGGCAAACTGGAAAAAGCCCACATTTTGATGGAACGTTTCAGTTCACATTTTGTTTTAGAAAGAGGCAGATCAGGTAGGTTCGCCTTAAATCATGAACCAAACCAAATCCCCCCCCCCCAAAAAAAGAATCCTATCTCCCAGTGCTATTTTCCTAGAAAAAGTGGTGAGGGAGCTCACTGTGAACACCTCCCTTGTTCTCTTAAAATAGCAATGGCACCCACCTGAGAGTTGCCAGAACTGAGAAAAAAGTCCTGTCTAATTCTCACTCCTGTTTGTGCAGGGGATGAGGATCAACAGAACAACTAAGAAAAAGACGAAGAAAAGCTTCAGCATCACTCTTTCACAACTCAGTTGTGAATTTTAAAGGTAGAGGAGAAATCTCCAGGTTATGGCCTGGTAATTCTATAGGCAGGTATAGGAACAGCAAACCTAGACAGCAACTTAAAAAGCAGAGACATCACCTTGCCAACAAAGGACCGTATAGTTAAAGCTATGGTTTCCCAGTAGTGATATATGGAAGTGAGAGCTGGACCATAAAGAAGGCTGATCGCCGGAGAATTGATGCTTTTGAATTATGGTGCTGACTCTTGAGAGTCCCATGGACTGCAAGAAGATCAAACCTCTCCATTCTTAAGGAAATCAGCCCTGAGTGCTCACTGGAAGGATAGATCCTGAAGCTGAGGCTCCAATACTTTGGCCACCTCATGAGAAGAGAAGACTCCCTGGAAAAGACCCTGATGTTGGAAAAGATTGAGGGCACAAGGAGAAGGGGATGACAGAGGACGATATGGTTGGATACTGTTCTCGAAGCTACTAACATGAATTTGACCAAACTGCAGGAGGCAGTGGAAAACAGGAGTGCCTGTCATGCTCTGGTCCATGGGGTCACAAAGAGTCGGACACGACTAAACGACTAAACAACAACATACCTGACTAAGGTATTCTGCTTGCCCTCTGCCTAGAAAACATGAGTCAAAGTGGTTTTCTGCTCACCGTGGCTTTCTAGAAACAGGTCTGAGACATTTTGTGTTTGCCCCGCAGGTTTTCTCTGGAAAGCATGCTCTTTGCCACTGATTTGAAACTTACGACAATCCGTGTAAGACCCAATTGTCATTTGGTTCAATTCAGCTGCCAACTGTGGGTTTTTCTGGGGGCGAGTGGTGGCGATGAACATTAAACTTCAGCTTTCCACAACACAGGAGCCTCTTCTTCACTCCCTAGCTGCCTTCAACCCACGTTCACAGCAGACAATGATTCTTCACTGGGGTTACCAGTCATAACTTCTGCTGTACCTTGAAAGTTGCTAAAAGTGAGGGTTTTTCAAAATCACCACCATACAGGAAATGAATCAGAACGGAATTCCCAGTCAACATATGTGAAAGGGACATTATTTCAATCAAGACCGTTTCATCTGACTGTAAGAAGATAGATAATGGAATATTCTAAAGTGCACCCAAATCTGTCCATTGTACAAATGATTTAATTTACCCAAATGTAAAATGGTGTTTTTCCTTGTTTTGGAGCTGGTTGCATTCTTGCAGCAAAAGCAGATAAGTCATATTACAGTGGGTTGAATCCTGTGCTATTTTTCTAGAAAAAGAAGTGCTGGAACTTGCAATGGTGCCTACCCGAGAGGTGCCTGAACTGAGTTCTGGAGAGTTCTGGCAGAAAAATTTGCCTAATTGAATCTGAAGAAAATCATGCTTACAGTAGGCCTATTGAAATCGGTGGAAATGGCACACTTAAGTCCATTGATTCAGTGGGTCTTCTCTGAGTTTGACTTGGAATCAGCCCAATATTCTGAAGACAGATACGCATGACTTAGAAAACGGTCTTCGTTTTTGGATGCTGCCTATGTAATTTAATTTTGATTTATGAAAACAGAAATGAATGGATGAAAAAGATAGGATAATAAAAAGCAAGACAAATTAGTTAATTCCATGCCATTCTCCACTCCCCAACGTCTGACCACATAACTATTCTGTCTATGAAATAATGCGTAGGGGTGACTGAGTTCAGTGCATATTAAAGTAAGAAATCAAGATAGCAGATTACACTGAGCTACAATAGTAGAATAAAGTGAAGGTGTTATACCATCAAAGAGAGTCATTTGGAGTGGAACAATAGTCTAGAATGGCATTAAACCTCCCTCTAATATCAGATTGGCTCTTCACATGATGTACAGTCTTGGCTTGTTAAATATGAATAGAAGAGAGCCTGAATAAAGGGAGATGTCATGAATTGGTAATATCTGCTTTTGTTCCGTCGCCAGAGAAGTTCTATTTGCCATATATATCAGTCCGCTGGAGGAGACCTCAGGAATATTCACTATATAAGCCAGTGCAAATTTAATAAGAATAACATTTCCATGTATTTCTTCTCTTCTAAACAACAGTATTCAGTTCGATCCTACTTAATATGTATTCATTTTCATATGCTAACATCAATCTTTGCAGCACAGTGTGAAGATGAAAGAAGCAAAATTAGCTGGGTGGCTTCTGCTCCTGAAACAGTTTGATGCATAAGATCCCTTCTGAATCCAGAGTACTGTATCATTCAAAAGTTACCACAGAAATGTAAGGTGCTGGTGGATATGAGAAGTGACCAATGGGCCAAAATGGCAATTGATTTTCAATCTCTCTCTCTCCAAATAAGGCATTAACAGAGAGTAACCAAGGTCATAGCTGCACATTGAAGGGACGAGGTCCCAGAAAATCATAGAACTGTAGAGTTGGAAGGGACCATAAGGGTCATCTAGTACAACCCTCTGCAATGAAGGACTCTTTTGCCCAAACCCACCACCCTGAAATTAAGAATCTCATGCTCCACCAACTGAGCTTTAACAGTCATCACTTCCCCCAAAGAATCATGGGAACTGTAGTTCAGGTGCTGAGAGCTGTTAGGAGATCCTTATTCTCCTCAGGGAGCTACATTTCCCAGAGTTCCCTGGGCAGAGGGACTGACTTTTAAACCACTCTGCAAAGTGATGCTCCTGAACTATTCTGTCCAACTACTACTCCTTGATTGCATTTAGATCTCACCATTCTTCCCTGACAGTTAAAAGTTCTCTCTATCATGCCATTAAGGTCAAAGGAGAGGAGCTAGACAAAGAATGATCCAAGAAGTCCTCAACAGCAGAACAGGCAGAAGATAACAAGTGGTATGATACAATGGCTGTGAAGGCGGATGAAGGCTGCAGCAAGTAAGAATCTACTAGTCATTGTTATACTTATGCCATAGGAACAGAGCCTTACTGTGAAGACTGTGCGTTGGTCAGCATACACTGATCTACACACATAAAACAAATCCATGCACAGACGTCTTCCAAAAACCCATCCCAAACCCAAACCCCAAAAGTCCCATGGCGATCGGCAAATGGTAATGGGGGCAGGTCCATGAAATCTGGAAGCTCCTAGTCATGAACCGGCACATGGGTGGTGGATACAGATTCAGTCGCTCTGACTCAAGGAATGACACAGTTGAACAGCTCAGCAGCTGTATCCATGACTGAGAACCTATGTCCCCACTGTGGAAGGACGTGTGGATCCAGAGCTGGCATCCACAGTCACTTACGGACTTACTGTTAAAACTGTGTTTATGGAAGACAATCTTACTTGGCTACGATTGATCACCAAAGAAAGAAGAAGAAGAATATACAACTGTAAAACATAGGCTGCTGTGTTAATGGTATGAATCTAGGGCCCATAAAAAGCAAGCAAACTTTTGAATATCTGAATCAATATTCTTTGCATATCTTTGATCAGTAAGAAGAAAGGGACCCACAGCTAGAAGAAGCTATGAAACAGCAGGCAGATGGCTTCTCAAGCAGCACATATAGTTAAGAAATCATTTGCAATAATGTGGGAAATAGATGTGATAGCATGTCTCACAGTATAATTAAATGGAATCCCCTCTCCCACTCTCTCCCTCTTCCTCACACACACAAACACATACACCTGCAAATTATAAAATTCTCGCACATTAAAATCCCGTGTAGAAGAGTAACTCAATGAAGGCACCAGCCATTTGTTCTCCAGCCTTGAGCGTTTACGTTTAAGTGGCATAAAGTGATTTCAGGACATTAGTGTTTGAAATATTCTCCCCTGCAAATATGTCCTCCTCACCCCCCCACCTCCATTCTTGTTATGTGGGGATGGGAAATCAGTTTTCTCTTCTTAATATCTAATATAGCCCTAAGCAACTGCAGCAGAAGTGAGAGCACGGCTGCTACCTATAAATAATGTGCTTCTATATTTGGTGTGTGGGCCTGGCGTTCTCTGCTGCATTTTGGATCTGCTAGTATTTATTTATTTTTAGTTAATTAATGAATTTGTATACCATCCTTCATCCAAAGATCACAGAGTGGATGACGACATAAAAACACAACATGAAAACACAAAATACTTAAAACAGAAAAGCAAAACAAACCAACAACCCCCTGTCCACATACACATTTAAAAAGCCATAGAGTGTTAATCAGCCTGATTGAAGAAAAACATTTTCACATGGTGCCTAAAGACATGTAATGAAGGCACCAGGTGAGCCTCCTTGGGGAGAGCATTCCACAAACAGGGTGCCACCACAGAAAAGGCCCATTCTCATGTTGCCACCCTCCAGGGTTCTAGTGGAGGAGGCAAAGAAGGGTGTGATCAAGGGCAGTTGTGTCAACAGCCTGAGTCATTCAGAGGTTTCAATCACAATCGTGTCATGGATGAGGAAGGTCTTACTCCAAGTTGACCTGGCATTCAGCAACAGCAGCCGCAGACCCGAGGGCTGGCTGATATGACAATTCTCTCTCCAGCTTCTCTCTTCATAGGCATATTTCCCCCCCCAAAAAAAACCCCAAATTTAAAGACATACAAGTTAGAAACAATTTAAAACCATTTAAAATATTTTCGACAACTGGGGCAATAATAACAAAACCCGAAACCAGCTAAACAATGCAAACGTCTGATCAGCTGCCTCCGTTTTTGTAACTGCCATCAGTTAGGGCCCCCGACCTCCTAGGCCACACGGCTTGCAAGGCAGAGAAGAGGTCCCTAGAGATTCACAATACAGTATAAACTTTGTTGTTTTAGTTCATATGGACTTTTTAAGAGGCTATCCCATTCAATTGTTCTGTGCCATGCTAAAAACATGGACACTGTTGCATTTATTTGTGGCGTTTTGTTCAGAATTGATTTAAAATGGGGCGTGGGGCATTGCATCATGTGGCCCATATTTTTACAATGTTGTAAACTGCTTATACGCTTCTTTGATTTGCAATATGTAAGTGGAATAAAAATAAACAAGTGGTCAAATTGCAAAGGCTAGGAGTAAGGAATAAAGAGATGTCCCTGCAGGATGCACCACCTTCCCCCCTCCCTAGGACAACTGAACCCAGAGCTGAAGTACTCAGGAGCCCAGTGGTATGTAAAAATCTGCTCTTTTGTAAACAGGTGTATTGAGCACTATATGCAAATCCAACCGTAGAAAAAGAGGAAGGTGTCTCCTATAACTTAACTGGTGTCCCTGTTTCTTTAACGTTTCCATATTCTACCACCTACAAACTGAAATAGAAAAATGAACTTATTCTGCAATGCTGCCACAGTCAAGGATTGCTTATCGGCTGCTACTAGCAGATCCTATTATTTGATTAACAATCAGCTTGCCTGTTCAGTCACTCACTCTCTCTGCTTTTTCTGCTTCCTCCGCCTTGCCTGAATTCACTACACGCAGCTTTTGCAGGAGCAACCTTCCCGCCCCAGTTTACACGGCAAAAGTGGAAAGGGAATTCACAGATGAACATGCATCCAGAAAGATTATATATAAGTCTGCATCATTCTATGTAACTCACCCCTTCTCGTTGCTTCACTTACAGATTAGGCTTACAGGGGCACAGTTGCCTAGGACTATGAAATTCATTGTTCTTCATGCACACAAAAAAGAGATGGGGAACATCAGTTAAATGGGTGTAGCAAAGCAATGGTGGTATAGTGTCCAGATCAAGGGAAGTAATAGTACCACACTACAGTGGTCTCTAGTGGTACTCTGCTAACCCAGAAATAGTACCTTGGGTTAAGAACTTTGCTTCAGGATGAGAATAGAAATCGTGCTCCGGCAGCGAGGCAGCAGCAGAAGGCCCCATTAGCTAAAGTGGTGCCTCAGGTTAAGAACAGTTTCAGGTTAAGAACGGACCTCCAGAACGAATTACGTTCTTAACCTGAGGTACCACTGTATTCTGCTTTAGTCAGACCCCACCTGGAATACTGTGTCCAGTTCTGGGCAGTACCATTTAGGAAAGATGTTGACAAGCTGGAATGTGTGCAGAGGAGGGCAACCGAAATAAAAATATTTATATTCCGCCCCCTGGGTTACTCCAGCTACTCTAGGCGGCTTCCAACAAATTAGAACACAATAGGATATCAAACATTAAGGGACCATAGGTCTGGAAACCAAGGAACAGTTGAAGGAGCTGGGTATGTTTAGCCTGAAAAAAACAGGAGACTGAGAGGGGATATGATAGCCATCTTCAAATATCTCAAAGGCTGACACATGGAAGAGAGAACAAGCTTGTTTTCTCCTGCTCTGGAGGGGAGGACTGGAACCAATGGCTTCAAGTTACAAGAAAGCAGATTCCGACTAGGCGTCACGAAGAACTTTCTGACAGAGCTGTTCAGCAGTGGAACGGTCTTTTGGAATCATAGAATCGTAGAGTCAGAAGGGACCCCAGGGATCATCTAGTCCAACCCCCTGCAATGCAGAAATCTCAGCTAAAGCATCCATGACAGATGACCATCCATCCTCTGCCTAAAAACTGCCAAGGAAGGAGAGCCCACAACCTCCCAAGGGAGACTGTCTAAAAAGTTGACCCTTGGGGTCCCTTGCAACTCTATGATTCTACGTTCTTCTTTCACTGTTGGTGGCACTGTGCTTCTGAATGCCAGTTGCATGGAGTGTGCTGTTGCACTTGGATCCTTGCTTGTGGGCAGCCCACAGACATCCAGTGGCCACTGCAGGAACAGGATCCCAGATGAGATGCGCCAATGGCCTGATCTAGCAGGGCTCAGATGTTGAATTATGTTTAAGAATAAAAAAAAATATTTTAAAAAATCTTTTTAAAAAGTCTTTTAAAAGTTCTTTTAAAAACCAGAAGCGTTTTTTACTTGGTATTATAGGTGAGGATATTAACAAACAAGATGTTGAATTGTTTCTATATGCAACAACAGGGGCAAGAGTATTGTTAGCCCAGAAATTGAAACAGGAAGAAATACCGAAGAAAGAAGAATGGCAGACAAAATTAATGGACTACACAGAATTGGATAAAATGACAGGAAGGATTCGAAACCTGTGGGACCAGAGATTTACATAAGATTGGAAGAAATATACAAATTATTTGAAGAGCAACTGTAATCAACAAATTACGCTTGTAGGACTACAGGAAGTTTTGTAAGGAGAAATATATGAAATATTGCAATAAAAAAAAGAAGAAAGATATTAGTTATGAGACTTAAATGAAATAGTGAAAGTAAGAAACGTAAATTAAGTGAAAAGATTGGAAAATTTTCAGATGTGATTGATGGAAGTCATAAAAAATTTGTATAAGATAAAAAAATATGTTGAATTATTTTTTAAAAACTAATAAAAATATTTATTAAAAATATATATGTTTAAGAATAAGTCTCTCAGTGTGTAGAACTAATAACCCAGTATTACAAGCGCTCCTAAGGAATAGTCCTTTGTAGTCTGAAATGCAAAGAAAAGTACATGGGACTGACTTTACAAATTTGCAGTATCTCACATCTAACAGTATTTTATTGTTGGATCTGCAGTTGTGCTTTTATTTTCTAGTATTGAAGCTAATAGCTTACGTCTCCTGAGATGTTAGATTGAATACCTGCAAAACAAGAAAGAAATGCCAAAAGTCTAAAAAACAAAACAAAAAAAACCCACTTCAGATTCTGTGAGCAGAATTTGATATTCGAACTGTCAAATGGTGAGATGGGCCAAATTCAAATATTTCTGTCAGCTGTGCAATATCTTCTGCTAGGGCCTGAAACTAAGCAAATTAAGAAACAGGGCTGAAGGGAAAGAAACTACATATTTTCTGCTGTCATCACTCCTTCCCAAACCCCCTTTGGTTTTTCTTTGTCCCTTGTGGAAATGTGCCCTCTTTAGTCTCAGCTTGTGGAATGGACTCTGCCCAAACTTTTGTGGGCTGCAGCTCATGCTGAACATCTCAGGTTTAATCCCCAGTGTCTTCAGGTAGGACTGGGAATCTTCTGTGTCTGAAACACTGGAAAGCCAATGATAGTCAGTGTAGACCACTGATCTTCAGCTAGTGGGTCGGGACATGCTACCAGGTCATGGCCTTATCTGAGATGAGTCACAAAAGCACCACTACCTCCATACAAATATTGGTTTTTACAAAGTTAAAAAGGGGTCTCTAAATGCATGTTTGGGCTAAAGTGTTGGCAGTTTGCAGTATGGTAGCGCTGCAGAGAGCTTGCTGGGGAGACCATGCATTTAAAAAAAAAGGACTCAAAAATAACTTAAACAAGGTTTTAATAAGAAAAACAAAAACTCCTTTTACACTAAATACATTAACAACCAAACCAGACCCAACCACCAACCCATCCCCCAGGGTAAAGGGAGAGCTAGGTGCTGCTCCTTATATACTACACCCAATTGCTGACACACCTTAATCAAATACAACTCAAAAGCACCTGCTATGTTTCACAGCTGTAAAACTGGGTCTCGTTATCTTGCTCTGGCCCCTTAAAGACATACACGTGGGGTGGAACAATGATGAACCTTTACATTTAAAGAAACCATTCAACATGGGTCCCAAGTTTGAAAAGGTTGGTGTAGATACAATACTCAACTAGATGAACCAGTGAGCTGATTCTGGGCAAGGCAGTTTCCTTGGAATCTCTGATTCCAGGCTTCTGAGACAATGAAAACAATGAAATATAGACTGAAGAGGAGTCTCTTAACTGGGCTGTTGATTCGAACTGTTTATGGGATAATAAATCATTGGTGATTAGATGCAAAATTGTCACAGAAATAATTGTTTAGCAGCATGAGCTTGCCTTTGATGTTGAGGCCTTTTTTTTCTTTCTGGGATTAACACTGCCAGACTGAGGCTGTTTCATAATTTTATTCTGCACCTGGAACAGCTACAGCCTAACATGGTGTCTCCCAGAGGATTTAGGCTATAGCTCCCATCAGCTCCAGCCAGCATAATTGTGTAATAGAAAACATAAGAAGGACGGGAAGGCACTAGGTGAGTGAAGGTTGCTTTATAGTATATGATTAAGTTTTTCGTATTTAACTTGGGAAGTCGAGGAGGAGGAAGTTACATCAGCCATGATAAAGTGGTCTCAAGACTTTGGGTATGCAATAACAATGTCCCAGTGGGAAAACCTGTGGAAGAATAATTGGAAATTTACTACGTGCTATGACATAAAGGAAAACTTGTTAAAAATGCTACACCGATGGTATTTAACTCCATGGAAATTAGTCAAAATGTACAAAGGAGCCAAAAGTAATTGTTGGAGATGTAGAGACCAAACAGGCTCACTGTACCATATATGGTGGCAATGTAGGAAAATAAAGAAATTTTGGGAGGAAATCCACTTTGAACTAGAAAAAATGTTAAGAATCTCATTTATTAGGAAACCAGAGACATATCTGTTAGGCATTACTGATTCAATATTCCTAAAAAAATTAAAGATTTTTTTTGTATGCAACAGTGGCAGCGAGAGTTCTTATAGCTACAAGGTGGAAGAGCTACATAATTCCTTATAGACAAGAATGGATACAAAAATTGACTGAATATGCTGAATTAGATAGTCTATCTGAAAAAATAAAAAATAAACTGAGAATTGAATTTGTATAAAAATGGGAGGCCTTCAGAACATATCTTAAACAAAATTATACCATGTTAAAATCTGTAGCAGCTTTTCAGTCATCCCAGCAGTTTTTATTAATTGCTTATATAAATATAAACATTTATAAATTGTGAAAATATTAATATAAAAAATAGTATTTTGCTATGGCAGTAAATTTATGTAAAAAGAATTAAGGAATATATGGGAGGTCGGGTATAAAAGATAATGAGATTTTTATTTTTATTGTAACATGAAATTGCAATCACAAATTTATGTCATAATTTTTATCTTATTAACAGATTTTGTAAAAAAAAAAATCTTTCCTTTCCCCTCCCCTCTTAAGTTGTACCCCTTTTCGGTATTTATTATTATTTTTGTATGTAATAAGCATGGAAATAAGCATAAAAAACAACAATAAAGATAACTGAGTGGAACACAAGAGAGAGAGAGAGAGAGAGAGAGAGAGAGAGAGAGAGAGAGAGAGAGAAAGAACACAAGGAAGTTGCTGGTAAGGTAAGCTGGGCACTTTATATTACCTAGTGCCATAATTAGAGTTGGGTAAATCTGTCTGTTACAGGTCCTTGTCATGTTTGCATGCTTTTACCCATTATCACATTAAAGTATGCTTTAAAAAATAAATAAAAGAAATCTCAAAATACATATTTAAATATGCTTTTTAATAACAAGTGCATGTTTTCTCTCATATTTGAGTACATATGTTTTGTGCAAAACTGTGTCACAGCATTCAAAACAGTGGAAAATTGGGGGGGGGGAGTCTCCAAATTCTGATCCACATGTCAATCTGAGAGATGCAGATCAGATCATTTCATAAAGAATTTGAGATCCCCAAACCTTTCAACTTCCCCTTACAGTGGCCTCCATTGGCTAATTGTCTCTAAGTCCTGTGCTCTTGCACTCTCAAGAAATGCTGGGTTCTGGGAGAAGGGGGGTCAGAAATGCTCTCCAGTGATAACGTGTCAGCTGGTTGCTCTGTCTCAGTCTCCTCCTTATCTTCTCCCAATACCTCCCAACTCTTCCGTTCACCTGTCTCTCAGCCGTGACCTTCTTCAAACCACTACTGTAATTCAATACTGCCTTCCTTTTCTTCAGGAAGAGAAGGGAGGGGTGATCTCCACCATTCCTCCTCAATCTCATCCCCTTCAGTCCAGTCCCTGACATCCAAGGTATCATCTCATCGTGTGGTGTAGTGGTTTAGAGCAGTGGACTCGTAATCTGGTGAACTGGGTTCGCGTCCCTGCTCCTCCACATGCAGCTGCTGGGTGACCTTGGGCTAGTCACACTTCTCTGAAGTCTCTCAGCCCCACTCACCTCACAGAGTGTTTGTTGTGGGGGAGGAAGGGAAAGGAGAATGTTACCCACTTTGAGACTCCTTAACGGGAGTGAAAGGCAGGGTATCAAATCCAAATCCACCCATCCTGTCACCCCCCCCCATGCAACGATTACCTCCCCAGTCACGTCGCTGTTGTGTCCAACCACTTCTGCAGTTGGAACTTGGTGATTCGACAGCCAATTACAGAACTTACTTTTTCCTTAGTCTAGCTAATGCCAACACATTCAGTGTAACTCAGAATTAACTAAGAGGAGGAGGGAGAAGCGTGCTCAAATTTCATGGGTCTAACAGGTGAGCAGTCACTTGTGTGAATTGTATTTTTATGTCTCGGAGCTCTTTGCTTTAAGGGTCATAATATTTAACTAATAAAAGATAGGCCGTAATGTTAAGAGTACATACAGTAACTCAAATGATAGCCATTTTTATTGGAACAGATGTTGCTTCCAAATAGCCAGGGAATAAGGAAAGGATTCATTGTTTTGATGCCATCAAAAAGGGCAGCAGAAATGCCGGTTGTAATTACCATCTGCTGCAGTGCAGGAGCCACCCGAATGGTTCTTGTTTAACTTCCCCTCAAATCAGGCTAAAAGAGCCCCCTGGGATTTCTTCTCATTGGTAAAGGCAGTTTCCCCAATTAAGTTTTCAGTGGCCAGAATCACCTGCACCAAGTAATACAGAACTCCCTGCCCGATGCAGTATTATGTTGAAAGGTAAACTGAAAATCAATAATATTTTATATTCCTGTCTTGCACATTCCTGTCTTTACAGATGGCTATAGCATTATATGTTGGCGCATCATTCAGCCATATTGCAAAGTTTTGCTCTAGCAACATTTCTATGAAGATCGAAAGAGTAAGAAGTCTAATCAGAAGAGTTGATGTTGTATGGACTGCTTCAGGGCAGCATTATTAAACCAGAGCCTTCAAGCTGGTTATGTGATTGATTTAACTAAGGCTGATTGAGATATAGCCCTGCTGGTAGGACCCAACTTATAATGATCCTGGATAGAAATCACATTCTAATCCACAACAGATGATGCACCCCAACCAATGAACTTCCAGAACGCTTCTTACACATAAAGGAATTGTATCATTGTCCAGAACCATCACTTGTTGCATCACACAAAATGTTCTGGATAATCTTTATAACTTTCCAGACATCCAGCTGAGCTAGTTCAGGGCCATAGTTTTGATTTGTTTATACTTATCACAACTATGGCCCTAATTGGGACATAAATTAAATTGGTAACAATATGCAGGTATGCATCGGCATCTCTGTGGGACTGCATGTGCCATAAGTCTGCTTCTTTGCATTGATCTTCCATGACAGATCAGGACAACACTGCTTTGCTTCACTTTTTTAAAAAAGACTGCTGCTTATAATATGTAATTATAATAGAATACAATATAAACGTATAATAACCAAGCATTCTTTTAAGCAGAGGGAACTCAGAAGTGCTACTGCTCTGGCATTTGACTCCTAGCTATGAATGAATCCTGCATCTTTGAGCACTGTAGAGTTTTTTCCTTAAAAAAAACATCCCCAGCAAGTTAAAATTAACTTAGGAAGGATGGTTTTACCATAGCCTCTATAATTTTATGTCAGCATCTCAATCCATTACAACCAAATTGTCTGTTGTTTTGCTTTATAATGCAAGAGGGCTCCCCAAAAGCTTAATTAACATCATCCGCTGCATCAAAATATTACATGTTATAGTTAATTTAGAATGCATCACCTTCTATCTGGAGAAAAATTAAGGAGGGGGAGAGAGGTAACAATGCAGATTCAGAGGTAGTCAGAATATATCAATTATTTATATTAACATTCATTATCATACTAAAAGGCAGCACAAAGACCATGGGGAATTGTTGGGTTCATATAATTTCACTCTAATTATTCCAATTTACTGTAATTAAGTCAGCAGGAAAAAAACCCAGCGAGAGAAACAGTAATGTCCCTTTTAATGCCAACTGACAGGAAGGTTTATTATTATTATCATTACTACAATGTTATTTACAAGATCTATATTTGAGACTGACAAAATACATCAGAGCTATTCTGACTTTCATGAAATATTTCTTTATAAACCAAGATCACAAATGGATAGCACCTGTTTGTGCAAAAAGATTTCTGTTCATCTGACAGCTGTTAGAAATGGTAATTCAAGGATAGGACACCGAAAAAGAAGGTTAATTTGTGACTGGTTGTGGCCAAAGATCCAGTGCGTACAGTGCATGCAAAGTGCTGGCTTATGCTGTTATGAGATGCGTCAGATCTGGACATGGTGGGGCACAGGAGTGACATTTGTGATTGGCACCTTTCAACTGTATCTAGAGCAGGTACGTGGAAACTATGGCTCATGCTCTAGGCCTCCCCATTTGGACCACCAGGGCATTTTCTGAAAACCATGTCCACCCACTTGCCCCAGAGCTGATGTCATACTTGACATCTTGTGTGGGTCAAGTACAAACATGATGCTAGCACAAAGCAAGATCGAACTCCCTGTGCACCAGCTGTTGCACAGAGTTTTCGGTCTTGCTTGGTTCAGCTGCACAAACAGGCTCCCCATGGGAGGACAACCCCAGCCCAGTGGAATCGTTGGTTGGGGGTGGGAGAGGGGATACTGTTACATGAAGACAAAAGTGGATGAAATCCACCTGTATATTCAGTGCAGTAACATCTATTGTCCTCTATCTCATACCTCTCAAAAGAGATGGAAGCTGCAGGTACATTGGTCTTGGGGACAAACAGGGTACCTGAATTTGAGACCTGAACCTTCCAGTGAAACATTTTTTTCCTAATGCTGGTACTGACTCTGACCGAGAATGAATCTTGCCCACACTGGCCTATCTCCAATGTTAGCCCTACTCTAAGTGGGCTCAGTGAAAATAATGGATATGACTAACATGTCTATTAATTTAAGAGTCTACTCTTGGACATAATAACATAGTTTCAAGATTCAAGTAAAAGCATAGTACCCTCATGTACGGAGAGGGTATTATGAAGAAATGGACAGATATTGATTTGTTTTAAATCTATTCTCAAAGGATGCTTCAGAAACGCAGGTATGCAGTGGCAGAATGGATTGTGGTACGTGTTGTCTCCCTCCATGATTGTCCTTGTAGTTGTGAAACTTCACCTTCCAATTTCTGACCCTTTTTTATTTATCATGTTTATAACTCACTTTTGCCTTCACTCCCTTCATGGACCTCCAGGCAACATACATCTCTGATGGTCTCCCATCCAAGTTCTGACATGACTCACACCTGCTTAACTTCAGCTGTAGTTTGGAGTCTTTTGAAAAGAGCTGAAATAAATTGGGAACAAACAAATATATCACAAGACAATTCATCTGGCTTGAATTTACAGTGGTACTTCAGGTTAAGTATTTAATTCGTTCTGGATGTCTGTTCTTAACCTGAAACTGTTCTTAACCTGAAGCACCACTTTAGCTAATGGGGCATCCTGCTGCCACTGCGCCGTCGCTGCATGATTTCTGTTCTCATCCTGAAGCAAAGTTCTTAACCCAAGGTAATATTTCTGGGTTAGCGAAGTCTGTAACCTGAAGCGTATGTAACTCGAGGTACCACTGTACTTTCAAAAAGTGTATTTATAGCTCCCTACCATTATCCACACCTTTGGCAACAACAAGGTGCAGTCCAGCAAATTTATCAAAGGGGCAACTTACATTGGGTAAAAAAGTGGGGGGGCAGCCATCCCCCCCAATACAGTGCCTTCCAAAAGCAGTAGTATGTCATAAAGTCCCATCATTCCCAGGGGGATTTTCATATGGCCAAGGAATCCTGTGCACTAGTCTCTGCAATCTGCGACTGGCTGGATGACCTGTTTTTCTGGTTATTAAAAGGTAAGAAAAAACTGTTATTGGACATAGGCCTCAGACCACCTTGTGTATGTGTGCATGTGTGCGCACACATCTCTGTGTGCGTTTGTGTGTGTGATGCACGGTGCACCATATAGAATTCTATGCATACACATTGCAGGGGAATTCTGATGGTGCTCTGGAAGCTATTTTTCAAGGAAACTTGTCCACTATTTCTTATTTTCTCATTGAGGAACCATCCCCCCATAAGCATCTAAAGAACACAAGGCTCCCTGGAACAACAGAAAACCAGTGATCTGCCCAAATGGCAAACCCTCTGCATACAATAGTGAATAATTCATATAATAAATGGTGCTTTGAATGTTTTTATGCAAGCTCAGCTTAATGGACCCTCCTGTCCATTTACTATCAAGCAAACTCAGCTAAGTACGGATAGGAAATGTAACAAATTTGTCCTACAGGGAGGGAGAAGGATCCAAAAGAAATGAACTGTACAGTATACAGAGGGGGAAATCAATATCTTCCTCTTCTTAGGATGTAAAGCTAGTAATCAAGGGGGAAAGCTCTTTATCAGCAAACTCATATTTCACCTGTCAAAAGAAATGAAAAAGGATTTAATTAAATGGTATGATATCTTAAGAGAAAATATATTCCCACATGTTGGTGCCTTATCTTTAGTCTAACCAAATGGAAAGACACATTTTGGAAAAGGATTGTTTATGAGTTGTCATCCATCAAGTGATGCTATAGGCTTTGGAATCACAGACCCTGCATATAACAGTTTGTCAAAAAGTCACCAACGCCTCCTATATGCGTTCTGAAAGCCTGACACGATGTGTACAGCAGCAGACTGCAGCTCTGTAAATCCATCTGCAACAAGCAAGAAAGGGAGATATATACTACGGAGAGTGAACTTGATCTTCAGGTGTTTTTGGTGCGTTTGTTTTAAAGCTATACCATCCCATCCTATAAAAATGTGGCGATGTGTCTATTGACTAAAAGGTGGGCAAAGTTTGCAAGGGTGTATCTCTAGTTTGTATAGAGCAAGCTCATTACTTTCCAATTTTTCGGGGGGGGGGGGAATCCATCCAGTTACTTCTTATCTATTATGTACATGGGTGTTCACTGGCCCTCTGGGGGCAGGGAATAGCAAGGGGTGATATGGTGGTTTTCACTCTCCCCTGTCAAAGAACAATGTCAATAATCTCCCCGCATCAGATTGGAACCACCACAAAACCACAGAGCACTCTGTTTCTATGCCAGTACAACTCCATGTCTTCCTATATAACATCTCTATATTTCTCTAGGTCCATGGGCTTTGCAAGAAGTGAGGCTGCTGAAAATGTTGCTGGCAGGGAACTGAAGAGCTCTGGATTTTGTTGTTGTTGTTGTTGTAGCTCAGCAGCAGATGGTTTTTTAAGGAAAAATTGAAAGCTTCATTTAAGTTTGAAAAACAAAACCACCCTGCATTTCTCTGCTTTAACAAAACAAAAGAAACAAAAAACCCAAGATCTTCAGAACTCCACAGGCAACATTCTAGACAGCCTTTGGAGACCCAAACATGTCTGTTGGGAGGCTTGTAAAACATATCGGAGGAAGCAAACAACCAAAAAGAAATGCTGGTGCAAAGCTGAGAAGTTTAGAAAAATGTACAAGCAAGAACACACACCACTTGAATACCTCTTAATTTGCTTAAGGCAAGAAAAAGAAAAAAATACCCTGCACCCTTCATAAGGGATTATGCAGGAAAATGTGTCCCCCACAACAGGCCCCTATTTGCCTACAATTTGCCAGGCTTAGGCAGAAGGCTACCTGTGCCTTTAAATTTCATCCACTTTGGCCAGAAAAGGGGAAATTATAGCTGTTGTAGTGAATGGGAAAACACAGATTCCATTTTAAACAGAATGACTCAGGAGCAGAATTAAATATCAAAAGCATGAGTGCACAGAGTTATTCAGAAACTGATCAGAAGATACAGGTACAAGGTGAATCTTGGTGCCTGCACACACCCCTAATTCTGTACATATAAACAAGTTCCCTGGACATCATACAAATCAATTAAAAACCTAACAACTATACGATAAGACTCCACAATAAATCTTAAAATCATTTCTTTTAATGAGTATTGAAAAGCGTATGTACTCTGTTTGGAGCACATCACTTGTGATTTATAATGTAAGCAGAACGAGTCCAAATTAGAAGGCAGAGCTTCATCATTATGAAATGTTAATAAACCAGACTTTAGTCAAGGAAGCAAGATTCCCAGTAAGGCTTTGACTGTTCTTCTCGGATGTAATGAAGATTAAATTGAGAAGGGGGAGAGAGAGCAAAAGAGACAGAAAGAAAATAGCATGTGTATATGGAAGACGATTTTTTTAAATAACCCATAATAACAGTTGCCATGTTATAAATTCATCTCAGGTGCCAAATTGAATAAAATATTGTGGGGGAGGGCAGTAAGCCCCGCCCCGCATAATCAATCACATTATGAGGTGCATGCACACAATTTGAATGGCAATGCCCATCAACTTGGGGGGCAGCAGCCCCCTCTAATATTTTATTGGAGGGCTGAAGTCCCCGAAGTCCCTAGGAGTTGGCTCCTATGAACCCATCTCAAATTGCCCCCCTTTCAATGTTCGAATGAGGAGAGGAAAGATTGGAAGCCTTGCTGATATCACAAACCTATCCCCTGATTTATGCCCTCCCTCAGTCTTAGCCAAAGCATACCCCCATAGTATTCTTGAAACAGTAGCTCAGAGGTGCAACACGGAAGTGCCTCACTGTACCTCAAGCACCAGCCTAGTTTATAGACTCATTCATTGCTTGCCGCAATAGTCTATAGAACTACAGCTGGAATTTCCTGAAAATCTTGATGTCAAATTAATCTACATAGTGGAGAAGAAGGGCTGAAAAAGAAAACCACATCTGGCAACCAGTGTGCCCCTTTGGTTTCAGATAGTACATGGGTAGATGACTCTAAAAAATCTAGGACACAAATTTTCAAGGCTTTCTAGCATAGGGTTGCCATATTTCGAAAAGTGGAAATCACTCGGACTGGTGACTAGGAGCAGCCACCGAGACCACATAACACGAGTCTTGAAAGACCTACATTGGCTCCCAGTGCATTTCCAAGCACAATTCAAAGTGTTGATGCTGACCTTTAAAGCCCTAAACAGCCTCGGCCCAGTATACCTGAAGGAGCGTCTCCACCCCCATCATTCAGCCCTGAGGGCCAGCGCTGAGGGCCTTCTGGTGGTTCCCTCATTGCAAGAAGTGAGGTTACAGGGAACCATGCAGAGGGTCTTCTCAGTAGTGGCGCCCGCCCAGTGGAATGCCCTCCCACCAGATGTCAAGGAAATAAGCAACAATCTGACGTTTAGAAGACAACTGAAGGCGGCCCTGTTTAGGGAGGTTTTTAATGACTGATGATTTAATGTATTTTTAATCTTTTGTTGGAAGCCGCCCAGAGTGAGTGGGAAACCCAGACAGAGGGGCAGAGTATAAAATCATCATCATCATCATCATCATCATCATCATCATCTTTTTTGTATAAATATGGTAGAGTATGAAAATATATTACCCTCTCTGCTAATCCTTCAAAATCCTAGGAAGTTGCACCGTATGAATGTCTGTATTTTCCACCTGGAGTCTGAGGAGCATCTCTAGCATTCCATTTCTGATGTGCTACACTCCCTTCATGTGCATATATCAACTCAGATTTCCTGCCAAAGCATCGTTGTTGTTGTTTTTTAAAAAAACAAACAAACCAACAAACAGACCTTTGCCTCAAAACTGTGCTTGCTTGAAGCATCATTTTCACACAGGGCCGCTTTCAAACTGACACACATAAAACACATGTGCAACCTGAGATGGCACATTAATGTGACGGTAAGCTGTCAGGGACTGAATATTTCAATCAGTTCTAAGTGCTTTGATGGAGCCACATCTTTCTGGGGAAAGCAGACTGTGGGGGAACGAATTCATCTTGTAGTGTTTTGTTTTCACCTTCAAAGCCCCGAAAGAGAGAGAGAGAGAAAGAGAGAAGAGAACTGTGAAACCTGCAAAGCTTTGAAAGATGGCGCCTTTTATCTATAACCTTTCCTCTCCGTTTATGGGTGGCCTACACAGAGTGCCTGGGTTGCTTCCTTAAACTGTCATTTCCCTCTGATCACTGCCCAGTACAAAAAAAGGGGTGGATGTGTGTAAATGAATTTCCTTGGAATAATTTGTCATGTGCCCATGACACCCACAGCACAAATGGAGAAGAAGTAAAGACACAGTGGCAGCAGGAGATGGGCACAGGACACTGGGGAGGGGGAGCCATTAGCAGGTGCTCAGCTATAATATTGCCGTGGGGCCCATGCCATGTGGCCTGCCCTACTCTTGCCATAGTGTTGTTGTCTTGTTGCTGAGCAACAATGTGCAGAGCTCAGTGGAATGGGAGGCCCGCCAACCAGAAGAGTCTCTGAGGTTCACTTGCCAGAGTTGTCATCCAAAGCCAAGTCCTCATGCCAAATCATTTTTTTATAAATTTTCCAAATTATTACAAATCCAAACAAATTAAATTAATTTAATACAATTTCTTAAAATCAGGTTTCCCACTCCAGTTCCAGACACACGATCACCATCATTTCCATTTGTGTACGGCATCATTTCCTCGCATAGCCGCATGATTTCTTATTTAAAGTCCAGTTGACATCATTCACTTGCCATTAAACCATTCTTCCACCTGGCCGCTTTTTCCACCTTACAAACAGCACCTCTGTTACATCTTATAAATAAGTAATCCATTTCACGTGTGTAGTTCTTCATGTACATTTTTGTTCCAGACCTGGTGTGCTGGGAGAGTTCACTACTACCATCCATTATTCAGTTATTTGCAGTGTTTATCTGGATGGTACAAGTTCACATTCCATTTCTTCTGTTGTTTACCAACTAGCATATGAGCTTCAGCTATAAATAACTCACAGAATGCATATCCAATCTTCTCCATTAAAATTTTGCTCTGGAGTTCTTCCTCAGCAGCATCCCAAGTTGTGTCCAGTCCTAGGGTTGGGCAAACAGCGATCCACATGGTCAGATGATCCAGGGGTCAAGGAATCCTATGATCATGGGGTCAAGGGTCAAGATGAGCAGGAAGCAGCAAGGTAGAGCCAGGAACTACTGTACAAGTGCTGTTTCCAGCATCTGACTGCTGCTGGAAGATCTGCTTAAGAAAGCTGAAGCCAGCTGTTTCTCATCAGTGCCTTCTCCTCTGTGTCCTTGAAGGCTGATCAGTTGCAGGTGGAGTCACTGTGCCTTCTCCCCCTTCAGGCTGCTGTTCAGCAGGCAAAGCTAACTCCTGGCCCATGGCATTAATGCACTGGTCCTCACCTGTATGTCCCCACCTATGTAATTTACCCATTGAAATCATGAGCCTCATATGGAGTAAAAGAGAGGTAGCCAACATGGTGCTGTCCAGATGTTGTTGGACTGCAACTCCCATTAGCCCCAGCTGGTGTGTAAACATTTAAATAATGATAATGATAATGATGTACAGGTGGTATATAACACCAGTGAAATTAGCTAAAATGTATAAAATAAATAATAAATGCTGGAAATGTAAGGAAAAAGAAGGTACTTTTACCATATGTGGTGGAAATGTAAGAAAGTGAAGGACTTCTGGGAAATGATTTATAATGAGATTTTAAAAATGTTGAAATATATATTTGTAAAAAAACCCCAAAAGCCCTTTTACTTGGTATTGTAGGTACAGAGATTCATAAACATTATAAAAAATTGTTTTTATATGTGATAACTGCAGCAAGAATACTATTAGCTCAACTACCAACAAAAGAGGAGTGGCAGATGAAATTGATGGATTATTCCAAGTTGGTGAAATTAACTGGGAAAATTCGGTACCAGCAAAACCAGGTTTTCCTGAAAGACTGGAAGAAATTCACAATAAATTTGAAAGACAATTGTAATCAATTGACATTGCTTGTAGAGATACGAGAAGTTTTGTAAGGAGAACTATATGAATTATTGAGAAAGAGGACTAAGAAGGAGTTTATTTACGATTTGGATTTTATAGCAATAACTATAATAATAAAATGCAAAATTAGAAAGGAAGTTAGAAAACCATCAGTCAAGGTTGATGGAAGTCCTAGGCAGTGATAGCCAAAGGTCTGTTATGTTGTTTAAGATGGGATGTTATGTTTGGAAAACATGTGTAAAAACTAATAAAAATTGTATTTTAAAAAACAACAACATTTAAATAATGAAATAAATTATAGCAATGTCTCCAAGGTAGGAATGAGGGAGAAGTTCTATTTGCATTTAAAGGTGGACCTACTGAATGGGAACTTGCTAAAACCATACTCAAATGGAAATGCAGACATCATTAAAAATGCACACTTATCTGAACGTTGCAATGCAGTTGTCCCATCATGTAATGTGTTTTTAAAAAATGCATACACGAAAGTGTACATAAAATGTGAATATTAGTGAACATCAGTACTTTTCTTCTTGAGGTATTCAAGGGTATGCAGTACTGGAACTCCCCCCCCCAAAAAAAAATGTTAAAAGTTTAGTACTTACAGTAAGAATGGTGAGTACTGGCAACTTTTTCTCAACCCCCCCCCCACCAGAACATAATTATGATGAACATAATATACAAAAATGCATTATAATAAGGGAAATTGCTTGTAAAACATGTAGATGAGGTACAATTGCATTAACAGAAAGTTTCCATTGGGATAAATTTGCATCAAGATGTTGATATATTGATTTGTTTTTTAAAAAATATGCAAACATCTGTAGAAAGGTGGACAACTGAACTCGACTGGACAAATGAGAAACGGAGAGAAACAGATATTGCTAGGTTGCCCACTCCTAATCCCAAATCTATCTCCATCTCTTGTGTGGTCTGTGTCCCTGAATTCAGGGCTGGGCAGAGCATCGAGACATTCTGACTTATGGCTGCATGAAGTCATGTGTGATAAATAGTTGCATGTCAAACTTTCTTTGCATATGATTGTTCTAATCAGTCTCAGTAAGACTGGCACATGTCCAAACATTTCATTTATTTCTTATTAATCCTATTGAGCTCTGCTGTAACACATGCTGTGGGTCCCAATTATCAACGGTTCAATATGCTCAGGCGAAACGAGCAAATATTTCATACCGCAGCATTTTAATTCACAAAGACCTGACAGGTTTAGAATGGCAGCACAGGAAGCTTCTGACAGGTAAATCACATCTACGGGATGAGTTTAGAAGGTTGGCATCTTCTGATATCAGAGGAGAGAGTTGGTGATATTTTTTTTTTAGAACCTTCCATAAAAATGTTTTACATCATTGATGGTAGATATTAAATAATAAAAGTGTCATCTAAACTAAGCCAGGTTAAACACAGGTGATGCATTGTACACTGCAGGGTATGATTAGTCTATCTTTCTTCTGCTTATCAGCTGGCACTGATATCCTTCAATACAACGCTGAAATGTGAAAGCCTGAAAAGGTCAAACCACTGATGGAAATGAGGCAAAATATATCAAGTGTCTAATATGAAAACAGACCGGCTTTCTCCAACCTGGTGCCCTCCGTTCATTTGGGACTACAACTCCCATCATCCCTAGCAAGCATGGCCAGTGGTCAGGGAAGATGGGAGCTGCAGTCTATTAACATCTGGAGGTACCACATTGGGAAGGAAGAAGTCTTCTGGTTTTAGATGCTGCTGAGGAAGAGAGGGTGCTTTTCAAAGTCCAGCTAGATTTACAGGGGGAGGGAAAATGGTTAATATTACCTAGTGAACTAGAAGGCTAGGATCTTGCTCCTCATTACCATTATCTTCTCTTTGAATCAACTACTCCTGGTACTCCTACCCTACTGGTAGGAGTGTCTCCATTTCCATCCTTCTTCCCAGCTCAGAAAACTTCACAATGCAGTGTGTTGTCAACACTGTATATGCAGGTCCTGCTTTCCAAATACCGTGTGTCCCTAGGAAATGGCTCATTAGGTGAGCATTCACGTAATGAATTAACTTTCCCCATTATTCCTTATAACTGGAAAGATTTCAGGGTCCAGGGACTAACTTTTGTTAAAGTAATCCATAGAGGTTCTCCACCCTTTTATACAGTTTTTACCAGTGGGGGGAAACAGCAGTGGTGCTTAGAGTATTGTGGGTTTCTTTCCTCCTGTTTCTTTCTCTGACTCCCAAGCCCAACATATGTGCCCAAAATTATCCATCTGGGAATTTTGATGCAACCCTACACTGTAGTTGTGGTGGAAACTTATTTAGTTATTTACACCCCACCCATCTGACTGGATTACCCCAGCCACTCTGGGCAGCTTGCAACATAATAAAAACATAATAAAACATTACATATGAAAAGGCTTCCCTATACAGGGCTGCCTTCATGTGTCTTCTAAAGGTTATATAGTTACTCATCTCTTTGACATCTGTTGGGAGGGCGTTCCACAGGGTGGGTGCTACAACTGGGAAGGCCCTCTGCCTGGTTCCCTGTAACCTCACTTCTTGCAGTGAGGATACTGCCATAAGGCCCACGCAGCTGGACCTCAGTGTCTGGGCTGGATGATTGGGTGGAGGTGCTCCTTCACGCATACAGGGACAAAGCTATTTAGGGCTTTAAAGTTCAGCGCCAACACTTTGAATTGTGCTTGGAAACATACTGGGAGCCAATGTAGATCCTTTAGGACCGGTGCTATATGGTTCCAGCCGCTGCTCCCAGTCACCAGTCTGGCAGCCACATTCTGGATGAATTGTAGTTTCTAAGTCACTTTCAAAGGTAGCCCCATGTAGAATGCATTGCAGTAGTCCAAGCAGGAGATAACCAGAGCATGTAAACTCCTTTAGAACAATTAATGACAGAGAAAAGTTAAAATGGACTTTTAGCACAGTTGCATATCGTAATATTATTGTGAGATTAGTTATGTGGTGTGTGTTTGTGTGTGTGTGTGTAGAAATTGACCTTCTGCACAAAGACAAAATGTACATTTGTTGGCCCGTCAGCTTTGCCTCTGGCGTTATCCTTCACCGATGGCACGTAGTCCCTGAAATATTGCCCAGAAGTGAATGTGGCCCTCAGGCTGCCAAAAAAGTTTCTCCCTGCCCCCAGTGCAATATGATAATGTTCTTGTTGTGAAAAGCACAACAACCTGCTTTAAAAAAACCTCCATATAATCCTTGACCTTATATCTCCTGAGATCAATAAAATCCCAATCTTTCCTCTTTCCTGACATTTCATAACCTAAGAATAATGAGTCATTACTTGTATCCCCTCCCTGTGTCTTTACCCTCGTCATAAATTCTGACTGGATGGCCAGAGGAAATTGCACTCCCCTAGGCTCTGTAGACATGCCTCATCCACTGCTAGAAGAAGATGTATAACCAGCTTCTTTGATTATAAGGAAGCCTTCATGCCACCAATGAATTGTATCTGCCTTTCCGTATGATCTGTAGATTAGAAAGGATGGAGCCAAATGGAATGTTGTTATTAACAATGCCACATTGTTTGTTTATTAATTTCATTATGATAGGCCAATAGCTCAAATATGGGCTGTGTCTGATGAGTTATGCTTATGTGTAATTACACTTCACAATGGATTTCCCAAAGTATTTCCTCTGGAATAATAATAATAATAAAAATCAGCCTCTCTCAGTTAATGGAGTGCTTAGCTTCATCTGCAGTATATTTCACCATCTATGACAACTGACAAATATTTAACGTCCTTGGAGATCTCATTAAATATACAAATTAAACTTTACATTGAATTTACAGCCCAAAGTAGCACTTTAACAAAGGAAGGAAGGAAAAGGCAATTCCTCTGTTGTGTAACATGTTGAAGGTGGGGGAGAGAATATGAACAGTCTTCAACCCTAAATCAAATCATAACCATGCTTCATATTATTTCTTGATGGCCGTTTTTTCACTAGTAATTTAACTACACGTGCATATACACATGGCTTTTCTTATGGAAACTGACCACCACCTTTCAGTTCTCATCAACATTTTGACATTATAAAATTCAGTAAACATGTTGCTAAGAAATACTGTAGCAGGGAACTATAAGTTTTCAAGAATCTTCAGCTGCCTTTGGGGACTTTAGGATTAAAAGATGTCGGGAAATAATCTAATCTTAACTTTATATTATCCAAAAACATTCATTCATTCATTCATTTAGTATACTGCCCTCCATCTGAAGATCGCAGGGTGGTTCACAACATAAAAAAAACAAAATGAGAACCCCAAATACTAGAAACTCAGTCTATGTTTGTAACAAGCATGATGGAACAAATTGGTGTAACAAGACACATTAGGGTTGGTAATGCAAATTCTAAAAAATCAAAACCACAGTGAAGTTTCAATAAAGCATTCAGAAGGCTTGGAGACCCTCAAAGATGTGAGGAACATTCTAGAGAGAGGCTTACAATATGTGTCATTGGAAGTGCCAAAAGTTCAGAAGGACATGCCGGGGGGGGATGGTATTGATTCAAGGCATTTTGCTGCCTGAGGAAAACATGATGGTGTCCCCTCCAATTCCATATACTGAAACCAGTCAAAGTGGTGGATGGAACTTATTTCAGCACTGTTGATAGGACAGCATCTTCACTACACCTAAGGGCAGAAGACTAGCTTTTGGGGTACAGTGGTACCTCGGGTTAAGAACTTAATTCGTTCTGGAGGTCTGTTCTTAACCTGCAACTGTTCTTAACCTGAGGTACCACTTTAGCTAATGGGGCCTTCCGCTGCTGCCACGCCACCGCCACGTGATTTCTGTTCTCATCCTGAAGCAAAGTTCTTAACCTGAGGTACTGTTTCTGGGTTAGCGGTGTCTGGAACCTGAAGCGTCTGTAACCTGAAGTGTCTGTAACCCGAGGTACCACTGTACAGGGCAGGCCGTGTGGCATATGCAACAGTGTCCTCCAATACCTTGCCACCACTTCCCGCCCACTAGAATTTTCCACCTGAGGTGCAGCCCTCATTCTGCCGAATGGTAGAGCTGGCCCTGTATGTGTTCCCTAAGTGTAACACCCTGAGTATCAAGTCAGATGGTTCAATGGGTAAAGGGTGAATGGCAATGCTCACAGCAGAAAAGGCACTTTCGCATATGCCTTTCCCATTTTGCTCTTGGAGGTGGACTGGTAAGGGAAGTCTCTCCTGCTGATGGCCAAGTAGAGCATGGGTGACAGCCTTCTTATATATAACTTGGACCCAAACTGTGATGACTTTTTAAAGGGTTAGTCATCCACCCAACTATCCAATCAGTCATTGGAGCAGATCTCCCACTGTCACCTTTATTCTATTCTCTCCCTCTTTCTCCCTCTTGCTTATCTATCATGTAGAGTCTGGCTTAGCCAATCTGCACTGATGCCTGTTTTAGCCCTGGAAGCTGAGTGTTTTGAGAGTCACTGAAGACAATTCCAAAGTCCATGTTATATGAAATAAAGCCAGGTCTCATTTGTAGCTTCAACTTCTATCTGGATTCATTTGCAAACTGCTTTGATTATTGTTTGACTAGAAAACTGAGGTATAAATGTGAATAAACTAATGTAAATAAAAACAACAAACTTTTTGCAGTTGCAGATGAGAAAATCTTGGAATCTTTCATGGAAAAAGCAAAGCACATCTGCAGCTTATAAGGCTGAATTGGAAAACTCATTGCTAAAAATAAATAGGAATTCATCATGAGAAAATTCTAATTCTGGTTCATTTCAGTGGCAGCCTTGAGGACTGATCCAGGAATGTAAAAATCCATAAAATTCAATGGCACCTCTCTTTGTAATGAACTTTAGATCAACTCCAAGGACATTAAGAAATGGGTTCTTTTCATAGCTGTCATTAAGCAGTTATAAGCAGAGCCAACAGCTTCTGCATTATTCTTCCATATGCAAATGATCTCGGGTTTTTATAGCAGGCCATTTTTTATTTGTACACACATAAAAAATTGCATAATTCATGGGATATTGGCCACAGATCCAAGGACCACATCTGCATGAACCTCCATCAGTTGTCAATATTATGGAGCAAAATATGCAGTATTCCACATCTTTAAGAGTTGACTTTACTGCTGAGAGTTAAAGTTTACAAATCACATAGGAAGGCACCCTCCACCCTGTCCCACTACATAAGGTTCATTTGCAATAGATAGATAGATTATATAAATGCTGTATTTGTCAGCCATTTTTAAAGCATAAATAAACTATTTTACAATCAAATATATGCCAACACATTGTGATACTATGTTGAATATGTTACGGAAATCAGCAGTGGAAGCAGGTAATAAAGCTATTTACACCTATTTATTTGGATCACAGGAAGATAAGGGTAGTAATCAGCTGGTGCCTGTAAAAACACACACACAAAAAACCCAATCAGGTCTGTGGTCATGCCATTATCTAAATGTTTTCATTTTCTCTGGATTGCTTATCCAGCCCCAGATTTTGTGAGAACATATTGAGTGACATATTGTGATTAAAATGTGGGTTTAATAAACCAGTTGCTTAATTGATTGAAGACATGTTGCACTGGTGTAATAAAATTAATTAAATATGATTTAATTAACCCAATGTAACTACAACCCCAGAGTATCATTGGTAGGATGCTGGCAATATTTATTCATGGAGGAAGCATAGCTCAGTGGTAGAGCATTTGTGCTGCACCCAGAAATAGTAGCTCTCCAGTTTTAATAGGTGACTTCAGGCAGCAGAACCAGGGAGGCCTTGGCCTGAGATGTTGATGAACTGCTATCAGTTGGCGTAAGCAACATTAGGCTATATTAGGTAACCTGTGGCCCTCCAGGTGTTATTGTACTTGGCCTTGAGTGCCCAGTGGAAATCTGCCTGGTGCTAATGGAGTCCCAGTGCAAATAGAGGTGGAGGACCCTATCCTCAAATGATGTGAACAACTACTGATTAATTTGCCAGTAGGGACAGTGCCTGTTGGAGAAGTTGCTTGATTTTGCCAGAACCAGTTAATGGCCAAATCTACTGTTTATGTTACCGGTAAGGAAATAGACTTGTTGCAGAGCTAGGCATTCACATACACGCAGAGCTCTTGCCTATCCCAGACACTGAAAGCTAGTTTGCCTCCTAGTAATGGGGAACCTAGTGCACACCATGTTTTGATTCCACTTGCCTCACCCATTTAAACAGCCTCCTGAGGAGCAGAGAGGCCAGGGAGTAACAGCCGGAATGGGCATATGGGTAACACGTTGGAACCTATCACTCTGTCTGCAGCAATGGACAAACTGTTAATTTCCAGTTTGAACTCTCACATCACATGAAAGCTACTGCCGGAAACCTAGCTACTGTTTTCAGCACTGTGGACAGCTCCCTGGGTTTAGGTCTCTGCTCAGCTATTCTTGGAGAGGATGGGAAACCAAACTCTTTGTAACTAACCAAAAGGTCTGTCATCATGAATCCCGTTCCACACAATGCCGGAATCAGGCCTTTAGTGTGGCAGCAAGTGCTCTTTGGAACTTCCCCCCACTGTGTATCAGACGGGCACCTTTTCAGTGCCTTCAACAAGCCTTCTTAAAAAATGTATCCCACTTGGCGTCTGTATTGGATTTGAATTGATTTTACATATGTATTCAATTGATTTTGTATTTATGATTGGTTTGGGTTTTTTTTTCAAAAAAATCTTTTTATATGCAATTATTTTAACTTTTATATATGTAACTATGCTGTTATATGTTTCAGATCTCTTTGAGAAGCCTCATAGGATGCAACTCATAAATGAAACAAAGAATAATAACAGCAATGAATTGTATCCTGACTCTGCCCCATTCCCATTGTTTCAAAGGGAGAACTGCTCCTTCAGTGATGTACACAGTTTAGTGACTCACTGCAGTAGGGAAAGCATAAAAGGACGAGAAAGAGAGAGAGAGAGAGAGAGAGAGAGAGAGAGAGAGAGAGAGAGAGAGAGCGCAATTCCGCTTCAGCATAATAGGTGATCAACTGAGTAGGCTAGTGCCTGATGTTTGATGGAGTGTCTTTTGCCTTTTGATCCCAGCTAGTATAACTGCAGGCACCCTTCTTAGTCACAGAAATGCCTGGATTCTTGCTGAAAATCCACAAAGATGTTTGAGGGGGATGTCTGGCACATGAAAAGGAATACTTAAAGAAGACGAACCTTGTGTCACATTCAGAACCCAAGGAAATTAACAAGCACGCTAAGACAATGAATTTTCTGTCACCGGTGACAGTTAACTGTGGGAGTTTCTCTGATGCTGACTTGTGAAACAACATCCCATTCGCCTTGTCTCCTTTCAGAGCTAATGCTGTATGCTATCTAACCCTGCCTAGCCAAAAAGAAAGTGCTACTTTCACTCTTTTCAGCTACTAACCTATCAGGAAGATAACGTGTAAACTCAGATGACCACTGCATCGCTTGGCAGAAAGGTAACCAATCCTTCTTGCCATTGCAAAATCAAGTACTTCTCTATTTTGTCAAGAAGTAGCTTCTTTTGCATATCTTTCATAAAGACACAGAATTGAAGAGTTGGAAGGGACCCTGAAAGTCATTTAGTCCAACCCCCTGCAATGCAGGAATCTCAACTAGATCATATATGACTGGTGGCCATCCAACCTCTTATCCAAAGAAAGAGAGTCCACCACCACATAGGAAGATGCCTTACACTTAGCTAGACTATAGTCCTATCCCATCAAGGCTCAATGGCATCTACCGGCAACAGCTGTAACATTTCAGATCTTTCTCTTAACGTGCTCAGTCTAATTCTGGATGCCACAGAGAAGGAAGGGTCAGAGAGTGCAGGACCACGGATAGCTCCAGATGAGCAACTTGCTCCAATAAACTATTGCAAGCAGACTGAGTCTTTTTAAGCATCTACCCTCAGATTACCTCTGGCATTCTGGTGGTCAGCTGCTGGACTCCAGTGTTTTACTTAAGCTCTGCAACACCAGTAGAACTAGATACGTGCCAGTGGGGTAGCCAATGTGGGGATATGGCTGGGACTGGAGCATCACATGTACATCAATTTTTGCTCCAGCCAGGTAAAAGCACTCTGGGAAAGTGCAACGCAGGGCTGGTGAGCAGCGATGCTCTGGGGAGTGTGTGCTCTGGGAAGAGTACTGAGGGCTATATCTGGTCCCCAGCCTTGAGGTTACTCATCTCGGCTCTAGAGCTCCAGGTGTGTGATCACTGACTCGACTGTATGTGAACAAAATCTTCTAGTGCTTGCCTTTCCTGAAGCTGTTGAAATATTTTAAGGGGCAAATAATCTTACCTTCTTTTTTAAAAAAAATCATTTCTGAATTTGAATCTTTAGAAATAATAAGAAATATGTGCTCTGTAAGAAAAATGAGTAACACAAATGTAAACAATATGACAAGTATTTGCAGCACTATCAATTAAGGCAATGTACAATTTAAATTACATATACATTATCTTTTTTTTAAAAAAAATGAGAGCACGTTTAGTATATTAGTTTAAAAATAGGTGATGGATTTATACAAATTGTTGTAATTTGTGTTTGAAAGGCTTCTCAGCTAAAGTGGTTTTTATTTCATAATTAAAGGGTGGTTTAATAGAACATTTTGAATTGGTATTAGTTATTCAGAAATATGTATTGTGCCCAGAACTGATTCACAGAGTCAATCAGACTGGAGGCGATGACTGCAGGCTGCCTATCCAAGTGTCCACCTCAATCACCTGTACAGGTGTGTGATTTAAGTTTTTGAATAAAAGGTCTGCATGCTGAGACTACTTGTACCTCATCCACCCACCCACCCCGTCACCACCACCTTATCTGACTTTGCTCCATTGCTTCATGCACTTATCTCTTGAGCTTCGCTTATTCTTGGATTAGAGAAAAAATGCTCACAGTGATGGAGTATGGGGAGGAAGGCTCACAGCCCCCTCAACTCCTTGCATCTTCAGTTGTTAAAAGCCCACTCACCCTCTCTGTTGGGCACCATAGCGGCCTGGCTGTCAGGATGCTGTCAGTGATTCCCGGCTGGTTGTCCAGGAAAGTATGAAGACAATGAAAAGTTTCTTACAGTCCTTTTTTTGTTTCAAACATTACAGAGAGAGGCTATATAACCCAGCCTCTTGGTTAATGGCGATGTCCTGAGTGAATCTCCACCACCACGCCCATCTCTCCCACTTCCTCATTCATCACTTCTACGGGTGCTGCTACATGCCCTCTGTCTCTGAGTTCTTTGCTCTCCTATTTTTAAGGCTCATCAGGTTCTGGGAGATGCTGGGTCTGGAATGCTTTCTTTTTAATAATAATAATAATAATAATTTTTATTTATTTTCCAATAGAAAACATCCAATCAAATATCCGATCATAATACTTCAATTAAAAACTAAAAAACTAAAATAAAAATATCCAAATTGTATTTATTAATTTCTTGGGGTTCCCCATGGTCTGGATCTCTCCATCTTAGACCTGCTTCTCCTTATTTTTTCCATATTTTCCACATCTCGTGGAATGCTTTCTAGTGACAACGTGTCAGCCAGCTGCTGCTCTGGCTCTCCTATTATTTCCCAACTTTTCCTCTCATCTGCTTTTGAGCTGTGATCTCCCACAAACCTCTGTTGTAAATCTATACTGTCTTCCTCTTCCCTGGAAGGCTCAGGATGGGGAGGCAGTCTCCCCCATTCCTTCTCCTCTTTCCAGTCCCTAACACTGGCATTCCTTCATGTACCGGGATCCAACATGGGAAGTCCCTGGGACTGTTTCCCAAGCAGCAAAATAAGTCTCTGGGCTGAGTTTGCTGCCTGGTTATTTGGTCCCACCCACTCACCTAATCAGTAAATTGTGAGCAGGCATGGGCCAGCAGGAGGCAGGCTTAGTCCACCCCTTAAGTATATTGCATAGGCACATGGGTTGATCTGCAGCCACTTTTTGTTTCAGCCAGTGTCAGGGACTGGACAGACGAGGAATAGTGGAGACCACCTCCCCATCCTGAACCTTCCAGAGAAGAGGAAGACAGTATAGATTTACAACAGTGGTTTGCGGGAAGTTGCATGTGATGGCCTGGGATTCGGACTCGGAGGCTGAACCTGAGGAATCCCAGCCTGCACAGGAGTCCCCGCCTCCAGAACCAGCTGAGCCAGGGCTGGGGCTTGAGCCTGAAGGGTCCTCACCTGTGCTGGATCCTCAGGTGCAGGCACCAGCTGAGTCTGCTCTGGCTCCTGAGGTGATGGAGGACCCATTGCCTGCAGGTGCTCCACTCCCAGTCCCGTCAGGGGAAGCTGAGGTTGCCTATGGGTCCGGTAACCCTCCAGCCTCTCCTAAGTTCCCGCAGAAGGAGTGCTCGCCTCCAGGCCAGGAGAGGCGAGTCACCTGTGGACCGGTGCCGCCCTATGCCTCGGGGCAAATAAAAGCCAGCCAGCCGCAGTCCCAAGTTGCGGGAGCAAAATTGTTGGTAGCCTGTTCTTGCCTGCACCCTGTCCTGCTCTTCTGCCAGAGTTCCTGACCTCACCCGACTCCCTGCCTTGGACCCAGCTTCAGCATGATGGACTGCCTCAATACCGCACTCTCGACCTTGGACTGGACTCGGACCTCGCCACACTGTTACCCCTCAGGACCAGCACATTGCAGCTCATAGGAAGATGAGGGTAAAAGTTGGGAAATAATGGGAGAGGAGGGGGGGCAGAGTCGGAGCAGCTGGCTGACATGTTATCACTAGAAAGCAGTCCAGACCCACCATCTCCCAGAACCCGATGAGCATTGAAAGTAGGAGAGCAAAGGGCTCAGAGACAGATGGCTCTAAGCAGGAACTGTAAGGTGGGTGGTGCTGTTGACAAATGAGGAAGGAGGGGAGAAGGGGTGTGTGGAGATTTATTCGGAGCAACACCATTACTCCAAGAGGCTGCATTTCTAATCCTCTCACTGTGAATATTGAATAAACAACATTGGTAAGAACTTTCCTTGTCTTATCCATTCCTGGCAACCTGACGTGGGGGGTTGGATCCTCTGACGCCTGACAGACAGGCTACTTGCAGCTCAAGGGAGCACTTGTCCAACTGGTTTTAAGAAATGTAAAGCTATTCCAGGGACAGGATCACATTATAGGCACCTGTCCAGTCAAACTCCACAGGTGAAGTCTGCTGAACTGTGCACTTCTGCCCAATGCTCGACTAGGGGAACTAAAGTACAATTTTGACCTAACATAGTGTGAGTATTTCCAAATCAGCCATTCTGCTCCACAAAAGGTTTTGCCTGACTTCATACCAGGATTCATACCAGGATTCCGTTTCCACATTTCTGTGTAATCCCATTGTAGCCAATGGATTTTAATTATTCTAGTGAACTCAGGATAAAAGCCAGAGGCTTTAGATAAGTGACTGCTTGCCCATTAAGGCTCGGAATAGCAGGGTTTATTGTAACCAACTTTTACAGAGCAACTCACACAATAGGTGCTTACCTTTTATTGATTTTGGTCATCCCTGCTCCCTTTTTGAAGGAAGCTGTAAGGTCTTTAAGGAAACAAATTCTTTGCTTATCCCATTGATCCCCTTTCCCTGTCTCTTAATGTGACATTGTAGAGAACAGTGCTAAAAAAAGAGAATGATTTCCCAGTGCTATATTTAATGCTAAATACTCCCTCACTAGACACTTGGTTGTAGTCAATGTAGCACTAAGCCAATCATTCCATCAGCACCAGGATCTCTCCTTGCACAATGGAATTATTTTCCCCTCTCTTACCCCTGCATGCCTCCGAAAGAAGTTTCCCAACCTGTCAGAGCTAATTTGGAGACAGCATGGGGTGCACATGTGGGTAGGAGAGGGGGAAGTCCTTTTGCGCTAGCACTAATCCTTGCCAGAGGCAGATTTAGGGGAGCTCAACCAGTTTTCCTGCACTGGGAACTGAGCTGAGAGGGCACCTGAGAGAGCACCGCAACAATGACTTAGAACACAAGATGAGAGGCAGGGGGTGAATACTGCTGTCATGCAGACAACCGCTGAAATTTTAAAGTCCCAGATCCACCACTGCCCATTGTTCCTGATAGACACATTTTAAATGCTCCTAGGACAGCCACTTCATATTGCTTAAAAAGGTTAGCTTTTTAACACTGGGGTTTCATGCTCACTGCATATTCTGAGTAAGAGAGAAGTGATGGAAACTTCATAAATCATAAGCTCACTTAAAGAAAATGGCTGAAATATTTTGTAGAGGCATATATTTTTAAGTACGGAACCTTTCAGCATAATTGCATCACCCCCCCCCCCCAGGTAATTTAGTTGCACCCTTAGAGCTTTCCCTTAATTCTGAATTAAGAAATTTCTCACAAATACTTTTTTGAGATCAATGTGCACAACTCAATAACCCGGTCGTGTCATTTTCACCACAAAATATGTTTTCAGTGTGTGTGAGAGAAATCTCTGGTTCAAATATCTTTTGTTTTCTAAACTTGAAATAAATTGGGGAGTGCAAGGTATTTTAGATGAAAGCACCCCCCCCCCATTTTTAAATTCCAAATAATTTAAGATTCTCTTTTTAATCCACTGTGGTTGATCTTATCATTCTAAAGGATTTCACTGTCCAGAACTCCAGTCCACAAAACACTTTGGATCTTTTGTTGCTCTTCAGAACCATTATTTGATTGCATGGTTAATCTTTGATGGTCGCAAATGCCAAATGTTTGCTATGTTCCTGTCTCCTGTGTTTTCATTTTTTATGTCCAGAATTTATATGGAATTAAGAGTTCTGTATTAGAAAAAGAATGATGTGAACTAAAAACCCAAATTCTGTCACTGTTTATAAATTGTGCAAATTAAGAATGTGCAAGAATGTGCTATTAAGTTCATGCAAATTGCATCTTGTATGACTTATGGATGAAATCTGATCTCAAACCACATTTCAGGCCAGGCAATAGTGATAACATCTAAAAAGTTGTTCCAAACTCCTCCAAAAGTTGCTCCAAAATATCTGTTCTACTTCATTTCAAATGGAGACGATCTTGTGGAATTTTGCCTCATTACAGCTGCCTGCCTAGATCAACAACATGCAAGCCCATCCCTATCGAACCCTCTCAGGCTTGCTCTATTCAAAGATGTCCATTCCCTTAGTGATTAGTTCTCCGCTGGGTTTGATCAGCTGCCAAGAACTTCCACCCTGGGCTTGTGTCAACTCAGCTAGTCTGTTTAAGTGCATGCCAGAGGCTGTTTTTAATATAGTGTGCACTGGACATGCAAATCACCGAAAGACTCAAAGCTATTTTTCAGGCACCCTGCTAGTGTGATCTGAATCTTGATTTATGAAGTGGAACTCCCATGTTGTACTTTAACTGTTGAAAGAGAAGAAATATATTTCTTGGTCTGCCATACATCACTAATATAAAGGCATGCATTCAACAAAACTTATTCTACGACATATCTTTCCAGGAGTGGAATGAAGCCTTAAAAGGATTTTTAAAACCCAATAAAAAGCAGGTGGTATTTTTTTCTCTTTCCATTTTCAGATTCTTATATTGAAAGGGAGGGAGCAAGATTTTAGCAAAGTGTAATTGGGTTTACTGAAGGATGTGATAGCATACAAGCTGAATAAAGGAAACCTATTAGCCTTCCTAAGCTCAAACATGTATGAAGATTCTTTTCGGAATACATCTTTCATTTATTTATGTCTTGCAGTTATCTTCTGCCTCACTTCCAAGGAGTCCAAGATCTCAAAAGATGACACAAACATTCTCCACTACCCCAGAGAAAAGAATTGCCCTCATAACAATCTTGTAAGGAAGGTTAGGCCTAGAAATAGTGATTAGCCAATGGTCAATTTCATGTCTGCGCTTGATTCCCTCAGTCATTCCCCCAACACTAATCCAGGACTGGAGAACCTTTTTTAGCTTGAGGGTTGCATTCCCTCATGGAATCTAATTCCAGGAATCTAATTCCAGTGGCTGCATTTGTACAAAATCCATACCAAATACAGCCATACCTTGGAAGTCAAACGGAATCTGTTCCGGAAATCTGCTTAACTTCCAAAACCAAAGCTCAGCTTCTGAGAAAAAGTTAACCTGCAAAAGAAGTCTTAACTGAGGGTGGGCAGGGTGGTCCCTCCCCCTACCTGGCCTGATCACCTTGGCAATGCCTCCCCAGGAGGGATTGGGCAACTGGCTGAGGTAGGCGGAGACCTCCAGGTATCCCACCTGGGGAAGGCAAAGCCAAGCCTGTGCTAATGGTGCCGCATAGGGTCCAGGGGGCTGTGCACAACCATGCAAAGGGCACCCCCCATTTAATGTGGGAGCGGTCATTCCTGCAGACCACTTCTGACAGGTATGTGAGGCAACCCACCTGCCAGTCATATGGCATTATCATTATGACAGGTGACTGACACCTATCCAAGTCCCTTGCACAGCACTTCCCATATCCCAGACAACCAGCTGACTGTCAGGCATTTGGGAAGTGCTGAGCAAAGAACTTTGTGCAGTAATTCACAAGTGTCAGATAACCAGTTATTTGCCTGGCATTTGGAGGTACTGCCCTTTCAGTCAAGCTCCATTTTTACCTTCCCAAAATGTTGGACATGTCTTGCCCCAGATGGTCTTGCAGGTCAAATGGTGAGACATGGCAGGCTGGAAGTTCCTCATCCCTGTCGAGAATCCCACCCCTCGCCAACCACACTTCCAGCTGAGACACAGCAAGGGGAGCTGCAAGCATCTCCTTTAAAAATGCTCAGTTCCAGGAAAGTGATAGAAAAGGCTGCTCCCATATTTACAGGGAGGAAATGTTCCCAGTAAGTAGGTGGATGAGCAAAGCTTTGGGCTCTGCTTTAATTCGTGCAACCACAGCTTCTGAATATGCCTAAAATTGGATCGTGTTCTGGGCTTTTTTCTAGATAACATATTAGTTGTAATAAAACTATGCCTGTTCTTTTAGTAAGAATTCTGTCTGGAAAGCAGAATTTCCCTATTTTTAATTAAAAATGAACTTTTAAAAACCATGGCATCGGTAACAAATAATGGAGTAAATGGTATAATTGGGCCATTTGAAAAGACTGCTCCTGAAGACATCGCCAGCATGGAGTGATGACGGCTGCAAACGGCACTGTCACCTGCTCCCCATGGTTTATTCATCACCAGGGAGAGCGATAAACAGACTTCCCCCAGTTTGCTCCGCAGCGAAGTGTGATTACTTCTGGGTTTTTTTTATTTAAATATATGAAGTTCATCAATCCTTCCAAGGGAACATTTGCATGCCCCCTTAAAAAGGCAAGTGCAAGGCCAAGCCTGGGGAATTTCAAACAACATATTGAAAAACAAATCAGCCAAATCTCCTGGGTGCTCTGTTGCATCTCAAGTAGGACAGTCCAAGCAGGCAGGCTGGTTTTGAACTGGGATTGTGCTTCTTGCTTGTCTTGATGGAGAGGTGAGTGAATCACATGCCTCCCAGATTGCTTTAAGATCACCTTGATTTGTAGAATTATTTGTAGGCAAATAATTGGCCAGCTGTTTGGCTGTCTGGCTGCCTGATGTCGATTCCGCCTCCTCTCGCTCCCTTTCTCAGTCATCATAGCTCCCCCTAAGGGTTGCTAAGTCACAATACTGCAGTGACAGTAGAAACCACAACTCTATGCACGACAATGGCACAAAGCCTTTTGCACTGGGCAAAGGCCCTGTGTTGATAACACTGCTACAATGATTGTGATCAGTGCTTTTTTTTCTGAGGAGAAAGGTGGGAAAACTCACCATGAAGCTTGTTTGTTTATTTATTGTGGGCCTGGTCACAGTGCCACACACCCTACCCTGAGCAGTGGCTAAATGTAAGATGTGATTAATAAATTCAAGCAGACGATGATCTGGATTAGAAATGACCACAACTTCATTGATTATATAGGTGGATTTTTGGCTCAGGCATTGGGTGTATATCCATTCCAGGACCTCAGACAAGAAAAATAATTACTATGTAATTTTTTTAAGGTAAGGGGACTCAGTTCCCTTGAGTTCCTGCTAGAAAAAAACAAACCTTTGATTGTGATGCTTTGTTAAAAAATAATAATAATCACAACAGGTAATAAGGTGTGCTTAAAGATTTGCTGCTGCTTCTTTGCAAATTGGCTTTGAATGTACCAAAGCATGGAGAATTTGGATCCTTGCTTTCTTTCAGCACCAGTAACAACCTGCTAAAAGGTATTTTCCCTTTTCAACTAGATCTAAAGTGGCACCACATATGGCAATATTTTACCACTTTGCATGCTGGGCCCTGCATTAAACATGGATGTTGTTGTTGTTTAGTCGTTTAGTCGTGTCCGACTCTTCGTGACCCCATGGACCAGAGCACGCCAGGCACTCCAGTCTTCCACTGCCTCACGCAATTTGGTCAAACTTATGCCGGTAGCTTCGAGAACACTGTCCAACCATCTCGTCCTCTGTCGGCCCCTTCTCCTTGTGCCCTCCATCTTGCCCAACATCAGGGTCTTTTCTGGGGAGTCTTCTCTTCTCATGAGGTGGCCAAAGTATTGGAGCCTTAGCTTCAGGATCTGTCCTTTCACTGAGCACTCAGGGCTGATTTCCTTCAGAATGGATAGGTTTGATCTTCTTGCAGTCTATGGGACTCTCAAGAGTCTCCTCCAGCACCATAATTCAAAAGCATCAATTCTTTGGCGATCAGCCTTCTTTATGGTCCAGCTCTCACTTCCATACATCACTACTGGGAAAACCATAGCTTTAACTATACGGACCTTTGTTGGCAATACGGACCTTTGTTAGGAAATAGTTAAATGTCTTTTTCTTTTCTGTTCATTGACCTTAGTCCAGTGACTTCTGTTAATATCTTTTAAAAGCTGTTTCCTCAGAGACATCTAATTTCTCATCGTAAGTAATTGAGCCTGATCTTTAAAATGCTTTTGTTATTCAAAGCAACCTGAATGTATAGCTTATTGGGAGCTGTATTGCCTCCCATCTGGAGATGCTCTGCTAGGTGTGTTAACCCCACCTTCGAGATTGCAGCTTTAAATTAAATCTCTGTGGACAACTAATAGAGGCTTTCTGTCCAAATGAAAACTATGCTTGGAAAAGAGGTGTGCCATTCAAAATTTGCAGGCGATTGGAAAAAGAAGTGCCCACAGCAGAACAATGACCAATTCTTAAGCAGGAGAGTGTCCAGACTGTCACTATTTTTGGAGTGGGATTCAATCACCATTCCAGCAAATTCAAGTTACACAATTATGGCCGATTGGGAGATTGTGCACAACAAACCCACTCCCTCAAAAGAGCAGAATTTTTGCAATAAGGAAAGCATTGGGAAAATGGACTGGAAAGTGTGGGAAAGCGCTTGGTTTGAAACAATGTCATCTAACCTCCCCACAAACAAATTGGAATGAATGCCCATTAAAGAGCCAACATCATCTAATTTATGTGCAATCAAAGCAGGATAAATGCTCGATAAACCAGTCATCTGGAAGTGTGCCGTTAGAGACTGATTGTGTGTTGGATGAACAAATCATTTTTATTCGTCTCGGCAAGCCATTGCCTTAACAGGAGAACCTTAATATTGTACCACGAAGAAGGCATTGTCATCAGTTGAAGCACACTAGGGATGTTATTGTTTCAAAGGGCTATTATTATTTGATAAAAATTCATTTTTACAAAACCGTTTTGAGGCTTTGCCTCTTCTTTTGCTTTATTTTATTACCTTAAAAACCGCTGCATGTCAATTTTAAGGGATAACCTTGATCTTGTCTCCTCGCACTTGAAATAGTTACTGTGACTGCATACCTAAACTCACCAAGAATCATAGAATTGTAGAGATGAAAGGGACTCCAAGGGTCTTCTTCCATGGAAGCAAGCCCTCTTGAATTCAGTGAGACCTACTTTCAAATAAATGCACGTAGGATTGCACTGTTTGTGGGTAGAAGATTAGGTCTGGATGGGATATCAGTGGCTGCCTTCTAGCAGGTCAAACTATTTGTCTATCTATGCCCAGTATTGTCAGACTGGCAGTGGCTCTCCAGATTCTCAGGCAGAAGTTTTCTGCAACTATTGCTATCTGGGCTTTTTTAACTTGAGACACTAGACAAGAGGTGGATAACCAGATGTTCCAGATGTAACCAGATGTAATGTTCCAGATATCATTGGACTCCAACTCTGATCAGCCTCATCCAGTGTGGTCAATAATCCTTCAGCACACCTACACAAGCCGTTAAACCAAGTACATGCCCTCCAAGATTTCTCTGATGAAAATAGGGACATCCGATTCAAATTATTATTATTATTATTATTATTATTATTATTATTATTATTATTATTATCATCAGCCTCTGACTGGGTTGCTTCTGCTAGTGCAATTGTTGCACTGGATTTCATCTTTCACAACCACTATTCTTGCCCTTACTCTAGTGCAAGAGCTCTTGTGCTGGGAGTCAAACGATATTGAATCTGGGCCTGAGTGTTTTTGGCAAGAATGAGTAACATTGGGTGCTGGATCTCAGGCAGCAAAAGCTTTTCTGCTATCCCAAGATTGCCATTTTCTTTGTATCACTTTGGAAGATCATTTGTTTTGCCTTTTCCTCCCACTCTGAATTAAGGAAAAAGAGGCTGGGAAATGAAACTGGCTGAAGATAACCCACCCTCTAAACATGAGATGTGCCCCATTCTCTGACATTTGTTAATCCCTAGAAGTGAGTTGATGTCTTGAATTTGATCACGCAAAGTGTCAGCATATTGGCTGTGTGGGGGAAAACAAACTTGTTTGCTAAAGTGAAGGATAAGTCCCATTGACAACACAGCTCTCAGCATCAGAGAGAGAGAGATGAAACAAAAGCAATATGAAAATTGATCAATGAAGTGCTTGCTTTGCAGTTAAATCAAGATGAGGGTGGGGGAGAAGAGAAATGGGCGGAGGGGGGGAAGGACTCAAAGTTCTTTTCTGTGACAAAACCTTTAAGAAAACTTATGAAGTGGGATTAGTGAAGAAAAGCTGTTAATACTTTTCTTTAAGTATTTCCTTCCAAGCTTTCTTCAGATTCAGCAAGCCCTAGTTGTTGATTTTCTGAGCTGTGTTCTTAGTGCAATTGGGTCATCAAGTTGTTAGGAATAACTGCTCTCTGCAATTACTTTTGCCCTCTTGCTGTTTCCCCTGCTCTCCGTCACCTCTGTTTTCCTTCTCATTTTGAAGAGATTCACCCCCACCTCCTGATTTAACACAGCACACAAACAACTTTCAAAATATGCAAGCAGTTCCATTAAAATATTAAGACATGGACGATCAGATTTTGTTTCAGGACCCTTAGCTTTTCAACACACAGTCATTTCTTTTTCTTTTTTCATTTTAGGAAGTAAAATAGTCAGGAAAATAAGCTATTGGGTATCAACGCCTTTAAAATGCCACCCATAGATGATGTTCCAGTATGTATGTCTGATATTAAAGTTGTGTGAAATTGGCAGGTAGGGGCCATTCAGGGGTCCCTACATCAATTTGAGTTACCTCTTTGAGGTCCTGCTCCATCTCTAAGAAGACATAAACACCTCTGAGCTATCCCCTTCCCCTTTGGATTCATCAAAAATCAAAGCACACCCTTGGTCTCAAACCTTATGTTATGTTTTATCATGACTGAATCTTGAACAAACTCAGAGTAATTGATTCACACAATGGTTTTCTTCCTTTTAAAAAACACCAACACCATCAGCTTATTTACAGTGAGTTGAACTAGGCTTCGGAGTGGACTGTATTTCAGATTTCAGTGGCACTCTGTGAAAGGCCAAAATTCATTGCTCTACCACCTCTCGCCTTCCATTCTGCTCAATTCACTATGTTGAAGCAATGGTTCTTCAACATCAACTTCGTTGGACTGGTCATGTTGTGTGGATGCCTGATTATCGTCTTCCAAAGCAACTGCTCCATTCCGAACTTAAAAATGGAAAAAGTAATGCTGGTGGTCAACAAAAGAGCTTTAAAGACTTGTCTCAAGGCAATTTTTTTAAAAAAAATGTAGTATAAACACCAACAATTGGGAAACACTTGCTTGCAAGTGCTCCAATTGGAGAACAGCCTTTACCAAAGGTGTCATGGGCTTTGAAGACACTCAAAATCAGGACGCAAGGGAGAAACGTGTTAAGAGGAAGGCACGCTTGGCAAATCCACACCGTGATCAACTCCCACTCAGTAACCAATGTCCCCCTGTGGAAGGACATGTGGATCCAGAATTGGCCTCCACAAACACTTACGGACTCATTGTTAAAACCATGTTTAGGGAAGACAATCTTACTTGGCTACGAGTGATAGAAGAAGAAGAAGAAGAAGAAGAAGAAGAAGAAGAAGAAGAAGAAGAAGAAATCATAGTTGTGGCACCCTGTGGCACCCTCCTTGGCTCAATGTCCAGTGCAGGGGGAACTGGTTGTGCTGCCCTAAATCTGCCTCTGCTAGGTTTCTACATGTCACCAAAACTACACTCAATCAATCCCCTTTTGTAAAGTTGTCTAAATATTCAGTAAGCTGATTCTAAACTTATTCACAAGACAAATCAGACATCCTCTAATTCAGTCAAGATTGATCAACATTTAAATAGCAGGGATGAACAAAAGCAGGAAGGGGTGATATGAATTTATAATTAGAGTCCATAGACCCATTTTAGAATTGCTTTATACTTTCTGAAAAGTTTTCTGAAGAGTTTTAGAAATGCTTCAGCTAGCAACAGAGTACAGAAATAAATTGCAAATCTCTCTCACTTGCTCTCTCTCTTTTGATGCTGTTGCATTTGGGGACATTGGGGGTGTGGAGAAAGAATAATGGAATTGCCCATAAACCATTAAAGCACATTTGGCCTCCGAAAAACGAATTCTGACTTTGCTAGCATTTTATTGACAGTGATTGTAAGCCAAGAATGGTAGTAAAAATAGATTTTGCAATGTAGGACATATAAAGCACAATATTGATATTATATGAATGCTGTACTTGAAACAAGCATATTTACAGCTGAAAATGGTAAACAAAAGGGCATTGTCAAGTACATAATTCACCTTTCTTCCACTCATATTATTCACACCTTCCTTACAACCTAAGGATCCATTTGAGGGAAGATGTGAAATTATCAGGCTGGAAGAGGGTAGAATTTTATTCTTGCCATTATCTTGCAGCAGAATACAATTCTTAGTACAAGAGGTAGACAGGGCCTAAACAGATATCTTCTCCACATTCCACAATCTTCCCTGATTTGCTCTGCCTAGGTACCACAAACAGAAGCCTCTTGGCCACTTCTAATTCCTTACACAAAATGGTGAGCAGGCTAGAAGCTTCTACAGAGCAAAACAAGAAGTATTGACAATACAGTCATACCTTGTGTTGCGTTCCGCTCTCCTTACAGACTTTAAGCTTATGAACGCAGCAACCCCAGAAGTGTTTACTTCCAGTGATCTGTGTGCTTCGTGCATGCGCAGAAGCTCTCAATCTCGTCATGCACATGCGTGGAAGAGGCACTCTAGTTGCAGACTTTTCGGGGTACGAACAGCTTCCCGAAATGGATTAAGTCTGCAACTAGAGGTACCACTGTAATGCTGACTTACTGGGTTGTTGTTTTTTGCAGGTGTGGAGAGGTGTTCCCTGAAGTCATCTCTTGTTAGTACCTGTCAGAGTTTTAATTCTATAACCAGGAAGAGAGAACTTTGCACCCAGTGTAAGCCACAAGGCTGGACATAGCTTTTTACTGATGTGGGTAGGAAGGGAGAGAGAAAGCCAGGAAAGAGACAGGATTCAGTTTTCTCTCCCCACTCCAAATATGACAGATTTAAATGCTCTGGAAAGGGAGCACCATCCTCAATAAGGAGGAAATGGATGCTTGGATTTTCCCTAGTGTATAGGTAGCAGTGTTCAGCATTATACTACCATCCCTGCTTTTACAAGAGGCTTGTTCACACATTACACTGAAAACATTTACATGCTGTCTCTACTCATGTATAAATGTTTGCGTGAAAGGGCATACATGATTAGTACAGCTTAACTCCTATGTACACAGGTGCAAAGAGTTTAATGGCATACCCTCCAATGTTTCTTCGAAGAAAATAGGAATGTCCTGTCATCATCATCATCATACCCCCACCCATCTGACTGAGTTCCTTCAGCTACTCTGGATGGCTTCCAACATATATAAAAGCACAATACAGTAAAACATCAAGCATTTAAAACCTTCCCTATACAGGGCTTCCTTCAGCTGTTGTCTAAAGGTTGTACAGTGGTACCTCTGGTTGCGAGCGGGATCCATTCTGGAGCTCCGGTCAGATCCCAAGGAATTTGCAAATGGAGGTGCTGGGTCTGCGCATGTGCATGGCACAATTTAGTGCTTCTGTGCATGCACGCACAGCAAAACCCGGGAAAATACTTCCGGGTTTGCCACGTATGTATCCCAAAGGATATGTAACTGGAGGTGAATGTAAGTAGTACCACTCTATAGTTATTTATCTCCTTGTCTTGGGGGTTGCATAATTCCATACCCTTCAACATTTCTTCGATGAAAATAGGGACATTCTAAGGAAATGTGGGACATTCCGGGGTAAAATTAGAAACTGGGATGGCTTCCAGGGACTGGAAAATAGGGATTCTTGGGGGGGGGGTCTGTAATGGGGCTTATTTCTAAATCTCCCAGCTTGCAATTAGACTTACACGCAGGTAAATCTGCACAAGAAAAACCTGCATAAGATTGTAGACATGGAAAGCAAGTATCTGTCTCTTGCAAATACAAACACACAGGGTTGGAAGAGAGTCCCATTGTGTTCAATGGTAGTTGCTCCAAGTGTGCATAGGATTGCAGTCAAGCAGGGCATTTGTACACATGTCTACTCAAAAGTAAACCTCACCAAGTGAAATTGAACTTATGGTTAGGTAAGTGATCATAACAGTGCCACCTCGATGATTTCATATCCCTCCTAAAATAGCCAGATTTTGCTTAGGCCATGGAAATCAACTGCTGTTGGTCCATCAAACACTTTGCAACCTGACGTTTCCCATTTCAGACAAAAGCAGTTGAGATTTGTCTGCTTTATTGTGCTTAAGAATGAGATCCCTGAAGTTGCATGGAGGATTTTGATCCTCATTTATCATTCACTTCCATGGGAAATAGGGTCCACATCTCTTAGGCGGCTTTACAAATTGAGGAATAAGCCAGTATATTAACAAGGGAAACCCTTCCTCTGACAGTCTCTCTTTGAGCCCTAAGGCTTCTTCCGCATGCCCCGTTGGAGACTCAAGCTCATTGTTTCCTCTTGAAGCAATGAGGCTGACCCAACTGGTGTTTAAAATCTGGGCAAATACCGTAGATTCATACATTGCTGTCTGCTTTCCACCCCCAAGGCAAAGCTGTATGTCATAATCACAAGCAAAGTACCTTTCCTTCTTCATTTTTTCCATGTTAAGAGGATAAATACAGCTCCCTTCAAGTTTTCAGATCATGCTAATTTCTTGCACGAACACATCAAGGCAAAACGTTTCTGCACACAGATATTTTGAAATATTGTCAATCTGAGAAACAGAAGGGGAGAAATGGTTTCTGAGGTTTACCAAACAAACAGACATTCAGGCCAATTCACACTCTATTTTTTCTCACTGTTGCATCTGGGCATCACTCGTTCCTCTACCTCATCCAGCACAAAGTCATTGGACTCCTTCAGAAAAAAACTGTTTATTGAACATGGAGGTGAGAATGTATCTGATCTTTATTATTGCATTCTGATTTGTTTGCACAGAGGTTTTATGACAATGAGCATTCATTTATGACAATGAGCATTCATTTTTGCCTGCACAGTGATTATACAGCTACCCATTCATCCCAGACTTCTCAGTGCTTTTACCATCACTTTCCTAATAGCAAGAAGTTCAAGGGGCTGTTATTTATTTTTTTAAGTGGATTTGTTTTGCCAGACAGCCAGAGCACTTTACTCTGCTTCAGTTGTGCAAACCTAAATTTCTGGTATGCACCTGAACCACTCCTGAAAAATACTGCTATTCTGGAAACAAGCTTTGTGTTTATGGCTAATTTTTCTCTTGCCACTTGGTTTAGAAAAAGCAACTGGCTGCATTAAATACACACTTTTAGTCCTTAATTAGAATGGGGTTTGCTCACTTCTGTACCTTGGTCTACCACGTAACAGCAATTATTGAGAAGCTAGGTATTTAGCAACATTAAATGTTCCTTGATACAGGAGAGCAATGGCTGGGTTCAGTTGATTTCCAATACAGCCTTGACATTTGAGAGTTTGTCCTAGTGAAAGTGTTCCCCATATGTTTTCCTGTGCTATAATTTTAGGGAGTTCTGTGGGTTAAACCACAGAGCCAATCAGAAGGTCAGCAGTTCGAATCCCCGCAACGGGGTGAGCTCCTGTTGCTCGGTCCCTGCTCCTGCCAACCTAGCAGTTCGAAAGCACGCAGTGCAAGTAGATAAATAGGTACCGCTGCGGCGGAGAGCTAAACGGTGTTTCCGTGCACTGCTCTGGTTTGCCAGAAGTGGCTTAGTCATGCTGGCCACATGACCCAGAAGCTTTAACCAGCTCCCTTGGCCAGTAAAGTGAGATGAGTGCCGCAACCCCAGAGTCATCCACGACTGGACCTAACGGTCAGGGGTCCCTTTACCTTTACTTCCTCTATAATTAGGAAACGTAGATGATTTCTAGGACTCCATTTTAATGGCAGGAGGAGGAGGAGTTTGGATTTGATATCCAGCTTTATCACTACCCTAAGGAGTCTCAAAGTGGCTGTTGCAATTGAACAACATCTAGATGGGCCAAGGTTACTGACCCTTGCATTAAAATATAAATACAGTCGTATCTTGGTTTTTGAACAGCTTAGTTCTCAAACGTTTTGGCTCCCGAACGATCGAAACTTGGAAGTAAGTGTTCTACTTTGCGAACTATTTTTGGAAGCCGAATGTCCGACGGGGCTTCCACAGCTTCCGCTTGGCTGCAGGAGCTTGCTGCAGCCAATCAGAAGCCATGCTTTTGTTTTCAAACATTTTGGAAGTCGAACGAACTTCCGGAATGGATTCTGTTCGACTTCCAAGGTACGACTGTACTAAATTCATTGACAACTGCAGCTCACATACTTCTGCTGGGTGGAATTGCATGACTTGTCTTTCCATAAGGATTAGCTGGCTTTTTGTGGTAAACAGAGTCTCTGCAAAAGGTTTGGTACTGATGAAAGCCCAACTGGCTGTCTTAAATGCTATATTCCTGTCCCATCAAGATGTTGTGACATTTCCTCTTAGTTCTCTGAGGTGGCATTCATGTCTTATGAGATAAGGTTGAAACCAGCTTGATGTCGGTCCAGATGTCAACCTGAATATCTCTCGCATGCATTTACTAAGGCCAAGTGTGCCACAAATCCAATGTACTTTGTGGTGATGGACCTATCTGACCCTCTTTCTCCCATCAGAACACTTCATTATTAATCTTCAACGGGTACAAAAATAATGCAAAAAAGTGTGCTAGCTATTTTATTAACATGAGGGATTATGCTTTCAGCAATATATCAGAAAGTATTTTATCTAAGCTGTATTAGCGATTACATTTGCATTTGAATTTCAGCCCCCATCATTTCATATGCAGAAACAACCCCAGAGAAAACAGGACAACATTCATCATGTTAGACGGATCTGTCACAGGAAAAGAAACTGTTGAGGCTATTCTAATTTAATTTTCCCCCTTGATTTTTATACCCCCTTATCTATTAGCTCAAGATGGTGCAAAAAAAAAAAGACACCCCCAAACAAATACCTAATACATTAAGATGGAACCATAAAAATCTTATGACATAAACAATATGCATCCTTCCAAAATTTATTGACAAGAAAAGCAACCTTCCTCTCTCCCACAGCACTGAGAACACATCCAAAAGGAATGGTGGCGTCTTAAAATGCTTCTGAAATGCAGCTAGGGAAGAATGTTGCATGGCTTGAAAGCTTCAACTGAGAAAGTTGATCCATAGACCTTTGAGATTCTAAGTTTGCACAAAAAAATGAGGATGGGAGGAAAGAAACCTTAACTGGTTGTAAGGGCTGAATATGCAGGCTTTGTACACCATTCAAAGCACCTCCCCCCCCAAAAAAAACCCCCTCACACTACAAATCCTGTAGCTGGTAAGGGTGCTGGGAATTGCAGCTCTGTGAATGGTAAACTATAGTTACCATCGTTCTTTGGTGATGCGTGTGCTTTGAGTGTGTGGTAGATACACCGCCAGAATTAGAATTGACACCAAATGTCACCTAAAGCAATTGTCTGAGGCAAAATTACCTGAAGGAAGTGAAAAGAGTTTGGCTAAGGAAAAGTTACATTTCTTACAATAGGGGGAGTGTCCCAACCATTAGGCAGTGAGAGGCAGTTACCTCAGGCAGCAAAAAGTTAATAACTGAATTTTGTATTATTGTATTTTCAATTCTTGGGAGAGGTGCTTGTTGGACTTTCTGCCTTAGATGCCCCAGTAATGGATACTTCACAGCTTTACTAAAGGGCAGGGAGAACAGCTTCCTGCTCCATCTTGGGCAGAAAAATGTCTTGGCTCAGTCCTGATTCAACACAGGTTTCCCCGAACAGCACTGAATGTGAAATTTGGATGTGAATTCAGTGGTTTCATGACCTTTCTTGGATGAAATACGAAGAATCCTGAGGAAAAGTTCAAGGGAGCTTTATGTATTTGTAAAGTGGAATTCTGAGGCACACTTCAAAGGAGAAACTTCTTAGGGATGTTAAGAGAACTAAAAAACATTTTAAAGTGATGGTGTGTGATGGAGGGGGCAGTATTCACTCATATCTGTAAGGATGTCTCTCAGATCTGTGTATAATTTCAAGGTACTGTATATAATTATATCTTCATTGCATCACTCTCTATTTGAATCATAGAATTGTAAGGTTGGAAGGGACCCTGAGGGTCATCTTGGCAGAGACTGCTTTAAATTATTTACCATACATTTCCCCCAGGATTTTGTCCTTAAAATACCTCTTTCACAACAAACAGCCTGATTTAGAGTGGCAAATTTTAGGACCCTCAGTGTCGATGCTTCACTTTCCCCAACCGTTGTGTCCTTTGGAATGCACTGGGGCAGGAACTGTCTCACCCTATGGATGTATGCACCCATAGCTAACTGAAACGAGAGGCGATGTCAGCTGAGGCCTCTAGGCTTTCATGCCATACAGATATTTACTACAAAGCTGCATAACGTACCCTGAGCAGAAAGGTGTTGGGGTAACTGAAGATACACTTTCTCAGCACTGGCAACAGATTCCCAAGTGGAACATAACTGCAATAAACAAATAATAAGAAGAAGAGTTTGGATTTGATATCCCGCTTTATCACTACCCAAAGGAGTCTCAAAGCGGCTAACATTCTCCTTTCCCTTCCTCCCCCACAACAAACACTCTGTGATGTGAGTGGGGCTGAGAGACTTCAAAGAAGTGTGACTGGCCCAAGGTCACCCAGCAGCTGTATGTGGAGGAGCGGAGACGCGAACCCGGTTCACCAGATTACAACTCTATCGGTCTTAACCACTACACCACACTGGTTACTGCATCATACTCGCTAGTTTAGTATTCTCCAATTGCTCCTACTTTCTGGTACCCAGACTGAGCCCAACATTCCCAATGAAATCAATTTCCTGGATTGAATTGTACAGACCTATAACTGGGTTTTTCCTCGGCCCGGTTCACACATAATGCTAAGCAGATATGAGGAACTTTTTGGCCCTCCAGTTGTTGCTTGCAGAATCAGCCCCAGCAAGCGTGGCCAATGGCCTTTCAGCAACACTTGGAGGGCTGAAGGTTCTCCAGAAGTTCTTTCTTCTCACCCCCTTCTGTGAAAAGCACACATGGAAATAATGAAAACTCAAAAGAGTATTGGGTTGGTAAACAGTGGGAGACCGATACGCATTTCCCCAACACCTGCTTTTACAAGGTCCAAAGAGTCAGACTGAACAGAATGAGAAATCACACACTGGGAAATATTGAGACAGACTGCAGCCTTTAGGCCTCTATAATGGCTGAAATTCTCTCGTGCCTATTCAGGGGGAGACAACGGCAAGTGCCCACAGTGGAACAGCCTCGAGGTGCTGCGTTGCTCCTTTCAGGCTTCAAATGCCTTTCAAAGCTTGCAGAATGAGCTAACAATAAAGAGGATTGTAATTCAAATGTTAATATCTCATTAAGTTTTATGAGCAGAGAGGGAAGAGGGAAAATAGAAAAGAAAGCAGCAGCAATGGAGCCTTTTCATGTGGAGTCAACAATAATACTATATAAAAAAACCCATACAGTACACTTGCCAATAGACTTGGAGGTATTTTCTGCATCATTCTGCTGTCACTGGGCCATAGCATCAATGGGAGAAAGCAGAAGGAAAGAGCTTTGGGAATTTTCCTTTAAAAAATCAGCACAGACTTGAGATGGAATGGACTTGCTGATCTACTCATGTACAAGGGACACAAACTGGATCAAGACTTTCATCCTAGCCTGCAAGATGGCCTGGTTCACATATTATGCTAAACCACAGAGTATTAAACTACAGCTTAGTGTAATGTGTGAACCTTGGTCCTTGCCCAGAGGCTTAACTATGGAATGTAAAAAGAGCCTGCAAGATCAGGCCAATGGCTCCTCTAATCAAGCATCCTCTTTTCACAGTGGCCAACCAGATACCTCTGGGAAGCACACAAGCAGGGCATGAGATCAACAGCACTTTGCCCACCTGAAAGTCACAACAACTGGTATTCAGAGGCATAGTGCCTCTGGCAGTGGAGACAGAACATAGCCATCATGAATTTGTCTGGTCCTCTTTTAAAGTAATTCAAGTTGGTTTGTTGGTTTAAAATAATTCAAGTTGCGGCCTAGGACCCATGTACCTATGGGACCACCTCTCCTGGTATGCCCCACGGAGGACCTTAAGGTCCGCAAGGTGGTTAGATTGGTCTCAACTAGGGCCAGGGCCTTTTCAGTACTGGCCCCATCTTGGTGGAACGCTCTGTTACAAGAGACTAGGGCCCTGCAGGACTTGACATCTTTCCGCAGGGCCTGCAAGACAGAGCTGTTCCGCCTGGCCTTTGGTTTGGACTCAGTCTGACCCTTATGTTTCCCACCCCTTATGGTTTTGATCTATGGGCTACTATTAAAATGAGGCTGCATTTTAAATTATATTTTAAGCTGTATTTTAAATTGGTTTAGTTTTTTATTTTAGTTTTTAATTGTAATTTTACGGGTGTTAGCCACCCTGAGCCCAGCTCTGGCCAGGGAGGACGGGGTATAAATAATTTTTTATTATTATTATTATCACTGCCTTCTATGGGAGGGAGTTCCATAGTTTAACAATGTGCTGCATAAAGAAGTATTTTCTTTTATCCGCACTGAATCTTCCAACATTCAGCTTCACTGAATGTCTACAAGTTCTCATGTTATGGGGGGGGGGGGGCTTTCCTCTATCTGCATTCCCCATGCCAGGCATAAATGTGTAAACTTCTGTCTTAACACATCTTATTCACCTTTTCTCTAAACTCAAAATCCCTTAAGCTGTAATTTTTCCTTGTAGGAAAGTCCCTCCATCCTCTTTATCATTGCCATTGCCTTTTTCTGAATCTATTCCAGCACCTCCAGACCAGAACCATACAAAGAATTCCAGATTCAGTCGCATCACAGATTTGTACAATGGCTTTATGACATCAGCAGTTTTATTTTCAATTCATTTCCCAATTATTCCTACATGGAATCTGCCTTTTCCACAGCCACTGCACCGTGGGTCGACATCGCCATCAAGCATCCCACTACGACCCCAAGCTCCCATTCCTGGTCAGTCATTCCCAGTTCAGAAAATGTGGCTGGGCTGTAGTCACTACCAAGGTAAAGGTAAAGGGACCCCTGACCATTAGGTCCAGTCGTGACCGACTCTGGGGTTGCAGCGCTCATCTCGCTTTATTGGCCGAGGGAGCCGGTGTACAGCTTCCGGGTCATGTGGCCAGCATGACTAAGCGGCTTCTGGTGAACCAGAGCAGCACACGGAAACGTCGTTTACCTTCCCGCCGGAGCGGTACCTATTTATCTACTTGCACTTTGACGTACTTTTGAACTGCTAGGTTGGCAGGAGCAGGGACCGAGCAACGGGAGCTCACCCCGTTGCGGGGATTCGAACCGCCGACTTTCTGATCGGCAAGTCCTAGGCTCTGTGGTTTAACCCACAGTGCCACCCGTGTCCCCTAACAACAGTGGCTCCAATGTAAAATGGTAAACAGGAGAGCTTGGAGGGGTAAGGACTGGTCATGATAGCTATATCGTACCTCCATTGTTGGAAACAGCATCCTCTGATTACCGGTACCTGTTTCTGGAACTGCAGGTGAAGAAAAGGACCTTTGCACTCAGGTTCTGCTAATGGAGTTCCTATGGGCATCTAGCTGGCCCTCGTGAGAACAAGATGCTCAACTAGATGAGCCTTTGGCCTGATCCAGGAAGGCTCCTATAATCTGTCAATTAATGCTAAATCTCTTACAGAGAAGAAACATTGAAGCAGCACAGCACAAGGCCAGCCACTACAGATAGATGAGATATATTTTTAAAATCTAGTGATTTTACTTGCTATTGTCAAAACTATTGGGCATCAGGAAAAGAGAAAGAAATGCACTATCTATCAGCCAGGTGTTTGACAGCCTGCTGTGTCTGTCCTCGTAGGCTGCAGAGCTGCCAACTTTTCAACCATTTTTTGTCATTCAGCTTTTAACTGCTGCTTGATGAACAGATATCTGTAGATGAGAAAGTTTAGCCCTGTGCTTTGAAAAGCTTTGCCTGCTGATTTCTGCACAGCAAACTCCTGTTTTGGGCAAAAGAGCTGGCTAAGGAGATTCCTTTTCCTGATCAGTTGGCAATCTTACCAGTCAGGATTAAAAGGGGAGGTTTATCAAACACCTGTTGCGCTAATTTCACCTTGGCGGATCAGAAACACTGCAGTTAGCCAAGCCTGCAAATGTGAGGATTCCACCAAAAAGTTGCTTCATAGATCTGGCCCTCATTCTGCAATTACTCACACATCTGCTAGAAATCAGCATTGAGGTTAGGGCAGGAGGAGGGACCAACTGTGGCTTTGTATGTGGAAGGCTCCAGGTTCAATGAACCTGGCATCTCCAGTTAGAAAGGAGCAGGGAGCAGATATAGGGAAAGTATCACACAGCGGTAAATCAATCAAAGCAGAGTCTTCATAAACAGAATGAAACTTTACTAAAGAAAATAAAGTTGTTCATAAACAGCATAGTTAAAGAGCATACACAGAGTGCTCATAGCAACTATCTGACTCTTCACAGAGGCACAGTCTTAGTTACTGATTTACTAGAGTCCTGGAGCCACTCTTGTCTGCAACAACACAACACACACACTTGCTGAGACACACACAGAGACATTGGCTACTTTTATAGGGAGAATGAGTCATCACTCAATATGAGTCGTGAGTCACAGTGACTTAGCAGTTTGCTGTTAGCAGTTAGCAGGCTTGAATGATTGTATAGTCCTTGTAGTCCTTACTGCTTCTGTTCTCAATAACCTTTGTCTCATGACAGAAAGAGGCTCCTTGCCAGAAGAACCCAGAGACCCGCTGTCAGTCAGAGTAGACAATACAGGGTTAGATAACCAAATAGCCTAACCTGGTAGAAGGTAGCTGTGGCAATGTTCAGGCTGGCAGGAGAGGATATATTGTTTATTAATATCCTTCCTAACTTGTGCTATCAAGTTCCTTTACTTAGCAGAGTGCATTCCTCTTTACACAGCAGAAAACTAGTTGCAAACTCGTGTGAGTTTCTTAAGACAATACGCAATTCAATCTTGCTTGTCCAGATTGAAATATGTTCTAATATTTTCCTGGTAAGACCCCTTGAATCCCTCCTAAAAGAATAAAGACACCACAGTCTTATTCATAAGCAATAAAAAGAAAGTTTACTTGTGATCAGGCAGAGCACAGTATGATCCCTGAAGGCAGGCTTAAGGCTTAAAGCTACAAGCATATACAAACAGGTTTACCCCATATGTGGGTTGACCTAGTGACTGCAGTTAGCAGTCTGGGATGCAGTTAGCAGGATGAAAGGAAGATGGAAAAGAGAGAGAGTGGTAGCATGCCTTGTCCTTTTACCAGGTCTGGAAAGGTCACACCCACCCACTACTCATATGCAAGGAAGGATGCTCCAGGCCAGGAGGAACAGAAAGTTTTTGACTGGCTGGACCAAACATTCCCTTGCATGTCCACTCTAGGAAAACAAGGAATGTTGTACTTGACTGTTCTCAGTGGATTCCATCCCACAGTAGCCACTTCCAACCCTCTGCCCACCAAGAGCACAATCCTACATGCATCTATTTGAAAGGAGGTCTCATTGAATTCAAGAACACAGTCACAGTAGGGTGGGGAAGGGAGATCAAAGATTAAGGTTATCCCTTTAAATTGGCAGGCGCCGGATTTTAAGACCAAGAAAAGGAAACAAAAGAAGAGGCAAAGCCTCAAAATAGCATTGGAAAAATGTTCTTTTTAAAAAATCAAATCAAATAACAGTCCTTGTAAAACAATAGCACGCCCAGCATGTTTCAGCTGACAACAATAGCTTCTTCGTGGTACAAGATGAAAGGTTCTCCTGTCAAGGCAACAGCTTGCTGAGACAAATAAAAAGGATTTGTTCACACAACACACAATCAACCTCCAAAAGCACACTTCCAGATGACCTGTTTATTATGCATTTTATCCTGCTTTGATTGCAGGGAGATTACTTAGTGTTGGCTATTTAAGGAGCATTCATTCTGATTTATCTGCAGGGAGGTGAGATGACCCTGGTTCCTGCAACAGCCAAATAATCTGACCTGACATAAGAAAACTCCTGATACCTATTTAAATTGGCACTGGACCATATATTTTTCCAGAATGAGGGCCACACAGAGCTATCAGCCCTAGGGCTTGCTGCTTGCTAATTAACCAGGGGTTTGGGATAGGCCCTCCAAATCACCTGCCCAGAAATATGGAGAGACCTCCACAGAATGTGAGACTGAGATTTTGAGCGGCTATAGAGAAGATTGCTTCCAAAAATGAAGCGGGTACAGCTCAATCCCAGCTTTAACCCTTCCTTAATGTGCATAACAGAGTCCTGGAGCAGAGCCTTAGCTAAAGTTGTTTTGACTCTCCTTGGCTTCCTTCTCTGGGGAGCTGCTGTGGCTTTAGTCCTTGGTGGTGCATTTGTAATCCTCACCTACAGAAGCTACGGAGTCTTCTTTCAGAACAGATTCTTCCTTGTGCCAGGCTGGCTGGCCATCATGGCTGCTCTTCTGCTGGTCCCCACCGGTGCTTTGGCTATATGTGCCCCAGTAAAGAACTCTCGCCATCACCAGGGGACTTTGATGTACTTTCTGTTGGTCCTTCTCTGCCTAGAGGCATCCTCAACCATCATGACCCATGTCTACTGTGTCAAAGCGGGCCATCAACTGAAAAACAGCATGGACCACTTCTTTCACCAATACAACAGAACTGCTCCACATTACCGTAGCAACAGGGCTGTTGATGTAATCCATAAGCAGCTGAAGTGCTGCGGAATCAACAACTACACTGACTGGACGGCAGCGCTGCCAACTCATCTCCAAGCTGGGCATGTCTTTGCCCCCGAAAGCTGTTGCAAAGAGGCTTATTTGGACTGCAGGGGTGATGTAAGCCAGCCGGAGAAGCTGTTTAAGGAAGGCTGTCTTCAGAAACTGGAAGGGAGGCTGCATTTTGTTATGGGATATATGGCTTGGTGTTGTATGGTGGTGGTTTGGTTGGAGATGCTGGCTGCTCTTAGCAATGGAATACTTATGAAGGAACAGCCATTCCAAGACTTCCAAATTCTTGATTCTGCTGCTTTCTCATAAGCAACAAAACTAGTCCCTTTCCATCTTACCTGAAGTTATTGTGCACTGCTCTCAAATCTTGAGATGGCCTTTGTAAAACTATGGGAAATATGAGACTAAAAACTCCTCTTGGTATATAGATGCCAGATTCTCCTCTCTCTCTCTCTCTCTCTCTCTCTCTCTCTCTCTCTCTCTCATACTAAATAAATGAATGCATCTGAAAACTTTGGACTGTGGGCAATTTTTCTAGCATTGCATGTGTGACAGTGAATACTTTGATACTGATTGCCTTTGATACTGATTGTACAGTTGCAAACTCTTCCACTGCTCTGGAAGTAGAGCTGTCTGAATGTTGGCAGTCCAGCTTTAGCGAGGGAAAGAAAAAAATTCTGTCGGTCATTAAACCTCACACAGACCAAGGTCTGGAAAGAGGTCCCATCAGGTAGAGAAGTTAAGAGAAGAAGGTCTGCAGTGGAGAGTAGGTACATAAAAGAAAGATTAAGTGAAAGAAAGGGAATTATGCTAGAAAGGGCACTGTAGAAAGGAAGGATGAGAAAAGAATGAAAGGGGGTCTGACAAGGGTGGTTTGGAGGGCTCAAGGCTGCAGGCCTGGGAACTTAGTATTCTGAGATATATGACTGCTGTGCCTTTAAGAGTTGTCAGGCTTCAGAGAAATGGCTTCCGCCCCCACTTTGGCTGTGCATCAGCAGAAGAAAGCAATTAGAGTCCCTTACCATTTTAAGAGTGTTTAATGATAACAGCAAAAGAACACAGCAGCCCTTCTTGGAGCGAAGGTGCTCCCAATTAAGTTTTCCACCTCCTTCCCAGAGTCATCTTCACTTCCCCTTCTTGCAACCTGATCTCTCAACCACTGAGCCTTTTGCATAGCAACCTCCTTGCCTTGGGAGAGAGAGGCTGGGCACTCTCAAGCGAAGGGGAGTCAGTTATCTCTCTCTCTTCCTGTTCTGCTTCCTCTAGCTGTTTCCCACTCAGCTCTGCCCAGCTGTTGTTTTCAGAACTATGTCCCTCTGCAAACCTGTTCTCTAAATCTATGCTGCTCCACTGTTCCCGAGTAGCTTCAGCATCCTGGTCAGGACCAGGAAGAAGGGGAGGTTTCCACCATTCCTCTTCAGAGCTGTAATCCTCAATCTGGTCTCTGACAGTTGTACTGAAAGATGTGGAATGCAGTCAGTGCAGTCAAACCAAGTATTCATGTTTGCTAGATAGGCACATGATGGGACTTGAAGCTCACAGAAATTACCTGTAAGTTTGCTAGAGAGAAACCTGTGAGAGACACTCCCACTGGGCCCTGACAGCAGGAGGGCATAGCCATATATATTGTCCTACCTGCCTGGGCACATCCTCTCTGTCTTCCCTACCTCTTCATCTATTCACCAAGTGAACAATGTGAGGACATCTGAGTCTGAGCTACATGCTCAGACTCCATCTTAAGCGAGACTGAAGTATGTCTTTGTAACTGAATTACTATTTTAAGTCTGCCTGAATAAAGCTGCTCCTGTTACTCTTCAACAAGTATTCGGGGTGAGTAAATGTTATTTTTACCTTTCGCAAGGCTGGTTGTGTGGTGGTTGTTTCAAGGGGGAGAAGAGGAGAAACTAGCAGGAGAATCCCTTCTGTATAAAAGCATCCTGGATTCCTTAAATTCAAAGGCTAAAACTAGCCTATCTAAACTAGGTTACTATCTAATAAATATATCCCAATGAAAGGTCATTCTTTTCAGTAGTGCTTCTTTTGTTTCCTGGCAATCCTGAGGGCGAAGAAGCAGCTAGGGGTGGGATGGAGACTGGATTTTATAAATTGATTGGAACTAACTGGGCAGTGCTTGGGCTGCAGGCCTCTGGTTAATGTTTATTCCAACATTTGCAAAACTAAAGCTACTGAGTGTGAAGAAGATGGAAGAAAGGGGTGCATTTCTTGTGTGTTTATAACTGCCCAATTTCCCCAATTTTCGCATCCAGGATGGCAAGCCTTCTATAAACATTATTTCACTGATGCATCACCTTGTTCCTGAAGGTCTCAGGGTGCAAACCTAATCCCTTACCAGCAGCAATAGGACTTGGTGGTGTGGCACTGTCCCAGTGCCAAGGAGATAAGTAACTATACAACTTTTAGAAGACATCTGAAGGCAGCTTTCCTGTATAGGGAAGCTTTTAAATGTGTAATGTTTTATTATGTTTTTATATATGTTGGAAGCTGCCCAGGGTGGCTGGGTTAACCAAGTCAGACAGGTGGGGTATATATAATAAGGTGGTTGTTGTTGAATAGGACGTTCCTATTTTCATCAGAGAAATGTTGGAGGGTAGGAATTAGGCCAAGGCCTGCATAAAATTAGGCCTGCTTACTTGTGCTGCCCACCTGTGTGGACAGCAGGGATGGGGAAGCCATGATCTTCCAGATGTTGATGGACAACAATTCCCATCATTCTTAGTCATTAGTCTTCTGCCTGGGGATGATGGAAGTTGGAGTCCAGCAAAATCTGGAGAGAGCCACAGGGTCTCCACCCTTGTCCTAGACACTAATGTGAAAGGGAAACCAAGGAAGAGAAGCAGGTACCATTCAATTTTCTTTTTTAAAAAATAAATAAATATATATTTATTGAGATTTTACAAACAAAGAAAATTACAATATAAAAAAAAATAAAAAGACAAAGAAAAAAGATACAAAAATACAGAAAAAAATACAAAATATGTAAAAAAAAAAAACAATTAAAAACAAATCAAACTTTTCATGTCTTATATTTCAATTACTCGTTTCCTGACCTCCTCACACCTCCCTTTTTTGTATTCCAGTTCACATAGTTAATTCAGCAAATCCTTTCCCTCTTTGTTTTTATCCTAATTATAAATCTTGACATGTTAAACATCATATTTTCATCTAATTATCAATCCTTTTTTGCATATTCTTTTAATTTTGTTACTAAAACCATCTCATTTCAATCATGCATCATTTTAACATTCATTAATTTTACAGTGTTTCTGCAGATAGTCTTTAAATTTCTTCCAATTTTCTTCCACCAACTCTTCTCCCTGGTCGCGGATTCTGCCAGTCATTTCCGCCAATTCCATATAGTCTATCACTTTCATCTGCCATTCTTCCAAGGTGGTTAGATCTTGTGTCTTCCAATACTTCGCAATGAGTATTCTTGCTGCTGTTGTAGCATACATAAAAAAAGTTCTGTCCTTCTTTGGCACCCATTGGCCGACCATGCCCAGGAGAAAGGCCTCTGGTTTCTTCAGGAAGGTATATTTAAATACCTTTTTCATTTCATTATATATCATTTCCCAGAAAGCCTTAATCTTTGGGCACGTCCACCAAAGGTGAAAGAATGTACCTTCATTTTCCTTACATTTCCAACACTTATTATCGGGCAAGTGATATATTTTTGCAAGCTTGACTGGTGTCATGTACCACCTGTGTATCATTTTCATAATATTCTCTCTTAGGGCATTACATGCCGTAAATTTCATACCGGTGGTCCACAACTGTTCCCAGTCAGCAAACATAATGTTATGTCCAACATCTTGTGCCCATTTAATCATAGCAGATTTAACCGTTTCATCCTGTGTATTCCATTTCAACAGCGAGTTATACATTCTTGATAGTATCTTAGTTTTGGGATCTAACAGTTCTGTTTCCAATTTTGATTTTTCCACCTGGAAACCAGTTTTTTTATCCATATTATAAGCCTCCCTTATTTGATAATAATGAAGCCAGTCTCGCACTTTATCTTTTAGTTTCTCAAAACTCTGCAATTTCAATTTGTCACCTTCTTGTTCCAAAATCTCCCAATATTTTGGCCATTTGGCCTCCATATTGAGCTTTTTCTGAGCCTTCGCTTCCATCGGTGATAACCACCTTGGGGTTTTATTTTCCAGTAAATCTTTATATCTTGTCCAGACATTAAACAATGCTCTTCTGACAATATGGTTTTTAAATGCTTTGTGAGCTTTAACCTTGTCATACCACAGATATGCATGCCACCCAAAAACATTATTGAAACCTTCTATATCCAAAATGTCTGTGTTCTCAAGAAGCAGCCATTCTTTCAACCAGCAAAATGCTGCTGATTCATAGTAAAGTTTAAGGTCTGGCAGGGCAAATCCACCTCTATCCTTAGCATCAGTTAATATTTTAAATTTTATTCTGGGCTTCTTGCCCTGCCAGACAAATCTAGAAATCTCTTTCTGCCACTTCTTGAAACAATACATTTTGTCCAAAATTTGCAATGATTGAAATAAGAATAACATTCTTGGCAATACATTCATCTTTATAACAGCAATTCGACCAAACAAGGAAAGCTTCAGATTTGACCATATTTCAAGATCCTTTTTCACTTCTGACCAACATTTCTCGTAATTATCTTTAAACAAATTTAGGTTCTTAGCAGTCATGTTAACCCCCAGGTATTTTACTTTCTTAACCAATGTTAATCCCGTCTCCTTCTGAAACCTCTCTTTCTCGATCGGTGTTAAATTTTTCTCAAGAACCTTAGTCTTTAACTTGTTCAACTTAAATCCTGCAACTTGACCAAATTCCTGAATCAATTCTAATACTCTTTTAGTACTAGATTCTGGCTCCTGTAATGTCAATACTAAGTCATCTGCAAACGCTTTAAGTTTATACTGTTTAGCTCCGACCTGAATACCTTTGATCAAATGGTCCCTTCTAATCATGTTTAGCAGAACCTCCAGGACTGAAATAAAAAGCAATGGGGAAATTCGGCAGCCTTGTCGTGTCCCTTTCTCGATCTTAAATTCTTCTGTCACCACGTTGTTAACTATGAATTTAGCATTTTGTTCTGAGTAAATTGCACCTATACCATTTTCAAAATCTTGACCAACCCCCATCCCCTGTAGATTTTTCTTCATGAATCTCCAAGAAATATTGTCGAAGGCTTTCTCCGCGTCAACAAATATCAAAACTGCTTTAGTATTAATATTCACTTGCAACTTCTCTAAAATGTTAATTATATTTCTCGTGTTGTCAGACAAGTGCCTACCCGGGAGAAAGCCAGCTTGGTCTTTATGTATCTCCTCGACTAGTACCTTTTTCAGTCTTTTAGCCAAAATATCTGCGAAAATTTTGTAATCCACGTTAAGTAGGGATATGGGGTGGTAGTTCTTAAGTTGTGTTTTTTCAGACTCAGTTTTCGGTATAAGTGTAATATAAGCTTCCTTCCACGACTCAGGCACTTTTTTCCCCTCCAAAGTTTCATTACAAACCTCCTTTAGTGGTTGAATTAACCAATCTTTCAAAGATCTATAGTATTTTGAGGTTAAACCATCCGGCCCTGGAGATTTGCTCAGCTGCATATTTTGGATGGCACCTTCCACCTCCTGATCTGTTATTTTACAATTCAGCATTAATTTATTTTCTTGAGAAATTTTTTGTAATCCATTTGTTCTTAAAAATTGATCTATATCGGTCTCTTTCTGTGGCCCTTGTGTATATAGTTGTTTGAAATATCTCTGGAAGCACTTTCTAATCTCCACTGGATTCTGTATATTCTTTCCTTCCACTTCCAAATTTGTAATGGTATTCAGTTTTTGCCTTTTTTTCATCTGCCAAGCCAGCAGTTTCCCACATTTATTAGCCGATTCAAATGTCTTTTGTCTCATCTGCTTGATTTTCCATTCTATTTCCTGATTTATCATTTTCATATATTGTACTTGATACAGCTTTATTTCTCTCAGAATCTCTTGCGACTTTGGTTTCACTCTTAGTTTCTTCTCTCCTTCTTTTATTTTCTCCAAAATTTTGTCTTTTTTCTCATTTTGAGTTCTCTTCTTTATTGCGTTCTGTTGTTTCAGAAACCCTCTCATAACCGCTTTGCTTGCGTCCCAGATTACTCTTTTTTCAACCATAGTATTCAAATTTATCTCGAAATAGTCTTTCAAAGTTTTTTGGGCCTTCTTGGTGACCTCTGGATCTCTAAACAGGGTGTCATTCATTCTCCATCTAAAGCAACCAATTGGTGTTAATTTCATCTCCATTCTCACAGCATTATGGTCGGAGCAGGTTTTAGGACAAATTTCCGCTTTTCGAATTTTGGGAGCCAGTCCTCTAGTTATCCAAATTTGGTCAATTCTTGTCCATGTCATTTTGGCTTCAGAAAAGAAAGTTCCCTCCCTACCCAGGGGGTTCTTAGTTCTCCAGATGTCAATTAAGTCCATGTTGTCAGTCATGTCAAAAAAGGTTTTCGGTAGTCTGCCGTCTTTAGTAATTACCTGTCTTTGCGACTTGTCCATATTTGTAGACACCACTCCATTCATATCCCCCATCATGATGATATTATAGTCCATGTAGTCCAACAATGTCTCATGCAACTTCTTAAAAAATTCAGATTTCCCCTCATTTGGTGCATAAACTCCTATTATCAAAAATTTCTCTCCTTGAATTTGAATTTCGATTGCCACATATCTTCCTTGGTCATCTTTGAAGATAAATTTCGGTGATAAGCTCTCTTTGGCGTAAATTATAACTCCTCTCTTTTTAACCTTGTCCGATGAAATAAATTCTTGACCCAATCTTTTATTAATCAATACTTTTCTATGTAGCCTTATCACATGAGTTTCCTGTAAGCAAATCAAGTATAATTGCTCCTTTTTCAATAAATGAAAAATTTTCCTCCTTTTTTCCGGGGAGTTAAAACCGTGAATGTTCCAACTTAATAATTGCAGAGACATGGTGTAATTATTTTACTTTCCTCCAACTGCTCCAAGTAGTTGTTCTTCTTCTGTCGGTGGTGTCTCTTTCTCTGGTTTGTCCAGCCCCAAAAGTGGTGGTCCTAAATCTAATATTCCTGGTTTTAGTGCTCTTGGCTCTTCTTCTTCTTCGGCTTCTTTTTGAAGGTTTTCTTCGTGATCTCTCAAAAAATTTTCCTTGTCTTCCACTGATCTTATTTTGATTTTTTTCCCTTTAAAGGTAAAAGAGAGGCCTTGGGGAAACTCCCACCTAAAAACAATTCTGCTTCTTCTCAAGAGGGCCACCAGATCTCCGTAGTTAGTTCTAAGATCCAATAAATATTTCGGAATATCCTTGAAGATCTCTACTCTTGATTCTTGTATCTCCAAAGTCTGCTGGAAATGCAGGCTCAATATTTTGTCTCTCTCTTCTTTCGTTTGGAGGGTAACCAAACAGTCTCTCACCCTGTTCTTTCTCCCTCCTCTTCCAAGTCTAAAAGCACTTACTATCTTGAAGTCTTGCTTAGCATCCAACTTCCAAAATTCTGCAAATTCCTGCGTAAGAAAGTCACTTAAGTTATCTTTTTCAAGTTCAGGTACCGCCCTGATCCTCAGATTAGTCTGTTTTTCCTTAAGTTCGATCATGGACAAAAGCGACCGGTGGTCCTTGAGCTCTTTACATATCGGTGGGATCTTTTCCTCTACAGCCGACGCTTTTTCCTTTGCTTCCTCAGCTGCCTTTTGATTTGAAGCGGATTCTTGCAACAGTCTTTCAATAGATTCTGTATTTGAATTCACCTTCTGCCCCAGGTTGTTGATGCTAGTAGTATTTTGGTCAATTTTAGTTGTTGCTTCCGTAACTTGGTTACTTAATTTTTCCAAGGTTTCATAAATTTTATTTAATACTGAGGTAAATCCCTCTTCAGTAGCCATTCCTTTAGACCCAGCCTGTGCAGGATCTTTTCCTTGTGGTGCAGAAGGGGCAGATACGGATGCAGAGGCAGATACGGATGCTCTGCACTGCTGCGTTACACTGGTCTGCTGCTGTCTAACCTTTCCCAATCTTGTTGTCTTTTCCTGAGGCAAGTCTGCCATACCACTTTATCTGAGGATCTGAGGATCAAGGTCAATCCCACGGCCAGAACTTGTTTTGCAGCGGAAGTTTCCCAGGCCAGTCGAGAGTGGAAAATCCCCTGGCTAGTTGCAACAATTTCAATGTTCCTCTAGGGGGACACAGTAACGATCAAGGTATTGCAATAGAGTATCTTTTCCGACTTTCCAAAGTCCCCCTTCAACAAAAGAAAAGCAACAGTTTCAATTCCAAAGAAGCCCTCAGAGTAAAAGTATCTCACTTGCAGAGTTAACTGTCACAAAGTTGCATTGTCCATAAATAGTGCGATTCTCAGTACGGCAATTTTATTAATCCTGGCAGTCCATTCCCAAGGGTTAAGTGGTGGTGTTTATTCCTTTTTCTCTCCTTTTTTTTGCAGGCAAAATATACTTTCCCCTCTTCCCTCCCCTCTCCTGCAATTCAGGGAGGGAAGTCTTTTGATCTGACGTTAGGATTTGAGTCCTTTTAAACCCAACTCTCCAGTCTTAGCTTGATCAGTCTTTGCTTTGATCTATATACAGAAAAGGAAGGCGGACTTCCTGTTTACACCTTCCCATTTCCCCATTTCCCTCACAAATGGGGGGGGCGCTAAAGGTGCCCGCTGAGTCCCACGATCACAGGCTTCTCCCGCCTGTGGTTTTCTAGGGGGTCCCCGTGTCGCCGTCACGGTTAGACCCAGTTCCCGTGGAGCTATTCCCTCACAACTGGAGGGAATCCGCCATTACCGATGGCGCCGCCTCCGGAAGTCACCATTCAACTTTCCTGTCCCTGGTAAATAGGGACAGTTTGAGTGTATGCATGTAGCTCATTTAACGTATTTCTAAAATGCTGGGTTTTGGTTTGTTTGTTTTTTTAATTAAAAAGACTTTGTGTGGGTGGCAACCAATCACATGAGTGACTGGGGAGAATTGTTCACTTCTATGAGATTTTTCATCTACTGCTTGATCTTTTAAAGCATGCCAAACAGTGTCTCCCCCAATGACAGCAAGCAACAGCTGTAACACTGCAGCCAAGTCTGCCTTATTCTCTTATTACATTTGAAAGTCTGTTAATTTCTTATCAAGGCTTATGTGCCACCTTCCAGGAAGATTAGCCAGAATTCTGCTTTCTGTGCTGCTAAATTTATGAAGTTTGTGTATCTACGTTAATTAAAGGGACTTTGATGCTTTCGTTGCCTGACGGGGGGAAATGTACTCTAATCATTTCTTGCTCAAAACCACACACACACACACACACACACACACACACACATCTTTTGAAAACTGAGAAGAAGCCAGGCAACTAGCAGAACAATGCTCTAATCTGGCCCTCCAGGGTTACAATTGAACTCTTATTGTTTCCCCTTCTCCTAAAAACCGCTAAGTAGATGTAAACATGCAACCCAAACCACAGCTTTTCATTAAAATGTTTTTCTTCACTTGTGCTCTTGCTAGAGTGAAAGCGAGTGGCAGTGCTTCCTGCTCTTAGGCAGCTCATTTACAGAAGCAAGAAACTGAATGAGAGCAGAAGTATTGTCCCATCTTTTCCAGAATCAAGCTGAAGAAGGACCATGGCTCAGTAGTAGAACATCTATTTTGCATGTAAAAGGTTCCAGGTCCAATCCCTGGCATCTTTGGGGTAGGGCAAGGCTGGAAAACTCCTGCGTGAAAACCTTTTAGAGTCCCTCTCAGCAGTGGCGTAGCGTGGGTTGCCAGGGCTTGGGGCAAGGCATGTATTCTCAGCATCGCCTGCTAGTAGGTTGACCTATTAACCTCACAGATTTACAGTTCCCAGAATTTCCTGGGAAGAGGGAATGACTGGTAAACCACTCAGGGAATTTTAGCTTCGGGGGGGGCAGGGGTCTCCTAACACCTTTTAGCACCTTTAGGAAACTACAGCTCCCATAATTTTTTATGGGAAGCCATGATGGCTTAAAGTGGTATTGTGAGGCTTTAAATGTACATAGACCAAAGCAAATTTTATATCATTTTCCATTACAGGTTGTTCATGCGCCTAATATTTTACTGGAATGGATAGACTAAGGGCCTCAACTTGACCCGTTTTAAGATTATTCATCTGAAAGACTGAGGACTGCAGAACATTCAAAACCAGAATACCTATTTTGCATTCTCCCTCACCTAAGCTGACAGCTCATTGGCAGCTAAACAAGAAAGTCAGTTGCCAGGAATCAGTAGTCTTCCAGCCACCATTAATTGTCTTTGGCCGACAAGAAGGAGTGTGTTCATTAATACTCGATTTGGGGAAATAATAAAACGAAAACGAAAGATGAAGCTCTGTCTATGAAGAGTGACGGTGAAAAATGACTGCTATTCTGGAACTATATCTTAATGGCTTCAGCAGCCACTGTCCTCCCTTTGTGCAAATTTTAAAGCCATTATTATCCTCCGCCCTAATCAGGGAATCAAAATGTTCTCCCAGCAATTGATGGCCCTAAATCAGTACTTATTCCTCTGGAATGAATTTATTCAGCATGATGTATTTCTATTGCTGTGTGTTTCCATTGCGGATGTGCATAATAAAAACAGCAGGCTCTGTCGCTGAGAGGCTGGGCTGCCAGCATGCCAGGGATAGCAGCGAGCAAAGCAACTCTCTCATAAGGACCTAGCACCATTTCTCCATCCCCTCTGATGCACTGCTGTTGCTCTCCTGGCCATGCTGTGATGGCGCAGGCCGGCTCAAAGGAGCATATCCTCCAACATTCCTCAGTTGAAACTAAGGACATGCCTCACTCCTTCCCCGAACCTCCTAGACCCCACATTTCCAACCCCGCCCCCAGCAATTCCTATCAGTGAGTGTTGCCACTACTACAGCAACTGGACACAACACACATGCCCTCCACCGTCCTGAGAAAACCCATTGATTTTCATTTCGAGTTACAAAAAGAAAAACACACACCAATAAATAAATTTTAGAAAGAGGCAAGATTCGATGTGAATGCATAAGAGGTCCAGCTCCGAGGACCTTCTGGCAGTTCCCTCACTGCCAGAAGTGAGGTTACAAGGAACCAGGCAGAGGGCCTTCTTGGCAGTGGCGCTCACCCTCCCATCAGATGTCAAGGAAATAAACAACTATCTGACTTTTGGAAGACATCTGAAAGCAGCCCTGTTTAGGGAAGTTTTTAATGTTTGATATTTTATTGTGTTTTTAATATTCTGTTGGGAGCCACCCAGAGTGGCTGGGGAAACCCAGCGAGATGGGTGGGGTATAAATTATCATCATCATCATTGCATTTTTCCATCTATAAGACGTCCCACCCCCTATTTGGGGGGACTCCGGTTTAAGAAAATGGTGGGAGATGGCCCCCATGTATAAGACGCTCCCAAATTTTAGATATTTTATTTTTTAGGAGAAAACCCTAGTCTTATACACAGGAAAATACAGTAAATATTGTGGGGGGCTTTAAATCAAGACTCCTTGCACTCCACTCCATTCTGCTCCCCCTTGCTTTCCACCCAGGGCAGCCCTGCCCTCTGCCTACTCATCAGAACTGGCAATTCACAAGGGGCTGGGCCTCGGTGGTAGCAGTCTCTGCTCCTCCTCACCCACTCTCCAGTAGCAGCTATGATCTGCCTAAGGGAGGAGGCCAGCAGCAGCAGCCATGGAGAGGCCATGGACAGGCAACAGGATGCTCCTTAGCTGCCGCTTGGGACAAGCACTACCCATTATGCTTCACGGCTGAGTGGAGATTTTAACCTCCCAGGTCCTAGTTCAATGCTCTAACCACTACACCACACTGTGTTGTCCTATTTATCCTCACAATAGCCCTAGCTTAGCTTGGCTACTTAGTGGAGATGGAAGAGAATTTGTCTCATCTGCATTTTTAAGCAAACTGATCTAATTTGCACCTGTAGTACATGGAACTGACTGTAATGATCATCCCGATTTTGCACTTCTCTGGATTTTGATATATATTTCTTGGCTAAAAAGAGAGAGAGTGTGTATCAAAATGCCTTAAAATTCATATCAGGATAATATATGTTCAGAAATGCATTCATTGAAATGAAATACATATTTAAAAATGTATTTTGTGATAGAATGCAATTTAAATCTGTGTACAGATTTAGATAAAAAATAAAATCATAATAATCATGGCTTAAAATTGAAATGTGACAAAATGGAATTATGACTAAACACAAGTAAAAATTGCTATGAATTAGACTGAACTGGCCATCCCTACTTGTCACCTGCAGTGTTTCCTGGCTATGTAAGAATTCAAACCCAAAACTGAGTCCACTGGTTAGCTAACATGACCCAAATGTGGCTTTATATACCCTCTCTTCTAATGCAGAACAGAAAAATGTGTGTAATTTATAACAGATTATCAGTGAAGCAAATAGACACTATTCATACCTAAAATTTTGAAATTAATGTTAACACGTTCCACTTCAATGGATCCATAAAGACCTATATGTGTATGAAGCTATATGTGAGTGTGAATAAAAGGAATCCAACGGTAAAAGTTATTAGACTTTTTAGGCTGTAGAAGATTGCAATTCAAATTCCTGTTCTGTCCCGGCACTGGCTTTTAACCTCAATTCCACATCTGCAAAAGGAAGAACAATTTTAAGTTATTGCAGACAGCAGCTCTAAGGATGAATGAGACAATTACGTAAAGCACATTGCCCATTTAAAAAAAGTGTTATATGAATCATCAAAGATAATACCTGTATAGATTAGATTAGGTTAGGTTAGACTTACCAGGGAGTGAGTCTCATTGAACTTAATGGGGTGCACAGGACTGCACTGTTAAGAGACCAAATTCTTCATGAATGGGACTCTAACAAAGATATAATTATATATTGGATTCTGCTGTGGTGGAGGACAAGAGTGACATTTGGAGGATGGAATCTTTTAAAACATATCTTGCAGAAGATATAAGGGGTGGAGAGAGCAACCATCAAAATTACCCTGACCCATTTGAAGTGCCTGAAATGCTTAGCATATTTGTATCTGTGCAGCATTAGTTAAGCTTTCTTGGATCCAGCTATTCCCAAACTATGTGCCACCAATCTACGAGCGTGTGCACATCTGTATGAGATAATTATGGCAGAAGACTATTGTACTTCAAGGAGATAGTGATCTGGCATGGTCAGCTCTTCCATCTCTGGTTATTCCAAGTGGGAGCTCTGCATAGACTGTGGCCACAGTTCTATGCATCAAGAGTACCTGGGGGAGGGGTCACTTCGCCACCTCTGACAGGGTTTCCCGGTGGCCAGTTGAAGTGCTTGCTTGGTAATGTATATACTGCTTGCTATTTGCGTGCTGAGGTCCCCCAAAACACCCCTACCCCAATAACTCACACATCACTCATAAATTTTTGTTTAAGGTTTTTGGCATAGTTTTGGCCACAACTTTATTAAACATACAAATTGTGAGTGGTTGCTTAGGCATTGGTTATGACTATCTGTCCCCCCCGCCTTGGGGGACAGCACTGACTCCCGGATTCCAGCGAAAGCCAGTGTGGAGGAACAAGATCAGGGATAACTGGAGCTGCGACACAGACCCTCAGCTTCTCCCCGCATGCTCCCAGGAGCTTACGCGGCCCGCACCCTGCACCAAGGGTTTGGACGAGAGGATGGTAAGCCCCTGAATTCCTTTAACAGAATTCCCATGCAGCAGCAGCATTGGAGGGGCAGGCACAGCCAATCCATACCCCTCCACCAACCAATTTAAACCAATGCCTAACCGCCAACCTTACAAGTTGTGACGATTTGCTACGCAGTAGGCAAAAACCAAATGGCACACACTAATCAGCCAAATGGAAAAATTCCTACCAGGCCCCCGCACCAAGGCGGACGACCCCATGATAGGCATAGCAAGGTCAAAGCACAAGCCCAAAAGGGAGGGCGGGCGGGTGATCCGGTTCCCACATTGAAAGAGAAAGCAGCTTGCTGTGAACCTTGTTTAAATAACCTGTTCCCACCCCCAAATTGGCAACATCAATTTTATCCCAGCAACTCAAACAGCCAATCCTCCCAGGCCCCTCTATCTTATACTGCCTGGCAACTATGGGGTGTCTTGCTAGGCCCCATCCGCAACACGTGCTCTCCTTTAGTGAGAACACGCTTTGCGTGCTGAGGTCCCCCAAAACACCCCTACCCCAATAACTCACACATCACTCATAAATTTTTGTTTAAGGTTTTTGGCATAGTTTTGGCCACAACTTTATTAAACATACAAATTGTGAGTGGTTGCTTAGGCATTGGTTATGACTATCTGTCCCCCCCGCCTTGGGGGACAGCACTGACTCCCGGATTCCAGCGAAAGCCAGTGTGGAGGAACAAGATCAGGGATAACTGGAGCTGCGACACAGACCCTCAGCTTCTCCCCGCATGCTCCCAGGAGCTTACGCGGCCCGCACCCTGCACCAAGGGTTTGGACGAGAGGATGGTAAGCCCCTGAATTCCTTTAACAGAATTCCCATGCAGCAGCAGCATTGGAGGGGCAGGCACAGCCAATCCATACCCCTCCACCAACCAATTTAAACCAATGCCTAACCGCCACAGAGCCTTAGCTCACCGCCAAACCACTCACAAATGCAACCCTTCCTTCAATCCCAAAGCAACCGTAGCCAACCAGGTGTCGTTCCCTATAGGGGAAAGATGCACCCTAAAGGGGGCAGCAGCCTTGAAGGTAATCACAGGGTGCAAAATCACGGAACCACCTGAAGCAAGGACCTATTTTATTTTACTTTATTATTTATTTTATTTTATTTTATTTTATTTTCCACTGCCTTATTAACATGCTTTCCGGCCTCTTCGGTGGTAGTTTGTCTAGGCATTGGTTCCCGACTAGCTGCACCTGACCTCAGCAGGGCAGCACTGACGACTGGGCCCCACCATATCGTCAGTACAAGCAAACATTGTGGGGGAGCAATGAATCCCAAAGCAACCGCATCCAGCCAGGTGTTGTACCCCATAGGGGAAAGATGCACCCCATCTGCCCTAAAGAGGGCAACAGCCTTGAAGAAAACAGCAGGGTGCAATATCACAGAGCCACCTAAAGCAAGGACCTATTTTATTTTATTTGTTATTTTATTTTATTTACTTTATTTATTTTATTTTATTTTCCACCGCCATATTAACATGCTTTCTGGCCTGCTCGGTGGTAGTTTGTTTAGGCATTGGTTCCCGACTAGCTGCACCTGACCTCAGCAGGGCAGCACTGACGACTGGGCCCCACCATATCGTCAGTACAAGCAAACATCGTTGGGGAGCAATGAACCAGGATCAGACTCAAGCTCACCCCAAATGCTCCCAGGGACTCTTGCGTGGCCCTACCCCTCGAAAGGGGTTGACAAAAGCATGGCAAATCCTTGGATTCCTTTAATGGAATATCTTTGCACATTGGAGGGGACAGGTGCTCCAACCCCCCCTCCAGATCACCTTGAACCAATGCCTTAAATTATTTTGAGTCCAGGGGGAGCTGCCATCAACTCGAACCAAGCCCTCTTGCATGCAGGAATGCAAACTTATGCTGGAGGAAGACGGCAAATCATTCTCGCCTAGCTGTACCACCAGCACTGCGGGAGGACCTGCACAGGTCACACTTGACCGCACCAAAGGAAGGATCTCCTCCCAAAGCATTCCCCATCTGGACATCCAGTATATGTTCACATGGGCAGGAAGACTGAGATGGCGCCCCAGTCCAGACTCGTCAGCGCGCTTGCCAGCCGAGTGTATGCTATGGCCCAAATGCGCACAGCTGCTCCTATGAAAAAAGGAAATAACAGACAAGCATCAGCACAGACATCATTGTGACACTTCCTGATATAACCCTTGTCAGCGTCAGACTTCCAATGACCCGTATTCACAATCCTGTCTACTGACAGGCCCCCAGTGTGCAGCCTTTGCAGCAGCCCTATTCAGAAGGAATGAGGCGTGTTCAGCGGTAGGCAAGCCGCAGGCCGTAATAACTGGTGCACGACGTAAGCACATTGATGCCTGGCTAACAGGAACCCATTTTCATGCACTAGGAGCGGGCCAGCCCCCAGGGGAATGAAAAGCCAAATATTTCTGGTATCCATAACTGGGCAAGGGCCCTCCTCACCTGCAACGGGAAGCCTGATTGTGGCACTCCTGCCCACTAAGTCTGTTTTAGAGTTCCCAACTCTAATGACAAGCTCCAAAGCAGATAAGGAAAAGTCCTGAAGCAATAAGCCTCCAGACTCTCAGCCCCGTGCTGGCTCCAACAACCATTTCCCCAACCCTCAGTGCACCAAAATGCAATGGAATACTGAAAGGAATCTCGCCTTGATCTTTTACCAGCAGATAAGCTTTAGCTTGTTGCAGATACTGCATAGGTAAAATTGACCAACTTCCTGCCCACTGTCCTATGAGGTTGGAGCCTATTCCAACCTTCCAAGGCCCTGCGCACTACAAACTTTATACAAGGGTCTCTGAAAATTAAAGCTTCAGTATAACAGACATTGCAGCGGACTGAATTCTTATAGTTATAACAGCATGCCCAATCTGCAGCAGGTGGACCAAATACTGCAGGATCTGCTCAGAGGATGGGGGCCAGTTCATCTGAATGGCCAAGGACTGCCTGCTTAAGGCTAAGAAATCCATCCAGGCCTTCCCATAAGAGCTAAAAGCAGAAAGGGAAATGGAAGCTGCTGCTCTCTGTAATTACTAATTGTTGTCAAAATGCCACAGGTGGTCTGGAAAAGTCTGGCAGTAGCTGAGTGTCTGGAGCCCAGGATCCGAAGCACTCCATCTGAAAATGGGATAGAGTGTCAGTGACATCATTAGAGGATCCCGTAATCAGGAGAGCAGAAAGCACAATATTAAACCTTAAGCGGCGCAGCTCAAAAGCGTGAGCGGAGGGGCGGAGACTCTGCTGGAGCGTGAGGACTGTTTTGCCAAGACGCTCACCACTACCTGGTTATCAGACCAAAAGCAGATCTGATGTTCACTGAACTCCTCGGGCCACATGTGAACTGCTACTACAATGGGGAAAACTCAAGAAAAGTTAGGTTACATGATTGCCTCACCATACCGGGCTTGAGGCCATGGCTTTGCACACCAGCAGCCCCTGAAATAAAAAACCAAAGGGCAAAGATCCAGCAGCATCAGCATGAACCTGAAAATCCCTGTGCAAGTTCCAGGTATCCTGCCATGGCCAACTACTATTGCATACATTTAGGAATTGCAACCATTGCATGAGATCCCATTGCATGTATGAGAAAGGTAAGGGGACCTCAGGCCGCAGGCAGCCTGGCTTGGTGGAAAGGGAAGGGGTGGTCTGGGGCAACCACTCTGCATGCAAGATTAATTAAGTGACCCAGCAAGATCGGATCTGATGAAGCATCACTTGCTACAGAGGAAGTATTACAAAATAACTTCCTTCAAGGCAGACAGCTTCTCCATAGGCAAGTGGTATGTTTTAGCAAACGATATCCATCTGGATCCCTAAATAAAATGGGAATATGGGCAAAAGGTATTGAGGTATTGCTTGCCAGCTTCCAGCCCCTGCTTGGGCAGGGGGCATCTTGTGCTGCCATCATAATACGTAAATTTACAGGGCCGACGCTGGCCAGAACCCCTAAAGAAGTCCCGACAAAGCTGCTGCCGAGCCAGCTTCCTTTTCAGACACACACTCTGTGCAGTGCAACTACACACTCCATGCAATGCAACTACACACTCCATTCAATGCAACTACACACTCCGTGCAATGCAAAAACGCACTCTGTGCAATGCAACTACCCTCCGTGCAATGCAACTACACTCCATGCAATGCAACTACACGCTCCGTTCAATGCAACTACACACTCCATGCAATGCACCTACACACTCCGTGCAATGCACCTACACACTCCGTGCAATGCACCTACACACTCCGTGCAATGCAACTACACACTCCGTGCAATGCAATTACACACTCTGTGCACTGCACACCCTCCATTCAATGCAACTACACACTCTGTGCAATGCAAAAAACACACTCTGTGCAATGCAACTACACCCTCCGTGCAATGCACACACACTCCGTGCAATGCACACACACTCTGTGCAATGCAACTACACCCTCCGTGCAATGCGCCCACACCCACACACTCTGTGCAATGCAACAACACACTCTGTGCAATGCAACTACACACTCTGTGCACTGCACACCCTCCATTCAATGCAACTACACACTCCGTGCAATGCACACACACTCTGTGCAATGCAAAAAACACACTCTGTGCAATGCAACTACACCCTCCGTGCAATGCACACACACTCTGTGCAATGCACACACACTCTGTGCAATGCAACTACACACTCCTTGCAATGCGCCCACACCCACACTCCGTGCAATGCAACAACACACTCCGTGCAATGCAACTACACTCTGTGCAATGCACACACACCCTCCATACAATGCACACAACCTCCGTGCAATGCAAATGCAAATCTCTCATGCAATGCAATGCAAATGCAGCCCGTGCAGCGCTGTGCCCTGCAACGCACAGAGCAAACTGCAATGCGGGCACGCAAAGGTGCTTTCTCCCGCTTGCATATTGTAAACGTGGCGCCTGTTACATCCCTCGCAGTGAGGGAACCACAAAAGACCCTCGACACTGGACCTAAGTGTCCAGGTAGAGCAATGGGGGAGCATGCAGCTGTCCCATATAGGAACCAATCCTGCAACCTAGGCATTACCGGCACTATGCGCTGACCAGCTGAGCTATCCAGGATGATCCCTAAAGACCCAGGACAGCCTCACCCTGACCCCTGTAGAGGTCCAAGGTGATGTCTGAATCATCATCCCTGCTCCTCTTTGCCCTCCTCCTGGATTGCAGCCTTCAAAAATGCTTCCTTCTGGAAGAAGGCACCTGGGGCGTCCACAAGTCATCCCCTGCAGGAGAGGCAAGCTCTTGAGGCATCTGCAAAAGCCCTGTCATAGTCCGCAAAAACTAAACAATGTAAGGAACCGGTGAAACCAATGCTTCATGGACCACATGGGGACACTATTCAGGCCGGAAACGCTTCCAGGCCATCGAATTCTAGGGCAAAGCCCTAGGATCACATGCTAGGCCAGGCATAAATGTTTCCAGTGAAATAGCAGAGTTGAGGTAGCCCACAGCTTGTCCAGGTACCCCTGCTTGCCCTTTTAGAGGGAAGCACCCCTGCAAGAAACCCAAAGTTCTTTTATCACAAATGGGCTGAACTACCCAGCAAGAGAATAGCCCAAAAGGAGCAATTTGTTTTGTTTTGTTATAACAATGGCTAAGAGGGGGATATGAACCCTGTCTCCAGGTCCTAGTCCTACTCTTTAGCCACTAACCCACAATGGCTTGTCTCTAAAATGGCAGTCGCCACTATCAGGGCAAAACAAACTTAGTGAAAATAAACTTGTTCAGAAACAGCATAGTTCAAGAGCATATACAGAGTGCTCATAGACATTGGAGGCACAGAGAGCCTCTGCCGCCCTGTCTGCCTCAGATATACATTAGCAGCAACTGAGCCTGCAAGCAGGTACATTCTTATAGAGAGGTCAGAGACTTAAAAATTAACTGCTACCTGTAGCAGACTTAGGCTTGGAAGTTATGTGCAGGCCAAATAGGCCTCCCTGCCTCTGCTCTTGAGAATCTTAGTCTCATAGCAATATTAAAGGAACTCAAAATAGTGCTCCCGCCCAAAGCTAGATTAAAATTTGGCCAACAGCGCTGCACACACTCAAGTAAAGCCAACCTTCGGGGGTGCTATAAACGAAAGCGATTCCAGCTAAGCTGGGAACAGCCCTGACTAGCCCCACAATTTCAATAAGAGAAATGGGGGAAACCTTTTTTGCGAAAGAAAGCCCCTAACGGGGGCTCTCTCCCTATTGGGAAAGGCAAGCCACAGATACAGGGAGAATCTTCCCACAGGGCAGGGTAAGGGATGGGGTGGGAAATCGAATAGGAAAAAGGGGAATTAAATTATTTAAGGGACTAAAGAGGATTAAAAGAAGGGGGAAATAAAGAAATGTAACCAGACAATGAGAAGATTGCATCACTGTCCTCCAGACAGTCCAAGCGCTCCATGTGATCCGGTTCCCACATTGAAAGAGAAAGCAGCTTGCTGTGAACCTTGTTTAAATAACCTGTTCCCACCCCCAAATTGGCAACATCAATTTTATCCCAGCAACTCAAACAGCCAATCCTTGCCAGGCCCCTCTATCTTATACTGCCTGGCAACTATGGGGTGTCTTGCTAGGCCCCATCCGCAACACGTGCTCTCCTTTAGTGAGAACATGCTTTGGAATAAAATCTGTAATCTTCTCCACCACTTGCGTTTGTATTGATTCTGAATTAAATTTTAAAAGAACCATCTTGCATTTGGCAAGACAACATCGCTGCAGAATATTGAGGGGGCCTGGCCCCCTCCTTGAAAATGTGGGAGTCCTCAACCCCTCAGCTCCCCCCCCCCCGGTGGTGCTTCTGCTGCTGGTGCTGACAGGAAATGGTTTTGGGGGGACAAAGAAATTATGAAAAAGCCAGTTTTATTCTGACTGACACTCTTGACTAGCTTTAGGTCACTTCCTCCCCCCCCCCCTTTATTGCTTGCTTTCTTTCTTTCTTTCTTTCTTTCTTTCTTTCTTTCTTTCTTCTCCTTGCCTTTTCTTAAAAAGAAAGAAAGAAAGAAAAGTATTTGCCATTATAACGATTGGTTTGGGTGTCAGCTTGTCCTTAAACAGCACAATTAGTGTGCAATTGGTCTGATCAACAAGCATGCAGACTTGGGATGTGTGCGGCTGGCTCCTATTTGTTTACAAAGCCTCCTTCCCTGATATCTTGTAGTACTCAGCATCCCATTAGGGAAGACGCTAGCTGTGGTAGAAGAATTGCCTGCTGTCACACAGTACTTTCAAAAACCATGACCCGTGAAACCAGCCCAGACCTTGATAGATAGATATATTAGAAAGACATTAGCAGGAAAGCTTCTTTAATTTGCCTGGGCCTCGGCGTGTGTGCGATGGGGAGGAAGGCATTTTTTTTCTTTTTTCTTTTTTTGCATGCATCTTCATTAAAGCTGACTCTTCCCTCCTGCAGGAGGTGAAAACTCCACGGAAACAACCTTTCCCCACCCACAATTAATCCAAAGAGTGAGCACAGGACCAGACAGATGGCATATAATTCGAGTGCAGAGAGAAATGGTCGTCGCCCCGCTTTAATTAGCATTATAACGTGCCTCCCTCTCTTCAGATATAAGCAGATATGACAAAGATGTGTTTCGTGTATTCAAGAGGGTAATTAAACTGCCACATGCTCAAACCAATATGCACACAGGCCTGATTAAAAAGCTGGAGTCAAAACAATGATGGATGAGCTTTTAATGTGCATGGGGTATGCTGGTGGAGAGAGGAGGAGGGAGGAACTGGGATGAATCAATGCTGGTTTCACTGGGGGAGGCGGGGAGTGGAACGAATTAACAGGAGGAAAGAGAAAATAGGGACAAGGAAGGCTGAGGAAGACGATGTGTGGTTTAATGCAGTGTTTCTCAAACAGTGGGCCTCTGGCCACTTGCAGGTGGCCTCGCTGCCACCATCTACCTAGGGCCTTCTCACTCGCCTGCCATGCCATGCCATGCCATGCCATGCCATGCCATGGCTTTTGGTCAACCAATGGCCACCACAAGAAACTTCTTGTATGCTGAGTAAAGGTGGCGAGGAGACAGAGAAGTTTCAAAAGGTGGAGAAAAAGAAATTAGAAAGTGAGGTGTAAGGTTTTATTATTATAAACCAAATGGGAATAGAAAGGAAAGGAAGGAGAGAAGAGAAAGGTTTTATAAGAGGACAGGGGTGCCATATCTAGGGGGCCCTGGGGACCCAAGCACCCACAAAAAAATGTAGGTGCTCAGCACCCACACTGCAGAGCCCCCTGCACAACTTCTGGTGCCTCGCAAAGTCACGTCCGAGGCCTCGCGAGACCTTGGAGATGCTCTCTGAGGCCTCGCAAGACTTCTGATACCACTGGAAGTCAGGTTCTGAGGTCGTGGGGCATGTCATGTGCGCTGGGCACCCATAACCTGGGGCCCAAGTCAGTGCCCCTGTAATAGGAAGAAGTAATGTAAAAAGACCAGGGATTAAAGAAATTGGCAGTTTGGGGTAGGGACTGGGAACAAAGTACAAGTAGAGTTTGAAAGGAGAGTGGGAGAAGAATGACAATGAATAAATGAATCTTTATTTGCGTCAGCCATCGGCCATAGCAATAAAACAACAATATTATATACAAAGAATAGAAATAAAAAGTCAATTATATAAAATACATTTTAGGGTTTTGAATCACTAGTCAAATAGTGGATCTTCTTCTGATTGCCCCAGCTAAAAACCTTGCAACCTTTGCTGTCACCTGCTCATCTTCATCTGCCAAGAGAAAGGACACTGTGGCAGTGGTTGGGCGACCCGGAATGGACAATAAAGGAGGGGTGATAATCTCTTTCTTTCTTTTTTTAAGAAATATTTATTAAAGTTTTACAAAGGCAAGAATACAAAAATACATGAAAAAATAAAAATAAAAATAAAAAATACAACATACAAAAGACAAAAAAATAAGAAAAATTTAAAAACAAATCCGTTTTTCATAACTTTAAACTCCTTTGCTTGTTTCTTTGACCTCCTCACACCTCCCCTTTTTGTATTCCCTTTTACATAATCAAGTCAGCAATTCCTTACCCTCTTTCATTTATCTTAACTCAATATCTTAACATTTTTTAACTCTATATTTTCATCCATTATCTATTCATTTTTGCATATTCTTATTAACTTTGTTGCTAATGCCACTTATTTTCAATCCAACATCATTTTAACATTCATTAATTTTACAGTGTTTCTGCAGATAGTCTTTAAATTTCTTCCAATCTTCTTCCACCAACTCTTCTCCCAGGTCTCGGATTCTGCCAGTCATTTCCGCCAATTCCATATAGTCCATCACCTTCATCTGCCACTCTTCCAGGGTGGGTAAATCTTGTGTCTTCCAATACTTTGCAATAAGTATTCCTGCTGCTGTTGTTGCATACATGAAGAAAGTTCTATCCTTCTTTGGCACCAATTGGCCGACTAGGAGGGGTGATAATCTCATTCCTCAAGTCTTTTTGAGTGGGAGAAGAAATTGAGGAAGATGGCTAAAAACACTATGAGTGGCATGTGGGGATGGGAAGTGAGAAATAGAAAATATTTCTTCACTTACAGCATCTGGATCAGTAAATTCTATCTCAAATGGGGAGGCAGAGTCACAGTAGCAACAGAGCCTATGTCTGCACTTGAAGTAAGCCAATCTGTGAAACTCCTTACCACAAGGAATCCAGCTATGTTTGTGCCATTTTACAGCACTTAAAAGTGGATAAACGTAACATCCCCGAGAGAGTCTAAATGGAACTGGCAATGAAGCCTGAGTTGTTTGTTATGGTTAAGATGTTCTGCGAACATGGAAGGCCTTGGTTTAAAACAAAGAGAGCCTGGGATTCTCAGGAGATATCCAGACAACCATTGGACACATTCCCAGGGTGGCTGGAAGCCAAAGAGAACAGAGAGAGGAGGTTATAAGTAATGGAGAAGAAGACAGTGGATCCAACTCTAAAAGGAAGGATTTCAGGTTTAAGCACTAAGTGTCCTTCCAATTTGGATACATGCAGTGGGGAGGAACGTTTGTCTCAGGAATCAGAAATTTGGGAAGCCCTGTATTTGTGTTAAATACCTTGGCATTTGAAATGTGGGAGAAAAACATATATCAGTGACCATTAGAGATTTAATCTATATCATAACAAAGAAAGAAGAAGAAGTATTCGTCTCTGCTGTGTTTTGCCACCTGGTTGATACAGAGCTTGGCAGCTTCTCCAAATTCATGCTTAGAGGAAATTGTGTTATGTATTTGCTGGTGCTTTGATTATGATTGATTCTTAAATAATCTCCCTATTACACTTGCCGAATTGCTGCCTTCTGGGGGAAAAGATGGAAATCATTCCCAGCCAGTGGAAACCCATGAAACAATATTGGAAGCCTTGTGTCCAACTGAACGGGTGATTAAGAGATTAGTGTGGAGGATGGAGCGTGGCGAATTTCAGTGCTGCTAGACATGTTAGTCTACCTGGGGCATCTGCTGTGGACAGACAGGATTGTGTTGTTCTTGTTTTTTGGGGGGTTGGAATTGAGAAATATTCAGGTCCAGAGATTTTGTCTCCAGTTTCTCAAAAGTTGCCTTTCCCAGCAAGAGAGACTTCTGGGAGTTTTTTTTTGCTTCACTTACAGGATGCATTGAAAGTGCTTCAGAATTTTGATAGGTGTAGAGTTTAACAACAACAACTACAACAGTTTATTATTTATATCCCACCCATCTGGCTGGGTTTCCACAGCCACTCTGGACGGCTTCCAACAAAAAATAAAAACACATTAAAAATCAATCATTATAAACCTCCCTAAACAGGGCTGCCTTCAGATGTCTTCTAAATGTCAGGTGGTTGTTTATTTCTTTGGCATCTGCTGGGAGGGCATTCCACGGGGCAGGCACCACTACCGAAAAGGCCCTCTGCCTGGTTCCCTGTTGGGTCACTTCTCACAGTGAGGGAACCGCCAGAAGGCCCTTGGCGCTGGACCTCAGTGTCTGGGTTGAACTCCATTGAGTTGAGCTTGATGTGAGGTGACCAACAATGGTGCAGGTCTCTCCCTCCCCCCCCAAAAAAAGAATTATCCAGTGCTCTGCAGCCTTCCCAACTGTCCACATTTCCTGATCTGAAAAAAGACATCATCTCCTGAGGTCCTCAATGGGGATTTCCCAGAAAGTGCTAACTGAATTTGTTTTTAATATAAGTTCTCATTTTGCCAGGAAATTTCAGCCAAGTATGAGACTGTATTTTCAGGAAACACAAGCACCAAGGAAGGATGAGGCAACAGGAGATATTATTTGTAGAATGGAGGAATGGGCACTCATAAATACCCCTCAGTCACCTTGCAACAGCACAACCCCACATGCAACCCATGAGAATCTCACCACAATTCTTTCTCCCCTTTGATAATTTTCAAAAGCAATTTCTCTTCTTTTCTTTTCATTAATTGATGGAGAATCGCTGATGGAGAAATGCAGGAGAAATGTTCATCACATCACAGGAAATGATATCTTTTTCAAATTTCTAGCTCATGTGTTTACAGAGCAAAGTCAGAGTGGATTTCTTGGCCTTTGGGCTGCAGAACTAATCCTGAACACCTTGACAATATTAGGTGTCAGGTGTTAGAAAAGAAAGAAAAAGGACAAGTAAGAAAGAGCCAGTGGCTTGTGACACTCTGTAATGATTTCTAAGCATATTATATTGCATGGACAGGTGGAGCCCCCCCCCCAACACCAGGCGACCCCCGAGTGGAATAATGACTAGACAACGTGCTATGGGATTCAAACTGGCCACAACTTTATTAAGTTTCAGGTGTAGGGAGACCTTGTTTCAGGCATTGGGTGTTTATCCTTTCCAGTCCCCAACCGGGGATCTGGGAGACATCAGGGTTATCTAGAATGTGTGGCTGGCTCTGAAGAACATATGTTCAAGCAGAGACCCCACGGTTTTGCCACCGTCGGAGGGGAGAACAATGACAACCACTCAGCGTATGGCCAATGCTTCCCCTCAAGACCCCTTCAACAGGGAACCCTGGGATCACCACCGCAAGGGGGGCGTGGATCACTGCTTCACCCCCCCACCATTTAGGAAGATAGATTAAAGGATTCTGCTCAAGGCCTGAAACCACCAAAGTTGTGACATTTTGCCACGGGAAAGGTAAAACCTGCCAATGCAGGAAAATTCCTTTCCGGCCCTTCAGCAGCGACCATGACGTAGCAGCACCTGTGTAGCTGTGGAGAAGAGGTTAACCTGCAAAAGAAGACTTAACTGAGGGAGGGCAGGGTGGGAGAAGCTCTGGAGCTGACTGCCACTTCGCAGGTAAGATTCACCTGTTGTGTGGGCAGGGCGGTCCCTCCCCTTACCTGGCCTATCCCCTGGCAACGCCTCCCCAGGCAGGATTGGGTGATTGGCTGAAGTAGGCGGAGACCTCCAGGTGTCCAGCCTGGGAAGGGTGAAGCCAGCCCGAACTACCAGGAGCCACACTGGGATCCGGGGGGGGGCTGCGCACAACCACACATTTGATGTGGGGAGCGGTCATTGTGGCCTCTCACTTCCCTGAGCTTTAAGGAATTTCCAGAGCACTGGGTTTGGGGACACAGACTTTTACTTGTGAGGAGAGAGTCTATGGAGCACTCGATGATTTTTGTAATATCTGATTAACTGGTGAATATTTGCTGGGATTTTTAACCTAGTATGTTGTGGTGGAAGTCCCACTGAGTTCCCACTTATGCCCTTCTTAGTAAGCATGCCCCAAATTGAACAGCTGCTTATTGCTAATGTGCTGCTTTTAAATTTGAACAGTGCATTGTTTATTCTGTTATTTAAATGTTTGCTGCCTTTATGTTTCCATTAGCAAGCTACTATGGAAACCTCTCAGTGTTATTAATAAATCTCACATGAGTGGACTTAGAAGGCTTTTGCTTATGTGGACAAGACAGCAGGAACCAAAGTCAAGAGAGGTGGTATCAGTGGTCTTGGGGGGAGCCCTAGGTGGGCAAAAGTACAGGTAATATTTTGTGGGGATACAGTCCAAGGGAGTAAAACCCTAAATGAGGATTGAGTGTACTCAGTGACCACATAATGCTGCTGTCTCTTGGGGGTCGGTGGCAATGGAAACGGAAAACAAAGAGGGAGGGTGGATGGAATGGTGTAGCTGGGATCTTGAATAGGAGTGCTCCATGCTTCAGCAATTTGGTCCCACTTGTGATTATTCTGTCTCATTATACATGCATCATGCCACATTGGCTGTTTGAACATTCCTCCTGTATGGCAGCACACACAATTAAGGCTGCTAACTTTATCAAACCAACCTTTTGCCTTTAAGGGCCAGTAGTTCTGCAGCAATTAGGAAGTGATGGTCTTTATCTCCATTTATCTTGAAAAACATCAGGTGCTAATTCCTGCCAAACAGCAGGCCAGGCCATTTTCCCACCCCCAGAAACTTGGGTGGCCTACCCAAAAATCCTCCACCTGCTTCTACCACTACACTAAGGACAAATGAAGAGGAGTCAATTAATAAGCCAAGTTGAAGATACAAATTCCCAAATACAGTCGTGCCTGGTTCTCAAACAGAATCCCTTCCGGAAGTCTGTTTGACTTCTGAAAATGTTCAAAAACCAAGGCACTGCTTCTGGTTGGCTGCAGGGGTTTCCTGCACTCAATCAGAAGCTGCAGAAGCTGCGTTGGACATTTAGCTTCCCAAAAAAGTTCCCAAACTGGAACACAAACTTCTGGGTTTGCGGCATTCGGGAGCCAAAATGTTTGAGTCACAAGGCGTTCGAGAACAAAGGTATGACCATATTAGAATGGCACTGCAATTTTAAACACACTTACATAGCAGTAAGTCCTATCAAATTCAGTGGGGCTTACTTTTGAGTAAACACTCTTAGGATGGTGATGGTTTTGATTTATTTCCCACCCTTCCTCCCTGTCTCCTCTTGAGAAAACAGTTTTTCTCTGGCAAAATAATAAAATTCATTGAAAGTCAAGACTCTTGGCAATTGCTGTAAGCACCATAAAGACTGGAGCTGGACTGTCATTTTTTAAGAGTTGGTAATGTAACCGAGCCATCCTTCCCCATGGTGTACGGCTCGTTTTCCCATTTCCCTTTTGTTGTCCCTGATCAAATAGGTTTGTCTGATTTCTGAACCATTATGAAATGCACCAAATCCGTTTGACCTAAAATTACATTACAGGGGCATCTCTCTCTCTCTCTCTCTCACACACACACACACACAAACACTATAGCGCTTCCAGCTTTCTGAAAAAGCATCAACATACAAAGATGCAGTGAGATGAATAGACAGCTAATGAAATCTAGGACTATAATTTGAGGATGGCATGGCATTTAGGCCATGTCTGCTTTGAATTATGTTAGTTTCCTGGAGACAGTGCAACCAACCCCCCAAAACCATTGTGTTTCCTCCCCCCCCTTTTTGTATTACTGATAGCTGAAAGTTTTATTATCAGTTGTTATTGTTCTTAAAGCAACCATTAAAATACTCTAAATGTCAAAGCTTTGCAAAGAGAGCAGTCTTTTTCTTTAAGCTATATAATTTCAGGCCAAAGAATTATGTGCCAGTTAGACATTTATTACGCTCAGCTAACACAGTGGCTTGATTTATCAGAAAAACAATAATTGTGGGATTTGCTTGAGAGCCTGGGTGTATAAAATGTGTGGGTGAAAGGAAGTTGGTTAGGTGGTCAAAGGGTATTCATTTGAAAAATAATAATGGGAAAGGGACATGCTGAACTCTTTGGATCCTATGCTGTAATTTTAAAATGAGAAAACACTCTTTAGTACTGACAAAATAGATTAGCCAGAATGCAGGTCTGTGCAACTACTTACATGTAACAACTAGTGGAGATGTTAAAACAGATATGGATGTCCCACCTGCCTGTATCAGCCAGTCCCATTGGCCCCAGGTATGCCTTGTCACGCAGATAGGGATGTGCAGCTGGATCACATACAAAGACAACAACTTGTATTCTAGTGTCAGGCTTCAGGGAGTTGGCTTCCTCCCCCTGCCCCCACTTTGCCAGTAGATAAGCAAAACAAAGAGAAATGAGTCTCTTACCAGCTAGAAATTTAATGAGAGAACAAAGAATCCATTTCTAGGAATGAAGGTGCTCCTAATTAAGGATTCCACCCACTCCCCCCCTAGTCACCCATGTCTCTTCGGTGTCTTGCAATCTGATCTCACAACCATTAGGCTTTCTATGCAGCCACTTTATCTGCTCTCCTTGACTTTTGGGCTAAGTGGATGGACGCTTTCCAGTGAAAGTGAGTCTGTTAATTATCTCTCTCCCAGTTCTTCTTCTCCTAGCTGTTCACCACCCAGTTCTTCCCAACTTCGGTCTTCTGAACTATGTCCCTCTGCAAACCACTGTTCCAAATCTATACTGCCCCACTGCTCCTGGGAAGATTCAGGATCCTGATCAGGAGCAGGGGGAGACGGAAGCTCCCACCATCACTCCTCAGTGCAGCCCTCCCTGACACCTAGTTTTAGATTACAGAATACAGATTTCAGGTTACAGATTTCAGCACCTGGGCAGATGGAGATGTGGATTAGCCCTTAGTTGGTGGCAGACCATGATGCTATATAACACCCCACCACACACACAGAAAACCCCCAAAAGTATTTGTTGCAGAACTGCAATGATAAAGACTTTTACACAGAGACTCACAACCACTGAGCCTTCTGAGTAGCAACCTTGTCAGCTCTCCTTGCCTTTGGAGATATAGGCTGGGCACTTTCCAGTGAAGGGGAGTAATCTCTCTCTCTTCCGGTTCTGCTCCTCCTAGCTGTTCCCCACTCAGCTCTGCCCAGCTGTTATTTTCCAAACTGTGTCTGTCTGCAAACCAAGTCTCTAAATCTATACTGCTCCATTGCTCCTGGGCAGCTTCAGAATCCCGGTCAGGAGCAGGAAAAGGGGGAGGTTTCCACCATTCCTCCTCAGAGCTGTAATCCTCTATCTGGTCTCTGACATGCTGGGATTGATGGGAGTTATTGTCTAAAACATCTAGAAGGCACCAGATCAGGGAAGACTGCTCTAGAGATTTCATTTGCCCTTAGACATGAAGCCACACATGGGAAGAATTTTCGCTAAAACCATTTTTCTGTTTCTCAGACTTTCTCCATAGCAAGATAATTTTGTAGGGATGAATTTTGAGTTGTTCTTTATGTGCAGCAAATATTCAGTCAAATATGGTACACCTGAGTCAAATACCTGCCATCAAATATGGTACACCTGAGCAAGTGATTCATTTGGTGAGATGTTTGTCCATCACTTTTAACTGAGGGCCAAGCTAGCCATGGTGTTAGTTGTGTGAATGCAAACAAACTTTGATCACCTTGTGTGGGGCACACAAATTCTTTGCTGTTCTTCAAAGTGCTGTTAGGTTACTATGAGGGCTGGCTCAAGAGTTTCAGCTGTCTGAGGCAGGGTACAGAATAGAGCCCTACCGCTTGCCAAGTCAAGGTGCATAGTCCTTAAGTTTGGCCAAGTGATTTTGGCACCTGAGATAGAAAAGTCCACCAGCACCTCTCCCTCAGAGTCCAAAAATACAGTAAACATAAAATTAAAAATTTGCAATTTGCTGCCTTTAATGACACCTAAGATCAGCTGCCTGAGGCAGCCAGCTCACACTGCCTAATGATAGGGCTGTCCCTGCTCCCAGCTTTTCCTTAGTTAAGGTATGCTTAGCATGGTCATGTTATCTTTCCTCCTTCTGAAAAGAATCCCTTCCAACACTCAATAAGCATTGACCTTTTCCAGTCTCCTTTTCGTTTGACACTCTTTCTATCAACGAGATGCCGGCAATCAAATACAATCAGGACAGCAATGTCTTTATGAGTGCAGATGGATGAAAGGTTATCTCCCAGCACAGTAATTGGGGAAAAAGGTCTGTTTATACTGTGCAAAACTTGGTGCTTCCACTCTCGGCTAATTGTACATCTTTCTATTCTTGTGAATGGGACCCCCTTGACATCACAAACAGTCCCCGTACAATTCATCTGCACAACTGCAGGGTCATTTTTCAGCCTGCAGATAAGCAGTTCCTATTCTGCCCCAAAAAGGAATGAAAATTCTGTGCTTGGGCAATTCAAATGATGTGCCAATGAAATCTGGATTCTGCACGCTGAATAAATCATGCAAAGCAAATTGATTTACATAATTTCTCTTCCTTTGCATCATTTATTCTGCATGCTTTTATGTTTTGTTTATTCAGATTTTGCAAGTCATGGGAAGGGCAAGAAGTTATGCTGGATGGATGATGAAGGCCGGTGGAAATCTTATCCAGTCACCTCTTTGGCTGATGATTCCAGCAGGCGTTGCCCACTTTTTCTCCTGTACAGTGGTACCTTGGGTTACAGACGCTTCAGGTTACAGACACCGCTAACCCAGAAATAGTACCTCGGGTTAAGAACTTTGCTTCAAGATGAGAACAGAAATCGTGCAGCTATTAGCTAAAGTGGTACCTCAGGTTAAGAACAGTTTCAGGTTAAGAACAGACCCCCAGAACGAATTAAGTTCTTAACCTGAGGTACCACTGTATTTTATGGTAAAGAAGAGCTAGAAATGTGTGTGTGTGTGTTTAAGAAAGCTGAGACTGTAAGGAAACTGACTTCCGTATAACCAAACTTACATATTTTGTACTTTTTGCTGAACTCTCATGAGAACATGTCACACATGCAGCCCTAAATAATACTTAGAAACCCAGAGCAACAACCATATGAAGAAATGTCTCTTCTGAAGAATCTGTTTCTTAAAAATCAGCCTTTGATAAACAACATTTTTATTATGGCTCAGGTAATGATGTCCTAAAAGGGAAGACAGTGAACTTACCTACAACAGATACATGACTTCAATGTGGTTTAGTGAACTTTGATAATGATTAATATTATTCACTTCAAAATATTCTTGAGGAATGAGCACTCACACTTTACCTTGTGGGTGCCCTTTGTGGGATTGCATGTGGTGCTACAGTTCCCAGGGAGCTTACTGGCAAACGGGGGCTGGCTTGCCTCTCAGTGTTAATTTTTGGAGGCCCACGCCCAGCCTCAGTAATCAAGTTTCTTGCTGGGAGATGGCGCCAGCCCCATTTATAAATAGGGGGTGGAGCCGACAATAGCCAAGCTCTGGAGATTCACCCTCCCTACCCTCCCTTTGTTTCATGTTTCTTGTTTGCAGGTTAACTTTTTCTTCCTGTTTAGTGCGCGCTGCTACAGACTTTGACTGGTTGCTGTTGAAGGACTGGGAAGAAATTTTCCTGCATTGGCAGGTTTTGTCTTCCCTGTAGCATTTCATCACAACTTTGGTAGTTATGGCCTTGGGTGGAATCTTTTAGTCTTTTCTTCCGTGTGTGTGTGTGTGTGTGTGTGTGTGTGTGTGAAGTGGTGACTCACCCCCCCTGCGGTGGCAATTCCAGGGTCCCCCTCTCAAAGGGGTTATATATATGGGTGTCACTGGCCATACACTGAAAGGTTGTCAGTGAACTACCCTGTGGGCGGGAATATGGGCTTGGCTGCCTGTTACACTTACGTCTCGCAGAGCACTCCCATATCCCATTTACGCTGATGAGCCCCTGTTCCCCCTGGCTGGGGGACTGGGAGGGATATATGCCCAAGGACTAAGCCAAGGTCTTCCTTACTGCGGAAGTTTAATAAAGTTGTGGCCCAATTTTAATTCCATATAACGTTGTCAGAGTCTTCCTTCCTTCCTTATGATCCCTGGGGGCTGGGGCTGTCACTGCCTGGTCACGCAATCAAAGCCTCTGCTCACCTGTATAAACTAAGCTACTTCAAAATATAACTCTTAGGAGAAGATTGCCTGACTGCTGAGGAAGCCCTCTGTGAAAATGGCAGAATCTCCATGCTCGCTTTGTTTGCTCAGATCTAGTGCTGATAAGATACCCTTCGATTAAACGGTCACTGGCTGTCCGCTTCTTCTGCTTTTCTGAGAAGACAGTAGTTCCATTTGTTCCATTTTGTTTCACTTAATGTGAAAGTTTATCCGAGGAACGGCAAGCACGAAAGAAAGTGGCCTTTGCTGGCTTGTAGAGTTATATAGCATCATATTGGTCTGCCTCTGGCAGAGCTAAAGCAATCAAATGAATGGATTCCAAGGTGTTTTCTGTTCTGTTTGCAAACAGCATATCACAATGCTGGGGCAGGGAGCTTATTGTGCATTTAACTGCAATACTATTTCATTTCACCCACCATTTTGTCAATCTTAAGGACAACCTGGCAGAAGAAAACAACTGTATTTTATTCTTTGGTTCCATGGCTGAAGTTCCCATGCCACGGACTGGCGTTGCTGCTAACTCCCAACATTTTATTGGAACATCACAGAGCTGAACAGTGGAAACAGGGCAACTCTGAATCCAGTTGTTCTGATCTCCATTCCACCAGGTAGGGAGTTCCTTTTATAACCACATCCATACACATCAGCCTCATGGCTAAAGCATGCTGGGATTTGCAAAGTTATCCTGTCCTGCTATAACTTCATAAACTTTTTAAATTTGAAATAAAAGGTAAAGGGACCCCTGACCATTAGATCCAGTCGTGGTCGACTCTGGGGTTGTGGCGCTCATCTCGCTTTTTACTGGCCGAGGGAGCCAGAGTGCAGGTTCCAGGTCATGTGGCAAGCATGACCAAGCCACTTCTGGTGAACCAGAGCAGCGCACGGAAACGCCGTTTACCTTCCCGCTGGAGCAGTCCCTATTTATCTACTTGCACTTTGATGTGCTTTTGAACTGCTAGGCTGGCAGGAGCAGGGACCGAGCAACAGGAGCTCACCCCGTCGTGGGGATTCGAACTGCCGACCTTCTGATCGGCAAGCCCTAGGCTCTGTGGTTTAACCCACAGTGCCACCAGAGTCCCAAATTACAGAACAACCACAGTTCTAAGATTATGCTACTTAGTTCATATGCTCCAACATTTCTCAGATGAAAATAGGGGTGTCCTAGTCAATAGTAGTAGTAGTAGTAGTAGTAATAATAATAATAATAATAATAATAATAATAATAATAATACCCTACCCATCTGATTGGGTTGCCCTAGCCACCCTGGGCGGCTTCCAACATACCCAAAGACATAATAAAACATTAAACATTTTAAAACTTCCCTATACATGTTTGCCTTCAGATGTCTTCTAAAGGTTGTATAGTTACTTAGCTCCTTGGCTCAAGGGTTGCATAACTCCATACCCACCAACATTTCCCTGATGAAAATAGGAACATCCTAAGGAAAAGTGGGATATATTCCAGGATCAAATAAGAAACTGAGACAGATTCTGTAAATCTGGGACTGTCCCTGGAAAATAGGGACACTTGGAGGGTCTGGGACTGATAAGCTCTCCATGAACATCTGGCTACCTTGACCTTACAAGGGAATGTGCCACATTTATTGACAATTCTTAATGCATTTCCCAGTGCAGACACTCGTATGAAATAAACCCTATTGTACCACCACCATGCACATCCGAAAACATATCTGGATGCAAATCCTGAACCCAGTTCAGATGTTTAATTCTACTAGAATAAGTTGGCTTATTTATATACTACCCATCTGATTGGGTTGTTCCAGCCAGTCTGGGCAGCTGCCAGCAAATTAAAACATGAGGCCAGATTGCCTTCAGGCAGCCAGGTCCCAATCCTAGAGACATGGGCCCCTATAGCTCTGCAGCCTGCACCACTCTTTATATTATCAACAGCAGAGGTGGGGAACCAGATGTTGTCAGGCTCCAACTTAAGGTTGTTTACTGGCTTTTTGGTTTACAGAAGGGGTGGGGCAGATTGTCAACTTATTAATTTTGAAATGTTATTGGGCTGCAGTTCCAATTGTTTTCATTTTCACACAGAGGGGCTTTGTTGGTTAATTGGGTTCCCACTAAGAACAATTCTGTGTTAGCGGAGACAGGAGTTAAGAGAATGAAATTAGTAAGGAAGCAATAATGCTGCTTGAGAATTAAATGGGTTGTTTCATTTTGCAGGCAAGGCAGAAATGAATAGGTAGGAAGGCAGAGAGAGGGAGAGGTCTGGTCTGTTTCAGACATGGAGCAAATTGTGTTGAAAAATTGTTATCGAGCCGCACTATTTTAGATCATCGGTGCAGGATTGTGAATGTTCTCCCACAAGTAAAAAGAACCCCATGCGCACGTCTTTAGTCGGCGTGCCTGACATTTTAATATAGTTTATTCCTCTGAAACTGTGTTTTTAGGTTGTACACCACTTTAATACTTTTTGTAAGCTACGTTGAGGTTTTATTTTAATCAAGAGGTTTATAAAGGTTGTGAAATAAATAAAGAATGAAAGTGCAGCTTTTAAATAAATAAATAAATGTCAGGGAGCAGATTAAACAAGAATCTATCTCCCTGACACATGTGACTGGTTCATGTGTGCATTGTGTATGTAGGTACACCACTTGATTTCTTGACACTTGTTGTGAAAGGATTCGTTGAAGTGCATTGTATCTGAAGTGATATAATTGCAAGCTGTTTGTAACTAATAATACTCCGGGTGGTGTTGAATCAACACAGAACATCCAGAATGTAAATATAGATTAGGGTTGCCATATTTCAAAAAGTGAAAATCCAGACAAAAAAGTGAGCTGGGGGGGGCAAAGTCGTTCAACGTTGTTGTTGGTTTTTTTGGGGGGGGACAAAGTTGAGCTTTTTTCAGTTTTGTCCAAAGCTGTTGACAAAATCTATTTAAAAAGAGAGTTTTTCAGCTATTTTTAACAAAATTTGCCAAATTCTACACTTCTGACATGAGCTGCCATACATCCAGATTTTTCCAGACATTTCAGTGATTTCTGCCTAGACACTGTTTACGAGGGATGAATACCGTCTGTGTCTGGGAAATACATAAAAATACATTGTGGCTTACTCCCACAGTCTTAATCATACTATATGATAAATTTAAACTACAATTTTAAAATAGTGTCTGTCCATCATTCAAGCATCTATATAGTCATTGGTCAGAATGTTGAAAGGTAGGACCATGTTGAATTCTTGTTCAGCAGCAGGCTAGAATATGGTTTCCACCTGTCCCCTTATAAGATTTTAAATTGAATTTTACAATTAAATGGACTACAGATTGTTGTTGTTGTTTTAAAAAAATAGAACTGAAAATTCAAGGGAAATTCAAGGGAAGAACCTAGCAAATCTTTCAGGGGGTCAGCCCCCTCTCCCATCATGTCTACAGCAATATATCAGAGATATTTTTCCCAAGGATGATTTTTATTCTCTCTCTCTCTCTCTCCTTTTCTTTTTTCTTTTTTAGCTTTCTGCTTTTCTTCAGAATGAGCTGCAGCAGGTTCCTAATCTGCTCAGTGCTGTTGTAAAATCAGATTGTAAAAGTCAAGTGCCTTCTCTCAAGTTTTATCATCCTTTCATCAATAAATTAATCTTTTTCCCCCCTAACACTGATAGGTAGATGACTTTTCCCCCACCCCCATCTCTGCTTGAATAGATTTAAGTTCCAGTCGTGAAATATTAGCTTAAGGCTGACTTCTGATAAAGCTGCTGCCCTTGTCGATTGTGTGTGTGTGTGTGTCATCTATCAGTTCGATATTTTTAATCATGATGCTAGAAAAACCTGCATGCTGCACAGCCTCAACTAAGTCTTGGGTGCCATCTCCTATCAAGCTTAAATGTAGCCCTGATCTACAAAGATACATCCAGGGTTGATGTTATTTTTCTAGGAGCTATTCTTGAGATCAAGTGAAGTATTTTACAGGTATAAATGTATGAAACTAAGAAAAGATAATGCGAGCGGAGCTGCCTAAATAGCTCTATGGTGGTAGAGTAGCAGGGGATATTTCCAGGCATAGTCCTGTCATAATCAAAAATTTCTGCCAATTAAGAGTTTGCTCCACCAAGAATTTTAACTTATGCTTGGTTTTAATAATTCTTGCCTGGCTTAGAGAAATGGCGGAGGAAGGAGTCAAATGCCCTTTATCACACCCATTACATACACTAACGTGTTGTTATAAAGGATGGAAAGCCCCCTAAACCCTAGAAATTAATAAATGCTAGGATTTTGATTATTTGGGACATGAAGGGAGAATGCAAGCTGCAGAGGAAATACAGTGGTTGAGCTGCGGCCATCAAGGAACAATTGAGAGCAATTGAAGGGCATTAACAATACAAGGAAAATCTTTCCCTCTTGCCCTGAGGTGTGAACAGAGACTGGGGTTTTGGAAGGTTTCCAAGGTAACTGCTCTGGGAGCAAGGGTAGCTGCGAGGAAGAAGAGCTGAGATCCATCTTGGGCAGGCTGGCTGAAGGATGCCTGCGCCTCCCTCCATGCAGACTGATGGTGTAAATAGCTGAATAAACCATATTTCTTAAAGCAACGACAATCTCAACCATGTCTTCCATACTCCAAAGGGACACAGACACTGTGTGTGCGTCTCGGACCCCCAAGGGCTCTTGCTACCACTTGGCAGAGAGAGGGGAAGGCACCTGACTTTTGTAGCAATATTTAACACCACGTCCACTTTGGTCCATAGTGTATTCTTGACTAAGTCCACACAAACCATTTTTGTGTTTTTATCTTGTATTTCAATGCTACGAACGGCTCTGACATCTACAGGTGAAGGGCCGTATACAAATATAATTAAGGATAATAATAATGATGATATTGTCTACACTGGGTGACAGTAGCTCATAAGGATTTCAGGCAGGGGTTTCTCCCACATCGATCTTGAGATACTGAGTATTGGACATGGGACCTTATGCATGCATAAGAGATGCTCTGCCACAGAACTATGGCTCTGTCCCAAATAGAGCTGTTAAAACACACACAGGTAAGGTAACAGGTAAAAGACCCCTGGATGGTTAATTCCAGTCAAAGGTGATTTTGGGGTGCGGCGTTCTTCTCGTTTTCAGGCCGACGGAGCCAGCATTTGTCCACGGACAGCTTTCTGGGTCATGTGGCCAGCTTGACTAAACCGCTTCTGGCGCAGTGGGACACCGTGACAGAAACCAGAGCACACGGTAACACCATTTACCTTCCTGCTGCAGCGGTACCTATTTATCTACTTGCACTGGCGTGCTTTTGAACTGCTAGGTTGGCAGGAGATGGGACAGAGCAACAGGTGGCGCTGTAGTCTAAACCACTGAACCTCTTGGGCATGCCAATCAGAAGGTCGGTGGTTTGAATCCCCACAACGGGGTGAGCTCCTGTTGCTCTGTCCCCGTCATGCTGGCCACATGACCTGGAAAGCTGTTTGTGGACAAACACTGGCTCCCTTGGCCTGAAAGCGAGATGAGCGCCACAACCCCATAGTCACCTTTGAATGGACTTAACTGTCCAGGGGTCTTTTACCTTTTTTTTTTTAACCACACATAGAACAGCTTATTGTTCATAGAACAGCATTTCAGCCATATTTCAGAGTTACGACTACAGAATGCTAGTGAGTAACTGGAAACAACTGGCCTTTTATGTAGTCTTCGTATAAGCATTTATGCACCTTATTATTTTAGAATAATTAGAAGCACATTAGAGAATGAAGCTTAGAAGAGAGGCCTAGCATGATATATACACACAGAACCATACACACACAGAGAGAGAACATTTTGTAATCTGAGGATTATTTTAAATGGAATAATGACATTTCAAATACAAATGTAACTAAGAGTCCTGTTTTGACCTGGAAATTTATTTATGTGTAGAAGAGCAAAGATACATTTTTCTTTCCTAATGAAACTACTAAAAAAAGAAGACGGTTTGTAGCCTGTTGTTTTCCATAAGTAAGAATTTGTCCCATTATGGCACGAATAGGGAAAAAAATGACTTTTAATGACCTTAGCAAGAGTTATTGAATTAATAAAACAAATACACTTTGGGATATGGTTTTTATACATTGCCCTTATTATGGGTAAACTTATTTCTATGATATGATACAGTTTTTAGTGGGTGCATTAAATGGAATTTGAAATTTAGTCATTGAAGTGGTTCGTTTATGAATATTGTAGTGGTAATGGCAACTTCTACTGAGTCAGGTCCTTCCCCCAGCTCCACAAGCCTTTTTGGGTTTGTCCGCAACCCAAAAAGTACATAGGGAGAGGTGCCACTTCTGTGCACACACGTGGCGTGCAGAGCGCTTCTGCGTGTGCGCGCTCCGCGATACCCACAAGTATGCCGTGTTCTTAACCCGAAAGTTACGTATCCAGAGCGGTACGTAACTAGAGGGTCCACTCTATGAGAAAGAGTGAAGGACTGTGAATCTCAAAAAAAAGCAAACCTTTTCAAAATAAAATATGTACTGCGTGCAGTATAGTTGAGCAACATCTTATTTAAATGCTAAACACGGTTTTTATGACAAAGAATGGAAAAGCCTTATCTAGGAGCAAGGTGCAGGTCAAGCGTTTTATCTGATTATTTCAGAATATATATTTTTTCCTCTCTTCGCCTCTTAAGATAAGCTCTTGTATTTTTTCACCTCAGTAAATCTTATTAAAGTCTCTCTCTTTTTTTCAGATTTCAGCCTTGAATATCATGCTAAATGCCTCAAATGTGTCAGATTGGTGTTGCAGTTTTTAGATGATGATTATAGTAGCAGTAATAGCTCCAGGAAAGTCTTACACGTGTTTCCAAAGAAATACGTCCTTTTGAGATCAATGGGATTTACTCAAAGACAACTGTGTATAGGATTGCAACCCTATTGTACACTATGCTTATAAAGAGTGCAGTGTGTTTTTTTCCAATGTTTAAGGAGATTTCAACCCTAGCCAGAGACATTTTTGTAGAAAGAACTTAATAGTTGTACATTGTACAAACTTAAGGCACAAGGACCTTTAAAAAGCATCTTACCCCATCTATGCCCACTCAACCACTTCAATCTGAGGAGTTGGCACCATTACAGGTACCACATAATCTCATTCTGCAGTGGCAAGAATGGATCTTTTAGTGTGGCAGAACCAACACTTTGAAACTCCTTGGCTATTGACAGAAGGCAGGTGCCTTAGCTTCACTTTTTCAGGCACCTGCTTAAATCATTTTTATTTAGGCCAGCTAGCCTATCCAGACATGTGGAAGTTACATCTGTTTTAATTTGTTTTTAGTCTGTTGTTGATCTTAATTATATTTCTTAATTATATTTCTGCTTTTTGAATGTTTGTTTTTAACTGCCTTTTATCAATAGTTTTCAAGTGTTTCTTTCTTAAATCACTTTGAGGTTTTATTACAATCAATACTTTAATAAGAAAAAGAAGTAGAAGGAGAAGACGATGATGATGAAGAAAACTTTACTATTTATATAAGGTAGAAAAAGACTAAGAAGAGGTAAACGCCGAGGGAGCCGGCGTTTGTCCACAGACAGCTTTCCAGGTCTTGTGGCCAGCATGATTAAACTGCTTCTGGCACAATGGGACACCATGACAGAAACCAGAGTGCACAGAAACACCATTTAACTTCCTGCCACAGTGGTACCTATTTATCTTCTCGCACTAGCATGTCTTCAGACTGCTAGGTTGGCAGAAGCTGAGACAGAGCAACGGGAGCTCACCCTATCACACAGATTCAAACCACCAACCCTCTGATAGGCAAGCCTAAAAGACTTAGTGGTTTATTATTTATTTATTTGTTTGTTTGTTTATTTGTTTGTTTCCTGCCCATCTGGCTGTGTAGCCTTATTAGACTTTACCGATTGGTGGGCTCTGCGTTGCTCCCGGACGGGAGGAAGGAAGTCAAATGACACCGAGGGTTGGTTCAGAGAAAGAGTTCTTTATTTCCGCTCTCCAGAGCAGCAGAAAGGCACTTGCGTGGTCAGTCCACAGCAAGTCCAAAGAAATGAGAAATTTCATGCAGTATATATATCCTCCAGGTACCCTCTCCTTCCTTCCCCAGGAATCCAGCCACGTCAGCTTGTACACACAGGTTGACATCACAGATGTTCCTGCTCCAGTATTCTCAACCATAAAAGGGTATTCCTTCCTGTACTTCTGACCATAAAAGGGTATTCCTGTTCCTATACTCTTATCTTGGAGCAAGAGGTCACCAACTCCAAGAACACACTCTGGCGCTGTTCCCGGACTAGGTCTGTGCGTCAGAGTGTGGTAAGATAAGACCCAGACATGTCATCCCTACTCCACTGGAACAGCCAAGGTCATCCTTGCTGTCACAAACTGATAAAGGAGAGGGCTCTGAGCACTTGTTTATACAGCCGGGTTTTTGTTTATACATTGATTCAGAGCTCAAGTTAATGGATTTTAGCTAAGGAGAAATAGGGATTTTGATGCCCGTTTCAAACTGCCTGCACAGTCATTTTTGGGTTTGGGAAACCCATGCCCAGCCACTCTGGGCAACTTCCAACAGAATATTATAAGCACAATATAACATGAAACATTAAAAACTTTCCTATATGTCTATAATGCCGGAGGTGCACTCCCATTGTCTCTCGAGACAGACAGATGCCAACAACATTGGTGCACTGCTCTTCTATTTTAACTCTTTTAATGGTTTTATTGGGAACTGTTAGTTGAGCCAATTGTTTTATTTATAATTTGCCCTGTGACCATGGGATGGACATGCAGGATAAAAAAAGAAATGAATGAATGAAAACATACATAAATTCTGATTGCATCAATGAATTAAGATTATTTATGAGACAACTCATCCAATAAGTTTTACTGTACCCAAGATAAAAAAGTATTGAATGCAACACAACAACCATACTACAGTGAGATGGCCAGCATAAAAATCCAAATCCAAACCAGCCTAATAAAAAAAGATACCATATACAGCTTAAAACTGAAACAGACATCAAATACATCTGCAGTGCCACCGATACTTGGAGGTGCTAAGTACTGGAAAGGATTACCCTGCTAAACAGCTGAAGCTGAATTGATTTCTCCTATACCTATTTCAGGCCCTGTATGACAATGCAACTCCAGGGTCATTCTTGCATTTCAGCAGGTCTCCGCCGCCAGTATTTAGTTATGTGATCTGACTACAACCCAGGAATAAATGTTTTGTAATGAGATGATAGGCAGCAAGCTGCTACAGCTCCCGTGGAATGTCCTCGGGATAAGCTGGGTAAGAGAGAGCTTGGGAAAACAGAGATATGATGGGATTTCCGACCCCCTTTTCCTTTCAAGAGCTCAAAGCTGCTTTCATGCATAGCTGTCAACCGTCCCTTATTTGGCGGGAAAGTCCCTTATCCCAGTGCCGTGTCCCGCTGCTGTAACTTATTGATGATGTCCCTTAAATTTCCCGGGTTTCAAAGGAAGCAGCTCCTCTCCCTCCCTCCCTGCCGGCCAGGGAGGAGGGAGGCTCCAACTGTGTTGCTTGGCTGCATTGCTCACCCAATAAGGAGTCTAAGAACAACTGGGGGATGGAGCTTGCATGCCTTGTGCCGATCAAATCGGTCACGTTGCCTGGGGACTCATCTTTGCTCAGCTCTTCCCAGCGGAGAGGTGATGGTGGTTTTCCTTGCTGCATCCCCTTTGCAGGGTTGCTGTGCTGCGGGAACCACTGCTTGAGGCTTCATTTGGCTGCTGGCTGGGCTTTCTGCCTTTGGCTCGGAGGGGCTCAGGAGTTGAACATACCTGTGCTGGGAAAATCCCTTATTTTGGCTGCTGATCCCTTATTTTCAAGGCTGCTGGTCCCTTATTTTCAAATCTGTAAGTTGACAGCTATGGCTTCGTGGGGCTTCCAGCTTCTCTCCTATCCCTAACCAGTGACAAGGCTGTGATCAGATGAGCTTCAGCAACATCATGACATCTTGTACCCTCAGACCATCATACCCTCCAATGTTTCTCCAATGAAAATAGGGAAGACTCTCCTCCCTGCAAGAGAGGGGAGTGGTTGTGGCCGGGAGCCGGACTCCGCCTCAAGCAGGGGCGTTTGCCCCCTGCCTCCCACTCACCTGGCTGGCGCCCACGCCCTCGGCCAGGCACCCAACCAGGTGCCTTCAAGGGGGCGTGTACAGCAGCCTAAATTGCTGTGGTGCCAACCTCCAGCCCTCACTTTCCACTCACTCCACGAGTGGGTGGAGTCAGCTGACGTAAACCAGTGCCTAAGCCAATACCTTTTCACTTGCTGTAATCAATAAAGTTGTGGCCTTTTCTTGCCCATTAACCTTATATCACGTGTCCTTGTGTTTCATTCCACTGCGTGGGGTTCGGGTCCTCAAACCACAACGTCCTATTCTAATACAGTGGTACCTTGGTTCTCAAACTTAATCCGTTCCAGAAGTCTGTTCCAAAGCCGAAGAGTTCCAAAACCGAGGTGTGCTTTCCCATAGAAAGTAATGCAAAACAAACTAATCCATTCCAGACTTTTAAAAACAACCCCTAAAACATTTAGCATGGATTTTTACAAAATTTAAAAATTTGGCTTTGTAATTTGGAATTTATCTGATGTGATTTAATTTGATGTGATTGGCCAGTTAATAAAAATTATTTTTTAAAAAATAAATAAATAAAACATTTAGCATGAATTTTACTATCTAACGAGACCATTGATCCATAAAATGAAAGCAATTATCAATGTACTTTACTATAAAATAAATAAGACAGTATTGTAGATGATAAAAATGAAAAAAATAATTTCTTCCTTCCCTGCACTGATGATAGTCATTGTTTGGAGGGGGGGGGGGCTTTTATCCATGTCCGCAGTCACACAATCAATCAATCAATCAGTAGCTGAACTGAGTTCCACACAGTCACAAAAACAAATTAACCAAAAAAGCATGGAAACAAAAACACAAAATAAATAGCAAAAACAAAAGCACCAAACTTTATTCATTCCAGAAGCCCATTTGACTTCCAAAATGTTCGAAAACCAAGGCGCAGCTTCTGATTGCTGCAGGCGACCCAGAAACTATAGCCGACAGCCGTATCAGTCGTTCGGCTTCCAAAAATAGTTAAAAAACCGGAACACTTACTTTCAAGTTTTCGGAGTTTGAGTACCAAAGCATTTGAGAACCAAGGTACTACTGTATCCCTGACCACTGGCAGCACTGGTTAAGACTAATGGGAGTTGGTCCATCAGCCTCTGTAGCCCATCCCTAGTTTACAGGACTAGAAGGAATTTGCTGCTTCTCCCCACCTTCCTATAGGAACCAAATATCTCTGCATGTGGCATACCCTCCAACTTTTCTTTGATGAAAATAGGGATGTCCTATATTATTATTATTATTATTATTACTATTATTATTATTATTGTTATTATACCCCACCCATCAGAATGGTTTGCCCTAGCCACTCTGGGTTGCTTCCAACATATATAAAAACATAACGAAACATTAAACATTAAAAAAAACCCCAAAAACTTCCCTATACAGGGCTGCCTTCACCTGTCTTCTAAAGGTTGCATAGTTACATATCTCCTTGGCTCGGGGATCATAGAATCATAGAATCATAGAATCATAGAATCATAGAATCATAGAATCATAGAGTTGGAAGAGACCACAAGGGCCATCGAGTCCAACCCCCTGCCAAGCAGGAAACACCATCAGAGCACTCCTGACATATGGTTGTCAAGCCTCTGCTTAAAGACCTCCAAAGAAGGAGACTCCACCACACTCCTTGGCAGCAAATTCCACTGTCGAACAGCTCTTACTGTCAGGAAGTTCTTCCTAATGTTTAGGTGGAATCTTCTTTCACATAACTCCATACTCTCCAACATTTCTATGATGAAAACAGGGACATCCTAAGGAAAAGCAGGACATCCTGGGATCAAATCAGAAACCATGACAGCTTCTGTAAATCTGGTTGTCCCTGACAAATAAGGACACTTGGAGGGTCTAGACCATTGTTATGGCATTCTCCCTACTTATAAGGAAGTCTTGCAAAGATGGCAGACCTTGCGAATATTGTGTAGATACTGATTCCTTTATCCATTTCCACTTGAGACTGTCGGTGTACATTGCAAGAAATACTGATATTTTAAGAAGCATTTGTTTGAAAGGACAGATACGAGAATAAAATTAGTGAAAGACGAATACACAGCAATTACAGTGGGTTTACAGGATGCAGGGTCAAATTAAATTATAAAGCGAAACAGTGCCAGTACCTGCTGGGCAAATAGCTTGCAAAATATTCTAGGATGACAAACACTCTACTTTTTTTAAAAAAAGTGCAACTAACTATATCCAGCCAAGAGTCAGCAGCACAAAGAAGGTGTTGGCATTCACTCAAGCATATAGATTACAAAAGGGCTTTGTCATCAGGTTTGGAGTGGAAGCAACAAGAATGAGGCACCAGGAAAAAAAATCAATCTGCATTTATAACAGCTGAAGAACTTTTGCCCGGTGACAGGCCTATAGGCTCAAGAGGAAACATTTCACTGTATTAGGAAATGAGCAGCCAGCTGTGGCAGAAAAGCATTCTTTTGTACCTCAGTTGCCTGCCAGCTAGCATTAGCTCAGAACCTACATTTAGCGATGCTGATAGATAGAGGTGAAATAAAGCAGCAACAACACAAGCATCTAGGTGTCTCACACTTCAGCTTAAAAAAAAATGCACAGAAAACTTTCTAGGAAGAACAAGGTCACACGTTTTATATTTCCTATCCAATCTATGATTCAAGCATGAAGTCTTGATAGCAGAAAGCCAGCCTGAGTAGAGTTACCTAGAGGGAGCAGAATTTCCAAGTGTCCTTGTTTTCCAGGGACAGCCCCAGATTTACAGAAGCCATTTCTGATTTGATTCCGGAATGTCCCACTTTTCCTTGTTGTTGTTGTTTAGTCATTTAGTCGTGTCCGACTCTTCGTGACCCCATGGACCAGAGCACGCCAGGCACTTCTGTCTTCCACTGCCTCCCGCAGTTTGGTCAAACTCATGCTTGTAGCTTTGAGAACACCATCCAACCATCTTGTCCTCTGTCATCCCCTTCTCCTTGTGCTCTCCATCTTTCCCAACATCAGGGTCTTTTCCAGGGAGTCTTCTCTTCTCATGAGGTGCCAAAGTATTGGAGCCTCAGCTTCAGGATCTGTCCTTCCAGTGAGCACTCAGGGCTGATTTCCTTCAGAATGGATAGGTTTTATCTTCTTGCAGTCCATGGGACTCTCAAGAGTCTCCTCCAGCACCATAATTCAAAAGCATCAATTCTTCGGTGATCAGCCTTCTTTATGGTCCAGCTCTCACTTCCATACATCACTACTGGGAAAACCATAGCTTTTACTATACGAACTTTTGTTGGCAAGGTGATGTCTCTACTTTTTAAGATGCTGTCTAGGTTTGTCATTGCTTTTCTCCCAAGAAGCAGGTGTCTTTTAATTTTGTGGATGCTGTCACCATCTGCAGTGATCATGGAGCCCAAGAAAGTAAAATCTCTCACTGCCTTTTCCTTGGGATGTCCCTATTTTCATTGGAAGCAATGAAGATTCTCTATAGAATCTATGGATGCTCATACTTATAGTTTGCTGATTCCAACCTTGTGATGTGATCCATAGCTTGAAAGATTAAGGGTCAATACATTATAATTTGCTTCTGTGGGATGTGACATAAGCAGTCAAGTACAACACTTCCTGTTTGCCCAGAGTGGACACGCAAGGGGTGTTACTCCACAGCCAGGAGGACTTCCTGTCACACTTTGTCTGGAGCTTCCTTCACCTGCATGTGACCAGGTATGTGGGTGTGGTCACGCAGCCATCTTCCTCTTTTGACCCTTCTTCCTCTTTGTGCCCTGCTGTCTTGATAGTGATTTCTTTTGCTGTCTGCTGGCTCTCAGCCACCAGGACATAGGCTCATTCCCATATGGGATGAACTCAAACCCTTTTCTGTAACTCTAAGCTAAAGCCTGCCTTCAGGGATCCAACTGTGAACTGAATGTGAGTAAACTTCTTGTCAGGGCCGTCTTTACCCGGGGCTGCAGGGGTGTAGGGCACCTGGGCGCTGAATTCTGGGAGGTGCAAGGCACCCGCTGCTGAAGTCGCCTAAGCTCTTAACTATCTACCTATTATAAAATAATAAATAATTTTGATCAAGCTAGAAAAACAAAATACATATGTACCTAGGTATTACCGAAATGTATACCTACTGTTTCAGTAAAGGACTTTCGACTTTGTGCACTCATTTATCAAAGATGTGCCGCACCAGCGGCGGTGTTTGTCATTCACAACAGCAGCACTTGTCATTCTCAATGGTGCCGTGGACATGAAATCAACTCTTACATCATAATAAAAGTTCATTTGGGGGCTAAACTAAATTTGGGGGTGCTGGGTGAATCTTTGCATCCTGGTGGCACATAAGCTAAAGACTGCACTGCTTCTTCTTACTTTTAAAAGAAGTTTCTTGTGTCTTTATTCTTTTTAGGAGGGATAAAGGGGGACTTACCAGGGACAGAACCCAATTTGAACAAATCCAGATTGAATTGCTTAAGTAAAGAGATTCAAATGAATCTACCAACTAACTTCCTGTTATATATTGGGGAATGTCGCTCTGCTGCTGACTCACAAGCGTGAGTGAGGAAGGATACTGTTAAATCAATATATCCTCTCCTAGTATCCCCAACATTCCCACAGCTTCAACCCAACCCTGCTATTGCTGTACCTAGAAGGTTAAGTCTACTGCTCATGTTGGGTATGAGAAAACTGAGAGGAAGGGCATAGAACGAAGTGAACAGAATGAAATTCTTGTTGCTATTGCAACAGAAATAACTAAAATAATGAAATACTGACAAATAACAGATGCTGCCATGATGGTTTATGCTTAAAGAGCCCGAGGAGTCTGTTCTAAAAATAAGTGATTTTGTCCCCTGCCTTACGTGCATCATGTGCCACAGTCTCTGGCTGTATACATATCCCTAAAACAAAGAGGCAGCTGAAATATGGAATTCTATAGCCCCCATTAGGACTTGTTGCTGGTTTTGTGGGTGCCAACACTGCAGTTTCCTTCATCTCCTTCCAAACTGTGGTCCTTTACAAAATACTGGGAATTAGTGGGATATATGAACCAAGATACTATTGGGTTTAGATCTCACCTTTGTCACGAATTCTTAGCACCTTGTGTCAAACCACCCAACTCCCAATCACAGACCCCACCTGCAATTTGGGGATAATTATATTAAGTTACATTACAGTATTGCTATTAGAGTTACTGAGGTTTTGTATATAAAGGGATGTGTAGATGCAAAATATTATCATTATGCAATGTTGACTGATCCCTTCCACAATGCCAGACAGCAGATTCCATTGGCCAGGTGAAGCTTGGAAGAATAAAAACGACATGTGTTTACTAGGAGAACTTCTCTGGAAACAGCACTGCACAACTGAGGTGCCAACACCAAGAAGGCTTTCTCTCTGGAAGAAATCACCTCTCCACAAATTGTGGGGTACCTACAGGAGCCATGCCGTTAAATTTCTGAACGTATAGGTAGGTACAGCATGAAGTCAGATGGTCCTCTAATTCACTGTATAAATATATATATAATTGTGAGCATTTTAGCATACAATTCAGCTGTTGTTTTTGAATTTATATAATGGCAATCTGAAAGAAGATGGGAGTTTGTGAAAGGGATAGTCATCTGCTTTTCCTGAGTCCTGGAAAGGGCTAGGTATACAAGAATGCATGTAATTTATACTGGCAATGGCCTTTTATTCATCATCCTGTGGCGGTCTTTGGAAGCCAGGTTATTTTTCTTTCCTTTTCTTACTGCCGAATATCTTAAAAAATGTTTCCGAAATCACAGAAAATGGTTCCTCCGAGACAGCCCTTCAGACTTATTGTCCAAATTCCTCCAATCCAATTAGACAATTTGAATTGATGGCACATAAATTGTTAATATATTGCTGCATAAGTGAAGAAGAAGAAAAATACTTATCTCATTTTTCCAGCCCACTGGTTCAGTTTCTGCTCTTCGCAATCATTTGTTGCAAAATTTTCATTTTTTTCCATTACTTTTTATTGTTAGTAGAGAAATAAAATCCCATTAAGGGTGGATTTATGATGACAAGATAACTACAGCGTAGGAACGGAGAGGGTGTGCGTTTAATGACACACAAATAAAGTTTAATGAAATATTATGAAATGGAAATAATATTGAGACTGAATAAATCTCCGCAATAACTATGCATTATAATTATTGGGAGAGATTTGTAAAAGAAGAGCATGTTGTAAATATGAAATGGAATGAGAAGGAAGCAGAGCAACAGAAACATGGACACCGTTGTTCCTCCTTTTTATTTGGTAACTAAGCCCTTGTCAAGAAGTTGCTGGTGACCTTGAAAGTCCATTTATAAAAAACTTCTCATTGTAACAATAAACAAACAAAAAAGAATTCAGAAGAGAGATTTATGAAGAGAGATGTGTGTTGAATATTAACAATCTTTAAGGGTAAACACTGATGTAATAGGTCCCAGTGATTCCAAGATATCATTTGTACCCTGCAACATTTCTCCAATGAAAAAGCGACTTTCTCTTTAACATCTGGAAGCTTCTCCTGCATTTATCTCGCCACACACATATAAGTCAGATACACATCTACATCTGTCACCTTGAGCAAAGTGCAACCTCTCAGCCTAACCTACCTCACAGGATTGTTGTAAAGAAAAAATGTGCGAGAGAAGGGATCATGTGCCACACCTCCATCAAATAAATGGAATGAAATATAACTGTAGCTGCAAGCTGTCTTGAGTCAGGGGAAAAGGTGGGATACACTGCTAATAATGATTAGTAGTATGATCAGGAACATATTGTTTAGTCGTTTAGTCGTGTCCGACTCTTTGTGACCCCATGGACCAGAGCACACCAGGCACTCCTGTCTTCCACTGCCTCCCGCAGTTTGGTCAAACTCATGCTGGTAGCTTCAAGAACACTGTCCAGCCATCTCGTCCTCTGTTGTCCCCTTCTCAGGGACATACCAGAGAGTAAATCCTATTGAACTCAGTGAGACTTACTTCTGAGGGGAAATGCTTAGGATTGCAGTGTAAGGCTACCCAGTCTTTACTCAATTACCTAGGAGTTAGCTCCATTGAATACAGTGGGACTTACTTCTCACCACAGTGCAAGGCTCCATTTACAATTAAGAAATAAACATGCCACGCCTTTCCTTAAAAAAATGGCTGGCTGCAGAAGCACTGCAATGAAAGAATCTAAAGTAGATTGGCTACATTTTCCTTCATTGTCTTCTATGTGTTAGGAAACTTCCACATACAAGTTACTTCATTGCAGGAAACATCTATAGAACATGGAAGGGGAACAAATTAACAAATATAATTTCTACTTAGTTTGTAAGGAAACCACAATTGGATTAAAGCAGCATCTTAAAAGCCAAGCTTCTCAGACATAAATGGCTTCTTTTGCTAGTTTATTATAAGCGTTCATCTGAAGAAATTAGAACACCTCTCACATTCTACAGTTCTGATTGCTTGTGTCACCTTGCATGCCTATTAGCCGCAACGGCAGCTGATAAGCTCCAAAAGTGAAATAAAGTGGGGGGGAATTGCTAGCAATTGTAATGGCTATCATGGCAGAGCATTAAAGATGACCAGGGATGAAGTCAGGAATTGGTATTTGGGGGCCTAGTTGCGCCACCCTCTCTTCCTCCTTGCTGTTGCAGGCTACTGACTGGTGCCACAGCCATGCCATACACTCAAAACATTATGATGCCACTTTAAACAGTCATGGCTTCTTCCAAAGAATTATGGGAGCTGCAGTTGGTTAAGGATGAAGGTGTTTGTTAGGAGGCCCCTATTACCCTCCCAGAGCTTCCGTTCCTAGCGTGGTTTCACAGTCAATCACAGGGAATTCTGGGAATTTTAGCTCAAGGAGGAATATAGGTGAGTTAACAAACTATAACTCACAGAATTCTTTGGGGAAGCCATGGCTGTTTAAAGTGGTAGCATGGTGTTTTAAATATATCCTGTGAATGTGACCTGCATCTCTTCGCACATATGAGAGCAAACAAAATCTTTCCATTTGGCTTGCTTTCTTCTTTTTGATAGCGACAATGGTAAGGAGGCGGGGTCCATTCAGGAAATGGGAATTGGTGGCGCTGTGGTCTAAACCACTGAGCCTCTTGGGCTTGCTGATTGGAAGGTCAGCAGTTTGAATCCCCACGACGGGGTCCCAGCTTCTGCCAACCTAGCAGTTCGAAAGCACGCCAATGCAAGTAGATAAATAGGTACCGCTGCAGCAGGAAGGTAAACAGCGTTTCCGTGTGCTCTGGTTTCTGTCATGGTGTCCCACTGTGCCAGAAGCGGTTTAGTCATGCTGGCCACATGAGATGAGCACCGCAACCCCATAGTCAAGTTTGACTGGACTTAACCATTCAGGGGTTCTTCACCTTTATCTTTTACTATTCAGGAAGAGGGCACCATTTGGGATATCTTGCCAAAGAGGTCCTCCACCGAACAAAACAGGGGGGGGGGGCAGATCTGGAGCCTAGGCCAAAGATGGCGAGTATGTGGATCTGGGCTATTAATAAAATCTGGGTCCAAAGTAGCACTCTCTACATGATCTGATCACTTTTTGCAGTCTGTGTGCTGACCGTTATGCCTCAGCATCTGTCCAGAATGGAAGGACTACAGGGTGAAGAAATAGGAATGAGGACAAGCAGTGAATGGAGAGACTTGGATATTTGGATGGGAAGAAAGGGGGGGGGAATACAGGAGAAGCAGAAAGTGAATTCAGCATATCAGATGAATGGCAGCAGAGGTCAAAAAGGAAGTTAATAGACATGCTGCTGAGGGTGAATATTTAGTGGAAGGTGTAATTATAGATGGTGAGTATAGAAGCTGACACAGAAGCCGTGCGAGAAGCTGAAAATGTTCTTTTTTATAAAAAAAAAAGCACATGAGGAATATAACCACAACGGAACAGAAACCATTAAACAATGAGAATAAGTGTTTCAGTGCTAAATGAAAGGGTCAGGTTAAAACAAAGAAAATGCCAAGTGGGCACAGCTTGATAACGGATAGCTGCTGAAGGAAAAAATTCTGTAAATGAAAATAACTGAAGTCTGTAGTTGGACTATTCAGTGTAGAAGAGGGAAGGGAACAAGAAGGGAAAGGCTGGAGGGGGACGTTGAAGGGGAAAGGACAGGCAGCATCCTTCATGGAAAATAGCAGAAGTAAGAAAAGAGCATCTAAAGAAGGGGCGCACCATACTGTGGAGTAATTCTCTTCTCAGTACTCCCGAAATGTCAAAGCAGAGGAGAAGATGCTAGAGGGGAATTCCTGAATTAATTTACTTCATGAAGATCATGCAGAGGTGGCTAGCGACTTTCTCAGTGTAATGGCTTACTCCTTTCATGAACCTAAGATTGCAAGCATGTAACTCTAATGAAGTTCAGAAAGTTTCCCTGCCAACTTCTGTTACGTGAAAATGGCCTCCAAAAATTCTCTTCATGCTCTTTGCAGGTGGTAAAATTGTGTGGGCTGGGGGGGTGGGTCTTGAAGATTTATGAGAAGAGTGGTGTAATTCTCCCAACAGTTTTTCCTCAGAAAACTCTCTTATGAGAAAGATCTGTGTGACTGAAGAAAGCAATGGCCCAAGAGAGAGAGGGACTGGGAAGAGGAGAGACCTCAACCCCATTCTGTCTTTCGACAATATTGAAAGAATATTAAACAACATCAGAATTGGATTCACAGTTGAACACACAATTCATGGGTGGTGAAACTGGGGAGACCATTGTGCCAAACATTCTCCATGGGTGGACTGATGTTCCTCAATATGTCAGAAGGAGGTTGAAAAATAAAATTTTTGAAGGCAAAACAAAACAGAGGATTCATGTCCAAGAAATGCTGGCTTAGTCCTAGCTGATACAGTCATACCTCAGGTTACGAACACTGCGGGTTGCACGTTTTGGGGTTGCGGACCGCGCTGAACCCGGAAGTACTGGAACGGGTTTCTTCCAGGTTTCGGCGCTCATGCACAGGTATGTCCAGAAGTGCAAAATGATGTCATGCACATGCACAGAAGCGCCAAATCGCATCACGCGTGTGCGCAGACATGTGAATGCTGTGGGTTGTGAACGTGCCTCCCGCATGGATCACGTTCGCAACCAGAGGTATGACTGTACAGGTATCAGATCTCTCCATGCTAGGCTTGAGAATGACATGATGGCTGCCATCACACCAGATATTTTATTACAGCCTCCCCCCTTGTGTATATTCCTTTGGGCTCATCTGCAATACCATCTGTATCAGACATTTAACCAGTAACCAGCTGGGAACTGTAGTTTTTTAAGGGTGCTCAGAGTTGTTAGGAGACCCCTGCTCCCCCTCACAGAGCTGCAATTCTCATAGTTCCTTGGGAAGAGGGACTGACTCTTAAACCACTCTGACAATTGTAGGTCTGTGAGGGGAAATTTCATGCTTTTGCACTTTCTTTTTACTAATCTCGGGACACTTTCCTGCAGCAGTGTAAATATCCAGCATCTGAGCTGGGGAGGGAACAGTAACAAAGACTGGGTGCAACTCAAATGTGAAGAGAATGGGCACAGTTCTATGCGTGCCTACTCAAATGAAAGCCCCACTGAGTCAAATGGAACTTATTCCCAAGTGTCTATAGCAGCAGTGGAATATCCTTTTTTCAGCCCAAGGTTCAAATTCCCTTGGGGGAAACCTTCTGGGGACCATATGCAAACTAGAAGCAAAAGTGGATAGAGCAATTGATTTGACTCTGGATATGATTTTTCCAACCATGCAAAAGCCAGAGGGTTCTATGCATGCACAGACATGCACACCACCCCATGTTCTATCAGGAAAACAAGGGGCACTATTTCAACTCAAGTCAGTCAGAACCACTTGAGGGAACAGAGGGCTGGGAAGAGTCCTAAGGGAGTCTCAGAGAGTCTTGGAATGCCACAAATGGCCTGAGCTTCCCTACCTCTGGCATATAGAGTTATAGGCCAATTCTTTGGTCCACAGCCTCCAACTGCCACAATTTGGCCAGGACAATCATGGAAACACATGAGTAGTCATGGATTTGTCCCTTTGTCCAGTGGCAGAGGAAGGGGGTGCAGTGGAGGCAGTCCGCCCCAAGTTTCTTCTCTGAGAGGGGTGACATTTGGTGTGCCACCCGCCCGCGACTCCCAAGCCTACCCTGAGCCGTCGGGGTAAGGGAGGAGCTGCGCTGCTTAGCCAGCGGCATTCACCCCTTCCCCCTTCGTTTTGACAGCTTGGGGACTTCAGGCAGGCGGCACGTCGAATGTCTGCCATGGGTGGCTCCCCCCTCCCCTGGCTGCAGGGTGCATGCGCCGCTCTGTGCACCCAAGCAGCTATCCCATGCCTGGGAGGGTACCCTCCACACTCCTCAGGAGCATGCCCCCCCAGGCGCGTGCCTGCCCTGGGCAGCTTGGGCATATGCTCCACTGCTGTCTTTGTCCTGAATGTCCTGAATTCTACTTGATTCTACACTTTTCTATCTCTATGGTCACTTTTCTATTTCTAGGGACTCTTAAGAGTCTATAGAGTCCATAGTGACAAGTCAAACTGGCGATACCCTTGATGTGGAAGAGGGAGGTCCCACCGGTTGTGCCCCTCCCAAGGGGGAGAGTGTCCCCAGCACCTCCTCCCCAGCTTAGGCTACTTGCACTTTGAGCCTAGCGATGGCAAGGCAACCATCTTCTGCCTCCAGCAAAGCATGCCCCATGCTGTTACTTGCTTCTCCAAAAGCAATCATGGTGGCAGCAGCTGCTTTGGGATGGGATCTGTGAGTGGCTTGGAGGAGCTGAGGGAAATCTTTTCCACTTCTTCCATTTACCATGTGTGGAGCTCCTGGAACCAAACTCCTCCCCAGCAGCACAAACCCAGCCTTCAACCACCACATAGCAGACCCCACATCCCTCACTGGGCTCAGGCTTAGGAGGGAGAAAGGGCTGTCCCATGCAGCAGCAGGGCTTACTTCTGAGTAAGTGGGCATGGCCATGTTTTCCCCAGCTGTACTCCATGGGTGTTGCCACTGCAGCCTCAGCCTGGAGAAGATGTAAACGAGGGGCATGGGTTGATTTTAAGTGTGTTGAGAGGCCAGGTCTTGTCCCGATTTTCATCACTGGGATATTGGAGCGCATGCAGTCTCTTTCTCTCTTTCGTTCAATAAGAGCATCTTCCTTGCTGCTGCATTAGCACAGCCCTAACAGATTCATGGGCCTCTGAATACCCAGCAAATCTCTTCCCTAATTCAGAGATGTACCTTGTGGCACACATTTTCAATTTGTGCTGCTAAGAATGTGTGTCCCCTGCAACCATCTTTAAATCTTTAAATGTGCCGTGCTTTTGTATTAAAAAGAGGAGTAGCAGGGGGGAGATGCTCTGTTCTAAATGTGCTTCTGTTGAGAGAAATCTCTTAAACAAACCTTATTGCTCTCAGCTTGTAAAACTGGCTATGGAAATGTGGACCCTTCTCCCCTATTTTTATTCTCCCTTCTAAAGGATAAATTGATCAGATTTACTAGCCTGAATTCAGCTGTATGGCAACCTGCAAAGGGCAATATTGAATCCCAGCAGGCCCTGAATTCATCCTTTGGGGAGCATTTCAAGGACACCCCCCCAGCTTTGAAATCCAAAGGAAGCCTTTCCCGGTGGTTGCCTCTGAGCATTTAAAGGGACATGTTTCAAATAATATACACAATAGACATAAGCACTCTTTGCAGCTTAAAACATGGGTGTATTTTGTTTTTCAGAAGTTTTGTGTCACCGTTTTTGATGCCTGCTAAAAACTGAAGATGGCAGGGATTTAACCTGGGACTCTAGGCATGCTTTGCATTCTTCCACCCTGAGTTATGGCCCTTCCTCTGTTTGAGGACAAATAGCTTGTGATATTTCTGTTATAATTTGTACTGTGTTTGTCAGAAAATGTATTTTACAAAGAAGTCATTGTACCAGGAAGAAAGAAAACCTATGTACAGTCATTCCCTGTGTTACAGATGCTTCAGGTTCCACACTGTGCCAAACCCGGAAGTACCGAAACGTGTTTCTTCCGGGTTTCTGTGCTTGCACATGCGCAGAAACGCTAGATCGCACTTTGCGCATGCACAGAAGCACCACGCATGCGCAGATATGGTGCTGCAGGTTGCGAATGCTGTGGGTTGCGAACGTGCCTCCCGCACGGATCACGTTCGCAACCCGAGCACCCACTGTAATGTAATGTAACAGCTGCAAAATCTTGTGACTCCAATTAAGGTCACAGAAACTCTAAATTATTGCCTTGTCCATTTTTTAACTCCCTTTAAAAATAAGTGAGTGAGTGAGTGAGTGTCTTAGATAGGAGGAGTGGGAGCTGGAAGTTTACCAGGTGTATCACCGTTGTGACGAGTATGCAAATTTTAAGTAGATGCTATGTCCAAAGGCGTTTGTGAGGACAAGCAAGCAATGGACTGATAGCTTATGCATTGATATGAATGAAGTTATGCTCTGGTTATTGCTCACTTGGACTACTTGCAATGAGCTCTACGTGGGGCTACCTTTGAAGGTGACCCAGAAACTACAACTAATCCAGAATGCAGCAGCTAGACTGGTGACTGGGAGCGGCCTCCGAGACCACATAACACCGGTCTTGGAAGACTTACATTGGCTCCCGGTATGTTTCTGAGCACAGTTCAAAGTGTTGGTGCTAACCTTTAAAGCCCTAAATGGCCTCGGCCCAGTATTCCTGAAGGAGCGTCTCCACCCCCATTGTTCTGCCTGGACACTGAGGTCCAACTCTGAGGGCCTTCCCTCGCTGCGAGAAGCCAAGTTACAGGTAAGCAGGCAGAGAGCCTTCTTGGTAGTGACACCCTCCCTGTGGAACGCCCTCCCACCAGACCTGTTTAGGGAAGCTTTTAAAGTTTGAGGGACTACTGTATTTTAATATTTTGTTGGAAGCCACCCAGAATGGCTGGGGAAACCCAGCCAGATGGGAGGGGTATAAATATTAGTAGTAGTAGTAGTAGTAGTAGTAGTAGTAGTAGTAAACAAGAAGCAAGAAGACCCTCTCTTGGGCTCAAGGGATATAAATGTGTTGTATTGGACTTGATATGCCTAAATACGACTGCTTGTTAATAGCTGCCATCCTGCAAGTAAAGACTAACCTTTAAAGTCTGGGGGGGTGTCTAATTCATCACTGGGGCTTTGAGGGTGAAACTGCTTCATCACTCTGCATGACTCAGAAAAACAGACAACACTTTCATATTTGGCAAAAGCAAGAGAGTTCGCAATGTCAACACATTCAAAGCACTTGTTAAAAACCAGGCTTAATTTTTCATTGTGAACATTTTCACAGCATCTGAAGGTTCACAGTTGCCCCTCTGCTGCAGGCCATTTCCCTACCTCTGCAACCAAACCCAGCTTTTGACATTTCCCAACTCCTAGTTCTGGCAAAGTGTGCAGGATTTGTGAGCCTGATTTCATCCCACAAGGCAGTAAAAGCCCACCAACATATGCGAGTTGAACATTCTCATAGCAATGCTGCCAAAACAGATGCCCGTGATGGATTAGGAACTGCAGAGGATGGGTGTAAATTGTGTGTTCTGTCTGGCTTAGAATGTTGGCTGTTGTTATAGTCACATGAGGGTGTTTATGAGGGCATTTAAGCTGCCTGCATTTCATATGTATGCCATAATATACATTCTCCTGAAAGGTAAACCATATCGCAGTGAGGGCCTGCATTTCCCCCTCTTCCTGGGTGATAAATAACACCATGCAGACTTCACAACTGGAAAGAGGGTCCAAACACAAATGAAGCCACAATGCAGCTGCACAAAAGATTAAACGGCTGCTTCACTCTTCATTACGTATGAGCAGGTAAGTTGGAAAAAAAACTCTCCAGCAGTAAAAGAAGATGAAATGCGAAAGATCTCTTAGAGACGGGGGACAAAATTTGATCCAGGGTGCACTTAAAGGCAAACCTACCTTATTCGCAAGCTCCGAAACAATACCACACTTAAAATTTGCACTTCTCCAGATCTTGTTGTTTCGCTCTCCAGCCAACCATTGTATACAGAAATGCACATACCTAGGCAAAGGTTGGATAAAGATGAATATATTTTTGAGAATGAGGGACGTGGGTGGCACTGTGGGTTAAACCACAGAGCCTAGGACTTGCCGATCAGAAGTTCGGCAGTTTGAATCCCCGCGACGGGGTGAGCGCCTGTTGCTCAGTCCCTGCTCCTGCCAACCTAGCAGTTTGAAAGCACGTCAAAGTGCAAGTAGATAAATAGGTACCACTGCGGCGGGAAGGTAAATGGCGTTTCCGTGCGCTGCTCTGGTTCGCCAGAAGCGGCTCAGTCATGCTGGCCACATGACCCAGAAGCTGTACGCTGGCACCCTCGGCCAGTAAAGCGAGATGAGCGCCGCAACCCCAGTGTCGGCCACGACTGGACCTAATGGTCAGGGGTCCCTTTACCTTTACTTTATTTTTGAGAATAGAAAGGCATTATATTAGGGAACATTGCTTGCGAAAAATGTTAGGAGGAATTCACACTGAAATGCTGGTGAATTTTCATGGGGACTTAAAAAAAAATGCCAGCTGATGTTGGAAAGTGACTAGAAGATTGGAAAAATGAGAAATCAAGAGAAACCAAAACAGACAGGTTTGCCATTCCTAATCTCATCATGTCAGCCCAAACACAAAGAAACATAAGCTGCAATCTTATATGAACTGGTCTTGAGTCACCTTGAACTCAATGGGACTTCCTTCTGAGTTAGCATGTATAAGATTGTGCTGTGTGAGTCATGCTAAAGTGTGACTGAAATTAAGAGGACGTGAATTAGTCACATCTAACATGTCTTATAGTTGATTTCAGCATGACCTAAACACTGTTTCTCTGCTCTTGAGCCATTTGCTATCTGAATATGAGTCTCTTTTGAATGACATGAAGCCAAACAACATAGTAGTTCAAAAAAAGGCTTGTTGGCTGGATTGTTTCATCATTAAGGATACTGCACATATTATATTACACAAACACACACTCTTAAGTTACCTTAAAAGGTAATGTCATCCAAAATAAAGGGGGGGGACTATTTTAACTCAAGTGCTATCCCTGTACTCAGGTCAACATCTGAGGCACAGTTCTGTTTTCTCTACCCTGCAGGAGAAAGTTGCGTGGGCACACGAAACAGGGCCTTCTTGGTCTTGACACCAAAATAGAATGTGTTCACAATAGAAGTTCCATCTGGCCCAGTCACTACTTGGCTTTCATGAAACAGTGAAGACACGGTTGTTTGTGAAGACTCTTGGAGGCAAACTCATAATTTGCTACTCTGTGGGACTTCAGGCAGGGATTTTTCCCAATCCTATCTGGAGACATCATGAATTGAATTTGGTACCCTCTGCATGCAAAACTTGTATTCTGCCACTGAACAATGAATAATACCTCTCTCTTTCTTTTCTTTTCTTTTCTTTTCTTTTTCTTTTTTAAGAATTACACTTCAAGAGGGAGATAGAAAGAAGGGCCATGCTACAAATTACTATCTACTCTGGACAGCTCTGTAGGGAGGCTGAGTTTTTTAGGACTGGATCCTATGACTGAAGGGTCCCCTAGGGCCGACCAATTTTTTCTCGTAGATTGAATCTGCTAGCTTGATGTAGCTTCCTTGAGACTGATTCATTATAACTAAATGAGCTCTTCAGCTCTGCAGCAATTGTCCCACAAGGAGATACTTCACTCATCAATCATTAACTTGGAATATGAATTCCATCTTCTCCTCTGCAAAAGTTAATTCTGGGGAAATAATTTAATTATGTTCAGGAAGGATGTCAGAGCTTTTTTTGTAATTCCTAATGAACATGCTTTTTTATATATATATTTTTAAAAGTCAGTTGAGTTGCAATATGTAAAACAATTGGGGATGATGGGGTGATAAGGGGTTTCATTTACTTTTGATGCTCAGAATCAAACCAACCTATTTCATAGCAAGAATAGTTATATCAGCTCAGCTTAGATAGGACAATGCACTCCACTGCAAGGCCTCCAACTTTTGATTTCAAAGGTACAGCAGTAGATCTGGGTGGGAAAGTGCCAGTGGATAAGGATAAGAAATATTTTCCTGTTCTTTTCTCTTATTGTTCCATTGGGTCATTTATCCTGCATACCACTTCTCCAGCCTTCCAGTTCAACTTGGAGTACAGTGGTATCTCGGGTTAAGCACTTAATTCGTTCTGGAGGTCTGTTCTTAGCCTGAAACTGTTCTCGGCCTGAGATATCACTTTAGCTAATGGGGACTCCGGCAGCCGCTGCACCGCCACTGTGTGATTTCTGTTCTCATTCTGAAGCAAAGCTCTTAACCCGAGGTACTATTTCTGGGTTAGCGGAGTCTGTAACCTGAAGCGTCTGTAACCCGAGGTACCACTGTATTCAGAAACTTGATTGAAAGGCAGCATTTGTGGTTTGCTGAAGTATTCAATTCTCTCATGCCCACTGGTTAAATCGGAATGCCAAAAAACCCTCCAAAATAAAACTGTTTGAATCAAAAGGAAAAAGAAGGAGAAGAAAAGAAATTGCACTGTGGATTAATGCTTGTGCCCACGTCTAGTGTTGATAAAATAGAAGCAAAACTGAAAATCCCAGCACATGTAGTGGTTTGAACAAGATCTAGAAATCAAAAACAGAAGAATGCTGAATCACTGGAACATTGGAACTACTGACACTCCCAAAATTAGGAGAGAAATTCGGAGGTAGGGTATAGGTGCTGTTGTGAGAGCACAAGTCATTGAATGATGTTGGATTCTGCCCATAGTCTCCAGAATGGGTAAGGGAGCCTAGGATGTACAGCAGGATATAAACAGACTGAATAAATAAATAATCATTCAGAGAGGAAAAAGGAAAGCTGCTGTTTAAAGCATGGTGCTGGTGCTACTTGTGATCTAGGTTTTAAAGGCCTTAGAACAGCTGCAAAACCCTGGGAAATACCTGAGAGGGAAAACATGAAAAATAACTAAAACCAAACACAGAAATAACCAAAGGTAAATTGATTCTTTGCAAAAAGCACTTTATAGTCGATAGATCAGTCACATATATGTTTGAAAGAAAAACCAACCCGTCGTTACTGACCAAAGCTGAAATTAGTTGGCAAAATGAAGAGATTTAATAGTACATTGTTTTCGCTGAATTATTCAAGCCTGCAAGATAGATTGGGGTAATAATGCAACTGAAACTCTGGTGCAGCAGAACTGAGGCTCAGAAAAAGGATACCTCATCTGTCTGCTGAGCATGCAAAGAGGGAAGAAAGATGACATTAACCCAGCATTTTTACAGTCCAAACTGAGGCTTCCCTTTGAGCAGTTAAAATTGCATGGCTGATCACATTAGTAGAAATGCACCAACAAGGAACTCTGTTGCCCATTGATTGGAACCAATTGTATGTTCAGTTGATTGTGAAGAGAGTCAGGGGTGGACTCATTAAGTCAAGACTTGCATCTGTCCTGTTCTATTGCATTCTGCAAAATACCCCTTCAAAATAGACCTGTTTGTTTCCAGAAATTATTTTTAGATAAAATGCATTATTGAGCAGCTTGTATGAGTGGGGCAGTTTGTTTGCCTTTGTTTCTTTCTTCTTTTCTTTTCCAGCCCATTAGATTTCAAAACTTCCTTTTATCTGCCTAGGTCATTTATTGAAATGACAATAGATCATATGGGACTAGTTGCTTAGCAACTTATCACTGGCAGAATCTACTTAGAAACAAGTGCAATGCTCAACCCAGAGGTCAGAGAAATATATAATACAGGAAGCCAACCAGAAAATGTGTTTCAGCAATAAAGATTTCTTAAGAGAGCAGCAATAGCTGTTAGAGAGGATTGCAGATTTTCCACCAAGATATTTTCAGGCAAAATGGAGAGATGTGCCCAGAATTTTGTTTTGTTGACTGCTTCGCTCAACAATCGAAAGCAGAGAACAAGCCGACAGGCAAGAATTGGCTGGTTAGTACAAATCAATAGGAAATTAACCTATACAGGTGCATATATACACACAACCTGCTTTTGGGCCATATAGCCCTCCTAGGTTCACAATGCCAGAAACTACAAATTTCTCCATCCAGATCTGTATTTGAGACCTAACACAGCCCTATAGCACCTTTCCTCCACAATCTGAAACACCTCCAAATTTCCTTGTTCTTTATGTCAATAGGGCACATTCCCTGTCCGACTTTCTCTCCAGTTCCTCCCCCCATTCACTTCAATTTTACTCATTTATTACATTTATGTCCCACTTTCCCCCAAGGCATTTAAGGTAGCATACACAGCCCCTCACACTCCCCATTTCATCCTCAGAAAAAACTCTGGGTTACAGTGATGGCACAATGTAGCTTCATGAGGATTTGAATGAGGATTTGAATCCTGGTCTGCCAAGTCCTAGTTCAACACACTAACCACTGCACCACTCTGCCTCTTGACTGGCCTCACTAGAACACTTATTTCCCTTCCTCCAGAGTATGCAGCCCCTCCTCATTTCAGCACTAAAAGGCGTTTTCAGAACCCCTGTTCTAAATAGCTATTTCTTGCCTCCGTTATCTGTGTCATTTTTCGTAAGCTTCATTTTCCATGGTTTTTTTTTTAAAAAAACTCGGCTTCTTCTTATCCAGACCCTTGTCTATTCTACATATTTCTTGCACCCTCCTTGCCTTTGAGTTGTCTCTCAGTTAAATTTCCAATGTTTAGAGACCTCTTCCTAGCCCTTAGCCTGTCCCTGTGTGAAGTTTTAACCCAGCAAAACTGACACTTTCCCCTTACCTCACAGAATTTGGACTGCAAACTGAGCAACTGAACATACTGTGCTACGGTGCCAGCTCAGCTAATCTGAGACTTTACCATAAGAACTACACTTGATCTTAGCCAAAAGGCCAGGAAGCGATGATCATCTGGTTCGTATGACAAGCACCAGCACAGCTGAGATTCTTTTCAACCATTTTCAGATTGGCTCAAGTTTCAGTTTCACTCACATACTCAGCTGCAAATATAATGTTTTAAGTGTGTTTTAAGTGTGTTTTAAGTGCATTATACAAATGTGACACTATATGGTGATGGTGAGCTTGTGGCAAATTCAATATATATATTTTTCAAAATGCTTTTTTAAAAAGCATTTTTACAGCATTTTTTATATGTGTCTAGATTCCACCCTCCCCTTCATGGATCACTGCCTTGTCATGGTGAAGGGGCTTGAATAACTTCAAGAAGCTATGAGCTATGCCGTCCAGGGCCACCCAAGATGGACAGGTGATAGCCAAGAGTTTAGACTAAATGTGATCCACCTGGAGAAGGAACTGGCAAACCATTCCAGTATTTTGCCAAGAAAACTCCATGGACATAAAAAAGGAGAAGCTTTGAGAAGAAAGTGAGAGTTTCCAAGGCATGCTGTGGTTCATGGGGTCATGGAGAGTTGAACACGACTAAAAAGATTCCACCCTAAAAAGTTTCCACACATTTTGAAACAGCAAATCCAGCTTTAGTGCAGAATTCTGAGGAGGCATTAGAATTCCTGAAGTGAGCACTCCCAATTGATATACAGAGCACAGAGGTGTTTGCATTGTCCCTGGCACAGATATATTGTTCGGTGCTGATGTTAAAATTCCCACACAGCTACAAAGCTCAGCAAGCCATTTGCTCAAGCCACCTCACAGGATTGTTGTGAGGATAAAATGGGGCTAGCTAATGGCTGCTGCTCTGGGCACCTTGGGAGAAGGATGGGGTGCAAGCAACTAAATGAGACACTTGAACTGCTGAAATCACCTGTTTCAAAATAGCCCCTGCTACTTGGTCAGTTAGATGACTGATTCACAGTCACTTGCTATGGCTATTAAGCTAGCTCATAACTTCCTCCCAAGACTGTCTTTTGCCTTCAGAGATGCCGGCCTCGGATAATAAAGATAATGACTACCCAGCTTTCAAACTTGCATCAGAGACTTTGACAGAGGTCTGGTGATATGACATACTATTGTAATATGTGCCAGAATAGATAGATAATGTCGGCAAACAGGTTGATGGCCGGATAGAGTATAGCGTTTATATATCCATGTCAGCACCAAGCAGAAACACTGATATGATTCTATTACCAAAAAATGAGCTAAGCAATATATCTGTTGGGTGTTATCGTAATAAGAAAAACAGCAGAGTAAGAACTGCAGCAGCGGGTTTGGTCCGTTGGTTGCTTTGCCCTGTACCAAGTCAAAGAGTCCTGCCTTTTAATCTCACACTTTTGCCCTGAGAAGAAAACATTATCGAATATGGGTAACCACAATACGTAACAGGGCAGGAGGGCAGGGATTAGCAGATTGAAGTATTTTAACTCTAAGACTGAGAGTCAACACATGATACATGGAAGGATCTAATGTATCCATTTCATTTTTGTAGGAAACATCAATGAAGTTTGTTCAGTGCTATTTTTTTTATAGAAAAAGAGGTGCCCAATCTCACAATGAATATCTCCCTTGTTCTCTTATAATGACAATGGCACCCACCTGGAAAAAAAGCCTCGAGCTTGTGTATGGGTTTTCTCACTTCCTGTGCTGTTCTCTGTGAAAGACCTTATCCATATTTGTTTGTTCAAAATATCCTTGTGACATTTGTAGGTGGCATAAAACTTGTCAAAACTGCAAACTCCTTGGATAACCTACCATAGCTTTTGAGAACTGATACAGCTTTAAAGACTAGCACAGCCTGGGTGCCTGTCTCATCTCCCATGTACACCTTGTATACTTGCAAATAAACAGATGCCACACAGGTTTCCAGAACTCAGACAGTGGCAGATCTTGGGGTCTCAAATTTCAGTGGTGCCATGTGCGAAACCAAAATTGGGCATCCCAGCCTCTTGTGCTCCAGTCTAAACTGTACTTGTGGCATCCCCAAGGCTCTGCTCACAGAACTGGTTGCTCTCTCCTAAATCCACTTCTGATTTTGCCCTCAAGAGGGAACTCACCTTGTAACCAACTGCCCCTGTTATTTACACTTGCTCTAGGAATTATAAATGGTACTCTCTTAAAATTTTGCATTTTCTCCAACAAAGTCTTCTCATTAGCACAAGAAGTTCCAGCAACACAACAGGACTTCTTCTCTCCATGCAAATTCACAATCTGTTCTAGGGTTTCCTCCAACCTCTGGAGGAGATTGGAGTGAAGAGAAAAGAGGGAGAGGGAGTCCCATGGCACAGCTGGAAGTCATTGCAGTAACAGGACAATTTTGTTGGGTACAACGCATAGCTTTACCATGAAAAACTACAGGATTCTCACTGTTTGGTATAGAATATCATTTTTCAGAATCCGTGGGACTGGTGCCACAACTCAAGTTGCCCTTGGCATGATCCTGTCAGTGCCCCCAATTGCCATAGCCTCCCCCCCCCACCATTCTCTTATCTTCTTTTCAGTGGCAATACTCCTATCCTCCTCCTCTTCCCCTTCCTTCCTTCCTTCCTTCCTTCCTTCCTTCCTTATCATTACCCCTGTGAAAGTGGTTGCACCCATGGCTTTCTTCAGCCGACAGTCACCAGAACTCACTTCTGGCACCTCTCAGGTGGGCGTCTCCCTGTCTGAGTCTGTGCTCACCCTGTCACTCTCAACCTCTAACCGTGCCCTGGAAGGTCCTCTTCCTGACCCCCTCTTGATTGCTCAAACCTCCCAATTCTAGCATCTCCCAGCTTGTCCCTTCTACAGACTGCTCTTCAGTGTCCCACCTCCGTGATCCAGGGGTCTCAGTCTTCTTCTTCCATGTCCTCCTCAGAGGACTCCTGGGTGGGCATCTTCCACCATTCTTCCTCATCCGGCCACTCCCCAACACCTGGCTGCATGAAAAGTAGTGTCTGAATTGGGCTACCAAGCTCCATGTATTCACCGGGTCCTCTGGATCAAGGACAAGAGTCGAGAAACTAAAAATTAAGCATTTCTAAAAGAACAAAGCAAGAAGAGCTTCAGGTGGGATCTGTTTTGAATTGTCAGAGGTGTCTGGTTCAACAAGAAAAAGGACAGTTATGCCAAACAAAGCTCAAATAATATGAAACCTAAATACTTAATTAGATGGGATTGGGCTGTGTGTTATAATATTAGCATTTCAGAAAAGCTCTTTCTTTCTATGAAAAATCCCTTAAATGTCAGCTGAATCCCACTGCTCTGAGCAATACATACAGCTTTATAGAAGAATTTGGCATCATGGGGACGTGTGGGTCCCTCTCATAAAAGCACATTATTTTTCGACTGCTTGGGATTTTGACAAAGCTGCTGCAGCAGCAGCTACCGGCCAAGATATCATTAAGAGATTTCCTGTCACATTAAATTAATTAGATATTTTCGACTCAGGGTTCCAATGAGCTTGTATAAATCCAAGAAATAATAGATTTTAATTTTTTATTAAGCCCCTAAACACTGGTTCTGAGAGAGATTTTAAGCAAATATAATACTAAACATAGATTTATTTATGCTCCGTTTGTCAATTTGCAGACAAATTGCCTGAACTGGGCCCTATTTAGTCCATTAAATCCATTGAATGGACTCTTATCAGGAGACCCCAGCTGATATTCCATCCACCTCATGACACTGGAGCCATGAGGCTTGGTGTAGTGGTTAAGAGCGGTAGACTTGTAATCTGGTGAACCGGGTTCATGTCTCTGCTCCTCCACATGCAACTGCTGGGTGACCTTGGGCTAGTCACACTTCTTTGAAGTCTCTCAGCCCCACTCACCTCACAGAGTGTTTGTTGTGGGGGAGGAAGGGAAAGGAGATTGTTAGCCGCTTTGAGATTCCTTAGGGTAGTGATAAAGCGGGATATCAAATCCAAACTCTTCTTCTTCTTCTTCTACTGGAGAAACGCCTCAGTGTCACCAGAAGACTCAAGGAGTGACCTGAGCTTCTGCCTGTTTTCTGTTTGGTAATACTGCCACCACTTCAGTTTACCAGAGAGGACTACTGAAACGACCAACTCTGTAGGGATCAGGTGACGCAGCGGACCAATAGGGTTTCCCCTGGCCCTACCATTAGGCTGAGTGAGGCACGTGCCACAGATTCCGGTGTGGTGGCAATGTGTTGGAGGACAGAGCAGCCTTTTCCACATGACCTGCAATACACCTCTTGAATTAGCCTGCTTTCCCCAGGCATGGTACAATGGAGGTTGTAACCCTATCACCAGGGCCAGTCCAGTCAGTTTCTATGTGTGGCAGTGGCATGGGGAGGCAGGTGCAAAATACTGAAGGGGGTACAACCAGACACCCCCATGTACCCCTGACTTCTGCAGGATCCCTGTCCTGCCTGTCAGGAGAGTGGTGCCACCACTGCCCAGGCACTTCCTGGTAGGCCTTGTCCCTGGCTCCATGTCTTTCCTTGCCTGCCTGCCAGCCAGTCAGTCTCTGGGCTCCAGAGCCCAGCCTGGCCTCACTGCTGTATCCCTGGCAGAGGCCGGCAAACAGAGAGGCCCTTGCTCCTCACTCAGTGTGCCACATTCCTCAAACAGTGGCAGGAGCAGCCCAGGTCCACAATGAGCTAATGCAGATGGAGGGAGGGAGGCAAGGAGTAGTCACAGTGTGGCCTGGCCCAGCCCTGCTCTCAGCTGGCATTGAGAGGATTCACCCACCCAGGTCACTGTTAGAAGAGTCCTACTCTCATGTAGGACCTTGGTAGAGACACATGCCCGACTGGCATGTTCTCTCCCTCCTGGTCAATCGTTCAGGAGCTTTCTTCAGCCTGAAAAGCTTTCAAAAGCTTTCTTCAGCCCAAACATCACAGCGACTAATGCCAAAAGGCATTAGCACACTTAGGGATCCACAGAGTATTCACAGCTTGTGTAACAGAATCAATAGCACAGCATTTTGGCTAATCTACTTTATTTACATATAATACACTCGGAGCATTCTGACTTAGCTCCTGCCTCTTTCTCATCAGACAGCAAAGAGAGAGAACAAAGGACAATAGTCCCACTTCACGGAACACAGTAACACAAACATCCTGTCTCCATCACTTTCCACTCTGTAGAATGAAAACATACACCATCATGTGATAGACAACAATCCCATGACTGCAGACACGGGGAATGAATCTCCAACAGTCACATCAGACAGCTAGGCTCCCCCCTGCACGGACAGGCAGGTGGCACAGTGTGGCCCTGCATGACTCCAGTGGGGGGTCAGTCTGGTGGTGTCGGCACCTTGCCCGCCCTTGGTGCCAGCAACCCACACTCCACCACTGTCAGGGACTGGACAGATGATGAGCGATGGTGAAGACGTTCACCCCAAGAGGCTTCTGGGCAGGAGGAAGATGACAACAGTATGGACTCAGGTTCATGGTGCTGACGAACAGGACACACCTCAGAAGATGAAGCAAAGAGCTGGGAAATAATGGAGGATGGGGAACAGGAGCAAACTAGTAGATGCTCTAGCCCTGAACAGAAACAGAATCCAAAGTGGGAGAAACAGTACAGCAGACAGTGAAAACTACGTCACTGGAAACTACGTCACCTGCTGGAACCTCCTCCTTCTCTGAGAACCAGGCACTCCTGGTTAGAGAAGAAAACCAAACAGAGACAGAAATATTCCTTTGCTGGCCACCATAGGCAGTAGGGGGTTTTTTTGGAAGCTGTAGAAAGGGGGGGGGTGAAGCAGGTACCCTGAGCAACACCCCAAGACTGAGGGAGCATAATTCATAGTCTCTCTGTCATGTGGCAAAGGTATTTGAGAGCAGAAGCAGTACAGTGGAACCTCGAATTGCGGACGTAATCCGTCCCAGAGACATGTCCGCAACTCGAAGCGTTCTCCTCCAGAAGTGCCACGTCTGTGCACGCGTGCAGCACAATTTAGCGCTTCTGCGCATGCGCAAGTGACGAAACCCAGAGGTAACCGTTCCTGTACTTCCGGGTTGCCGTGGGACGCAACTTGAAAAGACGTAACCTGAAGCCAATGCAACATGAGATATGACTGTAAAGGGAAGCAGTAAAGCAGTGTAGAAATGTTGAGAAATGCTGTAAAGCTGCAGTCACTCTGAATCACTGTGACTTATCCTGAGGATGACTCACTCTCTGTATAAGTATTGTATCTGCCTGCAGGCAACTCAGTGTCTCCATATCTCAGTGTCTCTCTGTGTGTGGTGGAGCCTGTGCTCTGTGAAGCCTGTGCTCAAAGGAAACTCTGTGTATGATCTGAAGCTAGTTTAATCTTCTGTTCACTATGGTGTTATTTGCAAACAAGTTTCTTTTAACTCAGTAAAGCTTTTATTCTTTTACTGAAGAAGACTCTGCATTATTAATTTAGGCTGTGCATCACTCTCTGTGCGTTCTGTTGATTTAAATAAAAGAACTGAAAGAAGCTCTCCGTGTTTCTGATTTCTCTAGGCAGTTAGCCTGTAAATCGTCACAGCCAATGACGGGTGGTGTTGGGGAGAGCACAACTCTTCCCCTCAGCTAAGCAGCAAATGCCTTGGGTTGGCCCATAGTCTAAACAACTCATCACTCGAGCCAGATAGAGCCACTCTTGGAACGTCCATGAATTTTAATTGGTCCCCTCTAAATAAGTGGCATTCCATCTAAGTTTTACTCAGAGGAGACACATCAAAATGTCAGTGGGGCTAGTCTGAGAAACACTTAGTAGGAGAGCACCCAGTGCCTTGTAAATCTGGCAGAGGAAGAAGACTGCTACAGTGATACAAGGGTGAAAGGTAGGAGGGAAGAGTTCCAAAAGAGAAAAGCAACAGACCACAGCTAATATCTACTGGTGGTAGTGCTCTGACTTTGAATAACTGGAGACATTACTATCTTTTGATCTTGTAGCATTTTAGAGATGGATTAACATTATTCAGATTGTATATGTGTGTGTGTGTGTTTTCCCCTTAGGCAGACTATATGGTAATTCTTTTCAGCAGGAAAACTGGCAATTTCTTAGGAATAATCCTTCATACGCAAAAAAGAGAAAAAAGAAAGGATGAAAAGCCATCACTGTAATGTTTCATCTTTTCAGCTTAGCTGGCATTCTGATAACTCTTACAGTGCTGTAAAAATAATATGACTACAGTGGGTGGAATAGTGTACACCAGGTAGTAAACACTGTTAAATGCAAGAGTCCATTTTCTCTTTCTGAAAACTTTATAGAAATAGAACAACGCAAAACAAACAAACAAACAAACAAAAATTGCATTTGATATCGGTACAGAAAACATGCTGCTCACTGGTATATTTAAGTCAGGTTTTCACCTGAAACTTTCAAACCAGATAAGGGAGAGAGAGCTCTCCTTTTTAACCTGGCCAAAATATTTTGTCAATTCCAGAAACCTCTGTCCCCATTACTGCCTTCCATGCACTAGTGGGGGAATGTTTGTGAATTTTGATATAATAAAACCATCAAGAACTGCACTGCAACATTCAGAGGGGTGTGAAACTGTGGATAGTTTTGCTGGAAGATCTGTATTGTTTGCATTTTTAAAATCTCCAATTCCTTGGTCCTGAGCAAGTAATTTTGTTACTGACCATAATATCCCCCCCCCCTTCTCTTAACCACATCAGTCCACTTTGGAAGAGTGCTGCTCCTTCGAGTATTTGGTACCATCATCCCAAAGGCAACCCATTCATTTATGAAAGAGAAACTGACAGGATTGATTCTGAACTTGGAATGAAGGTTTTCAAAAAGGGAGGAAAGAGTTATGCACTATGTATGGCGGGTCTGAAACAAGCTTCTGCAATGGCATTAAGTTATATAACGGTAGCTGTCAAAAACAATAAAAAGGGAGACTGTACTGCATAAAATAAATGGCAATGGTTTCTTATTTCAAGGGTGCTTTCATCCAGAAAACTTGAGTGCACATGTTCATACATACACATGCACACACGCATCAAGACACTCTCTGACCCTACACATTCTGGCAGCTGAGCATCAAACCCAGTGAGTCTCAGTTCAGCTTCTGGCAAATGATTCACAAGGAGATACATTAAAGTCAATGATCCATTTTTAAAAAACTTGGCTTTTTAGAAGAAAGAGACAGGCAGGCAGACAGGCAGGCAGACAGATAGAAAGAAACCCAACAACTTTTTCTTTTTTCTTTTTTTACAATTGTTCTTTCTTTCTTTCTTTCTTTCTTTCTTTCTTTCTTTCTTTCTTTCTCAAAAATCCCAGAAGTTTTTCTTCTGGGAATTACAGTATAGAAATTTATTCATGTACTGTATGTGACTACAGCGGCAAGAATGGAAAAAAAGAAGTCCCAACGAAAAAAGAATGGATACAAAAACTTGTAGGCTATGCAGAAATGGTGAAACTTACTAGAAAAGTAAGAAATCAAGACACCAAACTTTTTATAAAATAATGGAAATGGTTTATTGATTATGTACAAATTATGTAAACAGATAAGCACATTGGCAAGGTTATTGTAATAACCTGCAGTTTCATAAGAGTAGATAATTAAGGTAGAGGAATAAAAGAATAAAGGTAAAGGGTAAAGGGACCACTGACCAGTAGGTCCAGTTGTGACCGACTATGGAGTTGCAGTGCTCATCTTGCTTTATTGCCGAGGGAGCCGGCGTACAGCTTCCGGGTCATGTGGCCAGCATGACTAAGCCGCTTCTGGCGAACCAGAGCAGTGCACGGAAACGCCGTTTACCTTCCCGCCAGAGCGGTACCTATTTATCTACTTGCACTTTGACGTGCTTTTGAACTGCTAGGTTGGCAGGAGCAGGGACCGAGCAACGGGAGCTCACCCCGTCGCGGGGATTCGAACCGCCGACCTTCTGATCGGCAAGTCCTAGGCTCTGTGGTTGATGATGAGCACCACAACCCCAGAGTCGGCCATGACTAGACCTAATGGCCAGGGGTCCCTTTACCTTTACCTTTAAAGGAGGCTTAGCTCACGACTCAAGACTCAGACCCTCCAAGTATCCCTATTTTGCAGGGAGAGTCCCAGAATGCCCCACATTTCCTTTGGACATTCCTATGTTCATTGAGAAATATGGGAGGGTGTGCAATTATCCAACCCCCAAGCCACCTGAAGGCAACCCTGTATAGGGAAGTTTTTAAATGTTTAATGTTTTATTATTTTTTGCCCCAGAGTGGCTGGGGGAAACCAGTACGATGGGCAGGGTATAAATGGTAAAATTGTTGTTGTTGAATAAGATGTCCTTATTTTCATTGGAGAAATGTTGGAGGGTATGAAGACAGCCACTCGGTGCACCCGTTAATTGCCTCCTGCCCAGATGATTACTTTTGGGAAATAGCACTGAATCAGAAGGCAAGGACTACCTGACTCCTAGTGGGCAGTTTAGCCTTCACCAGCAGGGATCCCATGTGATTGTGTCCTAGAAGACTCTGAAACATAAGAAGAGTCCAGTAGGATCAGACCAAAGGCCCATCTTGTCCTGTCCCCACAGTGGCCAACCAGATGCCTATGGGGAAAACACTGTCCCCACACCCTGGGTGATACCTAGGGATTTCAGATATCCATCTGGTATTCAGTGCTTTTTTTTTTTCTGTGGGGAAAGGTGGCGGAACTCACCACAAAGTTAGTTGGTTGGTTGGTTGGTTGCAGGCCCAGTCGTAGTGCCAGACACACACATACACACACACACACACACACACACACACGGGCAATGGCTAAATGCAAGATATGATTAATAAACTCAAGGAGACAATGATCTGGATTAGAAATGGCCACACCTTTATTGATTACAGATAGACACTGCTACCTTGGTTGTCAAACAGCTTGGCTCCCAAACAAATCGGCTCCCAAACGCCACAAACCCGGAAGTGAGTCTTCCGGTTTGCGAACGTTGTTTGGAAGCTGAATGTCTGACGCGGCTTCCACAGCTTCCAACTGAGTGCCGGAAGCTCCTGCAGCCAATCAGAAGCCCGCCTTGGTTTTCAAATGGTTCTGGGAGTCGAACGGACTCCCAGAATGGATTAAATTTGAGAACTAGGGTACCACTATACATGGGTTTTTGCCTCAAGCATTGGGTGTACATCCATTCCAAAATGAAAACAAAAACAAGTATTATTATTTAATTTTTATAAGGTAAGGGAACTCATTTCCCCCGAGTTCCTGCTGAAAGAAACCACGACTGGTACACATTTCATACCCATCATACAGGTGGCCATTTTGCTACTGAATTGCAACAAACAGACGTTCTTCATATCTACTGTTGTTGATTCTGGCAGCAGAGAAGGAAAATTCCAGGATTATTGGCCTAATCCTATAGAGAAGCAGGCTCAAAAAAAACACTAGAGTTTGAATTTAGATTCTAAGAGAAGCATGTAAACTGCTGAACCTGCCTAAGGCAGGATCTTCCCCCATGCAGCTGTGAGGCAGGGTTTCAAGTATGTGTGTGTGTGGCAGGGGGATGCAGATCAGCCAGACAATACCACTCTTCTCAATGCTGCAGCAGACAAAAGCGTTTCCCCTTCAGCTTGTGTTCGGTTCAATTCAAGGTTCTCTTGTTATTATAGCTATTAAATTACCAAGATTCTCCCACAGAAGCCCTTCCCCCTACGATGTCTGTTTAGGGGTTTGGGGAAGAAAACATGTGTGCAATGTTTTATGGCTGTAATAAACTGGAAATCTTGCAATGAACAAGAATGTTTCCATAGGTGGCGAAAGAGCAAGGACTCAGTATAAATAATGAAACACCGCGAGTGATTTCCTCCATTTGTTGGGTGGGTGAATTGTCATTTCACATCCGCCAAGCACTCCCTCCCACTCAAAAGGAGGTGGAGCTAAACAAATGCATAATGCTTACAAAATCCTTGCTATATCTGCTTGATATGTTGCTTTGGAGAAATGTACTAATTTGAGATTGTTGGTTGTTGTTGTTCTTCTTTATACCCTGCCCATCTGGCTGGGTTTCCAGAGTCACTCTGGTTGGCTAACAACATATATAAAAAGCATTGTTGTTGTTTAGTCGTTTAGTCGTGTCCGACTCTTCGTGACCCCATGGACCAGAGCACGCCAGGCACTCCTGTCTTCCGCTGAGAACACTGTCCAACCATCTCGACTTCTGTCGTCCCCTTCTTCTTGTGCCCTCAATCTTTCCCAACATCAGGGTCTTTTCCAGGGAGTCTTCTCTTCTCATGAGATGGCCAAAGTATTGGAGCCTCAGCTTCATGATCTGTCCTTCCAGTGAGCACTCAGGGCTGATTTCCTTCAGAATGGATAGGTTTGATCTTCTTGCAGTCCATGGGACTCTCAAGAGTCTCCTCCAGCACCAATAAAAAGCATAGAGAACTATTAAACAAGCATCAAAGGTAAAGGTAAAGGACCCCTGACAGTTAAGTCCAGTCACGGACAACTCTGGGGTTGCAGTGCTCATCTCGCTTTACTGGCTGGCATTTGTCTGCAGACAGTTTTCCCGGGTCATGTGGCCAGCATGACTAAGCCGCTTCTGGCAAAGCCAGAGCAGTGCATGGAAACGCTGTTTACCTTCCCGCTGGAGTGGGAAGGTAACCTAGTTATCTCCTTGCACTTTTTGGCATGCTTTCCAACTGCTAGGTTGGCAGGAGCTGGGACCAAGCAACGGGAGTTCACTCCATTGTGGGGATTCGAACCGCCGACCTTCTGATTGGCAAGTCCAAGATGCTCAGTGGTTTAGACCATAGCACCACCCGTGTCTATATATAAAGCATAGTAAAGTATAAAACATTGAAAACTTCCCAATACATGACTGCCTTCAGATGTCTTCTTAACATTATGTAGTTCTTTATCTCCTTGACATCCAAAGGGAGGTTGTTCCACAGGGAGGGCTCCACTACTGAGAAGGCCTTCTGCTTTTGCCAGTGTTCTGTGGAAGTGCAGAAAACATGTTTGGTGTTGTATTGGGAGTAGAATTCAGTTTCCTCAACATTTCTTTAATTTTTAAAAAGATTAGTTTCTGGTCATTGAGACAGGTAGTACTGTGGTACCTTGGGTTAAGAACTTAATTCGTTCTGGAGGTCCGCTTTAGCTAATGGGACCTCCCGCTACCGCCGCACTGCTGCCACACAATTTCTGTTCTCATCCTGAAGCAAAGTTCTTAACCTGAGGTACTATTTCTGGGTTAGCAGAGTCTGTAACCTGAAGCGTCTGTAACCTGAAGCGTCTGTAACCCGAGGTACCACTGCATCTATATTGTTTGAAAACGCATGGACAATTGCTGATAAAATCTCAGAAGCAGGAAAGTGGGTTCAATAAGTTTCGCAGCAACTAGGGATGAGGCTCCAAACTCCTCATCTCTCCCTTGTAGAAAGAAGGGAGTAATTTGATTCCGTTTACATTTTAAAGAGTATCCTCATGCTAGCACACAACTGGCGAAGTATTAACATCTTGTTTATATGCAATTCAAGTTGGATCATGACTTCCGATACCGACAAAATTGAGGCGTTTTCTCCAAAGACCCATCTTAGTGAATGAATACAACCACAATCTTAGTATGACTAGCTAAAATGATATGATCATTTACCAATTGTGTCTGTCAGGCGTGGTTCGTACAAAGAAACCCAGTCATCTTAAGATGAAAATGGGTTTTTTATAAATACAAATATTAATGTCATCAAAGAATCTCGCAGCACACTGAAGATGAACAATTTTACTATGGCATAAGCTTTCATGGATTGAAGCATTTCATCAGATGCATTTAATGAAGTGGACTCCAGCTCATGCCGTAAGAAATGTGAATGTCTGTAAGGTGCTGCAGAGCACACAAAAATACAAGTATTTCGTAGATCATTTGTGAAGGGTAGACAGATAGATTTCCAAATTCCTTCTATGGTTCAAAAATTCTTAATTTCCCTTTTCCTTCTTGATGTAAAAAAAAATTAATCTGACTACAAATCTAACTTGAACGGCCACCATAACAGATCACTACAATTCATTTTTACTGGCATTCTGCATTAGGGTGACATCTTCACTGAGCTGTCAGTAACCATGACTTTTCCTTCCCTCACCCCCACCCACCCCAGGACAACTGATTCAAAACTCATCGATGTATATTGCTAAATTAATTTGTTCCATCCCATTTGCATTATCTTGCAGCTGTCTCTGGAGAAAGTAATTTAGCTTCCTATTGCCTAATGATCTCATTCTGCCAAGTCCCATGAGCTCTCTACAATATCTTCTTAAGTAATTCTGTATCCTCAGCTATTTTGACGAGGGGTTATAAATAAGATGAAAAATACTAGGACTAGGTTGAGGTATGATAAAACAGTCAATTCAATAAATATTGTAGGTGGAAAAATCAAAATTGGAAACAGAACTGTTAGAATCCAGTACTAAGAATTTGTCAAAAATGTATAATTTGCTGCTGAAATGGAATACACAAGAGGAAACGGTCAAATCAACTATGATTAAATGGGCTCAGGACATTGGTCATAATATTTTGTTTGCGGACTGGGAAAAGTTGTGGACCACCGGGATGAAATTTACGGCATGTAATGCCTTAAGAGAAAATATTATGAAAATGATCTATAGGTGGTACATAACCCCAGTCAAGCTTGCAAAGATCTACCATTTGCCTGACAATAAATGTTGGAAATGTAAAGAAAAGGAAGGTACTTTTTTTCACCTTTGGTGGACGTGCCCGAAGATTAAGGCATTCTGGGAAATGATTTATAATGAACTTAAAAAAGTATTTAAATATACTTTCCCCAAGAAACCAGAGGCCTTTCTCTTGGGTATTGTCGGCCAAGGGGTGTTAAAGACGGATATAACTTTCTTTATGTATGCTACAACAGCAGCTAGAATACTCATTGCAAAGTACTGGAAGACACAAGATTTACCCACACTGGAAGAATGGCAGATGAAGGTGATAGACTACATGGGCTTGGCAGAAATGACGAGCAGAATCCGAAACCAGGGAAGAGAAGCAGCGGAAGAGGAATGGGAAAAGTTCAAAGATTATCTAAAGAAACATTATAAAATTAATGAAAATTAGAATGATGTTGGACTGGAAAGTAAATGGTTACTATTAGTAACGGTTAAGACAATGAGAATAAGGAAGATTAGCTTAAATCTAAATTAAAATAAGGGAAGATTTGCTGAACAATTGATTAGAATCTGGAATACAGAAAAGGGAGGCATGAGGAAGTCGGGGAAGAAAGGTTTAAGAAATTAAGATATGAAATGGTATTTGTTTTTCTTTGTTTTGTCTTGTTTTTGCCTTTGTTTGTTTAAGTATTTGTTGTATTTATGTTATGTTATGTTATGTTTGTGTGCTTATAAAAACTGATTAATAAAAAATATTTTTTAAAAAAAACAATTCAATAAATATTGTAACACCTTCTTCTGATGCACCCTTGAGACTTGATGTTGCAAGCTGTAGCATACTTAGCTAGGTAGATAACTGATCCAATATATCTTTGGTTTCCAAACTTAACTGAGTGCATACTCTTTTTATTTATTTTATGCCCCCCCAATAGATTTTCAGGAAGGATGTTGTTGTTGTTAGCATCCTATAAATATACAATACACTTATGAAATAGTAGTTTTTCTTTACTATGATATCCAAATAACCCCCCCCCCCCTTTAATTGCGTTGTTGAGATGGATATTTTATTAAAAGGAGCTTGGCAAATAAAAGGAGAAGAGAAAATCCATATGTATGACAAATCACAAAAATACTGGAGTGTCCTGCGAATATGTGTGCAAATGATTCAAATTCAGATGCAACATGTTCCAAGTCCTGCGAAGGGAGCCGTGGGGGGGGGGCTGCACATCCCAGCTCTAGGAGTCCCGGTTCTCCAGGCTCAGCTCGGCAGTGGCCCGCTGCAGCTCAGTGCTGATCCGCCGGCCGCCCACCCCGTCCCCGTGGCTGCTGGCGTCGTCTTCCCCCTTCACCTTCTTGTCATCCGTTTCTTCGGCCTCCGCACCCGCTTCCAGCCTCTGGTCCTCGCTCCAGCGGCGCTTGAAGCGCAGCTTCAGAGGGATGCATTTGCCGTTCTCCCCGGCGCGGGAGGCTTAGGTATACAATGTGCAGGCAGCCGTGGAAGGATGCACAAATAGTTTCCTTTGTTCTTTGGGTACCCCTAAACCTATTATTCCTAAAAGAAAATCTTGTGGGTTGGGGTTTTTTTATAAATGTTATTTTCAGCTTTTTTCCAACTCATTATATATCATTTCCCAGTATGCGTTTGCTTACTTGCAAGATCACCACATATGAAAAAAGGAACTCTCTTTCTCTGAGAGGCAGTGTGGTGTAGTGGTTAAGAGTGGTGGACTCATAATCTGGTGAACCGGGTTCGCTTCCCCACTCTTCTTCTTCTTCTTCTTCTTCTTCTTCTTCTTCTTCTTCTTCTTCTTCTTCTTCCTTACACTTCCAACAAGTACCCAATCCTGCTAATTTACTGGGAGTCAGATACCATCTATTTTCATATCATTTTCTTTGATCTCATAACATGCAGTGAATTTCATATCAGCGTTCCACCCGCGCTCCTACTCTTGTCATTTTGAAATTATGACCAATATCTATTGTCCAGTGTATCGCGGATGGTTTCACCTGTTCATCTTTTGTACATACATTTCTAAATGGGTTCTGTGCTTCTCCTCGGATGCACTCAGACATGGGGAACATTGTGTTAATTTTCCTGGTTATAACACTATATTCCAACTTTCTTTTCACACTACAACACTTGCTGTGCTAAGGGGCTGTGGCCTTTTTGACAGATACACAGGCATGCCCACAACTTTTGGATTTTCACTTTTTAAATATGGCAACCCTAATATATGGCAGAAGTTAACCATTAGGGAAACTGAATAAACTGTTGTGTGAATGCAGCCTTTTTGAAGCCTTGCCTCTTTTCTGTCCAGGACATACAGAGTCTCCCACTCTCCATCTTGATCCTAGTGCCACATTTTAGTTTCTACATATAATTGTCTATCTTGGAAGCAGTAGTCCCACCCCATTCAGCTCCCAAACTCTGCTACTTATGGCTGGGCACTAGTTATGTATGTCCTGCTCTCCTCCAACCCCCCCATCCCAATATGCAGCAGTGGAAATAGATGGCAAGAAGCCTCACTCACACCCTGTACTTTGCAGTTGCCAATATGCCACCAACAGAAAGCTAGCGGTCAATAGAAATTGCTTCTTTTCTCACCAAAGTACCCGGCTGGGTAATAAAGGCATCTGAGTGCTGTCAGATTATACAGCATGAATTTATTACAATGTGGGATTGTTTCTAGCACCTGAAGTGCAAACATGATAAGTAAAAATGGACATCATCAAGCTGTGGCATGAAATTGATTTTTCAAGGCTTACCATTTCCATACATAAAACAGCACTCATGTTTCGCACCAAAGCGTCTCACCTTGGTAACTACGCTGCTTGAGATTGATTCACTTTGCAGCTTGAAAGGACAAATCTTAATTTAGAGTCGTCAAATGAGAGAGTCTCTTTCTCTGGCAAATGGAGAGCAAGCTACCACTGAGCAATTCCACCCCCCTTGTCCAATGAAGCTCATACACACCCACCCATCTCCACACAACATAGCCGGAAGCATGATCCAGCAGAAGTGTATCAAGCATGGTGTTCAGGGTCCAATTTCCATTAAAGTTTTCTCATATGATGCACCCTGTTCTGAATTTGACATCAACTTCTTGAATGGAACGGGTTGCCACCAGTAAAAGAGCTTTGCCAATGTAGAAGAGTTTGGATATGTTATCCCGCTTTATCACTACCCGAAGGAGTCTCAAAGCAGCTAACAATCTCCTTTCCCTTCCTCCCCCACAACAAACACTCTGTGAGGTGAGTGAGGCTGAGAAACTTCAAAGAAGTGTGACTAGCCCAAGGCCACCCAGCAGCTGCATGTAGAGGAGCAGGGAAGTGAACCCAGTTCACCAGATTATGAGTCCACTGCATATTGGGTTCTAGCAGCTGCATGTTGTGTTTAGAGCACTGCTTTCCCATTCCATCACAAGCACCAATAAATGCACCTCTATCATTCCTGAACCATGGCATTGACACTTTTCACCAGGTCAAGATCTCTACGTGCATTCAGCCATAAGATGAGCATTAGTGCCCCTGGCTGGTACTATCCTGAACCGTGCAAGCACAGCCTTGCCCTCATGCTTCATTAGTAGCTCTCATGTGCCCTTGGTTAGAATGGGGTCCCCATTAAATGCATTTAGGTTAATCATCTTCTATGCGAAATAAATGGATCGGTCCAGCATTTCATTAAGAATAGGCTCAGGTATAATTGTAGCTTTCACTTAGCAGTCGGAGGCCAACCATAGGAATTTCTTTCTTTCCCTGCAATCTCATGCTGAATGTGATAGTGTCCCAAGGTGTCACAACACTTAGGGAAGCAGTTTTTTTGCAAATGTTTCCCATGCAAGTTTGCAGCTCATTTTTTTCAGTGCCAGAAAGCTGCAGTCCATTGCATAGGTGAATTGTTTCTTTGCCTACTTCATTGAGAAAGAGCAGCTGCCATTTATGTTCTTCCACTAGCCAACCAACCAGAAACGAAAGGTTGGCTTAGTTTTTCTGCCACATTGTTGGAAAGGCTTAGTTCAGTGAGGAGTTATTAAATGCTCCATTCGAACTTCCCAGTTGAGGTCTTTTCTTTTCCAACTGGCCTACAGCGCTTCTGGGGACATCCCACTCCAGGGACCATGTGACAATCTCAGCACCGGAGAAGGCAGATCCCAAAATAGTATAACATCCTTTATTTAACAATATAGTTTAGATATTTAGCAACATAGGAAGCTGCCTTATATTGAGTCAGACCACTGGTTCATCTTGCTCAGTATTGTTGACACTGACCGGCAGGGCATCTCCAAAGTTTCAGGTAGGGAATCTTTTGTTGCAATGGGGCTTAATATAGGTAAAGGTAAAGGACTGCTAGATGGTTAAGTCCAGTCAAAGGTGACTATGGGGTTGCAGCGCTCATCTTGCTTTCAGGCCGAGGGAGCCGGCGTTTGTCCACAGACAGCTTTCCGGCTCATGTGACTAAACCACTTCTGGTGCAACGGGACAGAAACCAAAGCACACGGAAACATCGTTTACCTTCCTGCCACAGCGGTACCTATTTATCTACTTGCACTGGCATGCTTTTGAAATTCTAGTTTGTCAGGAGCTGGGACAAAGCAACAGGAGCTTACCCCGTCGTGGGGATTCCAACCATCAACTTTCTGATTGGTGGGCCCAAGAGGCTCAGTGGTTTAGACCACAGCACCACCCACGTCTCTACGGCTTAATATGCCTATAGCAGGACAGAAGAGAATAACAAAAGCAGAAGTTAGAGCCAGGGTCATTTATTAAATTTAAGTCTCTTCTCTTCTGTGGCTTGGGCATATTATTAAGATTTGTAATGGCAGATTGTAGGTGATAGAAAATGAGAACTCTGTGAGTCATCAGTGTCCACACATTCCTGTGATCCTAATCTACAAGGGATTTGGTTTAGTTTAGTTGTTAGGATCCTGTATATAAAGCATTACAAGAAAGTGCATATTATAATTTGAAAAAGAGCTTGCTCAATAGTCTCTTGATGCACTTAGTGGTATTCAAGTTTCAATGGTTTTCTGGATTCTTTACAGTGCAATTCTGTGCATATCTACTCATAGTTAAGTCCCATTGAGTTAAACAGGGTTTAGGCTTAAGTAAATGAGTGTACTGCTGCCGCTGACTCTTCAAATGAGGTGTGGGGAAAATTCTGACTACATTTGCTGCAATTCCTATAAAATCACAAGTGCATTTTTATAGGTGTTGCAGGAGTGTTTCCAGTTTCTTTTTTAATATTTTAAAAGAAGCTGGAAAGTTACCTGGGATCCTATAAAAAAATCTGCCTACAGGCATCAAAGGCACTGGGGAAAATTATTAGCATTTCTATTCATGGCACTTGGTGTCAGTTTAATCACAAGGGGGAAATAGTTTGCACAAAGAAATCATTCTCTTCTATAGGCATAGGTCTGTTCTTGGATGTGTGCACCATGACCTGTTCCCCGAGACTAAACTAAATATAATTAGAACCTGGAGATTAATATGTGGTTGAAGATACTATTAACATAATAAAAAAGGAATAAGGGAGTGAGGCTTGTTTTGTCAGCAAGGGGGTTGGATGGGGGTGGGAAACAAGATTGGTACCAGAGACATTATTCAAATTTAGCATTCACCATGCAGATATAACTAGCAGCCACAGCCAGTGGCAATACTACAGTGTGCCAATGGGTGTTAATTAAATTTGAGAGGAAAGAGAAAAATAACTCAGCGACACGGGTTGTGATTTCTGCAAATGGGGCTGCATAAACCCAGACATCTAGGACTCCCTCCCTCCCTTTTTAGTTCTTTACATTCCAAAAGGGACCACTGTTCTTTTGCAAAACAGTGTTTTTCATCACTAAGAGCTCTCTGAGGGATGCCTTGCAAGGTAGTGGGGGGTTCTGTGTCTCTGTGTGCATCTTTAAATGTTAAAAAGGGTATGGTCCTATGGTTTCAAAGAGGCCTCTAAAATCCTATCTGTATCAGTTCCAAACAGTTTTATGCTTCAACACAACTTTTTAAACAAGCCAAGGTCAAGATCATGGGTAAGCAAACTAAGGCCTGGGGGCTGAATCTGGCTCAATTGCCTTCTCAATCCGGCCCACGGACAGTCTGGAAATCAGCGTGTTTTTACATGAGTAGAATGTGTCCTTTTCTTTAAAATGTATCTCTGGGTTATTTGTGGGGCCTGCCTGGTGTTCTAACATGAGTAGAATGTGTGCTTTTATTTAAAACGCATCTCTGGGTTATTTGTGGGGCATAGGAATTCGTTCATTTTCCCCCAAAAATATAGTCCTGCCCCCCACAAGGTCTGAGGGACAGTGGACCGGCCCCCTGCTGAAAAAGTTTACTGACCCCTGGTCAAAATCTTTCCCTACATTCTATTGCTAACCAGAGAAGCAGAAAATGCCAGTCTAATTTCATAGCCTAAACCACCCTATCCTAGCATACCCTCCAACATTTCTTTGATGAAAATGAGACATCCTATTCCATAATAATAATGATGTTATTATTTATACCCTGCCCATCTAACTGGGTTGCCCCAGCCACTCTGGGTAGATTCCAACATATATCAAAAACATAATAAAACATTAAACATTAAAAAAATCTTCCTTATACAGGGCTGCCTTCAAATGTCTTCGAAAGGTTGTATAGTTGCTTATCTCCCTGGCTCAGGGGCTCACATAACTCCATCCTCTCCAACATTTCTCTGATGAAAATAGGGCAGTCCTAAGGAAAAGTGGAAACTGGCATGGCTTCTGCAAATCTGGGACTGCGCTTGGAAAATAGGAACACTTGGAGGGTCTATGCTAGTGCAATTGTTAGTGAGTTGCTTTTCCCTGCAACCTTGAGATGCATTAGCTATATCCTGTGCATTTTTTCTGGGGGTACTCAAGGATACGCATTACCGACACCTTTTTTTCTAGAAGAAAAGCAGTGGCTATACCTGTTTTTCGTGACGCTAGACTTAAGAAGCAACAAAAAACCTAAAATTCACAGCATGTACGGTCTTGAAAGAAAATGTAATGAAAATTATGTATAGATGGTATTTGACCCCAGTTAAATTGGCTAAAATGTATAGGATGAAAACAAATTATGCTGGAAATTTAAGGGAAAGGATGGAGATTTTTACCATATGTGGTGGACTTGTGATAAGGTGAAAACTTTCTGGGAAATGGTCTGTAATGAGTTTAAAAAGATGTTAAAATATACCTTCCCAATCCAGAAGCATTTTTGCTTAGGTTGATGGGAGAAGAGATTGCTAAAGTAGATCAAAGACTGTTTATGTATGCTACCACAGTGGCAAGAATCTTGTTAGCCCAAAGAAGGAAATTACAAGAATTACCAATGACTAAGGAGTGGCAGACGAAGATGATGGAATATGCAGAACTGGCCAAAATGACTGTGAGGATTCAGAACCAAGGCAATCAGAAACTCCAGAGATATTGGAGTAAATTTATTGACTATTTAAGAGATCATTGTAAAAATTTGAAGACACTAACAGGACTGACATAAATCCTGCAACATAGGGTAATAATTAGTATCTGACCATAAACAATAGAAGGATTTGATATGTATTAAAGGACAGAAACTGACATTAGAAAGGCGTGTATAACTTATGAGGAAACAGGAAACCAGTTGAAGGGAGGGAGGGAGGGAAGTCACGAGCTCGGTGGAGCAAATGCATTTGATTGATTATTGCAACGTGGTTCTTTGTTATGTTTTATTAAAGAAAATAATAAAAATTATATTAAAAAAAAACAAGAAGAAGCAACAAGAACATACAACATGAAACAATCCTGTCAGTAGCAGCACCAGTGGTGGCGGTGAGCGTAAGATTACCTCACAATACGGATTACCTGGACGGGGCTGCAGTGGGGAGGGCAGTTGTGAGTCCATATGGCTGAACCAGCAGGAGCACTGCTGCTGCATCTGTGCAGCTCCTGCCTTGCCACTGCCCAACCCCATCCCCATCCAAACAAGCAGCCACACTGATGTCGCGGGAGGGTAGCTCCCCACCACTGCGCAGGCCACTGCAGAATCCTATAAAATGGAAAACAGCATATAAATCCAGCAGGCAGAAAAGCAGATCGATAAATCAGACCGTTAAGGCCTGTCTAAATCAAAACGTCTTTACCCAACGTCAGCTGACCACCGGGGAGTAGGCTAAATGGGCCCCCCGTGAGTTCTAGAAATGAATTGTGTGCTGCATGAAGTAATAGTTTCTTTTGTCAGTTCTGAATCCACTGGCAATTTCACTGAGAGGCTCCATGTTCGAATATATATGGGAGAGGAAAACGGCCATTTTACAACTAGGGATAGATAAATCTGTCAGTTCTGCTTTCTCTCGTTCTCATTTTTCCAGGCTTCAGCTGCATTTGCCGCATTAATTTAGGATATATATTTTTATGTCCTCACAAAGATTCATCAGCATTTTATTGCAGAATTCTCCTGATACGCACATTTTTGTATGGAATATTTGCCTAACACAGAGACACATTTTTCCCAAGCAATTTTCTCTAATATAATGCATGTTTTCACCGATATATGCTTTTTTATGCTGACTTTTCCCTAACACGCACATTTGTTGTTGCTGGAGAACCACATTACAAAAATTCAGAAAAGTGTGAAGTTCGAAGGATAGTGCTGCATTTATGTTTTTGTATCATTTGGACGCGGGTGGCGCTGTGTTCTAAACCATAGAGCCTAGGGCTTGCCGATCGGAAGGTCGGCGGTTCAGAAACCCTGCGATGGGGTGAGCTCCCGTTGCTCGGTCCCTGCTCCTGCCAACCTAGCAGTTCGAAAGCACATCAAGTGCAAGTAGATAAATAGGTGCCGCTCCAGTGGGAAGGTAAACAGCATTTCCGTGCACTGCTCTGGTTCACCAGAAGTGGCTTAGTCATGCTGGCCACATGACCCGGAGGCTGTCTGCGGACAAACGCTGGCTCCCTCGGCCTATAGACCGAGATGAGCATGCAACCCCAGAGTTGGTCGCAACTGGACCTAACTGTCAAGGGTACCTTTACCTTTTTATCATTTGGGGAAGTGCAAATAAGGTTGGTCAACATGAACATGCAAACTGAATCCAATTTATGCTTCTTCCCTATTTTAAATGCAGTCCTAACTCTTAACATGCTTAGATGGTGGATGGCTTTATAAAGAGGGTTAGACAAATTAGATAAATCTCTTGATCGCTAGAGGCATGGGGGGGAGGGCAGGGGGGCTGTGGTGCCAGGTACATATTTAGGAAGAGGCACAACCAGGCAATCCCACAACAGGCATGGAGCACTGGCGGCTATGGCACAGCGGCAGGTGGGTAGGTCTTGTGAGCAGGTGGATGGAGGCAGCAGGTGAGGAGCCTGTTGGAGGTGGGCTCCATTCACCCTCTGTGTGGACTTCACTCCTCCCACCAGTGCACCTCCCCACCCCAGCTGCCCAGTCCACCAGGGGTTACAACACTTGCCTCGGACACTGGCAACCCAAGCTACGCCACTGTGCTCTGCTTCCATGGTTGGAGGCAGGATGTTTCTGAATACCAGTTGCTTGGAACCGCAGGAGGGGAGAAGGATCTTGTGCTCGAATCGTGCTTGCTGGTTTCCCATGGTCATCTGGCTGGCCACTGTGCAAACAGTACACACTGAAACCTTCCTACATATCTGGAAAGCACAGGTAACCCTCTCTTCAGCTGCAATGAACCCTCTATTCTGAAAGAAAGAGAGAAAGAGAAAGAGAGAGAGAGAAAATCAAACATTCCAGCAAGACTCGCATTGCACTTGAGTTCAAATGAGATGTTACACTGAGAGGATAACAACATGGTATTAGCTGCAAGAAGCAAATAGAGAATCTGCTTTGTATTTCAGTGATTAATCCCAGTTTGCAGGGTTCTGTACACATACAATAAAGCTACAGGAGCAGATCACACACAAAGCCCATCCGCATCGCTGCAGAGAATAGGCTCCCGTATAAACCATCTGAAGAGCCATCTCCAAGTCCCCTCTCGAGACCCCGAGCTTCCAAATAAATTGGACACTACGTTATATGCTTTCCTTAGGAGAGCTCAGTAAATTAAGAAACAAACCAAAATTGGAGCCAGTGCACAAAAGAAAACAAAATCAAGAGGAAGGTGGATGGAGAGAAATAACAATGGTAATAATAATAATAATAATAATAATAATAATAATAATAATGTATTCTGCCTTTGAAGATTCCCCTCTAGCTTCAGACATTTTGCAGAAGTTTATTAAAACAGCAATTCTGCAGAGTTGAGAGTGAAGCATTTTCTCCCTTCCTTCTATTCTCCCTCCACCCCTGTTCCAAAGTATAAATAGAAGAGGGTTTTGCTCCCAGGAGGGAGCTTCTTAATTCCACTCCAATATTCCTTTATCCATCAACTGTTTCGGAAGGATAAGAGCCCAATGACGCTCTTTGATGGCCCCACTAAATGTCTAGGGAATGGATCGGTCAGAAAACAACCAGAGTCATAAACAAACCAACACCATTACTAAAGACCCTCCAGCTCTGCAGTGTGAAGGCAACAAGTTTCTCTTTTGTCAGGCAGATAATGGGGCTGCACATCAAAAACTATTCCATTAGGCCATTTGCTTTTTTATTTGTTTTGTCAACAGTTCTGTGCAGCTGAGAGGGGAGGAGGGAGCGAAGGCAGTCTCAACAGGAAGCTCATTGTCTATGGCGAGAGGGACAACCATTTTTCAGCTGAGGGTCACATTTCCTCAGGGATTCATCTATCAGGGGCTGCGGGCTTACTATGGTTGAGGCTGAAGCCAGAGGCAGGTGGGGCCAGAGCAAAAAGTTGGTGAGCCACCCCTTTCCTTTCTCTCTGCTATGCCCTTTCCCCCACACTTTCTGCTGCCCTGTGCTCTCCATTAGGATTTCAAGGTAGAGATAGACTGCTCGTAGCAAATGATCTCTTGCAGAGGGCTTCTGGAATCACATATGCCAATGGCCACATAAAATTAGGCCAAAGACTGCAGGTGGCCCTTGGGCTACTGGGAGCCCACCCATGGCCAATAGCAGGGATGGGAGCTTCATTTACGCCTGGAGGACCAGACTTCCCAGTATCCCTGACCATTGGCAGCACTAGTTGAAATTAATGGAGAGCATCAGGTTCTCCATCCCTCTTCTGTAAGGATGAAGCTACTGGACTGGAAGAAATTTGCTGCTTCTCTCCATCTCCCTCTAGGAACCAGATATCTCTGCATCTGGCATACCTTCCAACATTTATCCAATGAAAATAGAGACATCCTATTCAACAATAATAATAATAATAATAATAATAATAATAATAATAATAATACCTCATCCATCTAACTGGGTTGCCCCAGCCACTCTGGGTGGCTTCCAACATATATAAAAAATATAATAAAACATTAAATATTTTTTTAAAAAAACTTCCCTATACAGGGCTACTTCAGATGTCTTCTAAGGGATTGTCTAGTTACTTATCTCCTTGGCTTGTGGGTAGGATAACTCCATAGACACTTGGAAAGTCTGGTGTGGATGTTTGTGTTTATTCTTTGTCGGACACTGTTTTTAAGAGAATGAACTAAAAAGTGAGGACTATCATTTCCGCCCATGCAATGGGACTTCCACTCTTCATCCTGCACCCCCAGCTGCTCTTGAGGGCTGGTGGAACCCCCAAAACAGACTGGGTAGCTGGGCTGCACAGGGAGAGGAGAGAAAGAGGAAGTCCTGTTGTACAAGCAGATGTCCTTGAGCTAATGGGATGACTTTGTTGGACACAACCCACAGCTTGGAGGCGGGAAAAATAGAAGTAGAAACAGAAACTCGCTTCAGTCTTTTGCATATCACTAGTGATAAGTACACATGTACAGCATACTGCTCCTGACTGTCATGCGCTCATTTTATTCTGGAGTGGTTTTTCCTACATTTGCTGTTTATTAAATAAGACATAAAAGAGACAAGAGTCAAGCTCAGAGACTCTGAGAGTTTTCCTAAAGGAAAGTGATTTGAATTCTTCCTAAAGAGTCTTATAATCCACAGTCAGCATATTCCCCAGACCCAAGCCTTGTTATTTCACTTTAAATCCTGCTTTCAAGCAAAGCTGCTTAGAAATGCAGTCTGATCATTACAGAAGGCAAAGCACATGAAGAAATGTATGGAAATAGCAAAACTATTTGGGGACCGAGGGGAGGAGGAAATCTATTGTATATTGTCCGCAGACAACTTTTGCCTTTCAGTTATATCACACCATTTCATTTCAAGACTTCACATACTTCAAATTTGCAGTAATTGCAGGACTATAGAAAAGGGACGCGGGTGGCACTGTGGGTTAAACCACAGAGCCTAGGACTTGCCGATCAGAAGGTTGCCAGTTCGAATCCCCATGAAGGGGTGAGCTCCTGTCGTTCGGTCCCTGCTCCTGCCAACCTAGCAGTTCGAAAGCACATCAAAGTGCAAGTAGATAAATAGGTACCTCTGGTGGGAAGGTAAACGGCGTTTCCGTGCACTGCTCTGGTTCACCAGAAGCAGCTTAGTCATGCTGGCCACATGACCCAGAAGCTGTACACCGGCTCCCTCGGCCAATAAAGCGAGATGAGCACTGCAACCCCAGAGTCGGTCACGACTGGACCTAATGGTCAGAGGTCCCTTTCCCTTTCCTTTTATATATTGAAAACAAGCATTATGGGGATCAGTTGAAGGAGCTGGGTATGTTTAGCCTGGAAAAGAGGAGACTTGAGAGGAGATATGATAGCCATCTTCAAATATCTTCTCCTGCTCTGGAGGGTAGGACTCGAACTAATGGCTTCAAATCACAAGAAAGGAGATTTCGACTAAACATACAGAAAAACTTTCTGACTGTAAGAGCTGTTCAACAGTGGAACTGTCTCGCTCAGGAGGCTGTGGATTCTCCTTCCTTGAAGGTTTTTAAGCAGAGATTGGATGGCCATCTATCATGGATGGTTTAGTGGAGATTCCTGTATTGCAGGGGGTTGGACTAGATGACCCTTGGGGTCCCTTCCAACTACAATTCTATGGTTATTTACCATTTGTCCTCTTCTCATGCTGCCATATCTGCTGCACCATCAAGAATGCTCCTTGTGGAGAGTTGCTTCAATGACTGGGATTCCCATTATGTCTAGAGCAAGCAAAAATTCATCAGGATCGAAGTCACTGACCTAAATGCAGAGTCCTCTATTACTGATTGCTGCAGCTCTCTCCTGCTGTCTCTTCCTTCAGCTGCCCAGGCTACTGCAGGGGAGAAGTCTCTCTGAAATCAATGTGGTGTTGCCTCCCATCAAATCAATACCATACAACTTTAATTTACCATTGCATCCTTCACACTGAGAGAGCCCTGCTCAAAGCAGAATTTAAAGGGATTCACTTTGCCCTCTAAAGAAAAGTGTTTTCACTGTGAAGATTTGAACACAAAATAAAGAAGACGACGAGGAGGAGGAAACTTTTCCGACTGTGTTCAACCTGCAGGTACAGGCTCTGGTTATGCCTGGGGCCTCTGTGACTCAATTTGGATCTGATAAAAAGGTGTGAAGCCAGCCACTAGTTTAGAACAGAAACGCCTGTGTGTGTGTGGCACACATACATATATGCATGTCGCTATAACAAAAGGTTATATTGAAGTGCATGTGTACAGAAGATGGATAGTTTGGATTTGCATGACAAATTACTTGACTTTTGTTTATTTATGCCCTGCCCCTTTAAGCAAAAAGGCAGAAAAGTCATGCAATGATTTGACAAAACCCTCAGCAAGTTTCAAGTGATTGGGAGGGGGGACTTGAAGAGCCACAGGTTCAGGTAGTCCTAGACTCTTTAGGACTATCCAAGTCCTTTCCAGACCCATTTTGAGTGTCAAACAAGTTCAGGGGGGTCAAAATAGGGTTTATTTTACTGGACCCACCAAAATCTGGATCCTTCGCTGGCATCCTTTTTCATTTCTAACAGAGTTGAGCAGTTGCTTTTCATTTGCCCATTAGCCACTCATGCCTTATATAAGAGCCCCACATTGAGCAAAATATTTTTCATGGTCCCTTCCAACTCTACAATTGGATTCTGTGATTCCATGCTTTCCCCCACATGGTCACAATTTAATGTCTCTGTGGGGTTCTGGAAAACCTCCACCTTAATTCTCTTCTAAAGTTTCCAGGTTTTCATTTCTTTCTCTTTTTTTCTGGCAAAAGAAATGCTGCCCAGCAGGCAAAATGTTAGTAATAAAGCTTTTCTCACAGAGCCAGGAAGTATTTCACCTGCCCAATGCTATGTGTCCAGGCAGGTGTTGAAGGCACCTACTTCCAAGAAGGAGTGCAAAGGTAGCCCAATTCCTTCCACACAGCTACACTTTGTAAAAAAATAAAATTCTACCCAAAGTACATGTTATACAGTCAGAATAAATTGTGCAGATTAAATGCTTTTGAGTCATTCCTTCATTTGAATAAATTGGCTGATTGGAGAAGCTGCCCTGACATTGAGTTGGGTTTGGAGAGTACTTGAAGCAGGCTTCTGTATCATAGGTTAGTTACATACAAGTTAGAAACTCATTATGCTGTCATTTCAGTGTGCATTACTTGTTATTCTCTGCCCGTCAACAGAAGATGTGAATATGGTGTTATAGATGTGGGTAAAATTAATAAACGTTAGGATCTGAACTGTGTCGGACAGAGAATTCAGGGAATTCCTGGCTGGCTTATGCAAACCAGCCTGTCTGGCTGGAGGAACAGCAGACCTATTAGCATTACAAAAAGGTGTTGAAGGGCCATTGAGGAATGCAATCCTTTAGCCTAGGGTTGAGATGTTACCAAGGTGATGCGGTTTGTGTTTGAGGAGACAGGAAATGGGAGGTTTGAAGCAAGGGTTTCTGGGCAGAAGGAGGAGGAAGCAGGGCTGAAATCAATACTTGTGGGAGAGGTTACCTGCAATGCTGTGGGCCATGCTGTAAGATCTGGATGTCCTCCATGCAAACTGAAGGTGCAAATAGGCAAATAAACCTTATTTCTTAAAGCACAACAGTCTCTGCCATGTCTTCTATCCTCCAAAGGGACACAGACTCTGTTTGGGTACCTGAGACCCCATGTACTCTTGTCCCTGCTTGGCGGAGAGAGGGACAAACGCCGGGCTTTTGTAACAACACTATGAGATATGTGCAATATAACAGGCATCAGTCTTTAACTTTTTAGAAGGAAAGACCCAAATGTTAGCACTCATTCATGGAATTATATCTCATTTTTGTGAATTCAGTTCCTCAGGTAATACATACAGAGCAAATTGCATAAATCAGTGAGCCAAAGGGGGAAAAACTGACCATGTTTTTCCTCAGGAGTCATTTAATTCTAATGAATGTGATGTGAAACAGCCTAAATCCCATAAAGAAGAAACACTGGAAGAAAAAGGAGAAGTGATGAGCACAATTGCTTTCTTCTGGAAACAACATAAAATTGAAATAATTCACCATAATATTAGAGAGGAGGAAGAGAGATGCATTAGCCATGACGTTTCACACGGAATCAACTCTAGTAATGTACAAAAGAGGGTCTCCATTTATGTAAAATGCAGAAAAAATATTATAGGAAGGCATCATCTGAAATGCTGATGGACAGCAGAGAACTTGAAGAGGAATAATGGAAAAGGGCTAATCTTAAGTTTCATAATTGCTTTGAGAACTTGGGAAAGATAGCAAAGAATTCCTTTTAGTTGATCCCCTTGGTGGACACCAATCTTCCAAGCAGTTGCTGTGCCACCACTCTAATGGGAAGCAACTAATGGTGATTTGAATGAGTGGGGACAAAGAAGTGGGCCCAGTGACAAGCACTTCTGGTCTGCTATTGTTAAAGTGCTGCACACATGCAAATGTCCATAGATGTGGAAGTGTAATATAAATGCAATGTAAGCACAGCTACCTAGTCAACCTACTGGGTTTAACAGACTGACACCTTTTTCAGCCAGCTGAAAACCTAAAACTTCCTCCTAACAAAAACTCTAGCATTGCTTTCGGACTAACTGTCTCAGAGCTCCAGGTGAGGCTCTGCCCATCTGTCAGGTGACAAAGAGTCTCTTTCTTGCTGATGGCCCATCTCCCTGTCTTTGTTCTCAGCTGGTGACCGACCTCTTAAAGCGTGTTCTCCAATAAATGAGAGCACGTGTTGCGGTGTGGGCCGCCGGGCCAGGCCTCTTGTTGCCAGGCAGGTTAATAGTTGTTGCCTGGCATTGTGATTGTATAACCGGGTTGCTGGGGCAAATTGTATGATGCAAATTGGGTGGGTGGGACCATAGTCTTTAAATATTGGTGCACTCTGGTTTCTCTTTCTCTTTGCAGAGTGCATCGGATCACCCGCCCGCCCGCCCTCTTTTCCGGTTGACCTTGCTTTGCCTGTCATGGGGTCGTCTGCCTTGGCGCAGGGGCCTAGTAGGAATTTTGCCATTTGGTGATTGGCTGTGCCATTTGGTTTTTGCCTACTACTCAGCAATTCGTCACAACTTGTAAGGTTGTGGTTAGGCATTGGTTATAATATGCTGGTGGTGGAGGGGTCAGGATAGGCTGTGCCTGCCCCTCCTATTGCACTGAAGGGAATTCTGTTAAAGGAATCCTGGGGCTTGCCACGATTTTGTCCAATCCCTGTCATGGGATTAGGGCCGTCCAATCCCTGTCATGGGACCAGGGCCGGCAAGCTTTCGGGGAGCTGCTGGGGTGAGCGGCGTGGGTCCGACGCTTAGCTCAAATGACCCCCAAGTTTGACTTTCCCTTCTACTGGCTACCGATCGGACCTCGGGATGTCAGTTCTGTCCCAGGCGGGGGGACAGATAGTCATAACCAATGTCTAAACAACCACTCACTGATTTTGTATTTTAATAAAGTTGTGGCCAAAATAGTGCCCAAAAACCAAAACTAAAATTACGTGTTATGTGTGAAGTTATTTGAGGGGTGGCCCGGGGACCTACACACGCAAGCGATCTCAACACGGGATGTTCCAAGCATTGATTAAATTAAAACACTTTACTAAATCCAGGAATTATGGGTGTGGTGCCTTGCACCCACAAACTCTGGCACCCAAACTCATAACAATATACAGCTCAATTTTCCTGGTGGTCATTCTTTAAATAATGGTTTTACAGTCTTTCTTTCTTTAGAATTAAAACAACCTTCTAAGATGCAAACGGGGGGGGGGGGCAGGGACAGGGAATCGCTCGGGGGATTTCATAAAAAGACTAGAAGGACATCTTAAAGCCTCTTCAGTGGAATAATTAAAGGCAGCTCTTCCATCTGTGGATTTGTCTGTCTCAACCTGCAAAGCGAAATGGTGTGTTTGATTCTTCTTTTTTTAAAAAATAAAAATCAGTGGCTTAATCCAACATGAAGCCTTCTTCATAGTATTTTCGCACTCCTTACATCCCTCAATTAATCACAGCTTTGTTGAAAAGTTAGTAACATTATCTTTCTCTTCTGGAGAGGTTAAACGGCAGTGTTTGAAGTCCCAGGAAGATTGGTAGCTAAGTCACAATCTTTAGTGTGCTGTTTTCCAATCGCTGCAACAGTTCTTTCTGTTTGCGTGGTCAAATATGGGAGGGCTATTAATAGGTTTAGCTGCTGACCTACCACCCATAAATTTAGCAGATGAGTTATCATCCAAAATGGACAGTTGATTGTTAAAGCTTCTGGGCACAAGGTATCAGAGAGATCCTTGGAGACCTCCCCTTTCCTCAAACCCATACCACCCCCTCTTGGTTCCACCCATTTACACTGAAATAAATTTTGTCCAATATGGCAACCTCTCTTGCTAAGGCAGGAAGCAGGTCTTCCAAGGCTCACAGCCAAAATGGTCCACATTGGGAGGGCAATACTATGTTTGCATTGACTAACCATCACTATATTTATTTATTAGATGTGCACCACACCTTCCCCCACCCCAGGAGATCAGTACAGTGTACAGAGGGTCATTTCATGTTATCATTTCAATTCAGTGGGATTAGGTTTAGAGATGGTGATCTGTACAAAGCCACCCGGGAGCTTTATGGCTCAGGGGTAGTATAAACTGTTTTTTCAGCTAAAAGTCCAGCCGTCCACTACATCACACCTGCTCACAGATGCAGGTGCTCCTGTATATGAGTTTGGTGATACTTTCTCCAATCCTAGAATAGTGTTAGGTTGCCCTGAAATATTTCCCAATGTTATTTTTCTAGTTAAATATTGCAATTTTGGAGGAGAGCAAAAAAAAGGAAGAAGATATCCTTCAAAATAGTTTTAGTCTGTTGATGTTCATCTTTTAAAAATTCTATAAGGTGCCAGTTTTCTTCGTAATTCCAGCAATTCAGTGTCAACCTCCGCAAAAACACTACGGTAATTTGCAAGGGTGTATTATCCAGAGACATGTGGCCCTTTTGCAGCCATTTTATGTCTCGTATATCCTGACAACAACCATGTTCTCTTTTTGCTTATTAAAGTTATCAAACTACTTTGTGTGTGTGCACGCACTTTGCCAAGAGCTGTGAACCTGCATCTGCTCAGAGTATTATTATTTTTTGTAGTCCTTGAAAGCTTATGTAAGGCTAAATTTAAGATACTTAAATAGATTTTTTTCTGGTCCCTTATTTAATGTATTAGGTTTCCGGGGCAAGGGGGTTCTATTTTGGAAACTGCACCAAGACCCCCAACCACCTTAATTTGGCCTTGGGGTCATGTCACAGACAACAAAAGACAGAGACAGAGAAATTGTAGGCATTGGGGGGGAAAGAATAGGCAAACATTTTCTCAAGCGGTGCTGAAACGTTGTTGAAACCGGAGGTGCTTTTTTGACACTGCCAAAAATGCTCAGGAAAAATAGTGACTACTTGTGGTTCGGCTCTAGTTACTGTCAAACCTGTGGTGCCTGAAAATTATCATGTATGAACTCACTCCATATGTAAGGCAAATAATTAGCAACTTTCAAACTCCACTTACTGAGCCAGTCAGATTTCTTTTAACAATAAGAAATGATTCCTACCTAACTTATCATTACCAGGCACAACTTTTATAATCAAGCTTAACAGGAAGCAGGATGATTAAAATTAAATAGTGAAGCCTCATCAGCATATCTGCATGAATGAATCCTAAGTGCATTTTTTTCTCTCTATAAAAAGTATAAACTTTTAGCTCTATAATATCTTCCCTGTAAAGCTATTGAGCTTCTATTAATCTGGTCAAAACCCCTGAGATGACTATGGATTATAAAGCCTGCAAACACTATCACAGGATTATTTGTAGCACAAATGTAGGTTTCTGGGACTTCCGACTTCAAAGACTTTGGCACTTTTTTGGAGGAGAGGGGGGAAAAACAACCTCCATACATTTCTTATCTTCTTCTTTGTTAAGGAAAACCAATACTGTATTACCTCCGAGCTCCAGATTTACTTCAGTAATTCTTTAATTTAAACCTTCTCTGAAAATGCAAGTTTCATTCACCTCAATTACTCCTCTAATCATTTCTCTATGGACACATTGTACATGTAAAGATTACCGTACTGGTCTCTACTCTTCTAGAGGGAAACATTCAGCCTATTTTATTGCTGTGGCTGCAGTCATAGGGTCACACCTGAATCCCACATTTCCCCCCAGAAGCACATCCATCTCCAGGAAACCCAGTGGCTGAGGCTTGGGCCTCGCTTAGAGAACTTTCTGGAACTTTCTGGAACCTCAGAAAGGAGTATACACCATATCTTAAAAGCACATTCAACACACACGCACAGATACCAATTCTGAGCACTGAAGTTACACCCTCATTCCATTTCATGTCACTTTTAATTAGTATGCCCCCGTATATTGTAATTAGTATTTAATTACAATATACATGGCCATTTACAAGCTGAAGAAACAACAAAATAGACAGCATCACACATGAAATAACTGTTGGAATATTCTAGAAGAAACTTGGCATTGGTTTCAGAACAAGTTGCTAGGAAACAGAAAATTTACCCAGCACAGGTGCCTTTATTAGGGCATGTGATCATCATCATCATCATCATCATTTTTAATTTGTATACCGTCTTTCTATCTTACAATACTCAAGGCGGTTTACAAGCTGAAAAAACAAAAAATCTTCTTCTTCCTCTTCTTCTTCTTCTTCTTCTTCTTCTTCTTCTTCTTCTTCTTCTTCTTCTTCTTCTTTTATACCCCGCCCATCTGGCTGGGTTTCCCAGCCACTCTTATAGCAATCTAATGCAATACAAAAATGTGATAATAAAACAAAACTTTAAAATAAGCAATCTACATCAAAAAAAAAGCAACATTCAACAATCATTAGAATAGTATAAAATAATAATATCAACATAGAAAAGTTAAACAGAAATCCACTCAACAGTTACAATAAATAATTTCTAAACTATAATCAATAAAACAAAGGCAAGACACAGCACATAAAGTAATACAATACAAATTGAGAAGCAGAGACTAGAGGGGGGAGCAAGGCAGGTGGAAGGAGGCCTTGCCTGACCAAGTCTCTCCCCTCAACTAAGTCTGGGTCAGTCTAAATGAGCATGTGAATGAGTCACCATTAGTTCTCTGGCAGGATAGCTAAAAAAAGAAAAAGATTATGTTGCTTTGTTTGTATGTTTGTTTATCAATGGCCAATGTAAAGTTATGTAAATAATAAAGTCTCTGAGAAACAGAACAAATTAGTGTTTATTCCTGTAATGGGAATTTCACTAAGAGCTGGAATGCTGCTGCTGCTGCTGTTGTAAGGAAGTAAAATATACAGGAAAACTTTTCTGTAAAAGGAATTCTGCTGCAGGAAGAAATGAAATCCCAACAGTAGATGCACCAACAATAACAATCTGATCCAATATCAAAAAGTCACAACAACTTTTAAGCAAGCAACTTATATCAAATTAAGCAATATTCAATCGTGCATTAGAATATAACAGTAAATGGTAAAATGAATTATCAGCAAATAATAATCAAACAGTTTACACTTATCAGTTACAATAAAGAATTACTATAATCAGTAAAAAAATAACGGCAAGTCAAAATGCACAAAATACCACAAAACATACAGAACCATGCAAAAGGATCATACTGAGAAACAAGGACAAACAACGTCACTTCTCCCAGCACCCTTAAAACAATTCTGGGAGAGTCTTGAGTATTTGATGTATTTGATTCTTGCATTCACGTGCAGTTTTGATACACTTTGGGAATCCCACCGTGAGCAGAAACATTCGGATATTCCCCTCATGAACCTTTGTTTGCCTCTAGCTATTTGTCACCGAAAAGTTTCTTACATGTTTTATGTATTTTATTCTTTGTTTTGTTAAACCTATTGATGTCCTATGGCAGCAGGAAACGGCATCTCCCCCTTCCCTCACCTTTCCTCTGCCGTTCATCAAAGTGCTGACCTTTACGTTCTGACTCTCTCGGATGGATTTCACTTGTTTTCAGCTGAGATGCCACCGGAAATTTTGAATCTGAATTACATCTTCAGCCGCATTCCTCAGGAAGAAAAGATCGGGAGGGCCAGCTCAACCATTTGCATATTTATGAGTCTGATAAGAATCTGCTTCATTAGTGACTTGGAGGGAGGGGGGAAGAACAGACTAAGGAAATTATTCATTGACCTTATTTACTATAGGAAACATGTTCTACCTCTGCACCTCAGTTTTCATCAACGCTAAGAATGTTCCCTGGTGCAGAATGAAATATTGAAGGTAATATGTAGTCCAGAATACAGACTGAGAAGTCAAACACAGAAGTGTGAGCATGTTAACAGGGTGGTCTATGTAAATCTTGCTAAAGAGACTGTTGATATACTATGCTGAAGATTCTGTATTTGAAGACTCAATGCCAAGACATTTTTTGAAAGATTTGACTATTAAGAAAGTAACCACTGGCAGTCATCTTTGAGAATTCCTGGGCGAAGTCCCGGCAGACTGGAGGAGGGCAAATGTTGTCCCTATTTTCAAAAAGGGGAAAAGAGAGGACCCAAATAATTACCGCCCAGTCAGTCTGACATCAATACCAGGGAAGATTCTGGAGCAGATCATTAAGCAAACAGTCTGTGAGCACCTAGAAAGGAATGCTGTGATCACCAATAGTCAGCATGGATTTCTGAAAAATAAGTCATGTCAGATGAACCTGATCTCGTTTTTTGACAGAATTACAAGCCTGGTAGATGAAGGGAACGCAGTGGATGTAGCCTACCTTGATTTCAGCAAGGCATTTGACAAGGTGCCCCATGATATTCTTGTAAAGAAGCTGGTAAAATGCGGTCTTGACTATGCTACCACTCAGTGGATTTGTAACTGGCTGAACCCAAAGGGTGCTCATCAATGGGTCCTCTTCATCCTGGAGAAGAGTGACTAGTGGGGTGCCACAGGGTTCTGTCTTGGGCCCGGTCTTATTCAACATCTTTATCAACGACTTGGATGATGGACTCAAGGGCATCCTGATCAAATTTGCAGATGACACCAAACTGGGAGGGGTGGCTAACACCCCAGAGGACAGGATCACACTTCAAAACGACCTTGACAGATTAGAGAACTGGGCCAAAACAAACAAGATGAATTTTAACAGGGAGAAATGTAAAGTATTGCACTTGGGCAAAAAAAATGAGAGGCGCAAATACAAGATGGGTGACACCTGGCTTGAGAGCAGTACATGTGAAAAGGATCTAGGAGTCTTGGTTGACCACAAACTTGACATGAGCCAACAGTGTGACGCGGCAGCTAAAAAAGCCAATGCAATTCTGGGCTGCATCAATAGGAGTATAGCATCTAGATCAAGGGAAGTAATAGTGCCACTGTATTCTGCTCTGGTCAGACCTCACCTGGAGTACTGTGTCCAGTTCTGGGCACCACAGTTCAAGAAGGACACTGACAAACTGGAACGTGTCCAGAGGAGGGCAACCAAAATGGTCAAAGGCCTGGAAACGATGCCTTATGAGGAACGGCTAAGGGAGCTGGGCATGTTTAGCCTGGAGAAGAGGAGGTTAAGGGATGATATGATAGCCATGTTCAAATATATAAAAGGATGTCACATAGAGGAGGGAGAAAGGTTGTTTTCTGCTGCTCCAGAGAAGCGGACACGGAGCAATGGATCCAAACTACAAGAAAGAAGATTCCACCTAAACATTAGGAAGAACTTCCTGACAGTAAGAGCTGTTCGACAGTGGAATTTGCTGCCAAGGAGTGTGGTGGAGTCTCCTTCTTTGGAGGTCTTTAAGCAGAGGCTTGACAACCATATGTCAGGAGTGCTCTGATGGTGTTTCCTGCTTGGCAGGGGGTTGGACTCGATGGCCCTTGTGGTCTCTTCCAACTCTATGATTCTATGATTCTAATAGATTTCGGAAAATTGCTCTCTGCCCTAGTGGTCTTGTGTCAGGCTTTTGGGAATCAGCTTCCTCCCTTTTGGCAGTAATAAGCAGATCAAAAGAAAGGAAATTCTTACTAGTTAGTTTCTTTAAAAAACACAGCGAGGGACAAAAGAAAGCATCTCCGTAGAATAGCGGTGCTCCCAATTAAGGGACACTTCCCCCTCTGTCCCTATTAATCTACGTCACTCCTACGTCTTGTAATTTGAGCTTGAACCCTCCACACTTTCTGTTCTAACACTCTCTGAGCTCTCGGTGTCTTTGGGGATGGGGATTAAATGCTGTCCAGAGACTGTGAATCTGTTAACTCTCTTTGTTCTAGTGTTTCTTCTGCTAGCTGTTCTCCATCCAGTATTCCCCAGCTTCTGCCTTCTGAACTATGCCCCACTGCAAACCACTGTCCCAAATCTATACTGTCGTCCTCCTCTTGGGAAGATTCAGGATTGGGGAGGGGGGTGTCCCTCAACATTCCTCCTCAGTGCAGTCTCCCTCAGCACAGTCCTTGACATCTTGTGCCAATGCACAAGGGATGGGGAACCTAATGCTCCCAAGTGTTGGACTACAACTCCCTTCAAAGTCATTCAGCATGGCCAGTGGTCAGGGCTGATGGGAGTTGTTGTCTAACATCAACAGAAGTATAGTGTCCAGATCAAGGGAAGTATTAGCACCACTCTATTCTGCCTTGGTTAGACCACACTTGGAATACTCTGTCCAATTTTGGGTAGCACAATTTAAGAAGGCTGTTGACAAGCCGGATGACAACTACGATGATCAAGGGTCTGGAAACCAAGCATTATGAGGAACAGCTGAAGGAGTTGGGTATGTTTAGCCTGGAAAAGAGGAGGCTGAAAGGAGATATGATAACCACCTTCAAATATCTCAAGGGTTGTCACATGGAAGAGGGAACAGGATTATTTTCTCCTGCTTTGAAGGGTAGGACTCACACTTCTCATGCCACTCAGGCCACTTGATCCTCAGGCAACAGAGGGGATCCAGAAGTATCCCCAAGTAGAACTCTTCCTGGTTGTCATCCTTTGTGGACATCAAATGTGCTGCTGCTCAATGAATAATGAATGTCTGAAGATCTTTGCGGTACACAGTTCATTCTGTGCAGCCTCTCTGGCATCATCCATCAATCCCCTACAGCCTTCCCATTCATTTTGATGGGTCATGTGGAACAGCAGTGCTGAAAGGATGGAGTCCGTGGAGATTTCACTAGATTTGGGACTGTTGGCTAGAGCGCTCAGTAAAGGACACACGGGAGATACAATTGTGTGTTGCCTCTGCTGAACTCTCAGATAGATGATGAACTCTAGATAATTAATCATTACATTTCTCTATAGGCATAATTACCTTCATTCTCTCACTTTCCCCTCCCTCCCCATCACTTCTGCATAAACACAAATAATTCTTATGCATGTGTTTAAAGACCAATTAGCATCCCAAGGATGCTACGGCAAAAGGCAAAATAAATCTGTTTACCCTAATTAAAATAAACAAACCAAACCAAATGGGGAGATGGACGGAAGCTTATTTGGCTAGATCCAGGATGGGTTTCTGGTACTTTGAAAACTCCAGTGGATTAGTGCTCTGAGCCTGGCACAAAAGCTGTTGACTGTGTGAATGAGCACCGGCCCTGTGGGTCTGAAAGCAGTAAATAATTGAAAACAGGGGACATAAATCAGAAAATAATTTTACGTGTGACAGACAGAAGGATGAAAGCAAACCGCTGGAGAGCTGAAACATGCGCCACACTATTGTGACACTGAGGTCTCCTGACAGAATTCGAAAGAGTTCCTAAGGATTTCATCTCAATAGCAAATGATGTGCATCTTGCATGAGGACCACTGTCCCTCGCCTTTGTGCACTTCCTTCTTGAGTCTTGCAGTTGACTCCGAAGTACTCATGAAGGAGTGATCCAATCATTACAAACACCAGTTTTGCAGCAGTGTTATGAACTGTGCTGTGTGTTGTGCCTCTGACTTCCTGCAATCACATATTACAAGCATGGTCTGAGGGCAAGGGTGCCAACTTGTATAAAATATGGGGAGGGGGGCAGGTAAGCCCCGCCCTGGTATGGTGCACAAGGTATGGTGCATTTGAATGGCAATTCCCATCAGTTTTGGGGGTCCCGGTCCCCTCAAATCTTTTATGGGGGGGCAAAGGGATCTCAGCCCCTAAGAGTTGGTTCCTATGCCTGAGAGTATGGTAGCATGAGGCTACCACCTCACTGAAGCAAGACAGGTATGGTTCTGGTCAGCACCTAGGTGGGTGAACACCTGGGAACTCTGTGTAAGTGGCTTTGAGCTCTATGATGGCTTTATATGAATGGAAGAAAATAACTCTCACGTCTTCTTCTTCTTCTTTTTAAAGGAATTAAATATCTTTCCCAAAGTGCCTTCTCAAAAACGCCATCTCATCAGCTGCCTTTCAAGTTCCTCTGCCTCTGAACTCATTTCTGCCAATTAGACTGATGTGAATAGGGGTGAAAATCCACAAGATGCAGTTCATCCTTTAACGCTTTGCATGCTGGCCTCGTTAGAAACTGAAGTGCTGGCATAAAAGGACCCTTAGTCTAATCCCACAGCACTCATTATCACACAGTTTTCTTTCTACGGCAAACCCCAGTAGAACCTTGCTGCTGTGTATATAATTCCTAGTGCCTCGGAGCTCATCGTCACCTGAGACCTGAAGGTGAGGTTTCCAGGTCAGGAGCAGACCCACAACTCAGCTTGCTTTATTTATTTATTTATTTATTTGACGGTAAAAATACTATTTTAGGATTGAAGAGAAATTGTTGCCTCCTGCTTTGTTTATCTGGCTGTCCGGCCTAACCAAGTTTGCCCAGTCCCTTTGGTATACGCTCATCACAGGAACGTATTCCACAGAGCATCGCTCTCACTTCAAAGGAACAGCAAAACGCAGTTTAGGACTGGAGAAGGCAGAAATGAAAGGGAGCCACAAGAAGGGAGATAAACAAAGAGATCCCCAGGAGATCCTTACTTTGAGAAAAGAGAAAACCTACCAGTGAACTCCTTCCCGGGAGGCCAAACACTGCTCCTAGGAAGTTATTGTGAGCACTCACTCCAGTTTATTAAAGCCTCCTGGGAATTGTTTACAGTTTTTTTTCCAGAGTATAAAGAAATCACTTTAAGTACCAGCCATGAGAAAGTAAGTGAGGGTGAATGGTGCCAAGGCTGCTCCACTCGAGGAAGCAAACTACTGCTGGGGCTGCAATCCTGTGCATCGATCCTGTACCTAACTGGTGGCTTGCAACTCCTATCACCATTTGGCAGGGGTTGATAGGATCTGGTGTCAGATAAACACCTTGAGAACCTCAGGTTAGCCCTCCTGCTGTACATGTTTACCTGGGAGTAAGCTCCATTGAACTCGGTGGGACTTACTTCTGAGATGCATAGGCCTGTGTTGTAAATTTATTTTCAGCAGTAGCTAATCTAGATCAGTGACCACTAACCCTGACGGAGATGTTCTACCTGTTCAGTCTGAGGCAGTGTGCTGTTGAATGTTAAGTATAATTGATTTAATTAACACAGAAATGAAAAATGTATGTATATTAATGAAGGTTTAAAATGGAAAATGGCTAACTGTGTATTGCTAACATTGGGGTTTTCTAAGTGGACTTTGAGCTCTTGCCAAGTTAATTAACTAACTATTGTTTTCTACTAGCTAACTTGTGAGTGTTGTAATTTTAGATCAGGTGACAAAGGTATTGAGTTGCAAATTTGCCATCTCAAAAGTGTGGTGGCTGTTAGTCTTTTTCTGAAAGAGACAGAGAACAAAAGCACATGATAATGGTTCTCCAATAACTGGACAGCACAAGAAGCCCTATGAGTCTTTGATGCTTATGTTCTGCCAGTAAAAGTTAGGATAATATTTTTATGGGTGTGGACAATGATTTCTTCCAAAAGGAGTCCGTTCTCATGCATCCAGTCACTTCAAACTGCACAGTATTAATATCTGCAATACTGAATACCAGTTGCTAGAAACTGCAGGAGAGCAGAGTGCTGTTGCATTCAGGTCCTGCATGTGTCAAATAAAATACAGTGGTACCTCGGGTTACAGACGCTTCAGGTTACAGACTCCGCTAACCCAGAAATAGTACCTCGGGTTAAGAACTTTGCTTCAGGATGAGAATAGAAATTGCGCAGTGGCGGTGCGGCGGCAGCGGGAGGCCCTATTAGCTAAAGTGGTGCTTCAGGTTAAGAACAGTTTCAGGTTAAGAACAGACCTCCAAAACGAATTAAGTTCTTAACCCGAGGTACCACTGTACATAAGATGCAATGTATCAATCAGTCAAAACAAAATAGAACAGCATCAGGATGTGGGTTGGGATGGGGAATGGAGGAAAGTTGGAATTGTAGAAAGAGAGGAACATGCGGAAGAGGCCTGCCCACTGCTAGTATGCGGCCCCTGGCAGATAACCCCTGAGGGAATGTGGCCTTCAATAGAAGAAGAAGAAATGCTGCCCACCCTTGGTGCACTCTGTCAGATATGAAGCACAGCATGAGAGCTTATTTTCTCTGTGCATAACCTAAACAGAGCGTTCCTAACACTTTCTTGCTAAACACTGATTTGCTGCATTGCTGCTATACCGTGTTACTGGAATTCTCCTGATTTAAATTGCTATTTAGCAGAGGCATAAAGCACAGATAACACGCACGCACACACACACACACACACACACACACACACACACACAGGGGCAGTGCATACAATGTTCATTGCATCGCATTGTTGAATGACACACGCCAATTAGAGGATATAGGCAGTAAATACATTGCTGGTCCCCCCTCAGCACAATGACTGTTTCTGTTCAGATAATGCAGGAAAACTCACCCGCTGTGCTCTTAGGAAAGTTTTTTTTCCTTAGCATTAGCATTTGAATAAATAAGTGGTTTTAACCATGGCATGTTGAACGAGAATTCATTCTAATAAGGAACCTGCTGCTTTATCTGAATATGCCAATAAAAATAATGACCGGATAATGTTGTTGCTTTCTTTGATCATCACCATGCAGAAAAATCCTTATTTCTCTGCAGAATGTTATGTCGGCCTGATCCAAATGTAGCAAATTATCTCATTTACCCCCGCATTTAGCGACAGCGCATTTCCCAAAAGATAAAAATTGGCTGAAAGGCTCTAACTGATTACTTCTGTTTCTGAGTGAGATATCTAAGGGCCAGGCCCCATGGTTGACCCAATGCATGTTTTTCCTTTGTTTACTAAAGAAGCAGCCAGGAAGAGATCTGTATTGGGAACCAAGAGTCACAGAAGGGGAACCAACATAGTCCACTCAAGATGTTTCTGTACCACCACCCCCCATCACCTTCAACAACCAGAATAACCAATGGTCAGGGATGGTGGAAACTGGAGCACAACAACATCCAGAAGGCACCATGTTGAGTACCAGTGGATCACAACAACCTTCCCACCTTTACCACACAGTCTCAATCAGCCCCTCCTATTACTACTCTCAGGGGTGCCTTACCCATAGATTCTAGTGGTGCGGGGCACCAGGGCGCCAAGTTCTGGAGGGCACCAGGGCAGAGGCGGAGGCTGGACGCGGCACCTCCCAGCATCAGATCGCCACCCTCACCCGCCTCCGCCATGCTGCGCCGAAACAGCGCCACACCCGGAGCTTCCGTCTGCCATGGCCACCGTGGCATGAAGTGGCCAGCTGAGACAGGAGGTGCCATGTCCAGCCTCTGCCTCTTCCCCACCAGAGGAGCAGCCCTCCAGCCGCTGCCCACCGCCTCCAGCCCTGCTGGCAGCACCGTCCTCCCTAGCAAACTCTGGGAAACGGGGGGGGCACTGGAGGGAGCTTTGCACCACGGCGCTGGATATGCTTAAGACGGCCCTGACTACTCTTTGCAGGCCCTCCAAGTGTCCCTATTTGCCAGGGACAGTCCCAGATTTACAGAAGCCATCCTGGTTTCTGATTTGATCCCGGAATGTCCAGGTTTTCCTTAAGACGTCCCTATTTTCATCGGAGAAATGTTGGAGTGTATGTTCTCAGGTAAAGAAAATTATAAGCATGGAAAGGCCAATCACATGACGTCAGGAGCATCACAACTATTCAGATGTTATGCCTGAGCAGGAAGTCTCGTCACATATAGGAGACACGGGGCCCACACATATCAGCCCCACTCTCAGTGACTGCAGGTCTGCGGTATCCAGGGCTCTCTGTCATGAAGACGGTCCTCATCCTCAAGTGAAAACTTCGCTCTAAACATGAGAAAGGTTGAGGGCTCAGCAGCATTTTTACTCAGCACTAAGCCCCACTGAGTTCAATAGGATTTACAGTGGTACCTCGGGTTACATACGCTTCAGGTTACATATGCTTCAGGTTACAGATTCTGCTAACCCAGAAATAGTACCTTGGGTTAAGAACTTTGCTTCAGGATGAGAACAGAAATCGTGCGGCGGCGCAGCAGCAGCAGGAGGCCCCATTAGCTAAAGTGGTGCTTCAGGTTAAGAACAGTTTCAGGTTAAGAACGGACCTCCGGAACGAATTAAGTACGTAACCAGAGGTACCACTGTACTCTCTGGTATGTTCCTGATCATTCTCACAGTGTCTGTTGTTCTTGTTGTTGTTTCCCGCTTTTTCCCTGTCAGGGAATCAAGGCAGCTTACAGCTACAATAGTATTTCATTCCATTTATCTGTTGAAGGTGTTGCACGTGATTTCTTCCCTCACAATTTTCTTTTTTACAACAGTCCTGTGAGGTAGGCTAGGCAGAGAGGTTGCAATTGGCTCTAGGTGACAGACGTGGATGTGTTTATGATGCCTATGCATCAAGAGATCAAACGTGGGAGAAGCTTCCTGACGTAGAATAGACTGTCCCTATTTTCATTAGAGAAATGTTGGAGGGCATGTACTTAAAAGCAGCTTGAAGTTAGACGGTCTTCTTATTTGCACAACTAGGCTGGCAGGTAGAATGATGGCATTCTAGGGTCTGCTGCTGATGCCGTAAAGGCAGTTTGATGATGCTCACATATTTGCTGTGTCCGACATGGCTTGCTCTGCACACACTTTAGCATAAATGCAGATACAGGCTGTGATCCATCATGCTTTGTTTTGGCAAAGTCATGGAAATTGATGTGAGGGAAATTGCCGTAAATTAAATGTCCCCATCTCTACAGGCAGGAGGTGGAGGCTCTTATTTATTTTAGCTAAGACTGAGAACAGCAGCAGTAACAAAAACAAAACAATTATTTGCAGAAGATATTTGCTGGGAAATTACAATTAAAAATACTGTCACCAACAACCCTGGGTCTTTCTTAGCCCAGATGCTGCTTACTGAAGAAGACAAAGGGATATGTCTGCAACATTTTAGTATGCTTCAAAGACGTACGGCAAAATCTCCTTCCATGTTTACCAGGAAATAAGTCCAGCTGTATTTGGGGAAACTTATTTATTTATACAAATATGTATATACCATTATATACACATTTACAACAATATAAAAACATAAACCAAAACAAGAAAATTATGAAAAGTTAAAAACACATCAAAAGCAAAAATAAATTAAAAACAAACCTCAATAGACCATTGTGGGGGATGCACTCTTACAGTAATTGCTTGAGATGGTGGAATAGAAATGTTTTCAGCAGGTATTTGAAAGTTGGCACAGAAGGTGCCCGCTAAATCTCTAGTGGCAGGGTGTTCCACAGGACTCGGCTGATGTTATGCTAAAGGGTCAAACTCCCAGGAAAGAGTGCTTAGGACTGCAACCTTATATACAGATGGCTTTTCAACAGTGGTGCCCCAGTTGTGGAATTGTTTCCCCAGGAATGTTCTTCAGGGACAGGGAACCAGACAGAAAGCCTTCCCGGTAGTGGCGCCCGCCCTGTGGAACGCCCTCCCATCAGATGTCAAAGAGATAAACAACTACCTGACATTCAGAAGACATCTTAAGGCAGCCCTGTTCAGGGAAGTTTTTAATATTTAATGCAGTACTGTTTTTAACACTTGATTGGGAGCCGCCCAGAGTGGCTGGGGAAACTCAGCCAGATGGGCGGGGTATAAATAAATTATTATTATTATTATTATTATTATTATTATTATTATTATTATTAAGGCACCTACATTGATGTATTTTCGGCACCAGACATTCTTATTCTCTCATGCGTTTTAAATGAAGTTATATTTCTAAGAGGGGGGAGGAAATTGTATTGTAAGCACAAATCATCTATTCTGATGTCTTAATTGGTTTTGAAGTTATGGGGCACACCCCCGTTATAAGTCTTGAGTGGTACAGTCCAGGAATGCCTTTACCTGCTTGTGTGGACTAACTCTTTAATAACCACAAAATGCCTTGAGCTTCTCACAGTGAATTATTGTAGTACTGCTGCTAGAGGTTGATCTCATGATCCAGGGGTAAGCAAACTAAGGCCCGGGGGCCAGATCCGGCCCAATTGCCTTCTCAATGCAGCCCGCGGACGATCTGGGAATCAGCGTGTTTTTACATGAGTAGAATGTGTCCTTTTATGTAAAATGTATCTCTGGGTTATTTGTGGGGCCTGCCTGGTGGTTTTACATGAGTAGAATGTGTGTTTTTATTTAAAATGCATCTCTGGGTTATTTGTGGGGCATAGGAATTCATTCATATTTTTTCCCCAAAATATAGTCCAGCCCACCACATGGTCTGAGGGTCAGTGGCCTGGCCCACGGCTGAAAAAGGTTGCTTACCCCTGTCATGATCCAATCATAAACTAAAGGTAAAAAGGCAAAGATAAAGGACCCCTGGATAATTAAGTCCAGTCAAACGAGACTATGGGGTGCGGCACTCTTCTCGCTTTCAGGCTGAGAGAGCTGGCGTTTGTCCACAGACAGCTTTCCGGATCATGTGAGCAGCGTGACTAAACCACTTCTAGTGCAACAGAACACTGTGATGGAAACCAGAGCACACAGAAACGCCATTTACCTTCCTGTCGCAGCGGTACCTATTTATCTACCTGCACTGACATGCTTTTGAACTGCTAGGTTGGCAGGGGCTGGGACAGAACAACAGGAGCTAACCCCATCACACGGACTCGAATTGCTGACCTTCTGATCTACAAGCCCAAGAGGCTCAGTGGTTTAGACCACAGCACCACCCGCGTCCATGTTAATCATAGACTAATCTAGGGCTGTCAACCTGATGTCTTCCAGATGTGATGGATTACAACTCCCATCATCCCTGAGCATTGGTCATTTTGGCTGGAGTTGATGAAAGTTGGAATTTGCAACATATTGAGAGCACCACAATGTCTACCCCTGCTCTACCCTTACTGTGTACTCCTGGAAGTTCCTTTTTTACTCAATAGATGAACTTGGAATTCTGATGAGGTCTTCTCTGGGTCTGCTTCTCTGACTGCTAAAGTAAGGCATCTGGTAACCTGGGAACAGTCTTTTTGTGTTTTGGTACCCAACTTAAGAGAAGCCTAGAGCCTACAGAAGTGGGCTCCAAGCGAAATCATTTTTATTTATCTAGGCATTTTAATCTAGGATGGTTGAGTTTTGTTGCTTTTGGTTTTGAACATCATTTTAACTGTTTTCAGGGGGGGGTGTGTCTTAACTACCACAACTTGGAATTTACTTCTGAATAGACCTTACTTATATTATGCATCCGTAGAGGAATCTGTGTTTCTGCATGAGTTCCCATTCTCAGTATGCTTCATGAGTGGAAGCAGTTAAGCCCAGAGCAGTGACACACCCAGAGTTCCGGCATGCAAAGTCTTGCCAGGATAAGCAATTCTGCTTTCCCTCTTGCCTAGATGAGCAACGAAAACACTACTTTCTTAAGTGCCAGCAGAGTTGGCAGCTGTTGTAAACTCTGCCCTTGGCAGGAGAATTTAAACCATTTCTTACAGAAACATTAATTCGCTCCAGGAGGAGCCTCCATCAGTCAAGAAAGGTGCAAAACGAGAGAGGTGAAGCATGAAGCGCGGATTCTAGAGGTGCCAACAGAGCCACATTTCCTATGACTCAACACTCCTTGTAGTATACAAATCATGGATTATGGGTGTTGGTGACTTCTCATGCACAGGGTTCAGTGAGCACTGCAGCAGCTTCCCTGATCCATATTGCAATGTTTTGTGCTTGGCTTCTGATATTCCAAGTGCAAAAATTGTACATTTTTTGGATCCCTGGGTCAAGTTTGTAGGAGAAATTTATTCACAAGGTGTGTTCCCCCCCCCCCCAGCAGATGAGGGAGAATGGGTTAAAATCGAGGAAAAAGCAAAGATAAGAAATAAGGTAAGAAATGCTTGTAGTTTAGAGGAGATTGGTCTGCTGTGATCAATGGAATTGCTATCAGCTTCACCCATCAGAGTTTTTCTTATTAAAAAATAGAGGTATCCGTGGATCCAGCACTGCTTTTTGAAAAGCAAATGGCAGAGATTGTCAATAATGCTTCCCCCAACTTGACTAGACAGGTCAGGCCATGTTAAACTGATACATGCTCATTTCCAGGCTTGGTTACTACAATGCGTTACATGTGGGGCTGGCCTTGAAGACAGCTTAGAAGCTTCTGCTTAAGCAGAATGTTGCTGCATGTCTTAGACAGGTTCTGGAAGCTGCAGCTGTATTAAACCCCATTCATAAGTTGTCCTGTTTAGCAGTTTGCCTGCTTGTACTTCCCTTCTTTCTGTTTCTCAAGGGAGGGGGTCTGATCAGGGGGAGGGGGAAGATGTGTCCAGAGGGGGTTGTTGTCCCCTCACTTATTTTGTCCAGCACACTGCTTCCTGCAGCAACCCACCAGTTCCCTGTGGTAAGCCCATAAGCAGGACATGAGGCAATGGTTCCCCAGAAACTGGGGGCAATGGTTCTCCTGCAACTGGTATTCAGAGGCAGCCTGTATCTGCTCCTGCAGGTACTGTACAGCCATCATGGCTGGTAGCTATTGACAGCCTTAGTCTCTATGAACGTTGCAGCCCTAACATTAGAATGAAATGTGACCTTGCAAACATATATATCCTACAGAGATAAATAGCACCCCCTTTCTCTGATCTTAAATACGAAACTTGTTTTCAATGTATAGAGCCACGATTCTTCAGTGCTGTGTTCTCTTATCTGCTATTTGCAGTGTGTTTCTCCTCCTAGACACCTCCCTGTTTTCTGTGCCTTTGCGGCATGCCTGGGTTTTCTTCACTGCGGGCTGCACTGCTGTGCCCACCCAGCGAGATAGATTGTGTTCCCTCCTTCAACGCCCTCTCCTCATCTACTTAATTGTAAATCAGAGGCTGATTGAAAAATCACTCATATTGGTGAAGAGGGTGATATAATTGCAGGAGGAGGTGAGGCTAAGCGGAACGTTTCACAAAGACATGGTGGTGTGGTCGTGGGTGGCTTGTTGAACTTGGGAGGAGGAACAGTCAAGATCCTTGAGCAAAACTTTTAAAGCCTTGGCATGGAGATGTACATGGGCCGCTAGGCTGCTGCTCTTCAAGTCCTAATTTCAGGACTGGACAGAGACCAGCGAGGAACATAAGGAGCTGTCTTACTGAATCAGATCATTGGTTCTTCTAGCTTACCATTGTCTGCACTGAGTGGGTGTGGCTCTCCGGGATTCCCAAAATGTATCTGCTTTTCATGCAGAAGGTCCCTGGTTCAATCCCTGGCACCCCAGAGGTGGTGGACCAAGGACTTTCTGCATGCAAATCAGATGCTCTACAACTGAGCGACCTCCCTTCCCCTGGACAACCATCTGGGGTGCCAAAATCCCCAGCCATGGAGCATATTATTATTTTAACTTTTTTAAAATTCCAAATAGTTACAGTTTGTTAGTTTGTATGGCACCCCTTGTATTCCAGAGGGCACAACCAAGAGCTTCCTTATCTTGTTGTATCTGCCCAGAGTGTGGACTATGAGTGGCTAGTGTGTGGCCCTCCGAAAAGCCAAAAAATTCAAACCCCATCCTCCTCACCATTGACCATTCTGATGGGGGATGATGGGAGCTGGAGACCTGGTGGAGACTGCAGACTAGTCATGATGGCTATATATCATCTCCAGAATCAAAGGCAGTGTGCACTTGAGGACCAGTAGCTGGACTTCATGAGATCAAGAGCGTGCTGCTGTGCACTTGTCTTGTTTGTTGCCTTCCTATATGTGTCTGGTTGGCCGCAGTGGCTAAAGAATGCTAGACTAGATGGCCCTTTGGTCTGATCCAGCAAGGCTCATCTTATTGCATAAAGGGTAAAGTCAAAGTAGAAAACAAAGATGTGAACAAACATTCAGAACAAAAGTAAGAAAATCCTGCTCCAGTCTGCTCAACGTACAAGAACGCAACATAATGGAGGAATGACATATGAAAGTCACTGTGGCTGCAATATTCCACCCACTTATCTGTGAGTAAATCCCATTGAACTCTGCAGACTTGCTTTTGAGTAGTCATGGCTAGGATTATGCTATTGGAGCAGACCTGCCCTGCTCAGTTCTCATTCCTCCTCGCAGATGCAAAGGACTCCTGTACCTTTGCAGTTACACACAAGAGGAGATTTGTGACAGGTGCAATGCATTGTACAGCGACAAGAACATCTGGAAGGAAGGGGGAAATAGCTCTGCAGATTGACAGTTCCCAATGCATTTTTTTTTTCTCTATTGGGGAAATTTCTTTGGTACAGCAACACAGAGCTTTTTCCAATATATTTTACACATCCAAATAAACTTCCCTTGATGAAGCAACTTTTTCCCTTTCCTTTTCAAAGTATGCATTGGGAACTACCAGTCTGCCTGAGCATCTGTCTTCATTGTTTTTTGGTGTTCTCCTTACAGCTGCATTTGTGCCCTTGTTCTTTTGTCTCTGAAAGCAACAGCACTCTGCTAAATTTCCCTTTTCTACAAGCATACATTAATGGCTTAAAGCACAGCAAGGCCGGTTCTCTTTACTACATTTGAAGTCACATTTTTCCCCCTGTACACACCAGAGAGGGGTTTTCACCTGATGCACATTACCTGATCTGTTTCGTTTCATTCTGCAACCTCTCCCACCACTCCTAATCCATGAAGCTGTCTTCTACACATGTGCAACAGATCTATACACCTCGGCGTAATGATGGGTTCTGATTTCAAATCAGATGGAGGCTGGTTTGAGGGGAACACATATGAAACAAGGGGATTTCTCAAAAAACTTCAGGCTACATATGGATTGAGGCTAACATCAGATGTTAGCCTCCATCTATATTACTCAACTTCAAACACCCCTACTAGCTGGAATGAACTGGAGTCGAAGTAAGCAGTAATATGTACACAGCCCTGAAAAAGTTTATGGATTCCTAGACCCATTCCTGCCACAGACAGCTAATGAGTGTCACAGAATTGCCGTCTTATTTTAGTCATTATTGTTATATTGTAGCACTGGGAAGAGGGGCTTGTGCAATTCTCTGCCTTAGATGCCAAAATGACTGTTATAGATTTGGGGAGAGCCCCCCAAAACCCTAGAAATTAAAAAATGGTAGGATTTTGATTATTTGGGTTGTGAAGTAAGAAATACAAGCTGTTGTTCAGATACCTGATTATTGTCTTCCAAAGCAACTACTCTATTCTGAACTTAAAAATGGAAAACATAATGCTGGTGGTCAACAAAAGAGGTTTAAAGACTGTCTCAAGGCAAATTTTTAAAATGTAGTATAAACACTGACAACTGGGAAACACTGGCCTGCAAGCGCTCCAGTTGGATAACAGCCTTTACCAAAGGTGTCATGGGCTTTGAAGACACTCAGACTTAGGATGCAAGGGAGAAACGTGCTGAGAGGAAGGCATGCTTGGCAAACCCTCACCGTGATCAACTCCCACCCCAAAACCAATGTCCTGACTGTGGAAGGATGTGTGGATCCAGAATTGGCCTCCACAGTCACCTACGGAGTCATTGTTAAAGCCATCTTTATGGAAGACACTCTTACTCAGCTATGAGTGATCGCCAAAGAAGAAGAAGACAAGCTGCAGAGGAATTCCTGAGCTAGACTGTGCAAAATGACCTGAAGCAATGGTCCGACACAAATTAAAGTGGCTTCTTACGCCCGTACAGAAAGCAACACCCCACTCCTCTCTGGAGTATGCTCTGGGAAGGCTAGACCCCAGTGTTTCCTCACTCCCTCCTGTAGGAAATAGAGACGGCTTTGTGGAAGAGAAAAAAAGTCCAGTCTCCTGTATCTCCAGATAAGGCTGAAGTACTGCCCTGTCTGAAACCCTGGAGAGCCACTGTCAGTAGACAGCATGGAGCTCAGTGGGTCCAGCTTACTATAAAATACAGTTTCCCTAGGGTTGGTTTTCTTTAGTACATACCACTCTCAAAGCCCTGACTTGCACAACTGTTCTTGGACTTCACCATTTTAGAGAGTGCAGCCTCCACACACAGAGAGAGCTTAGATTCTCCCTGAAAGTTGTGCAGCATGGAAATGAACAATCTCCACCCTGCAGTCTGGAGAGATACAATCCGGGAGCAGTTTTACTCCTGGGAACTTTCCAACATTTGTTCTTCAGGTTACAGTTTGACACCTATCAAACGCTCAACAGGGTCTGTCCATTTCTTTTACGATTATTATTTTACCTTGCCTTTACCTGCCAAATAAGATACTGGCAGGCTGGCAGTAGTTTAAACCCTCTCTTTTACAGCAGGGGGAAGAAAAAGAAAACATAAACCCAGAGGCTCAGAGGTGATTGGAGGATGGAGGAAGACAGTCTGTTTCTCTTTTCACTGGAGAAAGAATGCCATCTGGTGGAATCTAGCAAGGCCAGCTGCTCTGAGCTGGGCAGGAAGGGAAACCGGAAGGCGGAATTTCAGCATCCATGGTTTTTGTTTCTTTTTCTTAGGGAGAATCCAGCCTGTTTCCCTCCTAGGTAGCTGCCAGAGCAAGGAAGCCCAGCTGACCTTGCCTGCCTTGACAAATAAATACGGCACTGTGGAATAAATGTTGGCACATCAGTAGATGTGAATCTCAACAGCACAGAAGCTTTATTTAATTTGATCAGCTCACACGAGAGGTTTTTAATTGCCTTCAGCAAAGACGCAGCCATTCGCATACACACACATATATATTTGAAATCTAATGTTATTTGGTGGAGAGAGGAAAGAAGCTAACTAGGTTTCACACATTTAAATGAAATGAAATTGAATCTTTGGTGACCAAATGAGGAGAAAAGAGGGATGCAATCACCTTCCCCTTGAATTAGCTTTTGCTAAATTCTGTTGCACTGGGTTATTCATTTTTATTTTTTAAAAAAGGCAGCGTTAAGGAAATGCCAAAAAATCATTATATTGGGGAATACTGCTTTGCAAAAACGTGTATTTTGGGAGGCATGTGCACTAAACTGCTGTTGAATTTTCATGAGGTCTTTAAACAAGTAATCACAAACCGATGTGGAAATGTGGGGGATTTAATTTGAGACTGAAAAAATGAGGAACCGAGAAAAAACAGCATTGACAGGTTTCTCCATCCTTACTCTGAGGTGTGAACCAGCTATGTTGATGCATTCTTCTGAGCTGTTACTGGTAATTTTAGTGTTGTTTTATTGTGTTCCCCACCAAGATGTCCCCCCCTAATCTTGGTGGTATAGACATTTTTTGCAAATAAATAATAATAATGCTCTCACTCTTCAGGGAATTATAGGAAGGGAGACATTTCCAACTCAGAATTGCTATAACCTATGCCAAACAATGGATAGTTCGTAATTTGTGTCTGGGCTATATGACTCCATGAGAGCTTATGGCTTTTCACATGCGCATAGATGTGCTCATGAAGCAAGTGGGAGGAAAATGGGAATACACCCACTGGACTTGGCCCCGATGTCTCTGCACACAGTGTCCAGTAACCCAATAAGAAGAGCCTGCTGGATCAGGCCAGTGGCATCCTATTCTCACAATGACCAATCAGATGCCTGTGGGAAACCCTCCAGCAGGATCTGAGCATAAGAAGAGAAGAAGAAGAGGAGCTTGGATTTGATATCCCACTTTATCACTACCCTAAGGTGCCTTAAAGCAGCTAACAATCTCACTCTGTGAGGTGAGTGAGGCTGAGAGACTTCAGAGAAGTGTGACTAGCCCAAGGTCACCCAGCAGCTGCAAGTGGAGGAGTGGGGATGCGAACCCGGTTCATCAGATTACAAGCCTACCGCTCTTAACCACTACACCACACTGGCCCTCTCTCCTCTATGGGTCTCCAGCAAAAGGTATTTGGAAGTATTATTGCCTCCAGCTGTGGAGACAGAGTATGCCACAAAGGCTAGTAGCCATCTATAGCAGGGGTCCTCAAACTTTTTCAGCAGGGGACCAGTTCACTGGCCCTCAGACCTTGCGGGGGGCCAGACTATATTTTGGAAAAAAATATGAACCACCACAGGGGTGGGGAGAAGAAGAAGAAAGAGCCGGAGTCGGGAGCCCCCGCGGCCACACGCCCCGCTGTGGGAGGAGGGCCCAAGCACCGCCACCACTCCATGCTGGCCCCCTCGCTGCTCCCCCCCTTCCTCAGAACTCGGCAATGCCACAGGCCTCAGCCTGGGCAGGGACAGCAGCCGCTACCAGCACCGAAGCCGCCCCCTCCTGGCCCGCTTGCCCAGGCTTGAAGAGGAAGGCACCCAGGCAGAGAGAAAGAGGGCTTCGGCCCAGCACCTCCGAAGCGGGCGAGCAGCAGGCAGTGAAGGGAGAAGGACCAACACTGGGGGTGGGGGGGAGGTCTACCATCCGTCCGGGCACAGAGACCCCGCCGCCTCCTCTGCCTTCCCTCAGCCGGGAAGCAGCGACTCACCTGGATCCTGTCCCCCAGGCGAGAGCAGTGACCAGAGCAGCAGCAGCTCCAGGAAGGAGCCAAGCAGCATCACCGCGCACAAGAGGAAGCCCAACTTCAGCTGCATCCTCAGCACCAGCCCCACGAGCTCGCCAAAGCCGCCAGCCCCCTCCCGCGTTGCTCTCTGCTCAGCCCCCCGCTGCTGTGGGAGCCATGGGTGGCTGCGTGTTGGCGGTGGCTCAATAAATGAAAGTCCACATCGGACTTTACCTCAGCGCAGCATGGGGACTGACCAATCAGTCCCTGCACTGCCGGAAAGCTGCATCAGAGATGCTTGCCGCCCTGCCCCGCATTGAGGTAAACGCCGACACAGCCTTTCAGCCTCGGGCACTTGGCAGGGGTTTTCAAATGGCCGTGCGGGCTGAATTCATGACCCTTTCGGGCCACATCCAGCCCCTGGACTGTAGTTTGCTGACCCCTGATCTATAGCCTTCAACCTCAGTTTGACAGGTTTCTATCGTTAGGGTCGCTCTGCTAATATTTCTTTGCAAAATGCAGCTCTGACAGTACAAAATGGCACGCAATGCATTTTCCTGCCCCTTTCTCCTCTTGTCAGCGAAGCTCCTCTCATTTTCCAAATTTTGTATATAATGGGGAGCTGGAGAAGGGAATGATGTTTGTTGGGGGGGGTTAATGCCTGGGGAGATTCCTGTCTTCAGCAAGCATGTACCTTAAAAAGAGGCAATGACTTTGTAAAGGGATAAAAGCTGCTTTTTTTAGTTTTCTTACTGTTGGATTTGGGCTGCAATGCTCTAAGCAGGGATAGTTTTGTCTATGGGGGAAGGTATTTACTGGTGATGGTGAAAGAGCTTTGTGATATGTGAACAGCTATCCCTGGTATGCATCACCTGGTATGTATTTAACTTAACTGGTGTTTACTCAGGACAGCATCAAGCCATAAACCATTTTAAGCCAATGTCACGGAAGACAAGTATTTCTAAAGGGTTGCCATCTGTCTGAAATTTCCCAGACATACCCTGAATACTGCAGTGTCCGGGCTGAGATCAGACAAATGTCTGGGAAAATCCGGACATACGGCAACACGTCGGTGGTGTCATTTTTGCCTATTTCCCTTAAAAATAACACCATCGTTTTTGTGATTTTGCCAAAAAAAGCTCAACAAGCTTTGTGTCCAGATCTTCACTTTTTGAAATATGGCAACCCTATATAAGCATGAGGTTGGTGTTGTGGGTTTAACTGGTTTGATTATTGTGAACAAATGTTCAGTGCCTTGAGGGTGTGCTCTTTCTTAATGTTTGTGGACCTGTGATGTGGTGGAAAGGGAGCATCTGAGCATGAACAATGGCATTGTGACAGATCTGGGGGAAACAATGTTGTTTTCAAAAACAGTGGAAGTCCAATTTTTTGCTACCCTGTACAGATCAGTCACTGCTTCCATATCCTAGGATCCTAGGGGAACCTAATACCTGCAAGCAACTAGCAAAGGTGAATTCAGTTTATACTTTACATCTTCAGACAGACAGCATTCAGAATACTGGTACAAATAAAATAAAATAAAGAAATGAGAATTCCTGGATGCCAAGAGGGGCAAGTACTCTTTGTTGAGAGAACTCTAGCAAAGATTTAAAATCACAAAATAAGCAGCAAAGTAAAGTGAGGAAATATAGGCTGTAAAACTTTTAAGATATGACCTTAAAGATACGAGTTCAAAAATTGTCCCCTTTAAAAGTTCCTTCCATGGTTACCCCTTCCCATTTTTCCATCAAAAATGGTTTACTTACAAACTCCCCAAAGATCAGATTCATGTGCTTTTCATACATCAGTCAGAAAACTTGCACAGGCAGTAGAGTATAGCTTTGTTACAAAGTGGTAAAAATTCCTAAACTATTGGTATAAGAGCACAAAAGAAGCTGGTGGAAGCCATGCAGCTGAGCTAGAGGAACCAACCCAAAGGTCCTAACACACTGGATTCAAAGCGATACTGAATACAACAATAGGTTGATTACCTGTTTCCTCCCAAAATGAGGGAAAGTGACATAGCTAAGCCCAGCAGAACAGCTTACTCTATGGTATTAACCCTTTCATGCATTAATTAAACATGTTGGTTATATGACACTGGTTGACCCAAACAGACAGCACTTTAGTTCATTTTCCTGATGTTTGTTTGCCTGATGATTCCCACATTTTATGTGATCTTTCACATAATGGAAAAGCCACTTATGGAAATCTAGTGGAAGCTTGGTGCTAATTTCCATGTTAATTATCTCCAGAAGAAATCAATTTGCAACCTCGTTAACTTGGACAATCGCTGGAGTTTTGCATTGTAATTTCATGTGATAAAATTGGGGGGTGGTATCTTGGCATACAGGGTGGGTTTTTTCCATGTCCTAGTGTGACATTTACAGATAGGTAGCCATGTTGGTCTGCCATAGTCAAAACAAAATTTTTTTTTTCCTTCCAGTAGCACCTTAAAGACCAACTAAGTTAGTTCTTGGTATGAGCTTTCGTGTGCATGCACACTTCTTCAGATACCCTTCCAGTAGCACCTTAAAGACCAACTAAGTTAGTTCTTGGTATGAGCTTTCGTGTGCATGCACGTGTGCATGCACACGAAAGCTCATACCAAGAACTAACTTAGTTGGTCTTTAAGGTGCTACTGGAAGGGAAAACATTTTTTTGTTTTGACTAGTGTGACATGATGGTATATTGATTTAAAAAGCCACAGTTCCAAAATGCAACAGGTACTGTAATGTAAAGGGATCTTCAGAAATCAGGACTGAGGCGTTGGCATTATAACCAGCAAAACTAATGCAATAATCTCATGTCAGAATCTAAATGTAGATGTCATGGTTTCGGCAACCTGCCTATTGTCTACTGTTTTCCCCCCAGTATTCCACAACCCCTGCTCTGTGTAACATCTACTAACTAGATTCTCGCCTGATAAACAGTTGTAGAGAACTTGAAAACTGCTGCTCATTATTTTGTCACATAGTGGCTGCTCTTGCCCAGCTGTGGATTTTGGAGTGTGTGCTTTTCCTTTCTTATATAGACCAACACAGCTGCCTTTGTTTTGTTTTTATACAGTAGCAGGGGCATTGATGGATCTTCCTGGCTGTGGCATGTGAATGAATTAACCGCTCTGTTTTCAAGCACAGAACTGGGAGCTGAATTTGACCAACCATTTCGACAGGTGCTACATGATGGCCCCACTTCCATTGAATGCCCTACATGGAATATTATGGGTGCAAAATCAGAGCTCTAATTGGGGTGAAAGGTATATGGCTTAATGAAATCCATGAGCCCCATTCACTGACTGCCCACAATTTTATCCCTCTCCTGTAACTTTTTAAACCATTATATAAGGATCAGGATTGATAGAGAATTCTAAGAAGGATGTTGACAAGCTGGAACATGCACAGATGAGGGCAACCAAGATGATCAAGGGTCTGGAAACCAAGCCTTATGAGGAACAGTTGAGGGAGCTGGGTATGTTGAGCCTGGAAAAGAGGAGACTAAGAGGAGGTACTATAGCCATCTTCAAATGTCTCAAAGGCTGTCACATGGAAGATGGAGCATGCTGGTTTTCCTTCTACTCTGGAGGGTAGAACTTGGAGCAATGTCTTCAAGTTACAAGAAATGAATTTCCAAATGAACATCAAGAAGAACTTTCTGACAGTAAGAGCCCTTCAACAGTGGAACAGACTTCCTTGAGTGGTTGTGGACTCTCCTTCCTTGGAGGTTTGTAAGCAGAGTTTGGGTGGTCATCTGTCATGGATACTTTAGTTGAGATTCCTGCATTGTAGGGAGTTGGACTAGATAACCCTTGGCATCCCTTCCAACACTATAATTCTGTGATTCTTCGTTGCAGTGAAACAAATAGCCTAAATGCATGGTGTGGAATAATATAATGGTAACATAATTCATTATGTCTTTAGTTACATAAAATCCCACAGCAGCAGACAGCAAGCCAAATAACCTAGTGTTTGTCAGAATCCAAACTGCAGTTGAATGGAATCAACACTGCATGCTGTACATAACAAATACAGGTAGGAACTGAAACTAATGCCCTCTTACATCCATACTAAGGGTACTATCATAAAAGGCAAGAATTCTAAGTTTCCTCTGCACTCCTTTAATGGGAAGAACTTTCCCAACCATGCTCAGAGGAGGTCTTCCTATCCATATATTGCTAGTCCCATCTATCTGATCAAACATGCTTTTAGCTGTCACGCAGAAATAACAGCCCTCCTCTTTCCATGTCTGCGAACAGAGCAAAAAGACCAACATTAAGTTATAGAAGCAACTTGTGTTGGACAACTATGAAAAGAAGGAGGAAAAACTCTTCCAAAACAATGTGATCAAAAACACATCAGAGAACAAGAGTGTCAAGTTACTCAAGTCTCTAAAATACTTAATCTGAAATGAATTTACGTAGACCTAGGAGATTAACTGGAGAAAGTGAAATAAACACAATGATTGCTAACTAACAGTGCCATTTACGTTTAGAACAGTTTTATTTCATTGTTAGGATTTCTCTAGACACCTGATCTCATATGCATTTAGCCTCCACTGTCAATTTAATCATCTCTTTTCAGAATTTGATTGCCGTTCTTTAGAACTTTTGCTTAGTCTGGTATGATAATTGCAAAGCAGTTGAGAACACAAATAGGGTTTGCAGTCTCAGGCCTAACTGAGAAATGGGAAGATGAATTCAGAACAGCTGCTTTATTTGTGTATTACGTTAAGAACGCTGTCTTTTATTCCAAAGAATTCTCGTTGTCTTTACTAGAACTAGGGAAGAGCAAGTGCTTGAACACACCATACATTTGTCTCTTGGTTGCTGCACCAAGAGGTAACTTCTGCATGAGATTGTAGCCAAAATAAGGCCAGTGGGTCCCCATTGGATAAACTCTGTCTCATCTTATTTTAGGTTTTTTTAAAGTAAGCAGCCCAGTTCTGATCCTTGGGCATCTTCCCAAATGAAGGGGGCTGGAAGTGCTGACAGACCATACTCATCTCCTGTGGAAGAAGAAGAAGAAGAGTTTGGATTTGATATCCCACTTTATCACTACCCGAAAGAGTCTCAAAGTGGCTAACATTCTCCTTTCCCTTCCTCCCCCACAACAAACACTCTGTGAGGTGAGTGGGGCTGAGAGACTTCAAAGAAGTGTGACTGGCCCAAGGTCACTCAGCAGCTGCATGTGGTAGAGCGGAGACGCGAACCCGGTTCCCCAGATTGTGAGTCTATCGCTCTTAACCACTACACCACATTGGAGTTGTTCAGTGATAACTCCGTTCTGAAAAACTCAGTTCTGAAGAAAGTTAAAAATCACCTTGATCCTAGCTAAGTTGTTTGTTTGAGACAGGAGATCTTTCTTGATAGGGCACACACCTGGCCATTGGAAATAGGGATGGAAGGAGGCAGCTGTTTCCATCCTATCCTATGTTCCTTGCAAGCAGTTCTGTTTCTGTTCCACTACAGTTCGGCTTCCACTAAAACCCATCTAGTCTTCTCATGCTATCTATCCACTATGGCTGCAACTAATGTAATTCATTGTGTAATTAATTTTGATGAATTTCAATGGAATGGAAATGTCAGGAACAATGCAGAAAACAATATTAATTTGAGGACTACAAAAAGATAGCAAATTCTCTTCCTGGCCTTGGAAGAATGTGTGAATTGCAGCAATTCCCCTCTAGTTTTCATTTCCAACAGAATTCTCTGACATCCCCAGTTGGAGATTGGCAAAAGGATGGGGAAGTGGTCACTATAGCCATGCTGACAGCTAAGCACCTAGGCTTGCCAGATGTTCATTCCAGTACCACTCCTAGCACCAGTTGCCTGTAAAGTCCCCTCCCCATATTAAATCACATTAAGACACATTTCACAAAATCTGACCAGTATCTTCTTAATCTATATATGGAATGGAATGAGCTAATGCTTGCACCACTTTGAGCATGATGGAAGCATGAGGTGTTCTTCCTTTATTCCTTTTAATTGTGTGTGTGTGTGTGTGTTTATTCCCTTTTCCTTCCTTTTCCCTATTACTTCTCTCTTTGTGACCAAAACTACAACAACTGAAAAGTTTAAAATAAGCAAATAATAAAATACAGATTTTTAAAAAGAACCTTTATGACACATCAGCTTCCTAATTCCTCTACCACAACCACCACCATCCCCATATTGATGCAATACCAAGCCATGAGTTTAATTGTGTGTGTAGTTTGTCTCTGAGAGAAGATCTGAATGCAGCCTTGATGTTAGGAATTTAAGTGAGTTAATTGCATGCCCAAATGATGCCAGCTTCCTCTCTCTTCTATTACTAAGGTATCAGAACTGTAGCTAGGTGATCTTGTGCCCCTGGCAGAACCGTCCAGATTGTGCCCCCTAGCCATGGGCAAATTAGATCTTCTTTCCACCTCTCCTCCAACGCCACGCCCCCCCCCCATTCAATTCCTCATGCACTTCACCTTGTAATGAATTCTTTCAAAGAAAACCCAATAGACATATTTATGGACATATTTTTGTCAACTTTGTGGCCCCTCTCACCTGCACCCCTGGTGGTGGCCTTCCTCACCACTCCCTATCTACAGCCCTGTAAGATATATCCCCAGTTTTCGTTGTTGTTGTTTAAAGCTACTTTCTACAGGCACTAAAACGCAATTGCAAAATCATGGATAAAAGTTTGAACTGTTCAAGAAAGGATGCTGTTTTTGAGCCAAACATGTTTCTTCCTGGTGCTTCAGAGCTGATTTCTTGAAAACCGAACTACAAATGCAAATGCTTTGTGCTATTCTGGTTGTGCTCCTCAAGCGCCCAGGCATTTTACTATTGCTACCTTCTCCTTTGCAAAATGAGGGGTCTTCTGTTTTGAACTATGTGGTGGAGCAATTGGATTCATTGGATGGATTGGGGGGGGGGGAGCAAGCCAGGAGAAAGAATGCCAAAGCTGTGATATGGAAAGCAGTGTTTCTACCACCATTGGCTTACAGGATTACTGTTCCTAGAGGGCCTCCTCACAGAGCTGTGTTTGGCTGCAGAGATAACAGAATTAAGAGAGGAAAATGACGGGAAGGAGCTAGCATATCTTTTGCCGCGCTCTGGCTATGAAGAGGCTGGGTTTCCTCTGTTCTGTAGGAGGATATCAAGTGAGAATTCATTATGTGCCAAAATGTTTTGAAGACTGAATTGATGATTTAACTGTGAAACTGCAGTGTGGCTTTTCAGGTGGAAATTTCAGGTGGCTGAAGTTTTATGGACTGCACTCTTTTCATGCGGCATTGGCAAAGGGATATCAAGAAGTCCAGGGGAGCCAACTTGAATAAAATACTGGGGTGGGGGGAGCAGCTAAGCCCCATCCTGCATAATTGATCACATGACATGGTGCACACACACCATTTGAATGGCAATGCCCATCAACTTTTGGGGGCCCAGCCCCCCTCAAATATTTTATTGTGGGGGCAAAGGGACTTTGGGGCAAAGGAGCCCTCAGAGTTGGCTCCTATGGAGAAGTCCACTTACCCAGTTCAGAGGCATTGTGGGCCGGCGCCACCTTCCCCTGCATGAACTGACACTACTCCTGGGTGCTGGGGCTGACCAGCTGGTGAGGAGACTTAATGTTCACCTCATCAGCTGGGAAGTGGCTCCAAAATGACTTACAGATTGTCCAATAACAGGCAGGCCTGGAGACAGGGTTCTCCTTGGGGGTGGACCTGACAGAGCAAATAGGCTTCCCTCAGGTCCACTCTCAGGGTATTTAAGGCCTTCTGCCCTGGCTCCCTGCAGTCAGTTCTTCTTTGGATCACACACACACCCTTTTTCGTTTGTTTGTTTCTTTGTTTCTTTGTTTATACCGTGTTTTGGATAATTTGACCTTGCAATGGCTATGTTGGTCAGTGTATTTTGGGCTGGAGGACCACAGGTTCTTCATCCCTGCCCTAAATAAAGCTTTAAAAAAAGCTTTATATAGGGCTTTATTCCTTTTTTAAAAAAAAAAGTTCACATTTTTTTTTTACTTTTTGACCTTTCAGCCTTTATGGCCACACCATTCAACTGCTGCTTGGATTTGGTTGTTTGCTTTGTCCTTTTGACAGTGTGTGGCTTTGTGTTCCTTTAGAAATATCACCAAACTCCCAAAGTTCCACGACGGGTGAAGAAACAAAAGAGATCATTTCCTCTCCTCCTCTGCCAGCTTAGGTCAGCCCCAGAAAACTGCAAGGAAGTCTTGTGGCAGCCACGTTCAAAGTAAAACGCCTCATTTGTATTCGCCTTTGCATCAGAAGGAAGTATGAATAGCATCACAATAAATTTATAAAGGACAGTTTTAGAGGTACCCATAATGGAGTTTGCAGAAGTATGGCTGGGGAAAATATGAGGGGGGAATGCAAAACCATCCTTCTTGCTTGAGATAAACCTTAGACGGTCCAAAGCTCGGTTAATTATAGGAGAGACTCGCTGATATTGTTTGTTAGACTTTGCTTCCTGCAGGAATAGAAAAGGGCTGCCCCCTTATTAGCAGCACTTCCCTCTCAAAATCAACACTCTGGAGGTCATTAGAATGAAATTAATGGATCAAGCATCAAGCTTAGACCTCGGAGACCCAGGTTCAAATCTTCGCTTCCTTGTGGACTGACTGGGTGGCCTTGCTTAAATCACTGTCTCGGCTTTAATTCCCAAATCTGTACGACAGGAATGTTAATAACATGCCTCCTAGGATTGCTTGTGAGGATGAATGAAATAAAGGTTGGACAGCACTTTGCATGCAAAAAAATCCAAGTGCCATTCAATAAAAGGATTTGAGCCTGCAAGCTATGCTCTGGGCTTCTATCTACCCTCCGCATATGCCAGAAATAACCTTAGAAAACAGAGTGTTTTTAATTGAAAAATAATCATTGCATTTTAATTATAGAGGAAAAAGAAAAGAAAAGCTATAAATCAGTCGACATGGGTTGGAAATGAAAGCAGCTGGAGGTCTCCACCAATTCTGCTAAACACATGCATACATATCTACTGTATAGGTGTACGTAGATATACGAACTGGTTTTATTTATGTATCTGTGTATATAAGAGAAGAACATCATGTGAGCAGAGTCAAGAGCAACACAGCAAAAAGCTTTCTATAAAGAAAAGTCAACAGCAATCAAATAGAGGGGTGTTTTGTTTGTTTTCCCCCCAAATGTTCACCACAACCCTTTGTATCAGATGTCAGGAGCGGGGAGAGGGGATAAATTTGATGTAGTTCTCATTTAAAGCCAGATTTCTCAAATCCACACTTTCTGAAACAATAAGAGAACTGAAACACAGCCATCTTTCAAAACTTGCACTCGTCTGAATTTTGCAAGGCAGCGCTCCAATCAAGGAATGTTTACAAAAAATGCATGTATGCATAAAAAATGAAGATACTAGTGAAAATAACATACAAAAAAGTATTGTATTAGGAGACACCGCTTTGCAAAAATGTGCAAATTAGGCAAAATTGTGTATACAGCTGGGTCTATTAGGAAAAATTCACGCTAAATTGCGGATACATTTCCAGGTGGACGACTTTTTTAAAAAACTGAACTGATATAGCTGCAGGGAGCTAGGAATTGTAGCTTTTTGAAGGGTTTTCTAAAAACTCTTAGTATCCTTCACAAACAACACTGCCCAGTATTCTTTGGGGGACACCATGAATGTTGAAGTGATACGAATGTGGGGGGGGGGGGTCAACTACGTTTTACTCCTATTAAAGGTAAAGGGTAAAGGGAACCCTGACTGTTAGGTCCAGTCATGGCTGACTCTGGGGTTGCGGCGCTCATCTCGCTTTATTGGCCGAGGGAGCCGGCGTACAGCTTCTGGGGCATGTAGCCACCATGACTAAGCCGCTTCTGGCAAACCAGAGCAGCACACGAAAACGCCCTTTACCTTCCCACCGGAGCAGTACCTATTTATCTACTTGCACTTTGACGTGCTTTCGAACCGAGCAACGGGAGCTCACCCTGTCGCGGGGATTTGAACTGCCGACCTTCTGATTGGCAAGTCCTAGGCTCTGTGGTTTAACCCACAGCACCACCCACGTCCCTTTACTCCTATTAGACCTATTTAAATTAACTTCAATTGAATAAAACCTAGTTGTAAATGTGGTGTAAATGTGATGAAAGAAAATGGATATGGTAGAGACCAAGAGCAAAGTGAGTAGAACAAGAGGTGGAGGTGGTGGTGATTTGCATTAGAATTAGACGCTAAGAACAACTTCCATTTCCAACATGTTTTTTCAGACTCTGGACTTGCACTTTGTTTTCTAGGGATTTTTCTGAGAGAGGAAAACAATAAGGGAGCCTCCAAAAAATGTAAGTCATCTTCGTTCTCCTTTTTAAAAAGCCCCCAATTTATTTATTTTTAAAATAAGACATAGTGTGCTCCGTTATTGGTAGCTAATTGCACCCAGCACCCAGCATCTTAGCATATCTGCCTGACCATATTGGTTTTTAATGGAATCTTGTCTTTATAAACACAAACTGGAAGTTGTCCAGAGCATCCAATCTACACTGCTAAGCTACTTACAATGACATGCACAGAATTCTTTGTTTTTGTTTTTTAGCCCTCTAGCTGAAATAACAGTGTTCCAGTAATAGCTCTCATTTGCTTACCTAGCTTTGGAGATATGATGTGTTCACATTGCGGTCAACCTCATTCTTTTAATGGAGTCCTTTATCAATATCATTATAATTCCCTCTGGCTTTCATCTGAGTAAATAACAGTCTGGATGAGGACAATCAAAATCTTTATAACTTTGGGAAGATGCCAGAGTTAATTCCTTTGGCATCAGCCAAGGTCATCAATCCTCAAATAGAAAAAAAAAATACAAAACCAAGCAACTTTTTGCCTGAAGTCTAATTCATGTTCCAACTTAGAGGACACATGAGCAAATCAGGACTGATTCTTCAGGACATTTTTATGTAAATAGAGGATAGGTCTATCAATGGCTGTTAGCCATGATGGCTAATTGGAACCTCTGTGGTCAGAATAACATCTGAACAAACAATGGGAGACGGCTGTTGCCTTCAAGTCCAGTTCGCACACTTCCAAGAGGCATCCGGCTGGTCACTGCTGGACACAGGATACTAAATAAGATGGATTCTAGATCTGATCCAGAAGGGTCTTTTTTTATATTCCTATGAAATTCAGGCTACATGCATCATGTATGAAGGTATCTTCAGGATCTAACTTCTGGAGTCAACAGTAGTAAAAGGTAGAGGACCCCTGGATGGTTAAGTCCACTCAAAGGCAACTATGGGGTGTGGCACTCATCTTGCTTTTCAGGCCGAGGGAGCCAGTCAATAAGGTCCCACCCATAGCCCGTGCTAGTATACTAAACTCCATAATCCAGCCTATGGCTGTCAAATCAGTAGACCTACAGCTTGCCTGGGTTCTTCAAGATGTGGATCCTTATATTACCCTACAGGTTGCTAAATTCCTAACAGCCGTCCTCTCGTACAAGAGACGGAATGGGATGTTAGTTGATTATTGATAGTTATAAGAATTTTCTATAATGACATCAGATATTGATTTTAGTGTAGTGCCTAAAATTTTTAATCTTAATCTTAAACTTTTCTTATGAATGGCTAATATCTGTCCTTGTGAGTTGTGAACTGTGTTATACTAATTGTGGCTTGTACGAGTCCGCTGTTTTATTTGATTTGATTTGATTTGTTTTGATTTGATTTGTTGTGTTGTGTTTCATGATGGGCGTAAAGCCGAATAAATATTTTGATTTGATTTGATTTGGTCCCACCCACTGAAGATTGTTACATAGACAAATCACTGCTATTGGTTGAGTTAAGGGCAGGAATGGGCTCAAATGAGTAAGATCTGACCTTTGGTACTAATCCCACCTCTAGTCCATTGGTTTGCAATGCCCCTCCTTATCTCTAAGCTATGTTGGAATATGCTCCTCTGATATTTAGCTATAGTTATATAGCTGGGATGCAGGTGGTGCTGTGAGTTAAACCACAGAGCCTAGGACTTACTAATCAGAAGGTTGGCGGTTCAAATCTCCACGACGGGGTGAGCTCCCGTTGCTCGGTCCCTGCTCCTGCCAACCTAGCAGTTCGAAAGCACGTCACAGTGCAAGTAGATAAATAGGTACCGCTCCTGCAGGAAGGTAAACGGTGTTTCTGTGTGCTGCTCTGGTTCACCAGAAGTGGCTTAGTCATGCTGGCCACATGACCCGGAAGCTGTACGCCAGCTCCCTTGGCCAATAAAGCGAGATGAGCGCCGCAACCCCAGAGTTGGCCACGACTGGACCTAATGGTCAGGGGTCCCGTTCCCTTTACCTTTATAGCTATAGCTATATACTGTGGAATTCTCTCCCATAATATGTAGTGCTAGCCACCAACTTGGATGGCTTTAAAAGAAGATTAAACCAATTATTGAAGGATAAAATTATCAATGGTTGTTAGCCATGATGTCTGTGTTCCACTTCCACTGTCAGAATAGCCTCTGAACACCAGTTGCTGGAAAACATAAGTGGGGAGAATCGTATTGCACTCAAGTTCTGCTTTCAGACTACCCATAGGCATATTTCTGACCACTTTGAGAACAGGATGCTGGACCAGATGAGACTTAGGCCTGATCTGGCAGGGTGCTTTTTATGTTGTTATATATAGGATTCCTTTTCTGTGCATCTGAGGTGGCAAACTGAGTAACATTGCCTTAAGCTGTTGACTCATATGACATCATTCACATTTTAGATGGGAAATGTGTGCTGTTAAGATATTTGACACTTCCAGAGGGGAGACCAAATAGATTGTTTTTCTTTTTAAAAAACAAAAACCCACAAGCCCTTTTGCTCTTCCCTCTTCTCCATACCCTCCTCTGCTCACTCGCTGGCTTCTTGACCTCCAGCAATGAGTAAAGACCTGATTAAGCTGTACTTTTGATGGGGTTTTAGCCACACGGAAGAGAAAGCCAGCAAGCAAGTATTGATCCTTGGAAGACTCTGACCCAGACGGAGGCTGAGCAGAATATAATTGGGCCATCAAATAATATTTGGCTGATTTATACTCCTGAAAAGTCTATTCATTTTAGCAATCTTTTAAAGATCTGTCTTCCAAGGTACTTAAGAAGCCATACGAAATATTTTCCCGCCAGCATCCTGCAGAATGAGTTCCTTTGTAACTTGCCCCATTTCATCCTGTTCAAACAATTACAAGCTTTAAATACACAGAGTGGAGTTAATGGTTGGCGGAACTCAAACTCTTTCCGCATTAAGCATTATGAGGTATCTGATCTGTCTTTATTAGCCTGTAGACCTTTCCACCTATGTATCTCATTATATAAGTGGAGTCATCGAAGCATCTGAAACTACACTGTAGTACTCCTGTCCACCCCAGAGCTACTTCTTCTGTGGAGCTGGCTCTCCAGAACCTCAGGCGAGAATGGTTCCTGGTTCCTGAGAGGCTTGTGTTTATTTATACATTTTTATCTTCCAAGGAGCTTGAGGTGCAATATTCAGTAGTATAGCGGGGGCTCCCACTGGGGCACTTGCCCTGGGCGCAAAAAAATTCAGGGCACAAGTTGCTGAATGTACGCAAACTGTGAAAAAGATTTTCTTTTAACAGGAAGGAAGGCAGCAATTCAACTGACTGTTCAGTTGACTGGTATTCCAACCCTAGTCATATAGGCAACAATTTGAGTTTCTACCCTTAAGATTCCCAGGGACTGCAATCTGAAATTCTTTCCCCACCCAAAAAAGCAAATGGAGAATCATGGGTCTCTCCTATTATGAACTATAGCCTACATTTAGTCTTCTAGCACTGAGAGCAAGAAGATAGCAGTAGAAACTGTGGACTGACAAGGGGGGAATTGGTTCGGTAGGTCATTGATCACACCTGCAAAGGCTGTCCCTGAGATAAGATGTTCATTTCCGTCTGTCCCTGGGAGAGGATTCTGTCTGTGATATGACAGATGAAAGGGAGATTGCAGAAGATCAAAATGCCTTCCTTCCATCCATCTTCCCTTTAAGTGATGCTGAAGAGACAGCCACACCCAAACGATTCTTTGGAGGTGATAGATCAGGATGCCGAGATGAGTTGAAACGTCCACTGAACAGGTTGAGAGCAAATGGATGGATGGTGCTTGGTCATTTAGATGGGAGGATATTCATCTGATGGGAGTCAGATTTGAAAGTACCAAGTCCTGGAACTGTACACCTGGGAAGAGCTTTGTCATTGATGTACTTCCATGTCCTGCTCTAAGGTAGAATAGCCTATAGCTTAAAGCACATCTGCCCAACTCATAACCTAACAAGCAAGACATAATAGTCCACAACTCATGTGCAGATAAATTTCCTGGTTTTGGTGCACACCTGGGAGGAGGGCCTGTTAACAAGGTCTGGGTAAGTCACAGTACATAGCTGTGTGCTGCTTGCTTGATTAACAAAGCTGCACTACTCACCCTAAAGCATTCCTCATGGAGGCTCGGTGCCTTAAACAGCAGCTTTCACCTGTGAGAACACTGCAACATCAACAACCATGTCAAAATCTCTAGCATAGTTCAGGATGCTCATAAACTCTGAGGCCCAAACCAGGCAATTTTTTGTAATGTGCATTTATGATTTCTGCTCATGATGGTATCAGAAATCACTGCTGCCTTTTCAATACCTTTTGACTTGCAAACGTTTTGGGGGTGGCCATACTGCTTTGCTCCCAATCAGTGCATGTCCTGTAACTGCCCACTGAAATCTTTCACTTTTCATACCACAAATGGTTCCAGGATATTTATTTATTTAGGATCACGCTTTTGTTGCGCTGTGGCTCAAGAGTGAACCTCTAGGCAGCAATAGTACAAAAATTGCATTGCAAAACAACATGCAAAGTGCAATGGTCATAGATTTTTAAAACTGTAGAATTGCAGAGTTGGAAGGGAATGTGAGGGTCATGTAGTACAACCCTCTGCAATGCAGGAATCTTTTTGCCCAACATGGGATTCAAACTCACAACCCTAAGATTAAGAGTCTCATGCTCTACTGACTGAGCTACGGTTAGTGGACAGTCCCCTATAAATCCACCACTTGTGCACTATTATTGTGTCAATGACATGGTGCAGAATATAGCCACACAAAGAAACCCATCAATCTGGAAATGCCCCTTGTAGATTTTCACCCATTAATATAATTTGAGATTGTTTTCAATCTTTTTTTCTAAGATCAAGTTGCAGGATGTGGGGTTGGGAGGGGGGGAGATCTGGCTTGAGACCACAGTGGGAGGCAAAGGTTTCAGTCTCCTTATACCCTGCCCTTGTCCGGATGATACAATTGCTAACTGCAGGAACTGTCTCACATTTTGTTTGGCTGTAAGAGCAGTGCTCTGCCATGCCCTTTCGAGAGCTCTTCCGCTTGAATTTTCAGATCCTCCTGGATTCAGCGCTCTGTGAAATGACAGAGAAATGCACACAGGAAATACCTTGTGCTTTACTGCAACTTCCCAGTGGTAATTCAAATGCTCCTGAGACAGGGCTCTGTAACCCCAGGGAAGAATCTTGCTCAATGTCAGTAGCTTCTCTGGGAAAACAAGTCTCTTGAGTTGCCCGTGTCATCAAGGTGGCTGCTCCGAGGCTCCATTTGCCAGCCTCAGCATACAAGATTGTCTGTTTCAGATATTTGTGCAGACAGACCCTGAGCCTCCCACCCATCCCTGTACCTTATTTCCTTGCTGTTCAGAGAGGTCACGTGTGTGCTTTTGCTCAGGCCGCTAAGACTTAAAAAGAGCTTGCAGAGCTTTACAGGGCAATCTTGGCTGCTCTGGATTCCCAGAAAGATCCATTTAGAGAGGCCAGGAGATGAGAATTAAAGTAAAGCAAGAAGCGGGGAAGTTTAGAGTGAGGGAAGGAGGCCTCCTACTCCCATGATTAAAAAGTCAAGGCAAGTTTGTGAGCAAATCTAGCCACGGAGAATGCTGAGGTTGATCTGCCCTGCCCTTTCCAGCAACCCTGTTATCGCTGGAATGAGAAAGAGATTTTAAGCAGCTTTGTGGCTGGAGCGGTGGTGGAATTCAATCAGCCCAAAGTGCCAGTAACCGAACCAGAAAGGCCTCACTGGAAGATCTTCTGCTTTGTGTCTGACCCACCCGCCACCTCTTCTGACACACTCAGATTTAGGACAGGGGGATTAATTCCCACCCCCCCCCCATCAGAGAATGGCTCTGCCATAGCGCTGATGAGATGTAAGCCAACATATGAGATGACTCAGACCCTGTGATCATCATTTGAGGCCCTTCTTTGAGAGGGTCAGAGGGTGGGAGCACGGAATCAGGCCTTTTTAGTGGTGGACCTCTGCCCCCACCCCACCCCAGTTTGTGGAATGCTCTCCCCAGAGATGTGCAATGTCTGCCATCTTTATTGTTAGGCTGATGGCAAATAGTTTTCTCTTCGCCCAGCACTTCCACCCCTTAGTTTGAAGAGTGGCATTGCTTCCTCTTTCAGCGGAGTGGGATCGCTTTATTTCTGCCTTTCAGCTGCGTTTTTTAGATTTCTGTTGGATGTTCTTAATTAGTTTTGAGCTTTACTGTGCTGAATGTTTTAAATTTGTTGGAAGCTGCTCAGAGTGGCTAGGACAACCCAGTCAGATGGGTGGCATACAAATATTATTATTACAGTGGTACCTCGGTTTAAGTGCTTAATTCGTTCCGGAGGTCCGTACTTAACCTGAAACTGTTCTTAACCTGAAGCACCACTTTAGCTAATGGGGCCTTCTGCTGCTGCCGTGCTGCCGGAGCCCGATTTCTGTTCTTATCCTGAAGCAAAGTTCTTAACCTGAAGCACTATTTCTGGGTTAGCGGAGTGTGTAACCTGAAGCATATGTAACCTGAAGCATATGTAACCACTGTTGTTGTTGTTGTTGTTGTTGTTGTTGTTGTTGTTGTTGTTATTATTATTATTATTATTATTATTATTATTATTATTATGACACTTTGTGAGCAACACATACAGTAGAAGGTCTTTTTTTCAGCTGGAACTCACCGGAACTCAGTTCCAGCACCTCTCAGGTGGGCACCATTCTAAGAGAACGAGGGAAATGTTTGTGATGAGTTCCAGCACCTCTTTTTCTAGAAAAATTGCACTGAGCAGTAGTACAATGGTACCTCGGGTTACAGACAAGGGTTCACTTATTCGTCCCATGTCCAGAACAGAAGTCCATTTGGCAATTATGCTCAGTATTGGCTGTTGTTGCTGCCTTTGGTCCACAAACAATATAGAATTGATTACATTCCCCTTTCCCATTTGCCCTGGCTTTCCTTTGTTTTGAAATGAACAGCTTGGGATAATGGGATGATGTCATAACTTATGTATTGTACCTAATTGGCCAGGGCTATTTAGAGGGGTATGATATACACTTGAAAGGTATAGTTCAGGTGGGCCCCATGCATAAAATAAATGCAAATGAGGGTGAAATGTTTCTGCCAACAGCTGTTCCACATCATCTTTTTCTCTTCCAAATGGCTTTCCAATATCAAGAGCATCCCATAAGTCAATTACGCCCATTTCCTCTTGGTAGCAGCAAACATGTCTCTGATCTTTACAATGTTTTCTTATGTCTCAGTGCTATTCAGTGCTCCTAAAGCATTGGCGTTTAGCATCATTTAAAATAGAAAAGCCTCTGCTAATGTACATGGGCTATTGACAAAGATGTAGCCGTAAAGCACCATTTGTGGTCTCAAGGTGTGCTTCTGGATATCTTGCAGAAAAAGAAAATGTAGGAGGTGTTAAGAGCATTTGATGGGGGTGCTATGTTATACCTTGTAATAACCAGAGCAGCAAAAATCTTTTAATCTAATTCTTCATCAAGGAAAATGATCTTTGGGCATGCATTACTAAAGCCAGTTTTATGGTTCATAATGGCTGCTTATCTGCTTACAGAGGTGAGCAGCAGGCTCTGACCTCCCAGAAGCAACGCTGGGGCTAGGGGGCCAGCAGTTGGGAATTCCCTGGCCGGCTGCTCTAATTGGTGGACTTTCCCACCCTCTGAACATTTGAATCCTGGGCCAATCTGGCTGTGATGAGTGGGCGGCACTTGGGAACAGACAGGAGCAGACTTCGCTCTGTTCCACCCCAAAATATAAAGGCCAGCTGTGCCCGACCCCAGAAACTGCAGTCAGCTGAAGAACATCCCTCCCAGCCCACCCTATTTAGCAATGATTTGAGTTTGTACGCTCACCTTTTCCTTCCTAGAGCTTTGTGTTATTGGCTTCCCTGTGGTCCTTTCATGGTTGCTGTATTCAGAGCTGGGAAGAAATTTGCCTGCAAACAGATTGGCCCCATCTGCAGGTTTTGCCTTCCCCATAGCAATAGTCACAACATTGGCAGATAAGGCATTGCGCGTAATCCTGTTAGTCTGACATCAGGCAGGGGGTGAAGTGGTTCATCACCCCCCACCCATGAACAGTGCACTATCAAGGTAATCTGTTAGAGCATGGGTAGGCAAACTAAGGCCCAATTGCCTTCTAACTCCATTTTATTTAAAATGCATTTCTGGGTTATTTGTAGGGCATAGGAATTCGTTCATTCCCCCCCCCCCAAATATATATATATATATATATATATATATATATATATATATATATAGTCCAGACCCCCACAAGGTCTGCAGGACAGTGGACCAGCCCGCGGCTGAAAAAGTTTGCTGACCCCTGTGTTAGAGAGGTCTAGTCGGAAGTCTCTGTCCAAAAGCCAAGGCGTGCAGCATATAGTCCATAGAGCTTCCTCCAGAGGCTTGGGCAGGCTATACATTAGACCTGCATCTTGCAGATAACCTATGAACCCTATCCTCGAACTCTGTCATGCATCAGCCCTCCACGGGCGGAGGGGGCTGAAAAGGGATATACACCTAATTCCTGAGCCAAATCCTACCTCCATCTGGAATCAATAAAGTTGTGGCCAATTTTAAATCCCACAATGTTGTCCTTGTCCAGTTTGTTCACCTTTGCCAGCCTCTGGGTCTGGGGCTCTGCTACCACCCATGGCTCCTTGCAATGTCACACATGTGATGTCAGGACATTGCGTGACATTGCACATGTGACATCAGGACATCACACATGTGACAATCTTTTTCAGAAGTTGGAACGCCTGGCATCCTTGGGGGTGATAAGGGGAAAACCTGAACCTCAGAAAACAGTTTCTGCACAGCCTGGGCTTAAACCTTTGCTTCACCATTTGCCCTTTGGCTTCTGTCCTTTGAACCACCTCCTCTCCTGTCGGCAATCACATAACATACTTTGGAAGCTGCACCAATTGCCAACATCAAAAAGGCATGTTGGGAGATTAGTCGGCACATTTTAAAACTCTTATTTTAATGGAATTGTACCATTTGTAGCTCATTTATCCCATTATGGGCCCCCTGATGAATGCTTACTATTCACCTCTGAGATCACAGCTCATTGCTCTATTGATGTTTCCTCTGTTTTAATATATGTGAGCAGCAGAGCATGAGGAACTTCTTGGCTGGCAATGAGATGAACCTTCCTGGATTTCTCATTGTTTCTACAGATCCATGACAGCATCTCTCCCACACACATACACCTTCCCACCCAGTTCATTATTATTTTTTCACTTGTTCTTTGGAGTAGAGTCAATAAGAAGAAATATGGAAGCCATCTTCAAATATCTGATGGAGCAAACTTGCTGTCTGTTGCTTCTGAGGGTAGTATTCAAATACTGCATCATACAAGCTCAAGGCTTGCTGCTAACACAATGAAACTTCTTTCCCTCCTGCCCCTGTTCCCCATGCTGTCCTGAAATCTCCAGAAGCTCGGAGCAACCCCTTGAACATACTTGCAGGGGTGCAGGAGGTAGAGTCTGGGGAAACAGTTCCCCTGCACAAGCAGAAATCCTTGGACAGAAGGAACATTCAACTTAGCACAACATTGAATTCCATCCAGTGCATAGGCACCATCTAGGGGGGGACCAGGGGGCTGAGGCCCCCCCAAAAAAAAATCAAGCAGGGGGCTGGGCTCCCCAAAAAGTTGCAGCAGCCGCGCACACATGCCGTGTGACATGCTTACCTTAATTGCCAAGCCCGCATACTGTGTCACTCATGCATGCCCCTTGGGATGCACGCAATACATCAGCACATCGTGCAATGTCTTCGCATGACATTGGCATGTTGCACAGTGTGCTAATGTCACTCATGGACGTCATTTGGTGCCAGCCTCCTCAATCGCAGGGGAAAGGCAGCATGCCCAGTCCAGTGGGTTCAACTGACTAGAAAGAGGGTTTCAGCTAAAGGGCAGGAAGAATGTCCTGATGGTACAAGCTGTTTGACCATGAACAGACTGCCAAGGAATATGGTGAGTGTCTTTCTTTAGAGGTTGTATAAGTTAGAAGGCCACCCAGACTGCATTCAGACATGGAGTTTATTGTGTTAGCATTCCTGGGTATAATACTAGTGCAATTATAACGCACAATCTATTGAACATGGCTTCCATCCACCAGACTCTCATGGGACACTGTGGAATGACATTTTGTTTGATCTATTACGTTAAATCTTGATCCTTATCTTATTATTCCTTAACACTATCTCTGTACTTTCGGGAGAGAGTGGGTTGGAAATATTGTTATTGTTGTTTTTTTAGTTGGGCCTAATGCATGTTACGACCTTCGCACACATGTGAACAATGGACCTTCTTCCAATCTGGCCTGTGGCCACATCAGATCTCTGGAAAATCGGCTGCCTCCTCATCTTAGCCCTTTCGGTGAGGATCCCAGCCATGGGGTATAATTGAACTGTATCTCAAGATGTAGGTACAGCTTTACGCCTCCACATGTTCGTACACATTATTTATTATTAGGATTTTATGACGCTTTACCTCTGAATATGTCTCTCTTTTATGGAGTATAAAAATCGCAGGACCGCTAGTTCAATGGAAGCAAAATTGGGGTCATAAAGCAAAAGAATCACTCATTCTGGCTTCCTCCACAGAAGGAAGTATCTGTCCCCGAATGCCACCCAAGAAACAGTAACCCTTGCATGGCTTCATACTAAATAAAATAAAATAAATGTATTTTTTGAAAAGAACTATTGAGTTCATCTAGGTTGTTCCACAGCAAGGGGTTCCCTCAATGACCAAATACGAACAGGGCCATTGTTTGAAAACAGACCATCGGCAGCCTAGATGATGTACCTGTTTGAACGAGTGGTGGTATGGGTCTCGTTATTAAACCCATTTCTCACTCTCCCTTTCAAGAAAGGAAGTGCCCCATGCCAGCAGTCTCACCGAAACAAAAGTATCTTCTCTGTCGTCATTAAAGCCTCCATTTCCCCTTCCCTTAACATCCTACTTCTCATTGTGTTGTTGTGGGAGGGGGGGATGAGTTTGATGCACGTTTCGTTTGTTTCACTATGGGGGGTGGAAATGTCGGGAATCATTTGCATGGGTAGAGGGAAGGAGCAGGGAGACTCTTGTCCCCCCCCCCCTTCAATTTATGAATGTAGGTGTACGTTATACAGAACATTACCTGCATTTGCTCGCCTGGCTATTAGGAGCATTTTCTAAATCAGGCTTATTTATCAGCCTTCATTTTTGACAGTGATACTGTAGCAAAAGTAGGTGTAATGTACATCACCGACACCGCTCGAAAGCTTTATGGAGCAATTACCTATTAGCGGAGCGGAGCAAATAATTCAGAAAGGACTCGTTTATGCAAGAAATGGAGACACACATCCCCCCTTTTTCCTCCCTCTTTTTTCAGAGTGGAGGAGGTAGGTCATCATTTTTTCATGCTCATTCACTGCCCGGTAGCATTTGCTGAAGAATTCCTATCACTAAAGCTTCCCACTGGCTTTCCATTTGATGTGCATTTGATGTGTGATTGGGCTAATTAAACAGCCTAGCCCTATGGCCTTTTAAGTTTTGGGTAGGGGGTATTGTTTTGTTTGTTACTATGTTACATATTTTTGTGATTTTATATTGTAAACCGCCCTGTAATCCCCGGATAAAAGGCAGTATAGATAATTTACTAAATAATAATAACTTCTTCTTTGGCGATCATTCATAGCTGATTAAGATTGTCTTCCATAAACACAGTTTTAACAGTGAATCCGTAAATGACTATGGAGGCCAATTCTGGATCCACACGTCCTTCCACGGTGGGGGCATTGGTTTCCAGGTGGGAGTTGATCACGGTGTGGATTTGCCAAGCGTGCCTTCCTCCTAGCACATTTCTCCCTTGCATTCTGAGTTCGAGTGTCTTCAAAGCCCATGACACCTTTGGTAAAGGCTGTTCTCCAACTGGAGCGCTCGCAGGCCAGTGTTTCCCAATTACTGGTGTTTATACTACATTTTTTAAGATTTGTCTTGAGACAGTCTTTAAACCTCTTTTGTTGACCACCAGAATTACACTTTCCATTTTTAAGTTCAAAATAAAGTAGTTGCTTTGGAAGACGATCATCAGGCATCCGTACAACATGACCAGTCCAACGAAGTTGATGTTGAAGAATCATTGCCTGTTCTGCCATTGAGGACTTCTTGGATCATTCTTTGTCTGGCTCTTTCCCTTTGACCTTACCACCTTGGGTGACCCTGTTGGGAGTACGAGATTCCCGATGGCTTCGCTCACAAGGATCATAGGAACATGCAAGCCCACTCACCACGACATGGTGATGATCCAGTGAGTGGGAAATAATAATGCCATGTATGACCTAGTTGAGATTCCTGCATCGCAAGGGGTTGGACTAAATGACCCACAGGAATCCCTTCTGACTCTGCAATTATATGATTCCATTCCACAAAGCTACTCTTTGTTGATTATATTCAGTGACGGATTTACGTATAAGCTAAACAGGCTATAGCTTAGGGCCCCACTCTCTTAGGAGCCCCCCAAAAAACAAAGAAAAAAACTGGATGTACATTTCCAAAATATAAGATAAAAACCAAATAAAATAAAACCTACATACAGCAACAGTGTTTTGTGTTGTGTAGGCTCCTATGAGGTAAGTAATGGGCCCCGCCTGCTAGCCTGCTCCCAGTGGTTTGCTCATTTCTATATATAGGCTGCCTGCATTCTGCATGTGCAAATGGCTTTAGATACCTATTAGGTCTATAAATTACTATATAGCATATATTCAACACAAACAACAGCGACAATTTGTTGCGGACAAAGGACAGCTGGACATATAAAGGGCCCCCTTAGCTTCGGTAGCTTAGGGCCTCATCAAACCTAAATCTGGCCCTGGTTATATTCTGATATTCTGCCATGATGTCAGGGAGTGGGCAGAGGAGGTATGGGGAAGACCGCCTCCCCAGCTTGACCCTTCCAGGGAGGAGGAAGAGGAAGACAGTACAGATTTACAACAGTGGTTTGTGGGAAGTCACAGCTCAGAGGCAGATGTTGGGAAGAGTTGGGAAATAATGGGAGAGGAGGAGCAGACAGAGCAGCAGCTGGCTGACACATTGTCACTAGAATTCCCCCTAAATGATTTTTGAATTCTGAATTTATTGTTATTCACATTTTATACTATATTTTATGCTGTTTTTTGTTGCATCAATTAAGTGTTTTAAATGTGTTGTTAGCCGCCCAGAGCCCAGTTTTTCTGAAGGGGAGAGTGGGGTATAAATTATTATTATTATTATTATTATTATTATTATTATTATTATTATTAAGCATTCCAGACCCTCCATCTCCCAGAAGCTGGCGAGGCTTAAAAGTAGGAGAGCAAAGAGCTCAAAGACAGAGGGCACTTAGTGGCACCCATAAAAGTGACGAATGAGGAAGTGGGAGAGACGGGGGTGGAGATTCACTCGGAACAATGCCATTATCCAAGAAGCTGGGTTCTGTAGCCTCTCTCTGTAAAGTTTGAAACAAAAAAGGACTGTAAGAAACTTTCCCTTGTCTTTATACTTTCCTGGGCAACCAGTCAGGAGCTGCTGACTGCATGCTGACACATGCACAAGCTTAAAACCCTGCAATTTTTTATTTTTTATTTTAAGTCCTCCGCCTTCCATGCATTTAATTTGTCTGATTTCAACTGGCCAGCTTTCAACCACAAATCAGACAAATTAAATTAAAGACACAATCGTACTGCATATTTTTGCTGTCGTGGTGGGGACACCATGTTGATTTTCTGACTCAGGTGCCTCAGTGCCTTCAGTCTTCTCTGGCTCACTTGGGTATTAGCTTCCATTTTTCGAAAAGACGTCTCCATAATCTGGGCACATGAGTCCCGATGCATTTGGAGTTGGTGTTGAAACACAGATCTCGAATGCTGTAGTGTAGACTGCGGTCTGTTATTAACGCTCAGGGCTATAAAAATAGACTGCTTTTATCTCAGAATAGATGAACTCCTTCATAACGCTGGCTGTGAAATTATATATCTGTCGCGGGATTTACCTTGCCCTGCATCAAGGTCTGCTTGCTGCTGGGCTCTCTGCCAAATCCAGCACCTTTCACTGCAAAACCAAGGTTATGATCTATGTCACTAGATGACTGCTAATATTTGGCTTTCTGTATCCTGCATGATTGTATTTCTATAATATATGTCTGACACTAAGGATGTCCCCGATCTTTCTGCTTTGGGAAAAAAAAATACACATGGGTTGCACTAGTTTCTTAAGGACTTAAAGAAAACTTGTTGAGAAACCAACCTTTCATCTACAGCATATATGAATTGTTAGACTCAGTGGCGAAGCAAGGTTAGGTGGTACCCGGTGCGGGAAATTTCTTGTCACCCCTCCCCCCCCAATTGAAATTATTAAAAGATACACAGCCTCAAGTTCTGAAAATGCACTTCTGCAGAGAGACAAAGTATCAAAAGAGCAACGGTCTCATCTATTCATGTTACAGTCATCGGGCGAATCAGAATCAGAAGAAGCGACCACGGAGCAGCGCGAGTTCCCGACAAACCGCAATCCTCCTTAAATAGCCAAAGGGATTCAAGTTCACTCTGAGCGCTGGATTTCCCGGGGTAAAATCCAACCTAAACTTTTTAACCCTCTTATTCTCAGAGACTCCGTCTTGGTGCTGCTGCTGCTACAGTTTCTGCTGGTGGATTGGGGCTGTAGGGGGGGGGGAGAAACTGGATGGGGGGCTGGATGGATGGAATGCAGCAGGAGTTAAGGAGGAGGAGGAGGGGTTGGTGAGACTTTTCCTTCCTTCGCTCGCACTCCCTTTGCACCACCACCTCTACCACTCTCTTCTTTCTCCCCGATCTGAAATCATTCTTGGAGAAACTGTCGCATGGAGGTTGATACACCACGGTACTGTCAAACCCCGTTGCCAAAGTTCAAGGTTGCAGCGGCGTAGCGGAGCAGGAAAGAAATCCCGGTGCGCGCAGTGATAGCAAGGCGAAAGTTTGCAAAGGGAGATCCCTGTGCGCTTGAGTGCCAGCCCAGGAATGTGTGCGCACACATGCCCCCCCCCCAAGGCTGCAAAACACTTTGCAGCAGCAGCAGTGCGCAACCGCCAGGCTCCTCTTGCAGCAGCAGCCTGTTCCCCCCCCCCCTCTCTCTCTCTCTCTCTCTCTCTCTCTCTCTCTCTCTCCTCCCTACTATCCACCTTCTTTCTCTGTGGATAATGTCCAGACTAGAGCCTGCTTTCCAAACGCCCACTGTAATAAAAAATGATTTCTTGGAAATACAAAATGATCAATCTCTCCCCACCCCCCATTATTCTTCTTCCCATCGTCGTCCTCCTCCTCCCTCCTTCCCTTTCCCCCTCCCTATTTTTTTTGCCATTTTGTCACCCCGCTCCGTGATGACACCCGGGGCAGCCTGCACCCACCGCACCCCCCTTCCTACGCCACTGGCTAGACTACAACTTCCATCACGCTTAATGGGAGTGCTGGCTGGGGCTGGTGGGAACCAGGAGAATCCAACAACATATGAAGGATCACATCTTCCCCACCCCTGATCTTCAGGCTGGTGCACATATTGTAGCTGCCATCTGGAAGCCATTTTGCATTGTTCCATATGGCGGCTCTTACTGTGTGGTTGGCCATTTGTATACAGTAGCCTGTATTTTGCCAAGCTGCAGACTTTGTTCTTCTTCATTTTGGGGGGGAGGGGGGGTGTTTGGTTGTTTTTGGCAGCATGGAGGGAATCAGCTTCATGACATGGTGAACCTGTGTGGCTCCACGCAAAGCACTCTCTGTCCGAACGTGGAACGATTTCATGCGGCTTGCGCGTCGTGCTCACAATGTACGCTCCAGTTCTGTCCTAAGTTGTCTCTGTCAAATGACTCTGCACGGTGCTCGGATGCTTTGTTTCACAGCATGACAGGAGTCGCATCAAACAGCGCAGATTCAATGAGGCAGGGGTGCTACAACAACACATTAACAAATGGTGAGCTGTGTCCGTGATGAGAGATTTTTGTTTTTCATAGCATGAATGAGCAAGCACAGTTCAGAAAAGATATTCCCCTTTGCTTTGTACCACCTGTTAGTTTGACCGTTATATAGCATATGTTGTCAGCATCATGCCTCTGGAGCAAGTTGTTGGACTCCACTTCCCATCAGTCCCAGCCAACATGGCCAGTAGTCAGTGATGAGAGTCCAGCAACACCTACAGACCCCAAAGCACCCTTCGCTCTTCCAACTATTTCTCTTCTGCAGGATTATGAAAGACCCAAAATCAGACCAGGTGTTATGTGTGGCAAGCTGATACATCATAGGAAATTGCTTTGATTCACTTCTCATGCTTTTCCTGCCATTGCTTGCAAACAGGTAAAGAGAAGTGAATCTTAGAATCATAGACTCATAGAACTATAGAGTTCGAGAGACCTCAAGATTCGTCTAATACAACTCCCTGCAATGCAGGAATCTCAACTACAGCATCCACAACAGATGGCCATCCAACCTCTGCTGAAAAACCTCCAAGGAAGGAGAGTTCACAACCTCCTGAGGTAGACCATTCCACTGTCAAACAGCTCTTACAGTCATAAAGTTTTTCCTGAAGTTTAGTCTGAATCTCCTTTCTTGTAACTTGAAGCCAGAGCAGGAGAAAACAAGCTTGTTTCCTCTTTCATGGGACAGCCCTTGAGATATTTTAAGATGACTATCATATCTCCTCTCATTCTCCTTTTTTTCCAGGCTAAGCATAACTAGCTCCTTCAACCGTTCCTCATATGACTTGGTTTCCAGACCCTTGATCATCTTGGTTGCCCTCCTCTGTATATGCTCCAGGTTGTCATCATCCTTACTTAAATTGTGATGCCCAGAATTGGACACAGTATTCCAGTTGTGGTCTGACCAAAGCAGAACAGAGTAGTACTAATACTTCCCTTGATCTGGATGGTATACTTCTGTTGACGCAGAATAAAATATGAGAAATGCAAGAGATAATTAGTAAGAACATCAGGGGTTTTGATCCAGGCCAGATTTTGCTCTAAACTCCTCCACTCCAAATTTGTCTTGCTGAACCATTCCCCAGACAGACAGTAGACCTGCAATTTAGTCCACCTATCTCCACACACACATACTCTTCTCTTCTCTTCACCCAGGCAAGCCAAATGAATTATCAAAATTCAAGGACACATTCCAGTCAGGCAAAAATACTCAAGGAGGGTGCACAGCAGGTTTCACTGAGGGGGGTGATTGCATATGGAGTGTGGCCGGGAGAAATCCCTGAAAGCCAGATAGAAAATCTTCGAAGACTGCATTCGGCCCACAGGCCTGAAGTTGCTCATCCCTGACCTCCACCCCAATAAAACCATTAAGTTCTCTCTCTCTCTCTGGTTTTTCAACTTAAAATTTTACAGAGCTATATCAAACATAAATCATAAAGACAAAATTCCAAGGTATCTCCTGGACTTCCACCATCCCCTTTGTGGGTCCTATTATTAATCAATTCCTCCCACATCTTTTATGATAATCCGAACCCTTTGCCCCCGTCCATTATGTCCAGAATTCAATCTTGAACTACAAGTGATATTCCAACCCTACTAACAATTTTAACTGTTTACAATGGTCTTTAAGATAAGTTATACACTTTCCCCATTCCTTATTAAAATATTGGTCTTCCTGATTTCTAACTCTTCCGGTCATTTCAGCATAGTCCATTAACTTCATCTGCCATTCTGCTCTGGTAGAAACTTTATCTTCTTTCCATCTCTGGGTCAGTAAAATCCACACAGCCGTGGTCACATACATAAATAGTCTTTTCTGCTCCTTTGGGATTTTGGCACCTAGAATTCCTAAAAGGAAGGCTTCAGTTTTTTAAATTGAAACCATTAAGTTCAGGCAGTGGTGGAATGTTGCCAACTGACCTCTGGGGCGGGTTGGCTTATGCCACATCATGGACCCCTGAGCATTGGAGCTAAGCGGAGCTGCGCCACCTGCCCAGCCGTGAAGTGGGGAGCTCAGCCAGTCAACACAGGTGATGCTGGCCTGCTTTGAGGGTCACACTCACTGCACCTTGCAAGCCCAGTGTGAGTTGTTGCGTCCTTCTCAAGGCACCGTCCAGCTGGAGAGCAGTGTGAGAAGGACACAACAGCTCACAACATGGCAGAGCATCATGAGGAATGTGCCCCCCAAAAAACTGGCTTGGGGCAACACCCCCCCCAGCCCCCCCATGCCACTGAGTTCAGGGTCTAAAGTTACTTAATACCACCAACTTAGCAGTCCTGGACATTTACATAGGAAGAAATGAGACGTGCCTAATTCTTGGCCATTGCGATTAAGAGGCTTCCAACTTCTGGTCAGCCATTTTCTTCATTAGCAGAGTCCCCTCGGTGTTTTGGAAAAATGCATACACGGGGTGGTGGGGGAGAGAAATGAAAGAACAACTTGGAGAAACTGCTTCTAACAAGAATGCAACTTCCAGCACACTAACCGGCACATAACCTGCCGGGTTATGGTTTGTAAAAGAAACAATGAAATATTCATGGAGACATAAGGGCAGCAAATAGGCAGGGCAAAGAGGGGATACAAGGAGGGCACAGATCAAATTATTCTGCGTACCAATAAAAGAGCTGCAGCCTCTGGGAAACTACCAGATGAAACAGTAGCCTTATGTTACATCTGCTAAGTTAAATTGGCTCTAAAACTTCCTCCTCTTTTTTTTTTGTACTACATCAAATTACTTCGCTTGCTTCAGCTCATTTCTCAGCCAAGGTGCCACTATCATTACGAGATCTACTACTGTCAGGAGAGACAGTGGACAATTATCTGTTCAGGTAAGTCTGCACAGAAGCTGGCTGACAGAACCAGCTCACTTGAAATGATAAATGTGTGTGTTTGTGTTGGGGAGATGAACATAGCAACATTTCCCCTCCTAGGATTCAGGGCCCCATCATCAGGTGGCAAATGTTGGGGTACGTGGTGGGGAGCAGTGGGGTCGTTGCCCTCTGTGGAGGACATTTTGCCTGCTGCCCTTGGCTGTGTTGTCTTGCATTGTCAGTGCTGGATATCCTCCAATGCCTTGACAGCAAAATCCAGAACACAATCTTGCCAGACACTATTTTCCTGTGTGTGTTTTTCTCTCATGAGAGAACAGCGGCCATTTTGAACACTGTGACCTCGCGTGATTTCACACCTTGATCCACCCCCCCCCCACACACAAATAATTATTTTTCGGGTTCAGCACCCAAAAACGTGCATATTGGGGTGCTGTGCGCAGCTCCCAAAAATGTTTTTCAGGAAGAAATCACAGTGCAACATCACAGCCAAAAGTCACCCAGTAGCTCCAATATTAAGCCCCATCTAAAAGCGCCCAGCGAGAGAATCATATAACATTTCCTACAAGTCAAAACCTTAGATAATAGTATATATTCCTTGCGCAGCCAAACCGTATAGCAGTTCCCATTAACATGTCCATTCACGCTACAGTGTGAAGGCAAATATATACCTATATATTTTTAAGCATCTCTCTTTCTACAGAGACATTATTTCTCAAGACTTACAGCTTATCTAATCAGAGTCAACTCTGCCACATCCATCCTTCTTCCTTATTTTGACTGCATTCCAAAGTTTTATCACAGCGCCTCTTTCATTCACTTGAGATCCCTCGAGATATTTTACTATAAGATTGCCACACTTAAGCTTGATGTTCCTAGGAAAGCACATCAACCTAACATTTCTGAAAGGCCAAGCTGTTTCCTATTGTCCCTTAGGAGCCGATATCAGCCCGTCCTATCGTTATTTAAATGTATCCAGCTCTTTCTGGCATTGCGCCTGAGCGAAGCTGTCAAGATTGTAAATTTGGGTTACAACCTCCAGAGCACTCCCCCATCTTGGCTTATCCCGAGTTGCCGAACATTGAAAGAAATATTGAGAAGGCAACCAGCTTCATGAATCTCTGAGATGTGAAGTTTGCAGAAAACCCTGAAGTGACAGGGAGAGAAGGAGAAGGAGTGGGAGGAGGGAGGAGGGGAAGAGAACAGCTCTTTGAAAGGTTCAATAAACCACAGCATCTCTCTTTTTTTCGCCATCAGTTATCGGGAGCCAATATGTCTGTGGTTTTGCAGTCTCTCCCTCTCCACCCCCCTCCATCTCACTCAGAGGAAATAAAGTCACTTTGAAGGTCACTTTTACAAGCCATACATTGCAGCTCACACCTAACAGTTAAGTAGGGCCTCATCCACCCTTCTGTTTGCTCCACCGTCCCCCCCCCCCCCCGGAATACCCATGGTTTAGCGCTGAATTGGAATTTCCAGCGGTTTGCCATTTATAATAATTTGTATGGCGGCCTTTCCACAGTTCAAAACAATGCTCAAGGCAGCTTGCAACATAAAAAAAAATACATAACTACAGCATAACAAAAGTACAGTGGTACCTCGGGTTACATATGCTTCAGGTTACATACGCTTCAGGTTACAGACTCCGCTAACCCAGAAATAGTGCTTCAGGTTAAGAACTTTGCTTCAGGATGAGAACAGAAATCGGGCTCCGGTGGCGTGGCAGCAGCAGGAGGCCCCATTAGCTAAAGTGGTGCTTCAGGTTAAGAACAGTTTCAGGTTAAGTACAGACCTCCAGAACGAATTAAGTACTTGACCCGAGGTACCACTGTAGTCATGAACAATCAATAAAATAATTTCCACATAAATTACAATGTATAAAATAAAGAGACAAAAAACCAACAACAGCAACAACACACGCCCACACACAATGCCAACAACAACAACACCCCAAACAACACCTTAGTCCAGGAGTCTGTTCAGCAGCCTCAGCTGGAGTCCGTCAAAACCCCACCCTCCTTCCAAAGGGAGAGAGAAATATGAGCAGAGGCTCCTTGTTCCTGCATAGCTGATTGGTCAGAGCCAAATCCCCAACTTGATTTTTAAAGGGGACAATGGCCCTTTCGGCTTTCTCCACGTGAATAGGAGTTCACTTTTTGAGTAATAAGAATTATATGTCACAGGGGGTGGGGCATCAGGATTTTAGAGATGCTTAGGTGGGGCAAGGCCAAAAAAAGATTGGGGACCACTGGGTTAGAGCGAACAAGTGAACAAGCAGTGATAGCAAGGAGGGGAGAAGGCAGGGTCAGGGTCAGGGCTTCCAGCAGTGGGCCCATTACTGTGGGCCTTGGGAGATACACCATAATGCAACTCCTGATGTTTCCCTGGCTGGCAGATACACAGATGGCACTCCTCTTTCCCCTTCCTATTGCTTGGACAGAAAGGGACATAATAGTATTGTAGATGCTAATTCTTCGGATTAGCGCTAAGGAGTGGGTTTTCTGGGAGAAAGCAGTGGGACTAAAGCAAAACCTCCCAGATCTGTGCCTAGAAAGAGCACGGGAATGAGCATGAAACCCATGCTTTCTAGTCACAGGACAAGCGATTGAGCCCTAGGCATGATTCAGGCATTTGATATCTGCGAATTCTGTGGTGAAACCATCAGATCTCTGCAGCAGCAGCAGCCCCTTACTGAATCTCATAATCAGAACATTATTGCTCTCTGGCTTTCTCACAGTGGAAGATGCTAGGTAAAGGTGAAGGTACCCCTGACCATTAGGTCCAGTTGCAGACGACTCTGGGGTTGCGGTGCTCATCTCGCTGTATAGGCCAAGGGAGCTGGCGTTTGTCTTCAGACAGCTTCCGGGTCATGTGGCCAGCATGACTAAGCCGCTTCTGGTGAACCAGAGCAGCGCACGGTAACGCCGTTTACCTTCCTGCTAGAGCAGTACCTATTTATTTACTTGCACTTTGATGTGCTTTCAAACTGCTGTGGAAGATGCTACCTTAGGGCAAATGGAGCACTTCCCCACCAACCCCATTCTGCCCTCAGTCCCCAAGTATTGTTGGGCTGGGGTGGAGGAGAGACACGAAATCTAGGCTGTATTGGATGTAGATTGCAATTCTTGCAACATGATCCCACTGAATGTATTGGTGTAAGTCGCCTAGATCTTTCTGAGGAACGGATAAGACACAGTAAATTAGCTAACAAATAAAAGTCCTCTGTCACTGATTGTTGGGAAACAATAGCTCTGCAAAAGGAAGGAAGGAAGGAAGGAAGGAAGGAAGGAAGGAACGAACGAACGAACGAACGAACGAACGAACGAAGATTGTTCCTCAGGGGCTACATTCCTCCAAACTCATCCAAACTGAGAAAGCAAAATCTGCACACAAGTGCCCTTTAGAAAGCTCACCAAGCTTCAGGACTTTGAGCAAGTATCATGGCTACCAGTCGCAACACAGCTGCTGTCAAGGTGTGGCCTTACAGGAAATGCCTGCCATGTGGCAAAATGGCTGCCACATCTAAGAGAGCAAAAAAATGGAAGCATTTTGTGGCACACCAGTTTCTCCTGTTGTTTCTTTCCTCCTCTAAACTGCATCATGAGGTGCGAAAGTGTCACGAGCCCTGTAGAAGGGATTTTCAGATCCTGAACAGGAGTGGGAGGATATCAGGAAACCTCATTGAGCAAGATGACCTGAGGGAGGGTCCCAGAGGATGAGGGAGGCATATTTGGGGCCCCAAGAAATATCTGAGCTGTAGGAGGTGGCCAGTGATCAAGGAAGTCAGGAACTAGATCTCATGAAAGGGCAAGCAAGCTGATCAAGAGGTGTTTCAGCCTTGTTGTTGTCCTCCCCCCCCCTTTATATTTATTTATTTATACTTTTCAAGTTTGCACATTTCATTAATTTTCTACATTTCACTAATTTTACAATCATTTTGACATTTCAAAACTTGATTTCCTTCCCCCTCTTTCTGCGGTTCCTTAAATTTGTTTTTGATATCTTCTGCATATCCAAATTAACTTACTTTACTCATTTATTCATCTTCTTTAAATATATACTCTTTTAAACACTGCAGGTTAAACACACAGGCCAACCAGAGTATATTGAGAAGCAAAGCGGCTAGTAAGCCTGATCTTTATTAACTCTTGCAACAGGGTCCTCACTCACCACACTCAGGGGGGAGTAGAGAACCCAGAACAATGGTGTGCAAGCCCTTATATAGACTTTTGAAATTGTCCACCCTGTAGCCCAAGACCACCACCCCCAAAACATCATACATACATCATAGAAGGAGGAGGTCTACAGCAGAAATACATCACCAGAGTCGATCTACAGCAGAAATCCTGTCTCCCAGGATACCTAATAATGGTCACTGATTGCTTTACCTTGCTTTAGTTTAGTTCCTGAATCCAGGTCACAGGCTCACCCTATTCATACACAAATACACCCTTAAGACAGTATTTGTAAGCAAAAGACAATGGGGAGGCTTTCCCATTTCCTTTCTCCTTGCAGAGAAATATTTGAGGTCAATTTGGGAGAGTCAAAATGGCTTCAGGATTGCTCTCCTGTACTATTTCAGATTTGTGGTTTATATACTTATGTATGTGTTTGCCTTGTATATTTATGAACATTTAATTTATATTTGAGACCTTAGAATTCTTGTAACATCTGGAACAGAAGTCAGTCCAGTGAATAAGATCTATATTAGATGCTGTTGTTGTCAACCTGCAAACATCTTCTCCCAGTGACCAGCCGGATTCCCTCCTGGGGAAGCCCAAAAGCAGCACCCAAGCAGAAGCACACTGCCCCTTCCTGTGGTTTCCAAATACTGCTATTCAGAAGCATTATTGCCTCCAGCAATGAAGGTAGAAATGTTGTCATCTCTAGTAGCCTTCTCCTACATGAAAAGATAAATAATTGTTGGCTCCCCACCTCCTCCCACCCATTTCCATTCAGTTTCCTTTGCATTGAAATGAATGGTGTGTGGAGTAATGTAATTAATTACCCATTTAATTATGTAAATGTTCCCCACATCAGATAGCAAGCTGAATAATGCAGTATTTTTTCGGAAGCCAAACTGCAGTGATACGGAAATAGCACTGCATGCAGCAATGGGGGGGGGCAGAAGGGAAATCGATGCTTTCCTGGATCCCTAGTGGGGCATTTGACTTCTGTCCCAAAGACTTGTCCTGCTGGACCCCAGTGTCCTGTCCTGTGGCCCCCTTGGCTCTGTTCCTGGTTCCTGCTACTTCACCTCAGCTCAGCTCTGAGATTTGGATAAGAAACTGTTGGAAATCATTTCTGTTTTCTCTGTAGAGAAAACGACAGAGCCAGCCGCAGTTGTCTCAACTGCCACACTTTAAGCACATATGTAAGAAGACGAAAAGCTTTCTCACATTTAGCATGCTGGAAGTCGGTTGCTGTGTTTTCACCCAAAGCTCCCTGGATCTAAGAACTGCAAAGTCTAACCCATCATATTTCATTCATGAAGACTATGAATGAAAAATAAAAGCAGCGTGTGCCTTCCTGCCTGAAGTGGCACTTCCTAAAATATAGTGTGACTCCTAACGAAGAGACTAGCATCTATACCCAAGATGAATAAAAGCTCAGACTATAAAAGGGCGTTGGGTTGAAGAAATGCAAACATTATGATAGATCATTCACTCCATCTTGAGGCTTCTAGGAGAACTGCAGCCAAACTCTTGCTTTTCCCTCACTAAACCTTTACCAGCCCAGGCCTCATGTACAATGATTAGGCTAGTTACAGATAGGTAGCCGTGTTGGTCTGCCATAGTTAAAACAAAAGAAATTTTTTTCCTTCCAGTAGCACCTTAAAGACCAACTAAGTTAGTTCTTGGTATGAGCTTTCGTGTGCATGCACACTTCTTCAGATACAATGATTAGGCTGAGGGTGATCTATATAGTGCCATCGCTAAGCATGGAGGACAATCAAAGAAACATTTAGTCATTTCAGTGTAGTGTTAATATAGTTCTTTTTATTTTCAGAATATGGCTAGATACAGTGCTTTTTTCGGGGGGGGGGCATAAAACATTTTGTGAATCTTTGTACTTTTGTCCATTTACTGTCTTTATTTTTCCCGATTGGAACTATAAAATGGTGATTTTATTGAGTCAAAATGAGAGGACCCCTAAACATTTTTTTAGGGGGGGGGGAGCACAGGATAGATACATTTTCAAAATGAGAGCAAGAGCATCAAGTGATACTGAGGACAACCCTAGTTGTGATCCACAATTCCCATTCAAACAGAGCATTGGAGAAGACTTGTTTACAATTATATTTTGGGAATGATTCATGTTCTTATTTAGCGGCATTGTTTTGTGTTTCTGAATATCCCGTGAACATATTATAAAGTAGTTGTGTCCTATTTTGTAAACCAAGCACTGCTAGGAGTTGTTTCTTTTTGTTTTCCAATGTATTTATTATCAGTTTTTAAAAATGAGTGCGGCGTGGGCAAGTTTTTCTTCTGAAAGTGTGGTCCAGAGTAAAAAGTTTGAGAACTGCAGACATAAGAGTTTCTCTGCCTCTCGCCAGCCTCTCTACATCCATATCCCCCATCTATGGTCCCAGCGATTCCAAGAACCTACCCCTTATTTCCCACTTTCTGCTGCATTCAAACCATTGAACTCCCCTTACTCCATGGAGCATCTGAACCTGCTTGTGCTATATCTGCAGCATCCCTCCCAACCTTGTCTTCTCCTCACCATCACAAGCATCTCTCGCCCCTGCCAATTGCCTCCTCTCCCAGCCAGCAGCTTCGCACCCTAAACCACTTTATCTCTGTCTCACACATACCGTACTTTTCCATGTATAACACGTCCCCATGTATAAGACCACCCCCCTGTTTGGGGGGACTCACATTTAAGAAAATGGGTGGGGAGAATTGCCCAGATAACACTAACCCGAATGAAAAACGCTCCTAATCGCTCGTGTCGCAGAAGCCAACAAGCATCTGCCTATTCGCAAACAGCAGCTGGAAATCGAACGCCCAATTGTCGCAGTGGCAGCCAATCCAAGGGAGCCCTTGATCCAAGGGAACCAATTATCCAAACAATTAATGCAGGAGCAGCCAATCCAAAGCAGCCCTTGCCACAGCCAACCATCACCCACCAAATCACCACTTACAAGCTGCAGCTCGCAGCTGCAACCAACCTGTGGTCCCACAATGCACTGCCCGTGTATAAGACGAGCCCTGTTTTTTAACATTATTTTGGAGTAAGGAAACCTCATCTTATACAGGGAAAAGTACGGTACTCACTACTGCCTCAGTGTCCCTACTCTACAACTGACCTTTTTAATGTTATTAGAAGGATATTAGATATATTGTTCTAAAATGTCACAGGGCGTACTGGTCAATTAAAAACATTCCTTACCTTTAACAATGCAGTTTCCCTACCGCTGGTTCCTGAATGCTCTGTAGCATCCCCTGGTGTCACATTTTAATAACGCATTATGAACGTTACAAGCAAAACGTAATGTGCCCATCTACATTATGGGAATTGTTCCTTAACCCTTCCTTAGCGTTACAAACCATGAGTGTAGATCCGCTCCTGATCTTCAAAGTTTTACCATCATTTAGTTCCTGACAATATTTTTTAGAAAATGTTTTCTCAGTACAAGCTTCTTCTTTTTTTAATAAACCATTTCTCAGTCTTGGAAGCACATCTCTTCCAACGATTTAATATATATATTAAAAAATCTGGCCAGTGAAGATTCCCTAAAGGTTTGTCAAGGGGAATCTCATTACAAGTTCCACGAGATGAGAATTTGGAAGCAACTTTGAACTTGAAAGAGGCTGCGGCATGAATAAGGCAGGCGGGGGGGGGGCGATGCAGGTTACACTCTGGAGGGGCAAAATATGTCTCTGGATTCACAAATGTAATAAATCAGTTTCCTCTTTCATCTGTAGCTTGCTCTCTCTTCCTGCACAGTAACCAAGAAAAAAAGGACTGTGGGAGCACAGTCCATTCATCTGTGTTTTAGAAATCCATTCACAGGTTAGCATTCACAATGCAGCCAGCATGGAATCATTCATGGAAAAGGAACCAGCATTTCATAAGCATTTATATTGGTGAGCCACGCTGCACTTCTAAAGCTTAGTGTTCGTACCAAAGCTTTCAGGTTTCATACCGCAGAGCCTTCCCCTATCGTGAGGCAGAGGGAGAATGGACAAGTCAGGTGACTGATGTGGGATACTATTCAAGGATGAATGAGCCAGTCTGAGCCCACCAATCCATGCCCGATCTCATGACATATGTTTTGAATCCATTGTGTGGATGTGATCATACTTTAAGAATGAAAGACTTCTGAGCCCAGAACTATAGTCTGCATAACAAAATGCAGCTGAGCTCACTGTGGCCTAGCAATAGATCCCAACCCACCTTCTGCCAACACCTGATATGCATGCAGGTAAGTGTACAACCTGCCTATTTGCATTCTGGTGATGCTCGTTTCAATAACTGATCGTTTATATGATTATTTATGTTAAGTTGTGGGTAAATATATGAGACGACACAGTGATTCTTCAAACAGCTCTTGTTTATTCACAGGCTAGAACAGAACTGAACTGAAGGGTTCAGCCAGCCTGCTTATATAGAGCTCCACTAGAACGCAATAGTAACCATTTTCTGTAACTATCCAATCACTGAACGTCACTTTCGTTCCCTTATTTGCATATGTGGACCTGAGTGAAAAGTATCCCCCTGCTGGCCCAGGGTGAGAACTTCAGTACATAACAATTTACATAACAAGATTTATATACCACTGGATTAAAAAAGAATCTCTAAAAAGTTGACATAAAATAGTCATAAGAAAATAGCAATAAAATCAAGTCTTTGAAAACAATTAGACATACTGTAGTAACTGTGTGTGTGTGTGTAAATATTCAATAGTTAAAAAACAAATATACATAATAATTTTACATGTCTTGGTAGACTGGGCTGAACAAAAATATTACCTACCTAATATTAGGCACTTAATATTAGGCACCTACCTAATATTAATAGGCAGGGAGTTCCAGAAAATTATTACAGGCAGCAGCTAATTTAGGTAAAGGTAAAGGGACCCCTAACCATTAGGTTCAGTCGTGACCGACTCTGGGGTTGCGGCGCTCATCTCGCTTTATTGGCCGAGGGAGCCGGCGTACAGCGTCCGTGTCACGTGGCCAGCATGACTAAGCCACTTCTGGTGAACCAGAGCAGCACACGGAAATGTCGTTTACCTTCCCGCCAGAGCGGTACCTATTTATCTACTTGCACTTTGATGTGCTTTCGAACTGCTAGGTTGGCAGGAGCAGGGACGGAGCAACGGGAGCTCACCCCGTTGTGGGGATTCGAACCGCCAACCTTCTGATCGGCAAGTCCTAGGCTCTGTGGTTTAACCCACAGCGCCACCCGCATCCCTTCAGCAGCTAATTTACTTGTGTCCAATTGATGCTCAATCATGCAGCGCCAAACCTGGAAGTGGCCAGAAAATGTCACTAATAGATCACTAAAAGGGCAGAATGGGGGCGTCGGAACACTTTATGCAGACCCCACCAATGCATGCGGGGTTCCAGAACATAGCCCCCCCACAAAACTAGGATTTTGATCTCCTGGTCGGTGGAAGAGATCCATGTTCTTCCCTTCTGCCCTCGACAGTTCACTTCCTGTCTCCTGGTCTACTGGCTTGGGAAAGATATGGGTCAGTAGCTTCACCTGTCAAAGCAAAAATCTGCATTCAGCCTTTCTTAGCTTTGTTGAGATACAGTGGTACCTCGGGTTCCAGACGCTTCAAGTTACAGACGCTTCAGGTTACAGACTCCGCTAACCCAGAAGTAGTACCTCGGGTTAAGAACTTTGCTTCAGGATGAGAACAGAAATCGTGCGGCGGCAGTGGGAGGCCCCATTAGCTAAAGTGGTACCTCAGGTTAAAAACAGTTTCAGGTTAAGAACGGAACTCCGGAACAAATTAAGTTCATAACCCAAGGTACCACTGTATATCCAAAGGAAAAAGGGATTAGAGACAGCATAAAAGAAAGCAAAATGGCTTAGCAAATCTTATCTAGGGGTGCAGCATGTTGTCAATTTCTGCATTCCTTCAAGAAATGGTTGTTTCATTACTGTTCGTTTCCTGCATCACACACTACAATCCAACCCTTTGATAATAATAATAAAAAAGGGCAGCTCTTTACATGATCAATAACATTTCCTCCTAAACACCTCAGCTCTTCATTCAGAAAAAGTTGTTGCTCATCATGTAGATCATGTAGTCTAAAGATGAGTCAATATCTGGAAATGTTTGGGCTTAGGAAAGATTCCCTCCACCCCTAAATCTCCTCTTTATAATTTCGTAATACTGAATGGCTTATCTTTAACTGTGAATCATCACGGCTTGCAGACAAACAGGCTCTTTGATCCTCATAGGGATCTCGGAGCTGCTGTGCTGCAGCTAAATTATGAATGGCTTCAAAATCAACAGCTTCCTTAATGATAACCAGGTTGCTAGCATGCGAGTTTTCCACGGCTTCTACAGCCACCATGAAATTCCTCAATATATACAACAAGATGTGGATGCCGGAGATCAGCAATTCAGTGAGATGTGTGAATTTCATTTTTAAAACCGCCAGAGGGCCTAAACCAGGCTTGTCTTGTGTTTGTTCGCTTTGACAAAGAAGTGAAAAATTTAGATCGTATTTTATTGTTTTCCTTCCACCCGTGTCTGTTAACACAGCCATGCAGAAAATAGGTCTAATGTTTGTCTTTGGCACCCCTGAGACAATTTCAATGGTGTTTTTTTCTTAAAAGTAAGTAAGAAGAAATAAAACTGAACATGAAATAACATTAATTGTCTGATGTGAAGCCGTGGAAATTGAGTTAGGATTTCCCCTTTCAAAAAAGACATCCCAATCTTCAGACGTTCCTTAATCAATCCCTCTCTTATGGCTTGTGACTTTAGCATCTGGTGGATATTGCATCTCCTTATATATACCTATCCAGGTCCTGAGATCATAAACTGAGACCTTTCCCAAGTGCCACAAGAGTCTGAAATATGGAGGTGACTACAAAAGAGAAGGCCTTTTCAATTATCTCCCCACCCCTATGTTATTCCAGCAGGTTTGTTTGGAAGTGTGCATCCGCAACAAGGTCATCTCCAACAAAAGTATCAAGAGGTATACTTGGGGCAGATCTACACTCATGGTTCTTAAAGGTTAAGGAAGGGTATTGATAACCATGTGGACACATGACATCCAACTTTTAACATTCATAATGTGTTATTAAAATGTGATACCAGAGGGCACTGCAGAACAACAAGCAGTAGGGAAACAGGTAAAAACACTTCATTATACAAGTATGCCCTGTGGCTTTTTGAACGATATATCTAATATCGTTCTAATAATGTTAAACAGGTAACTGTAGATCCAGCCATGGTCATGACATCCAGGTCTGTAGCAATGCAGCTGAGAACATATTTTGTAGACCCTTTTCACTAGTACAGTGGAATGTCGGTTCTCGAACATCTCCATTGACGGACGTTTTGGAATCTGAACGCCAAAAACCTGGAAATAACTGCTTCGGTTTTCAAACGATTTTTGGAAGCCGAACGTACCACACGGCTTCCATTTTGAGTTTCCCTGTTGTACTGAGGCTTCCTCTTTCAGTTTTCGGTTGTCGAACGTTTTGGAAGTTGAACGGTCTTCCGGAACGGATTATGTTAAAGGCAGCCTTCCTCCCCCCGCTTTCCTTTCAGCTACATTACCTTATGGGTTATTTTCCCAGCTGCATCCAACCTCTGTACACTTTTACATCATAGGTCTACTCCCACCTCTTATTATTGGTTTTCCCACCCAAAACTCTTGGAAAGTGTAGTTCCTAAAGGGTGCTAAGAGCTGTCAGGAGGCCCTGAACAAAAGTCAGTTTTTAGAATTCTCTGGAGGAAGATATGACAGCCCAGAGGGGCTGGGGAAACCCAGTCAGAAAGGCAGCATATACTTCTTATTATTATTATTATTATTATTATTATTATTATTATTATTAGAATAAGAGTGCTTTAAAGGTGTGGATGTAACCCACAAGAGAGTTCTTGTGAGCCCTCCTAAACCTAGCTTCAGTGCAGAGAGGCTCCCCACATTCCCAACTCATCATATTGACATTAAGCAAAAGCGCTTAATCTCTATGTCTCCTTAAATCCATGTTGATGGCTTTATTCTAGTGACTAAGTACCATACCTGCCATGAGCCTTTTACTCTCATCTAAATTAGAGGTGTCTCTTTATCTGTGTGTGTGTGCGTATGTGTGTGTGTTTTATACTTCCTGGAGTTATCTGTTGGAGTAATCAATGGAGAGCACTGCATTGTTTCACACAAAGGGAGTTTTTTTTTGTGGGACCAGGAGCTAAAGAAATGGGAGAGTTAGATTATGCTGCCCTCCAATACAGCAATTCAAAGCAAGTTTGCAATCAGGTTGGAAATTATAATGCCTGCATAATTGCCTTGCAAACAGCGTGCTTGTCTCCTGCTGCACAATTCCTCATTTCAAATAGACAGTGTGAAGCTATTTTGGTGCTGAAACATAAGCAACTGGTATTATTACGAAGCACAAAAGCAACATGAAGGGTTGAATAGCCCTCATGGTTTTTGGTTTGTTTTTTTCATGGAGTGTTTTGCTCTCTGTGAAGAGTAGGGCCCATTGTAGCAATCTTTCCAGAGGCAGGCAAACAGGGACAGAAAGCTTGGCTTCCTTTTAACTGGCAATGGTCACTCAAAGGGAGTGAGTCCAAAGTGTGATCTACCCATTCTGGTCATGTGTGTTTTACAGAAAGGAGGATATGGGCTGCAGTTTTGCAATAAAATCTGAATCCCCACCACCCTAGGGGATTGTTTCCTACCCCTCACAAAATGACACCTTTCACTGCAAATACAACAAAATGTCGGCTCCCATGTTGTTCAACACATTGCCTATGGAACCTTTGAAAGCGATTATTCCATTGAACAAATGCATGCTCAAGGCAGAGAAAAGAGTATTTGTTGCCCATAAACTCTACATTTTTACTGCACAAGTCAAAGAAAGTTGCAAAAGAGACCCAACAACCAGCTGATTATCACGTGGTACCCATGCAAACCATAGAACAGGAAGAAATGGAGGCAGTGAGAGATTTTACTTTCTTGGCCATCTGATCACTGCAGATGGTGACAGCAGCCATGAAATTAAAAGACACCTGCTTCTTAGGAGAAAAGCAATGACAAACCTAGACAGCATCTTAAAAAGCAGAGACATCACCTTGCCAACAAAGGTCCATATAGTTAAAGCTATGGTATTCCCAGTAGTGATGTATGGAAGTGAGAGCTGGACCATAAAGAAGGCTGATCGCCGAAGAATTGATGCTTTTGAATTATGGTGCTGGAGGAGACTCTTGACAGTCCCATGGACTGCAAGAAGATCAAACCTATCCATTCTTAAGGAAATCAGCCCTGAGTGGTCACTGGAAGGACAGATCCTAAAGCTGAGACTCCAATACTTTGGCCACCTCATGAGAAGAAAAGACTCCCTGGAAAAGACCCTGATGTTGGGAAAGATTGAGGGCACCAGAAGAAGGGGACGACAGAGGACGAGATGGTTGGATAGTGTTCTGGAAGCTACCAGCATGAGGTTGACCAAACTGTGGGAGGCAGTGGAAGACAGGAGTGCCTGGCGTGCTCTGGTACATGGGGTCACGAAGAGTCGGACACGACTAAACGACTAAACAACAACAACAAACCCATGCAAACCCCATGATAATGCTTTGAAAGGGACCCAACAACCAGCTGATTGTCACGTCTTGCCAAGTCCCTTGCAAAGCACTATCCTTTGGAGCAAGCTGCATAGGGCTTTGCCAAGACCCAACAATCAGCCGACAATTAAATCATGTGGAGTGCTTTGCAAGCAGCTTTGCAGGCACCTGCAAACCCCATTTCAGTTGAGCCAGGTTAGGTGTAGTACTTGGCTGAAAACAGCCTCATGGACCAAATTTGTGGGTCAGATTTGTCCTGCAGGGTGGAAGTTTTCTACCCCTAGTCTAAGTAACTGTGAAGGAAACCAAGGCTGGATCTACACTGATCTGTTTAATGTTATCAGAACGATATAGGATATATTGTTCTAAAACGTCACAGGGCGTAAAATAAAGTGTTTCTTACCTCTGTTCTTTTTCACCAAAATGTCTATCTCCTTACTGCTGGTCACTGGTTGTTCTGCAATGCCCTCTGGCATCACATTTTAATAATGCATCATGAATGTTAAAAGTACAATGCCATGTGTCGCTCTACTTCATGAAAACCATTCCTTAATGTTAAAAACCATGAGTGTCGATCTGCCCCAAGAAGACAATGTCCAGTTTTCAAGTCAGACCAAGAGAAACGAAGAGATACAAAGAAACAAAGAACTGTGTGTGGGTTCTATATGCTAGTAGCATTTTGATGTCGCTCTGTACAGATTTGATGATTTGGCTGTTGGAATGTTTCAGATGTGCCTCCACCTACATTCAACCTGGATACTTGTAATTAAACTCATGTATTTTCAAATGCCAATAAACTTTCTGTGATCTCCTACCAAAAGAAGCCAAACGCCTCACTCCTAGAACTTCTCATCGCTCAGAGAAGTGAGCAATCACACCTCTTCAGTTATTCACCTCAATATTCTCTCGCTCGCTCGCTGCCACCCCTCAGTAAATTCCTATGCATAGCAACCTTCTTGGCTGGAGTGATTTTTCTGAACTACACTTCTGCAAAAAAGCTCAAAAGCATGGAGCTTTCTTAAAAGGAAGCAACAGGGACTTAACTGCAGAGGGACCTAGAATCACTGCAGCCTAACAGAATCCCCAGCTAAAGAACACAATAAAGAGCAGAAAGTCATTGTGTTGTCAGCATGCATTTGACTCACGCCTTTTTTGCACCCGTTACTTTTCCAGCATATCTTTGCTAGATTTAAAGTTATATTTCCTATTGCATCTTTACACATTCGTTGATGCCATGGATTTTTAACTTAGCCTGCTCTTAGAAATGCATCAGTCACTAGACAGACAGCTCCATTCATTTGCCTCTTCATAAGCAGCAGATTTAAAAAAATTATTATTATTATTATTATTATTATTATTATTATTATTATTATTCCATGCTATTTAATGAGTCAGAGCAATTGAATTCCCAAGGCAGGCTGTGCAAAAAGCCAGCTTCCATTTTTAGCTACTCCTTCTCTGTCCACGTCTGTGCAGTCTGAACTTGTTTTAAAATGCAACAACTCTCTTTTCTTATGTCGTCCATGGGAGCAAAGGTGATCAACAGCTGGAAGCAGCAACTCAAATGTACACAGTTGAAAGGAAGAACAGGAATACCTCCCTGCAGGGTTGTGCAAATCAAGACAGTTCAGTGGAATAATCTGCATTAAATGTGGGACCCTGTTTGCTTTCCATTAAGCACAATGAATAAAACATGACAGAAGCAATGCAAACGTTGAAAACCCCGGGATTTTTGTTTCAAACAGCTCCATCTCTCTCTCTCTCTCTCTCTCTCTCTCTCTCTCTCTCTCTCTCTCTCTCTCTCACACACACACACACACACACACACACACACAGAGAGAGAGAGAGAGAGAGAGAGAGAGAGAGAGAGAGAGAGAGAGAGAGAAGGCAGCCCACACCAGCTCCCGGCTAGCTAGCTCTCATTGCTAGTCAACCATTGCTCTGATGAATTACTGCAGATAGCTGTCAGTATCCTTGTCAGTATGATAAATGAGGCCACTAGCTACAACGTTCTCAAGCAATGTATTCAGCTCATCTTGCGTTGAAGCGTGTAGCGCAACTCTCCCGAGGCTTTCCTCCGGCTCAGCAACAGCCTCTTTACTCTCACTCACTGGGAATTTCTGTGTGTGTGTGTGTGTGTGTGTGTGTGTGTGTGTGTCCCTCCTACGCTAAGTAACAATGTCAGGTTTGTCTTCTAATTTTCAGCGGCATATTTAACAGCTACCCTAAATGTTCCAAAAAGTGGGAGATAAATGGTACTGCCCTCAAGTGATTGTACCATCTTAGAATCATAGAATTATAAGGTTGGAAGTAAGAGCTTTGAAACATCCAGGAATCAGATATCTGCAACAAACCAACTAAGGAACCAGGAACGATGATGGCATGGTGGGAAGTTGCCACAGAAGATCTCTATTATGAAACTATTAGTATATCTTTTTTATAATGTGTTAAAGTGTTTTGGTTGACAGTTTGTTTTCTTTTTGAAATCAATAGAGCAAATAAATAAAAAATAAAAAGATCTCTCTCCCTAGAGTTATAGAAAAGATTCAAAAATTTGGGGAAGTGGCAGGATTTAAATTAAACAGAAATAAATCTAAGTTATTAGTTAAAAACTTGAAGGAAGAAGAGAAATGAATTAGAGTCCATGGCAGGTTTTGAATAAACATACACAAATTTATTGAGGGTTAATATAGTAGGCAGATAATAAAAGGATATATACAATTTTACAGCATGCAGAGAATAACATGAGTTGAGAAATCAGAGAGAGGAGCTGAGAGAAGTCTTGGGGGGAGGGGGGAGGGTTCTTAGGGGAGGGAAATTGTTATGTTGAAATTGTTAATAAAAAACTTTAAAAAATAAAAATAAAAAGATAAACCTCCAAGAATCAGAGTGGAGGAGACAGGGGTGCTGACTTGCCTCCCACATTGAGGGGGTGTGGTCACATGACATGTCACATGACGCATCACATGACGCTGCCTGCCATGTGCTAAGGAGGACACATGGAGGGTGATCTCCGTGCTTGCTTGTCCCAGTCCCTGCCCCAGCTCCTGGGCTTCCCGGCTGCTGGGTGGAGGCTGAGATGAGTGAAGCAAAGATCTCCCATGGCTGTCCCTGCTGCCACCTGGCTACTTGGCTGCTGGGCAGAGCCTGGGGCACACGGAGGGTACCCAGCAGTGGCGGGGGATGGCGGCCCCCTCAATTTTGGGAGGTGCTGCCCCCTGCCCAAAAATATTGGGGGAGCTGAAGCCCCCTCCACCCCCTATGTTGAGTGGAGATAATATATTTGAATGCCTCATATTAAAAGCCACCTGGATGTAGAAAGCTAGCATGTCAGGGTAAAGCTAGGCCAAAACTCCTCTCTCCCAGCTCACATCCATAAGCAGGGAATTTTGAACCATAGCTGTCAACCGTCCCTTATTTGGCGGGAAAGTCCCTTATCCCAGTGTTGTGTCCGATTGCTGTCCCTTATTGAGGATGTCCCTTAAATTTCCCGGGTTTCAAAGGAAGCAGCTCCTCTCCCTCCCTCCCTGCCAGCCAGGGAGGAGGGAGGCTCCAACTGTGTTGCTTGGCTGCATTGCTCACCCAATAAGCAGTCTAAGAATGACTGGGGGGTGGAGCTTACATCCCTTGTGCCGATCAAATCGGCCGCGTTGCCTGGGGACTCGCCTTTGCTCAGCGCTTCCCAGCAGAGAGGTGACGGTGGTTTTCCTTGCTGCATTCCCTTTGCCAGGTTGCTGCGCTGTGGGAACCACCACTTGAGGTTTCGTTTGGCTGCTGGCTGGGCTTTCTGCCTTTGGCTTGGAGGGGCTCAGAAGTTGAACATACCTGTGCTGGGAAAATCCCTTATTTTGGCTGCTGGGCCCTTATTTTCAAATCTGTAAATTGACAGCTATGATTCAGATCAGAGTTCATTCCCTCAATGGCACAGCTAATGGTATTTGCATGTTTGCTGCACCCCTCTGAAAAGTTTGTGCGTGCGTTTAAGAAGACATCTTTACTTTTAAATGTATGCAGTACTTTACTTCAGCTTTCTTCTTATCACCTGCATTTTAAGGCGTGGTTCACCCATGCTTCCTTTGCACTTGATGACTGCAGCACTGAATAATGCCTTGCAAGTGTGAGTAAGTCATCACAGAGAGAGCTTTTTGTATCACCTCAAAGGCACAGTGCGGTTTCAATGGTGCGAGTGAATGAAGTGCCCATCAAATGGCAAAAAATGTGTGAACCACTCTGAAGCCACACTGAGTTCCACCTCGGCCTGAACTTGAAAAATGTGTTTCCATTTTCTCTTCGTGTCCCTCTGATGTCACTTTTCATCCATGCATATCAGCACATAACTTAAGGCACATCTCACAGAATCCTTGACAAAGTCCCTTTAGATCAGCCAGATGTATGTCAGCTTTATATCAAGTCACTCTTGAGACATGCAGAAGCTCATCTGGGGAGACTAAAATCAATATGAAATATGAAATTGGCACGTGTCTAACAGCTCTAAAGTTACACTGAAAGAATAAAAAGTAAAATTAAGTGACCCTTTTTTGGGGGGGGGGAGGACCCATGTAAGCACATGGAATAAAGCCTTGGAATAAGCTACTAGGACTGAGATAAAACTCAAGTTTCAACAATGTCAAAAAAGCATCATTTTTTTAAGCAGGTCTTTGGAAGGGGGAAGTTACTTGTTCTTCATATTGTCTTCACTTACCTTCACTAACAGCAATCTCTCTTATCTTGACGATTGGAATATGATTGGCTACAAAGTACTGAGATGTCATCCAATTCACTGAGCCATAAAGCCGCTTCCGCCCTTCGGAGAGGTGGGGTTGCGGGCTTCACGACCCCTCCACGTGCACAGTGGGTCGAGCCCAGCCCCCGCGCGATTGGGGGGATTCCTGGCCGCATCACCCCCTCGCCGGCCAATCGGCCGGCTCAGGGGATGTGGCCTGCCCTATAAAGGCAGGACGCGGCCGGGGATCTCCCAGCTGTTCTGTTTCCCACCCTCCCGCCCTATAAGGTTTTGTTCTTTGACCTTCCTATGGACCTTGGTTGGTCGCCATTGAAGGGCCTAGTAGGAATTTTTCCACTTGGCAAATTGGCACCAGCCACTTGGTTTTTGCCTACCTCGTAGCAAATTGTCACAACTTTCTGGGTATTGGCAGTTAGGCATTGATATAGTTCTGTAGGTGGAAAAGGGGAGGTAATGCCATCACCTGCCCCGCGTTATTTAAGGGTAGTCTGATAAAGGATTCCAGGGGTCATGGCCCTCTCTGAAGCCTAGGGAGGTGAGGGCCTAAGGCACGCCTCTGAGCAGTAACCCCGGGGGAGTTCCTAGTCGATGTGCATCAGCAGGACTCCCTCTATTGTGGTTAACCCTTCCCGGACTTCAAGCGGATGGGCTGAAGCCAGATATAGTCAGTTAGAACCAATGCCTAAGCCAATACCACTCATCACCTGTAGCCAATAAAGTTGTGGCCTTTTTTAGCCCATTAACCTTAATAATTGTGTCATGCGTCTTTATTTCCACCTGGGGGGGCAGGAACTCGCCACGCAACTGAACGAACTCTTCCATGTGACTAATCTGAAGAAGTAGCAGGGTTTTCGACGGTGGGAGGGGACACCTAAAAGGCAGACATGAGAAATAATGGCACCGTGCAGATTAGGGGGAAGTGACTATTCCCATGCTCAAACTGCTTTGCCGGATATATTGCACCAAAATTGCTAGTTTCTAGGAGGGGAGGATGGGTTGAGGAAAGTGCCCACTTGTTAGGGGGCTGTCAGGGGAGCTCATTCATCAACAGGTCAGAAGGGAGACTCAAAGTAAAGTCAGCTGTTTTATTCAAGAAATTAGTAGACAAGAGAGATCACTCAGGCATGGCTGCCTCCGTGAAGATGTTGCCAAGACTGGCTCTGGGCACCTCCTCTTCCTCCTAACCCCCTTCTTCTGGACATCTTCCAAGCAGACGCAAACTCTGGCAGGGAGGAACCCCCCCCCCCTTGGGCTTTCCTGGGCTTGGGTGCACGCAGGCTTCTCACTGCCCAAACGGTCCGCCTGCTGCCTCCCCCCCAGCTCAGGGTGGCTGAGTAGGAGGAGGCAGGCAGACTCCAGAGGCCCCATGGTGCACTTGCCTTAAATACCATTGTAAAGAGTTAAAATCCTTAGTAGGATTGGAATATCACTTGTAGTTTAAGGTTGAATTCAGGACATAATGGAAGAGGTAAAGGTTTTGGATTACCATAAAAGATGCGGGAGGAAAGGATTAATAATAGGACCCACAAAGGGGAGGATGGACGTCCAGGAGATTCCTTGGAAGTTCAGGAGATTCCTTGGAATCTTGTCTTTATGATTTATGTTTGATATGTCTCTGTAAAATTTTAATTTGAAAAAACAAATTTATTTTAAAAAAGAGATTTTAAAATTTACCAGATCTACCTTTTTTTTTTTTTTACAAGGTGTACATCAGCAGAAAGAGAAAAGGGCATCGATTCTCACATCTGAAGCATCCAAACTAGCCCTCGAGGAAAATGTTTGGTATCCTGAGACACAGAATAAATGCATCCTTTCCACTGAAGCCTGGGAGGATGTGAAAGGTTAAAAACAGTCCTGGCCATTCCACCAGTGTCCCTGTTAAAGCTGACACTAGTGCTGATAGTTGCTGAGACATAGATGAATTAGTTCATTAATTCCTACACCGCCCTCAGTAACTGGTAGAAAAGATAGGCAGTCCAGTCCCCAGCTAATATAGACAGGCCGAACTCTGCTAGACTCAGCAGAGCCATACAAATTAATAACTGCCGAGAAGCTGGTGACAAACCAGGAACTACTTATTTTCCCCCAGCACCCTTTTCATCTCATTTGTGCCATGCCCTCTGCCATTCCATAGGTGAATATTGAGCTTTATAAACCCTACTGGTGCAGCAAAGGCTTTCTGCCTCAGTCCCCAGTCCCTCACATGCAACACTATTTTACTCTGAAGGAGACCCTGGGGAAGGGTCATTGCTCAGGGGTGGAGCATCACCTCAACCTGCAAGAGTCACCAGCATCACCAGCCAGGTAGGGCTGGAAGGTTGCCCAGTTCGAACCCCTGGAGACACTGAATCGAAGCAAAGCTATGCGTCAAAATACAGTATGCACATCTTTGGGTTTTGCAATGTAGCCGCCCAGCTGTAAGCTGTGTGTAGATTGTAGCTGGAGTCAGTCCAAGCTCCTCCCAGGCCAGGTGGGAAAAGATCAGCAAGACAAGGAGCAGGTCTTCCAGGACTCACAGCCTGAAAAAAAAGACACAGAAATGTAGCCACCCAGCTGTAAGCTGTGTGTAGATTGTAACTGGAGTCAGTCCAAGCTCCTCCCAGGCCAGGGGGGAAAGATCAGCAAGACAAGAAGCAGGTAAAATGGAAAACAAGCAAGGTCCCAACCAAAGAAGAACAGCAACTTAAACTGGTGGAATACGTGCAACTTGCAGATTTAACATATAGAATAAGAGAACAAGAAGAACATATGTTTAAAGAAGACTGGGAAATGTTTACTGAATATATGGGTGAAAACTGTGTGCATTTAAAAACGCTGGTAGCATTAAGATAAATTCAACAGTGTAAATAAGTTTTGGTGGTGTAACGATGGATTACTGAATGGTTTAGTGCATGTAAAATATGCAGGGATGTATGGTATGCAAAACGAACCATGAAAAGAGAAGAAGGGAAGTCATTGATTTAAGGTTGCCCAAATGAATATTTTGAAATGTAAAACAAGCAAATGGTATTAACTCCTTCCCAAATTTATTATCCCAGGAAAGCTTCTTCAATAAATGTTAATGATTAATCAGTTAAAAAGAAAAAGAAAGAGAAGGAACAGGTCTTCCAGGACTCATGGCCAAGATGAAAAAATTCAGATGAATTTCTGTGCTGGCTTTTTAAAAAAAAAGACGTAGAAATGGGATGAACTGAATTTAAGACTGCAAAAATGAGAAATTGAGAGAAACTGAAATTGGCATGCTCATCTGTATTTCAGTCTGGATAGATTGTCTAGTATGGACCAGGCTGGCTGAAGGGAGGCTGGGAGAGATAACTTGGAGTCCATAGCTGCACTACTCTGGCGACAAGCCCCTCTTGAAAGGACCATGCTATAAGATCTGGATTCCCTATGCAGTCTGAAGGTGTAAATGGGTGAATAAATCATATTTCGTAAAGCTATGACATTCTCTGCTGAGTCTCAGTTCTCCATCATGGAGAATTCTGGGTGAGTGCCTGGAACCCCCTAGGATCTTGCTATTGCTCAGCAGAGAATGGGGGTACCACCAAACTTTTGTAACACTATGTTAAAATAGGATTTTTTTAAAAAAATACCATCAGGCATAAATCCAGGGTGGGAATAGGCCTGATCCAGGAGTCATAGCCAGAACCCAAAGGGTGAATCAGAGTAGACTGTGAACAGCCCTAGTAAAGAGACACTGGATTGTGCTGAAAAACTGCAACTCCAGACACATGTTGAAGCCATAAAGAAGCCCAGAGGGGTCATTTTGGGAGGCGATGGAGAACAGGAAGTGAGGGAGCTGATACATCTTATCCCAGACATTTATTCCCACTCTGTGAATCTTGGCTTACATTTTCTTGCTTTTGTAATGCATCACTAGGGCTGCCTGCTTGTTTTGCAAAATCTTTCATGCTGACATCTCACCAAGCATCACACATCATTGCAAATTACTGTTTGTAAATGCAAACGGGAGTAATGTGCGGGGAAAGATAACACTATATCCTTAAGGTATCATTGGGAGTCATATCTGCTTAGATCACTGACAGTGGATGAGATATTTCTCGCTCCTACTGATGCATCCCCACCTTTGGTCTGAAAAATTAAACTGCTTTGAAAATCATTGTGAATAGTAATGAGCCTGAAATCAGAGCTTAAAGAAGTTTATTGATGGCCCAGTGTGCAGAATAGCTCCACCACTCTATTTGTTTTACAGTTCTACAAGTTATAGTGGGCATAGATGTTCGGTTGTTGCTTGGCTCCCTATATGGTGAGGCCACAATCCATAACCCCTTTGCACTGAGCTAGGATGCCTGTGTATTGTATTGGGAGGAGTTCTTGCTCTGGCCAACCCTGCCAGATGTACAAATATGAAATGGGAGACACCTGGCTTACTAGCAGTATGTGTGAAAAGGATCTAGGGGTCTTGGTGGACCACAAGCTTAACATGAGTCAACAGTGTGATGCAGTAGCAAAAAAGCTAATGCTACTCTAGGTAAAGGTAAAGGGACCCCTGACCCTTAGGTCCAGTCGCGGACGACTCTGGGGTTGCGCTGCTCATCCCGCTTTACTGGCCGAGGGAGCTGGCGTACAGATTCCGGGTCATGTGGCTAGCATAACTAAGCCGCTTCTGACGAACCAGAGCAGTGCACGGAAACGCCGTTTACCTTCCCACCGGACAGTACCTATTTATCCACTTGTACGTTGATGTGCTTTCGAACTGCTAGGTGGGCAGGAGCAGGGACCAAGCAACGGGAGCTCTCCCCGTCACGGGGATTCGAACCGCCAACCTTTTGATCGGCAAGCCCTAGGCTCTGTGGTTTAACCCACAGCACCACCCACATCCCTAATGCTACTTTAGGCTGTATCAATAGAAGTATAGTGTCCAGGTCAACGGAAGTAATAGTACCACTCTTTTCTGCCTTGGTCAGACCACACCTAGAATATTGTATCCAATTCTGGGGACCACAGTTTAAGAAGGATGGTGACGAGCTGCAATGTGTACAGAGGAGGGCAACCAAGATGGTCAAGGGTCTGGAAATCAAACCTTATGAGGATCAGTTGAGGGAGCTGGGTATGTTGAGCCTGGAAAAGAGGAGTCTGGGGGGAGATATGACAGCCATCTTCAAATATCTCAATAGCTATCAAATGAAAGATGGAGCAAGCTTGTTTTCTCCTGCTCTGGGGAGGGGGGGACTCAAACCAATGGCTTCAAGTTACAAGAAAGGAGATTCAGACTAAACTTCAGAGAAAACTTTCTGACAGTAAGAGCTGTTCAACAGTAGAGCAGTCTCTCTCTGGAGGTTGTGCTCCAAGCCCCAAAACCCATCCGCCATGGAAATAAAGACACAGTGGAGACAGAATTTAGTTTAAATGTTAATGGGCAAATTTTGGCCACAACTTTATTAAATACACAAATGTGACTGGTATTGACTTAGGCATTGGTATCAAAACTATAACTGGCTCCTGCCCACCCTGCAGGAAGCCTGGAAGGGCAAACAAACAGCAGGGGAAGCTCCATCAATTTATATTGACTGGTGTTCACCCCTGGGGTTCCCGGGGGTCCTGGCATGGCCCTAGCCCCTCTCTGGGCTTCAGACGAGATCCAGACCCCCGGATTCCTTTAATGGAATACCCTATTAATTGGAGGGGCAGGTGATGGCCGCACCTCCCCTCCCCACATTCCCCTAATGCCTAACCGCCAAACCTGACAAAGTTGTGATGATTGCTAAGAGGTAGACAAAAACCAAGTGGCCACAGCCAATCTGCCACATTGGACAAAATTCCTACCCAGCCCCCATTCCAAAACAGGCAACCAACTGAAGTCCAAAGCAAGGCCAAACACAACCTAATTAACAGGTGGGTGGGCGGGTGCTTGGCAGGAGGTCCCTACATCGCACTGCCAAATAAATACCCCCAACCTTGCCACGCTGCCGATTGGCTAAAGGCACCACCAGCTTGGAGCGGGGCAAGCCCCACCCACAAGCGGTTGGGGAAGAGTTCCAGGACCGAGCACAACATGGACCCTCTGTTAGGAGGATCCAACTTGTGGACTCTCCTTCCTTGGAAGTTTTGAAGCAGAGGTTGGGTGGTCATCTGCCATGGATGCTTTAGCTGATATTCCTGCATTGCAGGAGGTTGGACTAGATGACTCTTGAGGTCTCTTCCAACTCTATGATTCTGCTGGTAAATTTGAATACTATCTTTATGGGCCTGGTCAGTTATTATGCTTCCAGTCACTTCAAACTGCACAGTATTAGTGTCTGCCACAATAAAGCCCTGGCCTGTCAGTCTGAGCAACTCACCATTACAAAGAGCAGCCAATGGTGTATGCCTTGCCTTGCCTGTTTGAGAACACCTTGCCCAAACACTCAGCAATCCAGAGCAGACTCCAGCTGGAGCCAAAGAGAGGTATAAAGAAAGCTCTTGACATTGCCTGCTCTTTTGCAATTTACTCTTGAACCGAGCACCAGCCTTTCAACTTCAGTGAAGTTCTTGTCCCCATCCTTACCAATATCTCTAATGGCCCTCCTGTTTGATTTGTACTCAGGCAGCACCAGGAGGGTTGACAGGTGAGACAAGGCTGAGCCGCTTGCTCCAAGCTCTGAGTTTTCCTTTCAACCGTAACCTTAGATACTGGCTCATCTTCTGACAGTGCAGGAGGCTGGCTTCTTTGTATGGGCACGCTGGTGTTACGGACATCACAGAGAGGATAACATTTGAATGAAGTGACTTAAAAGAGCTTTGATGCCTGTTCTCAGCACCCGACTCCAGCTTCAGAGTAAATGATAGCTGCATGACTGCTTCATGCCAGTCTTTCCCTTACTGTGTGGAGACAATTTGCATGAGCAGACGGAGATACTTGATTTGGGGTGCGGGGCGAATTCCTGCATAAGGCTGAGGTCTTTGTCACTGAAACCAAAGGGATAAAAGAAGCAAGGGGAATGGCTTTGGGAAAGATGAAATTCAGCTTGAGTTCAAGCACACGGTTAGCATACCCTCCAATGTCCCAATTTTCCAGGGACAGTCCAAGTATTACGGAAGCCACTCCAGTTTCGGATTTGATCCCGCGTTGTCCCTTCCCTCACCTTGGAGAACAATTAAAAGTGTCTCTGTGTGTGGTGCAAAAATGGAGTCCTGTTGATACTGAAAATAAAGTTCCTGAACCAAATGAAGGAAATGGTGATACTGACATTCAAAGCCCTTTCTAAAATTTTGACGGGAAATGTCGCCAATCCACTTTAAATTCTTTTATTGAAATGCTTCACAAGCCAACCATTTCATTGGAAACACAAAGCTAAATGTTGTAATGAAAATACTGGCTAGTATACAACTTGATGGGTGTTCACATGCTACATTTGAGTGTGCAATCTGTGTCAAACTAAGCACTCATACAGTTATTCATATGTAACATTCAATAGCTGCCATGTCTGATATTGGGGCAGGCTGGAGTTGAGAATATTGGGCAAGATGCGCAGTGGTCTGATTCAGCGTTTGGCAGCTTCGTATGATAATGTGCAGTAAACACAAGGAGCCTGGTGTGCTTCAAGGTTGTGCATGTGTGTGAGGGTAGGTGGGAAGAATAATCGTCTCGCGGACAAATCAGGCGACACACTTGTTCTAAAATTCTGCTAATGGCACAGCATGTTTCCTGCCTATACATTCAATCAACAAGCACAAAAAAGGCCAGATATTGAAATCAGACAGCAAGCAAAGAGATGCTAAAATGTGAATTGGAAGTAGATGTTAAAATAACTTTGTGATCACAATGCCCAATTCCTTCCTCTTCGCTCTGTGCTTTAAAAGGGGGGTGGGGGGAGTTGGTCATTACAAGATGGTTTTGTTATTTATTTATTTCCAAAATTTCTAGAAATTCTGTAAATAAACAAACAAGGAAATAAACAGCTGTCTGACTTTTAGAAGACATACACATGTCGAGGATGATGATACAAGACGATGGGGCTGCCTATGCTGTAACCTTCCTTTTATAAATTTTGCTGTTGAAAGCCTTTAACTACCTTGGTTTCCTTCATACACACACACACACACACACACACACACACACACACAAAATTAGGTAAATTTGTTTTCAGCCTTTCTGCAAACTTGCATTTTCTGTTTTATGCTGCCAGTCTTGATCGCAAGTAGTGCAACAACAGCCCCACCTATTGATCAAAAGCAGAGTTGTGCCTTGGCTGCTCTGCGGCAGCAAAGCGATGGAAGCGCTCTGCAGGTTTCACTGACCGTTGTGAACAGAAAGATTTTGTTTTGCACAATTAAGCAAGCCAACTGCGCCACAAAGGTGTTTTGCCAAATGCCTGCGGGACCAAACAGCAGACACAGAGGGCTGCCATCCTTTGCATGGGAAGTTATCCTCCTGCTGGTCTACATATGTTTATTTTGTGAAATTATGTGTATATTTAATGTTGCACACTGCCTGACTTAACACAGCCCTAAAAATAAGCACAGACATGTGCACTAAAATGGAAATCAAACTGCTGTAATGGATTTTTTAAAAAACGACAACAAGCCAAGCCAAGCATGATATGATACATACTACAGTGCTTTCCAGCCATTTTAAAAATAATTACTTTGAAATTGATATCCCACCTTTCTTCCATATAGCTCAAGCTGGCATATGTAGTCCTCCTGCCTCTCTTTTTATGCTCACAACAAACCTGTGAGGTAGGCCACAACTGGACCTCGTTTACCTAGTCTTGCGCACTAACCCTACAAAACAGATTATTGTGAACAATTGTGAAAGCGGAAGAAACAAAGCCTGATGAGCAGAGAAATGCTGTGTAGGTGAATCTGGAATATAACAAGCATTTGCCAGAGAAGTGGTTTTTGTCAGGCTTATGCATGGTGAAGAACGACAGTTGGGTCTTCCATTTTGGGAAAAATCAAAGCATTTCACAGTATTGTATTTCTCAGGCAAATGATCTTCAAAAATATACTCCCCCCCCACCCCACCCTGCACTGCACCAATTGGGGAAGAAGAAACTTTGCAGCTTTATATGCTGCTTAGTTGAAGAAGCAAGAAATGCTATTTTGATAGTGTTACTTAGGTCTACTGACCAGGGCCATAGCTAGGGGGTGGTAATGTGGGCCCCTGCCAGGGACGCAGGCGATGGGGGAGGCACAAAATTGGCTTTTAAAAGTCCATAAATATAAATATTGATTATCGCTTCATAAGAAATGGTTTGAGGCCAAGGGAGTGGGCGTTTGTCCACAGACAGCTTTCTGGGTCATGTGGCCAGCATAACTAAACCACTTCTGGCACAACAGAACACCATGACGGAAACCAGAGTGCACAGAAACACTGTTTACCTTTCCACCACAGCGGTACCTATTTATCTACTCGCACTCGTGTGCTTTCGAACTGCTAGGTTGGCAGAAGTTGGGACAGAGCAACGGGAGCTCACCCCGTTGCGTGGATTCGAACTGCCGACCTTCTGATTGGCAAGCCCAAGAGGTTCAGTGGTTTAGACCACATAGACAGTGGATTGAATGGGTGGAGAAGAAGTAGAAAGAAGAGCTAATTTGTCCATGGCTAGGGGACACAATCTGGATGGTTCTGCCAGGGGCACAAGATCACCTAGCTATGGCTCTGCTACTGACTCTACAAATAGATTTGAAGGAGACCCTGAGGGAGGGTCATTGCTCACGGGTGGAGCATCACCTCAGCCTGCAAGAGTCACTAGCATTGACAGCCAGGTAGGGCTGGGAGGTTCCCCGGTTCGAAACCCTGGAGACACACTGAATCAAAGCACAGCTATGCGTCAAAATATGCAAGTCTTTGGATTTTGCAATGTAGCCGCCCAGCTGTAAGCTGTGTGTAGATTGTAGCTGGAGTCAGTACAAGCTCCTCCCAGGCCAGGTGGGGAAAGACCAGCAAGACAAGAAACAGGTCTTCCAGGACTCACAGCCTAGAAAAAGAAGACACAGAAATGTAGCCACCCAGCTGTACGCTGTGTGTAGATTGTAGCTGGAGTCAGTCAAAGCTCCTCCCTGAATTTAAGACTGCAAAAATGAGAAATTGAGTGAAACTGAAATTGGCATGCTCATCCACATTTCAGTCTGAATGGATTGTCTAGTATGGACCAGGCTGGCTCAAGGGAGTCAAGGGAGAGACTTCATGGCTGCACTACTCTGGCGACAAGCCCCTCTTCAAATAACCATTATGTAAGACAGGGGTCAGCAAACTTTTTCAGCAAGGGGCCAGTCCACGGTATTTGCTGGACCTCTTTGACTTCATGCAGCGGATCACCCACCCACCCCCCTTGGTGTGTTGGCCTTGCTATGGACGTTGTTGGTCACCTGTTTTGCAATGGGGGCCTGGTAGGAATTTTTCTATCTGGAAGATTGGCAGAGCCATTTGGTTTTCGCCTACCACGTAGCAATCGTCACAACTTTGTAAAGTTTGGTGGTCATGCATTGGGTCAGCAATGTGTGGGGAGGGGAGGTGCGGCCATCACCTGCCCCTCCAAGCTCTAGGGTATTCCGTTAAAGGAATCAGAGGTTGGCCTGGGTCTTATCCAAAACCCCGCGGTAGGGGTAGGGTAGGGGTCAGCAACCTTTTTCAGCCACAGGCCGGTCCACTGTCCCTCAGACCATGTGGTGGGCAGGACTGTATTTTTTTTAAAAAAAATGAATTCCTATGCCCCACAAATAACCCAGAGATGCATTTTAAATAAAAGCACACATTCTACTCATGTAAAAACAGCAGGCAGGCCCCACAAATAACCCAGAGGTGCATTTTAAGTAAAAGGACACATTCTACTCATGTAAAAACACACTGATTCCCGGACCGCAGGCCGGATTTAGAAGACGATTGGGCCAGATCTGGCCCCGGGCCTTAGTTTGCCTGCCCATGCTGTAAGATCTGGACTCCCTCTATGCAGTCTAAAGGTGTAAATAAGTGAATAAATCATATTTCTTAAAGCTATGATATTCTCTGTCGTGTCTCAGTAAACACAAGGAGCCTGGTATGCTTCAAGGTTGTGCATGTGTGTGAGGGTAGGTGGAAAGAATAATCTTCCCGCCGACAAATCAAGCGACACACTTGTTCTAAAATTCTGCTAATGGCACAGCATGTTTCCTGCCCATACATTCAATCAACAAGCAAAAAAAAAAAAAAAAAAAAGGCCAGATATTGAAATCAGACAACAGGCAAAGAGATGCTAAACTGTGAATTGTAAGTAGATGTTAAAATAACTTTGTAATCACAACACCCAGTTTCTTCCTCTTCGCTCTGTGCTTTAAGAAGGGGGTGGGGGGGAGTTGGTCCTTACAAGATGGTTTTGTTATTTATATCTTTATTAAATTTCTAGAAATTATGTAAATAAACAAACAAGGAAATAACTATCTGACTTTTAGAAGACATCTGAAGGCAACCCTGTACCGGGAAAATTTTAATGTCTAATGTTTTACAATTTTTTATGTGCTGTAAGCTGCCCAGAATGGCTGGTGAAGCCTAGCCAGATGGGCGGGGTGTAAATAATAAAATTATTATTATTATTATTATTATTATTATTATTATTATTATTATTAATTTATTACATTTTTATAGATGTTGAGCTTGCCATACAGTGTGCATCCTTCTCTAGCTCAATAGCCCCAGAAATTTCTGGCAGAGGAGATAAAAATGAGGTGATAAGAAGATAAGAAGAGAGATAATAGATAAGATATGAGATCAGAGTTAAGAAGCAATAAAGAAAAATGTGGGGCTGCTAGAAAGTCCTCTTGAAACCACCCCTGTGCTGTTCTTTGTTCCCTGACCCTCCTTCTCCCCATCCTAACCCAAAATAAAGGAACCCCAATCCAGTAGGAGCACCTGACTTGTGTATAAGCACCCCACCTCTGCACTTGGCAAGGGATCGATAGTTCAGTGTGGCCGCAGCCGCTCTTTGGAACTCAATGCTTATTGGCACCCAGCAAGTGCCTTCATCATGCTGTTTTCAGTGCCTGCTCACAAACTCTATTTTTATTTTACTTTTTAGCTCTCCTGGTAGGGGAAAGATTGTTTATTCTGAATGAAAGCCTGGTCTGTAGATTATTGGCAAGGGGTAGAGTGAGAAACAAACTGTGGGTATTTAACCCCTGAAGAATATTTGCTGGACCTCTTTGCCTTCGTGCAGTGGATCACCCACCCCCTTTATCTGGTGCATTGGCCTTGCTATGGACCTTGTTGGTCGCCTGTTTTGCAATGGCAGTCTGGTAGGAAATTTTCCATCTGGAAGATTGGCATAGCCAGTTGGTTTTCGCCTAGGTAAAGGGACCCCTGACCATTAGGTCCAGTCGCGGCCGACTCTGGGGTTGCAGCACTCATCTCGCTTTATTGGCCGAGGGAGTAGGCATACAGCTTCCGGGTCATGTGGCCAGCATGACTAAGCCGCTTCTGGCGAACCAGAGCAGCGCACAGAAATGCCGTTTACCTTCCCGCTGGAGCGGTACCTATTTATCTACTTGCACTTTGACGTGCTTTCAAACTGCTAGGTTGGCAGGAGCAGGGACCGAGCAACGGGAGCTCACCCCATCGCGGGATTCAAACCGCCGACCTTCTGATTTGCAAGTCCTAGGCTCTGTGTTTTAACCCACAGCGCCACCCGCGTCCCTTTGGTTTTTGCCTACCACATAGCAATTGTCACAACTTTGTAAGGTTTGGCTGTTAAGCATTGGATCAGCAATGTGTGTGGAGGGGAGGTGCGACCATCACCTGGCCCTCCAAGCTCAAGGGTATTCTGTTAAAGGAATCAGGGGTGGGCCTGGGTCTTGTCCAAAACCCCATGGTAGGGGTAGGGCAGGGGTCAGCAACCTTTTTCAGCCGTGGGCCGGTCCACCGTCCCTCATACCATGTGGTGGGCCAGACTATATTTTGAAGGGGGGAAATGAATGAATTCCTATGCCCCACAAATAACCCAGAGATGCATTTTAAATAAAAGCACACATTCTACTCATGTAAAAACACCAGGCAGGCCCTACAAATAACCCAGGGCTGCATTTTAAATAAAAGGACATATTCTACTCATGTAAAAGCACGCTGATTCCCTGACCGTCTGTGGGCCGGATTGAGAAGGCGATTGGGCCGCATCCGGCCCCCGGGCCTTAGGTTGCCTACCCCTGGGCTAGGGCCATACAGGGGCACCGGGGCTGAGCTTGAGTCGGTTCGCATCTGCGGGGCTGCCTCTGGTGGTGTTTCACCATTTTATCAGATTCCCCACGAAGCAAGTGGGAGTCTGATCTAGTTTGGATGATTCCAGTGCCTAAGCCAATTCCACTCACATTCTGTATTCAATAAAGTTGTGGCTCAAATTTTGCCCCCTAACTTAAACTAGAATCCCGTTTCACTGTCTCTTCATTTTTTGGGTGGTGGTTGGGGGTCTTGAAGTGCAACCAATAACACGCACAAAAGCTGCTGACAGCCTCGGCAACAACCAATCCAACGTCCACCCTATGCACTATGCATGTATAAGACGACCCCCACTTTTTAGCATGATTTTTAAAGAAATAAACATAGTCTTATACACAGAAAGGTATGGTATCTCTACTCCCCTCCATAGGTCGACAGCACAGCTACCTACAATTGGTGACCATTTTTTAGTGTCCCCACTTCTAAAACTGCTCTATAGAGGGCAGCAGAAACTTGCTATTGAGAAAGTGATCACATTCCTTTTCTGCTTTTCTTTTTAAAACATCTCATACAGTGTCCCAGCATGAGAAAAAGATGGAAAACATACCTTACAAGTGTTATAGTAAACTAACAGGAATAAAACGCCATTATGCCTGGTCTCGAATTTGTGGTTTTTTGCAAAAAGTTTTGCCAAACCTCTAAAAAATGACTGTGCCAATAATCTGACTTTATGTCTGACTTTACATTTTTTAAATTTTACCTTCTGAAAATGTCAGGCAATATTACATTATAAATATAATATAATAAAAATAATTAATATAATATAATATAGCTGCAAGTACTTGACCATCATTTTTAATTATTTCCATGCAATTTTACACACATTTTACTTACCAAGTGAAACTAAATTATATTAATTTAACTAAATTAATTTAACTAAAATATCTTTTGAATTGCCTGGTCATGTTACAACTTTTTATCAACGCTCATTTTGGGAATTAGAAAGTTGAAAATTTTCACTGAAACTGCTGCTGCCATGAGTGCTGGAAGGAAGACTGTGCATTTTTGTATCATAAACATTCATCACAAATAACAGAAGACAACAAATTGTGTTGGAAGATATGAGTTACTTATCACCTTTTAGGTTTTCTTTTAAAAAACTATTTTGTTTATTTAGTTCTCAAAAGTTTACATACTTTACTGTCAACAAATTAATCCATTGACTTCCCATCCCCCCCATGTTTATCCTTTAATACTGCGTATTTTAACTTTTAACAGTCTATAATTAGCCATAATGTCTTTCGACTGTTGCTCATATTTCAAATCCTGCTCGCATTTTCATGCAATTATAATAGTTCTTTAGATATTCTACAAAATGTGCATATTGCAATGACATGGATGTAGGGAAATGGTGTGTCCTCAAGGGACGTTCAAAAGAGCCCTAGATTCAGGTCTTTCCTGCTTGTGTTTTACTTCTTGATCACGATCTCAGTGCTGTGCTTTAATTTCCACAGCAGGTGGCAACCTTCACAAAGTCAAACTGCTCTTGTCTGCTTTCTCCAAACTAAACCTTCATAAATTCCTGATGCAATTACCCCAGAAATGGCCCTACTAAACATCTTCCAAGACAATAATGCCCATTTACACCACAAAGGACTCATAACCCACCTACTTTCAGCAGCCAGAAACATCATAACCAGGCACTGGAGAGACCTGTCAGGAGTAAGAATGGACCAGTGGTACCAAATAGTATGGGAAACAGCCTTACTAGAAAAATTAACCAATAAACTGAAATTGACATGGGGACAAATAGAAGAAGATGCCTTCACCCCGGTATGGCTCCCCTTTATCAGCCCAACAAGACAATGACAAAAATCCACCAACAACATACAAATCAATATGGCTAACCTGATCCAAAACACCCACCCACCCCACTCACACATGAAAACAAAGATTACCACAGCCAGTCACAAACAAACAAGCACACCCAAGGCCAACCCCAACCTCTCTCACCACCAAAGGAACACAAGTGAATAGCAGAGAACCTGCACAAGCGACGCTGACACAAAACCCCACATATATTAAGTAAAATAGAAACATTGCCACCCCTCCCCACCCCCACTCACCTTTCCCCCCCACCAACACTTCCCCCCTTTTCTTCCTAATGTCTCAACAAATGAAACTGCTCTGTAAAAAATGTTAGGGGGGGGGAGAGAAAGAGAGATACATTGCACATACTTTTGTAAAGCAAGAAAATATTTAATAAAAATAGATTTAAAAAATAAATTCCCCATGCTTGCTATTCTGAAAGGGTAACAGTTACTATTTCACCTATGGAGGAATGTGTTGATCTCTCTGACCCCTTCCCCTTTGCTCAGGATGAAGAGTTTTCTATTGGGAATTGCAGAAAAAGAGAACCCTTCGTACATTAAGCCCGCTGCCTTTTCTTTTTCTTTAAACAGCATATTTACACTAGTCCAAGCATAGGCAAACTCAGCCCTCCAGATGTTTTGGGACTACAACTCCCATCATCCCTAGCTAATAGGACCAGTGGACAGGGACGATGGGATTTGTAGTCTCAAAACATCTGGAGGGCCGAGTTTGCCTATGCCTGCACTAGGCACTTTTTAAAAAAACCCAATCCAAAAAACCCAATGTCAACTGGCACATGTGTTTGAACCTATACAGAGGCAATACTTGGATGACCATACAAATTAAATGGCATTTAGGTTGTGGCATGAAAATATTGATTGCCAATGTTCCTTACTGTCTGTACACTGCCCAGGTTTGAGAAGGAATAGTATATTCTTCAAGCTGCCACAGCCACTGGCTGGGTGTTTGGAGAACAGTGCTTAATTTGGGATGCAGCTCAAAAATGGTGCTGACAAAATGGGAAGAATTCCCATGAAAGCTGTAACAATGAAGGGCATAGAGAAGTCTAATTGCACAAAGAAATACTGGCTGTGATTAGCTTGGAGGATGCAGGAGAACAGATCATACAGAAGAGGAATGAGGGAATGTGTGGTCCTCCCGTCGTTGTTGAACAACTGCCATCAGCCCCAACCAGTATAGCCTTTGGTAAAGAATGAGGGGAATTGCAGCGCAGCAACCTCTGGTGGGGTATAAGTTCCCCATCTGTGATATAGAGGATGAAGCTATCAGCAATGCTAAACTGACAGCTGAAAGCTCCATCGTCAAGAGGTAAGCATTGTATATTTTAAGTATGGGGTGACCTGTCCCACAACACATGGCCCAAACACATTTGAGTTTATTTTTTTTAATCAATTTGCTGTTTTACATTTTAGAATATTCACTTAAACAACCTTAAAATACCAATGACTTCCCTTCCTTTCCTTACATTGTTCATTTTGCACAGCATAAATCCCTGCATATTTTATATAAACTAAACCATTCCATATTCCATTATTACAGCCATCAAAACTTATTTACAGTTGAATTTATCTCAATGCTGCCCACATTTTCAAATACAGTGGACGCTCGGGTTGCAAACGTAATCTGTGCGGGATGCATGTTGGCAACCCGCAGTGTTTGCAATCCGCCGCGGCACGTCTGCACACGCGCGGATTGCAATTTGGTGCTTCTGCACATGCGCAAAGCGCGATTTAGGGCTTCTGCGCATGTGTGACCCCTGAAACCCAAACGTAACCCGTTCCGGTACTTCCGGGTTTCAGCGGGTCCGTAACCCAAAAAAACACAACCTGAAGCGTCTGTAACCCAAGGTATGACTGTAAACGCAATTTCCTCCATATATTGAATGAACAATCTTCTTTAAGCATATGTTCTTCTTGTTCTCTTATACTGTATATGTTAGGTCCACAAGCTGTGCATATTCCATCAATTTAAGTTGCCAATCTTCTTTAGTTGGGACTTCGCTCGTTTTCCATGGCCCAAACACATTTTAGCCTTTGTAAGACAACATTCAGAAGTTCCTTTTCAATCGCAGTCTTCCATGTTTGCATACCAAATGAAGCTTATTGCACAGGCCTATAGCTGTAGTGTTCTTTGGACTCTTTGGTTTGCTTTGCCAGAATTACTCAAGGACCAGAAAGAGTTTGCACGGCGCCCCTGATTCACCTCCAGTAATGTGCAAATAGCAATACCTCTAAAAGGCCAGAGAGTTTTACAATGGAAGTCCATCATCATCTTCCAAGGTGCTATCAGGGTAGCAAGTAGACTGGAGTGCCTGTGACCAATGCATGTGAAACAAATTGTGCACTCCATAATTTGCCTCACAAGGTTTAGGAAATCTATTTAAGCTAGGAATTGGACTAGATTCTCTGTTTTGATTCCCTCCTGCTTTGTGATTCTGTGAAAACAGAAAAAGAATGGTGAGTGCTGAGCATGAGGAAGCCAGGCTGCTGAAACAGCTGTTGCAGCTGCTGGGCCTAATTTTAAATTTATTTCACTTAAGACAAAAGGCCCCTCTGGCAGATCTTATTCACAGCTTTGAGCACATTCTTTGGTGGGGGTGGAATTCTAGTTCTGTGAGAAAGAGAGAGATGAGTCTTACTTTCTGTAAACCAGGAGGTTTTCTTGCCAAGTGTCCAATATTTAAATATTTTATCTTTTTCTTTTCTTTTGTTTGCTTCACAACTCAAAACCTCAATGGGAAAAATAATGAACAGGTCCTGCAAACTCTGAGCTGTTTCCTTCAGTGTGCTTTGGTTTGGCACCCAAGCAAGAAAAACTCAAAGATGCAGAAATGAACAATGACAACTTGATTACTAAGTCGTGTAGGCAGCCTCTGTCCCTGTTTCTCATTTATTGATTGGCAACTGGATCTTTGTCCCATTTTTTGTATGGTTGCAGTTCTTCCCAGGCACTATGAGAAATAATCCTCGATATCTTGGGTGGAGGGTGTCTGTTTCCAATGATGATGTGTTCTCGGATTAGAAACACTAAGCAGGTTTCTCACCACATGTTATTTTTATTATCCACAGCCCCTAAGCCATTCACCACCACCACCAGGTGTGGCTGGTCACATGCTGAAGACATACCTTTGGTACCCAAGGTACATATTGTTGCACGCCACCCCAGACTCCAAACAGTGTGAGATTTCAGGGGTTCCTGACACTCACCCAGGGTTCAGTTTCTTCAGAATGAGGCACAGCAGAGACTTTAGGATATATGGTTTATTTATTTAGGATATATGGTTGAGAGCCAGTGTGGTGTAGTGGTTAAGAGCGGTAGTCTCGTAATCTGGGGAACCGGGTTCGCGTCTCCGCTCCTCCACATGCAGCTGCTGGGTGACCTTGGGCCAGTCACACTTCTTTGAAGTCTCTCAGCCCCACTTACCTCACAGAGTGTTTGTTGTGGGGGAGGAAGGGAAAGGAGATTGTTAGCCGCTTTGAGATTCCTGAAGGGGAGTGAAAGGTGGGATATCAAATCCAAACTCTTCTTCTTCTTCTTCTTCTTCTTCTTCTTCTTCTTCTTCTTCTTCTTCTTCTTCTTCTTCTTATACCTATATACAGCCTGATGGAGGAGTTCACAACATTAACACCCCAAGAAGGTATTTCTTCTCCCATAGCCAAAGCCTTGGATCCAAACAGAAATCAAGCATCGCTCTACATCTCCAGTTTCTGCCTGCTTCTAGTCTAGCTCACATACACTTAGACTCTGGTCTCTGGTACATTAGTCAAAAAACAGCGTTTTAAATGTGTTATAAACATGCAACACCGGATGGCGCTGTAGAGAACCAATCTTTTCTATGTGGTTTTACATAGAGGTTTTCTTTCTTTCTTTTGTTACAGTCAAACCACAGTTCCCGAATGCCTCAGTTCTGGAACGTTTCAGCTCCTGAACACCAAAAACCCAGCAGTCACTGCTCTGGTTTTTGAACAATTTTTGGAAGCCAAACACGCTACGCAGTTTCCGTTTTGAGTTTCCCTGTTGTATTGAGGCTTCCGCTTTCAGTTTTCAGTTGTTGGATGTTTTGGAAGTCGAAAGGTCTTCCAGAATGGATTACGTCGACTCCCAAGGTTTAACTGTATAATGATTTGATTTATGACTTATCTATAACGTATTCCCCACCCCCACCCCCCACCCACCCCCGTGTGTAGATCCACCCTCTTGCTTTTGTCCTCCTACCTACCAGGCCGTTGAGGGAGGGAATTTGAAATTTAACGGAATTTGATATTTGCCTCCCATTTCCACCCCTACCCCCGTTTTCTTCATTTTTAAAAAAAGAGCTGGATGGTATTTTCTGTATTATTACTGATGACATTACAACTTCGTTTTGTGTGTAGGAAAAAAGGAAACTGCTGAGGAGGGCGGATACTTCAAATGTCCATGCATTTTGCTGTGGGCAACAGTAGACATCACTGGGTCTAGGGAATGGGAAGCAGTAGTAAGTCTGATCTCTTACACTGTTTTCCAAAGGCAGCACAGTGGAACCATGGAACCATGAGAGCCAGTGTGGTGTAGTGGTTAAGAGCAGTAGACTTGTAATCTGGGGAACCGGGTTCGCTTCCCCGCTCCTCCACATACAGCTGCTGGGTGACCTTGGGCTAGTCACACTTCTCTGAAGTCTCTCAGCTCCACTCACCTCACAGAGTGTTAGTTGTGGGGGAGGAAGGGAAAGGAGAATGTTAGCCGCTTTGAGAGTCCTTCGGGTAGTGATAAAGCGGGATATAAAATCCAAACTACTACTACTACTACTACTACTACTACTACTACTCTTCTTCTTCCTCTTCTTCTTCTTCTTCTTCTTCTTCTTCTTCTTCTTCTTCTTCTCGAACTTAATCTGCTCCATGAGTCTATTCGACTCCTGAAACCATTTGAGAACCAAGGCGCTGCTTCCTATTGGCTGCAGGAGCTTCCTGCACTCAAGCAGAAACCACGTTGGATGTTTGGCTTCCGAAAAACGTTTGCAAACCGGAACACTCACTTCCAGGTTTGTGGCTGTGGAGGTAATGCTCCGCTTGTGCTGAGGCACACCTCGCACCCAGCATGCAACAGTGTGCCCAGGAGCCTTGCGCCCACACTCCCTGAACTTGTGCCTCTTGGCTAGCAAACAGGGTTTTCCCCCTGACCGTTTGTCCTCTCACAGATTTGGCTGCTAGACATAATGCTTGGCTGGAGCATGACCGGGGACGCAGATGCAATCAAGTACCGGGGAAAACGTTTTAGGGAAACACCTGCTGACACGTGTATTTGATAATGCTGGAAATGTGCTTAGATAGAAATATGTCATGTTCAGGGTGATTTCACTACTGTTTCCAATTGTTGACTTCTGCTAATAAAAAGAGGCTCTGCAAAGCTTGCTCTTCAGCTTGCTCACGCACAGCTCACTTGCATCCAACCTCCTGTTATCCTCATTATTCCTACAGTGGCTTTCAGGGGCCAATTTATTCAGGAGCCAAGCCATTTGAGTACCAAGTACCAAGGTACCACTGTAGTTAATTTCTAGGCAGGTGGGCAGATGAGTAGTGTGAGCAAGTAGTGAGTTTCTGTGTGAGTTGTATGACGATCCGAGCACTATCTGACTCAGAACTGCTTCAAGGGATAGTAGACATTTGGCCCTGATGATTACAGTACACAACTGAGTGCTTATCTCTAGGCCCAGGCCCTTGCTGGTAGCATCACTCAGTGGAGAAAGCCAAAAGCATTCAGAAACTTGTTTAGAAACTACAGAGTGAAAGGACCCAAACTGGGGACTACCCCATTTAAGTCCTGGTCTACGATTTTGTACTCATACAGCTTCTAGACATGTCTGTTGGTGCCTCAGCATAGGAGGAATCGGGGAGTGCCGAGTCAGGATGAGCAATAGGTTTGGGGATTGGTTAAGAGAGCTTGAGCTGCCTTTATGAGTTTAGGATTCAGTAGATCTGACTTCATTGTCCTCTCCCAGAAAGCCAGCACAGCAAGTTTTCGATGCATCTGGAAAAGAGCTTGTAATATAGACCACCAAGCAGGCTTCTTTCTGTCTCCAGTGGTTTTGACAAGGCTGCAATCAAGATCCCTTAATGCTCTGGTCTGAAACACTTTGAAATTCCATTGGGACCGAACCAGTTTTATTGCCAGTAAAAAGCCCCCTAAGGCCAGTCAAAATGTCGGTAATTTCTTGTGATGTTTTAGCTTATTAATTCTTCCATATGGCACATAGAATGTGCACACCAGCCACAAAAATCTGGTCTTTCGGAGCCCCCAGCTGATGTATTCAAATGTGTTTAAGGATAATGTAAAATGATGCACAGAATAGCATTCTCCCACAAGAACACAAGAAGTATCCTGCATGTTCAGACTGCCTAGTCCGCCATCTTGTTTAGCACAGTTGCCTGCCACTGCCACCCGGTTACTTCTGTACAACAGGAAAGTAACAGTCATATCCTGTTGCCAACTCCCAGCAACATGTACTATCCTGTATTTTGAAGAGCAAAAAAGAAGACGCTATGACGACTCTCATTTTAAATATCCCTGCTATATGTAGGCAATAGAAGTTGTGATATATTGCTGAGGGAGGCGGGAAAAGAGAAGAGGAAAGCAAGTCTTCAGCCACCAGTTATGTCTATGTCTCATACCAGAAAGTATAGTCAGAGTTTTCAAAATCAGTTTTCAATCAATATGCCATTCAAAGCAAATAAATGCAATTGTCCCAAATTCTACCCCTAAAAAAAGAGGATGTGTCCGGGAAAAAGAGGACTCATGGCAACCCTATTCTGTGTACTCACTCCTAGAGTTTTTTCCATATAACATTAGCAGGCCTACGGTCTGTGCGCCTATGTACACAGTAGCTGAGTTGTACAAATCAACCACTTTCACATAAACGCAAGACAGCTTGTACCTGTGTATGTGTGAACAAACCTATACCGTCACTGAATCTGTGTAGGAGCCACAGTGTAGTGGACTGGATTCAAGCCTTGCCCCAGCCAGGGGGGAAGTTGTGGGGAAGGGACAGGTTTTATTCAGATTATTCCAGTGTGCTCATGTTTGTCTTCCCTCTCTCCCACTCCCTGTTTTCCTCCCATTGGTTCCGAACTCCAGGGCTGGTGCAGTTTTCTTACTGTGTCAGGGGCATGGCAGAGAAATGAAGGGGCTTTGGGTCCTGTGTACTAGGACTGGGCGATACATCAATATATAATCCAAAACTGGATTGAAGTCCATCTTGTGATAATGGTTTCCTAATATTTGACCTGGCAATATGTCACGAATCATGAAGCGTGTTAGGGCTAGGCGATATATCGTCCAAAACCAGTTTCAAGTCCTTATCATGATATTGATTTCCTTATTTTTGAGCTGGCAATATATTGCGAATTCATGATGTGTGTGCTATGCAAAAATTAAAACATGGAGGGAAACATGAAGCCAGCCAATGCTTCTGCATAGCTCCATCCTGATTTCAGACATTGTGATATATCAGTATATTGTGATGTTTAGCTGCTGATATATCGAGAAGTTGAAAACCAGATATCGCCCAGCCCTACTGTGTGCTTTGGGCATTCAGTTTCATCTCAAAATCTCAGTGTTCAAGGGAGATAGTAGCCTGAGTCAGATGTAGCATTCCTGCCTGGTTTGTTCAATCACAGTTTTTCTGTGCTGTCAAACCCAGGAAACTGAAATTTAAGTGCTCCTTGCATGATTTAATCTTGGCAGATGAAAACATTAGAGTCCCTTCTGGGTCAGATCCTCTTACTTAGCCTCAGTCGGCTTCAGTCTAGATTTACACTACTGCTAACTGACAAAGAATAGTTTTATTCCAAGAGTAGTTTGTGTGTCTGTGAGTAATTTATTGAATGTTGCATGCAACTCAAGTTATGGAACTTACAGAGCCTTGCATATGGTGCGTCTTTGAACAACTGGAAGCCCCTGGGGGAGTTGAGCCCAGGGCTGCAGCTGCCTTCTGATTTGTCTTCCATGCATGACTGTCACATTGGTATCCCATCTTGAAGATAATTTTCTACTCCTTTCTCCCACATTGTTGAAAAATTCACAAGCATGTTTTTCTTTCATTAAAGAGTGTGTTAATATGGTGCTTAACAATTTTGCCTAATGTTGTGTGATATGTATGCTGTGGGAATATTCTCTCTTTCTCCCCAACCCCCAATATATTAAATTGTAACATCCAGGCTATTTTTCCAACAAATGCTCTATATAGCCTGATCTTATTTCAGTAGTGTTTCAGGTGAGAGGCAGGAGTCTTCAGTACAGCTGAGAACTACGTACAATGTGGTTGTCTTGATAATAGATCAATGGTGACAATCGCCATTATGTATCTGAAAATGCACAACCACAATCCAACCAAAAGTTAAGTATCTAACATGTAACCCTAAGCATGTCTACTCAGATAAATTCCACTGAATTCAGTGAGATTTGCTCCTGCAGAGGCATGTATTGCAGCCTTAGTCCCATTTGTTCCAGTGGGAGAATTAAACACATCCAGAAACATTTCCCATTTAAATATACAGTATGGTTGGAACTTGAGAGTTTATATTTGGCTAGATTAAAGACAGGGAACCTGCAGCCCTCCAGATGTGGTTGGAGCACAACTCCTATAATCTCTTGTCATGCTAGCCAGGGCTATATCTTAATTTATTCTTCAGAGTTACTCTTATTTTGACATTTGCATAGTAAGGAGGGTCACTAGCCCATACTAAAGAGACTCTGGGTCCCTTTGATTTCAGCAAATAAATTAGTGTCAAATGTTGGATTCTGCATGAAATTTAAATTTCAGTTCTAGGTTTACAGTACAACTGCAGCTGTGAAGCCTACAGCACAACTCTACCAACTGAAAATCAATGTTTTTTTGGCTGGGGTGGGGTGGAGGGCTCTCTTCAAAATGTTATTCAGGAGCAGCCCCATTACTCATAGTTTGAGATTACATTTTGGCACTACACTTTAAAAAGTTAGTAAAGCTAGCCAGTTTAATACACTGGATACTTGTAATTGTTTTCACATGTCCACAGGATAGACATCCACACACATTTGCCTTTACCTTATTAGATTGGAGCTAAGAGAGTGAAAATAGCAAAGTCAGTACCGCTATTTATTGTTTCCCCTCTCCTTCTCCTTAGAAATTTTCCAAAGGAACCAGAGACCCTCAGAGGTATGTGCATGTGTGTGCACACAGAGAGAGAGGTGGAGAGAGAGGGGGGGTTACTTATGAGCAAGATGACACGCATGGTTCTCCTCCTCCCCATTTTATCATCACAACAACCCAGTGACAGATCCTGAGGGTGAATGACGGACCCAAGGTCATCCACTGAGCTTCATGGCCAAGTGAGGATTCGAACCCTGATTTCCCAGGTCCCAGTCCAACACTCTATCCACTGCTGTGACCCAGAGATCGGAGAAGAAATGAAACGCAAGAATTACAGACTGCAGCATGATTATCTGCCTGCCAACCAGGCTACTATTTCATGCATCTGCTAAAGTGCACTCTAGTTAAATTAGTCCATGAAAACTTCGGATTACAACTCCCATCATCTCTGACTATATGTTATGCTGGCTGAGGCTGATGGGAGTTGTAGTCCGCAACATTCGGAACACACCATGTTGGCTGTCCCATGCTTATGCCATTGTAAATGTCTTTAAGGTCCACAAGTTCTTTGCTGTTTTCACTTCCTGAGAGAGATTCAGAAAGTAGCTTCATGGAGTTGTTTTCAAAAAATAGCAAGTTTACCCTATGAACACCAGGGGGGGAATTACTCCAGATCAGTGCCAACCTACTGTAAGCACCCAATACAGCATCTAAACCTATTGCATTTGCTCTGAGCATTTTATCTGTGTTGTTTTGAGTTGTTTCATACGACACATTCCCCCCTTTTAAACTTTTTTTGCCATACAGAACTTGCCCGAGGCTTGCTTTTTCTCCTTCCTGCTGCACACCCTCAGAGTTATTTATGCAACTAGAGTTACATGTTTTTCCTCTGGTCTTTAAGACAGATTACCAAATCAAAAACAATTGCCAGAAGGCCTGGGGGAGAGCTTTGTGGGTTAACTGTGCTTGGCTGCTGCATGTAAATCTGCTTTGGCTTTCATCTTCTGCCCACCTCCTTTCTGAAACTCCTTTGGGGAGCTGCCTTTATCAGTTACAGATGGTTCTATGGAAGGGACACAGTCAAGCTGGCAATTCTTGTTTCGCTTCTCAGGGGATAAATCAAGGCCCCCAAGACTACATTATCAGTATGATGTTATGAATGTGCTTAGTGACACAGGACAAATTGCCTTCCTGCTTGGTAAGATAAACTGTGGGAAGTGATATAAACCTGATACGCCTCCTATAGTTCATGTTTTGGCTCTCTTGGGACTCCTTGTATAGAACAGAACTTGTAGATAAGTTATTAAGGAGGGTGAAATCCTTCAAAATGCTGATGCATGACTTTGTGTAAGTGGTCTGTGCCTGTTTCTGGGGACAAAATATAATGTATATTTACAATATTATTTTGGTAAGTACCGTATTTTTCCGTGTACAATGGTGCCTCAGTCTACGAACTTAATCTGTTCTGGATTTACGTTCTTAAACCAAAGCCGTTCTTAAACTGAGGCGCTCTTTCCCTAATAAGGCCTCCTACCGCTGGTGCCCTTCCACCGTCCATTCATAGACCGAGGTAAAGTTCGCAAACTGCAGAGCTCGTATACCAAATAGTTTGTAAACAGGGCTGTTCTTAAACCGAGGTACCACTGTATAAGACAACCCCTATTTTTTTTAATCCAAAATTAAGAAATAGGACCAGAGTCCAAGCTCGAACCTGAAACCCACCACCAATGTATAAGATGAAACCCAATATTTGACTAAAAAAATTAAAGCAAAACACATCCTCTTATACACCTAAAAATATGGAATTTATATGGAATACAAATCCTCCAAGTGTCCCTGTTTTCCAGGGGCAGCCCGGGATTTACAGAAGCCATCCCACTTTCTGCTTTGATCCCGCTTTTCCTTGGGAAGTCCCTATTTTCATCGGAGAAATGTTGGTGGGTATGGAGTTATCCGATCCCCGAACATGGGTGGGGGGGAGAAAATATGGAGATGACTATTTTGTCGCTCAATGATATGCTTTTATTCAGTGAAATAATAGATGAGGTGCTTGGAGGATGTCACCATCCACACTCTATGGACTGAACTCCTGCGACGATAAGCAGACACTGCCTTCCTACTCAGGAAATCATTGTTCTCCACCCACCTTCGTATTATGAAACTGATGGGCCGTGTTGTAATGGAATTGGTGTTGTTTTCCCAGTAGTGATGTACGGAAGTGAGAGTTGGACCATAAAGAAGGCTGATCGTCGAAGAATTGATGCTTTTGAATTATGGTGCTGGAGGAGACTCTTGAGAGTCCCGTGGACTGCAAGAATAAACCTATCCATTCTGAAGGAAATCAGCCCTGAGTACTCACTGGAAGGACAGATCCTGAAGCTGAGGCTCCAATACTTTGGCCCACCTCATGAGAAGAGAAGACTCCCTGGAAAAGACCCTGATGTTGGGAAAGATTGAGGGCACAAGGAGAAGGGGATGACAGAGGACGAGATGGTTGGACAGTGTTCTCAAAGCTACCAACATGAGTTTGACCAAACTGTGGGAGACAGTGGAAGACAGGAATGCCTGGTGTGCTCTGGTCCATGGGGTCACAAAGAGTTGGACATGACTAAACAACAACAAGGCTTTTTGAATACAAATAAAGGATTCTTTTTAAAGAAAAGGAGTGTTTGTGAAAGCAAATATCACAGCACACAAGTGACTCTCAGCAGAGAATCACCTTTCGAAAATGGATGTGTTCGGAGATGAGGGAAGCTCAGTGAAAGAATCAGAATTTGGCACATTATCTGGCCGTGATCCTCAACTAGACTCAGAGAAAGACTTGGAAAGAGATGAGGCATCTCTCTCTCTTTGTCAGGCACACACACAGTGGAGCCATTCACACCAGAGGATGTGGTCTAGCCCAAATCCTCTAGCATAGATGACATCTCTCCAATGTCATCCATGCCACAGAAGCCAGCCATAATAGCATCCGTCAATCGCCCATTTAATGAACAGATGGCTCCTAAAGTGGGGATGAGGCTAAAAGGAGGTATCTAGTTAGTCAACCTTCAGGTGGCCTTAGCAAGTAGCTGAGGCAACAACTCTTTGTGACTGAGAGCTCTCCAGGGTCCTTGCCAGCAATGTTTGGCCCTACCAAACAAAAACAAGCAAAACAAAAAGCAAGACAGAAAAAATACGATTAACACCACATGATATGTTGGCATTAATGTGACAACCACACCGGTGAAAACAGTTTACAAATAATGAGGTCTAGAAAAAGGTTTAAAGATCAATTTGAAAATCTAGCCATAAAAAATTGAAAAATTATCAAATGTGTGTGGAAGCAAATGGGATTCCTGCATTACAAGAGAGTTGGACTAGATGTCCCTTGGGGTCCCTTCCAACTCTACAATCATAGCTGTCAACGTTTCCCTTTTTTAAGGGAAATTTCCTTATTCCGAATAGGATTCCTCGCAAGAAAAGGGAAAAGTTGACAGCTATGCTACAATTCTATGATTCCATGATTAAGCGATGTGTCTACCATTTAACTGTGGTCAGTTTCACCCATATCTTAACAGAAGGAACTGAACGAATCAAGAATCCCTTTGAAAACATCTCAAATGCACCATTTTGTAGATGTAATTTACTAATGGTTCCGAGGGATATTATCCAGAGGATGCTAAGAATGTAAACTTGTGTTTCTGTTTGTGCTTATCAGGGTGAGGCTGATTGTAACCATCTGTCACAAAATGGGATTAGAAAACCGGCTGACTCCTACAACTGCAAAGTCCCCCGACCACCTCCATATTTCCAGTGTTAGAAACACTATTATTTCTTTTCAGAGACTTTCTAGATATTTTTGAAGTAGTGAAGTGAGACCTATGAAGAAAATTAGAGCTCAAATAAACATTTAAAACCTTTACTGGACTACTTGATTGCAACCAGGAGTACCATTTCTGAATGGCATGTGCATGTTCGCACATAACAGTGGAACAACCAAAATAGGGTTGAGTCATGCTGAGTCATGTTGTGAACTACCCTGTGGTCTTCAGGTGATTTACTAAATAATAATAATGATAAGCCATTTGCAGAATGAGAGGAGTGGTGCTGTGGTCTAAACCACTGAGCCTCGTGGGCTTGCCGATCGGAAGGTTGGTGGTTCGAATCCCTGCGATGGGGTGAACTCCCGTTGCTCTGTCCCACCACCTGCCAACCTAGCAGTTTGAAAGCACACCAGTGCAAGTAGATAAATAGGTACCACTGGGGCAGGAAGGTAAACGCCATTTCCGTGCGCTCTGGTTTCCGTCATGGTGTCCCGTTGGGCCAGAAGCGGTTTAGTCATGCTGGCTACATGACCCGGAGAGCTGTCTGTGGGCAAACGCTGGCTCCCTCAGCCTGAAAAGTGAGATGACTTAACTGCCCAGGGGTCCTTTACCTTTACCTTTTACCTTTCTTTTCCATTGGCTTCAATGGAAGGTTTTTTTAAGAAATAAGAAAGACACAACAGCAACTCATCCCTTCCACCCACCCACATTAATGACTGCTCTGTCCACATTATTATGACAGAGCCTTAGATATGCTTCAGCTTAGCACCCAGCCACAGCAAATCATACCAGTATATAAAGACTATGTTGAGTGGAATGAGGAAACCGTCTTGTCATTTGACTCAAGCGGCAAAATGTATTGGGCCAGCCCTGCTCATCCGAGCCATTCCCTACTGTGGCTCGAAGTTGTTAGTGGAGTTAAAGTCAAGGTAAATGGACCCGTGACCGTTAGGTCCAGTCGCAGATGACTCTGGGGTTGCGGCGCTCATCTCGCTTTACTGGCCAAGGGAGCCAGGCTACAGCTTCCGGGTCATGTGGCCAGCATGACTAAGCCACTTCTGGTGAACCAGAGCAGCGCACGGAAATGCCGTTTACCTTCCCGCCAGAGCGGTACCTATTTATCTACTTGCACTTTGATGTGCTTTCAAACTGCTAGGTTGGCAGGAGCTGGGAAAGAGGAACGGGATCTCACCCCGTCGTGGGGATTCAAACCTCCGACCTTCCGATCAGCAAGCCCTAGACTCAGTGGTTTAGACCACAGCGCCACCTGCGTCCCCTGTTAGTGGACTTATCACCCATTAATTTCTCGGTTTCCATGGTCGAAGCAATGGCTGCACCACACAGTCAACGTTTGATCAGGCTTTTCAATCTTGTTTACTGTCACTGTATTAAAAGTGTTTCCTCCCTCCTTCTCACAGGCTCAAAAAGTAATTAGTGGAATAACAAGGACCTAGAAGCAGTGAAACCCAGTATGCTCTAAAAAAGGTTGTGAGCCAAGATCATATCCATAGCCACACGTAAGGAGTCTTTGATACCGTCTGTGTAATTCTCTTCCATGTAATTACATACCTGACTTGAGTCCATGACTTAAAAGGATCAAACTACAGTCTTTGGCTAGACTCTTAATAGGGGTTTTGTTGTTGTCTAGATCAGGCAGAATTAATAAAGTTACTGGCTTGAACAATGAATACTTCAGTGAATTCCATGGGTGGGTTTGCCAAGTCGGGGGAGGGGGGAAGGGTTAACTTATATTGGCACAAGTTTTGAACATGAACAGTGTGATCCTATGTGTTATTATTATAGGGTTTTTGTGGGGGTACTCGGGGGTATGCAATACTGGCACCTCCCCCCATGTTAAAAGTGTGTCACTTACTGTAACGACTTCATGGTGAGTACCAGCACCATTTTTACCTCAAAAGAAAGCACTGAGTATTATTTAATAATAATAATAATAATAATAATAATAATAATAATAATAATAATTTCTATACTGCCCTTCACCCAAAGATCAAAGAGCTGTATACAATATAAAACCCCAAAAATGCATAGTAGCATACAAAAACAATAACCCCTCACCCGCAGTTTAAAGTATGTCTGCTCAAAAGTAAATAATGCATATTTCAGTGGGACTCCCTCCCTAGTAAACAGAATCTCCAATTTGGAGGTACACATAATATGTACGTGAACAGACACATTTCTAGCTATGAAATTGTACGTAACTTCTTTATAGTTAACTTTCATTTCAATGTATAATGGGGGTCCACAAAATTGTATGAACAGGCACCAGAGCTGTAAGCTGCCCAGAGTACCCAATAAACAACAACTTCTTCTTCTTCTTCTTCTTCTTCTTCTTCTTCTTCTTCTTCTTCTTCTTCTTCTTCTAAAGCACCTCCACTTGCTGCGTGCCAATACTCTACTATCTCCACCACCACTCCTCCTCTGTCCAGTCCCAAACAGCACTTGAAACCATCACCTTGCTGAAGTGAAGTACGCCTAAGTCTGGTAAGTGCCTAGATGGGCACCACATACTTCACTATAGGTTCCCTGGGGTGAGAATACTGGGGTATAAATGGAAGAGATCAAAAGAACAAAGATACATTTAGTCTGATCTCTTATTTCAGGAATGATCCACTGACCAGCCACTTAATTTCATAGAACTGTAGAGTTGGAAGGGACTTGATGAGCTTATGTCAATATGGGTCGGCTGTTAGTTCCCTTAATGATTCTGTGCCCAGAGTTAGTTGTTGTTGTTGTTGTTGTTGTTGTTGTTGTTGTTGTTGTTGTCGTCGTCGTTGTCAATATTGATTAAATTTACCTACCACTCTTCATCTGAAGAGCACTAGCTCATTGAACTTACAGGATGACTAATTACAAGCCCAAGAGATGTTGATTCCTTTTTTTATTTACTTACTTATTTATTGCTACTTATTAATAACTATACAAAAAGTATCATTTTTGTAATATACTAAGATAAAGCCGCTACTTAGTCTAAAGAAGAACAAAGTCAGAAAGAAGAAGAAAAGACAAGAGAGAGAGTGGGATGGGATGGGGGAGAAAAGGGAAAGAAACAAAAAACTAAAGAGATTTTGATTCCTGATGCAAAAAAGCAAACTGGTTGTGCTCTTTCAGTGAGGGCTGCACAGAAGAGTTTCCTATTGTTGCAAGGATGCTGCTTGCCCAGAGCTGGAAAGATGATAAGGTACCTACGAGGGCAGACTGGGAGATGAAATTATTGGATTATGTAGAGATGGCAAGATTAACCGGGAAAATCAGAAACCAGCAGGATAAAAGTTTCAACAGAGAATGGCACAAATATAGATTGTATTTAAAAGACCACTGGAAACACTTGAACTCTTTGGCAAGCCTTAAATAACTCTTGCAATGATGCATAGACTTTGGATGTAATGGAGGATTGTAAACTAGATGGACTTACAATATGCAGTTGAAAAAGTTACCTAAAGAACCCACATAGGGGAGGAGGGGAGTCCTAGGATTCGAAAGAATCTTGTGAAAAAAATTAATATTTGCAAGAATACTATTTCTATGAATGAATATGTAAAACCAAATAAAAACTCTCTCTCTCTCTCTGAGAGAGAATAACTTCCTATTGAAGCCTTACTCTTGGGTCCCCTCTGCTGCCTTTAACAGACACAGTCCACTGCATCTTTTATTTTTTTATTTTTTTATAAATATTTATTCAGTTTTTCAATTTTATACAAACAATAAAGAAAAAGAAAAAGAAAAATATTAAAAACAAATCAATTTCGATATCAATTTTTCAATAACATGTTTCTTTGACTTCCTCATACCTCCCCTTCTTGTTTTCTAGTTCAAAATGATTATCCAGCAAATCCTAATCTCTTAACATTCCTTTTAACTATCACCTTATTTTCCAATCAACTTTTTTAAATTTTATAACTTAAACAATATTTATCCCATTTCTTTTTATCATAACAGCTAGAGACCACATAAATTCAATCCAGCATCTTTCAAAGTTCATTAATTTTGCAATATTTCTGTAAATAGTCCTTAAATTTCTTCCAATCTTCTTCTGCCGACTCTTCAGTCCACTGCATCTTTTAAACCTAAAGGTAGGATTGCGCTAACTGTGTTAATAACATTAGGTTGTGGGCAAAAACAATCACTCCCTTTTGGGTCTGGGGAAGGGATTCCTGGTGTGAGGCAATGAAGGTGACCTAAACTTGTAAAAACTGGGTTGATGTGATCTGGATTGGTTCACTTTTGTGCAAATGAACAAGTAGAACTTGGGGAGTTCTGAAAGTGCTTCCTCGTTGTCTGGAGGTAGGCTTTTCTGACTTTAAATCTCAGGAGAGTCCTTCAATCTTCTCTAATTAAATTGTCGTCTTAATAAACTCTTGGCGAGGCACCAGGGTATGAGAATCCCTGGAAATTAATCTTTTTAGAGGCTTATGGTCGATTTAAGCTGCTTTGTTAGATTGGAAACTTCAGAATACCTCCCAAGCATCAAGGAGCCACTCTGGGTTTGGAAGAGCGTTATAAAGTTGCAGAGGCACTTTACAATTTCAGGATTGTCCTGAAATGTCAAAAAGAAATGAAAGGTCTTTCCTAACGTTTTGAAGTCCTTTGTAAATACATAAAGGAACACTTATACAGTCAAACCTCGTTCTGCGTCCGCCTCCACTTGCGTCCGCTTCAGTGAATGTCTGCGGCAAACCTGGAAGTACTGGAACGTACTTCCACTCGCACATGCACAGATGCAACGCTTTGATGTGCATCATTTTCGGGTTGCGGCGGGGTCTCCGGAATGGATCCCCGCTGTAACCCGAGGTTCCACTGTAGTTTATTTATTTCTTAAACTGAACCACATCACTCTTTTGGCCTGTTTAACTGTGATAATCAAATATAGCATAAATCTCAAAGCAATAGTGATGCCATCTTCTTTCCTGGCAGAGATTCTGTGTCTTTTAAAAGCCTTGCAGATAAAAATTTGGACAGGTGCAGCTTTACATATGCCTGCAAGGGAAAGCTGCTCCTGTTGGATTTCTGCCTATAAATGAGCAGTTAAAGTGTGTGTAGAGTTCTTGTTGGTTTCCCCTAAGGACCATACCCTCCAATATTTTCCCCATGAAAATAGGCACATCCTATTTCATAATAATAATTGTATTATTTATACCCTGCCCATCTCACCGGGTTGCCCCAGCCATTCTGGAAGGCTCCCAACATATATAAAAACATAATAAAACAGTAAACATTAAAAAAAAAACACCCTTCCTTATACAGGGTTGCCTTCAGATGACTCAGGGGTTGGATAACTCCATACCCTCCAACATTTCTCCAATGAAAATAGGAACATCCTAAGAAACAGCAGGACATTCCAGGATAAAATCAGAAACAGGGACGGCTTCTGTAAATCTGAGACTGTCCCTGGAAATGAGTGCTCACACTTTACATTTTGGGTGCCCTTTGTGGGATTGCATGTGGTGCTACAATTCCCAGGGAGCTTACTGGCAAACAGGGGCTGGCTTGCCTCTCAGTGTTAATTTTGGCGGTTCACACCCAGCCTCAGTAGTCAAGTTTCTTGCTGGGAGGTGGGGCCAGCCCCATTTCTAAATAGGGGGTGGAGCCGACAATAGCCAGGCAGTCGGCTCTGGAGATTCACCCTCCCAACCCTTCCTTTGTTTAATGTTTCTTGTTTGCAGGTTAACTTTTTCTTCCTGTTTAGCGGGCGCTGCTACGGTCTTTGACTGGTTGCTGTTGAAGGACCAGGAAGAAATTTTCCTGCATTGGCAGGTTTTGTCTTCCCCGTAGCAATTCATCACAACTTTGGCAGTTTATGGCCTTGGGTGGAATCCTTTAGTCTTTTCTTCCCTATATGGGTTTGGGGGGGTGAAGTGGCGACTCACCCCCCTGTGGCGGCGATTCCAGGGTCCCCCTCTTAAAAGGGTTATATATATGGGTGTCACTGGCCATACACTGAAAGGTCATCAGTGAACTATCCTGTGTGCAGGGATATGGGCTTGGCTTCCTGCTACACTTACATCTCGCAGAGCACTCCCATATCCCATTTACCCTGATGTGCCCCAGTTCCCCTGGCTGGGGGGCTGGGAGGGATACATGTCCAAGGCCTAAGACAAGGTCTTCCTACATTTGGAAGTTTAATAAAGTTGTGGCCTAATTTTAATTCCATAACATGTTGTCAGAGTCTTTATTCCTTTCTTGTGATGCCTGGGGGCTGGGGCTGTCGCCGCCTGGTCACGCAAAAATTGTCCAACCCTGAGCGCAATGTGGCCAAAGATTGGGCGTGACTTTGCCACACTCCTGCATATAACATACACAAACATCACACACACAGAGTTACCTCCAACGTACACGGATGAACACGATCAAGCCTTGATTCAATGGGAGGAAACTTAGGCTGTAGACACACCATACATCTAAAGCACATGACCCAAAAGAATTCTGGGAGCTGTCATTTACCCCTCACAGAGCTACCATTCCCAGCACACTTCACAAATTACAGCTCCCAGGATTCTTGGGATGGGGTGTGTGGTTTAAATGTATGGTATGTACACAGCCCCATATCTGAAGATGTTTTCTGTGTACATCTCTCCAGACCAAGTGCCTTGATTTAAGAATAAGTTTCAGTTACTGTTGCTCTACAAAACTGCCTAATATCTATTGAATGCTGGAGGGTGGGGCAGGGGAGGAGGTCTCAATTTGGTCACCCCAGTCTCCCCCTCTTTGTTCCCCTTTTAGTTGGCCTTGTGTTATTGCAAAAATGCTCACTCTCCCTGACTTTTCAGCTCAAACAAATACACACTCAGCATCCTCATGTTGGACCAAGGTGTTAAAATTGAACATTTAACATTGGCACTAGATTCTACAATATTATATACCGTAGATCCTTAGTCTTTCTTCTGTGCTGAAGAATACAATTTCCTTGTTCCCCGAAACAGGCCTGCTATTACATTTTTTTTCTTTTTAGTCCTATAAAGCAATAACACGTTTCTAGTTCTCTCCCAGTTGGCAAGGCCTTCGGGCAATGGAACTTTATAGCCGCATTGTTTTTGTTAAATATATGTTGTTAAGAAGTCCTGTTAATTATCCACGAGCTGTTAAAAGGCTCAGCCGTTTAGAACACAAAGCTGGCAGCCAATTGCCTGGGGAATCTCCTTCCATGCCCAAAAGGAACTTCTAAGCAAGTTACATTTCTGTCTTTGCAACTCTTCAAAACAAAAGGCTGGTAGGGGCTTTTTGCAGCTTTTTGCTCTCCTCTCATCTTCCATGGGATTTGGGGAACAGGGGCCTATAGGGGTTTGCCTATGTTGAGTGTCAATGTATTGTCCATCATCTCTTTGACTGGGGTCGGCACAGGCTAGGCAGTGGCTTCCACTGCTAAGTGTTTGCATGTTTCGAATTTTGCAAAAAGGGAACACGATACACATCATCCAGGCATAAAATGGTCAGGAAGAGCACATATGGAAAAACAATTACGTAGCAGATGAATGCCACCTACGGTCATGTATATTCTATGGTGTTCCAATTAAGACAGTCTATACATACAACACTACAGACTTACACAATCCTGTGCCACTTTCACAAGGACTTTTATGTTCTGTATCAAATAATGCCAAGCTACAATGCCAAGCTACAGGTTTGAGCCTCACATTGGGTGAAAGATTCCGGCATTTCAAGGGGCTGGACTGGATGATTCACATGGCCCCTTCCAATTCTCACAGTTTCTCCTTTTTCCTCCCTGATGACATACCCTGACAGCCCTGGGATGCCTGACTCACAGTGATCCAGGGCTGCCTCAACCCATCCTGACCCCCAAATTAGCCTGATTTGGTTTGGGCCCTGTTTGAAGCCTGAGGACAACCCTATATCTCATATCATGTAGGGCTGCATCAAGGCAGTGAACAATAGTGGTTTGCATAGGTCCCAGGTTGCGCCTGAACTGAGACAAAAGAACCACCTAGTTGTGTTTTAAGTCAATAATGTGAACACAGCCTGAAAACAAGCCCCACTGGAAACAGTAGGGATTACTTTTGAGTAATGTGTCTAGAATTGCAAGGTCAATCTGCTTAATTGTGGCTGAATCAGGCTCAAAGTAATTTTTAAAAGATGGATATATTAAACCTAATGTCTGTTTTTTCTTCCCTCTTTCCTCGAAAACCAACAAGGGGGGGGGGCGGAATCACATACATATCCTGGCAGTGTGTTTCAGTGTTGAAAATTTCACTGGTCTCTGGCATGGCCTCTGTCAACGTGAATTGCATTAGATTGTTTGTTTTGTTTTTAACAAATGGTTAATATTTGGTTTTAGTTACCATATTATTGATGCAACTTACCAACTACCTTCAGGGCCTTCTAGGATGCAAATAGGAAAATAAATACATACATAAATAAATAACATGAGCAGTGAGGGATTTAGAGCTTAAATGTGTATATTTAAATGGTCCCATCCAAGTTCATCATGGGCCATAGTAAAGTAGTAAATGCATTGCTTTTTTGTTTTTTAATCACACAAATATGATCAGCCATTCAATTATTAGTGGTGCATTCATAACCGCCATCTTTTTAAAACATGTCATCCCAGACCCTCCAAGTGTCCCTATTTTTCAGGGACAGTCCCAGATTTACAGAAGCCGTCCCAGCTTCTGATTTGATCCCAGAATGTCCTGCTTTTCCTTAGGACGTTCCTATGTTCATTGGAGAAATGTTGGAGGGTATGGAGTTATCTGACCCCTGAGCGAAGGAGATAAGTAACTATACAACCTTTAGAAGACATCTGAAGACAGTCCTGTATGAGGAAGCTTTTAAATGCTTAATGTTTTATTATGTTTTATATATGTTGGAAGCCACACAGAATGGAATTATTATGGAACAGGACGACCCTATTTTCATCAGAGAAATGTTGGAGAATATGTCATCCAGGTACATTGGTTGAGATCCAACACAGCATGAGCAGGTGTCTGCTGGGACCAACATCCGATTTTTGAGGGGGGTGCTGGAGGGAGGAAGAAATAAAATCAGAAGTGGGTTGTTGAGAGGACATCACGGGGTGAGAGGACATCACGGGGTGTTGCCCATTGTGATTAGCTGTTCAGCAAAAGAAATATGGCAGTTTCAGTGTGTAGAAGTAGATTCTGCAGGCTGATAGTACACACACTCACTCTCTCTCTCACACACACTCAAAGACACACAATTTTTTACTCAGCTGGTCTTTGCTGAAGAATCAACCATAAGAGAACAGCTGGCTTCAGCCAAGCTGTAAATATTTTAATAATCAGCTAAACTATTTCTCATCAATCTTCCTTTCATTTGGTTTGTGTGCTTGTTTTGGCCACTCTCCCACTCTCCCTATATAAAATATAGCAGGAATAAAATCAGGAGCAATTAATCAGCAAAATCTCATTGCTTGCAAATCATGCAAATAGTTGTGTGATTACTATAGGACAGTGATGCTATTTCCTTAATGGCTGAAAAAGTGCCCAGAAACATTTTCATTACCTATTCCCTGGATTCTCTTGGAAAATTATGCCTCTTCACTGTGCATTTTATTAAATTTATTTAACAAAATGTATATACGACATGCCTTTTCACTGCTTTGACATGTGGCTTAACCTCCCTGACTTGAATTAAATGAAACTGTGTTTTCTGCACACACTTCGGATGTGGGGATCGTTCTCTGCATTTGTCACATAATAAATATTATCACATGTATATGCCAAAAGGGCAGGCAGAGGAATTGAAATATAAAGGCTCCTGCTTATAGTGTGGTGAGTTTTTCGTTGCTTTGACAATGTGCTTCTTTAACAGTGCTGGGCCATTGCTTTTCCTCGATCAGCTGCAAGCAGAATTAAAATGGTGGCTCCATTTGGCCCCTGGATTGGAATCCTATATAACCTTATTCAGGAGAAGGTCTCATTAAACTCAGTTGAGCTTACCTCTAAGTAGCCATGCGTCGGGTTGCACAGCTAATGGAGTACTGTATTTCCTCTTTAAAAACCCAACAATGTCATTCGCCATATTTACTACTACATATTTACTAAAAATCAGAAGTAAGTTCTATTATGAAAAAGGTTCAAATTCTCTGTGCCACTGGCCAGGTGGGTGGCATGCAAATGGGGGAAAGGGGTGACAGAGAGAAAAATGGAGTATTCATGCTTTGCCCATGTTTGCCTTTTGTCCTAGCTCCCCACTCACTGAGAGACCAAAAGGAGATTCCTTTAACAAGGAAATCATGTGGTACTATATTTTGCAAGCTAGGCTGATCAACTCAAAATATGGAACTCTCCATTATTTCCAAAAGCAGACCTTCCAAATGTCCCTATTTTCCAGGGACGTCCCTGATTTAGAGAAGCTGGCCCAGTTTCTGATTTGATCCTGGAATGTCCCACTTTTCCTTAGGGTGCCCCTGTTTTCATTGGAGAAATGTTAGAGGGTATGGAGTTATCCGACCCCTGAGCTGTCTGAAGGCAATCCTGTATAGGGAAGTTTTTAAAAATGTTTAATGTTTTATTTTGTTTTTATATGTGTTGGAAGCTGCCCAGAGTGGTTGGGGCAAACCAATAAGATGTGTGGGGTATAAATAGAAAAATTGTCATTATGGAATGGGACAACCCTATTTTCATTGGGGAAATGTTGAAGAGTATACAAAAGTACATTTTGATTTAAAATGCCATTAATATTTTTTGAGGCTGAAAAAACAAACCCTGCCCTGATGCATAAATTGTTGAAACTGTCAAAGAGTTAGGGTCTTTTCTAGGTCCCAGTGATCAACAGGTTTGGCTACATTCAAGGTGATCTCTTTCTTTATCTTTTACTCCATTTTGCTTTTTGCCTCTTTTGAATTTCAAAAATCACAAAAATCACTAACATGCAGCATCACATAAAATAACAGTAAATCACAAATACATGAAACGTAAGAAAAAACAAGTAGCATATATGGAAAATTACCAAAATTAAGCAGGAAAAACGTACGTACTGTTATTTAACAGCAATGGCATAGGGGTGGGGGACACATGAATGGATATATTGAATCTTGAAATCTATTGTTCCAAAATGTAGCCACTTTGAATTTTGTGCTTGGGAGTTGGCCGGCATCAGATAATAAGCTATTAGCAGCCTTTCCTAGCAAAAACCTCCTTCCTTTCTTCCCCAGAGAAGAAAAGCATGCCTTTCTGTCTTCCTAATGGAAGTACACGCTTGTTAAAACTTCACTTTAGGTCACAGCCACATGCTTTTTCTTTTCTCAGAAAACAGGGCAGTCACGGACCATGAATTAAGAGGTCAATTGTTTTGTCACTGAAGCTGAAAATAACTCCCCCAAGGCTAGGTATTTGAAGCAGAGCCTTTAAAATGTTTTTGGGTCTCCGTAACATTAAGCCTTTGAAAAGAATGTTTTCGATTCTTATCGAGGAAGAATCATCAGTGGTGCGTTGACGTACTGCTATCATTTGGTGTTCCTTCATACCAAAGCTTCACTGTTACTTGTGAGCAGCAAGAATAGGTCTCCCCAGGATCCTTATCTGCTAACCAAAGAAAGATGAAAACCTTTCAACCAGGCCACATTAAGATAAAAGTTTCCAGGAATCCTTTAGCGGCCCCCAGTCCCACCACCAGCTGCAGAGATCAGATTTACTTGACTATGATCTGCAATAGATGCAAAATTAAAATTCTTTAAAACACCAAACTCTCTTTTTTTCACACAGAAATTCAAAATTAGGATTGAAATCATACCCAAACAGAAGTTTCACAGGTGTTTGCAACCAAACAGCAAAAAGAGAGTTGGTGGCTCATGTCCTCCTGGCTTGCACTCTATATAAAGATTTGAGAAGTGAGGTTATCACCCCTCTATTATTGTCCGTTCCGGGTCGCCCAGCCACTGTTACAGTGGCCTTTCTCTGGGCAGATCAAGATGAGCAGGTGACAGTAAAGGTCCAAGGTTTTTAGCCAGGGCAATTAGCATAAGATCCATTATTTGACTATTGATCCAAACCCCCAAAATGTATTTTGCATAATTGACTTTTTACCCTTTTCCTCTGTATACTGCATTTTGCTTGTTTTATTGATATGGCTGGTGGCTGATGCAAATTAAGATTTCATTCATTCAAAAGCAAAAAGAGAGGATGTGTTTCCCCTTCTAGGGGGTCTTCATTTAACAGAACCAGGGTTACTTCTTTTTGACTCCTAGAACAACATTAGGGGTGCTTCTTATGCATTCTATGGACTCTCAATAGAAATCACTCCAAATCAATATTTCCCAAACTTAGGTCTCCAGCTGTTTTTGGACTACAGTCTCCATAATCTCTGACTGCTGCTCCTGCTAGCTAGGGATGATGGGAGTTGTAGAAGAAGAAGAGTTTGGATTTGATATCCCGCCTTTCACTCCCCTTCAGGAGTCTCAAAGCGGCTAACATTCTCCTTTCCCTTCCTCCCCCACAACAAACACTCTGTGAGGTGAGTGGGGCTGAGAGACTTCAAAGAAGTGTGACTGGCCCAAGGTCACCCAGCAGCTGCATGTGGAGGAGCGGAGACGCGAACCCGGTTCCCCAGATTACGAGACTACCGCTCTTAACCACTACACCACACTGGCCTCTTGGGCTTGTTGATCGGAAGGTCAGCAGTTCGAATCCCTGCGATGAGGTGAGGTCCCATTGCTCTGTCCCAGCTCCTGCCAACCTAGCAGTTCGAAAGCACACCAGTGCAAGTAGATAAATAGGTACCGCTACTACAGGAAGGTAAACAGCATTTCTGTGCGCTCTGGTTTCCGTCATGGTGTCTCGTTGCTCCAGAAGCGCTTTAGTCATGCTGGCCACATGAGCCGGACAACTGTCTGTGGACAAATGTTGGCTCCTTGGCCTGAAAATGAGATGAGGGCTGCAACCCCATAGTCACCTTTGACTGGGCTTAGCCATACAGGGGTCCTTTACCTTTACCTTTTTACCTGATGAATTAATAAGTTGGCATATGATATGTGGGATATTGAGGACATGAACACCCATGTCTAAGTTCCATTTAAGTATCCAACAATGAAGGAATATAGATAATAGAATCTAATCAAAACAAACAGAACTCCATATACAATGAAACTGTAATATGCACTGAATGTCCCAATGCAATTAGTATTAGGACCATACCCGGGTGTCTCATCGACCTGAGTCCTTTATGTACACAGTCTTATCTACAAGATTTACTCCATAGTTGAACTCTTGAACTCTTGATGTCAGTTATTCTGAATAGCAATTTTCAAGACTGCATATATGTATCTCTACAGTATATTTAAGTTCCATTTAAGCCATTAGTTAATCACAACTTCAAGTTTCATAGCTTGCAGTGGCCCATGATCACAACTAACTTCAGTACGACTGGGAGCAATAAGTAAACTTCCTGCACTTATGAATATTGAACCTGGCAAGATGTGTCACTGTTGCTACTGCCTAAAAGTGATCTTCTAACTAGCAAATACAGTACGTGGGGCTTTTTGACAGCACACATGCTTATTGTTAAACAGACATAACCCAGATCCCAAGCATGGGAATGAATAATAGAGAGGGAGACCACCCATCAAAGGGATTTAGTTACAGGATATATGTGAATGTTGATTATGTCCGGCAGATTTAACACGTTAAAACGTTTTCGCAGCTCTGATGAGAAAGCTAGTTCACAAAATGCAGCAGTAAAACAGGAAGAGAGAATGTAGCATGCAGAAATAATGTATTGAATTTCATAAATATCAGGTCTATTTCTAAAATCTGAGACGTTATCCCTGCCTTGACAAACAGGTATATACACATTAACACAGACATAAACTTTGGAGATTTATTAGCAGTACTCTGGTACATTTAAAGAGCTCCCCCCCCCCCACTACATGTAAGGTTTCCCTCCCCCATGTAGGAGCATTCAAAATATGCAGTCTGAAGTGGTATGATCCAAGAAGAATTCTGCCATGTGATTTGGCTGAACATATACATTTGCTGAAAGTCTCATTTACATGGTCCCTTCTTCGGGATACTATCTAAATATGTTTACTAGGGAGTAAGTCTTGTTGTATACAGGGGGACTTACCTCTGAGTAAACGCAGGTAGATTGTGCTGTCAGCTGCTTCTTTTCTTTCAGCTTGCTAAGGATAAGTTATATGCCTGCACTCAGAACACTGCTCTAACAGCAGCCAGTGTCCATAAAGACAACTCAAGCAAGGAGCAAGTGCCTTGCACCTAGAAATGAATTTTTCTAATGAGTTAGTACAACATTCCCAGAAGTCTCCTTTTGTTTCCAGTTCTGTCACTTTTACAGTCCATTTGGGATCAGCTTCCTTACCTCTCACATGAATGATATTTGGTTGTGGGGGCAAGCTGCAGGTTGTATACACAGGCCCTCCAAGCATCCTGATTTTCCAGGGACAGTCCCAGAATTACAAATGCCGTCCTGGCTTCTGATTTGATCCAGAATGTCCCTATTTTCCCTGCCAGTTTGCCCCCACTGAAATCGGGAAGGAGGAGGAGCCAGCACTTGTCCCAAGCGATAGTAGTAGCTGCGGGACTGAGGGAGCATCCCGTTGCCTCTCCATGGCCGCTGCTGCCAGCCTCCTGCCTTGGGCAGCTTGTAGCAGCTGGTGGAGAGCAGGCGAGGAGGAAGAGAGGCTGCAGCCCTCAGGGCCTAGCCCAGTGTGATGTGCCAGCTGTGAGGGGTTGGCAGAGGGCAGGGTCTCCCTGGGCATGAAGAAATGGGGAGTGAAGTGGAGCTCAAGGAGTCTTGGTGTTTTTAAGGAATTAAATGTTTTGTGTGTTCGCATCTAATCTTGCCCCTCTCTAAAATTTCTTTGTTGGTGTGTGTTTTTCTTTTTGTAAATCTACTAAAGAAAACAAATAACATACGGCAGAACCTTGGTTTCCAAACGTAATCCGTTCTGGAAGACCATTCAACTCCCAAAATGTTTGAAAACTGAAAGTGGAAGCCTCAGTGCAATGGGGAAACTCAAAACAGAAGCAACGCAGCACGTTCGGCTTCCAAAAATCATTTGAAAACCGAAACAGTTACTTCCGGGTTTTCCAGGAACCAAAATGTACCACAGCAGAGGCGTCTGACATCTGATTTTCCACTGTATAATAGGGATTAAGGAGTTTTCTCAGGGTGATGGAGGGTGGGGGACAAAAAATGATGGGTCAAGATGGGCCAGTTCTAGGGTGTGAGAAATGTCCCTATGAGGAATGCTGCAGGGCGTGCATTACATAGTTATGAGGAAGGCATGCATCTCAGAGGCACAACCTGTGTTTTGCATGCAAAAGGTGCCAGTTTCAATCCCTTGTCTCCCAGGCACTGCTGGAGAAAAGTGCCTGTCACCTTGGAGAGCTGGGTGGAATCTACAAATATTTTTTTAAAAACGCTGTGAAAACGCTTTAAAAAAAAGTTTTAAAAATAACATTGAATTTGCCATTAGCTCACCATTGCCATCTAGTGTCACATTTGTATAATGTGATTAAAACGTTATATTTGCAGCTGTACAGTGGACGCTTGGGTTGCGAACGTGATCCATGCGGGAGGCACGTTCGCAACCCGCAGCATTCACAACCCACAGTGCTGTGTCTGCGCACGTGCAGGTTGCGATTCGGCGCTTCTGAGCATGCGCAAAGCGCGATTTAGCACTTCTGTGCATGTGCGAGCACCAAAACCCAGAAGTAACCCGTTCTGGTACTTCTGGGTTCGGCACGGTGCACAACCCGAAAGCACGCAACCTGAAGCGTCTGTAACCCGAGGTATGACTGTAGCTGAATACTTGCTGCCCATGTGCAATACTGAGCTACATGAACCAATGGCCTGACCTCCATATAAGGCAACCTCCTGTATTCCTATACCTTTCCTAATGAAAAATAAGAACATCTGCTTTGCTCTAATGAGCCGTTTTCTTTAAAGAGTTTCCTTTTGGTTTTGTGTGTGTGGCAATATGGAAAGGCAGGCATCTCAAGTCCAGTCATTGCCTCCTTAACAAAGCCCAGAGGTAAGATGTCTGTCTTCAGAATGAGACATATTCTCTGTTTACACTTGCAGTGGGATTATAAGAGACTGTCCTCTCGACTTTTTCACGCTGCTCTTCCATTTAGAGTTTAATTCTGAGACCTTTACTGCAAAAAAAAGTATCTTGGCCTGATGTCCTTTCGGATTCGCATCTGAAAGTTCAAGCCATCTGCAACCATGATATTAATCACAAGGTTTTGATAAGAAACGTTGTGGGTACTTTGCGGCCAGCCTTTTAGGGATCACTCAGCATGGCTGAGTTGCCAAGCGGCAGCCAGGAGATTCTCCTCAGTACTTTGAAATTTGCTGGCGAATCTCACGATGGCCTCAGAAAGATGGGTGATGCAAGGGGTACAAAAGTAGCAGGGAGGTGGTGGTTGTGAGTGAACAGCATAGCCTCTTCGGCTGTGTGTGTGTGTGTGTGTGTGTGTGTGTGTGTGTGTGTGTGTCTTTGGCGTGTGTTTGTGTGGAGAGAGGCAGCTTCAGTGCAGTCAACTAGCAAGGAAGAAAATGGGAAGTTCTAGGGCTCTCTGCCAAAAAAATAATAGCTCAGTGTAAACACTTGAAGGCATCTTTAGAATGTCCTTATCGTAGAGAGCACTGGAGCTTTTGTATTCTGGAAGGTTTCAAGCCAGCAGCTGTCTTGCAGCCAGCTATCGCTGAAAGTCCTTTTTAATGTGGATGTTTAGTACAGGGCGGGGGGGGGGAGGAGGATACAAGCAAGCTGACCAGAAAGACTGGAATTTCAGCTCCTCCACCCCACCTCCTTGGAGTTCTCCCTCTCCCTTTCCCTCTCTCTCATTCTGCAAGTCCTTTAAACCAGAGATTATTGGGTCAGTGACTCCTTATCCTTCCCAGGCTGTGCTGTCTTCTTGAGCTGGAGTTCTTCACGGACTACTGCTACCTGTAAGTACTCTTCCTCCCTCTTTCCTATCTGATAGCTGCACATATAAATGAATCGGTACAGATTTCATGTTTGCAAGATAATGCATGGTGTGTGCTTGTGAATATTGTGAGGCTCACAGTGCTGTGTTTGCCATAGCATAGAGGCTTTCCTAAGTGATATGGTTGAAGAATATAATACTTGTTTAGGATGAGGTACCATTCTCACAGGTGAGCATTTTAAGTTCTAACAAGATCACCGAGAAATCAAATTCATCACTTGCACTCACTCTCTCTTCACGACGAGGCACATAGTGAGATCTTCTGCTGCCTACATTCCAAATGGTTTCAATATAGAAACCCCAGAAACCTGAAAGAAGGCATACTCTTGCTTCTTTCTCCCAGGCATTCCATAAATGGGTGGGTGAGACTGAGAAATGTGTTAGCACCCATATCCAACACTCTCAAGCAACACTGTATGTGTATGTAATGATAAAACCTAGTGAAAAACACTCTCTTTCCTCCCTCCTCCGCGTCAGAAGATTTTTGTATTGCAAAAGACAGACTTTTCAAAGGGGCTGTGTTAAATTTGCATAAGATGACATGAAATGTATTTTAAGATGCCAAATTGCCTTAGCATTCTGGGGGCTGGGCTAGATGACCCATGGGGTCCCTTCCAACTCTGCAGATCTATAATTTTATGAAATATCTAATGAAGGAGCATGTCCTTCATTATTAAAGCAAGGTATGGGCTACAGTCCAGCATAACAGGCTGCTTAATGTCTCATAGAGTTTTAAACAGGATTTAGACTACAATCCTAAACTCAATAATTAAGGCGTAAGCTCTGTTGATTAACTGTTGAGTAAACCCACTTAGGACAGCAGACCCTCCAATTGTCTCTATTTTCCAGGGACCGTTCCAGATTTACAAAACCCATCCCAGTTTCTGATTTGATCCTGGAATGTCCCGCTTTTCCTTAGGACATCCCTATTTTCATCAGAGAAATGTTGGAGGGTATGGAGTTATCCGACTCCCCAAGCCAAGGAGATAAGTAACTCTACAACCTTTAGAAGACATCTGAAGGCAGCTCTGTATAGTGAACCATCAAGGCACTGTTGATCTGCTTAGCTTCAGCAAAATGTGCTCATCATGTGCCTTTATTTTAGATAGGGGGCGGGGTCGGAAATTATGAATGCCCTGCATGAATGAATAAATGAACAAACAATTCTTGGGCGTTCTTTACCACTACCTTCCTTGATTTTTAGTACAACCTTCGCAATGACAATTCTGTGTCCTCCCCCCCTCCCCATCTAGCTTCCTGCTGAAAGTCAGGGGCATAGTGTGTGTGTGGGGGTGCTGTTGGGGCAATGGTCCTGGGCACATTTTTCGGGGGGGCTGCTCACGCCACCCTGCCAGCCCCACACCACTTTGCAAGTCTGGGAACTGCTCTAAATGATCACATGGCAGCATGAGAACGATGCAACAGCCATGTGCCCTTCAATCCCAGCCTTGCCCTCTGAAGGGCATATGACTCTTGTGTCCTTCTCATGCCCCCTTGCCAGACCTGAGTCGCTTTGTGAGGCTGGGATCTCAAAGTGACTTGGGGCTGGGGTCACTCCGACAGTATCAGCAGTGAGGGCTGAGCTGGCACTGCGGGGCTCTGTTCACCCTCCATGCCCGGCCTCCCCGGTGCCAGCAAACCATGCTATGCCACTGCCTCTAGTGCTTACTGTAGTTAACTCTTCTAAGCCCAACCTGATGGCAGAAGTACAGTACCTTGTTCACAAATGGCAACATAAGCCTTCGCAAAGGATCTAGCAGCCCATTGTTCAGCTAAGTAAAAAGCCTGAATAGGCAACATTTAAGAGGCTTTAAAAAAACACTTCCTAACAAAGAATCTTAGTTAGCCTGCTCTTGTTGTAATGCCTGTGGCCGCCTTTCAAAGTGTTCCATAAAAGCTGGCTGTGAAGGTAAACGGATGCTGTGTTTCCTTTGATTTTCAGATAAACTTTAACTGCCTGAGTACATGAAGTCACTGCAGGCAAGATAAGGCTATCAGTGCTCTTTCAGAATAGTTGAGTCTATAGAAAGCAGGCACAACATGGCCTGCTAAAGAGTTTACGAATAATCTTCAGAGAGAGAGAGAGAGAGAGAGAGAGAGAGAGAGTCCTATAGTTAGGGACATGGTAAAAAATAAATAAATAGAGGAATTTTTTTAGCAGCAAGTCAGCATCATTCACATGCCATCTAATCTCCCATTTCATTATACTACCAGTATTGGTATTTTATATAGCGCCATCAATGCACATGGTCTTTTACAGAGGAAAGGGGACAGGTTCCTGCCCCATGGATATTGCAATATACAATGAGACACAGGGAAGACAATAGAGTAAAGAGACTTCCTGGGACTGTGGCTGAGGGCATGATAGATCACTTTCTTTGTTGGCAGAGACGGAGAGCCATAGGCAGAGACTATGGCTGTGGAAAATTCTACTGCTTTATGAATGGCTATGCTCTAAGGGTTGTGGACCCAGAAACAGGGTGGGTCAGTTATGTTGTCTCAGGGGGTGATGGGGGACATCTTAGATCTCCTTTATTTCCCTGGCACACACACAAACACAGCCCCAAAGAATGAAAAAGTCTGTAGGTCATGTTGGTGTCAACAGAAGGGGAAATGGAAGGGTTTTTTCTTAAAGATTGAACTGGGGATGAGAAGCGCCATTCCTCGCCAGTTTAGGATGGCTCTGGCCAGAATACTGAGACTCTTGATTGTATCAAATGTCCCACTTGCGCTTGCACAACTTCCCTGCTCATCTCCTCTCCCCTGCAGCCCCCCTATCCTCAAAACCTGCCCTAAAGGGTTGAGGGACCTTCTGGAGCAGATTTGGGGAGGGCAGAGTGAGAGGAGAGGAGGGGGAAATCCATTGCATGAGTGGTACACCTGTGGAGTGGCTTTGGGTGCAGCCTTCTGCCTTGCTCATGGTCTTCCAGAATTGTGAAGACCAGTTATGGGCACAGCATGCATTTCCTCTAAGCCACTCAACCCCCCACTGTGAACTTATCGAAAGAAGCAGAGCAGGTTCTTGGTTTCTTTTTATTGGGGGAATAAGAAAAGACAATCTCCCCCTTAATTAATAAGTAAAACTGCTCACTTTTAATTACTACAGGCAGGATTTGTATATGACAACTTAAGAAAGGGATGCAGGTAGCGCTGTGGTCTAAACCACTGAGCCTCTTGGGCTGGCCGATCAGAAGATTGGTGGTTCGAATCCGCACAACAAGATGAGCTCCTGTTGCTCTGTCCCAGCTCCTGCCTACCTAGCAGTTTGAAAGCACACCAGTGCAAGTAGATAAATAGGTACCGCTGTGGTAGAAAGGTAAACGGTGTTTCTGCGCGCTCTGGCTTCCGTCATAGTGTCCCGTTGCACCAAAAGCGATTTAGTTCTGCTGGCCACATGACCCAGAAGGCTGTCTGTGGACAAACGCTGGTTCCCTCAGCCTGAAAGCGAGATGAGCACTGCAACCCCATAGTCGCCTTTGACTGGACTTAACAGTCCAGGGATCCTTTACCTTTACCTCACTTAAGAAATGAAACAAAACTTATGCAGGGCTCAGCTGCCAGCCTATGATTAAATAAGATGCTCTGTGGACTGTAGTCTTGATGGGGGCGGGTATTTGTTTTAACTGCATATAAACTTAGAGTGTGGAATCAAAGCACATTTGCTTCATCACTATTATTGTATAATTAAAGACACTCCATGCATTTCAAAGAGGATCTGCTTCATCTGTCTGCTGAGTGGGTGGTATGATGGACTTCATGGGAAAGCGTCTGGAGGGCAGTGCCATAGACTAAACCAGACTTCACCAATCTTGTGTCCTTTAGCTGTTTGGAGCTACAGCTTCCATCAGCTTCAGTAGAGCTATTCTTAGGTTCTCTGCTGATCTGCACAGAACTGTGTGTTATAAAGAGAAGCATTGGTCAACAGTTAAGCGACAGTCTCCTGTTGAATTCCTTATTCTCCTTTTAGGATTGCCATAATTTCAAGAGCAAAAAAAGGGGACACATTTGCTGACTTCTACTTTTGATTGCTATGAGAACTCTACCCATTGAAAAGAGGGCGTGTCCTGGAAAAAGAGGACTATTGGCAATCCTACATACAACTTAATTTATGGTGTGTACCATTGTGAATTTCCCTATGTGCTCATACCCTCCAACACTTCTCCAGTGAAAATAAGGATGTCCTATATAACAACAACAACAACAACAACAACAACAACAACAACAACAACAACAACAAACAACAACATTATTGTTTATATCCCACCCATCTGACTGGGCTGCCCCAGCCACTCTGGGTAGCTTCCAACATATATAAAAACCTAATAAAACATGAAACATGAAAAAACTCCCCTATTCAAGACTGCCATCAGATGTCTTCTAAAAGTTGTATACTCACTCATCTCCTTGGTTAGGGTTGGTTGCCAGTTTCTCCCGATAAAGGCTTGATTTCTGACATGCTTAACTGCCTACCCTCCAACATTTCTCTGATGAAAATAGGGACGTCCTAAGCAAAAGCAGGACATTCTACAATCAAATCAGAAAGTGGGATGGCTTCTGTAAATCCGGGCTGTCCCTGGAAAACAGGGACACTTGGAGGGTGTGTTGAGCTTCATGGGTGAACACTGATATGGGTGGGAAAGCTTTCCCCGGGACTATCTGATAAACGCATGAGATCCAGATTTGGAAAAAGCTTCCATATCTCCCAGTGGAAGCTGGTGACAGAACTGTACAATGAGGAAGTCTGAGTTGATGATTATGATTATGACTATTGATCTCCGGTCCATAATCAGGTCTGGCTCTATTCATAGGCATTCTATTCTGCCTCAAGCAGAAAATATCAGGGTAACATTAAATGGCACCCAAATACCTGGTTTTTGGTTTTGTTTTGTTTGTTAATTATATTATACCCTGTGATTTGGATTCTTCTGCCTCAGGCACCAACATCAGTGCAATAGAACATTACCACCACCACAAAAAAACCATCCCCTCAATCTGTTCTTGGGTTTCCCCCAACCCTCTGGAGCAGATCTGGTGGCAGGAGAAGGTTCAAGTCCCAAACTGCAAGCAGCAATCATTGTACTTTGGGGACATTTTGGTTGAAAATTGCCCAAAATATCTCAGGCCTTCCCAGTTTTGTGTAACATGCACAAGACCATTTTTCTGGGGGTACTCAAGTACCCACACCTTTTTTCAAATGTTAAAAGTGTGTAACAACTTCATGGTGAGTACGGCACCTTTTCCCCCCTTTACACAAGATACCTGAATTGCTGCAGCCTGGTCTGAGCATGTGGGGTGTAGATGGGGAGCTGTAGCAGCCTGGATAAAGCTCTTCAGCTGCCTGTCTCCCATCAACATAGCTCATTTGTTGTCTGAAATGAAATATGATTGTGTGGGATGTCAAGGCATGATGTTCACTTGTAGCAACAGATGCAATGCACTGTACCTTCCTATTCATTACTGTCATTCTCTCTCTCTCTCTGTTTTTTTTCCCCTACCCCCTAGATTTTTTGGGGAAAATGTGTCCATTGTTCTAAATGTTGGGATTGATCCATTAATTTATTTACCTGAGGATTATTTGAAAAGGTTCCTTGTCCAGATTCCATTATGCAGGAAATATTCTTGATGAAGCTCATAGAGGACACTGTAGCCTGATGCCCATGATCAGGTGGTGAAGCTTCCCAGGAAGGACTAAGAAAACAACCCCCTTTCCCTAAAGAGTTTTCTCCTTTGCTAACCACACTATGAAGGCTTTGGGGAACAGCTGGCTCCTTTTGCTCTTTGCACTTAATCTGAGAAGCATCCACTCCTCCTTTGTCAACGTCAACCGTGGGGCGAAAGTGATGAAGGGCCAGTCCATCTTCCTGTTGCAAGAGGACCTGCAGTTTTCCATTCCCCGAGAGAAGGACGCTTGCAAAGTGGAAGTTGTGATGAACGAGCCGATGACGCAGAGGGTTGGGAAACTAACCCCACAGGTATGCGAAATATATTGGCATGGAAATTTGGGGAGCTGGGAAGAGGAGGAAAAGGGACGACTTATTGGGGGTAACTGGACTTTGGAACGGCGGAATGGCCATTCTCAAACATAGCATTGGCTTCCATTGTAGTGTAGAGTAGTTTGGACTTGATATTCCGCTTTATCACTACCCTAAGGAGTCTCAAAGCGGCTAACAATCTCCTTTCCCTTCCTCAGCCACAACAAACACTCTGTGAGGTGAGTGAGGCTGAGAGACTTCAGAGAAGCGTGACTAGCCCAAGGTCACCCAGCAGCTGCATGTGAAGGAGCAGGGAATCAAACCCAGTTCACCAGATTACGAGTCCACTGCTCTTAACCACTACACCACACTGGCTCTCAGTGACTGGCTCTCAGTGGCTTTTCATTGTGAGTGAAGCTTGTTTGTTAGTTAAAAGCTTTTGATACACCTTTTCCCAAACTGAAGCAACTGCATACAGCCCCACCTATATATCGATGGGCAAAGCAGACTTATCTCTAATTTTTCTCCACTGCTGCTGAATGAAACAGCACTTTGCCCTCAAACGCTTCTAATTTGTGCTTGCTTTGGTTTTTTAAAAACTATTATTAAAAGCCACCAGGAGGTAAGTCAGCTGTTCATGTACATTTTAGATAAGACCCCCCCAGGGCAAAGCCCAGCACTGTACAGCTCTTAACCACAAGCAAGGGTTCCTTTTAATTGCTCCCCATGTAGTAATAGCGTGACTAAAATGTGAATGCACAGCATACCATGGGACTTGTTCAGTTCCCAAGAATTACCATCAACAGATGGTAAACATACAAAGGGGTTTTTTATGCTTCCTTTCCACATCAGACATATTTCCCATATCACCTTTCTTCTACTTTTGTCCCATCTGGGTTTACTTATGGGAACCTGTGTGGAGAAAGCAACGTTTTCTCGATCTGGTTACTAATACAAAATAGAATGGGATGCTTTGAGAGCAGTGTGGCTGGCACTGGGAGCAGTGATCATGTGTGTTTTCTTCCGCCACCCTGGTATTGGAAACATAAACGTGTCAGGTGCACAAAATTATACTTGGCTCCTCCTGCTGCTGGGTGGGGAAATGTCTGATTTGAGGACTATGTGCACACCAAACAGTTAAAGTAAACAGCTCCCCCCCCCACAAGAATCCTAAGAACTGTAGTTCACACACAAAGAGAGCCCGAGGTTCAGCACCTTCAACAAACTACAGTTCCCAGGATTCTTTGGGGAAAGGCATGTAGTTTAAACATATGGTGTGTATGCAACCTATGCAGTCATGCAAATCCCATATGCCTAGTTTTGCCTTGGAATATCAGTGGGTAGGGGGAGTCTGCTGCCTGAATGCCTTGTTCATGAGCTTACTGGGGGCTACTGTGGGAACCTGATCCAGAGCTAGATGGACCTTTGTTCTGACTCCTCTGGGCTCTTTTTATATTCTTCTGGCTATAGCAATATGAAGTTTCACTCTTATGTAGTAAGCTGCCCATAAAAATGTGGCCAATTATCAACAGGAACATTGTTCTGGTCACTTTGCTTCAATGAATACTGCTCGTGCACCAACCAGTTGCGCCCTTTCTCAGAGATGCACCAAGCTCACCCCATATGTGGACTAATACATGTTCACCATCTGCCTCATCAAATGATTGGATGAATATACTTTAGAGGAAGCTGAATATCTCTTACTTGTTGCTCTCTACACAAAGGAAGTCCTTCTAGTTACCTAGCAGAGGCCCCCTACAACAGCTTTGGTGGCCAAATTTTGATTTGGCATTGGCCAGCTCTCTAGGAGTGCATAAAGGTAAAGGTACCCCTGCCTGTACGGGCCAGTCTTGACAGACTCTAGGGTTGTGCGCTCATCTCACTCTAGAGGAGTGCATAGGCATGCCATATTTCAAAAATTAAAATTCCAGCCCTGCGCATTCCATCTGGCTGCACTCATTATGTTGCAGGAGGGGGACCCTCAAAGGCACCGGCTGCCTTTGGACAGGAAGATGACCGGCAGCAACAGAAGCATCTCTGCTTAAAATTCAATAATTCCCCCCAGACACCATTTTAGGCATCCAATTTCCGTACATGTCCAGAATTTTCCAGACGTATGGCAAGCCTAGGAGTGTATGCCAGTGGTGGGTGCGGCCCAAAGTGGGCATGGCTACCCACATACATTTAAAAGAAATTAATTTCTGCAAACTAGCCCTAAGAACCAAATAGCAATCTAGGTGGAAACTTTGTTTGTCCCATTGTGAAGAAGAGGATGCTAGACTAAGTAGACCTCTTTTTTTTCTTTTTTGCTCCAGTAGGACTTGTATTCTTCATTTGTTAAGATGAAGCATTGTGTGGGGATGTTTTACTGTGAATAAAGCTGCCATGATGAAGAAACAAATATGACATTGGAAATTAGCAAGTGATTTTGGAACAATGACACACAGTATATCTGTAACCTCTGCTATCTTTCTAGTTTAGACATAGGGTTGTGGGGTTTGTTTGTTTGTTTGTTTGTTTGTTTTTTGCATATCCCTATGCCTAATAGCGGGACATGGGTGGCGCTGTGGTCTAAACCACAGAGCCTCTTGGGCTTGCCGATCAGAAGGTCAGCGGTTCAAATCCCCGTGATGGGGTGAGCTCCCATTGCTTGGTCCCTGCTCCTGCCAACCTAGCAGTTTGAAAGTATGTCAAAGTGCAAGTAGATAAATAGGTACCGCTCCGGCGGGAAGGTGAACGGTGTTTCCGTGCGCTGCTCTGGTTTGCCAGAAGCACCTTAGTCATGCTGGCCACATGACCTGGAAGCTGTCTGTGGACAAATGCTGGCTTTCTTGGCCAGTAAAGCGAGATGAGTGCCACAACCCCAGAGTCATCCGTGACTGGACTTAATGGTCAGGGGTCCCTTTACCTTTACCTATACCTAATAGCAATATGCAGTTATCATCAGGTAATAATGCTGATCGCCATGCCTTCGGTTCATTTTGAGCTGATGCTAATAGCATAGAAGCAGAACATGCTCTGGTCAGTTGGCAACTATTAACTGCCCCCCCCCCCACCATGGCAGAACTTGCCCTTGTTTTGCTAAAGAGATTGTGCTTTTAACCAGCAAACACTGCATTATGCAAGAACCTGTCCTATTATTTCCTTTGCTGTCGTTAAAGTGAGTAATGTGCTAGGAATGTGTGACAATTTAATTACAAATTGTAATTGAAAAGTAGTTGAAGTGGAAATAAAAGCAAAGCCAGACAGTAATTAGGAAAAGATTTAGCTCTCCTTTGTTTTACTTGTTAAATTTATAGACAATTATGGCTGCCTGTTCATATGAAAGAAAAACATATTAGGAAGCATAAAACAGCTGTTTCCCTTTAACAAAGCAGATTGTGTCTATTTTATAATCATTGTCTGTCTACGGCAAGAGTCATGTTGAGGAAAAAAGCTTTCATTATTTATCTCCCTCGTTATCAATTAAGTGGAGGAACTAATGATGTCTTCTGGAAAAACACAATTTATGACTATTATGGCCATAGTTCTCTGATGGATAGCATTGCCTGTACCATGTTGCAGCTCTCGTCTTCCATTAGAAGGAAGCTGAATTCTCAGGGCTAAGAGCATTTGGAGACGTGAGCCTTAAATTGCTTCTCTGACTTCCTAGCGCTCTTTCAGTGAGCACCTGATGTCATTTCCACATGTGGGGCTTAAATTAGCTTTGTTTTAAATCAACTCTTCGAAGAAATGTAAACCTGTGTTGACTAAGAGGTGCATCTGGTTTCTCTCCTGCGTTGGCTGCATTTGTGAGACAAAATTGGTGAGACGGGCTCAGATGTGTTTCCTTGTGTCCCGTGTGGGGTCGGTGGGAATGCACTGCCCAATGTCAATGCAGGCGAGGCTGCCTTTACCATTAGGCAAGGTGATGTTGGCCCCACCAGGTGACAGATTTTGGGGGGAATAATTTAATGGTGACAAATTGTTTAGCTTCTTATGTCTTTGCCACCCTGTGAGTGTGTGTGATGGGGTATTATTATTATTTAGCTCAGTTACAAAAAATACCATTTTTGGATACGGGAGAAATACAGTGAAAGCAAGGCAAGTGTAATATGAATGAGCATTCTGGCCAAAGCAGTCTGTCTGTAGTCCAAATCAATTGCAGTGAGTGGGAACTTGCACGAAAATGCTCGGAGAGTCAGACAGCAGCAGCAATGTGTGGTTGGATATCCGATATACAATTTGGGGCTCCATAGTCCCAGATGGCTTGATCCTCCAGACTAAGCTGGTTGAATTTTAGTTCTTGCCAACTTCAACTTAAATCCCATTGAGTTAAATGGGAACTAAATGCAAATAACTGGATCCACTGTTTATTATGATGATGATGTTATTGTTGTTTAGTCATTTAGTCGTATCCGACACTTCGTGAGCCCATGGACCAGAGCATGCCAGGCACTCCTGTCTTCCACTGCTTCCTGCAGTTTGGTCAAACTCATGTTAGTAGCTTTGAGAACACTGTCCAACCATCTCGTCCTCTGTCGTCCCCTTCTCCCTGTGCCCTCAATCTTTCCCAACATCAGGGTCTTTTCCAGGGAGTCTTCTCTTCTCAGGTATTGGAGTATTGCTGCCTCAGCTTCAGGATCTGTCCTTCCTTATTATACTCTGTTTATATGTATTATACGTCTGTGTATTAGGAGACTCGGAAGTCTATCTTAAGAATGCTGCAGTGTACAGGGTCATGATATGATCACAAAGCACTGAGGGCTGCTTTACATAAAATATAAGGGAGACAAGCATATCTTCTGAAGATATGTTTGTTTGTTTGTTTGTTTGTTGCATTTATATCCCACCTTTTTCTCCCAGGAGCGCAAGGTGGTCTGCTTGGTTCTCCCCCTCCTCATTTAATTCTCACAACAATCCTGTGACGTAAGTTAGGCTGAGAGTCAGTGACCAGCCCCAGTTTACTCAGTAAGCAAGTGGGGATTTGAACCCTGGTCTCCCAGGTACTAGTCTGACTCTTTAACCACTATACCAAATTCTCAAGTGGTTGTATATATGTGTAAATAAAACCAGATATGCTAAAGACACCACAGTCTCTATTGACCTTCATTCCAAGGAAACTGAGCCCTGGGTAAAGCTCTTGGAACCCCAGGAGTCTCTGATTGCTCAAAGATTGTGGCGGCTTATAACTGTATTAATTCCCCACAGTCCCAGAAACATTGTTAAGCTATCTACCCATTTTTTATATATTTGCATGTTGAGATCCCCAAGCCACCCCAAATAGCTCACACACCACACAGAAATTTTGTTTAAGGTTTTTTGGCATAATTTTTGGCCACAACTTTATTAAATACAAAAATGTGAGTGGTTGCTTAGGCATTGGTTGCGACTATCTGCCCCCCAGTGGGGGACAGACTGACATTTCGCAAGCCTGCGAAAGTCAGAAAATGGGAATACACTTGGGGGTAGCGACGGAGCAGGGAACCTGCCCTCAGCCTTCCCCAAATGCAACCAGGGGCTCTTGCGTGGCCCTAGCCCCTTCACAGGGTTTGGACAAAAGCAATGGTGAGCCCCTGTATTCCTTTAACGGAATCCCTTGCAGCAGCAGCATTAGAGGGGCAGGCACAGCCAATCCATGCCCCTCAACCAACCAAACCATAAACCAATGCCTAACCGCAACCTTAAAAGTTGTGACGATTTGCTATGCAGTAGGCAAAAACCAAATGGCACCAGCCAATCAGCCAGATGGACAAAATTCCTACCGGGCCCCTGCCCCAAGAGCAGACAACCCCATGACAGGCATAGCAAGGTCAATCTGAACAACCCTGAATATAGGGAGGGAGGGATGGGCAATCCGATGCACGGAGCGAAAAGAGGAAGCTCTATGCCTCGTGCGGCAAGTTTTAACATTTCTGGCTTTCAGTCACAAAATAGCAATGTTAACTTCCTCCCAACAACAAGGGAAGCCCAATCACAACAGTGGGCAATGATCAATTAGCCCGCCCCACAACTTTGGAGGGTCTTGTCAGCCCCCACCGCAACACGTGCTCCCCATGAAGGAGAACACGCTATACCACAGGGTAATTATGTAAATCACTTCTGCATTGCAAAACATTTTTTTGAGACAAACCAAAATGAGCCAAAGGGAAAACGCCTGAAATATGCTGCCTCCTCTTTAAACAAAGCCTATTTTTCAACAGGTGTTTGATTGCCATTTTCTTCCCAATGAAGTCAAGTACACTCACAATGGATGCCCTATTCTCAATGAAGACTTAGTCATGCTGAGGTTATACAGGTAAGCAGCACTGGGGGGATGTCTCAGGGGGTGTTTCTTAGGAAAGAACAAGCATGTTTCTACCATTCACCTAATATTAAAAGGTAATGCTAAGTGAATTATCTCTTCTGAGTTTTCTTTTATATCGCATCACAAAGAAAATAAAAAATCCATGATATAAGGATCCCTCTGATACCTTATATCATATATGGTGGGGATGTGATAAAATTAAGAAATTTTGGGGAAATATACATGAGGAACTGAAAAAAATGTTTAAAACAACAATTGGTAAGAAACCGGAAACATTCCTTTTAGGAATTATAACAAATGACATCCCAAAAGACATGAAGAGAATCTTTTTGTATGCAACAGCTGCCGCAAGGCTATTGATTGCAAAAAAAAATTGAAATTAGAAGAAGTACCGACATTGAAAGATTGGCAAAATAATTTTTTTGAAATGATTGAATTAGCAAAAATGACGGCAACAATTAGAATGCAATCTAATCAAAATCTCAAACAGGAATGGAAATGTGTAGAAGAATACATGACCAAAAGATGCTCCAACAAGAATTTATTGATATGTATAGACTGATTTCACAAAGTTAAGTTAAGCTAAGCTAAGCAGATATATAAGATTGAATGTTTAATTATTAAGATACAAAATTACAATCTCAATAATAAAGTTACCGGTACATAATAATAACAAGGAAGTCACGCACGGGTGGAGGGAAGACACAGGGCAAGAAATAAGAAATGGATAAATGTTGGTACATAATGACATGTGAAAATGTGAATTTACGAATATAATATATATGTATAAATATGTAAAGATTTCATATATGTATTGCAACATTAATAATAAATAAATGAAGTGCAAAAAAGAAGAAAATAAAAAATCCAAGGTGCCCATTGGTTGCAAAACCAAATGCATTAAACAAATTATTCATTTGTTCATGTTCATCCTATTCCTTGGCCCATAAATAAAATTATGGATAATTTACTTAACACTGATTGTGCCTGTTGCTACTGTCAGCAAGGAAGAATTATGGTTCCAGTAATGGGATATCTCAAGATAGTGAACCCACCCCAGAGGGTTAGATTCACAACACAAACAGAGCTAAATCAGGCTTTGAGGGTTGTTGAAGGCCTTGCTACTCAAAACAAAAAGAGCCTCTCTTTAAAACCTCTCCAGCAGCAGCAGGGCTGGCCATTGCGGTGTTTGTCCACCTCTGTGAGTGCCATTTTGTTGCCACGATTCTGTGGCATCTAAATATCTAAATAAATGATTAAGCCACTGAAGAAGAATAGCTCACTGGCTCATATGGTATTGCTCATACTTTCCAGCTTTCAAGGTTGCATTTCTGCTGTAGGATGTGGTTGATTAAATGAAATAATAGGTTTGCCTAACCATACACTTGGAACCATGCAGTTAGGGACGTGGGTGGCGCTGCGGTCTAAACCACTGAACCTCTTGGGCTTCCTGATCAGAAGGTCGGCAGTTCGAATCCCCACAATGGGGTGAGCTCCCGTTGCTCTGTCCCAGCTCCTGCCAACCTAGCAATTCAAAAGCATACCAGTGCAAGTAGATAAATAGGTACCGCTGCAGCGGGAAGGTAAACGGCGTTTCCGTGCTCTCTGGTTTCTGTCACGGTGTTCCGTTGAGCCAGAAGCGGTTTAGTCCTGCTGGCCACATGACCCGGAAAGCTGTCTGTGGACAAACGCTGGCTCCCTCGACCTGAAAGCGAGATGAGGGCTGCAACCTCATAGTCGCCTTTGACTGGGCTTAGCCGTACAGGGGTCCTTTACCTTTACCTTTTTACCTGATGAATTAATAAGTTGGCATAACTATAGGGATGAATCTTGAAGTTTGAGACAGAGCTTCATAAGAGTTCAGCCACCTCAATGCATAAATAGGTTTTCTGAATTTTGTAAGAACATGAGAGGAACCTGCTGGATCAGGCCAAAGGCCCATATAGCCCAGCATTGTATTATCACAGTAGACAAGCCTTTGGGAAACCCACAAACAGGTTCCAATTAAAATATACCAAATGTTGTAGATTCCAAAATGTGCCCAACTCTTTTGCTTGCTAAAATTTGACTGTCTTTTTGCTTGCCCTTTGCAGATTTACGGAAACAGAGACATTTACCGAAATGGTTCCCTTCCTTGTAAAGTTACTTGAACCAGATTGCAATATTATCAAGATGAGCTTGAGTGCCCTACAGGTCCCTAGCTTTCATGGCCTGTCCAATGTAATTAACAAGAACGTAATTACTTTAGACTACAACAGGAAAATAAACTTGGATTGTACCATAAGCCTGATTTCTGTAGAAACTTTCCTGCCAGCCCATGGGCAACTTGTCAGAGGATCAGAAGAAGAAGAACCACCTCGTGGAGATCACCCTCATAGTTTCCCTCCCACAACCGGTATGTACACTTCGTTTCTCTGCACCAGTTATATCATCACAAATATCTTCATTTAGTGATGAGGTTGTACAGGGGCGCCAACTTGCCTCCACATTATGGGGAGGGGCATGATGTGACGCATCATGGAACATCATGGGAGGAGGAGCCACCAGCCATTAAAGCTGAACGGCCGCTGTGTGTGGCTCTGCCCCAGCTCCTTCCAATCGACGTCTTGACGTCATGCATACAACATTGGTTCCCCCAATCGCCCTTGTAAGCTGCTGCCTCTGCCCAATAAATGATGTCAGCAATGTCTATGCAACACGATGACCATGTACATTGTTACATGAGCACAGTTCCACGGCATTTTATATTTTCATTTACATACATTCATTCAAAATAAGATGGGTTTATGAAGCAATTCTATATCCTCCCACCACACTGACGAAGAATTCTAAAAAAACATTAGTCAATATCCGGAATCACTGTTCAGTGTTGGACATCATATTTGCTGAATACACAAAGCTTCACAGCTTGTCTTCTATCGTACAAAGTCTGGTACCTCGCTTCATTTAAAGATTTTCAGAGACTTTGAGACTAAAGATTTCATTTTGGACTTGTTATGGTTTGAAGGAATTTTCTAAAAGATTGTCTATTGCATATGTACATGGTCGTCGTGTTGCGTAGACATTGCTGACGTTCTCTTTGCAACACAGAGGTTTGTTTGGTTACTTATTGTTGTACCATGGCCAATAGAATGATGTGCCTTAACATAATGCCTAAAAAATAATAAGAGTGGACGTGAGGCAAGTGTCCTTGGTGGGCTTCTCTGGGAGTGCATTCTATGAACAGAGAGATACCCCACCTGATTCACACAGAACATAAAGCTGGAGCTGGCTATAAAAAATATTCACAGAACATCTCATAGCCCCATCATTCCTTCCCATAGGTATTTCAGTCGTGAACTGTTCCTAGCTTCTGGTGTCTGGTTTGCATCTTCTGTCCATGTTTCTGTTGAGAGAGAAAAAACCCACTGTGATTTCCTTTGGGCCATTAGGACGTAGGAGAGGTGAAAGGTGTCCATCTGGGAGCTGTGTTTCAGGCCTGAAGACCATACAGAACATTAAAGTGAACTGTGAAGATTTTCTCCTGATGGGCCTAAGATACCAGCATTTGGACCCTCCTTCGCCCAACATTGATTACATTCCCATCAGACTGGATCTCACAGATAGCAGAAGCAAGACCATCTACAAGGTAAAGGCCTTATACAGAGGTAGGCAACCTAAGGCACAGGGGCCAGATGTGGCCCAATCGCCTTCTCAATCTGGCCCACAGACGGTCCGGGAATCAGCGTGTTTTTACATGAGTAGAATGTCTCCTTTTATTTAAAATGCATCTCTGGGTTATTTCTGGGGCCTGCCTGGTGTTTTTACATGAGTAGAATGTGTGCTTTTATTTAAAATGCATCTCTGGGTTATTTCTGGGGCCTAGGAATTTCTTCATATATTTTTTTCAAAATCTAGTCCAGCCCACCACATGGTCTGAGGGACGGTGGACCGGCCCATGACTGAAAAAGGTTGCTGACCCCTGCCCTTATAGGAAGGAACTTTGGCATAGACAGATCCAGGCTTAGGTGAAGCCATCTTTTGCCAACCTGGTGCCCTCCAGATGTTTTGGATTACAAGTCCCATCAGCCTTAGACATGCCAGCTGGGACTTATGGGAAATGCAGTCCAAAACACTTGGATGGCATCACTGGGTTAGGCTACCAAAAGAACATTCAGCCATAATTAGATGTTTACTTTGCCACCTGCTTCTTCTTCCGCAGTCTGAGCATGCTTGGCTTCCCGTTCACATTGGAGGTGCGTTTCCTAACCAGCCGCCCCAAGCTGCCTTCATGGCTATGCAAATCCTAGAAGCAGACCAGTTCATTCTGAGCCTGTTGTCAACAACCATACTGGATGCCGAAGACAGTGAAACAGCCAAATCCCTGCTCATTTTCAACATCACCAAACCACCCCAGGAAGGCTACATCACTCATCTGCAAGACCACACGAGGCCCATCTCATCCTTCACATGGAACAGCCTCAATGATATGCTTATTGCTTATCAGCCACCAAACAGCAGCCACACAGAGAGGAGAAATTATGAGGTAACCAAAGTGATTTTAATGAAGTCTCTCACAAGATTTCAAAGCATTTATCGAAACAGACTTTTAAAAAAATATATAGTTTCTTGATAACTTCCCACTCCCACTGTCCTGATGTTTGTTTGTTTGTTTATTCCTTTTTATTAGCTGTTTTATAATACACATATTTTTATTATCTAAACCCCACTACCATCAAATATTTCAGTAATCCATTGCTTATACCAGGCATAGGCAAACTTGGCCCTCCAGTTGTTTTTAGACTATAATTCCCATCATCCCGGACCACTGGTTTTGTTAGCTAGGAATGATGGGAGTTGTAGTCCCAAAACATCTGGAGGGCTGAGTTCACCTATGCCTGGCTTACACAGTCAAACCTCAGTTTCCAAACACCTCTGCTTTGGAACGTTTCGGCTCCCGAATGCCGAAAACCTGAAAGTAAATGCTCTGGTTTTTTAATGTTTTCAGAAGGCAAACATCTGATGCGGCTTCCGCTTAAGTGCAGGAAGCTCTTGCAGCCAATCAGAAGCTGTGCCTTGGTTGTCGAACTTTTTAGAAGCTGAAAGGGCTTCCGGAACAGATGTGTTTGACAACCAAGGTTTGACTGTATATCAAATCCTGCCTGCAACTTCATATATTGGTGATTATCAGTGGTCTCCATTACTCCTTAAAAACTTTGTCATCATGTCCTATTTATGTCATTATGTTCCATCAGTTTCATAAGCCATTCCTCCTTTGTTGGCAATCCTTTCTCTTTCCACTTCTGTTGTCACGTAGGGTATTTTGGAATTTCATGGCTGAGTAGGTAAAGGTAAAAGTAAAGGACCCCTGGACACTTAGGTCCAGTCAAAGGTGACTATGGGGTTGCAGCACTCATCTTGCTTTCAGGCCAAGGGAGCCAGCGTTTGTCCACAGACAGCTTTCCGGGTCATATGGCCAGCATAATTAAACCACTTCTGGTGCAACGGGACACTGTGACGGAAACCAGAGTGCATGGAAATGCTGTTTACCTTCCTGCCTATTTATCTACTTGCACTGGTGTGCTTTTGAACTGCTAGGTTGGCAGGAGCTGGGACAGAGCAACGGGAGCTCCCCCCCCCCTTCGTGTGTCACAATGACTGGAGTGTTGACTTGGGAGAATGGGGTTCGAATCCCCTCTCAGCTGCGTGGCTCACTGGGTGACCTTCGGCCAGTTGCCATCTTTTAGCCCAGCCTTTCTCAACCCAGGATGTCCCAGATGTTCTTGAACTACAACTCCCATCATCCCTCACCATTCGTTATATGCTGGCTAGGAATCATGGCAGTTGTAGTCCAACATCATCTAGGGATCCAAGGCTGAGAAAGGCTGTCTTAGCCTAACCTACCTCGCAGGAAGAGGAAGACCATGCTGAGTATCATTGCCCAGAAATAGATCAGTGACTTCCAGTCATGGTGGTGGCAGTTAGGCAATTTTTGACTCTGGAATTAATAGCCTTGTTAGACCCCCTCTCTATAGACTGCAATGTGTGTTACTTCATTTCAGAACAGGGGGCTCCTGTTCAGTGGGGCTCTGGACTTTTGACCCATTCTCTGGTTACATCACAGCACTTTTCAACAGAGTGATTTCACACATTGTATTACAGGTCATCAAATGTTAAGTTATTAAATCATGAGGAATCTGGTGACCTGCATGCACGTGTGAACCATCTCAGTGTGTCACTAAAGTTTTTTTCAACTGCCTCGGTTAATTTGTCAGAATCATGAGGGCTATTTGCCGCTTAATAAACATGAAAACCAATTTCCTTATAAATCCCCAAGTTACTAAAAATTTGGATCACAGCATTTGAAAGTTATATAGTTGCTTTATGATCATTATGATTATTATTACCAATGTTTTTCATTCAATGCCGTCCTTTAATCCTTTCAGGGAATCTGTCATGTTCCATTGTGCATGCTGTGTGAGGAATGGTTGATGTTGAGAGGCGATAAGATGAAAGAACTTATACATTTTAATAACATTAGAAAAGAATTACAAGTATCTGAGATGCATAAATGCTTATGAGAGCTTAAACAGAAAAGATAAATGTCACCTATGACTGGATCTTGTCATCTCTTTAAATTTTAGCAAATAGCAATGGCAGTGAGTATGGTTGGAACTGAGACATCAGTGCCCTTTCCTTAGTGAAAATGTGTTCCATAAGCTGCTATTTAGCCTATTTTTATCTATTACCTTAATTTTTTCTGGTTTAGTTTTTTTTTCTTTCAAAAAATGGTTAAAAGGGGGGTGATTTCTGTTCTTTTAAAGAATTCCTAGCATTTTCATTTTCAGTTGCAAAAATACAATGGAAGTATAATTAGTGCTCCCTCTTGTGGAAGTTAAAATGAATGTCTCACGTGTGAAACATTTTTTTAAGAATTATATTGTACAAACTAACTACAGGGAACAGCATTTTTTTTTAAAGGGGGAATATTGAAGATTATGGAGGAAAACATACGGTCTTTTAAACATTCTGGTTCCATTTAGCACTCTAAACCTCTCTGTGGTTGTTTTCCTATGTTATTTTGAGCTCCAAATCTTTCAAGATTTCTCTAGCTCAGAGGTTGGTAAACAATTGGCCCTCCAGATGTTGTTAGACACCAAATTCCATTAACCCCAGACAGCATCTCCAATGGTCAGGGATGGCAGTAGCGACAGCCCAGCAACATTTGTAGGGCCGCAGGTTCCCCACTCTGCAATAGTCTCTTACTTGTCAGCTGCTGTTTCATCTTCCCAGGTAATCTTTAGAAAATGCTGTTTCCATTTTTGTGTAACAGGTGGAGTTTGAAGTTCATGATTTGTACTTTGAAAGAAGTTCACCAATTACTATCCATATCTCTGTTAGAACGGCACACACAAATGCTCCTCGGGTCTCATGGAATACTGGTGAGAATTCATATTATGCTTGATAGTTTTCTTTAAAAGACAGGATGTGGCTGCAGAGGTCAAATGCAACAAGCCAATATTCTTTCCATAGGTTCTTTAGCCTTTTTAAATGAGAAGCCACATGGGATTGTGCTATTTTGTGGGGAAAGATCAATCAATCAATCTTTATTATGGTCCAGAGACCCAACAAATCATCACAAATCAATACACAATTCATACAGCCCACCTCCAGGTCAACCAAGCATTTTGTTTGACATAGTGAGCCTCTGATTTTCCCGGGAAAGGTACCAGCAAGAGTAGTATCAGTTCAGCCCTGGCCTGCTCATATTTTTCACAATGCAACAAAATATGATTTATGGACTCGATGTCTTGAGCACACAAGCAAAGTCTGTCCTGGTAGGGAACTCCTCTCAACCTACCATCCAACACTGCAGAGGGGAAGACATTTAGTCTGGCTTTGGTGAAAACCCTTCGGTAGTTAGGTACTGTCAGGTTTTTGATGTAAGATGTTAACTTAAAGACATACCCATATTGAACTCCTACTGCCAGCTGACTACAGACTGCGTGTGATCAAGATCGCAAGTCACTGTGTGCATTGTCCCATAATCTTTGCTTTAAAATCTTTTGGGCGCCTTCATAACCCAGGTAATACAGTTGGGGGGGGGAGACAGACCAATAGAGGTGGCTTTTTAGCCATGGTTTTCTGCCATTTGCTGACAAATTCCTCATTGGTCAGGTGTTGGTACAAACCCTTCCCTAGATTAAACACTGAAATCCTGAGCCAATGTTTTAGGGCAGCCCACCACGCTTTAGTTGAAATTGGGCATTCACCAGCTTCTAACAGAAGTACGGAGTTGGGGACGCAGTTAGGTACCTGCAGCAGAGATCGTATAAATTTTGCCTGAAAGCCATCTAGCTTTGGCAGGTCCCCATTATGCCAGACATTTGCTGCATACAGGAGTTGTGAAACAGGCTTTGCGTTGAAAACCCTTAAGGCTGCTGGAACATATTTGCCACCCTTTGTGAAAAAGAATCTATGTATGGCTAGCTTTGTAATCTCCGCCTTTTGTAGGGAGGTTTGCCAATGGTGCTTCCAAGATCCTGTATGATGGAATGTGAGCCCTAGGTAACTGAAGTATTTTACCTGTTCAAGGTTATGGCCATCCAGCACCCATTTAGACTGGGAGAATCTTCTTTCGAAGACTAAAATTTTAGATTTTTCATAATTAATGGATAAACCATTTCCAGAACAGTAATCAGAAAATTTTTGTGGGGAAAGAAATTGTCCTGAGTTTGTTTCAGTCATAGACTCGTTGACTCGTATAATTGTAGAGTTGGAAGGGACCCTGAGGATAATCTAGTCCAACCCCCCACAATGCAGGAACATGCAGCTACGGGGATCAAATCTGCAACCTTGGAGTTATTAGCACCACAACTGAGCTAACCAGGCTCAGAGTGACACTAGTTTTGTGCTGCCTCCGGGGAGGTTCATGATATCAACTCATATCTGTATCATGTGTCCCTTGTTGAATCAAAACGAGCATGTGATCTGAAAGCCATTGCACACCCTCTGACATTTCTCTGATGAAAATAGGGATGTCCTATTCCATTATTATTATTATTATTATTAATATCTCATCCATCTGACTGGGTTGCTCCAGCCACTCTAGGCAGCTTCCAACATACATAAAAACATAATAAAACATTAAACATCAAAAAGCTTCCCTATACAGGGCTGCCTTCAGATGGCTCGGGGTTCAGATAACTCCATACCGTCCAACATTTTTCTGGTGAGAATAGGGACGTCCTGTGGAAAAGTGGGACATTTCGGGATCAAATCAAAAACCAGGATGGCTTCTGTAAATCTGGGACTTTCCCTGGAAAATAGGAACAATTGGAGGGTCTGACATTGTCCCCAGTGAAGTTTCTTGAAGGGGTCAGTGCTAAATGAGGCTTCAAAGAGTTACCTCCAGAGCTCTATATGGATGAAATTAATTCCTTTCTATAACAGACGCCAACTACTTGCATGGGACCTTTGAGTAAACCATATGGTTGTTTGAATATGGTTTACTCAAAGTCCCCATGCAAGTGGTTGGCATCTGTTATAGAAATGAATTCACCATTAGTGCTGGGTTGCACTTATTGTTCTTACTGTTCTGAATAAATTACAGGTTCAGGGTTTCTGTTCTAGGTCTTGATCTCCTGGAAGGACAGTCTCGCCCTATAACTTGGGAGCAGTTTCAGATTGTAGACAATGACGACATCAATGGTGTTCGCATAGTCACTGTTGATGGTCTACAGCATGGACAGCTCACTCTAAGAGGTATTGTGTCCTCCCTGATGTCTGTATACAGATGTTACTATTGGTCAGTGCAGTTCATGCAACAGTTCACCTTTTCAGCTGCCATGACAATGAGGACTTGAGGAGGAAGCCGCTAGTGGGCTCATGACAAGACTAGGGTTGCCATATTTTTCAAACAGTGAAAATTCAGACAGAAAAGTTGTTGAGCTTCTTCTGGACATTTGACCGATTTCTGTCCAGACACCAATTTCTGCTGATTGCCATATTCTGGATATCTCCAGGTAATTCCAGGTGTATCGCAACCCTAGACAAGACAGCACTTGTGAGAACTATACAGTGAGGCATGGTTTCTGACAAATGCCTTTGTATGACTTCTGCACAGCTGTAAGTCTAGTACTGGCCCCACATGAAGTTACTAAAGACACATGTGTGTATTTCTTAAACCTTTGGACCCTAAACGTTAGGGGGAGAACTATAGCTTGGTGGTAGAGGACATATTTTTGCATGCAGAAGGTTCCAAGTGCAGTCCCTTGTATCTCAGTTTTAAAGAATTAGCTAGCCAGTGATGGGAAAGACTGGGTTGTATCCAACTAAGTACTACTCAAAATAGACCCATTGAAATTAACAGTCCTAAGTTAATTATGCAAATCAAGTTCAATGGGTCCACTCTGAGTATGACTAACATTGGTCACAACCCTCTGCTTGATACTAGGAATAGAGGAGAAATGTGTTTGGTCTGCATTTCAAAGCAAAGAAACCTAATTTGCAGGTCCCAAATTTATATGCAGATTGGAATGCAGCTGTCATTCTGATTATGTGTGTTTATGAATTTTCCAATGCAGTTTTTTTAAAAACAACAACGTAAAACAAAAACTAAAAATTCACTCACTGGGTCACCATTGGTGATCATCCCTCTATTTCAGGTGGAGGGAATGCATTGAAAAGTGTAAAACAAAACCCAAAAACAAACCATGTATTTTAGGGAACAAATATCTAATTTAAATGCACATTTTTCATGTACATTTTTTAAAAGCACACCAAAAAAAGGGATAGAATGTCAAATTGCACCCCATGGTATTTGTATAAAAAATTGTGGGAAATTGTTTGGTGCATTTTAATTGCCACATGTTGCAAAATTATTATTCTGCAATTTTAAGTGTGGGTAACTCATTAACTCTTCCAGATAATGTGCTCTTGTGACATGGAAGCCTATATGTTGTTGCATTCACAACATAGTTTGGATTCTGTTGCAATATGTTCTTGTTTGCTTCACTAACATTCCAGAGAAAAACGATGTTGTGTCTGTCACTCAGTGAACCAGCATTGATCCAGTAAGCCACTTCTGATGTTTGTAGTGAAGGAATCATATTCATTTAATGGTGGTTATTCTTTGGCCTGGCTAGTCTGGAAGCTTCTCTTCTATGTAACAAGATTGTTTTCTGCAATTCATGAGGAGGGATGATCACCAATGGTGACCCAGTGAGTGAATTTGTACAGGGCTGAAATCTTTTATGATTTCCTGGTCTTGGCCCTCCAATTTCTACCTCTTATAAACTTAATCATTTCTGTTCATAAGCTTCACACCTTCTAAAGTAGCATTACCTTTTTTAAAAGCATACACCCATTATGAATCATGTTCCTGCTGTTGTCTGACAGGAGGAAAGGGATTCATGTTCACAGTCTCAGACCTTAAGGATGGTCTTGTCCGTTACCATCACGATGACAGTGATTCCACAAAGGACTATATTGTCTTCAGGATCTTTGATAACCAACACAGCAGTCGCCACAAATTTCCAATCAACATTCTGCCTAAAGATGACAGCCCTCCATTTCTCATCAGTAATGTTGAAATAGAAGTGCATGAAGGACAGACAATTCTGATCCAAGGCTCAATGCTTCAAGCCTCCGACATGGACTCTAGCGATGACTACATACTCTTCAATATAACCAAAGCATCACAGGCAGGAGAAATCATGAAGAAACCTGGACCAGACCTAATTGGTAAAATGTTAGACAAGCTGAAGGGGGGAGAGCATCTTTCTTTCTGCTTATTTGTGTGTGTGTGTGTTATGTCTATGTCTAGCTTTCAGATATATTCCCATATCCCTTTCTAACGCTTGAGATTTCAACTGTTTTCCAGGCCTTAGTAAACAGGCTGTGAGTTTCAGCTTTGGTTTGATAATGCAAGTTAAGCCACACCCTGCATAATCGATCACAAGATGTGGTGTGCACACACGATTTAATGGCAATGCGCATAAATTTGGGGGCACCCTGCATAATGAATTTGTTTAAGATGAGACTCTTGTCCAGGCAGGGCCGTCTTTACCCAGGGGTGCAAGGGGCGTGGGGCACCTGGGTACCAAATTCTGGGGGGCGCCAACCAGTCCCTCTTGATCAGTTGCAGTGAAAAGCAATGGAACAAAAGTCCCCAGCCCCCCCCCCCCTCCGTTGCTCTGTTACTCCTTAGTATCAAATATTCCTGATGAGTCAGGAAACAAAAGCAGCTTTTCTGCTGCGTTGATGGTCAACAACTTTGGGCTTCCCTCCTCCCCATAAAAGCTCAATAAAAGTTAATTTGGGGGCACTGGGCAGATCTTTGCACTTTGACGGCACATATGTTAAAGACGGCCCTGAGTCGAGGGGTTGAGAGCCTTTTCAAGCTTAAGAAACTCTTCCCATTCCGGGCAACATTCATGCCAGTGGGAGGCAGTGCAGCAAATGTAACTGTTACCTTTTTACAATAGGCTAGTTTCTCACAAATCCCCTCTATCTTGCATTCAGGCAAGCTAGACGCTATAGTCCTTTGTCTAATAATCCCTAGCCAATGAAGAAAACCAAAGTGTACACCTCAGTCATGCCCAAGAAAGTTGATAGACTGCTACTGAGTTGCTTTGAGTTTGGTTGGTAAAACATTTCCTCATAAATGTTTATTTCTCAAGAGAAATTTCTTTTATTTGCTTTTCATTAAAAAGGACTTGGGCAGCCAAGGATATTTTCATGGTCCAAAGATCCCTGGCAGCTTTAAGGGAGAATGTAACGTCAGACATGCTAAATGGAAGATAACTGAGCCCTGTGGCAGAGAGTTTGACCATTTTTTTATTATTATAAAGGGTCATATTCTCCTCCACAGTGGAGGTATCAGTAAAATACTTGGGGTTTTTATTTTAGAAAAACCACAAGGCCTTCACAGGAGCACCATTATGGCATTAAATACAAGGCCCTAATTCTTATAGGTCTAAAATATATTTTCTTCTGTGATTCACCAGGTTATCCTGTCACTAAATTTCTTCAGAAAGATCTGTTCAATGGGATCATTTACTACCATCACTTAGGAGGAGAAATATTTGAAGATTCCATTGAATTCGTTCTGTGTGACTCTAATGATCCTCCCAATCTTTCAGAAACTCAGGTATGTCATTGGGGGAATATATTGCAAGGCCACAAGGGAGAACACAGTGACACCTGTGTTTTATGAATGTCATTTTATTGTTGACTTTTTATGCTTTTCACTTAATGTTGGCAGCATAGTTTGTTTGTTTTTGCATATAATCATGGACTGCACTCCTAAACACGCTCACTGTGGGATTTACTCCCAAGTAAACATACACAGGAGTGTACTGTAAAATGTGATAGACTACTTTTCCTTAAACCAGAAGAATTCAGCCCATTATATTACTAAAGTGCTTCACAAATTTCAAGTCTATGTATCAATATTCAGGGAAGGGATTGCATAGCAGGCAAACAGAAAATCTGAAATTGCCTTAATATGGTGAATAATTAGACACAATCTGGATAACAGAAAATGCTGGGATTTATTTGTAATATCTGTCTGTCTGTCTGTTCTGTCTGTCTGGGTTTCAACAAATTGAACTTGTATGTACACATCTTTAAAAACAACAGTCATGGGCAGTTCTAGAACCCAAGTTTAAGATCTCATGAAAAAATACATTGTAAAGTTTTCAAATAGTGACTTTAACAGAAATCTATTGAATCACAGGACACTTGAGGAATATTTTAGCATCTTTTTCTGTCTTGTCATTTCTTCCAGCAGATGCTAAATGCTTATTGTCTAACACTGTCTAAACACCATGGCCTTTTTGCTGCAATATTTCCAATGACCTGGGTGTCCTGACCACCACCACTATATAATGGTTTTCTAAATCCTTACACTAGGAAGTCAGAGTGCACATAATTCCTTCAGATGATCAACTTCCCAAAGAAATTTCAGGGACGAGCCGCCATCTAATTGTCAAGGAAACTGAGATCGCCCATCTAACAAAGAAACATCTCAGTTATATCGACAGAGAAGCACAGGAAAGGGAGATCATCTATACTATAACTTCTTCTCCATTCTTCTCTTCTGTGCATAAGTAAGGCTTGTGTGAATGGTTACTTGTCATAAGAAAAAGGTGCATTTTCAGTATGTTGCATGGCAGAGCTGGTGATAACCTAGCAAAACTGTGATTAGTAATTAGCATTTGTATTTGTGTTCCTCGGATAGGGGAGTTAAGAATGTTTTCAAAGGAGTCTGACCAAAGCCCATTTCCCCTTCTTCTTCATTGCCCACACGGTGCCAGTCTCGGTCTTGCTAGCTACCACTGTCATTTTCATCAACATCAAACCTTTTATTGGCATCACATACAAACATCCATAGCAAATCAATACAAAATTCCCACCTTCCCAGTGACACAAAACATTCGTCAACTGAAAGAGGCAAAGCAGTCTAACATTACATCTCTAGGTCTCCAGGGAGATCAGACGTCTGCAATGTGTTTCAATGACAAAAAAAAGATAAAGATATTTAGCCACTAACTTGGTGAGCTCCTGATTATTCCCCAATAATAGAAAATGTATGACCTCGAACTCTGGTTTCCATTGGGGATGCAGAGTTGATCTAAGAACTGCTGGCGGAAATCAACATATAGTTTACATTTAAGAACCATATGTGTAAGAGTTTCCACCTGATGGTCTTCACATGGGCAAATTCCTTCTCCTTCCACCATTCCCAAGAACCTTCCATAGGAGGTTTGAAGGATTTGAATTAAACCTGGCAAGCGAAAATGCCCTTCTTTCTTGAGGACTAAGCAAAAATTCAAGATAATTTTGGTTAATTTCATATGCCCAAGAAAGTTGAAAGTTAAGAGTCATTTTCCATGCTTAATTTATGAACAGATGTAAAACGGTTAATGCACACAAACTAATATGGTGAAGCACAGCAGCGGTCAGAAGATAATGAGCCAGCAGAAAGCAAATCCCCCCCCCCAAAAAAAATTCAAATCTGCTTTGAGAAAAGATGTGAAAGTACAGTTCTGTAGGGTTGCCATTGTTTTTTAAAAAATGAAAAATTGGACACAAAAGTTGTTGAGCTGTTTTTTGGGCCAAAATTGTTGAGCTGTTTCTGCAACCTCCCCCCTCCCCCTCCATATTTTTATTCCAAAAAATCAACACTTCTGACATGGATTTCCATAAGCCCGGGTTTTCCTGGACATTTGTACCAATTTTTGGAAAACTCACCCAGATGCTATTTCCGACAGACAAATCCAAGGAAATCAGGAAATCCCAAACGTATAGCAGCCCTAGGTTCTGAGAATTGATGTCTCCTATTCGACTGCTCAGATCTTTTCTGAAGCAACAAGCACAGTCCAAACAACTGGATATAGACCGCAAAGCATGAACCCTACAATCAGTTCACTATTCAAGGTTTTGACTGTGTGACTTCACATAGCACTGATAGATGGATGAAATGACAGGAAATTAATCCTAATTGCATTTCATATTTTGCTTGCTTTGATTTCCCAATCCATTGTGAAATTATCTGAAACAGTAGAGATGGGGAGTAGGGTTATAACTTTTTTGCAACCTCATGTTCCTGTAGCTTAGTTTGATGAACATTTGCCTAAAAACAAAGGAATGAAGTGTCATTTCCAAATCTTTTGAAAAAAGGTCACCCCGAAATCAATAAATCGATTTTGAATACGCAACTCTATAATGTATTATGTAACATGCATAGTATGTATTATAATACAGGAAAAATAGAGCTTGCAAATTTTCTAATGCTTGTACAATGTTTCAAACATTGTGGATCACTTCTTATTGCTTAGAATAAACCGAGGTTCTTGTGTGACATTGTATATTGCCACTGAAACAAATATTAAAAGTTAAGTTTAGTTGTTTGCCCACAAAGCTTTCTATATAGACCAATATTTGGATTCTTCTTCTAGAAAGTTCAAAACAGTTTTAGGAAGTTCCAGAAAGCTGTAAAAGTTCAAAAGAGTTCCATAAAGTTTTTTGTGGGTTTTTTAAGTGCTAATATTTATGAGTAGTAATACAGTGATTCCAACTTCGCATTTCAGGGTGACCTTTTCACAACTGAGAAGAATTAGTCCCCTTTTCAGTGTTTCTAAGCAAAAGTCCATCCCTTTATGATACATGAAATAATTGTGTGAGGGGGTTGGGGCAGAGTAAAAAGTATATAACCCTAATGCAGAGATGGTGACTATTTCTGGTGAGAGAAAATAGTTTTGGGATGTACATTTGTATCTTCCTTTGCTATTTAAAAAGTTATATGATTCTGCATATGTGTTCTCTATTATGACAATACCATTCTGCGCAGCCACATGGACGCTGGGAAACTGTTTATGGTTGACAGCATTCCTAAACTGATTAAGGATCCTGCTACTCCGTCACTGATATCATTCACACAGGTTAGTTATCAAGGTTAAAACCTGTCACCCAGTCGCCTCACTTCATACAGTTGTACCTTGGTTGTCAAAACCCCTGGAACTTGGACGTTTTGGCTTCCAAACACCACAAAACCAGAAGTAATTGTTCCAGTTTATGAACGTTCTTTTGGAACCCGAACATCTGCAGCTTCTGATTGGCTGCAGGAGCTTCCTATAGCCAATCAGAAGCCGCAGTTTGGTTTTCTGATGATTTGGATTCCGTTTGACTTCCAAGGTACGACTGTATATGGGATCTTACTGTAATTATTATTATTATTATTATTATTATTATTATTATTATTTATTAAATTTGTATACAGTGGTACCTCAGGTTAAGTACTGAATTCGTTCTGGAGGTCCGTACTTAACCTGAAACTGTTCTTAACCTGAAGCACCACTTTAGCTAATGGGGCCTCCTGCTGCCGCTGCACCACCGGAGCACAATTTCTGTTCTCATCCTGAAGCAAAGTTCTTAACCTGAAGCATTATTTCTGGGTTAGCAGAGTCTGGAACCTGAAGCGTATGTGTCAGGGACTCAGGAGCAGGAGCACTGGGGAGAGAGGAAATGGAGAGCGAAGGGGAAGAATCCGAGGGCAGCGTAGGGGAGTATGACAGTGGCCCGAGAGATTCCATGAGCTTCTCCAGCGAATCAGAAGATTCCCAGAAGGGGGCGCCTATGGTCAGGGCAAGGGGGGTCCCAGGGGGGACGCACCAGAAGCAAGGAGACAGAGGGGAACCCCAAAGCAGCAGTGGGGGATTGGGACCAGTTTCCCCACCAGAGCGTAGTGGGGGGGAAGAGTCACATGTGTCAGGGCCAGCGTCTCCTCCAGCGGGGAGAGAGAGTGAGTCAGGGCTGACCACGCCTCCAACGGAGGGGAGGTCAGTTGCAGCTAGCCCCCCCAGAGGGGGAAGCAGTGACAGCAGCAGCAGTGAAACGGTCAGGAGAAAAGTTACCGGCTGGGCACGCGCACCAAGTTCAAATGTACAGGCGCGGGGAACAGCAGGAGACCCAGATGGGGAACCAGCTCCTAAAGCCCGCCGGAGGGAGGGGGAAGGCTCAGGGGACTCAGCGTCAGAAGAGGCTAGAAAGGGTGAGACCCCAACGGCCAGGCGGAATCAGAGGCGGAAGGAACTGAGGAAGAGGTGGAGTAAGGCTAGAATCTTAAATTGGTGTCAAGGGGGAGGAGACTCAGACGGAGCATCAGCGGTCTAACAGTTGAGACGTAGAGCTGCGCGCTGCGGCTCTGGAAGTGAAACTGAACTTCAATAAAGACTTTGTACCTAACAACGAAGCAGCGTTGGTCCTTTGTGAGCTGGGACCTTGGGCAGCTCTGACAATATGTAACCTGAAGGATATGTAACCCGAGGTACCACTGTACCGCCATATACCCGCAGGTATATGATGATTAGAAAACCAGTGGAGTTTATTACTATACCCTTTATGTTTACCAGGAGTGGCACACTGTGGCCCTGTAGATGTTGTTAAACTACAGTTCCCATCATCTTTTGGCCAAGAGGCTGGGGCTGATGGAAGTCGTAGGTTCCTCACCCCTACTATATTGAATACTAGGTATACTATCCCGTGGATAGTAATGCAAGTTTAGATTTGGGAATTGGGGGGTGAATATATCCCTTACATTTTGTTTGTTTTTTTGCTCCTAGCATGCCATAAACCACATGAAAGTTGCTTACATGCCACCGTTGCAAGATATCGGCCCTGATCCTCAGTATATCCAGTTCACATTTTCAGTCGGCAATCGACATGGCAACACTTTGCAGGGGATCTGTTTTAACATTACCATTGTCCCAGTAGACAATCAAGCTCCAGAGGTATGACTGTAATGCTAACAGGAACAAGAGAAAATTAGAAATTTGACATTGTTCAGGGTTGAACTTAGCTAAAAAAGAAGAAGCTGTTGTTTGGGCTTGTGAATTTTTTTTCCTTTTTGTTGTTTCAGCTCTTGAATGATGAAATCAAAGTATAATATTTTTAGCATTAGATCATGTCTTCCTCAAACACATTTAAGAAGGATAAGTTTTGCTTTCCATCCTACTGTCTCAGAATAGAAACCACACATTATTTGGACAAACATGTGTTTCCCAAGCTTGTGGCTTTTCATTAATGTGAATACAGGGCAGATTGTATCATTTGCATGGAAATACTGGTGGGCTGTATAGGGAGTGCTTAATCCCTCCTTTTTTAAAAAAAATATATTTTATTGTTTCAACATTTTTAACATATGCAGTCAAAACACAGTTTTGTCTTTTCTCTTATTTTTCCAACTTCCCACCTCTTTTTCCATGAAGTTGTTCTTTCTCTCCTTCTGCCACACCCGATCTTCTATCTATCAAATCATAACCACAATAATATACTCGAATTACTTCTATTGCTCATAGCTCAAATTCTGCTCACAATTTGATCATACTACTGTATAATATTTCTTTAATGTTATGGGATCTCACTAACTTTAAATGTAGCCAAACATGGGCAAATTTCACAAAGTGCAACCAATGTATGTGTGTTTGTGTCTGTCGTTGGTTACCCTAGTTTCTTTCTTTTTCTAAAATCATATTCCTGACTTAATGACAATTGTATAAAGCTTGCACTGTGGCCGTCCTGCAAATACTGTAGGTAAATCATCTCCCCTTTTTCAGCTGTGCAAAATGATGTGGTAAAAAAAGATTACCTCAAGGTAAAAGGATCAACAAAAGCATCTTCTGAGAGGAACTTTTCTCTCTTTCCTTCTCTTCAGGTGTTCACAAACAACTTGAAAGTAGAAGAAGGGGGGTCATGTACCATTACAGAGGGCCACATTTTGATTTCAGATGTGGACACCAAACAGGAGAACATCCACATCCATCTGCTAAGGCCACCTCGTCACGGAGCTGTTGAGCTGGCTGGGATTCCTATGAATCAGGGGGATTGGCTCACCTGTGAAGACCTGCACCTGTCCAAAGTCAGGTTAGAAGGCGCTGAATATATATATGCCTGCTCTGTTCTTGATGTAGATTCTGCTAATTCAGCCCATGAATCAAAACAGTACTGAGAGCAGAAACAAATGACTGTGATGTATGTTTTGATGAACTCCAGCAATTGACCTGTAGATTGAGGATCAAAGGTTGGAATCTCTCTCTCTCTCTCTCTCTCTCTCTCTCTCTCTCTCTCTCTCACACACACACACACACACACACACACACACACACACTTCCCTGCAGATACAAAGCTAGAATGCCAGTGAAGGCTGGTACAGAACATCATCTCTGATCTCTACTTGTTTTGGTTGTTTGTTTGTGTTTGTTTTTTGAGACAGGGCCTTTTCCGCTCCACTGCAAAGCAGGAGAGGGCAGACTTCAGGCTTGTGGGACCTATTTTGTTTTGTTTTGTTTACATAAAAAGATCTTGCCCAACAACTTATTCCCAGCAACTGATGTTCAGAAGCATGCTGCTTCTGACAGTGCAAGTGAAACTCGGACCCTGTGGCCAGTAGACTCTTCTAATATGTCTAATCCTTTTTTCAAAGTGATCCAAGTTGGTGGGCATCACTGCCTCCGATAAGAGCTATATGCTGCATGAAGAAGTACAGTGGTACCTCTGGTTAAGAACTTAATTCATTCTGGAGGTCCGTTCTTAACCTGAAACTGTTCTTAACCTGAGGTACCACTTTAGCTAATGGGGCCTCCCGCTGCTGCCGGGCCTCCGGAGCACAATTTCTGTTCTCATCCTGAAGCAAAGTTCTTAACCTGAGGTACTATTTCTGGGTTAGCGGAGTCTGTAACCTGAAGTGTCTGTAACCTGAAGTGTCTGTAACCTGAGGTACCACTGTAGTTCATTATTACAAACCTAAGGTCTGCAACCGCTCACAAAAAATACTGGCTTAGTGGGGTGACATTCTCTGAGAACACTCAGCTGTTAAATCTGTGAGCAGTACCAAAACCAAACTCAAAAATTATTTCATACCCATTCCTGGATTCTTTTTTCAGCCACCTAATTTAATAAGGGAGGGAAGCTTTATAGTTGCTGCTGTTGTTACACAGCAGGCAGTAAGTAAGCCTTGTAAGTAAGTAAGTGAAGCATGCTCAGTGTAGCATTAAATTAATCCCTGTGTTGGTATCAGTACTACTACTAACTACTCCAGTGAAGGAGGAAGAGAAAGGAGGACCATAACTTCAACCTCTGGCTTCCTCAGGTATGACAGGGAAAGTCCCCTGTCTGATACCCTGAAGAGAGTACTGGAAATGATATTATTTATGGTTTTGTGGATGCTTTTTACTGATTTTATTTTTATATGTTGTATATTGCCTTGATTTTTATTTTTATTTTTTTTAAAAAAATGAAAGGGCAGGTTATAAATATGCAAATAAATACATCACCCAGCTGTGAGTGTGAAGGCCACTCCCCACAAGGCCCTTTCCACCTGGCCAGACTCGCCAGCCCTACTGAAGAGGCTCCTCGTGAGGCCTGAGGAACATCACCCGGCTATTGTTTTATTCATATATTGATTTAATATGCTGTACACCGCTTTGAGATTTTTATTAAAATTATAAAGCGGTATAGAAATTGAAATAAATAAATACCCTAATTTATTTTGCGGAACGATAAAAGTAGTAAGAAATTGGATTCTCAAGCATACAAATGCTAATCCCATCTATTCCAGTCTATCGGCACTAAGTCTTATTGCGAATCAAAAGACTCCTTGCCGAAAGGAGCAGCAGTGTTTTTCAGCCACTGGGCAAAAGGCAAGCTTGCCTCAGGTTCTGGCCTGGCAAGGGTTGGAAGACAAAACAACTGCTTGGTATCCCAGCTTCTCCTACAGGCAGTGGCTTCAGGCGCTCGGAAGTCCACCTGTACTCGAGAGATAATAATAATAATAATAATAATAATAATAATAATAATAATAATAATAATTTATTACTTGTACCCCGCCCATCTGGCTGGGTTTCCCCAGCCACTCTGGGCGGCTTCCACAGAGACCAAAAATACACTAAAATGTCACACATTAAAAACTTCCCTGAAGCTGCCTTAAGATGCCTTCTGAATGTCAGGTAGTTGCTTATCGCTTTGACATCTGATGGGAGGGCGTTCCACAGGGCGGGCGCCACTACCGAGAAGGCCCTCTGCCTGGTTCCCTGACGCTTTGTTTCTCACAATGAGGGAACCGCCAGAAGGCCCTCGGTGCTGGACCTCAGTGTCCCGGTTGGATGCTGGGGGTGGAGACGCTCCTTCAGGTATGCTGGGCTAAGGCCGTTTAGGGCTTTAAAGGTCAACACCAACACTTTGAATTGTGCTCAGAAACATACTGGGAGCCAATGTAGGTCTTTCAAGACCGGTATTATGTGGTCTTGGCAGCCGCCCCCAGTCACCAGTCTAGCTGCCGCATTCTGAATTAGTTGTAGTTTCTGGGTCACCTTCAAAGGTAGCCCTACGTAGAGTGCATTGCAGTAGTCCAAGCGGGAGATAACTAGAGCATGCACCACGAGGCCATAGTTCAGTGGTTTGCATGCAGAAGGTCTCAGGTTCCATCTTTGGCTTCTCCAGCTGGGACTAGGGGTGTCCAAAACCCTGAAGAACTGCTGCCACTCAATGTAAACCATGCTGAACTAGGTGAACCAATGTTCTGTCTCAGTATAAGGCATTTTCCTATGTTCCTTCCTAAGATTTGACGCCCCATCCCCTTTCTTTGCCTTTCACCTCTGTCTTTAACTACTAACGTAGATTGTTAGATCTCTGGGCAAGGACTGTGAATTCCTATATATTGTAATAGATGTGTGGTGCTGATGGCAGCAGTGGTAACAATGCAAACATTTGAAATGAGTTCAGAATGTTATCCCCGCAGGTACCTTCACGACGGTTCTGAGGTTCTGCTGGACCGTGTCCTGCTTGCAGCTACAGATGGTATCAATTCCTTTGAGTTCATTCTGCAAGTTCAGGTCAGTGTGAGATTCATCAGAATATTAGTTCTCTGGAAGATAACAATTTTCAGGGGGCTTTGTGGTTATTTTAGAAACTGGGAGGTCTTGGACGAGATAGGGATTCTTCTGCACTTTTGAGGCTTATGTTATACGTGTTTGATGGGTATTATTGTAAGAGATACCTGCACCTTTCAGTTTTTCCTGTACTGTCAGGGATGAATCCACTCAGAATTAAATGCTAAAAAATGCAATGCATCAGCAAAAGAGAGGTGCTTCATTTTTACGTATGAATGTTTCATCCTTAAAGGACTTGAAAACCACTTGCAAATAAACACTGTGCTGTGTTTTGTATATATTTGGGCCCACCATTGTTTGCTAAAACTCCTTAGTTTATTAAAAGTCAAAAATCAGCTTGGCTACACTGGGATGTTTTAGTCAATGTTGCTTATACTCTGAGTAGCCCATGGAAATGAATGGGTGTGATTAACTTAGGTCCATTCAGTGCGTTGTTGTTTTGTTGTTGTTGTTTGTGGGGGGGGGGTTGGGGGGGTAACTGAAGGGTACGTAGTACCGGCACTTCTGTTATTTATTTATTTTTAAAAATGTGACACTTACTGTAACACTTACTGTGAATACCAACACCTATTTTTCTAGGAAAAAAAGCACTGGGTCCATCCATTTCAGTAGGTTTACGTGGAGTTGTATAAAGCCCATTATTTTAAAAATTAGGAAGATATCAGTACACTAGGGGTGTTTGCAGAGGGTTATGCTTCTACAGTTCTGGACCCTCAGTGAGACAAATAGGTGCTGCATCAAATAGGTGCATGTTCTTCTCTGCATTAGACAGCAAAAAAACAAACAAACCCTGCATTGTTTTTTTAACAGCTGCATCAAAATTTATATTTTTTTAAATTGTACATTTATGGGGTTATATCCAAATGCATGGGACATGGGTGGCGCTGTGGGTTAAACCACAGAGCCTAGGACTTGCCGATCAGAAGGTTGGCGGTTCGAATCCCCGCAACAGGGTGAGCTCCCGTTGCTCGGTCCCAGCTCCTGCCAACCTAGCAGTTCAAAAGCACGTCAAAAGTGCAAGTAGATAAATAGGTACCGCTCTGGCGGGAAGGTAAACGGCGTTTCCGTGCACTGCTCTGGTTCACCAGAAGCGGCTTAGTCATGCTGGTCACATGACCTGGAAGCTGTACGCCGGCTCCCTCGGCCAATAAAGAGAGATGAGCACCACGACCCCAGAGTCAGTCACGACTGGACCTAATGGTCAGGGGTCCCATATTCCATGCGATGGAATATGGATGCTATAAAAATAAGCTTGGGAAGTGATTCAATTTCAAGACAAGTAGTAGAAGGAGGGGTGCTTAACCCTTTCCTCGCCCACCATTTCCTTGCTCAAAATTATACTTTCCAGAATTCTTTCTCTCTCTCTCTCCCCTACCCCCATAATGCATATAAACAAATTTTAACCCTTTGGTTAGGAGGTGGGATTTTGAGTCAATATATGGGCTGGGAAAAGGTTAAACATCTCCCTCCCCCACTGCTCAATATCTATCATTCCAAGGCTGCTTTTCTTTTCTTAATATATTATGTCAATGCTCCCTTTCATGTTTGCACATGTGGAGATGAGACACCTATATTTAGAAACATTGACAAATCCTAATTTCCTACCATGAAATGCGAAGATCTGCCTTAGGATAGCCTATCTGTAAGCGAATACATGGGTTTTCACAATTTGTAGGCACAACAGTTGCCTATAACTGTAATGTCTTCTTTACCTTCTTTTTGTTAATCTGTCCTTTTTTTCCAAATTTCTATTCCTTAGTATTGGAAAGTTTTTAATGTTTGACATTTTACAATGTATTTATATGTGTTGTGAACTGCTCAGAGTGGCTGGAGAAACTCAGCCAGATGGGCTAGGCAATATTATTATTATTATTATTAAAAATAAAAATAAAAATAAAAATAAAAATAAAAATAAAAATAAAGGTAAAGGTACTCCTGCCCTTACGGGCCAGTCGTGTCCGACTCTAGGGTTGTGCGCTCATCTGACTTAAGAGGCCAGGAGCCATCGCTGTCCGGAGACACTTCCGGGTCACGTGGCCAACGTGACGAAGCTGCTCTGGCGAGCCAGCACCAGCGCAGCACACGGAAATGCCGTTTACCTTCCCGCTATAAAGCGGTACCTATTTATCTACTTGCACTTAGGAGTGCTTTCAAACTGCTAGGTGGGCAGGAGCTGGGACCGAAAGACGGGAGCTCACCCCGCCGCGGGGATTCGAACCGCCGACCATGCGATCGGCATATCCTAGGCACTGAGGTTTTACCCACAGCGCCACCCTATTTTCAACAGCAGCATCAGTAGCTGGTGTTCTGCTTAACTGAACCCAAATCTACCAGCATTTACTCTTTGCTGTAAATAAAACATTCCCTTCATCCGGTCATAGCTTCCCGTCTTTGCAACCATGCTTACACACAGAAATGAATGGCCAGCACAGTTTTGCTCTCAAGCGTATTTTTTCCAGGTGAATCCAGTAAATGATGAACCTCCTGTCATGAATGCTGACCTCATTCCCTCCATCGAATGCCCAGAGGGTAAGGCAGTGGCCATCACCTCGGAGAACCTTTATGCTACTGATGAAGACAGTGAAGACATGCAGCTGATGTTCATGCTCGCTCGAAATCCTAAATATGGGGTTGTGAAGAAAGACGGGATTGTGGTGGATCGCTTTCCACAAGTAGATGTTGTTTCTGGAGCAGTGGAATACGAACATACAAGTAAGTGTGAGCAATGCTCTGATCATATATCATAGGGTTGCCATATTTCAAAAAGTTTGGCCAACGTAGTTGAGCTTTCTTTGCAAAATCTCAAAAAAAGTTTTTGAGCTATTTTTAAATGAAATTCGCCAAAATCTATACTTCCGACATAGGCTGCCAAACGTCCAGATTTTCCCAATTTCCACCCATACGCTGTTTACAAGGGCCAAATACCTGCTCTATCCGGAAAATTCTGGACGTATTGCAACCTTTATCAATCCAGGCCAAGTCTTTATTCCTGTTACATGAAATTCCATTATAAGTGGTTGCAACCCTATCTTGGGGATAAAGGGGGCTCCATTGTGTGGGGGGTATTGTTTTTGTTTGTTATTATGGTATGTAATTTTGCAGAGACTTTTCGGGGAGCTGCTGGGGGCAGTTTGCTGGGGGAGAGAGAAATCAGCTTCCATGTTGACCTTCTGCATGTTGATCTCTGGGTCCAACCCTTATTGAATAATAATGGATGTTCCTTGGAAATTAAAATCTTTTGGTTCATATCTTGGAAATAAAAACATACTGGCCATAGCCAAGCCGATTGTAAGCACTTATCAGTTTCATTTATTTCTGTAAAAGAGATCGGAACATACCAATTTTAAGCAATGGGACTTCATAATCCTTGCCAATTGTTTCCAAAATGGTTATTGGGGAAATTACAGAAATATGAACATAGAATTGCTTTAACATTAATAATTCCTATATATGGAATTAGACATAATTCCATATAGACATATGTACTGATTTCTAGATCATTAGATTAACATTTTTTCCTGGAGGTAGTCATTTTATATTATTTGTATGATACAGCAAATATGTCTCTACAGCCATATGGATGTCTTTGTTATTGTTCCTTACAAGGCAAAGATGGGGAGCCTGTGGCTTTCCAGTTGTTTCTGGTCTACAACTTCCATCTTCCTGACCGTTGGCTGTGTTGATCATAGTGGATGGGAACTGGAGTCCAACAAAATCTGTAGCACCACAGTTTAGCCATCATTGTTGGAAGGAATAGGTAAAGGTAAAGGGACCCCTGACCGTTAGGTCTAGTCGTGATCGACTCTGGGGTCGTGGTGCTCATCTCGCTTTATTGGCCGAGGGAGCCGGCGTACAGCTTCTGGGTCATGTGGCCAGCATGACTAAGCCACTTCTGGCAAACCAGAGCAGTGCATGGAAACGCCATTTACCTTCCCGCCGGAGCAGTACCTATTTATCTACTTGCACTGGCTTGCTTTTGAACTGCTAGGTTGGCAGGAGCAGGGACCAAGCAACGGGAGCTCACCCCGTCACTGGGATTTGAACCGCTGACCTTCTGATCAGCAAGTCCTAGGTTCTGTGTTTTAACCCACAGCGCCACCCGCGTCCCTGTTGGAAGGAATAAGTTACCATAATTGAGTAATTTTAGAAATTCCTCCCATTCTTCTCGTTTCTTCTTCATGACTATTGCTGAAAATATTTTGCACCTCGGCATTTTAAACAAATGTTTCTTGCATTGCAAAAATATCCTGTTTTATCTCTTGTCGTTTCTTTCTTTGTTTTCCCCAGGTGGAGAGATTGGCTTGACCCCTTTATTTGATATCCTTACCTTTGTTGTCTCAGATGATGAAATTGGCCCAACAAATGAGTGTTGTTATGACGAATCTCCTTTTCCTTCTGTTCCGCTCCATAAATCTTTTCCAGTATATGATATTAACATCACAATCTTTCCTATAGACAACCAACCACCATCCATTGTTACTGGTAAAACATCTTGACATTTTTTTATTTTATTTTTTGTATGCCCAGCTGGCTTGTTGAGAATTTGAGATTATAATTCAGGACATGTTAGGACAATGCTGAACTGTCTATGCTAATTTATTTACAAACCACTTAAGGTTTTCAAGCCACTGTACAAAGATTATATATATATATATATATATATATATATATATATATATATATATAAATGTTTTTCAGTTTTTCAAACTTTTTTACAAACATACAAATCCAATATTTCCCCAATAGACATATGTATATTTACCCCACCACTTTGTGGTTTCTTATATTTTTTAATTCTTCGCACTGCATTTCCCTCATTATTCCAATTATTAATTATTCCCTACTTTTCCTTTAACATTAATTTTAACTGCTTGGTTTTAAATTAATCCTGCCAATGAACTTAAATGTATACAATAACTTTTCAAATATTCCACAAATTTCCCCCATTCTTTAATAAAGTTTTTTCCTTCTTGGTTTCTTATTGCTCCAGTAAGTTTTGCCATTTCAGCATAGTCCATTCATTTAATCTGCCACTCCTCCTTGGTTGGTACAGAATCTTCTTTCCATCTCTTTCTTTCTTTTAAGACGGTTGTTCCATGCATGCTTAGCTTCAAAATGTTGAAGTTAGGGATTTCCATGAAAAAACAATCACATAACCTAAATGAGTCCTACATACCTAGACCAGACACGGCATCGATTCTCTGTGACAATTTCAATAGTTGTTTATTTTTTATAACTGAGTGGCGTTATACGAAAGGCAGCTCTTTTGCCAGTAATGTGTGCATGTCCACTACTTTTCAATGAGGTATGTATGAGTAACTTTGTGATTTGCAGTCTATCACCTAAGCAATGTTCTGGAAATGAAGGATTGTCCCAGCAGGGAAATTAAGCACTGATGCATGAAAAATGGTTCATTATGAGCAATTCATAACAGCTCTCAGGCAATTAATGCTGTGACAAACAGAGGTAACAACCGATCTTGAGCACTGCATAAACCATACTGAATAGCTTATCAGCAGAATTGTTTTGCAAGTGTGGTTCCCCCCGCCCCTCTTTCTCCCTCCTCATTCAATTGGTGAGGATGAAGAGTCATTGGTACGGCACAACTGGAAAACATTGCTATCAAGCAGATGAACGATGGCTTTCACCACCAGTTATCTGAGACATTTCTTTAGCTTTGCAATTCCGGCTCCTTAAGTCATACAGTGCTTATCACTGAAGAAGTGTGTATGCACACGAAAGCTCATACCAATAACAAACTTAGTTGGTCTCTAAGGTGCTACTGGAAGGAATTTTTTTATTTTGTTTCGGCTACAGCAGACCAACACAGCTACCTACCTGTGACTAGTACTTATCACTGTATCATTTGTTTGCAGGTGCCATGTTTGTTGTGGACGAGGGCACTTCGGCTGCCATTACAATTAACCACTTGTCTGCCACTGATCCCGACACGAAAGCAGATGACTTACAGCTTGTTTTAGCTTCTCCTCCCCAATTTGGGTACATAGAGAATATATTGCCTTCCCCTGGCTTTGAGAAAAGCAACGTGGGAATAAGCATAGGTATGTGTTCTACAGGAAAAGGCAATTTGTATTTAAATCGAGGCACATTGCCAACACCTCTGCAGTCCATTTTGCCTTCCTGTGGTCAAATGTATGCAGGGGCCATTACCAGTGAAGAATCAAAAGAATTGTAGAGTTGGAAGGGACCACTAGGATAATCTAGTCCAGTGTTTCCCAATCTTGGGGCTCCAGCTGTTTTTGGACTACAGTTCCCATCATCCCTGACCACTGGTCCTGCTACTTAGGGATAATGGGAATTGTAGTCCCAAAAACAGAGACTTGAGTTTGGGGAACACTGATCTAGTCCCCCCCCCCCCTGCAATGCAGTAATCCTTTGCCCAAAGTGGGGCGCGAACCCACAACTCTAAGATTACGGGTCTCATGCTCTACCAGCTGAGCCACTCCACCACTGCAATGCTGCTGCCTTAAGCCCCCACCTCTTCTGGTTTTCCAATGAATGCCAGGTGGATGCCATTGTGATGAAGAGAGTGATGCTAAGTCTCTTCGGGACAATACAGAGTATGACAAGTTAACCCTCCTTTGTCATTGTCTGCCTTCATCAGTACGTCTGTCCCTCATTTCTGTACTTGCCAGAAATATATGGAGGAGGGGGCTGGGCTGCATGGTGCCAGTGCCGGATTTAGGTATAAGCTAAACAAGCTACAGCTTAGGGCCCCACTTTCTTGGGGGGCCCCAAAAAATTTAAAGGAAAAACACACCTGGATGTACATTTCCAAAATATAAGATAAAAAACAAATAAAATAAAACCTACATACAGCAACAGTGTTTTGTGTTGTGTAGGCTACTATGATGTAAGTAATGCCCTGCCCCCCACTAGCCTGCTCCCTAAAATATCACTGGTTTGCTCATTTCTATATATAGGGTGCCTACATTCTGCATGGACTGGTTGCATGGCAACATGTGCAAATGGCTTTAGATACCTATTAGGTCCATAAATTAGGGACGCCGGTGGCGCTGTGGGTTAAACCACAGAGCCTAGGACTTGCCGATCAGAAGTTTGGCGGTTCGAGTCCCCGTGACGGGGTGAGCTCCCGTTGCTCGGTCCCTGCTCCTGCCAACCTAGCAGTTCGAAAGCACGTCAAAGTGCAAGTAGTTAAATAGGTACCGCTCCGTCGGGAAGGTAAATGGCGTTTCCGTGCGCTGCTCTGGTTCGCCAGAAGCGGCTTAGTCATGCTGGCCACATGACCCAGAAGCTGTACGCTGGCTCCCTTGGCCAGTAAAGCGAGATGAGCGCCGCAACCCCAGAGTCGTCCGAGACTGGACCTAATGGTCAGGGGTCCCTTTACCTTTTTAGGTCCATAAATTACCAAATAGCATGTATTCAACACAAAAAACAGGGACAATTTGTTGTTGGCAAAGGACAGCTGGACATATAAAGGGCCCCATTACCTTCAGTAGCTTAGGGCCTCATCAAACCTAAATCCGGCCCTGCATGGTGCAATGGGGGAGCATCAGAAGGCTTTATATTGAGCATCGTCTATTGAACTTGGAACCAACCTTGCCTGGGATAGTGAAAAAAACTCTTGCTGGGGAGTTTTTGAATTTGACTGAGTCTCAGTGAGGCAGCCACCAACATTTCTCTCTGTGGCCACACAGCATCTCCTGGGCCTCTTAATCCATCCGCTGCCTTAAAGTATGTTGGTGGATTCCACCCCATCCTCAATGTTGAAGCAAGTTTCAACTTCAACTGTTGAAGCAAGTTTTTAAAATGCTTTTTTCATTATAAGTTGCCTTTGCTTTCCTATTATGCAGTTTTAATTTATGGTTGTTGTTTTCATGTAAATTGCTTTGTTGGCGAGTTTGGGACTACTGCTGAATAGTGGGGTAAAACAAAAACAAAATCTGGGGACTCCTGAATTGGGAGCCCCTTCTAGTTGGTTTCCCACAGCCACTGGATGTTAAAATTGTCCCAAAGTTTTGAGGGGTTTGCTCCACCCCAGGTCTCAGAACACATTTTGTGTAAATATCCTCCTCAGAAGCATTTTAGAGCATATCCCTCCTCTTTTCTACAAACACCTGTAGCCCGAACGAGTGTACATGTTAGGGAATGGCAAGGTTATTTCAAAGAGGACAGGAGAAGATGCATATCCAGTATGAACTTGCATTTCTTTCATCTAGCCTCATTTCAGCTGAAAAACATAAAGGGTCTGCACATAAACTATGTCCAGAGCAGGCACAGGAGAATAGAACCAACCGCAGACCAGTTTATGGTTTATGCCACTGACGGGAAGCATCGTTCGATGGAGACACCGTTTTATGTATTGATCAACCCGATGAATGATGAAGTGCCAGAATTTGAAGCAAGGAATATTACAGTAAGGATTGAAATATAATGTGTTCCTCTGGTTGTTCCTTTCTCAAAGAGAACATAGCTCGTCTTTACTTTCGCTTCCTCCCCACACAACTCTTCCAGCATATTCCATTTATTTGTTTCCTTGCATTTATATCCTGCCTTTTTTCCATCATGAAGTCCATCATGTGATTCCCAGGAGATCAGCTGTTTGGGCACTGATCAGATCAAGAGCTGCTTAGCTTCGGCAAGGTGGTGGCCTCATGTGCCTTCAGACCGTCCTCTGGGAACACCATCTTTTATGCCTGTGTATTCAGTCAACCCCAAGTAAACCAGTGCACTATGCATGATTCAAGATGTCTTAATTTGAGTTTCTGGTTTCCTTGCAGTCCTCATCAACCCACATCTGCCTCTCTATCCTCTATGCCAGGCATGGGAAGCCTCCAACTTCCCTCAGCCCCAGACAGCATCACCAATGGAAGTTGTAGCCCAACAACACCTGGAGGGTCACAGTTTTCTCCAAGCTTGCTCTGGATTTATTCTGGCTCAAGACTCAGCTTCCCTATTCTTCATAGTCGCCATCCATCACTTAGCTCTTCTGCTCCTTGCTACCTGTCCTGGTCCCTAAACATCACCTGGATGCTCTTTCTGCCTCTTGGTTCCATTTTCTTTAGCTGCCCAATCTCCTATCCCTTGGCTCACATGTTTTTTATTTGCATTTGTTTTTTTAAAAATAAATTTATTTATTTGGTTTTTCAACTTACAATTTTACAGAAATATAACAAACATAAATAATAAAAACAAGTTTTCAAGGAATCTCTTGGACTTTCATCCTCCCCTTTGTGGGTCCTATTATTAATCAATTCCTCCCACATCTTTTATGATAATCCAAACCCTTTACCTCTTCCATTATGTCCAGAATTCACCCTTGAACTACAAGTGATATTCCAATCCTACTAATGATTTTTAACTGTTTACAATGGTCTTTAAGATAAGTTATACATTTATTAAAATATTGGTCTTCCTTCTGACTCGTTCGGTCTTTTTAGCCATTTCAGCATAGTCCATTAACTTTATCTGCCATTCCCAAAATCCTTTTACTACCTTACAGTTCCACCATTTATTTGCATTTGTTTGCACAGCATTTTTAGAGGAATGGTGGCTGGAGCTGGGTAGTAGAGTTAGGAACATATGTCCAGGCAGACTAGTTTGCTATTGTCTACAATGAATGATTTTTTATTAAATATATATATATATAACCAACAACCAAAACACAAACAGTGAAACCCCCGAGGTGGCTGATACATTGGGTATACATAATCAATAATAACATATTCAAATCAACCATATGTACAATTCTATATACATTAACACTCCTCCCTCCACAAGGTTTATTTAACTTTTAACATTTTAATTGCCCCAAAGTGTTCAAACCTACCCAAATAATTCAATATCTTCTCAAACCAATCCTCCTCCTTCTCACTGACCTTAAACCATTTGATTTTATGTATCATCACAGATATTCTAAGATTATAATATTTTTCAGTCTTTTCCTCCATTGGTTCACCCCTAGCTCTTCTGCATTTTTCCAATTACTCGCTATAACCTGTCTGGCTGCAATTACCATCAGTTTTACCCATTTACATTCCTCTTTTGTTTCTAGTTCGGTGCTACTCAGGCTAATAAGATCCATTAATTTAGATATTTCCACCTTCCTACCCACAATTCCCGATATTTCTATACCAATCTGTTTCCAGAATTCATTAACCAATGGACAGTCCCACCACATATGACTGTACGTTCCCATCACTCCACATTTCCTCCAACAGTTCCTCCAATAATTGTCCGCAATGAATGGTAGCCACTCTCCATGGTTTCAGACAGAGGTCTCTCCCAGCCTTACATGGAGAAGATAGGAATTGAGCCTGAGACCTTTGAGATGCATGATTTGAGATACACCTTAACCTAAGATCAGGTGGACTTTTGAGCACCAGCAAAATTTAATGATGGCTTATTGGAACAGACTAGATGAGCATCAGCAAGCTTACAAATTCCATGTCTATATTATTCCCTCATTCTGCAAAAGAATTCTGACTTCCTTTGACCATTCAGGTGCAGGAGGGCGAGATGAAGGAACTGGATCCATCTGTAATCAGTGCTGTTGATCTGGACATACCTCAAGATCCCCTGATCTTTACTGTCCTCCGGCAACCCCAGCACGGCTTCCTTGTTAATGGGAATCATGGCAATGACATCATCCGCTATAAACATGCAACTGACGGTCGCCAGCACCACGAACTTCCTATGCATGAGTTTTCCATGGAGCTTTTGAAAAACGGTAAATGCTCTCCCAGCCTGTTTGTCCTTCAGAACAGTTACAGCCAAATGGTGGGATAATAAGAAATATTCATGTTTTATTTCTGCACCTGGTTCAAAGGTTGTCTTTTATATATCTATGGTTGTGTACACATCTACCCTGCACCCAGTGTACTCCCACTGTTTGGGAAGTGATGTACACATGTTAGCCCTGTACTTTTCCTGTACATATAGTTAATGCATTTCCTATTTATACTGTCATTTCTTATGAAATGTTGTGTTTTTTTAAAAAATATTTTATTTTATTTTATTTTATTTTATTTTTTGAAATGCTGTGTTTTGATACATTTTTCTCCAAACCAGCTTTGATCCGAATTGAGGAAAAGCTGTATTTTAAGTTGGCGATGTGTACACAGCATCTCTATGAGAAAATCATATTTAAACTACAGTACTATGCATATTTGCATGGGAATAAAGGTAAAGGTAAAGGGACCCCTAACCATAATTTGCTAGGGTTTTTTCTTTTCTTTGACTGAATAAAGGATGCTTGATAGGATCAGGCTACAAATCTGTTTAAGACATGTAAACAATTCAATCGTATGTTTACTCAGAGTAAAATACAGTAAATTCGGTGGGAATAAGGCCCTCAAACTCAGTAAGTCTCACATTTCAGCAGACATGCATAAAACTACACTGTGAATGGCATTCAGGTCTTTCTGCAACCAAACAGATCAAGGGAGCTGGAGGACTTTTCTTGCAAGGCTACAGATACTGGGAGTTAGTTTGGAAAATAGGTGGCTGAAGGCATTGTAATAATATGAAAGAATTGCTAGATGCAGCCTGAGTTGGCTGTGCAGAGGAAGGCCCTATGCTTTTGGTTGTGAGAAGAGGAGTTGTCAAAAGACCAAGACTGCTCAATGAAACCATCAATCAACAAAGCTTCAACATTTCTTTATAAAGCAGAGCCTGATTTATAAAATAATGCTTGGCATGGCGAAAGCGGGCAGAGACTATGCTGGGGAGTCACAAGAGCCAGAAAGGGAGGCAGGGCACTGACTTCTAGAGGCTGCACCCCTTTGAGCCCCCCAACATTTGTTAGCTGAGCCGTCGCAATGTTCATCTGGGTGTTGGACGTGACATCACCAAGTCAGACGTGATGCCCAGATGCAACACCGTTGTGACACGATGGATCCTCTTCCTCCTCCTTTTAACACAGAGGGGAAGCAGCCCCCAGCCTGTGGCGGTGGCAGGAGGAGCAGAAGGCAGACGAGCCACCAGCCACGGAGGCCAAGCTGTCACACGATGGCATCACATCTGTCGCCCATGCATCACGCACAATGTCAGCCCCCCCCTCCCCAATCTTCATCCCAAGTCATTGCATCTTCAGAAAGGTTTGTGTGCCTGAGCTTCACAACTTGTGTCCTAAAGTCAGGTCCACTGAGTTTGGTGAAGCTTCCTCCCAATTAAGGTTAAAAAAAAAAAAGGTAAAGGGCCCCTGGATGGTAAAGTCCAGTCAAAGGCAACTATGGGGTTGCAGCGCTCATCTCGCTTTCAGGCCAAGGGAGCCGGCATTTGTCCACAGACAGCTTTTCTGGGTCATGTGGCCAGCATGACTAAACCACTTCTGGCACAACAGGACACTGTGACGGAAGCCAGAGCGCATGGAAACGCCATTTACCTTCCTGCCACAGCAATACCTATTTATCTACTTGCACTGGTGTGCTGTCGAACTGCTAGGTTGGCAGGAGCTGGGACAGAGCAATGGGAGCTCACCCTGTTATGCAGATTTGAACCGCCAAACTTTGGATCGGCAAGCCCAAGAGGCTCAGTGGTTTACACCACAGTCCCTTTGGTGTGTGGGAACCCCTTTGGTTTCTTCCCATACTGCATTGGCTAACTGGGAAGAGCCACAGTGGGGCACCTCCCAACGTTTTTATCAAATCACACTAGAGTAGTTGAAATATGGTTTCTAATTGTGCTCAAAAGGGAAGGTGAACATTTTTTAAATTTTACAGGGATAGATGAATGACAAAACAGATACATTCTTCTCTCTCTCTCTTTAAAAAAGCAGATTGTTTTCAAAGGAGCATTATTAGTCAAGCAGGCCGTGATATGTGTTTTTGAGTCAATGGTGTGCTGATGGATTAATGAACAGCTGCTGTATTCAAGGCTTGTCCCATGCTAGTTGAAGCAAGCTGGCTGTGACCAGCAGACTTGTGGGGGGCGGGGAGCAGGATGGAAACACTGGGAAATGATGTGAGAGAGATTTTGAGGGAAACCGATTTATTTTTCTCCCCCCTCTCCTCCTCCCCTCTCCCTCTCTCTTGTTACTGTCCCCTTCATCCCACCTTCCAGGAATGAGGCTGATGTATATGCATGATGACTCCGACAGCCTAGCGGATGGCTTTTCAATCCAGCTATCAGATGGGAAACATAAAGTGTCAAAAACCATTTCGGTAGAGGTCATTCCAGTTAATGACGAGAAACCAGTGCTGAGCAAGTAAGCCACATGTTCATGTTCCAATTTGGTGCATGTGTTCTGACAAAGTGATTCAGTGGTGATCACAACAGCAAATTAGTGATTAATAGAGCTCATCTCTTGTAAATAACCACAGACTAATGCCAACAGCGCGCCACAAAAACAATCCTTGGTGAAGGACATTCTGTTATGAGCAGAGAGAGCAATGTAGCCAAATCTGAATCCGAGGTACCTACAAACAGAGATACACAGCTTTGTATGTACAAAATAACACACTCATATTGTATACAAATCAAAGGCAACAAGTTTGCAATGTTTGCACCCTCTGGTGGTCATTCCAAACTTTGGCTCAGACCTTTTCTCTGCTGTAGTTTCCTATCTGGGTTACTCTGACAATTTCAGTTTCTATCGGTTTCTCATTTTAAGTTGAGTTCTCCACATTCCCAGGCAAATTTGTGTTTTTTCCATTTTCCATTTTAGTGCAAATATCTCCCAATATAGACATTTTTGCCTAATATATAACTTTTTGCAAAGCAACCTCAATATATGCATTTCAAGAATACTTTACCGCTGTATATGCATTATTATTATTTTACACATCACGTGACCAGGGAAGTGCAAATTTAGAAAGGTGACTGTGTTTCAGTTTGTGTATTGCTCTGGAAAGGGCAAATTATGTAGGTTCACCTTCAAATGCAATTGGATTTCTCCTCTATCCCTAACTCCTCATGCCATTGTATGATCTGGGCCATAATTTAGGATCTCAGTACTGTGTTTGAAGACCTCATTCTTCATCTATATTAACAGAATGACGCCTTGCATGCTTGAAATCTGTGTGTGGGGTGTGTGTTCTCTGAGTGATTCTTCCTCTCATTATTTCTGTAATTATCCTCCTTTTCAACAAATAACATGATGGATCCTTTGTTTGTTTGTTGCAGGAAGGGTAAGATAGAGGTGACTATGGGCGAAGCCCAAATTATTTCTAGTGCTGTTCTGTCAGCTGAAGATAAAGACACCCCAAGGGAACAAATTTATTATTTATTTGAGAGTGTCCCAGAAAATGGACATCTTCAGCTCAAGGTCAGTTTTTGTATTTCTACAAAAACCAAACAAAGTATTGCTTGGGGGAGAGGGGAAAGGAAGAACCCAGACTTATTGGGTTAGAATAGGAATCAGTGTAATCCTCCTGTTTCTTAATAGTCTCTCATGGCTTGAAACACATTGCAGTGCCTAAGATAATTTCCACTCTGATCCTTGGAACAATCCAGTAGTGGATGTTCTGTTCACATCAGTGGAACTTCTGCCAACAGAATTGTTTCAGAGGAAGTTGATTATAGGAAGTGTGAAGAACATGCACTGGGGCTCTTGTTCTTTTTAATTCTGTGTGTGCCAAATATGTAAAGGTAAAGGGACCCCTGACCGTTAAGTCCAGTCATGGACAACTCTGGGGTTGTGGTGCTCATCTCGCTTTACTGGCCGAGGGAGCCAGCATTTGTTCACAGACAGCTTCCAGGTCATGTGGCCAGCATAACTAAGCCGCTTCTGGCGAACCAAAGCCGTGCATGGAAACGTCGTTTACCTTCCCGCTGGAGCGGTACCTATTTATCTACTTGCACTTGGATATGCTTTCGAACTGCTAGGTTGGCAGGAGCCAAATATGTACCCCTGCTTATATTTTCAGAACTATATAATTGCCATAGGCCACAGTGGCTATATGGAGGGTGGCACTATGGTCTAAACCACTGAGCCTCTTGGGCTTGCTGATCAGAAGGTTGGCATTTCGAATCCTCGCAATGGGGTGAGCTCCCTTTGCTCTGTCCCAGCTCCTGCCTACCTAGCAGTTTGAAAGCACGCCAGTGCAAGTAGATAAATAGGTACTGCTGTGGCGGGAAGGTAAACGGTGTTTCCGTGTGCTCTGATTTCCGTCACAGTGTCCCGCTGCAACAGAAGCAGTTTAGTCATGCTGGCCACATGACTGCAAAGCTGTCTGTGGACAAACGGAGGCTCCCTTCACCTGAAAGCGAGATGAGCGCCGCAGCCCCATAGTTGCCTTTGACTGGACTTAACTGTCCAGGGGTCATTTACCTTTTTTTACCTTTCTACAGTAGCTACGGACAACAGTAGGGATAGCCAGTAAGGGGGGCTCCAGATATTGTGGACTACAGCTTCCATCATCCTTGAACACTGGCCGTAGTAGCTGATGAGAGTTGGCTACTCCTGGGCTATGCTTTATAAACTGGGGCAGAAAGTCTTTCATCCTGCTTCCTCTCAAGGGCAATTTATGTGGCACTGGGTGGGGCTGGAATCAATGCTAGGCAGGGTTAGAGCCAAAAGTGAGCAGGGCCACAGTCAAATGTGGACAGGACACCTACCCCTTCCCCTTTGTTTTTCTTCCTTGTCATTCGCATGAAATTAGGCCAAGGTGTTGTTGGTCCCTGACCCCTGGCTTATAAGGTCTCATCACTAGCATTACACACAGTTGATCACTAAAATAGTATTTCTTTTGTTTAGTGACAGGGGTTTTTTTGTTTGGTTTTTTTAGGTAGGCCATGACTGGGAGACACTCCAAAATGGGATGAAGTGCACCCAGAATGACATAGACATGAACTCTGTGAGATACATACACACCGGAACAATTGGCTCAAAGGAGCAGGACAGTTTTGTGTTTCATCTGTGGGATGGAGGCAATAGATCACCAGAGGTGGTTTTCCCTATTACCATCAAGGACTTGGAAAAAGGTATATCTATATCTAATCTTCACATGTAAGGCAAGATTCCTCCTAGTATTTTTTTTTTCCTAAGGAGCAGCTCATACTTGATCTTGTATATGGGTATGTACAGGGCTTTTTTCCAGCCATAACTCAATTCCCGCAGATCTCAGATAAGTGCCATTGCTATTATAAGAGAACAAGAGTGGCATTCACGCTGAATTCCAGCACCTCTTTTTCCAGAAAAATGGCACTGGGTATGTATGAATTTAGGTCCAAGCAGGCCCTTGATAGCTTCACACATTCACAGTGATCTAATCCTATAGAGCTCATCACAAGGAGGTTGTACAGACTTTACGCTTATTACAAACAAGGTTGTAAGAAGGCATCAATTTCCATTCCAACCCATGTTCTTCACGAACAGTCCTGTTTCTGTTCTGCTGCAGTTCAGCTTCTAACAAAAACTAACATTATTCATCTCATCGTCTACGATAGCAGAATTTTACATACTGTAATTAATTATTAGTTTACACTATTCATTTCAATGCACAGGAAACACACTGCATTTTGGGGTGGGGAGTTATCAATTATATATTGATAGCAGCAAATACCTTTCATATTCAGCAGATTGATTTCCATTCTGGTCATGGGGCAAATAAATGAACACCCGCAATTTATGCTCCTCTTTCTATTTCCATCAGAATTATAGGGGGGGCCCAACCCTTCAGAATACATTTCAATGGGGAGGGTTAATCAATATAAGTCACATTCTTCCTTTTCTGCTCATGGGAACATCTTGTGAATGGAATTTCATTCAAGGAGCACTCCCACCAGCAGAAGCCTAGTAAGAATCCAAACCAAAAAATGTCGTTAATATTTATGTTCCATGTGTCCTATAGGAAACATTGCAATTTTCACAAAGCCGCTCACTGTGATGAAGGGCGACAGAGGCTACTTGATGACTGACGTCCTCCTTGCAGTCGATGGCACTGAGAAGCCAGAGGAGATCCTCTATGTGATAACCTCCCCACCTCAGTACGGGCAGCTTGAGTATGTCACCTATCCTGGAGTTGCCATTACAAGTTTCAGCCAAATGGATGTGGCAGGCCAGGCCGTCTGCTATGTCCACCATAGCAAGGCAGCTTCTCCAAGGGATACGTTCAGGTAAGCAGTGAAAAATCTATTGCTTTTCTTAATAAAAGTAGCATCAAGATTGGAAGTAGGAACAGTCAATGCATGGCAGGAGGTGGTACAGCATTCTCCTTCTGGGCATGGCATCTTCATGCAAAGAGATCCATGTTGGGTTGAAGAACTTCTGGCCCTCCATATAGTCCATGTTAGCACTTCTCTCACACAAGACACGAAACGCTGGCAGTTTTACAAGTTGAGGTTTATTAGCAATAACAGGCTTACAGCAATCCAAGCTTCCCACAACTCATTCCTCACTGTCGGCATCAGTTGACTCGACTGGCTTCCAGCCCTTCTTCCTGCTGGTTGTCCTTTGTTCTAATTGCTTGCTCCGCCTCCTACTTCTTGGAGATTCAGGCGCAGCCAATTCCTCCTCCTCTGGAGGGGGGCTTATCTCACTTTCATTGTGTGAAAGAATCAAGTTCCTGTTTTCCTCTGCCTCTTCCTCCCCCTCTGCAGATTCCTCTCTGCCGGCCATGACTCTGACAATATGTTGTTTGACACCAGTTCCCATCAGCCTCAACCAATGTGGCCAGGGGTCAGGGATGAGGGGAGCTGTAGTCTGAAGGGCCACCAGTTTCCCACTCCTCATCTAAAATAAGAATAGCACTTGAACAGTTCCCTGCACCGCATGGGAAATAGTTACCAATGTCTTTGTGGTCTAAGGAGTTGTCCATAATGGGAACGTGGTAGATACATAAATGGATTGTGTGTTAACATTTTAGTTGTCTCCTAAAAGCACACATTAAAAATATGGTATAACCAAGCTCATTTGGAACCTGCTTTCTAGGTTGTTAATTATTTTCATAGGTCGCCCATGAACCCTTTCTAGGGCATCAGCATTATTGCCCGTAAGTAAATGAAGTTTTACCTAGCTGCACCACTAATTTGGCTGCTCAGTTTCTGCACTCAGTTTTAAAGCTGGAAGAAAAATTCAGAATGTAAAATAATGTTGGATCTTCTTGAACACCAAAACTTTGCAAATAAAGTTGGTGTGTATGCTCAGGGCAACATTCTGGGTGGTATTCAACTAACTTTTACTGACAGTAGACCCATTAAATTAATGGACATGAGTACGTTAGACTCATTTGTTTTTATGTATCTGCTCCGAGTAAAACTTAGTTGAATATCACCCACTGCCTTGCAAACTACTTATGCCCTTATCTTGATTCAGGCAGCACATTTAAGATTATTTTTCTGTGGTTTGGAGAGATATTTTAATTTAATATAGTGTAATGAGGTATTTTAACAATTTGAAATTCTTTACTTAAACTCATTGATTAGGCGATTAAAAAGCAGAGACATTGATTAATGAAACAAATTTGTATTATCGGCAGTTCTGTGTCGATTTGCTGTCCTCATCTGGGATTTTGCTTTTTTTAATTAATTAGTAGACTGGGGAAAAGCCAGATTCTGGATTCACACCATTGTTTTTGTTCCAGTTTAACTAAGATGGTACATATTCATGTTCAGATGCATAGAAGTAGCTACCAGTCTGACTATGTGTGTGTGTTTATACATACCTATAGTTAAATTCGTGTGACATTGCTTATAGACATGCCCAGAGTGTTATGCCCAGACCAGACACACTTTGACGAGGTATTTTAATGAAATGAAGATATACGTGTCTGTTTCAATCACTGTAAAATGATGTTCCTGGCTGTTCGAATTTGGCCAAGCAGTTGGTTATATATTGAGATATAAATACTGTGGCAGATTATTAAAAAATAAAACACCAAGGGCTGGTGACATTTAATTAAATGAGGGTTTAAATGATCAGATTTTTACCGTCCGTTAAGGCACTTTATTTCATCGTAAACCTCACAGCATTGTTTAATGCTGCTGGCCTGGAAGAAGGATTTGGCAGTGCTTGTTTTGGACAGATGACTTCAAGTGATTAGCAATCTGACATCAGACGCTGGCAGCAGGATGCTAAAAGAACATGCTAATGTCCTCCATTTTGACACGGTGGATCAGTTTTGTAATAAGCTGGCACTATCTCCTGATTCCATTTTTATATTTTAAATGCCATGACAGATGGTAAGTCCTGCAGCCAGCTCTATTGCCATGAACTAGAGAAAGCCTTGAAAACCTTGGTAATGGTGAAATCAAGTCACGTGACTCAGCCTCCTAACTAAGCTTGAGAGTTATCCCAAAAAAAAATTTCATCAGAGTGATGAGAATGTTGGCTGCTTCCCATTCCTGAGGGAAACGTGGAACAGAACTAAACATGGAATAAACAACACGCTGGAAGAAAGGGGCATGGTGTTTCCTTGAAACAAACAACCTCATTGTCTGGGGGGACCTAGCAATGCACGCCATTTGCATGGCAATTACTAGCCTGCCTTTGAAAGTTGGACCACAGATAATCTATCCTCATGTGCTGAACTGTTTGCTAAGTCCTTTACCTTACTCAGGTTTGGGATTACTATATCTGTGGGCCTTTCTAAAGCAAGAATCTAATAAATCTTTAGTATTAATATTTTTGCATCATGAACGAGCACTATATGAGCCATATAGGCAATTCTTTGGGGCAGCAGAACTCTGAGGTCTCCAGACTGCTTAGGGGGTGTGTTCTGTGGCAAATTGCCACCGCAGTCCTTTAGGGCAACATGGTCTAAAGTATTTTATCCTAGTGTCAGCTCCTTTTTTATTCATTCCATTCAATTGAGTGGGCAAACTTCCATTTGTTTGCAGGGAATAGGAAAGTGCATCTTCAGTCAGGAAAACCTTTCAAGCTTACAAGAACAGTGGGTGGAAGTAATTTTTGTTGATGGTAGGAAAGTCGCTTAACAATTTGGTCCGATGCTTGAGTATCATCTTCCCTCTTCACCCTCAAAATTCACAAAATGCCCTTACAGAGTGGTACATTGGTTCTCGAACTTAATTGGTTCGGCTCCCAAAGCATTCAAAAACCAAGGTGCGGCTTCCAATTGGCTGCAGGAACTTCCTGCACTCAAGTGGAAGCTGAGTCAGACGTTCGGCTTCCGAAAAACATTCGAAAACCGGAACACTTACTTCTGGATTTTTGGCATTCGGGAGCTGATTTGTTCAACAACTAAGCCTTTCGAGAACCAAAGTATGACTACATCCACATCATTGCTTTCATTCCAGCTGAAGCTGTGATATAACTAAACTGATGACAGGACATCCGTTTTACTGCTGGAACAAGCATTAGGTCAGTTCAGACAGCTGCTGCAGTTTTTCTCAGATGGGAATATATTTACCTTCAGTAAATATATTTCTTACTCTTATAAATCATCAAACCTGCCTGCTCGTTTCCCCATCCGTTTGATGGCATAATGCCTACACACGTTAGTCACCTCTGAATCATCAGTGGAAGTTTTCAGGGTAGTAACTTGAATATCAGCAGTTTCTCAGGCCAAGAGGTCACAAACTCTACATCAAGAATCAGGCACACGACCCCAGTGGTATCAAGGCTTTTCTGACCTCAAGAGTTCTAGCTCTGGCCTTTGACCTAGGGCTAAGGTGAAATAAGTGTTTCAAATATTCATTGGTTTGTATATATGAACAAAATGCCTGTGGCTCAATGCACACCCCAATTAAGAGTTGTTCCTGTCTCAGAGGCACTCAGATAGGAGAGCTGAGGAAGACCCCTGCCTGCTGTGACCTTGAAGGCCAGACAGCTTTTATTTTTATACAAAATAATAGTTCATTGGAGAGAGGAAACTTGGCTGACAGTGGTAGCAGACTTTAAATCAACAATATATATATATATATATATATATATATATATATATATATATATCCAGTAGCACCTGAGAGACCAACTAAGTTTGTTCTTAGTATAAGCCATGGGTAGGCAAACTAAGGCCTGGGGGCCAGATCCGGCCCAACCGCCTTCTAAATCTGGCCCACAGACGTTCCAGGAATCAGCATGTTTTTACATGAGTTGAATGTGTTCTTTTATTTAAAATGCATCTCTGGGTTATTTGTGGGGCCTGCCTGGTGTTTTTACATGAGTAGAATGTGTGCTTTTATTTAAAATGCATCTCTGGGTTATTTGTGGGGCATAGGAATTTGTTCAATATTTTTTTTCAAAATATAGTCCAGCCCCCCACAACGTCTGAGGGACAGTGGACCGGCCCCCTGCTGAAAAAGTTTGCTGACCCCTGGTATAAGCTTTCGTGTGCATACACACATCTTCAGATACACCAAGAAGTGTGCATGCACACAAAAGCTTATACCAAGAATAAACTTTGTTGGTCTCTAAGGTGCTACTGTGTGTGTGTGTGTGTGTGTACACAGTCCCAGAATTACAAAAGCCATATTGGCTTCCGATTTGATCCCGGAACGTCCTTGTTTTCCCCACCAGTGCCATCTCTGCTGAGCTTGGGGTGGAGGATGAGCCGGCGCTTTTCCTGATTGGCAGCGGTGGCAGCAGCGGCTACCTCTCCATATTCTTTCCATGGCCATTGCTGCTGGCCTCCTCCCTTGGGCAGCTCATAGCTGTGTTCGTTTATCAGTTACACTTTAACATTTTGAAACAAGAGTTGAACACCAGAAAAGTGGCATGTCGATCCTTAAAGTAAACAAACACTTCCACGGCAATTTGGGGTCACTGAAAAGAAACATAACAGAATACTGAAACATGGGTGCAATGACGTATCTGCATCCTCATAACCATTCCCGCAACTTGCAGTCCATTTATGCAGTTGGTTTGATCATAAATCATTTGAATGCTGTCTCTTAAGTTCACAGACTTTGTGTCTGCCACTCGTGAGTGTCATTCTTTCAGAGACTGGGGTCTTGATATGTTCTCAGAGTAACCGAGAGGCAAACCCTTTAGTAAAGGTGTCTGTTATATTTCATTTCAGTAGATGGTGAAACAGGAACACTTGCCTCTTTTTGCCAGATTCATCGTCAGCAATGGACTAAGGACAAAACACGGAGAGTTTGAGATCATCCTGGAGACAGTGGACCAAGCCTTACCTACAGTGGCCAAGAACAAAGGCTTGACCTTACTCGAAGGTGGCATTGCATTCCTTTCTCCAGACATTCTCCAGCTCTCGGACCCAGACACAGATCCGCAAAACCTCTCCTTTCTCCTAGCACAGCTCCCACAGTACGGCCAGCTCTTCAACAGAAAGTCTGGCCTATGGCAGCAAAGCTTCAGCCAACAAGATGTGGACAATCTGAACATTGCTTATAGACATGGAGGAGGGGATTCTCGGATTGACAGATTTACATTTGTGGCAACAGATGGAGTGAATGAAGGCTTCATAGTAAATAACAAGGTGCAACTAGAGCCCTTGGCGTTCAGTATCCAGGCAAGTTCCTGCACACACACACACACACACACACTATTGTCTTTAGCTTCATTTTGATGCAGGTTTTAGGATTCTATTGTGCTGTATTTTATTCTGTTATTTTTTTTTATTAAAAAAAACCATCCCAAAAGCACTACAGAATGTTGGTAGATATGTTCTGTAGAATAAAGAAGTAAACTTAATATCCCAAGTTTTGACTGTTAGCTATTCCATTTCCATACTTCTTTATTAATTTGTTAAAATATTGGTATTGACAGTTTTTGAGATAAAATAAAATAAGAATCAAACTAGTCTACAGAACGAGAATATTTTTTAAAAAGAGAGAGAGAGAAAGAAAGAAAGAGAAAACAGAAAAAAAGAGGAAGAGGGAAGAAAATACCTGTAAGGCCCTTTACCATATTACATCATATATATCCTGTCATTTATCCACATACAGAGAGGTAGATTCTCTCATCTCCCACCTGGGAGCATCCATCATCTCCCAGTCTCTCACCCTGGGAGACCCTTTCTACCCTGCCTTTCATGCAGGGACTCCCCTCCTCCAACTGTCCCCTTCCTGTTTGTTTCCTCAGTCCAAAGAAAATGACTTCTTTCCCCCACTCAAATACATACAATTGGCAGATAGAGATGTGCAAGTACATCTCTGTTTTTCCCTTCTTTGTTTTTCCTCCTTCTTTTATCCTTTTAACTTTGTCCTGTTTCTTCTCTTTCTCTCTTTTCTATTTCTCTTGTTTTCCCTTTGTATTTTTACTATTTTGTATTGGGAACATTCGTACTTCTCTATCAATGAGGATGTCTTGAACTGCTTGTATGCCAAATGAAGTGTTTTATGTTGTCTTGATTTTTGCTGTCTTCTTTAGCCCCCTTCATGTGTGAATTGCATAAAAGGGCATCAATTGTAGATGGTGGTTAAGGGACTGTGCTTCTGTCTTTGCTCATTTCCCAATGCCCACACATTAGACATGGATGTTTAACATGAAAAGCCTGTGTGTGTGTAAACTTGAGGCATCGAAGCTCACAGTCATACAGGCTTTGAGAATGTGTGAAGAAATGGCACATCCACTTTTCCCCATGGTAACATATGGGTGTTGGGGGAGGAACTGAGAAGCCACATGAATTGGGGCATGGGGCTAGAGACATAGGCTCTTTCTATGCCTCTTCACATGATTCTTGCATGAAGGGGGCTTTTCATCATAAACATACATACACAAAGTTGTAGTAATTTGCATGCCTTAGATTGCATGTATCTCAAGTTTCAGTGTTCTGAGACTTATATAAGCTAATTCGTCAAACTGGTTTGGGTTTAAGACCCCTGTTTTGATGACATGTATAGCTTCAAAAAGTAGAGCCTTGGCTATAATAGGGAAAGGGTAAGGGAGTGTGTTGCTCCTCCCTCCCTTCCTTCCTTCCTTCCTTCCTTCCATCCATCCATCAATATCTAACCTTTGATCAGTGATAGTGAGCATTAATATTTGTTTTAGGTGGACAGCCCAGCCAAAGCAGCACCAGAAATTGTCCACCTTCGTGCTGCTTCGGATGTAGAACTTCTGAAAAATGGCAATTTTGGTATTTACATTACTTCCCGGGCCCTGAAGGCATCAGATTGTGATGGAGATGATGAACAAATAATTTTCAAGATTTTGCGAGGACCTCGGTACGGCTACTTGCAAAATATAACAACAGGTATAGTATCATTTCCCCTTTCCACATAGTTCACAAGATACATTGTGTTGGGTAGTACTGCAATTGATCCTTCTAATTAGACTTGTTACAGAAGAATTTTCCTGGAAACTTTATTTCAGGAGAAAGTGTCAGAAAAGCAGACTGAAATAGACCTCTGCAGAAAAGTGTGTAGGACCCAAGTTTGTGGGAGTAATTGATTCTTTTCAAAACCTAATTATTTCATTTTGCTGTATAAGCCAGTTATATTCTATGAACTCAGAGCGGGACTCAGAAATTCATACTATTCCTTCCTAAAAAGCAGAAACCACACTTGCAGTGTGTGTTGGTTTTTTAATCAAGGTAGTGTGGAACTTAAAAAAAACAACAAAAGACCTCTTCAGATGTTACAAAAAAGTTACTACATGACAAAAAGGCAGCAGTGACAAGTTTGTTAGCTTCACACACAGCCTCTCGCTGTTTTTGTTGCCTTCCGCAAGTTGTAGTGGAACTACCAGCAGCAAGGAGCCTCTTGCATTTGTGGAGGCTCCCTGCGTGTTGTGGAACCCTGTAAAAATCAGGGCTCTCAATTGCGCATGGAGCCCTGAGGCTCTCTGTGGCAAGACAGTCTTCCAACTTATGGAAGGTGACAAAAAGAGGAACAGAGCTAGCGCATTCACACACACACACACACACACACACACACACACACACATCATGTGGTAACCCCCCAATTTTCATAACACCTGAAGAGCACTGACTTGCCACACAACATGGTGCCATGTTGCATGCAAGCCACATGGCTTGCATGTGTGATGTGAGCGTGCCATGCAGCATGCATGAGTGATGTCAGCACGTCGCACGGCATGCATGCCCAGTGTGCGCAAATCACCGCAGAATATTGAAGGGCCCAGCCCCCTTATTGAAAATTTTGAGGGGCCCTCACCCCTCCCCCAATGCCACCCTTGACCATAAGGTGCAAGTGTTAGGGGGGAAATGCTGTGAAGGCTTATGGAATTGTATGTGTTAGATGCATCTGAAGACTTTTGGTGCTGTGACAAGGCCAGGCCTACCATTAGACAGAGTGAGGTGTTTGCCTAAGACTGGGATATAATGAAGGAGCAGGAAATGGTCAATTATTTAATTTATTGTTGTTGTAGGGGGGGGTTGTTGCCAGGGAGCAGATGGTGCGGTTCTGCCTCAGGTGCCAAAATAATTTGAATGCCTTTAAGTACCATGCCCCTTGACTTGGGAGTAGCAGGAGCACTGTTTGCTCAGGGTATCTCAGGCACCAAGATGCCTGGGGCTATCCATGGGCAAAGGGAATAATAGTAAAACACCCAGACCCAGCTCAGTTGAAGATTAGCTGAAGATTTGCGTCAGTGCTTGATACAGTGAGAGTCACCTCCAGTTCCTCAGGGCCCCTTAATATGGCAAGTTATACAGTGGTACCTCGGGTTAAGTACTTAATTCATTCCAGAGGTCTGTTCTTAGCCTGAAACTGTTCTTAACCTGAAGCACCACTTTAGCTAATGGTGCCTCCTGCTGCCGGAGCACGATTTCTGTTCTTATCCTGAAGCAAAGTTCTTAACCCGAGGTAATATTTCTGGGTTAGCGGAGTCTGTAACCTGAAGCGTATGTAACCTGAAGCGTACGTAACCCGAGGTACCACTGTATTGGTTTGTTGGGTATAGTGGATTGACGTCACATTTCTTCATTCATTTTCTCAGGTGGGTTTATTCAGCATGAATTCAGTCAGAAGGATTTAAAGAGCAAAACCATACTTTATGTCATTGACCGTTACTGGGAGGGGAATTCAGAAGACCTGGAGATTCAAGTTACCGATCCTGAAGGAAACTCTGCAGTGCCTCAGATGTAAGTTAGAGCTTTCTTTCTCCGAACACTTGCATTGCTCATAGCATTTGTTGTTTGTTTCCTCCCTTAAGTCAGGTAACTTGCTGAAGGTTTTGAAGCAGAGACCTTTTACTGGGTCACAGGTTTGTGCGGCAGGATTCTTTACAGGAGCTAGAAGGAAGCAGTTAGAAAAAATAATTGTAGGCCTTTAAAAAAATCTAGAAAGAGAATTGTCTGGGGAGTTGGTGCTATGTTGGCTCTTAGTGATTATGTACATTACATTTAGGACTTTTACGACATTCAAAGTGTTCCACATACATTAACCTGTTATTCTTACAAACGACTCTGTGAGGATGCCAGGCTAGGAGAAAGTGGCATGTTGTGGTAAAAGTTGTCAGAGAAAACATTTTTGCGACTATAAATGGCAGAAAATAGGTAAATGCTACATTTTACTGTTGAAGTAAGATGAAGACTTTTGAAATACACAGAACTCTTGTTATCAGAGTTTACATACTTGTTCAAGAAAGTCTATCAGCTTTATGTTTTTAGTTTCTCTCAAAATTAGAAAAGTATTTGGTATTATCTAACATGGCCTCACACCTTCAACCTTGGAATCTGTTTTCATTACTGGAGATTGATCCTGACACTTTGGAAGGGATGATGAGAAGGATATCCTTAGGCAGTCACAAACCATCTTTCCTAAATCATCCAAACTTCTGAGATTAAAGAGAAGGATTTCAAAATCAGACAATTTCACTTCTGGAAAGCAGTCTTTAGCCTTAACATTTCACATTTGTGAAAAGAGCCTGTACTTAAGTATACAGTGATATTTTCAGTTTGCACAAATATGCAATGGATTGTGGCATAACACCAATCCATCATGTTTTCTTTCTTTTTTTCATTTTCACAGTGTATATGCAAGCATTCAGATTTAGGAAGGTTTGTCCTCTTTTCTTACTTGTTGACAAGACACACAGTCTTCATGGTAGCAGAGAAAGGCTGGCAAGCTATTTGCCCGCTGTGAAATATGACAGAAATAATACTAATGATGGCAATTATTAGTTATATATGTGCTTGTAAGATGGGAAGTTTGACTGTAAATTAAGCACATTCCATTGCTAAATTGTGCATGCGGAAAATTGCATCTAGATGCAGCTTTCTGCAGCTAGAGGTCACTCTAGATCTGGGTTGGTAACATGTCCCAAATATATGGAATAATTTTCAGTGAGTTTTTTTAAAAACTTCACATAACAAAAGGGTATAAGCTATGTGTTGAAATATCCCTCCAAACTCTTTCTTCCCTCTAATAATGTTTAACTAACTGCTGCCTGCAAATGCTCTGTTTATGACAGTGGTGGCAAAAAAAGAAGGTAGCCGTACAAATCCAATTGCAGCACAAGTAATTTGAGTGGGTGTGTAGAACAGCATGAATCTAAGAAATAATCCTGAGGGTCCTAGGACATTTTGAGCTGCATTAGTGCCACATCTGGGGGAAGCTTGCTTCTTTAAATGTCCCCAATTTTCATTCGTCCAAGAAGATCAATGCAAGATCCATACCTGCTCAGAGTTAAGCATGCTGTACATCTGTTTGGTCTTGTGCTTTACTTTAAGTAGAGACAACTTTAAAACCTCTTGGGCTGCTTTGGGTGCATTTCTATAAATACCGTTTACTCTCATTGGTTTATGCTGCACCAATACTATGGTAAGTATTAGACTCAGATGGTGGGGAGTCTCCTTCTTCCTTTGTTTAAAATCTGATATACTTCCATTCAAACAAACAAAAATTGGGCATGCAGTTCTGTTTTGTGTGCGAAACTTTTTTCTTTTTTTCTTTTTGCTGTTCTTTTCTTTTTACTTGGAAGGGTTTTAAATCATATCAGATCTTTTAGATACTAAATTTAGTGTAACTGAACCAAGCTTTCTGGAGGAGAAACCTTGGTGGATATAACCTAGGCATTTTTCCAGCCGGAACTCAGTTCCGGCACCTCTGTGGTGGACGCCATTGCCATTTTAAGAGAGCAAGGTAGGGGGTGTTCACGGTGAGTTCCGGCAACGCTTTTCCTAGGAAAACAGCAATCAAGCATTTGTTTTGGGGGCACATGGAAATGGTGTTGTGTAAAGAATTCGCTTCCGTTCTATAACTGGCCACTAGATGACTCTGCATTCAGCTTTTCAAAAAGGATTGCTAACCTATGAATGAGGAGTAGTGACTTTGCTCCAAACTGTTGAGATCTTACAGGCAGTTCCATATGTGGGGTGCAGGTGATATTTATGCCCCGGGTTTTATCCAACAGAAGTTGCTGCCCAGAAGCTTTTTAATCAATGGGAAGCTATAGATTCTGAGCAGCCTACTGGTGCCACAGGGAGTAGAATGATTGGAAACTGGACCAATCATCCATCAGTGTGTTAGGCGCTGTATTATTATTATTAGTAGTAGTAGTAGTATTGTCTACACTGGGTGGCAGTATCCCTTCCGCATTTCAGATAAAGGTAGCATGTGGCACTCTCATATGAGAGTAGGAAGGCCTTTGAGTCTGACTATGGCACATTGCTGCCTACTTTTACAATGCTGCTCTCTTGCCTGTCTCAGCAGAGTGGAAATAATAATAATAATAATAATAATAATAATAATAATTATTATTATTATTATTATTATTATTATTATTATTATTATTATTATTATATTATTTATAGCCTGCCCATCTGGCTGGGTTTTTCTTGGGCGGCTCCCAACAGAATATTAAAAGCACAATAAAACACCAAACATTAAAAAACTTCCCTAAACAGGGCTGCTTTCAGATGTCTTCTAAAAGTCAGGAGGCACCAGGGTCTCTTTCTCCAGCAACAGGAGGAGAACCCAGCCATAGAAGCTGTGGCTCCACACTCAGCCTCCTCTGCCCCCTGAACATTGGGGGGAGGGTCTCTTCCTCAGCCAAATTATTAGCCAGGGGGCCCAAAAGAGCTCAGCAAGTTTGCGTGTTTGCCCTAAATGCCTTCTAAAAACATGGGAACCAGCTGTCACTACTCCACGGTGAGCGGAATGCATGTTCTGTGCATTCTCAAAGGCACTTCTGTTCCCGTGAATACACATTGCAATTTGAGGGCTGAGCCTTAAAGTGAAAGCACAACCAAGGTTTAACTCTGGTAAGCCTTTTATCAAATTAAGTCCTGTTTGCTTCTCTCTTAGGACCAGTTTCCTCCTGTGCACAGTGATACATTGGTAGAAAATGTATGTTTGCACAGACAGCAAGAAAGAAATGTCAGCTGTCTTGGATCCTGAACTATCAGGGACTTCACTTTTGGATTTTCTCTGCAAATTCCTCCTCTCCTGCATACAGCGTTTTCTTTTTCTCTCCCTTTGCCCCAATAGACTAGAACTGAAATGGTCAAAAATTGAAATGGAACAGGATGTTTATGAAGTTTGCGAAAATGTGGAGGTGCTGCCTTTGAGGATCACCCGATCAGGGTACATCACAGATTCTGCCTTTGTTGCAGTGAAGGTAACGTCGTCATAAAAGGAACTGAAAATAAAGCATAGTTTAAGGATGTTGAAGGATTTGCAAAGTGCTAGTTTGCAAAGTGCAGTCCTTCACAAGTCTTCTCAGAATAAGTCCAACTGACCTACCTTGTGTCGAAAGAGCTACCCTGCTCAGGCTTTTGGGGTGCAGTTTGATCCCCTAAACCAAATGGTGGGTTGTTGTTTTTTGGCTGCTACCTACTTTAATGTTGGTCCCTGCCATTAAAACAAAATGAATTATTACGCTCGTCTCAAAAGCTTGGTAGCATTTATAACACACACAAGAAAAATCACCCTTTGTGTAGCATGGGAGACTTACACCACTGGTTTTAAGGGAATAGTAATGCACACATGCACACACACACACACACAACTCCATGCCCTCCATCATTTCTAGGATGAAAATAGGGACGTCCCATTCCATAAACCCCACACATTTCATTTGGTTGCTCTAGCCACTCTGGGCAGTTTCCAATATACAGTGGTACCTCGGGTTACATACGCTTCAGGTTACAGACTCCGCTAATAGGTACACTTGGAGGGTCTGACACATTGGTATCACAGACAAGATACATTGCCCACAACAGTCATTGATTGAATACTACTGTATGCAAGAGGTTGTCACAACATTTTGGATTGCTTCATCAGCATATTAAATGTACATACAAACATGCATGAAAAACGAGGGGGGAAATTTCAACTCGTGTTAACTGTTTACCACTTCTAGCGCCCGCCGCATTCTTCACCCCATGTGGCATTTTATGTGTCACTTCATGCATCTTGATGACTCACCATTTTGAAACCTCTTTTAGAATCTCTAAACTCCATCTATTCTTCGGGTGCATAGAGGGAGGATTTTTTTGTGGGTTTGAACTGACCTTTAACTTGCTGTAATGAAACACTGTAGACAAATTGCATTGACTTAAGAATTTGTCTGGAGACTTTGTTGATAAAGACTTCTCTGCTAGACCATGGCATTAAGCATAATGGCATGCTTACCTTCCTAGGAAAAGTGTTTCCCCTTTCTGAGATAAGGTCTGGTCTTAGTTAGAAACTGGACAAATCTTTGGGATATTGCAGCCTCATATACTGTAACTATAGCATGTGTACTGCTTGTCAATGCATGAAGGAATTAATACCATAGATCTGTATTGCTAGACTCAACTAGGTCACACCCCTCACCTGGAAGGAACTCACTGAGATCGGACGTGCCTGAGGTTGCTTGCTACAATCTCCAACTGCATGCTTAGAGCTATTTCACTATATTTTGTAGCCCAAGATTTCTGCCTGTGTTTACTTGCTGCTGCATGAATAAATGCATGAACTTGAATTTTGGAACTGTGTAAGTAAAGCATTTTTTAAACTTACTAAAGTATGTAGTCTGTTCAAGGGTAGAAACAGGGAAGCTCCAGATTAAATGGGGCATTAAAAGTGTAACACCCTAAATCCCCACACTACACTGCTGCTTGTTTTTGTGACTTTTTTTAACTCTGCCAGGGGCTCTCTCTGGCCAGAGAGTGCGTTGTGATAGGAATCAACAGCGTTTAGGTGTCTGCTTTGGTTCTAGGGATCCAACCAAGTCTTTGTTTCAGCCCCTCATACTGTCCATTTTCTGTCCATTTTCTACCTTAGATCAATGAAGTAACTGCTTCATCAGGAAAGGATTTTACTGCGGCTCCTTCTAAACTTATTCAGTTTGATCCAGGTAAGCTCTGCCTCGGAGGGCAGTAACTTGAAAATTAATTTATTTATTGAAAGTGTTGAACAGGTAGTGTGATATAAACTGACATTCAGTGCAAACAAAACAGAGGTACTGTGGTGAGAGGTGGGTTTCACCCTGTCTTAATGAGGATGCAATGCCCCGTAAGAAGTGGATCCTCAAACCATTAGAGCCAGTCTCCTGGCTTTTTATTGTATTCTATGTTGACATTTTTCAATAAAAATTGAATGCGGGTGGCGCTGTGGGTTAAACCACAGTCTAAGGCTTGCTGATCAGAAGGTCGGTGGTTCAAATCCCCGCGACAGGGTGAGCTCCCATTGCTCGGTCCCAGCTCCTGCCAACCTAGCAGTTCAAAAGCACATCAAAGTGCAAGTAGATAAATAGGGACCGCTCCCGCGGGAAGGTAAACGGCGTTTCCGTGTGCTGCTCTGGTTCGCCAGAAGTGGCTTTAGTCATGCTGGCCACATGACCCAGAAGCTGTATGCCGGTTCCCTTGGCCAATAAAGTGAGATGAGTGCCGCAACTGCAGAGTCATCCGCGACTGGACCTAATGGTCAGGGGTCCCTTTACCTTTACCTATGTTGACATTTTTCAAGAAAAATTGCTTACAAAAAAAAAAGAAAATGTTTCTTGCCATTGAGTTTCTTAACTTTTCAATATCTTCTCATTTGTCCAGATGTTTAAATCATTATTGATATGTGTCTGTGTGTTCTTTACTGGCTGATTTTACGTGGTTTTAACATGTACCTCTTGTTAAGAGTTCTGCCATTTTAATGTTTTACCGTTGGTAACTGGTTGTTTTAATGAACTGTTTTTTACCGCTTGCCGCTCTGGGAAGCATTCAGGGTCAGAGAGCAGGAGATATAATTAAAATTACAGCTTAGCTTATATATAAACCGTTCCATCCAAGGCTGTGTGCACCCACACATTTAAACTACAGTTCCCAGGATTCTTTGGGGGAAGTAATGTGCTTTTAAATACATGGTGTGGGTGCTGCCCTATACACAGGCTGAAATCATTGCATGTTCAAATTGTCTTAATGGGAAACAGAATCCCTGTATGTTCCTTTCATTTCTGTGACTGCCCACAAAGGGGGCCAATAGTCTTGTGGGAAGATTATTGTATGAACGGCTGCTGTAACACATATAAGTGATACTCCACACGAACCTGCTCCATGACATAGAACATCTGTGCCAGCTTAGCACCTTTCTGGAGCATGGGCACTGGAATTTGGTCTTTCCCTGTGGTCAGTCCATGCTCTGTAAAGGTAAAGGTAAAGGGACCCCTGACCATTAGGTCCAGTCGTGACCGACTCTGGGGTTGTGGTGTTCTTCATTGGCCAAGGGAGCCGGCATACAGCTTCCGGGTCATGTGGCCAGCATGACTAAGTCGCTTATGGCAAACCAGAGCAGCGCACGGAAACGCCGTTTACCTTCCCACCGGAGTGGTACCTATTTATCTACTTGCACTTGACGTGCTTTCGAACTGCTAGGTTGGCAGGAGCAGGGACCAAGCAATGGGAGCTCACCCCATCACGGGGATTCGAACCACTGACCTTCTGATCGGCAAGTCCTAGGCTCTGTGGTTTAACCCACAGCGCCACCCGTGTCCACCATGCTCTGAGACATTCACAATAAACTATGGCACCTTTGCAGAGCCCAGTCAGGGTTTAATGGTCTAGGAGGGTGGTAAGCATTGTCCTTTGCTTTTAACTTCCAGAGCTGTAGCCTGCCAGCTTCTCCTTCAAGGTTGTGTGAGAAGTTTTGCCGCTCTCACCAAGGCTCTTCCCCTCCCCCCCTTTTTTTTGCTTCCTTTGAAATTCCTCTGATCTTTTGCCCAGGCGAGAACCTCAGAATTGGCTTTGCAATTTTGCACGTAGCGAAATTCAGTGGCGATCATGGTGTTATACCCTCCAACAGATGTTTGCTTCCATCAAAACTCCTTGGACCTTTTGCCCAACAGAAGCCTCCAGTTTTGCCTCAGTATTAGTGGCAACTCAGATTCCCATCTCAATCTTCCTCCTGTGTGATTTTCAGATGCAGCTTTATGCAGTACTAGTTACCTTAGTTCATAGACAGTGCGATGCCAACAAATTATGTGGTATTTGCAATGAAGACTCCGGCTTTGCAACAAAGTACTTGACACTGAAAACAGAACTAGTCGTGGATGATTGATAACGACAATATTTCAAAACAATAGTGGATTCTCTGTAATTAAGATTTCAAGATGAGGAGCACTTTTTATTTCTTTTTGAAATTTACATGACGATCCGGCCCTTCCCCCTAAACTGCCTGCTATTATTTCCCACTCTATAGAAAACACATCTTTGTTACTGTGTGAATGGAATCATCATTGCTCAGGAACAAATTTGGTCTCTAGTTAGTGTTATTTGGAAAAACCACAGGAGTCCAATCAGTGGGCAGGAGCACAATGGTACATACAAGCTAGTCTGTTGTAGCTGTAGACATGTTAATTAATATATTTCTTCGACACCTAGGTTGATTGAAAAAGCAATTAAAGTGTAATTAAAATGTTTACTTCTGGTAGGGATGTCAACCAAGATGTGGAATATAGCAATTACCTATGACGGATTAGAGGAAGACGATGAGGTCTTTGAAGTGGTTCTCATCTCTCCTGTGAATGCTGTTCTTGGCAGTAGGACAAAAGCTGCAGTGAAAATTTTGGACTCAAAAGGAGGTATTCTCTTTTGATCTTCTTAATAAAATCTGGACCAATCTTGGCTGATAAGCGACTTATTTTTCAACACATAAATGTTGTTGCTAACACTTACCTTCAGATCAAAATGCTTCGTGTTTTTATTTAAAAAAGAAAATAGCCTTGACAGTTTCAAACCTTTCCTCCTCTGGCAATATCTATTCTTCTTCTGCTTAGGAAGCACAGCTTGAAGGAATCAACGAGAGCAAGAGGGAAAAACAGCACTCCCCCTCTTCCCCCCAAAAGAGCTTTTCCTAATGGATGAGTTTGATTTTTGGCTTGCAGCATTGCTTTCATGAGAAGCCCCTCTTGAGGAACTAGTGAAGCTTCCACACACACACACACACACACACACACACACACACACTTTTCTATTAACTATAGAACTTTTTCACTTCTTGGACAGGCTGTGTACTCAGGGGAAGTCCCTAATTACTATCATATCTTTCTAAAAGCCATATTGTTAATATTAAAAAAAACACATTTGCTTAATGTACTGGCTGATTTTTAAAAGAAGAATTGCTGGGACTCATCATGGTGTTGTTGTTTTTTTTAAAAAGATCCTTAAATATTTGCACTCCGGTTGAGCAAGGGAGATCCAATGTCAATGTGCAGAAACAAGTGTCTGTAAACAGTTTCTTTTGTGTGGCTGGTAATCTTGATCTCGTATTGCATCTAATTGTGCATCTACATCATGTGAAGCATTTGAATGCAAGATGTGCGCTGTGGTTTCCATTTGCACTTCAGAGTGGGGACAGGGTTGTGTTGTGCCATCTGTATTTTAAGTGGGGTGGGAATGTAAATTCCTGTCCACTGACTCAGACCTGTAGTTATGTACCCACAACTCTAGCAGGATTAGGGGCACATTAGCTGAAGCTCAATAACTCTGAAGCATGGGCATTGTTTTGTGCATGAGGCTATATTATGGGCCCATTCCATCTCCTCGCCTGACCGAAGACCATTTGTCTACGGCAGACGGAATCTGCCATACTCTTCCCTGAGATGTAGAAACCCCTTCCAAACTGCAGTGGTACCTTGGCTTAAGAACTTAATTCGTTTTGGAGGTCTGTTCTTAACCTGAAACTGTTCTTAACCTGAAGCACCACTTTAGCTAATGGGGCCTCCCACTGCCGCCGCGCCACCACCATGTGTTTTCTGTTCTTATCCTGAAGCAAAGTTCTTAACCCAAGGTACTATTTCTGGGTTAGCAGAGTCTGTAACCTGAAGCGTTTGTAACCTGAAGCGTCTGTAACCTGAAGTACCACTGTATTTGTGAATGGCACCAGGAATGTAGGCTAGGGGTGAGGAACCTTTTCACATTGCCTTTGGAGCAACCTTTTGAGAGTCGCATGCCAATGGTGAGCAGGGTTGGGGCAAAAATAGTCGAAACAACAAATGTAAATTTTAACTTTGTACAGCAGGCTAGTTCCCAACCCCCCACCAACACACACACTCCTGCTTCCCTGACAAGGAGGAGGAATTGTTGGAATTCAAGGTCACATTCCAACTAGACAAAACCATGGGGCAGGGCTGATGAGGGGGTATGGCCAGGAGGAAGTGCCAAGCTCCAGACAGGGAGGCACAGAAACCTAGTTATTCTAGGTCACCTTTCCTAACAGTAAAGCTAGCTTTGAGGCCCTGAACAGTTTCGGTGGATACCTTTATTGATAAGCTATTTTAAATATGTCTTAATGCATTTTTTATCTTGTTGTGTATACCACCTTGTGGATGCTATGCCCTAAAAAGCAGCCTTGACTATATGTACCAAACTCAGGTATTGCAGGTTCAGTTTGAAGAGAGAGTGTGGTGTCATGTTTAAAGGTACTTGGACTAAGACAGGGCTGGGGAACATCTGGTCCATGAGCCAAAATCACCAGGACAAGGCAGATAAGAAGAAGAAGAAGTTGTTTACTATTTGTACCCCACCCATCTGACTGGGTTGCCTCAGCCACTCTGGGAGGCTTCTAACAAATATAAAAGCATAATAAAACATCAAACATTAAAAAACTTCCCTCGGCTGCTTTCAGATGTCTATGGAATGTCATATAATTATTGATCTCTTTGACATCTGATGGGAGGGCGTTCCATAGAGTAGGTGCCACTACTGAGAAGGGCCTCTGTAGCCTCACTTCTCACAATGAGGGAACCGCCAGAAGGCCCTCAGAGCTGGACCTCAGTGTCTGGGCTGAACAATGAGGGTGGAGATGCTCCTTCAGGTATACAGGGCCAAGACCATTTCAAAGGGCTTTAAAGGTCAGCACCAAGACATTGAATTGTGCTCGAAAACATACTGGGAGCCAGTGTACTGGGAGATCGTGGTTCAACTTCCTGCTGAGGCCATGGAGCTCACTGGATGACCTTGGATACATCAGACACTCTGAGCCTGACTTACCTCATAGGGTTTTCTAAGGATAAAATGGGGAGGGCAACCCCTGAGCAATTGATGTGCACAGTGGCCTTGCAGATGCCTGGCTCAAACAACGTCAAGTACACTCAGATGGAGAAGAATAAGTGGCCTTTGCTCCACCATGGAAACCTGATTCTGGTCTATGTGCATATGCAATTTAAGAAATAAAGGATGTTGTTGTTGCTTAAAAATATCTTCCTTAGAACTTCTAAAATTCCTTTTAAGTTGGCAGATAAAGTTCAGAAACAAGGACTAGTTAAGAAAAGAAAAACAACAAATCAACATCAGATGAAAAATCATCTTACTCCTAATGACAAGCTGTTTCATCGCCCACATCAATGTGACCAGCTATCTGTTTTATATAAAAAGAACTGACCATCTGCCATCTTGTTTGCTTTCAGGTCAGTGCAGCTCATTCCACTCCTCAAGCCAAAACATTCACAACTTATGGATGAAAGGAACATTGCTTCCAGGCCCCTCTTCATCTTCCAGGCATGGCACTGTTCATTTGGAAGGGATCCCATTGCCCGCTTCCAAAGAGATGGTAGTGCAGAGAAGGGACAAATTACCAGAATTCAACTCGGTGAATCTTGGAAGGACCCGGCTAAGAGCCCTTGGAAATGGCAAAATAGTAAGGATTGCTTCTCAAACAGTGGGAGGATACAATTATTCCAAAGTTGGGGTGTCTGTGTGTATGTACTTCTGTATGAATATCTCACATGATTTAATGATTCGTTTTGAACTGAGCACTGATTAGGTTGGCAACAGTCAGAGACGACAGTCAAGAGCAGCAAAGGTTTTGTGATTAGGACACTCTTGGCCTTCGTGTACCCATTTATTTTGTCTTGCTACGGGTCAAACAGATGTTGCTGAAGTAGGGTTTTGTAAAAAAAGAATGGCAAAGTCTGAAAAACCGAAGATGTCAGTGCAATTGACATGTACATCATATGACATGATGCTTCTGCCATGTCACCTTCATGTTTTTAGGAAATTTAAAGTCTTGTTGTGGGAAGAAAGAAGCTAGTGAGCAAAATTCATTCTAGATAAGGCTCTCTTCAAATTTTCTATGCAGATGTTTCCTGGGGTTTGGGGATCTACATAATGGCCACCTGGGGTCCAAATTTTTCCCCAACCTGGCATTGCATGGGAATTCTAAGAAATTTTGAAATCAGATGTGAAAATCAGTGCACAATTTTGAAAGGTTCAGTCTGTCACCTTGATTCAAAGTGGCAACCTCAAATTGAGTTTGGCAACAATATATTGAGGGGCATCCAACCTATGGGGGCCAGACAGACAGACAAACCACTTTCAAAACTACAGTATATAGTAGATGTGTGGATTATTAAAAGCCTACCTTTGCAATGAGAAATTGCTCCCAAGTGATAACAGATTATAAAACTAACCAAATTAGAGACAGGATGTTTAAGTGTTATGGAATTGTAAGAATCACTATCATCACCACCCCTGCTTTTGGAATTTGGAATGTTCCCTAGGACAGATTGGTTAATACCCAAACGAGGTTGAGTTTCTTACGTCTTACTTAACCTTTTACTTAACCTGGATGTGTTTGTTCTACAGGTATTTCTCTAGAGGGCTGCAAATAGTTGTGGCACAATTTGCCCTTCTTAGCTCTATAGGGAGCTATATGGGTAGAAGTTCTACTGTAGAACCTCCTGTGATCTATGGACTGGCTGGGTACCCTACCCCACCCCTCTTCCTTTTTGCATTATGTGAGGTAGATGAATTATTAGTCAGCCTTAGATAGATGATAGATGATGATAGATGATAGATAGATATAGATAGATAGATAGATAGATAGATAGATAGATAGATAGATGATAGATAGATAGATAGATAGATAGATAGATAGATAGATACCGTATTTTTCCCTCTATAACACGCAGATTTTTTCTCCTAAAAAGGAAGGGGAAATGTCTGTGCGTGTTATTGAGCGAATGTGTGGTCCCTGGAGCCAAATGGCAAAAAAAATCAGGCAAAAATCAAATCGCGCGTCTCGGAGAAGGGAAACCTGAAAAGAGGAAGTGGCTGCTTTCCTGCATTCTGCCTCAGGGTCTTACTGCCCACCCTCCTCTGTTTCCTTGCTGTGTTTGCTCAAACGGAACAAAGAGCAGGGAAAGCCCCTCCCCTCCAGGCAAGCAGAGTGTCGTCTCTGTGCTCCGGTGCTGCTGAAAACATGCAGGAGGGAGAGAGAGAGAGAGAGAGAGCTGGCTGGCTTGGGTGGGTAGGTGAGGGAAAACTTTTGCCTTCCTTTCCTCCCTCCCGTTATACCCCTCTCCTGCATTCTTAGCCAGCTGCTTCTCTGCACACCCCTCTCGTGCTCCTTGTCCATTCTGTATTTTTCCTTCCTTCCCCACTTAAAATGTGGTTAAAAAGCATGGATCCACATGGATCCTCAGGATCTTTGCATTGGGTCACCCCAAATTCACCATCAGATCACATAGCATGTCCATGGCTACAGCCTGCCCCCCAAAAATCACACACGCACTGTTGCCTGGGGCTGCAATGGTGCAAAAATGTGGTTAAAAAGCATGGATCCACATGGATCCTCAGGATCTTTGCATTGGGTCACCCCAAATTCACCATCAGATCACATAGCATGTCCATGGCTACAGCCTGCCCCCCCCCAAATCACGCACCCACTGTTGCCTGGGGCTGCAATGGTGCAAAAACGTGGTTAAAAAGCATGGATCCACATGGATCCTCAGGATCTTTGCATTGGGTCACCCCAAATTCACCATCAGATCACATAGCATGTCCATGGCTACAGCCTGCCCCCCCCCCAAATCACGCACCCACTGTTGCCTGGGGCTGCAATGGTGCAAAAACGTGGTTACAAAACATGGATCCTCAGGATCTTTGCATTGGGTCACCCCAAATTCACCATCAGAGCACATAGCATGTCCATGGCTACAGCCTGCCCCCCCCCAAAAAAATCACACACCCACTGTTGCCTGGGGCTGCAATGGTGCAAAAATGTGGTTACAAAGCATGGATCCACAGGGATTCTCAGGATTTTTGCATTGGGTCACCCCAAATTCACCATCAGATCACATGTCTGTGGCCACAGCATGAAGCACAAAAATGATACATCCACTGTTTCATTCAGAATGTTTTTTCCCTTGTTTTCCTCCTCTAAAAACGATGTGCGTGTTATGGTCAGGTGCGTGTTATCGAGCGAAAAATACGGTAGATAGATGATAGATAGATAGATGATAGATAATAGATAGATGATAGATAGATAGATAGATAGATAGATAGATAGATAGATGATATAGACACTCAGGTTGTCACCTCCACTCCCGCCATCTCACTAAAGTACAAAAAAAATGTATTTTGCTTTCTTTATTAAGAAATGCTGTGAACATTCGATCTTCTTTTCCTTCCAGGTTCGTCCTTCTTTCACTTTTAGAAATGGCACTGGTGTCTTTTTTAAAGTAAGAACATGATTTTGCAGCAACATACACCTTTAATCCTTCTTTTGTTATAGCTTACCTGTATATACAACCTGATTACTGATAATAACTGAGTTTTTAAAGTTATATTCCATTTTAAAGTCATATTCCATTTTACCCTTTTCCCTTTTGGACTAAAATTGCACATGATGGTAATGTTTTTAAAGAGGCTCTGCCACTAATCATGTCTGAGACAAGATGGAGGTGAGAAGTGCAGCCAGGTTTAGCTCCTTTAAGAGCAAACATGATATATTAGAAGGGCAGTTATTTTCTCTCCCCCCGCCCCCAGCTCCTATATCCAAACAACCCTTCCTTTTCCTGTGAAAAGTAAATATAGCTGACAGAAAAATGACGTCATGGTAGACCACCAGGGTGAGGAGTTTAGCAACTCCATTTGCATGCTCTTCTTAAAATTGGGCCCTCACTCCATTTTATACATGATTTGGGGCAAACCCAGTTTAAAGATGTGGTCAAACTGTTGTCATGTGTAATTTGAGCCTTAAAGACAGCTTGTATTTAAAAACTCTCTTTTTAGTTCTGTGACAAAGACAGCTTTGGAGCTGACTAGTGAGGAATTATCCTTTCTCTCTATCTGTTTTTGTTGTTTGTTTGTTTGTTTGTTTGTTGTTTGGTCATTCTTTCTCATCAAGTACCATGGGATGGCAGTGCTCAAAGTGGAGGATGACAACCCATTGCCTAACAAAAACAAAATGGCAGCCACGTCAGTAATTAACCAAAGAGAGCCAAGGAAAAATATGGCTCCCCTCGAGAAAATGGAAGTTCCGCAAGCGGACTCTAGCATTCCGGTATCTTCTATTCCCTGTTTGTTTATGCACAGTATTCTGAAAAAGTTAAAAACCCAAAAGATGAATATTTAAAGCAACATTAAACATATATAATGTGTATGTGTGTGTATCTTCTGAAAACAAATTGTTCAGCTTAAGAAAACAGTAAAAGCAATAAAGTTGTGGAGACTATTCCAAGGATGTTCCTGAAAGACCTGAATCACAAATCTTCATTGATTTATTCAGGGATATCATATTTGAGATTGTACAAACATCTATCAGCAAAAATCTGTCCAGCACAATGTTTTTAAAAAGCTATGAAGAACATTAGCATTAGAAATGCAAGAGACTGGCTTGCAGTGCTGGAGACAGAGACTAAAAATAAAAATAAAAATTGATTGTTTTGTCTTTTTTTTGCCAAAAATCCATTTTTCTTTCAGGTCCAGAGCCTTTCCTTTCCAAACAGATGCACGCCAGATTTGAAGGGTCTCTTGCATTTTGAAGGAATTACTCAGAAGATGTTTCAGTGTGATGGTCATTCCTGGACTCTGTGGAGTAATGCAGACCAGGTAGAAATCTGCTGGACGAATGTTTATTTTCAAAAAATAAATAAAAGGAAAATAAAATAAATAAAACACAAACTTTAAATTTGTCTCAAAATAGCCAGTTTTCAGCAAATCAAAAGCAGGATTGTAGAAGCAGAGAGACATATATAAACTGATTTAATGGATCTGTTTGGTCATGTTTCCCTTGTCCCTCTGTTGTACTAGGGCTGCAAGGGCACCATACATTTAAAGCACACAAACCCCACATAAAGACCCCTGACAACTGTAGTTTGTTAAAGGTCCTGGGAATTGTAGCTCTGTGGTGGGTAAACTACAGTTCCCAAGATTCTTTGGGTGAATAAATGTTTGCCCAGCCTCAGTCTTGCTGTCGCCTACCTCACCCAAGTCCCATCCTGACAGCAGTTTCAGGAGGGCAATTTCATGGCTCTACGCCATGCGACGGTCACCTCCAGACTGGATTATTGTAACTCACTCTACGTGGGGCTGCCCGTGAGACTGACCCAGAAACTCCAGCGAGTGTAGAATGCCGCGGCGAGACTCCTTACGGGGTCCTTGCTGCTGGATCACATTCACCTGGTGCTATACCAGCTGCACTGGCTCCCAGTGGAGTACAGGATCAGGTTTAAGGTGCTGGTTTTAACCTTTAAAGCCCTATACGGCCTAGGACCCTTGTACCTATGGGACCGCCTCTCCTGGTATGTCCCACAGAGGACCTTACGGTCCTCAAACAAAAACATCTTGGGGGTCCCAGGCCGCAGGGAGGTTAGGCTGGCCTCAACTAGAGCCAGGGCTTTTTCGGCTGTGGCTCCGATCTGGTGGAACACTCTGTCACAAGAGACTAGGGCCCTGCAGGACTTGACATCTTTCCGCAGGGCCTGCAAGACAGAGCTGTTCCACCAGGCCTTTGGCCAAGGCACAATCTGACCCCCTCCTTTGGTAATCCTCACAGAACTCTAGCCCAATGGTTGACATTAATTTGATTTTGAATTGATTTTAGAATAAATTGATTTTAGAATGCTGTGTTACTTTTATTGTTTTTAGCCACTCTGAGCCCGGCTTCGGCTGGGGAGGTCGGGATATAAATAAAATTATTATTATTATTATTATTATTATTATTATTATTATTATTATCTCTAGGGTCACTGCTGCAGCATTCAAGAATATATTTCAGGGGGTTGGACTAGATGACCCTCGGTGTCCCTTTCAACTCTATGATTCTGTTGTTGTTACTTGGGAAAGCAAGCAGTGGTGCAGGACAGAGGGGCTCATGGCAAAAGCCGGAGGAGATTGAATCCTCCAGCTAATATCCAAATGCCATTGAGGGAACAGCCAGGGCCCAAATTTTCTGAATTCTCTGAGCTAGCTCAGCTTCCAAAGAACACTTCTTTCAGAAGGTGGGAACACGGAAGGAAATAATACTGAAATGAAACCATCTAATTCTAGGGTGTTAATGTGATTACCTGCCCTCCCGGTTGGACCCATCATGATGGAAGCTGCTACATCCTGATCAGCGATCCAAAAGTTACGTGGACCGTAGCTGCCCGGGATTGCAGGGAACAGTAAGGAGTAATAGAAGAAGAAGAGTTTGGATTATATGTGTTCCCTGCTGTTTAATGTCGCATCCAGTGTGTTACTGTAGAAATTATACTCTTGCCAGTAAAAGTTAATACCAAAGTTAGATCTGTTTTTGCAAAGGTTTAGGGAGGATGTGAGGGATTTCAGTGTAGAGCATAGGTGGTTAAACCCCTATTCCAAAGTTCTCTTTGCAGTTTGTTTGATCAAAGCCATTACATCTTAAGCATAGTTTCACACACACACACACACACACACACACACATTTTGTTTAACAAAATGTAGATACCGGTACCTCTGGATTGTAAATAGAACCTTATACAGTGGTACCTCAGGTTACAGACGCTTCAGGTTATAGACTCCGCTAACCCAGAAACAGTACCTCGGGTTAAGAACTTTGCTTCAGGATGAGAAAAGAAATCGTGCGGCGGCAGCAGGAGGCCCTATTAGCTAAAGTGGTACCTCAGGTTAAGAACAGTTTCAGGTTAAGAACGGGCCTCCGGAACAAATTAAGTTCTTAACCCAAGGCACCACTGTAACATGTACATCACAGCTTGTCTCACAATACAGTGGAAGCTTGATTTTCAAACATAATCCATTCCGGAAGACCGTTCGACTTCCAAAACGTTCAAAAACCAAAGCAGGCATTTCCGGAAGCATTTACATCCAGAAAACCCAATACGGAAGCCGTGTGGCACGTTCTGCTTCCGAAGAGCATTCAAAAACTGAAGCAGTTACTTCCGGGTTTTCGGCATTTGAAAGCCGAAACATTCGACTTCTGAGATGTCTGAAAACCGAGGTACCACTGTGTGTATCTTTTCTCAGCATGCTTTCCCAATATTCCCCCCCCCCAAAGGGTTTTAGTGACTCTCAGTTTTGACGTTCATTATCCATAAGCTTGTTGAGATATAGTAACTGTACATCACCCCTTTATCGGCAGAACGGATGCTTCTTCTGGATAGCTCAGTTGGTTAGAGCGTGGTGCTGATAATGCCAGGGTTGCAGGTTCAGTCCCCATATGGGACAGCTGAATATTCCTGCAATGCAGGGGGTTGGGTTAGATGATCCTCAGGGTCCCAACTCTACAAGTCTATGATTCTGAATCTAAAAATCCCTCTCTTTTTTGCTGAGCTTAGGTACCATGGCAGTTTAGTAAGTGTGGCTTCTAAAACACACATGCAGTGGCTGTGGGACTTCAGTGGAAGAAGACCCTTCTGGACAGGTAGGTATACAGTACAACAGGCTGTCTACTCTTCAGCCTCTGGCCCACGTTTCCCTCAAAATATATAGCACCAAGGTTGACATTTTTTCCTCTCCTGGTCTTTAGGATGATAATTTCCAAATACCATTCAGTCAAAACTGCTTAAAACTACACTGCTTAAATTCTCTTTGCTGCTGTTGTGTAGAAGGTGAATTTCTGGTCTTCCAGGTTTCTGGCATTGAACTTCCCAGCTCGCCAGCTCTGTCCTTGGAGCTCTTCAATGGTTTGGCCTTTCTCCCAGCCAGCTTCATTCTTCTGGAGCTTTTCCCTCCTGCCCTAAGAGCTCATGGCTCAGCTTCATATGGCTCAGGATCTAACGGGGAGCAGGCCTTAACCGGATGGCATTACAGCCCTGGCCAAGGGTCAGTAGCTGGAGCCAGTTGTTGTAGTTCCCTGTTACAGGTACTAAATCTACACTTAAAGCAACTTTGCCTGTCCTATTTCCCCTGCTAGTTTTACGTTTTAAATTGGAGTTTGTTTTTATAAGAAAGCACCCCCAATGTATAACCCATTCTTTGGATTTGCAAGCACACCATACGTTTGAAACACATTCAGATTACCCATCCACCAAGAATTCTGGGAATTGTCGTTTATCCCCCCGCAAAGCTACAATTCCCATCACCTTTAACAAATGTCCGTTCCCAGGATTCTGTGAATGTGCTTTAAATGTATGGTATGCATACCCTTCTACATTTCTCTGATGAAAATAGGGACATCCTATTTAATAATAATAATAATACCCCACCCATCTGCTGGGTTGCCCCAGCCACTCTGGGTGACTTCCAACATATATAAACCATAATAAAGCGTTAAATATTTTTTTAAACCTTGTTTTTATAAAGGGCTGCCTTCAGATGTCTTCTAAAGGTTGTATAGGTCCTTATCTGCTTAGCTTGGGGGTCAAATAACTGCCCACCCTCCAACATTTCTCCAGTGAAAATAGGAGCATCCTAAGGAAAAGCAAGACATTACAGGTTCAATTCAGAAACGAGGACAGTTTTTTGTAAATCTGGGACTGTCCCTGGAAAACAGGGACACTTGGAGGGTCTGGGTATGTATGCAGCCTAATAATATTTGTGACAGACTGGTCAAGTTGTTCTGAACACTTTGTCAATTATATGATGGTCAACTTGCACATCTGAATTTGTTACAGGCTTCAACGACAGAAGAAATCCAGGCCAGTTCAGATGGAACAATGGAGACCGTGTTGCTTTCACGAACTGGGTGAAAGAGCCGTCACGTCTTTCAAAGAAAGGAAAGAACTGTGTTTTAGTACAGCAGAGGGGGAAATGGCAAAGAAAGAACTGCAGGAAGGGCAAAGGACACAATTATATATGCTCTAGGAAACTGTAAAGACAGCTGATGCAAACCTCACCATGTATAAAAATAGCTATATTTATTTATAGCCAGGGGTGCTGAAAGGGCATGAAGGTAGGGAGTCAGGTGACCTATTTGTAATAGGTTTTTATACGAAGGGGTTAAAAAATGATAGGGGGAAATGTTACACTGTGACTGATCTCTTTCCAGGGTTTGTGGTATATTGAGTATGAGTGAAGAACAAGCCTTGTTCACCCCAGAGTTATTTTCTATCAAGTCTCTTCCAAGACATATAAAATATGAAACAGCTAGAGAAGTTGGCGGAGGTTGAGTTTTTTTATATTAAGCCATATGTTACTTGCCTTGTCGTTCCTGAACTCGGTACACTACCCCTCACAACACTGCAATTGTTTGGTTTTGAAAGGGAAAAAGCCATGGGCATAGCCAGGATTTTGGGGAGGGGGACAGAACCTCAAATTTGTATTGATTTTGATTAATTCCCCCCCCTCTTGGCTATGCCCATGGAAACAGCCAGCATTCTGTTGGTCAAAGTTTATAAAAGATGCATGATCGTGGCTACAGAAATTTTGGAGCTTTAAGTAAAAAAAAAAAAAGGAATCAAAATTACTTCCCTTCCCCTTCAAACATTTTTATCGACACACAGAGAGGAAATATGGAAGTGGGAACATGGTGAACTCTTTCGAATGACGGTTTCGTGTTGCTATGTTATGGTAATATGCCCAAAGCTGTAATAATTCTGTGAGATTTTAAAAGTTTACATTATGATGGTAACCGAAACTAAAGTACACACAGCCACTCTTCTGTTTCAAGTGGCACATGGTGACAACTCCAATGGTAAGCCAGCAATATCATTATAAGTAGGGACGCAGGTGGCGCTGTGGTCTAAACCACTGAGCCTCTTGGGCTTGCTGATCAGAAGGTCGGCAGTTCGAATCCCCGCAATGGGGTGAGCTCCTGTTGCTCTGTCCCAGCTCCTGCCCAACCTAGCAGTTCAAAAGCACACCAGTGCAAGTAGATAAATAGGTACTGCTGTGGCAGGAAGGTAAACGGTGTTTCCGTGCACTCTGGCTTCCGTCACAGTGTCCCGTTGTGCCAGAAGTGGTTTAGTCATGCTGGCCACATGACCCAGAAAGCTGTCTGTGGACAAACGCCAGCTCCCTCGGCCTGAAAGCAAGATGAGCGCCACAACCCCAGAGTCGCCTTTGATTGGACTTAAACGTCCAGGGGTCCTTTACCTTTACCTTGTTTACCTATCATTATAAGTGTGACCTGTCAGCCAAGATGATTGCAGCATTAAAGAATTCCTAGAGAAATTGTATTTTTAAAAAAAAAAAATCAGTGATATGCTACTCTAAGTAAGAACATAAGAAAAGCTGTGGTAGATCAGGGCAGTAGCTCACCTAGTCCAACATTCTGTTAGCACAGCATTCTCCCCATTCTGTAATTCCCAAATGTGCTCTCCCTCTGTGGTAGTAAAGGCAGCCATCATTAGCTTTACCCTCCGGTTTGCCGACGTTTTTCAGAAGCCAAATGTCTGATGCAGGAAACTCCTGCAGTCAACCGGAAGCCACGCCTTGGTTTTCGGTTTGGGGAGTTGAATGGACTCCTGGAATGGATTAAGTTCGAGAACCAAGGTACCACTGTAGTCTTACTTTTCAAGTGTGGGCCAGGGAAACGTGTTTATTCAAGCTCTTTATTTTTCCTCTCTCTGAGCCATGTCAATAATGTGGACTGCAACAGAGAAGGGAATCGCCCCTGTAAGAAACACCAATTGAATTTGGAGGACGAAACCAGGGAAAACACCACCTCCCCAAGAGAGGTATGACATGTGTCAAACCCCTAAAGATGACATCATCCTGTTTAGTAGTAAGGACATTTTACCACGCATCAGCCGACCATGCGTTGTACGATGTGAAATAAAATGGTGATGTGTACAAGCAAGCCTTTAATATACAACATCTCAAAAAAGAATAATTTCCCAGATGGAATAATTCCCCAGACGGAAGCGAAAAATGCCATGTTAAACTTTGACATAAATAAAGATGTAATAAGAGTCATAAAATTACATGTAATCATAAATTTTGTGCACAATTGTTTCTCCTCTTAAGACCGTTGAAAAGAAAATTTGTTATTATTAGATGTGCACATTCTTTCCTGACTGCTCAAGAAAATGTTGTTTATCAACAATGTGGTTTGGTTTTATTTTATATATGGTGCTAATCAACTTTTATACCCCTACACACAGCATGTGATATGTACCATAATTTACTGTAATACTTAGAGTGTTAATAAAAAAATGCTCTTATAAATGGATCTCGGCTATAGAGTTATAATCTTTCAACATTCCAGAGTACTGTAAATGCTGTTTTGATACAGAGTCCACCAAACCTATGAGGTGACACAATCACTGGCAAATGTGCTGCTGGAAACTGCAGCATCGCTGTAAAGTGAGAGGGATGGACAATTTGCAATGGGGGAAAGTGCTTAATCCTTCCTCTACCAGTCATAACCCCCCAGCTGGGTTTTCCAGATGCATTATCACCTTGCCAAATGGACAAAGCAGTGGGGGGGGGAGGTTGTAGGAAAAAAAGGAGGGCAGAAAAAGTGCTAAGTTGTTGTTTAGTCGTGTCAGACTCTTCGTGACCCCATGGACCAGAGCATGCCAGGCACTCCTGTCTTCCACTGCCTCCAGCAGTTTGGTCAAACTCATGCTGGTAGCTTCCAAGAACACTGTCCAACCATCTCGTCCTCTGTCATCCCCTTCTCCTTGTGCCCTCAATCTTTCCCAACATCAGGGTCTTTTACAGGGAGTCTTCTCTTCTCATGAGGTGGCCAAAGTATTGGAGCCTCAGCTTCATGATCTGTCCTTCCAGTGAGCACTCAGGGCTGATTTCCTTAAGAATGGATAGGTTTGATCTTCTTGCAGAGTCCATGGGACTCTCAAGAGTCTCCTCCAGCACCATAATTCAAAAGCTAAGAACCTTAACACCCTCTTTTCCATTGCAAAGCCCCTGCTACATTGCAGTGTAGAAGAAGCAAGTGGTGTGTTTTCAGCCCCTCTGTTTCCTACTCCTCTCCAGAGCATGTTCTCATATTCATAGAATTGTAGAATTCTAGAGTTGGAAAGGACCACAAGGGTCATCCAGTCCAATCCCCTGCAATGCAGGAATACAAGTTTTAGACTACAACCCTTAACAATGCAATCCTCTGTGGGTTTATTCAGAAATAACTCCCACTGTGTGAAGAACACAGGCAGAGTTCTGCATGGATCAAGCCAAAGGCCCATCTAGTCCTGCCTTCTGTTCTCAACAGTGGACAAGTAGATGCCTTAATGGTAAGCTCACATGCAAAACCTGAGCACACCAGCACTCATCCTATTATTATTATTATTATTATTATTATTATTATTATTATTATTGCCCTGCACATCTGGCTGGGTTTCCCCAGCCACTCTGGGTGGCTCCCAACAGAATATTAATAATAATAAAGCGATAAAACATCAAACATTAATAACTTTCCTAAACAGGGCTGCCTTCAGATGTCTTCTAAAAGTCCTTGACATCAGATGGGAGGGCATCCACAGGGCAGGTGCCACTACTGAGAAGGCCCTCTGCCTGGTTCCCTGTAACCTCGCTTCTTGCAGTGAGGGAACTGCCAGAAGGTCCTCGGAACTGGACCTCAGTGTCTGGGCTGAACAATGGGGGGGTGGAGATGCTCCTTCAGATATACTGGGCCAAGGCTGTTTAGGGCTTTAAGGGGCAGCACCAGCACTTTGAATTCTGCTCGGAAACATACTGGGAGCCAATGTAGGTCTTTCAGGACCAGTGTTATGTGGTCTCAGCAGCTGCTCCCAGTCACCAGTCTAGCTGCCACATTCTGGATTAGTTGTAGTTTCCAAGTCACCTTCAAAGGTAGCCCCACATAGAGCACATTGCAGTAGTCCAAGTGGGAGATAACCAGAGCATGCACCACTCTGGTGAGACAGTCTGCGGGCAGGTAGGGTCTCAGCCTGCATACCAGATGGAGCTGGTAGACAGCTGCCTACCTGTGATTTCCCAGCAACTGGTATTTGAAGGGATAGTGCCTCTGACAGGGGAGGTTGAACATAACCATTGTAGCTAGTAGCTATTGTTAGTTTTATCCTTCTAAACTTGCTCTTCAGGTCATCCAAGTTGGTGGGCATCAATACCACTTGTGAGAGCAAATTTCACTGTTTATGAAGCACTTCCTTCTGAGTGTGGTGGGGCTCTGAGAAGTGCGAGGGATTGGACCTAAAAAGATATGCATGCACTTCTGTAGATGAGAGACACTGCTTCTCGAGCAGCCGGAACCTTGTAATCTGGTGCTCTTGTAACCCAAACAATGTCCATTAAGAAAGAGAAGAATCTGAAAAGGGGAGAGTTTTATTTTTCCTTCAGATTGGAGGAGTCAAATGGTTACCCCAAGTCAGGGTTTTCAATGCTCCTTGAGGATTGAGATTTGGAGCACACATGCAGACAGTCCCAACATGCACTACTGTTTAGAAGAGTCAAGAGAGAGAGATTTGTAAGTTCTACGAAATGAGAGTGTAAGGTGTGCCCTCAAATGGTTAAGGTATCTCCAGACCACCCAGAAAGCTGGAATGTAGTGCACACATTGCTCAAGATAGGCTCCCCTTCTTCAGATGATCACTTGCCACCTCTGGTTCCACAAGCTGCATTCTGCTTACACAAACATTAGATGCAATGTGTTTAAGATTGGTAACGGGTGTCTCTTTTGAAAATACAAGCTATAGTCACATCCCCCCTTTATGTTACATATATGAAGCTGCCTTTGGGCAATAGTTTTTATATTTGTTTATTTCACATCCAACAGTGTTTTGAGCAATAAATCGAAGAGAGAGCACATTATTATTATTATTATTATTATTATTATTATTATTATTATTATTACTATTCCCTGCCCAGCTGGCTGGATTTCCCTAGCGACTCTGGGTGGCCAACAGTACATATAAAACATATTAATGCATCAAACATTAAAAACAGGGCTGCCTTCAGATGTCTTCTAAAAGTCAAATAGTTGCTCATTTCCTTTACATTTTTAAGAAAATGGAAGGAAAGTTCAAGGCACTATAGGCTAAAATATACTTTAAATCCAAACTAAAATGTATTATCCTTACTAATAACACTGCAAACCAAACCAAACACTAAGCATGCTTTTGAATCCAGCTGATTTCCACCCCATTCAGCTTCCGAACTCATTTCCTTCCAGTCGCTGAAGTTGTAATCCCTGTGTAAACAGCTGTCTGTGTATTCCTGATGCCATTTGCTTTTCCGAAGCACTCGGCTTGCTTTCATTTTGCTTTCCTCCTAAGGCGATCCACAATCCTGCTCACTCTTGCCAATCCACAATCCGATTCTACGGAGAGAATGCTTTCAGACAGTCAAGCAAACCCAAAATAAGGCAGGATATGGAAACCAGGCTACAGTCTGTCAGGGGCGGCTGGGAGAAACTCTGCAAACCATCACAAACTTTTTCTCTCTGTGCCAGGCAGAGTGTGTGTGTGTCAGCCACATGCCTGTCTGCAAAGCAGGATACACTTTGAGCTCCTCAAAGTGCTGGGAAAGTCGAAATATAAATGTTAACAACAACAACACCACTTCCGTTATCTGTCAAAGTGAGTTTCAGTCAATAAAAACTTAAATAATAAAATGGTGACACAGGACTCTGTTGTTTCCGTTAGAACGATAGGGAATGTTGGAATCAGTTACTTTAATTTCTTTTTGCATTTTTGTTGTCTCAGCTCCCAAAGTCAGGAAGCAAAAGAGTAGCTCACTCTGCCATTCGCCCCCTGTAAATATATAAAGACTCCAGTTATGATCCCAGATCTTACGTGTATAGCAGCCAGGAGGTTCTTGCCCAATGCAACTCCCAATGGCATTGTAAGTCAAGATGAAAATATATGGAGTTGAATAAGTGTCATGGGCGTAGCCAAGGAGGGATAGAAGGGCACCTGCCCCCCCAACCCTCAAAAAATATTGAAAAGCATTAAAAATACTCAATCAACTGAGGTTCTGCCCAGCAGAAGACTGCCTCCCCAACAAAAGTCTGCCCCTCATAATGTCCTCTTTTCGGGGGGATTTATAATGGTGATCTCACAAAAAAGCTCAACAACTTTTTGGGTGATCTCCCCCAAAAGCCCCCCCCCAAGAAAGAAATCCTGTCTACACCCATGATAAGTATTGCATTAATATGGGAAGGTATCAAGACCTGAACTCCTGGGGATTGCCATTCTAAATAAAAAAGACAGGAGGTGTACAAGTTATTGCCTGATATAGGTGTTTATGGTGTGATGCAAATTTGATCCTCATATGGATGACAGCTGCATGTTGGGTTGGGCTAGATGACCCTCAGGTTCCCTTCTAACTCTAAGATTCTGTGAATCTGTGAATAGTTGGATGAGATCTGTTGAAATTAAGGGACATGACTAATTTAGGTCCATTAATTTCAGTGGGTCTGTCCTGAACAGAATTTAGTTGGAACTTAGCCCATTGTGATTTCTGTGCTGATTGACACACCACTTTCAGTTTTTGCTTTTATTTTAAAAAGGAAGTGATGAGGAGTGTAAAGGACCTTGGCATAATATATGTAATACAGTGGTACCACGGGTTACAGACGCTTCAGGTTACAAATGCTTCAGGTTACAGATGCTTCAGGTTACAGACTCTGCTAACCCAGAAATAGTACCTCAGGTTAGGAACTTTGCTTCAGGATGAGAACAGAAATTGCACGGCGGCAGCGGGAGGCTCCATTAGCTTCAGATTAAGAACAGTTTCAGGTTAAGAACGGACCTCCAGAACGAATTAAGTTCTTAACCCGAGGTACCACTGTATATGATGATATGCACAATCCTGCAATTTATATTCTCTAGTGTATGTTTGAAAGGCACTACTAGCATATGGCTAGTTCTCCTGTAATATTTGTTAAATGTTGCACCCTAGAAAACTAAAATAACATAGGAAAGTAGTTTTCAGGCAAGTCCTCACTCATACGGCAAAAGCTACAACACGAATTAAGTACACCTTTACATGGAAGTGATTTCCTTAGTAATAAATAGAATCTACAATAGCTGAGGCACAAGAACACGCCTGCCCCCTCCTCACAACTTGCATAACTTGTATGTACCAGTGTGGTGTAGCTTTTAGCGTTTTAGAGTATGGCCTGGGAGACCAGGGTTCAAATTCCCACTCAGCAGTGAAGCTCACTGGACAACCTTGGGCCAGTGTCTCTCTCTCTCTCTTTCCCTCTCTTTGCCTATTCTACCTTGCAGGTTTGTGGTGAGGATAAAATAAGGAAAAGGAGAACTAGGTGCACCGTCTTGAGCTCCTTGAAGGAAAAATGGGGTAGAAATGCGATAAATAAATAATAAAATAACAAATAATAAAACATACCACTTAATCAAATTAAATAAATCAAATATACCCGTGAGCTGGTCCAGATACCACATGGCAGCAGCATTGCATTTGACTCCCAAGGTCGGTTTTACAGTAAATGGGTGTGCTATATTGTGCTGTCGTGTGTACAAATTTATTACATTATATTTTGAGGTTCCTTAGGCACATGGTCTCAGCGATCCTGACAATGGATCTGAAAAACAGGCCGGTATAATCCCCACTCGGTGCAGAAGGTGATTTGCTTAGCGTCATCGAACAGCTCTCTCTCTCCCTCAAAAAACATACACCATTATTTTCAGACACATTCACTACCCTCCCAAGTAAAATTCCACTGTATAAATTTAACAATAAAGAGGGGGTTTTTGGGGTGGGGGGGAGAGATTTCTGTGCTTTCCTGCCGGGTAAGATTTAAGCCTACCTAGAAAGTTTATATCTAAGGACCAGTGTTGCTTTTCTGGGGGGACGCATACCCCTAAACATTTTGTGAATCTTTGTACTTTTGTCCATTTACTGTATTTACTTTCCCCGATTTGAACTATAAAATGGTGATTTTCTTGAATCAAAATAAGAGTACCCCTAAACATTTTTTTTTTTGGGGGGAGCACACCTGAGGACAGATTTGATCCTAACTCCCAGGAAGTTGCAACAACAATTGGGATTTTTATCTGGGGTGTGAGTCTGATCTGGATATGCAGGTGTGTCTACACAGAATAGTTTGAAACTGATTTAGATGTGCTAATGGATCTCCCCAAAGCAAAATGTTTGCAGACATGGGTTGCATATAATACCCGGCTGAGGAAATGTCATCTAGCCCGGAAGCACGATAGCTAATTTTGAAGGTGGGACTGTGCTGAGGTGGGGAAGGGGGTGTTATCTCTACTTACAACAAAAAGCAGGGCTGGAAGAATTTTGGCCATGTTTGTTTGTTTTTCGTTGTTGTGGGGTTTTTTTGTTAGCAGTAGTGACTGGACTGCTCCATACAGTATATGTTTTTACAATGTTATTAGTTCTCTTTAACATGATAGCCACTTCATAAAGTCACAGAAATCACTCTCTGCGTAGCCGCATTAAATGCCACATTTAATGTCTCGCATTCCCCTCAGTATTTACCACAGTGTGTGCACCTAAAGTAAAAAGGGGGGGAAAGCTGTCTGTTTGGCCATAAATGCCATTGGAATTTTACAAATATAGGCACGTCAGTGCTCAGAGAGATGATTTAACCTTGCTTTAACCTACACCTACAAATGTGGCAGTCTTCCTTTTGTTGTGTTGAGCGGCTACACTCCTTTGTTGTACTCTCCTGAGATATTCAGCAGGGCAGAAAGAAGCTAATACACAAGTGGGAACTTTTCCACAGTTCCTAGACAGCAGCTAAACAATCAGTCCAAACATTTAAAATCACTCCCTGGCAGGGAAAACACATTTTATTGTAGATCCTAACTTTGAATACACATCCTCCAAGAGTGAAAAGGAAGGATAAGATGCCCTTGGCCTGGAGTTTGGGGTTAATGAGTGTTAATGGGTGTCACCTTCTTGGTCCCCTTTTTTTATCTCTTCCTCATGTCCCCCCCCCCCACAATTTGGAGCAGCTGGAATCTAAAACTTCAGGCCCTGTGTATAAATATAGCAGTCTGCCTTCAGCCTTTTTTGAAACTGCAAGAAAGTGAGGAAGGGGAAAGCACGCCAGAATTTTTCTAAAAAGGTCATGTTTTTGTTGTTGCTCCATATGATGCTGCTTTCATGGCTTGGAACAACAGAGCAAATGGCTGTACTGCAGAAGAAAAGGAGATTTCTACACCTCCTGCCTCAAGACAGAGATACACTACTGAAATATCTAAGGGGCCAAGAAGGAACTCTGGCAGATACTGGTTTGTTTGGGACACACCTCTTGGCAGAAATGGAGGGCGAGAGGCAAAATGCGCCAGAAGTGCCTAGGTTTCTTTTGGCCTATAAAGATAGCCATGCCCCTCAAGATTTGCGAAACAGAACTTCTTCCGCAAGCGCATCTCCAGAGAGAACGCAAAACGCTCCTTGCCACCCTCACAGGAAAAGGGGAGCAGAACTGCCCTTCAGGAAAGATGCCAAGAAGTTCTGGGACCTTTTCATGTTGAAAACCAAGTCACGGTCTGATGTGATTGTTCTTCCAATCAAGACAAATGAAATGTATCAGGAGACCTGCAGCACCATCCCATTCTCTCAGGTAAAGTTAAATCTTAAAATCAGCACTTAACCCAACGCTCCTTCTATATACTTAGGAACATCCAGTGAAGCTACTATTTGCATTGCAATTTTAATTTGAAAATCGATCACACACACCCATAGTAACCCTGTGAGGCGGGCCTTTGTTTTTCATATTTACAGAAGTGCGAGGGCTGGTTTGCCCGTGGTCTTATCAGTGCAAAATTTGCTTATAGAAGCAAAAAACATTACAAGTGTCTGTGCCAGAGACAGCCTGTAGCTTTGGGCTGCTAAAAAGTTTTGTTGCAATAGCCTGTTTGTTTGTTTGTTCTAGTTAACAAGTAGGTAGCCGTGTTGGTCTGCCGTAGTCGAAACAAAATAAAAAAATTCCTTCCAGTAGCACCTTGGAGACCAACTAAGTTTGTAATTGGTATGAGCTTTCGTGTGCATGCACACTTCTTCATATTTGTTTGTTTTTATAAAAATTTACAAACACTTGGAAGCATGTCAATACTTCAGGTGCATGATTTCCATTTTATACGATGGAAGTTTCAGAAAACAATATACACTGCTAGATTTTAGAATGCAGGAATGTATACTACTGCCTTGAATTTATTTTCATTTTATTTATCTGAGCTATTTCTATACCACTTAATCCTAGACATTTCTAAGCAGTGTACACAAAGATGATTAAAAAAACCATACAGTGGATAAAATTATATATATAAACAGAAACTCTCCTAAAATGCCTGTTGAAATAGAAAAAGGGTCCATTCCCACCCACCCCCAGTAATTGTAGCAGCAAATATAAAAAGTGACTTTATTTTTTTTTTAAAATGTAATTCTGTATTCAAGATAATGGTTTTATATGGAGCTGATGTAGCACACTAGTTGAGTGCCTGAGCCATGTGTTTACAAGCCCTGGCTCAAATCTGTTTAGCTGTGAACTCACTGGTAGTCAGATGCAAAGCCACTATTTCTCACTCCCCTATTTGTAATATGGAAATAATATTACTGGCCCACTGCAGAGCGTTGATCTAAAGATTACTGAGATACGTTTTGAATAATGGCTTCATATATCAAAAGTATTCCATATGATTCCATTTCTTGTATTTATGTGCTATCTAATGAAGTGCCATAGAAGGTGCTTTAACAGCGGTGCGCTTTCTTTCAGAGCATTGCACATGAGAACTGCGAGGATCTGGTGGTGCAAAACAACTTGTGCTTCGGCAGGTGCAGCTCTTTTCACGTTCCCGGTCTTGAAGATCGCCTTTACACCTTTTGCTCGCACTGCTTGCCCACCAAGTTTTCCACGGAACGTTTGGAGATGAATTGCACAATCACTGCTCCTGTAATCAAGGTCGTCATGATCGTCGAAGAATGCAAGTGTGAGGTTCAGAAAACAACAGATCCCAAAATGGGATTTCTGCACTCAGATCTGCATACCAATGTGTATGAACAAAACTGAGCCTTTCAAAACGGACTTTTCTTAGTAGATTTTTATCACTGGCGAGAATAGCCAGGACTTCAGTTTAATGCCAACACAACATCTTGAAGAAGCCTCTGGTACAGTTTGTGCAAGTGTAAGAGTGTGTGAGAGTGAGTGAGTGAGTGAGTGAGTCTCCACACATGAGATTAAAGAGCTGAGTTGATCTATTATCAGCTACTACTATAGGTGCCCTTTACCTGTTTTTAGGTGCACACCACAGTTTTTCATGTGTGTAATTGTGATTTCTGACCGAAATTATGTCCCTGTTTATTTATTAGGTGCACATATACCCAGTTAGTTCAGCTGCACTCTGGGCACAACAATGCAGGAATGTGTTCAGGATTGCCTCTTAACTGATGGAGCCACCTAATTAATTATCAAACTGAAAAAAGGGGGATTCTTTCTATGCAAATCTTTCTGAGCACTCATGGGCAATAATACCTTGTCAAGCCATTTATCCTTATGTCCTTAGTTCTCTGAATAAAGCAACCAGAACTCAGTTTTTCTAACCTTTCATTACTAAAAAAATCCCATCCGGATCAAAGGGAATTTTCAATACTGAGAACTTGACGGATTGGGCCCTAACTGTGAATATGCACCATTTAGAAAGGAGGTATAAAGAGGAAAACAGCAGCTGTAGTAATTGTTAATTAGATTAGTGCCTTAGCTTTTGGGGGTGAGTGTTTAATTAACCCAGCAATGATCAGCTGCATGTAATTAACACTGTATTCTGTTATATCAAGGATGTGTTAATTGGATCTGATTTTCAGAGTCAACTTCCATATTCAGAGCAAGTTGAGCCCAGGTGCTAACGGAATATTGCTCCAAAAAAAAAGGAAGAAAAAACAAATTCGAGCCAGAGGACAGTGGTCTTGTATACACCCCAGGGACTGTTAACTGTAGTCACATTTGAAACGTAGACAGGGTAACTGTTTCTGCAAAGTTCCCTTTGCTTTTAATTTGTCATAGTGTTCTATTTTATTTTACAGGATTTTCAGAGCTATTCCTAATTGCAGGGGGGGGGCAGTTTCCAATTATTGCAATGGTGCATCTTATACAGAGACTGTTAACTTTAAGACTTTTTAAATGAAGTTAATTGTCAGCCCCTAGAGTACACTTTTTCTCTGCTTTAGAATATCAGATTAATCACCACAAATACCTGCACAGTTTCAAAATGCCAGTAAAGTTTAATCAACACTTTGTTGCATGGGTTTTTTTTTTTACTTTTGGTTGCTGATAGAAGAGGTTCAGTTGGAGACAACTGTAACACCTTGAAACTCAGCACAAAACCCTTTCAATGCCATTTAACTTTTATTTTAGCCATTGACACTGAAAGATCCACTGCTTGCAAGTTATTAAAAGAAGAATACTAGTAATATAATTATTCAGGCCTTTTTTTTATCAGCAACATATTAAAATTGACCATTTTGTCCATTATTAGATTTACCTGTTAATAGCTTCAAAGCATATACGATCTTGCTTTGTGAAAAAGTTGGTAACTATATGGTATTGCTTCTTTTAATGCATATATGTTAATAATTTAGGCTGCAGTCCTAGGAACTATTAGTCTAAATTCATGTGTATGTGACTCTAGTAAAATGAGTGGCTAGTTGGCACCATGGATAGTGTTCTAATAAACCTCTAATAAAACTTAGGACATATTCACATGTACAGATGTATCATTGCATGTCTCATCACTTGATAGTTTTAAAGGGAAAGGGACCCCTGACCATTAGGTCCAGTTGTGACCGACTCTGGGGTTGCGGCACTCATCTCACTTTATTGGCCAAGGGAGCCGGCATACAGCTTCCGGGTCATGTGGCCAGCATGACTAAGCTGCTTCTGGCGAACCAGAGCAGCGCACGGAAACACCATTTACCTTCCCACTGGAGCGGTACCTCTTGATCCACTTGCACTTTGATGTGCTTTCGAACTGCTAGGTTGGCAGGAGCAGGGACCGAGCAAAATGGGAGCTCACCCCATTGTGGGGATTCGAACCGCCAACCTTCTGATCAGCAAGTCCTAGGCTCTGTGGTTTAACCCACAGTGCCACCTGTAAAATGGCAAACTTGTGTCTCATCCGAACCATTTCAGATTACAGGTGAGTCTCACATATGACTGAATACCCTGCCATGAACAAGAAAAGTACCGGCAGTATGTCAGGGGAAAAGACAAACTTCTACCCTTATCCTTAACATCTAATTTTCTGCATACAAGGGTTCCTCAATATGTGGAACACCTTAACTGAAAAATACTGGTTAAGATAGCATGAGGTGGTTCTAGTTGTTGTTACAGATATTCAAGGAAGAACATAGTTGTTTGAGCTTGCTTTCCGTGATATGCTTTGAAAAGCCAGTATCCCTTGCCATCATTTCCACCTTACAGGATTGTTGTGAAGATAAAGATTTTAAAGCATATATTGTATGCACCATGTCGGTAGTAATATTAGTGCATCTTCTGAACAAAACCCAGTATTTTGTCATGAATATATAGGTAACAAAACAAAACAAACACAAATATATAGGTAATAAAACAAACTAAAATTTAATCATCCTCTCAATAAATTTCTCACAACATAAGAATAGTTACCCACAGAGTGTTCTTATTCAACTGCCTAAATAATTCTTACTTATTTCAATGCTGCAATACAGTGGTACCTCGGGTTACATACGCTTCAGGTTACAGACTCTGCTAACCCAGAAATAGTACCTCGGGTTAAGAACTTTGCTTCAGGATGAGAACAGAAATTGTGCTCCGGCGGTGCGGCAGCAGCAGGAGGCCCCATTAGCTAAAATGGTGCTTCAGGTTAAGAACAGTTTCAGGTTAAGTACGGACCTCCGGAATGAATTAAGTACTTAACCCGAAGTGCCACTGTATTCCAAATACATATGATTAGGATTGTAACCCAAAGCATGTGTCCAGTGTAATTTTCGGGGGAATAGATGATGGGTGTGCACAACTCTGCCTTGATGTGGAAAACCAACGTCATGTTAGTTCTGTTTCATTCATATCATTTGAAAGTGGGACAATGTCTCTGGCCCATCAGCATCAGAAAAGTTTGCTAAATGTGTATGTTTGGAGTGAAAAGCTCATGTGGAGGTATGCATATTAAAGCACGAAAAGGTGGAGATTCTGGTTTACAGATCATGCCTTAAATGCATTGGAAGGACCAAAATCTGCATTAGCATTGCAAAATATCCTTCTGGTGTAGGAGGCTTATAGAACAAAGTGCTATCCCTTCTCTTGCAGGCTGCCTCCATAAGAGAGCATCAGCTGTCGCTACACATGGCATGATTTTAGCATGCTGATTTAATATTTACAGAGTGCCAATAAAATTTTTATGACGACAGCTGGTGGTTCCTGTGGTAATTTATAAACAACAACATAACACAGACATCAGGGAACTCCCGAGGAAGGTTCTGCATGGCTGTACAATATTTAGGAATATCAGACACAAGGTTGTTTTTCCAAACACGGAAAGGGTTTTTGTTTTTTGTTTTTTTTCTCCTTTGCTTTGCAGGTTTTTAAGGATCATTGCAGAATGCATTGCTGAAAGACTTTCTGCAGCTGAACTGCACAGTTCAAACTTAAGTTTGTAGCACTCAAAAGTCATAATACCTGGACACTTTCTCTCTCGAGGGCTGAAACAGCAGATGTGTTTTAAGAAACAACCTGTCTGTTGACTTACAGAATACAGAGTCTGTATTCTTCCTGTACTGTACCAGATTTTCACAGGCCTGTTTCTGTGGACCTGATATGCCTGTAATTTCACTGTGGTTGGACATTGCCGGATTTACATATAAGCTAAACAAGCTATAGCTTAGGGCCCCACTCTCTTGGGGACCCCCCAAAAAATTAAAGGAAAAAACCTGGATGTACATTTCCAAAATATAAGATAAAAAACAAATAAAATAAAACTTACATTCAGCAACAGTGTTTTGTGTTGTGTAGGCTCCTATGATGTAAGTAATGAGCCCCGCCTGCTAGCCTGCTCCCTAAAATATCACATATAAAGGGCCCCATTACCTTCAGTAGCTTAGGGCCTCATCAAACCTAAATCTGGCCCTGTGGTTGGAAGACCTATATTAAATCTTCCAGACAACTTAATTGCTTTCCAGGAGAAGCAGAATTTCTCAGCGCTCCAACTGGTAAACCCATTTGGGACTGAGTCTTGCTCCAGCAAGGGTCAATGTCACAAGTCCTTTCTCTTCCCAAGCCCTTTTTAAAATCAGCAGAATAAACGTTTTATTCTGTTGTATTTCAGCTCCCCCCCCCCTTTGGAGGTCCCATTTATGACGCTGGGGTGCATGGCTGCTACAATTAACACCACATCACCCCCCACTGCCAACCCCCAAGCAGCATGGTTATTAGAGGGGACAAAGTTGTCACTTCATGTAACTAGTGCCAGGGAAGTGTGTGGAAAACAAGATTAAATCCTCTCATTCACAAAGAGAAGCTCATAGTCTGTCTAACCTTTCTGGTTCCTACTTTGTACTGAAGACCACCAGGCTCAACAAGATTGCAAACAGCCTGGGCATGAAGCATATTATTATTATTATTATTATTATTATTATTATTATTATTATTTCATTTAAAAGCACTATTCCACTATTTTTAAAAGCCAGCTTCACATTTCCCATTTTATTTTGTGAGACAAACATTTTTCTCCACAGCCATTGCAATACAGAATTCCTTCTGAAGTTGTAGCTTTTCCAGAAAGAAAGAAAAGTGAAATTTTCCAGTGTCCTAAATCAATAGAGATGTGATGAAGTGTGCTCCTTTCACTTGAATTTGGTGAAGAAATTTTTTTTTTAGATGCTAATTTTATATGAAGTGTAAATATCTGAAAAGTTATTCCATTAGGCAGAAGTCGTTGGACTGAAATATTTGATTCGGAAGGAGAGTCAGTTAAAGTGTACAGTACTTAGTGTGATTTCGATGCCATGTTCAAACCAGTTCAAAGCTTGAAGCAAACTGCCAACGGACTAATTTTAACATGTCGTAAGAGCTGTGTAGGGAAGCGGATAGTGCTGTGGGTTAAACCACAGAGCCTAGCACTTGCTGATCAGAAGGTCGGTGGTTTGAATCCCTGCAACAGGGTGAGCTCGCGTTGCTCGGTCCCTGCTCCTGCGAACCTAGCAGTTCGAAAGCACGTCAAAGTGCAAGTAGATAAATAGGTACCACTCTGGCAGGAAGGTAAACAGCGTTTCTGTGTGCTGCTCTGGTTTGCCAGAAGTGGCTTAATCATGCTGGCCACATGACCTGGAAGCTGTCTGTGGACAAACGCCGGCTCCCTTGACCAATAAAGCGAGATGAGCGCTGCAACCCCAGAGTCAGTCACAACTGGACCTAATGGTCAGGGGTCCCTTTACCTTTTAAGAGCTGTGTACATGAGAAAGGGCCAGTCTAGCTGTGACATTCTGGATTAGTTGTAGTTTCTGAGTCACCTTCAAAGGTAGCCCCACGTTGAGCATTACAGTATTCCAAGCGGGAGATAACCAGGGCATGCACAACCAGGGACAGTGCACAGGCAGGGAGCCACAGAGAGGTTGTTTTCAGGAGCAGCATGTGACAAACGTAACATGCGCACTATTCTCTATGAGCATAGAAGAGTTGCACCATAAGTGGAGTAACACCCAATCAGTTGGGCGGGGTGCACCTATTATTATTATTACTGCTTTACCTGTAGGTTTATAAATCATTTAATGTGTTAATACAAATGGAGGTCATTAATATTGCAATTGTTGTATAAGGAATTGTTATTTAGACTGGAGTGTAATTGAAATTAATAAAATTTTGGAACGCAGAAATAAAGTAAATCATCAAACCATCTATTCTACCACGCAGGGGTGCACCTAAATTATATAATTTGGCATCTGAATGATTGGTATTAATGACTGTACTGTATTACAGTTTGGCATTGTTATAATGCGGCTATTATTGTACCGTAATTGAAAAGTTGTTGTTGTTGTTGTTGTTGTCCTGCAGGATCAGGCCAGCCCGATGCTCCAAGCTGCACGAGCAAAAACAAAACCATTCCCTTTGCTTCCGCGTGTTAGCCTAGCTGGCGAAGAGGGCGAGTTCACTTCTACTCGCGCCCGACTTCCGTCACAAGCCGCAAGAGGGCGCTGTGCAACCCACCGTCGCCATGGAGACAGGGTCGCCGCGATCCTCTGTCTGGATAGCCGAATGTTCTGCAAGCCCGGAGCGCATGCGTAGTTTGCCGTTGTGGGTTTCGAGAGAACTGGGTTGCCCATTAAGAGGAGGCGGTCTAGGGGCTGGGAGTGGACCCTGGCTGCTCCCATGGGCGTAACCAAGAGGGGGGGGACAGCTGCCCCTCCTAAATCCTCAAAAATTATTGAAAAGCATTAAAAAGACTCAATTAACTGAGCTTCTGCCCCCTCTCCAGCAGAAGCCTGCCCCCCGCCCGTAATGTCCTCTTTTGGGGAGATTTTTACTGGTGATCCCCCCAAAAAAACCTCAACTCCCCCACCCCACCCCAAAATACTGGGCTGTGGGGGAGGGAGGTGAAGGGCATAGCTGTCAACTTTTCCCTTTTCTTACGAGGAATCCTATTCGGAATAAGGGACTTTCCCTTTAAAAAAGGGAAACGTTGACAGCTATGGTGAAGGGATTAACTGAAATTGTTAAAGATTGGTACAGTATTTAAGAAATTTAATTTTTTGTAAAGATTCTGTAAGGAAAACAGAACGCAGCAAGAAATATCAAGTAAAGGTATTGGAGAGGAGATCAGTGTAAACGAAAACATGAGACTTACGGTTTTGTTACATATGATTTTATTTGGGAGTTGTCTGCTTATTTTGGAGTTGTTTGTTGTAAAGAATGTATATTATGTGAATAAAATAAAATAAAAATGTTATAAAAAATAAAATAAAAAAATGGAAATGGAAAAAAAATAAATCCTGGCTACGCCCATGCCCCCATAGATTTGCTGAGCTGGAAGGGAGCCCGGGGGTCATCTAGTCCAACCCCCCTGCAGTGCAGGCAACTTTCACCCAACATAGGGCTCAAATGACCCTGAGATTAAGAGTCTCATGCTCTACCAACTGGGCTATTCCAGGCTTGTTCCTAAGATAATACAAGACTCTTCATCGTTGTTGTTGTTTTACTGCACAATGCCATCCATCCCTCTGGAAGTTTACACAGAGCATCTTAGGCAGAGGTGGGATGGGCATCTGTCCTGGATGCTTTAGCTGAAATTCCCGCATTGCAGTGGGTTGGACTAGATAACTCTCATGGTCCCTTCCAACTCTACGATTCTATGATTTCCAAATTATTGGCTAGCCATATTTTACAAGCCTTATTGCACCCTTTACATTTCATAATCAAAATAGTTAAAGTAGCAGTCTGAGTTATGCTTGCCTGGGTGTAAGTCCCTTGAATTCACTTGGACTTACTTTTGAGTAGACAGTTTAGATTGCATTGCTTAGTTGCCTTCCGATTACAGCCTCCCAGGTTCTACCTTTTCAGAGCTGTATTGTCGTTCAGGATACACAGAATGCGCAACTCCATTAAATGGTGCAGCAGATATTGCCAGAATCTACCACTATATGTTAACAAGCTCCAACCATTGCTTATTGTGCGTTTCATCATGCATTGCATGTGTAGTGAATGTGAGATTTGAAATTGTTCTAGTTTATTTCCAAACTTGAGTCTAATCCTACTAAAAGCATGTATATTACAGCACTCACAATTTATCCAATAAGTACTTTTTTATTTTTACCAAGTACATATCACAGTGCATGGTGATAATCTTTAAACTACCCATTTCATCTATTACAATTTAGGATCTGCTTAGGACTTTTGCTGGAGGGCAGAAGTCAGACTAATTTGGAGTGGGCATCGTGCCACTCAGACAGATGGGGGGTGACTTTCCATAGCCAAGAGATTGTGTATGTGCATCAGTTATGGGTGCTCAAGGCATTATTCCCAGCTGGGAGCAGCGAAACTGCTGTCCATTCTGAGCTGCTTATGGCGACCAGCCATCGCTGATTTGTCTCAGGCCAGAATTCTCTTAAAATATTTCTGTTCCATAGTCACATAAGGGGAATTTGCTGGACTTGAATAATGTGCTGGCAAATTGTAGCTGACCTTATATTTGGCAATTTTTTGTCAGAAAATAACTTTGCAGATGTGAAACGTGGGATACCCAACTTATTTGCATATTTCTGTTAGGACTCCCCCAAATATTTTGTGATATGCAAAATGAATGGCAAGGATGCCCGCTGGAAAGAACGAGAGCCAGCTGAATGCTCGTAGGAAATAATGGGAGCTACAAATTCTAATTGGCACAACTGGGTTCCAATAAAATAAAATAAAGCTACAAATAAAGCAAGGAATAGATTCTTAGAAGGAACACATCAGTACACCCTCTAGAATTGGAATGATGGTACCTGGAACTGGGGTGGTCCTCACCCCACTCCAGTTCCTCAAGGTCTGTCCTTGCTAATACCAATTATTGCTCACTATCAAACCACAGAGCCTAGGGCTTGCCAATCAGAAGGTCGGCGGTGAGCTCCTGTTGCTCGGTCCCAGCTCCTGCCCACCTAGCAGTTCAAAAGCACGTCAAAGTGCAAGTAGATAAATAGGTACCACTCCAGCGGGAAGGTAAATGGCGTTTCCGTGCGCTGCTCTGTTTAGCCAGAAGCAGCTTAGTCATGACCCAGAAGCTGTACGCCAGCTCCCTTGGCCAGTAAAGTGAGATGAGCGCCGCTACCCCAGAGTTGTCCGTGACTGGACCTAATGGTCAGGGGTCCCTTTACTTTTACCTTTATCAATGTGATTAATGATATGTTCCATTCCTGTGGCCCACTCCATCCCTTCTAAATATTATTTGTTTTATTCGTAGGTTATTCTTTTATTTGAGTCATATGCAATTGGCATTCACAGCTCTCAGGAACTTCCCATTGATTCCAGTGGGGTATTAGCATTTCTGAGTCTCTAGTTGGAGGCATATTCCAGACTGCTTATCACAAGCGAATTGCCCCTTAAAATAACATTCTGTACTCTGCACCCTTGCCATTCTTCCAGTGTCCATTTATATGAAAGAAGTGGGACTGTAATTTCTATTAGGGAGGACATTTACTCCAGAGTAATATGACCTACAACAAGCATGATCTTCCGGTATCTTCTGACACTCTGTTCCACTCCTGATCAGTGTGTTCCAAATATTTCCCTCCTCCTCAAAATACATATTTATTCCTCCTAAATATATTTACTGCAGGAGTGCTGGCTTGGCCCCACGATTGTGGGTGCCCGAGTCATGGGTGCCATGCAGCGTGCATGAAACTGGCGCCGAAATTTGTGGGTGCCCAGCCCCTTCATGAGGAATTTTGCTCAGGCACTCAGGGAGCTGGCATCTATGTCCCGCAGAGTTCAGCAGTACTTATTTCCAGTGCTTTTTTCCCCTTTTTAAAAAAATGTTTAGGGGTACTCTCATTTTCACTCAAGAAAATTGCCATTTTATAGTTCAAATTGGGAAAAATAAATACAGCAAATGGACAAAAGCACAAAGATTCACAAAATGTTTAGGGGTATGTGTACCCCTGTGTCACCCCAGAAAAAAGCACAGCTTATTTCCTAAAAAGCGTGTTTAGGATTGCACCCAGAAACCCACACTGGTGGCTGCAAGCATGGAACCAGCTGACACTGTAACTCCGAATTTGTGGTAACAGTAATAACATTCAGCCTGCAGTTGTAACACCACGAAACAATAAGAGGCATGTAACTACAAATGGACCTTTAAGCAAATGTTTCCAGGCATGACACTAATGTGAGAAGTTAGCATCGGCTCACTTAAAAAACACCCAACTATTTTGGAGCAGTTTCAGGGCCGGATTTAGGTTTGATGAGGCCCTAAGCTACTGAAGGTAATGCTGTATGGCAATTTATGGACCTAATAGGTATCTAAAGCCATTTGCACATAACAAATAGGAGCCTACACTGCACAAAACAACGTTGCTGTATGTAGGTTTTATTTTATTTGTTGTTTGTCTTATATTTTGGAAATGTACATCCAGGTTTTTTTCTCTTTAAATTTTTTGGGGGCTCCCAAGAGAGAGGGGCCCTAAGCTATAGCTTGTTTAGCTTATGCGTAAATCCGGCACCGATTGCACCCAGTAACCCACGCTGGTGGCTGCACCCACCTGACACTGTAATTCCGAATTCACTGTAACAGTAACATTCAGCCTGCACATGTAATACCACGAGAGAGTAAGAAGCATGTAACTACAAAGGGCGCTTTAAACAAATGTTCCCAGGCATGACACTAACGTGAGAAGTTAGCATTGGATCACACTAGACAAGAGTTTCAAAAAGCATGCGGGAAATGCAGAGACTACTTCACAAGACAGTACCCTAAAATACACACCTGGACTTGTTTCGATTAATGTCTGCAGGAGACTTTGTGGATATTTAAGTTATAACTAGAAAAATCTTAATAATTATTCATAAAGGAAAGTTTATAAGAAAATAAGGAGGCCAGATACAGGATAAAGGAAGTCTTTTATTTCGTTGTTTGTATTGTTGTATGTTATGCTCAATGTATGTTATGTTTATATTTAATGAGGGTGGATTGTGTATTGGGGGGGTTATGTTATGTTGTAAATAAAATTCCAATAAATAATATTTTTTTAAAAAGAGAGAGAGAAAGAAGTTAGCATTGGCTCGCTTAAAAAACACCCAACTATTTTGGAGCAGTTTGGATCAGCAATTGAAGCGCGCCGAGGCTGTTTGCAGGCGACGTCTCCCAGGTTTGCTCACAAGCAAGTCCCACCGGGGGCTTAATGCTCCCAAGGAAGTTTGCGCTGGGTTATTATGATGAGAGCTTCTTCTGCTCTGCTCGCCTGGGACACAGCCATTCCTCCACTTCCGTAGCTCCAGGCTTGCTCAAAGACTTCCAGCTCTGGGCCAGGGAGAAGCGAGCCCTCCGCCCGCGCTCCCGTTGCTAGGATGCCTGCAAAAGCGCCAGGAAGTCGCTTTGACAGCAAAGGAGGCGAAGGGCGGGAAGCGCGCCGTGTCCTTCCTCCACTTTTTTTTTTTTTGGCTTCCACCTCGGTGCGCGTGCGCAGAACAGCAGCCGGAAGCCGGAGTACGGCCGAGTGCATGGGGTACATGAGGGTCGGCGGAGCTTCCCACCGGTGAGTGGATGGAAGGGGAGTGACGCCAGGGGCCGCAAGGGGGCGCTGTGGGCCGGGATGCTCCGGGCCCCCCTGCACTTGTGGGCAAGGGGAGGCAAAACTGGGAGGTGGTGGGAGGGAGGGAAGTGAGGAAGGGGAGGGGAGAGTGGTGTGGGGCCAGGTTCTCCCTCTCCTTCTCCCTCTCCCTCTTATTCTTCCTCTCCTCCCTCTCCCTCTCCTCCCTGTCCCTCTTCTTCTTCCCCTTCCTCTTCCTCTCCTTCTCCCTCTCCTTCTCCTTCTCCTCCTTCCTCTTCTTCTTCCTCTCCTCCTCCTTCTTCCTCTCCTTCACATCTGGGCAAGGAGAAGTCTCGCTTTCCTCCACCACCAGGGCCATCTGCAAGCCCAGTGTCCCCCACCACCACCTCATGGTCCAAAGAACCATCAGACATGAACCCTTCTTCCCAAGCTTAGAGCTGGGAAGGGGTTGAGGAACACACACCCTTTTGACACTTCTATGGAGCTTGTTGGCTTGCAGTTGAGGAGATCCAGGTGTCTCGGCCAGGCAAGGACCAATAAAGCCCACCTGAAGGGGTTACGCTGCCTCTGAAGGAGCGGGCACGTAGCTTGAGGGTGCTTCTGGCTCATCGCTGTCCCTTGACGCTCAGGTGGCCTCGGTGGTGGTGTGGAGTGCCTTCCATCAGCTTTGGCTGGTGGTTCAGCTGTGTTCCTATCTAGTCAGCCTAACTACCAGGTTAGATTACTGTAACACACTATTTGTTGTCCCTGTTTGTGAAGACAGCTTGGAAACTTAAGCTGGTGCAGAATTTGTGGTTGCTCACTGGGGCAAGATGGTTTGAATATACAACGCCAATCCTGGCTTGACTGCACTGGCTACCAGCTAGTTTCCGGGGCCAATTCAAAGGGCTGGTTTTGACCTATAAAGCCTTAGACGGCTCAGGACAGCAATATCTCAGGGACCGCCTGTCCCTATATGAGCCAACCCGGACCTTGCAATCATGACCTGAGGCCCTTCTTTGTGTGCCTCCTCAGCGAGAGGTCTGGAGGGTGCCTACACGAGAACTGGCCTTTTTTTGGTAGCTCCCTGCTTGTGGAATGGTGTCCCCAGGTAGGTTCGGTTGGTGCCAAGCAAAAACGTTCCTCTTCTCCCAGGCCTTTGGCTAATTCAACAATCTGTGTCCATTTAAACTGGGGGGAGGTTTTTATTGTTTTTGTTTGTTGCTATATTATATATTTTTGCGTTTCTATATGCTTCAGCTGCTTGGCTGAAGGGGAGGTGTACAAATTAAATTAATAATAGTAATAATAATAATACTGTTGTGTTCCTGGCTTCTTGGTATCATATGTTTAAGAAAGCCCACTGTTTGCTGTCCTGGGAGGCAGGCCTGAGACTTCCTGGCTCTCTCTATTGTTTTGGAACAGAAAAAGGTGGTGGTTGGCCAACCAGTTTGGCCAATACCTTTCTATTGCTTCTATTAGGGCTGGTGCTAGGAAGCTGCCATCTCATCATGGGCGTAGCCAAGGGGGTGGGGCCTAGATCCACAAATATTATTGAAAAGCATTGCAAGTGCTCAATTATCTGACGTTCTGCCTCCCCCTTTGGCTGCTCCCCGCTAACAAAAATCCTGGCTACTCCCATGCATCTCATACCTCCAAAAATGCACTGCCTGTGTTGGGCATTACAGTTTGGGAGATGAATGGTGGCGGCTGCCCAACTTGCATACAAAGGCACTGCCAGTGCCTAGTAAGCATGTTCATGGAGAGGGAATAACTGGCAGCACCAATACCAGGGCGGACATCCCAGTGACTGGCAGTACCAGTGCCTGGTAGGGTCGGAGGTTGCAGTGCTGAGTGAATGAAGCTGAGTGAATGAAGCAATGGGGCAGTTAAAAGGCAGTAATTATTTAATTGTTAGGGGTTTTTTTAAGTAACCAAATTTATATACCGATTACTCAAACGAAAGGCTTTTGGCCCTCCTGTGGCACAGTGGGTCAGTGCTTCTGGAAGGTTGGTGGTTCGAGCCCACCCAGGGACAGTTGTGAGCAGGATTCCCGTATTGGATTTGATGATCCTTGGGATCCCTTCAAATTCTACAACTCTATAACTCTAAGTGACTTAATTTGAAATATTAATTTAAGATACTGAAAAAGAAAACACAGATTATATATAGTGTGTCGTATAAGTTAAGTTATTTTAAAAATAAAGATCTTTACCAAAATCACAGGTTGAAAATTGCATGCTAAAATTACATGCCTAGGAAAGCTTGCTGAAACAAAAGTGCCTCCAAGTTCTACTTCTTCAGGTGAATTGTGTAGTCATTTGGTTCCTGCGGTCTGTCCCATGTATGTACCGTATTTTTCGCTCTATAAGACGCACCAGACCACAAGACGCACCTAGTTTTAGGAGGAGGAAAAGAAGAAAAAAAATATTCTGAATCTCAGAAGCCAGAACAGCAAGAGGGATCGCTGTGCAGTGAAAGCAGCAATCCCTCTTGCTGTTCTGGCTTCTGGGATAGGTGCGCAGCCTGCATTCGCTCCATAAGATGCACACACATTTCCCCTTACTTTTTAGGAGGGAGAAAGTGAGTCTTATAGAGCAAAAAATAACTCATTCCTTGAAGAGCTCACATTTATCACAGTTGATTCATAATCCACGTTCCTCCAGCCTCTTGAGAACATGTTCCAGATTCTTCATATGATCCTCATCACTAGGTGATGTCATCCAGATTGTATCTGTAACTGGTCATAGTATCAATGCGTACCAAATTGTGAGTGAAGGTGCCGCTCCAAATACCAATTGGTTACACTGGAACAAACCCTTTTCAGTGTTGATGGTGGTCAGAAACTTGACTCCTCTTCTTCTTCTTCCATTTGGAGACAAACCTATGCCATATCTGGTTTACTAAACTCCTTTCCTTCAGATAACAGTAAGAAAATATCCTCAGTTTGAGTCAGGGAGCCATTTCCCGCTCTTAGCAGTGGGTTAATGATCTCCATGAAGTCACCACAGACCTGTTTCAGCTCATATTTTTTTGCCCATAATTAGATCATAAAGTTCAACCTACCCATTGAACTAATGGCTTTGAATTACTGGTTTGTGGCTGTGAAGTGCCTGGATGCCAATATAAATGTTAAGTGATTGTTATATTACCTGGCAGAAAACGCAGAAAATTATTAGAAAATATACCTAGTTTTAATAGTTATTTCTACCTTAACCGCAGTTGTGCTCCATGTGTAAGCATGTACCAACTGATGTAGTAGGTCTGATGGGAATAATTTTTATTGGCTGTGTGAAAGCATGCTCTTTAGTTTTGGAGTTGGCTGAGAATAGCAATATTTGATATAGGTAGTACAACTGAAGGTGCGAAATGCCTGCTAAACATTTGTGTGGCACACTGGGATTAGCTTTTTAAAAATAGATTATTTGTTTAATTAAATTATTTACAAATGGCTACTTGTGCTAAAAGGGCTGGTTTACAGCAAGGTCACTTTGGAAACATGCATACACCAAAGAAAAGTTACCAGCACCCTGAAGTTCCCTTGGTTTGATTGCACATAAACTTGTTGAATTCATTTGTTTTTGAAATTAATGTGTTAATTGCCTCAAAGGCATTTTACAGATGTACACAAAAATGGCTAAGAATAATTTCAAAAACAGTTTTAAAAAAAAACAATGCTAAAAGCAAATAACTAAAGACAGGTTTAAAAACACTACAAAATTAACACTTAAGGCAGCTGGAGAAGTTTGTTGAAACAAAAATGTCTCCAACTGTTGCCAGAAACTACAGATAACCAAGTATTCCTCCTGTACAGTGGTACCTCAGGTTACATACGCTTCAGATTACATACGCTTCAGGTTACACACTCCGCTAACCCAGAAATAGTGCTTCAGGTTAAGAACTTTGCTTCAGGATAAGAACAGAAATCGGGCTCTGGTGGCGCGGCGGCAGCAGGAGGCCCCATTAGCTAAAGTGGTGCTTCAGGTTAAGAACAGTTTCATGTTAAGAACGGACCTCCGGAACGAATTAAGTACTTAACCCGAGGTACCACTGTATAGCACTTTGACAGCTATGCAAAGTTTGATAGTAGTATAGCAGTCTTTCCTCTGTAATGCTTGCATTTTTCTTGTTTCTGTGGCACTTGGTTTCACAACTCATGCTCTTTTTATTACGTTAATTATTTGTCGGCTTAATCACTCTTGCTGTCACTAGGAGGCTAATTGGCAGAGTTCTGCTGATAGACAACTTGCAGCGTGTTCCCAACCATGCTTACTTTGAATTCAGTGGTATTTACTTTCCTGTTTAGGATCTTCACAGCCATACAGGAGCCTACCTGAGTGTACCTTGGTGTGGAAAACCTGTGGGTGTCCAGATGCTGTTGTACTACAACTCCCATCATCCTTGGCCATTGGCCATGCTGGTTGAGGGTCGATGGGAGTTGGAGTCCAGCAATATTTGGACAGCTGCAGATTTCCCATCCCTGGTATGCCTAGCTGTTATGCTGTTCCTTCCAATTATTAATGGCAAAACTGCAATAATGCACCTAAGGACAGCTGTGGGCAGGATTCCTGTGTTATGGGGGATTGGACTAGATGACTCTCAGGGTCCCTTCCAACTCTACAGTTCTATGATTCTATGGTAGTAAAAATGAGAACCATAGCTGTTAACCGTCCCTTATTTGGCGGGAAAGTCCCTTATCCCAGCGCCGTGTCCTGCTGCTGTCCCTTATTGATGATGTCCCTTAAATTTCCTGGGTTTCAAAGGAAGCAGCTCCTCTCCCTCCCTCCCTCCCTGCCGGCCAGGGAGGAGGGAGGCTCCAACTCTGTTGCTTGGCTGCGTTGCTCACCCAATAAGGAGTCTAAGAATGACTGGGGGGTGGAGCTTGCATGCCTTGTGCCGATCAAATCGGCTGCATTGCCTGGGGACTCGCCTTTGCTCAGCGCTTCCCAGCGGAGAGGTGACGGTGGGTTTCCTTCCTGCATCCCCTTTGCCGGCTTGCTGCGCTGTGGGAACCACCACTTGAGGCTTCATTTGGCTGCTGGCTGGGCTTTCTGCCTTTGGCTCGGAGGGGCTCAGAAGTCGAACATACCTGTGCTCGCAAAATCCCTTATTTTGGCTGCTGATCCCTTATTTTCAAGGCTGCTGGTCCCTTATTTTCAAATCTGTAACTTGACAGGTATGATGAAAACAGATGAAGCAGTGATGCTGGCCTTTCCCACAACCTCCCTAGCAACATCATTGCCATCTTACCCAAATGTAAGCAACTGCACTTAAAAAAGTTTTCTTTACAAAGGTGTTCCACATGTTAACTATGGCAAAAAAGAAAACACCTGTGCCAATTTTCTGATACGGCAGATATAATAAGGGATGCAAAATCTGTTAATCTGAGCAACAACACAATATGCTAAAACAGCACCTATCGTTGCACATGTTGATGAAATTCTCAGCACTTATGACACAGTACAGGAAAATGTGTCGGGCAACCTGCTTTGTGTTTGGTTTCCTGTGCTTGATGGAGCTCACAGAATCAAAGGGGTTGCAATGGCTATTTAAAGCTAGTTGTGATGCGATGTAGAAGATTAAGAAAGGCTGTTCATGCAATCTGTGATACTCAAGGAAGAGAGGAATTTAGGTGGAGTTCAGTGGCAGTGTGTAGGTGTAGCAGAAGAAATGCAGTTTCACTTGTAGTAGTAGTAATAATAATGTATTACCCTGCCCATCTGGTGTAGGAGTTTAAATATGACTACCTGAATTCTTAATTGGATGCAGGTGCAGAATTTATATAGGAGAAGTTTGGGGTTGCTTGAGAGAGATTTGAAACACATTTGGTTGGTCTGTACTTATGGTTTGGAGGCAAAGTGTGAAATTAGGAGTAGAGTAAAGCCACCGCTTAGATACACGTCTGATTTGTTTAAAGTTTTTGATCATGTACAGCCTGTTCCTAAACAAGTTGATCTAAACCTGTGGGAGTTTGATTCTATGTCACAATCGGATCATTTGCCAATGAAGTTTACACTGGCGGTAGTCTCCACAGGGATGATGGATCTATGAGTATTGTTTGGCTAATGGAATCCGAGGGATTTTTTTTAGTTTCCTTGCCAAGTTCTCTGTTTGGCAGAGCAAGTACTTCTGTGGAAAACCTACTCCAGGAACGTTCATGTTTGCCTTGACTTAAATGCCTCCGTTTCTATAGCTCAGTCAAGGGAGATGTTGAGAACACCTGTTAGTCTGGTTTAGTAGAGCATAAGACTCTTAACCTTAGTGTCATGGGTTTGAGCCCCGTGTTGAGCAAAAAAAGATTCCTGCACTGGGCTAGTTCACCCTTGTGGTTCTTTCCAACTCTACAGTTCTATGATTCTCTGACCAGAAGATGTGGATGAGTTGCTTAGAGAGGCGCAGCAATAACATATCTTCCAGACCCTTTCCTGGCACGGCTGATACCAGGATGTGGATGTGGTTAATGCCTCTTTGCAAGAGTGGGTAATTCTGGCCAGCTTGGAAAAGCTGTTTGGGATATGATTCCTAAGGAAACCTATACCAGACCCCCCCCCCCAAAAAAAGCTATAACAAGACCTGGCCAGTTGCAAATATCTTGTTCTTAGGCAAAGTGATCAAGTAGATGGTGGCTGTGCAACTTTCGCCTTTTTTAAAATAAATGATCTGTTCTATAGGAATGTTTCTCCATTATTTTTATTAGGGAAATATTTGTAGAGAATACTTTATGTCACAAAGCCCCCATCACTAGTTGGCAGTAGAAACAGGATAATAAATCACCTAATTCTCTTTCTTTTTAAAAGTCTGATTTCAGGTGAAGTTGCAGAAGTGCTGAGTCAATGACTGGAATCAGTAATGGGCTTCATGAGAGCCAACAAACTGAAGCTTAATCCTGATAAGGCACAGGTTTTGTAGGTAAGTAATGTCGCTACCCTTGCCAGGTAGAATTGCCTAGCACCTATGTTCCTCTCCTATCAGCACCAAGCAAAAAAACCCTTATTATTGTTATTTCCCCCCAACTTTTGAAGCTTTCAGTTGTTGCCCTCTTTTACACACACACACACACACACACACACACACACACACACACACACTGTTTTATCATTTATTTTAATGATGATGCTTTTCTTAGTGTGTTTTACTGTCATCTGTTTTGTAAACCACTCTAGGAACTATGTGCTGAATGTAAAGCCCCTAAAAATAAATAAGTAAAAATAATGATAAGCAATGTTTGTCCAAAAGTAATTATTTTTGTGTTTCATGTGACTTGCTTACCCAAGAAAGTGTGTATAGGATTTCAAACTTAGTGGACAACAAGAAATGAAGGACTGGCAGCCTGTCTGGCTAAAGGTCATTCAGTGATGTGTGGAATCCTATTTGATTTCCTAGTGTGAACCCTGGTGTGGCATCTCTTTCATGAAAGGGCAGCTTCCCTGGCTTAACTTCTTTTTCACCTACAGCTGAAGGTTGCTTCCTTCATGCATGGTGCCATTCATTTGTGTGTTACTGACACAGCTTGGGAACTTTCATAAAATTGTTAAACTAATTAATGTTTTTTTCCCCTCCTTAGGCTTAGCCCCCCCCCCTTTCTGCGTGGAGCAAGCTGCCTTCAGATTATGTACAATGGGACTACGGATTCACTTTGTTGTTGATCCTCAGGGCTGGTTCTGTATGGGCCTGATTATCTTTGTTTGGCTTTTCAATACGCTCTTCGTTCCAAAAATTATCCTCTTTCCACACTATGAAGAGGAGCATATATCACTGGTTACACTACTGTGTAAGTCACATTTCTCGCTAGTTCTTTTATTTCACTCGGACTGAGTGTGCCACTGCAGTCAGTTAAAAACTTTTAATTATTATCTGTTTGACTAATTGGGTAATTAGTTAAAAGCCAATCAAATGGACATATTACAGCAGTTAAATATATCATATGCAGCTTTTTGCTTTTTTTGAGGCTTCTGAAGGAAAGAGTCAATTTCTTTTAATATCATGTATAAAGGAATAAAAAAAGTTCCCAATAACTGCAGAGGGGGGAGATGGTGATCATAGCAATATTTTCATTGACTTTCATAAGCAAATCCACAGTTATTGTAACTGTGTTCAGGTAAGCTAATTTGATACTTCCATAGCTTTTTTCCCAATATGTTCTGCATCAACTTTGTGCACTGACTATATTCTCAAGACAGGAGGCATAGAAACCGGTTTAACAGATTGTATGGAGATACAAATGGGAGAAGAGAGTGAGAAGGGAGCTGGCAGTAGGTGAGCTTGTGCAGAACAGATGGAGCAAAGAGATAAGAGAGAAAGAATAATCTGGACGGAGAGATGAATAGCTTTAAAAGTCAAGATCAGATGCTAAAGTTGCAATAAGTCCAGACAGAAAAGTTGTTGAGCTTTTTTCATACGTCCAGATTTTGCCAGACATTTTGTCGATATTCTCCTGACTACAGTATTCCAGATATGTCCGGGAATTTCCGGCCACATGGCAACCCTAACTAAAGGAAAGGGGTGATTGAGAGTGCTCTCCTGGTAATTCTGCCTGCAAACAAGTTTGGGAGTGCTTTCAAGAATATCAAAAGGTCACCCAAAACTTCTACATTGTACTCTTTTGCACATTTCCCCTTTCCTCTTCACAGCAACGTAGTGTTTTTTGAGTGTGTGTCTCCCGCTGTGCTCCATCCACACATGGGCAGTGTTTATCCCTTCTGCTTTCCTCCCAAAAGAAATAACTTTTAACCCTCTAAAGATGTACCAAGTGGTACCAGGGATGTATGATTTCACAAACAAGATTAGGCTTGACTGGGGTGTTTTGAGATTACTGATCCTAGGATGATACATACAGGAAATATTGTCTGACTCAAGTAATCTATTTGCCATTTCCCATCAATGCCACTTGTATTAGAAAGATTATATTTTAACAAATATTTCACAAGTAAAAGTCTAGTGGTTGAGGTAGTACCACTCTTATTATGGGCTGCAGTACCTCTGCGGCCCTTTAATATCTTGGAGTGGTTATACCCTTATTCCACTGAGCTGGGGAGCAATAAGGGGGTATAGAAGAGGAAGTTGGTAGCATAGACTAGACTCTCTGCCATCTGCCATGCCCATCAGTCTACTTATTCGTAACCAGAAGTGCCACAAATCCTCACCGCTTTTGCCATTTGTGCAGCAGGTCAGTCCACCTGTAGGTTATATCATTGCTGTGTGTGTTGCAGCAAGACATATTCTGTATTCTCCCTATATTTTCTTTTGCTTCCAAAAAGTGGAGCAGTCTGCATCTGAACCTTCAGAGACGTGCATGTAATTCATTTTCTTCAGTAATTTGAGAAAAGCCCGTTAAAATTTCCGTTAAGAAGACTTGCCGTTATATTTTACAGGTTACTACCTAGTTGCATTTTTCTGTGTTGTCTCATTACTGAGAGCCTCAGTAGCTGATCCAGGAAGACTACCTGAAAGCCCAAAGATACCAGTTACAGGTACAGTTTTGGTTCACCTTCCTTTATGTTGCTGGTGTTGTTGTTGTTTTTTAAAAAGGTGCAGTTTTGAATGTATTCCAACTAAAGGAGGTTCTGCCTAAACATCAGAATAAAACTTTCTGACAGTAGGAGCTGTCAGAATGGTCTCCCTCGGGAGGTTGTGGGCTCTCCTTCCTTGGAGGTTTTTAAGCAGAAGTTGGATGGCCATCTGTCATGGATGCTTTAGCTGAGATTCCTGCATTGCAGGGGGCTGGACTAGATGACCCTTCCAATTCTATGATTCTGTGATTTCAGTCTGAGTTTTTGCCAGGGTTTGGGGCAGATATTGCCTTGGTTACCCTTCACAAGACATGTGCTTTGGTTGACTCTCCTAGATTTCTCAGCAGTTTCCAATGTGTTCACCACAATATCCATCCAGTTTTCAAGCTGCCTTCATGGACTGAGATCAGACAGTGCATTGGTGTGGTTCTGCTTTATCTTACAGCGAGGTTCTAGAATGCAGTGAAAGGAGAATTAAATGTTACCCAGCGGGTGTGAGCTTGTGAGGTAGTATGCAACCAAGTTATACTCACAGCAAACCCGTTGAAATTAATGGCCCTAAGTTAGCCATGTTATTTTCAATGGGTCTACTTTGAGTAGAACTTACATCCATGGTGGTTGGAGTCTGTCTTATCTCCCCTGCTCTTTAATATCAACATGAAACCACTTGATATGGTTTGTCAAGGGATTTTGGTCACGGCACTATCATTACGCTAATGGCATCAAGTTCTATTGCTCCTTTCTGTCTCTACCAGGTCTGATGGTGACATTTATTTAGCTGCGATAATATAAAATACTTTGTGCCCTGCTAGTTTTTAAATGAAATATTGGTCATAGTTTTTGCATCTTATATGCTACTTAAACTACTTGGAGCAAAAAAGGGGTTCATACATCAAAAGATAATTTTTTAAAAATTGCAGCACACTAAACAACCAGTGTCCTGGATCTTTATCAGAGAGATAGAAATGTGTGCTTTGATAAGATATTTAAAGGAATGAAGGGCATTAGAACTGTCATTTTTTGGGGGGGTTGGTCTTAATTTAATGAAAATTCAAAAATAGAATTGTCCTGTGTGTTTTTAAACTACTCAGTTATAGTGACAACAGCAGGAAGTGTTATTGTATTCCTAGATATATGTTACTTCTACCCAGTGCTATTTTTCTAGAAAAAGAAGTGCATAGCTCACCACAAACACTTCTCTTAGTCTCTTAGAATGGCAATGGCACCCACCTGAGAGGTGCCAAAATTGAGTTCCAGCTGAAAAACCCCCCTGTTCCTACCTAGGGATAGGGGTCATGCATTGCCCATGTGTAGAGTTAACATGGGTTGCTTGAGCTGATGGAAAGATGACTAATTAAGCAGCAAACTGTGTGTCTGTTCATTGGGTTGGGGGAAGGATAGGAAGGGCAAAGGCTGGGGTGGGGGAAGAGTCACAGGCTGAAAGCAACAATAATGCAAGACAGACAGAAAGGCGAGATAGGTGGGTGTTCAGTGTAGGCCCTATCAGAAGGAAACAGATTCTAAAACTGGGATACAATTATATAATTGCTAGAATTGCTGTAGACAGGAGCAAAGTGTATTAGTCAGTAAGCTACTATATATTTCTTTTAGGGGTTTAGCAGAAGCAAAGAAATGTTTTTGAAGTCACTGGTCTCGCATCAGTACCACTAGAAAGGTTTCCAAGAAACTTTGCACCAACATATTTAAATCTATCAGATTTGCTTTCTGATAAAACATAATGTGCTTCATGACTTCTGCTTTCTGGTATGCACATTCCTTTGGATTTTGCTGAATTAAAAGCTTTAGGTACATACCTACATACATCATTTTACTTGTATGCCACTTTTCCACAGTTCGAACCATGCTCAAGGCAGCTTTCAACTTGGGGCGGGGGAAGCATAACTGCAACCTAACAAAAGTGGTCCTAAACGGTATACAAGACATTAAAAATACACAACCAAACTGAACAATTGCTACATAAATCATGGGATCTATAATAAAGATACAAAAAAACAACAACAGCAAGAGCAACAATCCCCCTCCAACGAAACCCAACCGACTCCACAAACTTTGTTGCAAAATAAAACTAAAGGAGCTTTGATTATTTTGTTATTTTGTATCTGTTAATTTAGACTGTTTTGTACCATTTCAGAGATAATTTTATCTTTGTTTCTGTATTATTGCACAAACTGGCATGGTCAGATTCATTTGTTGCCTGTTTTAAATCACATTGGAAAACTTGCCTTCTGTTAATGGTAACTCTCTTATTAAAGAGTAACACCTTTGTGACATTGGCTTTATGGGAACAGATTGAAAATCAGTTTCCCATCTGGCATTATTACTACTTTAATGATCTTGAATATTGGGTTTCCATACTGCCAATGTGCAAATGATGTCATTTTTCAACAAGATGAGAAACATGGCAGCTCTCCGACTTAAAATTGAGCCTATATAAATATATAAATGTTTCTGTATAAGCAAATTCAATAAGAAATGGTTGAAAACCCCTATAAAATAATTCTATATATGACTTGTGTATTAGTGAGAAGCATACGACCATGCAAATGTCACCTTGCCTAATTCCATTTCCATTTCAGGGGTCACCTTTCCTTTTGTCATCCTCAAATATGAAAATCTAATTATGTCTCCTCTTCACTTAAAGCAAATAATCAAGCTTGTGGGTTGTCTCCTTCCAGAGGGGGGGAGCCTTTAGATGCAAATCCCTTTCACTGCAAATGCACCTTTCCAAAACTAAATGCATTATCAGAAGCCAAATTAATTTTAAAATAGCTGTACATATACCGTATTTTTCGCTCTATAGGACGCACCCGACCATAGGACGCACCTCATTTTAGAGGGGGAGAACAAGAAAAAAATATTCTCCCCCTCTCTGCTCAGCGCCCCTTCAGCGAAGCAGCAGGAGAAACGGAGCCCCTTTCATTTCTCCTCCCGCTTGGCTGAAGGAGCGCTGCGCAGCTCTCCCACTCTGCTGAAGCCAGGAGAGTCTTGCTTTCCTGGCTTCAGCAAAAGGAACCTGAAGCTTCCAGAGTGCAGCGGGACCTCCCGCTGTGCTCCAGAGGCTTCAGGCGGCTTCAGCGAAAGCAACGCGAACCCAAGGAGCGCGGAGGGAGCACTCCCTCTGCGCTTCGGAGGCTTCGCGTTGCTATCGCTGAAGCCAAGGAGCCTGCATTCGCTCCATAGGATGCACAAACATTTCCCCTTAATTTTGGGAGGGGAAAAAGTGTGTCCTATAGAGCAAAAAATACGGTGCTATTTAGAGAGTGTTAGGTGCACCTTAGTTAATTTGAAATAAATGGGATTTAACAGTTTGCAATTCTGTTCTATTGATCTAATGTACACTAAGAGTACCATTTAGAGGCTATTTTCATTGTAGTCACTGCATTAGTTTAATGAAGGCAGGTAGTTTGATCATGGCAGGTGTCACTATCCTTTTCACAAACCAGAGAAACTGTCATAGGCACCTCTCAAACAAGCACCCACCACAAAATATTGTATTGGACACAACAGATTGCTTGATGGGCCATTGGTCTGACTCAGTATAAGACATCTTCTGATGTTTGTAAAATCTATAGACCGCATTATCTAAAATTCTGTGAGCTTTCCATTTTGCATGATGAAGAGTTCTGTGAAACTGAAAGCTTGTATGTGCTTTGATTAAATTAAAGGGGGGGGGTTGTACTTTTTCTCTTTTGTAGCCATCACAGTGGTCTTCTAAAACACCTGGTGTGTTTTGGCTTATCGGGATGCAAACGAGGGACATTTTTATATGTTCCTTTCTTTTCCTGTAAAATCATCAACTACAGTAAGGCTTTATGGGTCTTAAAGAAGCAAAAACATAATGGCAATTCTGGGGAAGGGGAGAGTTTGTAATAACCGACTCTGCATTTTCTTTCTTTAGAAAGAGACTTTTGGGAATTATGTAATAAATGTAATATGATGAGACCAAAGCGTTCCCACCATTGCAGTCGATGTGGACACTGTGTTAGGAAAATGGATCATCATTGCCCGTGGTAAGTTTATTGCCTCACCACATCCTAAATAGGCACACTGACTGCTAATGTAATCATTGTTTGACATTGTTTCCCAATAGTTGTGTATTTCACAGTAATGATATCACCATAAACATCAGGTCCCCCCCAAAAAAGTGACTTTAGGATTCAAGGTGTAAATGTTGGTTTTCAAAATTAAGCTTTGGGAATGGATTATTAATACTAGAATATAATTTTGTTTCAAAATACCGTGCCAAGATCCATATAAGCATTTGCTCATGCGCTCAACCTTTTCTCTTCTCCATTTACGTTAAACCAGCAACGAAACCCAGATGTTTCCAGTGAACCATGGCTTCCCATTTCATAGTCATAGAATTGTAGAGTTGGAACTGACATCGCTTGTAGGGCTACAAGAAGTTTTGTGAGGAGAATTATATAAATTACTGCAAAAGGCATTAAGTATGAGTTTATTTAGGATTTGGATCTAAAGCAATAATTATAGTAACAAAATGCAGAATTAGAAATGATTTTAGAAAACCATTAGACAGGGTTGAAGGAAGTCTTAGGCTGTGATAGCCAAAGATTTGATTTGAACCTGTCCTATGTGGTGATTCTAGTTACAAAAGCAAAGCAAAATTTAGTACAGAATCTTCACCCCCTACTTTTATACTAAGAATGTTAGATAAAGAGTGGAAGAATGTGTCTTCCTCAAATTCCCCTATTTACCAAAAGCCAAATTGTCTTGGCGTATAAAAAGCCAAGATGACTAATAGAACCGTACAGCTGAAGACTGTGGACAGAGGTAGATGAGGAATGAAAGTACAAAGAGATAAGTGGTGAACATTTTCCCTTCTGCCCTGTCCCCAACTGGTAGGTCATTGGTTTGGCTTGAAAGGCTTATTTCATTGTTAAAATTTAGAAAGCGACTAATGCTCCATTGTGTGTGTTTACACTTGTTTTCTGCAGGATTAATAACTGCGTTGGTGAAGATAATCACTGGCTGTTTTTGCAGCTGTGCTTCTACACAGAACTTCTCAGTTCTTACACGCTGCTACTTGATTTCTGCCACTGTTATTACTTTGAACCACTAAAAAAAGTTAATTGGGTAAGAAAAAAAATTATGCTTGCAAGATGTGGATAAATGTTAACATAATCACAGTTTATTATTCATAGTTAACTGTATGATAAGGGTGTGTGTGTGTGTGTGTGTGTGTGTGTGTGTTTTACCTGTTCTAGCATTCTAGGGTAGAGATGTGAATTTGGTTTGACATATGTAAATGTATGGATTTGTTTCCATCGATCTAGCAACTAGGAAAATAAGGAGGGAGCCAAACACCCAACAATAGCTCTTACAAAACCAGAAAGTTGCTGCAAAATGCAAAGTCTTTTAAAGGAATCTATAGCGAATCTATAGGGAGAAAATAAAGCAACGTGGACCCTTGACATTGATTCTAACACCTGACAATTCTAAACTGCATTTAAACATAACAGTTTTGTTTATTTATATATGGTTATTTATATTATGCAATGGTCAAGCTCTCCAGATGCGGCAACCTGGGTGTTTACACAGATCAAGTCTGTTGGGGGGGGGGTGGCAGAATCTGAGTGTTAACACCTTCTTTCACATGTGCAATGATCATAGTGTCCTACTGAATTAGGGCCTCTTCAGGAGACATGTACTTGCTCAGAGGCATATCAAGTATTAAGAGCCAAATGTTGAACCACCCTGATGTAGGATGTCATATACATGAAGAACCATGAACGTATATTCTCCCAGGAATGTACAATCTTTGGGGTTGTTATATTCCCCAGATAAAAATTGGTCTAGAAGTCAAACATGCAGGGCTGGATTTATGTTTTAAGTTAAACAAGCTATAGTTTAGAGCTCTACTCTCTTGTGGGCCCCCAAAAAATTTAAAGGGAAAAAAACCCTGGATGTACATTTCTAAAATATAAGATAAAAAACAAATAAAATTAAAAACAAATAAAATAAAACCTTCATACAGCAACACTGTTTTAATATAAAGGTAAAAGGAAAGGTACCCCTGCCCGTACGGGCCAGTCTTGACAGACTCTAGGGTTGTGCGCTCATCTCACTCTAGAGGCCGGGAGCCAGCGCTGTCCGAAGACACATCCAGGTCACGTGGCCAGTGTGATGAAGCTGCAGCTGGCGAACCGGCACCAGAGCAGCACACGGAAAGCGGTACCTATTTATCTACTTGCACTTAAGGGTGCTTTCAAACTGCTAGGTGGGCAGGAGCTGGGACCGAACGACGGGAGCTCACCCTGCTGTGGGGATTCGAACCGCCGACCATGCGATCGGCAAGTCCTAGGCACTGAGGTTTTACCCACAGCGCCGCCCGCGTCCCTCTGTTTTAATATACTTCTTCTTAATTGTATTTCAGTTCAACAATTACTTTGATAAAATACATATTTTGTTATATGCAAATGACTTTAGATACCCATTAGGTCCATAAATTACCATATAGCATATATTCAACACAGAAAACAGGGACAATTTGTTGTTGACAAAGGACAGCTGGACATATAAAGGGCCCCATTACCTTCAGTAGTTTAGGGCCTCATCAAACCTAAATCTGGCCCTGCAGACTTGTATTTTTACAGGACCTTGGGCTTTGTCATAAAGGACCTCACAGATAAGGAGCACAGTGTAGGCATTGCGTACAAAATCGATAGAGAGGTGCAATATTAAAGAATGGAATATATCAGCTTTTGCAAACAATTTTTTATGTATAAGGAAAATGATCAAGGGAGAAATGTCATCTTTTAGAGATGGGAACACAGATAAGGGCCTCAGGTGATTAATGTGGTGTATTATCATAGCTATCAGCTTTTGGGCAAACCAGGATTTTAAACCAACTTAAAACCATGGTTTAAGATCCTGACTGTTTCCAAAGCTGGTGGCCACACTTTTGCAGCTCAGAGTCTTGGGAAACTATGGTTTATTACATATTTATTGGTTTAATCATTGATCGTACAAAGGGAGAAACAGAGGGTCTGCATATGTGGGCAAAACTCTTGTTGATATCTCAACTTATTAAACTGATTATAGGTCCCAAATTATAGATTTTGATGTTTTGAGAGCCTCTTGCTTCAAAAAAAAAAAAAAATCACGCCTTTGGTATTCAGTGTTGTTTGCATATTGCAAATGATTTGGTTCAGATGATTTGATAGCCGCAATAAAAATAAAAAAAATTCTGCAGAATTGGTAGCTGAGTGGAAAATATATGGGAATTCAGCCAGATCTGCAGCTTCAGAAATGACATAAGTGTACTATTTGGCTCATTTCTAACTGTGTAGCTGAGTATCCCCCATAAATGTGTGCCACCCAATCGCTCATTCTGCTGTTTGACACTAAGGGACACAAACAGCAAGCAAAATCCATTTAATTGTCCTATAAAAATTACATACAATTTAAAACAATAGCTTAGTACGGTCAACGTTTTGCAGTAGAATATGTCCACTGCATTGAATAGATGTTTTTTGTGTCTTGTACATTTTCTAAGAATTTGATCCAAAGCAACTGCACTGGCGCAACTGCTTCTTGTGAATGTTTAGCTTCTCCGTAATGCTAATGGTGACAGGAAGATGCAGAGGTACAAAGGTTGTCAAAGATCCACACACTTACTCCAAGTTGTAGGATCACACTGTTAATGACTTATCTGCCGCCTTCTCATTAAAAAAAAAAACCTGAATGAAACTAGCATTTACCTGTGTTGCAATTTGTGAAACGGCACTTAAATTAAATCTAAGATTAAGCATTTATTTTTATCCACCCCATCTTCTCCAACTGATAGCCATAGGGCATTTCAGTTCCTTAGACTTTTGTTATCTTTGTAAGCTACTGAATAAGATTTAATTTAATGAAAGAGATTGTTATTTGCATGATCCACAGGAACCTTCTGGGTTTTTGTTTTTTTTTTTTGCAGGATAAAAACTTAAGTATTTAAAAACTGAAGTCCTTAAAAGTATAATATGTATTCTCTCATTCGTTTAGTAGGCTGCAGATAATGTACTTTTTCCTCCAGTAGGAGGAGCAGTGTTACTGCAAGAGCTAAAAAGAAACTGCACAAATCTATTAAGGGACTGTTGGTTTTTGTGTCCTGGCCACTGTCAGAAAGGATTGCTTATTTCGTATCTGACAGGTATAACTTTTCCCAGGGAGTGCTGTGCTTTCCAGAAAGTATGAAAACAACATCATGTACTTGACCAGCTTACAGCAAGAGTGGCTAGCATGGGTCTTCATCTCTGTACATTTTGTGTCTTGTTACATCTGCTGGAATGATAATATGCCAAGTGGAGTCAGACCACTGTCTCATTTAGCTCTGGCAGAAGATTTCCAAGGCCTTGTGCAAAGCAGGATCTGCTACTTTGGATCCTCTACATTGTAACTTGGGTTGTGCCCTGACGCTGGCCAGTTGAAGCAACTTTTAACTGTGCAGAGAAGCAAGTTGTGCCTGCACTCTTTCCCAAATATTTTTTGGTGTAGATCCATCAGTTCAGCAGGAGATGGCTTTGATTTGGCACCAGCAGCACTGCATGGATGAGCAGGAAAGAACCTCTGAAATCCTTGGGCTCACGCAGCCAGCAGGAGAGCTGCAGGAGAGTTTAGTGCAGACCAGGGACCCATGCTAGCACTGGTTAGCTGAACAAGGCAACTTCCTGACCCCTGGTTTGATTTTGACTTGCTGAGAAACTGACCAGATCTGGTTGTAAACCACAGCGTCTGGTTTGTAGGTTAAGGCAAGCATTGTGGTCATCTTGAATATATGGGAGGAAAATACGTTGATTTGGTTTGAGGAAGGAAATCTCTAATCCAGTGGTTCATAACCTTTACAAATACGAGGACCCCTTCTTAACTTCAGAAAATTTCATGGATCTCCATATGCTACTTGTCACGGCTGGTGGAAGCCATAGTCCACACCAGGTCTACTCCTTTTCCAAATCCATTTAGACCAATCCACTAGATCATGTGAAAACATCACGGGTGTGCACATGAGTGTGGTTGTTTTTAAGCACCCTTCAAAGGGAAGTGTTCAATCTGGGATTTCAAATGGTAACAGCTGAGAGCCCATGACTATGGTCAGCTTCTTGTATTATATTTTAAGGATGTGTTGCATGTTTTTGAATTATTCCTTGGTTTGAATGTAGGTGATTCCACCACCACCCTTTTTTGCATGTTCACATGAGCAAACATATCTTGGAATATGTGCAGCCATATGTTAGGGAAGATACATGAGTGCTTATACTCTCTTGTGATTGTATCTAGGAATTAGGGCATGTTTCTTCTTGTTAAATATCTAATAAATTAATGGTTCATATTGCAATCCTTTTGGGTTAGGATGTTCTGAGGAATCTAGATAATGTTTATTTATAATCCACTTGTCTGCTTAAAAGAACTCATACTGGGGTGTGTGGCATCATCATGGAGCTATATAGTACTAATAGAAATGCAAGTGCAACGATTTATAATGTGATATAGCCAATGCTTAAAAATCTAAACGATATGAAGAGTGTGCCTCCTGTTTTGACAATGCATGGGAGCTAAGGTGTGGCTTGGGGGTTTATGAATCTTGTACTGCAAGAGAGAAGAAGAAGAAGAGTTTGGATTTGATATCCCGCCTTTCACTCCCTTTAAGGAGTCTCAAAGCGGCTAACAATTCTCCTTTCCCTTCCTCCCCCACAACAAACACTCTGTGAGGTGAGTGGGGCTGAGAGACTTCAAAGAAGTGTGACTGGCCCAAGGTCACCCAGCAGCTGCATGTGGAGGAGCGGAGACGCGAACCCGGTTCCCCAGATTACGAAACTACCGCTCTTAACCACTACACCACACTGGCTCTGCAGGAGCAGAGGTGGATTTAGGGCAGAGAGACCAGTTCCATGATGTCATAACTATGATGTAGTAGATTGATCAGAAGGCAAGAGGCAGGGGAGCACAGAATTTTGGCCTTGGAAAGGGCGCTGCTGAAATTTGCAAAGTCTTCCTCTGACAGGAGCAAGTGGTTGAGTAGGAGTGCATTATTCTTACTCATAGCAGTAGCAGTGGTAGTGGTATTTATTATTTATTGAATTCATACACCACCCTATACCCGGGGGTCTCAGAGCGGTTCACAGAATAGTACTAGTAGCAGCAGTAGCAGTAGCAGTAGTATTACCAGCCTACCTTCACCAGTAGGTCCCAGGTTTAGTTGCAACAATTTAAAATTCAGAAACAGTAAAGTCACAGGAATAGGCTGAGTCCTGAAAATACACACCTCAGATGTCAAAGGCCAGGAGGTGTGCCTTCATTAGTACTTCTGACAGTGTGTCAATGTGACAGGGTGTTAAGACTGGTCTTAGCTTTGCAGTACAGACAGTGACCATTTTGGGTGGGGGTTCCATTCCTGACCCCCGTGCGCATTGGGTGGAACGTGCATAGCCCTGCCCCATTTGGGGGCCACTTCTGAGTCGGCAGTGCCAAGCATGCATGTGATCACTCGTCAATTGGACCGGTGCAAATCGGTCACTCCCTGTATTCAGCCTGGGCAAATGTATTCTCATTGACTTGTACAGTGGTACCTCGGATTAAGTACTTAATTCGTTCCGGGGGTCTGTTCTTAACCTGAAACTGTTCTTAACTTTAAGCACCACTTTAGCTAATGGGTCTTCCCACTGCCGCCGCACCACAGCCACGCAATTTCTGTTCTTATCCTGAAGCAAAGTTCTTAACCCGAGGTACTATTTCTGGGTTAGCAGAGTCTGTAACCTGAAGCGTCTGTAACCTGAAGCGCCTGTAAACCGAGGTACCACTGTACTTTGCTGTGGCAGATGAAGAGTAGTCAAGGTGGCCTGGTATATATGACTGATCTTGCCCTTAAGCTCTCAGTGATGTGCCACTTTTGGCTTGCTCCAATTTCTCTTTGTGGAATACTGTTCATCCAAAACTTTTCTTCTGCTATTTGCTACTTAGTTTCCCTTTAAACACAAAGCTGTATGGTGTGCATAAATTTTTGCTCATTCTCTGTAGGTGTCAAGGGGGTGAGTCATTCAGTGAGAATGAATTGGGAATATAGAATCTGGAAGTGTAGAGCAGGTTGTACTTAACTGACATTCTGTAGCTTCAGAAGAGCTCTTCGACAGTGGAATGGTCTCCCTCGGGAGGTGGTGGACTCCCCTTCCTAGGAGGTTTGTAAGCAGAAGTTGGATGGCCATCTGCCATGGATGCTTTAGCTGAGATTCTTGCATTGCAGGGGGTTGGACCTTGGGGTGGCTCTGTGGTCTAAACCACTGAGCCTCTTGGGCTTGCCAGTCTGAAAGTTGGCGGTTCAAATCCCTGCAACAGGGTGAGCTCCCATTGCTCTGTCCCAGCTCCTGCGAGCCAAGCAGTTCGAAAGCATGCCAGTGCAAGTAGATAAATAGGTACTGCTGCAGTGGAAAGGTAAATGGCGTTTCCGTGCATTCTGGCTTCTGTCACGGTGTGCCATTGAAGTGGTTTTGTCATGCTGGCCACATGACTCGGAAAGCTGCCTGTGGACAAACACCTGCTCCCTTGGCCTGAAAGCGAGATGAGAGCTGCAACCCCATAGTCGCCTTTGACTGTACTTAACCATCCAGGGGTCCTTTACCTTTACCTTCCAACTCTACAACTCTATGATTCTATAAGTACCTCTTCCGGTGCTTTTGGCTGCAGTAGTTTTCTTAGGAAATTTGTTTTCCATCACCAGTCCACAAGCTAGTCGAGATTTATGCTCTGGATGTGAGGGACAGTCTGTTCTCTGCATTCTTATAAACACAGCTGTCCATTATTCCATAAGTAAAAAAAGCAGGAGTCTGTCTGCATGGACCCTTTCAAAAGTGCATGTTTAGTTCATATAGTTTAGTACACCTAGCTTATGCAAAGAGTGAGAAATACTCCCAGGTGATCATGCCCTACATATTGACATGAACTTTGCTTGCACAGCTGTGTATACTGGGCTTTGTAAAGCTACCATTTGCTTTCCACACCAGTAGTACCTGACTGGCAAATGTGGCTCTAGAAGGGCTTTGTTGGAAGAAAGAGAAAATTGAAATAGAAGAACAATTTGAACCTGAAGAGGACAGAACCCTTTTTTTTAACCCATCCATTTCTAACTTGCTAATCGTTTGATAGGCTGTAAACTTTGTGAAACGAATATGAGATCTGTTGTTTCAGATTTGAGATTGGGTGCCAATTCAACGACTTCCTCTTGCATTAAGAGGCCAAACATTGTTATCCTTCATTGGTCTGTATATATTTAGAAAGTCTGATGCTGAGCAAAAAAAGTATAATTTCACTTTAATTGTATTTCCTTGTATTTCTAATTGTCTTTTTTCTTTCCTTTTCATGTTTTGGAGATCCTTTCTTATATGCAAAAGACAGCTAAAAATTGTTTCTATTTTTCTTTATTTACAGGATATATTTGTATTTAGACATGAACTTGCCCTGATAAGAATATCTACCTTCATGGGTTTAATAATGCTGATTGGAATTACGGGACTCTTTTATACTCAGTTGACTGGTATATTCAATGTAAGTATTTTATTCTTTCCTTCAGAATAACATTTCCCCCCTGTGCATGTTGTTGTGTAAGTGCTTAAAAGTATGCTAAGCTGTATATTGAATAAAAGCATGTAATTCTTTACCAGGCACAATCTATAATGCAAAATATCAACAAATATAAGAACTTGAGGTACACTCAAAACACAACCAGACAAGATTATCGGAGATTTACAACTGGGTTTTTCTTTTTCTTTTTTCCATATGGCAAATGCAGCCACAGAGTGAGATAATGGAGCTGATTTGGATCAGAATTGTAGCAATGGGGAGTTGGGGGAAATTATAGTGTGGGGACAGTGCGCAGTTTCAGCCAGAAAAATGGTATGAAGAGAAATGGCTTATGCCCTTCTGCAGTGACAGAAGCCTGGTATATAAAATTGGCATTTTTGTTTTGTTTTGTTTTGTTTTTATTATTTTATTTTGTTTTATTTTATTTTATTTTATTTATACCCTCCCTATCTGGCTAGGTTGCCCCAGCCACTCTGGGCGGCTTCCAACACACACACACACACACACAAAATAATTAAATATCAAACATTCATGGTAATAATCAGATCCTAGATAAAAAGTCACAATAACTTTAAAATAAACAATCTATACCAAATAAAACAACATGCAATAATGCATTAGAATCCAATAGTAAACAGATGTGTGTGCATCTGCCGCTAAGATGGAAGTCAACAAATTTAAGCTGGGATCTCCCTTCATCTCATTTAACTGTCCTATCAGTTCTCCCTCAAATAGTCCTGAAAGTAAAATAAAAATGGTAATTGTGTGATTTTTAATGTTTGTGTAAGAAATGGGAAAGCTGCTCTTAAAAAAAAAAAAGTAGAAGAAAAAATAACGGGGGCCTAAATTTTAAAATATTATTATTTATTATTTAAAATATTATTATTTATCGAATTTATATACCACCTTATACCCAGCGATTTCAGGGCAGTTTACGGAATAAAATCAAGATATAAAACCACAAAATATATAATAAAAATAAAAACAACAACCCAATAGCTGCCCTCCCCCCCAAAAAATCTTAAAAGGGCATAGGATGTAAATCAGACCAACTAAAGGCCTGGTTTAAAAGGAACATTTTTGCCAGGTGTCTAAAGGTGTGTAATGAAGGCACCAGGTGAACTTCCCTGGGGAGAGCATACCACAGACGGAGAGCCACTGCAGAGAACAGGGGGTGGGAGAACATCCTGGGAAAGGGAAGACTGATGGAAAGTATAGAGGAATGGAACTAGAAAGGAGCATGACTGCAAGGAATAGTTTAAGGTGAGAACAGGGAGATAAAGAGTAGCAAAGTCTAGAATCAGTGGCAGAACCGTGTTGTGAGGAGATGTCATAACTGTTGTGACACAGGCGTTAAACCAACGTTACATTTCGAACAAAAATTAAAGCTGGGAAAAGTAGTAATATATATATTGCAATGATCCAAATGGGGAATGGCCTGATCCACATGTCACACCAAGTCAACATGTGTTCCAGGAGAGGAAATCTAAACCACTTTTCTCCATCCTGGTCTTTCTGCTGCTAAGCTCGGCCAGTGACTTGGCTTAGTGCAGGCATAGGCAAACTCGGCCCTCCAGATGTTTTGGGACTACACCTCCCATCATCCCTGACCACTGGTCCTGTTAGCCAGGGATGATGGGAGTTGTAGTCCCAAAACATCTGGAGGGCCAAGTTTGCCTATGCCTGGCTTAGTGTGTCTTCTGAACAACAGGCTCATTGTTTTAGCTCTCTTGAGACTTGGCATGAGCTGTGTAAACCAGAGGACAAACTTGTATACAGCTTGTGGTAAGCCTGGATAGAGAGATAAACCACAAGCTTGCATTTGGACAATGTGCTAAGCAAAGTCACAGCTTAGCACAGTGCAGCAGCAGAAAGATTTGGGAGGAGCAAAAGTGACTGCAATCTCCTCCCTAGTAGCCTTTGCAGTAAGCCATGGTTTGCTTTAGAACAACTAGCTGACTTGTTTGCTTTGCACTAAGCCATGGTTTGGCTTGGCATGACAAGCCTCCTATTTTGAGGAGCTGGACCAATGCCCTGGTAGGACAACAGGAAATAGACTTATTTGTCTTAGATTTCACAAAGAGAGATTTTGGAATAGAATGGTGCTGAAAGAATTACACATAGGTGTCAAAGGTGACACGAAGACTCAGTATTTCGTTGAAAAAATGGAAATACTTGATTTAACATATAAAAAAATGATATTTAAACATTAATAGGAGTATGTCTTAGGAAAACTCCAAATCCATACTCCTATTATCCATGTCCTGAAAAGATTTTGGAAACTAATATCAACCAAAGTGCATATGGGAATTTTGATGCATTCCCAAGACCCAATGACCGCTTTATTGTTCCCTTTATTTTATTTTCATGCTTGTTTTGTTGGTTTGGTTAGATCCCTTGATCTGTATCTGGCAAACCTCATGCAGGTGGGTCAGTGAGAAACTTTCAAATGGAGTACATTTGCTTCTGATTTTTGGCATTTATGGCTGCTGAAATAATTTCCTAGTATGCTAACTTTCAGTTCTTGTTCTAAGCTCATCAATATATGTTACCATCATTCATCTGTGTTGAATTATTGTTTTGTATGAATATGTACATGCATCCATCATGTCATTAATTATTGACACACCTTCTAGTAACTTGAATTAAGTGAGTGATAATTTAGAATGGTAAACATGTACTATATTATGCAATCACAGAATGTGAGTTGTGCAAGATAACCTTTTTCTTTCAGGTGGCTGGAATTTAGGGTAATGCTCTTACTGTTTGATTTGCCAGTGGTTTGCAAACAGAATGTTTTCTTACCAAACTCTGGGTCTTGATTTGGACACACCACTTGTCTGGAGCATTTTGCCATTTCTCCGTGTGTACAAATGAAAAATCCAGCTTCCCAGTGGCTGCTGGAAGGTAACAGGATAATCACTTAAGCAGTGATCCTCTGATGTCATTGTGGGAGGCCAGTAAAAGCGGATTATCTGTGACCCAGATAAAATAATTAGAAATTACTTGGACACTTACAAATAACTGATCTACTAATCTCATTTCCAAAGTTAAAAAAGGTCTGTCTCTCAACATAACACTACCAGATGTTTCAGTTGAACTGCATCCTTTGAAGAGACTAATCTGAAGCCTAATTTTAAGGATTACCTTTGATTGTTTTTTATTTAAAATTCTAAACAGGATGCATTTTCATTTTTCCATATGCTCTTGCAAATGATTAATAGAGTTAAAGGATTTTTATAAATAAATTTAGCTCATACCCCGACATATTATTCAGTGAAAGACACAAACATAAATATGTCATTATGCAGGTGACATATTTTGCTTTTTGTACTGTTTACAATGTAATTTTTATTTCTCCATCTGCTAAAAAAAAAATTCCGAATACATTCTCATAGTTTTGTTTAATAGGTATTTTGCTATACCCTCAACTGATTGTGCACTGACATTAGTAATTTGATTAATGCTGCCGGGGCTCCTTGTTAATTAATTGTTTTAACTGTATATGATAATGTGATGGCACCATTGGAACATAAATACTGAACAGTTGCGTGGGAAGATAGAAAAGTTCACTTTGTTTATAATGGCTTGAGAAGGAAAATAATAACAGTGGATGTAGAGGGCTCGTGTTTATATTGTGTATTGGTTATTTTTGTACATTATTGCTTGTATTTGACACAGTGCTATATATCATCTCCTTTTTTAATTTTGCATTGTTAATTTACACTTGCCTTAAAGCAAAATTGGTTAACAATTGTAGGGTTCTTTTTCAAATGCTCAGGCTGAAATAAAACATGATACATTATCTGAATGTAATTCTCCTACATGTTGCATATTCCAGTTTGCTGCTCCAGTGTCTGCTACCTACAGATACAGATTGCCATACATTTAAATAATATACTGTATATAACTTATTTAAATTTTTGGAAAACCATAGGTAGGGATGTGGCTGTGTGCAAGAAGCAAAGCCACTATATATTTGATAGGTTAGGCGCTGTGGGTTAAACCACAGAGCCTAGGACTTGCCGATCAGAAGGTCGGCGGTGCGAATCCCCGCGACGGGGTAAGCTCCCGTTGCTCGGTCCCTGCTCCTGCCAACCTAGCAGTTCGAAAGCACGTCAAAGTGCAAGTAGATAAATAGGTACCACTCCGGTGGGAAGGTAAACGGCATTTCCGTGCGCTGCTCTGGTTCGCCAGAAGCGGCTTAGTCATGCTGGCCACATGACCCGGAAGCTGTACGTCAGCTCCCTCGGCCAATAAAGCGAGATGAGCGCCGCAACCCCAGAGTCGGTCACGACTGGACCTAATGGTCAGGGGTCCCTTTACCTTTAACCATCAAAACCATGTGACGCAATTGGGGTGCCCAAACAGCAACCGCAACATTAACAAAAGAAAATAAATATTTACATATTGTAGCAACCCCTCCAGAATTCAACATTCTTTGTTACATATGCTTTCCTCTGGAGGAGTATGTGAAGAACACCATTTGGAAAGCTACCATATGGCTAATGAAATCAAACACATGGTCGCTTTCATGGAGAAGGGTGACTCTAGGTTTGGGGTTCAACTGGAGTCTATTCTTCTAAGGAGGGCTCCACATATAGAATCATAGAATTGCAGAGTAGGAAGGGACAACAAGGGTCTTCTAGTCCAACTCTTGCAATGGGGCTTGAACCCATGAACCATGCTCTACTGACTTAGGTACCAAGGAAGGTCATATGTGTGTCCCTTTTGGAAACACAGACTCAAGTCCTTGGATTGGATAGCAAAACATTTAATACTGACCATTTTCAAAGGTTGGAAAATATGGACTAGAATACTTACTCTCACTCTGTCACCTTTAATTTCTATAGCATAAAGGTAAAGGGACCCCTGACACTGCCGACCTTCTGACCGGCTAGCCCTAGGCTCTGTGGTTTAGACCACAGCGCCACCCATGTCCCGTTTCTATAGCCTATCGCCCTGCTAAATCTGGAGAGTTTACTTCTGTGCTCCAAATATATTTATAGGCTTCACTTGATGCTCCAAAGATCTTTATAGACTTCGGGATTTCTGCAAGCGTAGTAGATTGCTCACTGTTGATGCATTAAAAAGAATATAGGACATAGTTTCTTCTACTTGGTTGTTCTGGGCTCAAGTACATTAATTTACATCAAAGCCAGCAATAAAGTAGGTTGCTACCAGACAATTAACACAGTTTGAAAAAGAAATCCTGGATTATGCTGGGATAACTAGGGGTCTGGCTTTCAGCATTTATAGCTGGGTCTAGGAATCAGTGACAGGCCCTAAAGATTTCACAAGACCTATGTGAGGAAAGGAATGGGATATTACACTTGAAATAGAGAACCGGAACTGGAGGTGGTACAAGCAACATTATAAAAATATAAAGTGAAAGAGCAGTCCATAAATTTGATATACAAGGAAATTCTCCCTAATGTGTCCTGGAATATCTCCTGCATGTTGGCAGGGCTAGTAATAGACTGGGATGTATATATGCATGTATTGGACATTTCCTGAGTTCACACTTTTTGGGTACTGATGTTTCAGGAAGCCAGCTCTGTTACAGGGCAGTAGACCCACCCTTCTCCACAATTGGTGTGCATGCACACATAAACACACACCTTGATTCAGACTTGAATAATAGACACTGAGTCCACTAACAGCAGCCACAAGGTCTGTGATAGTGTGTAACGGGGGGAAATCAAGGAGTGAATGTAGATCAGTGATACCAAATGGTATGACAGATAGCGAAAAGCTAACAGAAAAGCTAAAAGCTGCCTTTGGGCAGAAAAGAACACTTTTGAATCAGTTTGCTATATTTTTATTAACTTAGTTAGCAGAGCAGAGCATTGACAATCTCCACCACCAGCATGCACCCAACTCTGGACACAGTGAGTTGTTTTTTGAGGTCTGCTCTGGAAAGAAAAGAGCAGATTGTGACTGGAACTTTATGTCCTTTTGTCAGAGGCACTTAGCCTTCGGTATGGACAAATTTACCTTGGCCTGCCAATTTTGTCACGGAAATGTGCTTCATTTAATGATCTAAACTGATGGAAAGGGGTTAAATAAACTTTGTTAAAATTATACATGCTCAGGACTGTCTTAAATAAATGCTGCGCTGGGGTGCAGAGATCCACCCTGTGCCCCCCCCGGTTGCCCAGTCCCAGGCATGCAGGAGGGCGGAGCCAGCTGGCTGCATCAGTGTCTCGCTGGCTCAGTTGCCCCCGAACTCACGGCGCAGAGCCGCTCGCAGCAGAAGAGCCCGCCACGGCGCTCTGACCGATGGGCGGGCTCTTCCCTGGACTCAACTCTTGGGCCCCGGACTCTCAGCCTGGCATCCCTGAGAACCTGGCGCCCTGGGTGCCCTGCACCCCTAGCGCCTATGGATAAGACGGCCCTGTACATGCTTAAAATTTTAGCTATATATTTCTAAATCTCTCTCTCTCTCTCTCTCTCTCTCTCTCTATCTATCTATCTATCATCTATCTGTCTATATTTATCATCTATCCATCATCTATCTATCTATCTATCATCTATCTATCTATCATCTATCTATCTATCTATCATCTATCTATCTATCTATCATCTATCTATCTATCTATCATCTATCTATATCTATCTATCTATCATCTATCTATATCTATCTATCATCTATCTATCTATCTATCTATCATCTATCTATCTATCTATCTATCTATCTATCTATCTATCATCTATCTATCTATCATCTATCTATCTATCTATCTATCTATCTATCATCATCTATCTATCTATCTATCTATCTATCTATCTATCTATCTATCATCTATCTATCTATCTATCATCTATCTATCTATCATCTATCTATCATCTATCTATCTATCTATCTATCTATCTATCTATCTATCTATCTATCATCTATCTATCTATCTATATCTATCTATCTGTCATCTATCTATCTATCATCTATCATCTATCATCTATCATCTATCATCTATCTATCATCTATCTATCTATCTATCTATCTATCTATCATGGAACATTTACTAAACTGCTCTTGCACAACTTGCGTCCCCTTCAAATTTGCAAAGGATTCTGTCCTGTGTACCAAATGTAGAGCCATTTACATTTTTGTTCTTTGCGGTATTTCTCTCATTGCCCACTCCCATTTCAGTGAATGACAGCGGTGAACGATGACTTGATGCTTTCATTGTAATCAGCAGGACTACCTCCACACAGAGGAGCTTGGTGTGGATTGTAGTGTTTACTTTAAGGGCAACTGGGAAATTCTACTCCAGCTACAATCATAAAACAAGTTACACATATAGTATTACTGGAAGGTGTGGTTTCAAAACTTCTGCTTAAGTAGCCTTATCCTAAAAATCTCTCTTGCTAGATGCCTAATTGATTATTATCATAATTGTTGCTATTTATTAAATCACAAGGCCGTCTGCAATATAAAAACTCAAAAATACATACCACAGTTACAAACAAAAGTAATACCTCTCCCACTGTATGTTTAATTAGTCAAAGGCCTGGGAAAAGAGGAATGTTTTTGCCCGGCACCTGAAGATATGAAACAAAGGCACCAGGCAAAATATAAATTACGAATACAAAAATTGTCCTTAGAATATTAAAAATTGTATCACGTTTGGCTCAGTAAAATTTCTTTAAAGGAAAGATTGTGAAGAACAACTATTTAACATAAAACAAGTGACTTATCTGTAATTGGAAATAATATTCTGATCCCTGTTACATACAGTGTTGATTTCTTGGTCTGTAATAGATACCAAACATTTTCATATAAGAACATCAGACTAGAGCCTGGAACAGCCATATTGTAAAATACTTATTTATGGAGATGAAAAGCATCTTATTATAATTAAGCAAAATATTTTAATCATATGCTCAATCTGATAATCTATTAAATACTGTTTTGATTAGTTTAATAATTAGGGCTTTACTTGTTTTTTCAAACATGCTAGAAATGTAATCAAAGGCAGTATTAATCCTTATAATTAAGTTTTAGTAGAGCAACAATCAGGATCAGTGTAGGATGTCAGCATTCTTCTAAGACAATAATGGTCTACGTCTACATATACTGAAATATAAAATAATTAAGTCATGTATGGTTTGTGTCAGATTTGCCCTATATTTTTCTTCATCGTAGAATTATAAGGCCTTTTTTTTTTTTTTACCCTATTAGCTTTCTCAGCCTACTCTTGTTTGGCTCTTTTGAATTAGTTGATTATTTATTTACAGGCATATATACTACTCAATAAGCAATAATTTATCATTTGATAATTTAATTTAATCATTTATGTATTAACATTCTTTTACACCACTTTTCCAGCAAAGTGGGTAAATTAAAAAACACACAAATTTTAACAATTTATTTATTTGACTTGCGTGCTGTACCATCTCAGAGGCACTGTGTGACTTTCAGCTGTTTAAATTTCCCGTTGAACTGAATGGACATTGTGAGGGCTAAACGATTTTGTAAATTAAATTGTCAACTGGAATCACAATGTAGCCTTGAAATGGAATTGAGACATATTTGTTCCAAAGTGGAAAACTGATGTAAACCTACTAATTTTTTGCTTTGCGTGAAAATAATGCTTGGCTTCAAATAGCTGGATATCTAAGAAATCTTAGTGATTCCAGACATCATGAAAGGCACGTATTGTACATTTATTACTAAAATCTCGATGCCCTATGTTGTCTATCTAGTCTGTGCTACAGTGCTTTTGTGGAACTCTTTTATGAATGAGGGATTCCCCGTTGCTTTTAATGTTAGATGCAGCTTTACTCATGAGAAGGGCCCAAGCTTCAACTGGGAACATGCGTTTGCATCTATCGGTGTGCAAAGCAAACAATTTTCAGACGCAACACTGCCATTCTTGATATGAGATTAACTGTGCATGTCTACTCAGATGTAAGCCTCACTGAAGTTCAGTAGGACCTTAAAGGTAAAGGGACCCCTGACCATTAGGTCCAGTCATGGCCGATTCTGGGGTTGCGGCGCTCATCTCGCTTTATTGGCCAAGGGAGCCGGCGTACAGCTTCCGGGTCATGTGGCCACATGACTAAGCTGCTTCTGGCAAACCAGAGCAGCGCACAGAAATGCCATTTACCTTCCCACCGGAGCTGTCCCTATTTATCTACTTGCACTTTGACGTGCTTTTGAACTGCTAGGTTGGCAGGAGCTGGGACAGAGCAACAGGAGCTCACCCCGTCGCGGGGATTCGAACCGCCGACCTTCTGATCGGCAAGTCCTAGGCTCTGTGTTTAACCCACAGCGCCACCCGTGACCCTTCAGTGGGACCTACACCCAGGTAAATGGCTATAACTATAAAGAAGCTGTAGCTCTAAAAAACAACCACCAAAAGAATAACTTTGGCTCCTGTTGTTATTATTTATTAAATTTGTATACCATCCAAACCTGCAGATCTCAGAGCGGTTCGCAACATAAAATCACAATATAAAGAAAACACAAAATATATAATAAAAACAATGACAACTCAACAACCTCACCTTCCACAACACATTTTAAAAGGGCATAGGATGTAAATCGGATCAGTCAAAGGCCTGGTTAAAGAGGAACGTTTTTGCCTGGCATCTAAAGGTGTATATGAAGGTGCCAGGTGAACCACCCTGGGGAGAGCTTTTCACAGACGGGGAGCCACTACAGAGAAGGCCCATTCTTGTGTTGCCACCATCCAGACATCACGCAGAGGAGGCACATGAAGAAAGGCTGATCTCCGGGTCTGCGTAGATTCATATGGAGAGAAGCGACCCTCTTAAACAGCTCTTTGTAAGAATGTATCTTATGGGGTGGCAGGTTTTTGTTTTGTTTTAGCTTTTCAATCCAATACAGTGGTACCTCGGGTTACATATGCTTCAGGTTACATACGCTTCAGGTTACAGAAACCCAGAAATAGTGCTTCAGGTTAAGAACTTTGCTTCAGGATGAGAACAGAAATCGGGCTCCGGCGGAGCGGCGGCAGCAGGAGGCCCCATTAGCTAAAGTGGTGCTTCAGGTTAAGAACAGTTTCAGGTTAAGAACGGACCTCCGGAACGAATTAAGTACTTAACCTGAGGTACCACTGTAGAAGCTACAGATTTAAATACATATCGGGGTTTGGGCTCCCCCCCCCTTAAACTTATGTTACGATGGAGGGAGGAAACAAAGGACTCGTCCGTACTCTCCTTGTCATGCAGTGGTAATTGGGACTTGTAAATTGAGCTAGAAATTCTAGAAATATATTCTAGAATACATTTGGTTCAATGTGCATATTATTTTTCAAAAGTCCAGAAAATTCTAAAAACAGAACCCGATACACCTCCGTTGGCTTGGACATATTTTGAACTTTAAAATGTGCACTGCTAAACAAAGCTACAAAGTTGTTGCTATTTGCTCCTAAATAATTGTAGCAGTGTATGAAGCAAAGCTAACATTGCACTTCTATCAGTGTGGAGAACCTTTGGCCCTCCAGATATTGCAGAAATGCAGCTACTATCTTCCCTGGCCATTGGCCATGCTTGCTGTGGTTCATGGGAGTTGTAATATAAGTCTGGAATATAAGGCTAAAATCCAATGCAGTTACTTGCGTGAGCTATATCAAAGTTTATTCCACCTAGAATGTGCCTGCAAAGCTATTTTAAGTTCTAGCTCTTCTCCATTTTTTCCTACCTTGTGAATATTTTTCTGTTGCCCAGAAATATGCTGGATGGGGCTTAAAAGTGCTAGGCTTTTATTTATTCAATGATTTTTTTCTTATAGGAATATCCACCCTGGAACCCAAATCATACCCATGTGGGTTTCCTGGGTAGTTATTCATGCAGGCACTGATAAGACCCAGATCTGCTTGGTGGCCTCAGTCTAGTAGTACAGTCGTACCTCGGAAGTCGAACGCCTTGCGAGTTGAACATTTTGGCTCCTGAATGCTGCAAACCCAGAAGTGAATGTTCCAGTTCATGAACGTTCTTTGGAACCTGGATGTCCATCGCGGCTTCTGCCGCTTCCGAGATTCCTGCAGCCAATTGGAAGCTGTGCATTGGTTCCTGAATGTTTTGGAAATCAAATGAAGTTCCGGAATGGGATTCTGTTTGACTTCCGAGGTACGACTGTACTCAGTCTAGAGTACTGAAAGCAGAGTTGTTAACAAAACATAATTTGTTCTATTGGGTATTTATCTATATAGCTCTATAAAGTACATGGAACTTTAGAGCTCCAGTCTCTGCTCATTTTCCAGCATAATGTTTACATCCTTCTTGCTGGCACCCAGTCTTTCACTTGTGCATTTATGAGTTCTAAATAAAAAAGCGTATTTTGTTTGCCAAGTACTCCTATTCTAGTGCCCTGTTATCTGGGCTCTCCATTTTCCATTTTCATCAGTCGTAGATCTGAGTTTCCTCTTGACTCATTTGTAGAATACATTAAACAGCACTGGGCCCAGCACTGGTCCTTGAGGAAACCTGGTGGATGGCTGCTTCCTCTCTGACAGTTCATTCATTGCCATCTGGAGCTATTGAACCAACTTGGATCCATCCCATGAAATCTCTTCTGGTTCAGAATTCTCAAGCAAGCTGATGAGTCAATCACTTGAACTTTTTTTCAAAGCAGTTTTTGATAGTTGCATGCTACCATATCCAGTGCTTCATCTGGGAAAATCGGGCAGTAATGTTTTAGTCTTAACAATTCCTACTTTCAAATATTCCCGATTCATTGGTATAAGAGGTTCATTTAACAAGCCTTGAAGATCTAGGATTAATCAAGAATGTTTAAGTATTTAACTACTGACATTAAGATGAAAAGCAACTCATCTACCAGGAAGTGCTCTTATTAAGTGAAAGAACAAGAATTCCCATTTGCCCACTTCAAGCTGTGATCTCCTGAGATGTACTGAGCTAAGCAGGGTCATTCTGGGTCACTATTTAGATACAAGATTGCTAGAGAAAGCTGAAACGCCACGGGAAATATTGGCAATTCAGAAAGTGAAACATACCTTCTGAGCTGGTGTTGAACCAATCAATATTGTTAAGGGCTGCTGTATAGCTGGGATGGGAGATATAAATGTAACATAGGCTTTGCCCATCTGTACCTTCTTACAAGTAGAGCTAAGCATCTAGACATTTCCTCTTGTTCAGAATAATTGTTTAATTCTTACCTACATTTTCCATTTATTTTTCCCACGTTGTCCGAATTAACTTCACTTCCTGCCTTTAAGATGCATTTATGTCATATCACTTCCAAAATGTTAAATGGCGAATGCTGGAGGAAAAATTTTCTTTTGGCAGGGATCTAAACATCCTGGGCATAAGCAGAAGCCATTTCTGTGCATGCGTTAGTGGCCATTGTTTCTCCTAATCCTATACTTGTTGCTGTTATTTATTAAATGTTCCCTCTGGAATGTCTCTCAGTCATCAAGAACAGCTTGTGGAAGGAAGAGTGAGGAGCTAAAGGATGAAAACTGGGTGGATTCTGGCATTCTGTATGCAACTGTTAGGATCCCAGTCTTTAAAAAAAACAAACCCCCCAAAACTGGACATTTTAACTTATATATTTCCTTAAACTCTGTGTGTAAATATATATTTCCTTCTTTCTCATACATAGGGTTTTCTAAATAATACTTTTTATTAGTTTTCAATCACAAACCAATAATAGCCTCATTATAACAATACAAATTTATAATACAATTATTAATAACAATTGTTCAGATACCGAATTATATAATTTAGGTAAAGTGGTCTCCCGCGTGCTAGATTTGATGAATTGATTATTTGCTTTATTTCTGCATTCCAAGATCTTACTGATTTCCATTGCATTCCAGTCATCATCATAATCCCTCATACAACAACTGCAATATTAATAACTTCTATTCGTGTTGACACATTAAAGGATTCATAAAATTGCAAGTGAGGAACTCAAACTATATCCTTGTTCCTCCTTTGTGTGGCAATTATTCAGTCCGTGGTGTTTCTTCCTGTCCTTGTAAGATGTTATGTCTTTCTTTCCCATGGTTGCTGCTGTTATCCACCATGCCTTGGGCGTGGTTGTTGTTCCCATTGTTGTTCCAGAAATTTAGCCATTGTTCCATGCTTTATTGTTTTTCAACTTTAACAACAGCTGCAAAAGTCACTCTGTCCCCAATGTGTATAAATATATATTTCAACCGCTCCCCCCCCCATGCCATATATATAATAAAGGTAAAGGTAAAGGTACCCCTGCCCGTACGGGCCAGTCTTGCCAGACTCTAGGGTTGTGCGCTCATCTCACTCTATAGGCCGGGAGCCAGCGCTGTCTGCAGACACTTCCGGGTCACGTCGCCAGCGTGACAAGCTGCATCTGGCGAGCCAGCGCAGCACACGGAACACCGTTTACCTTCCCGCTGGTAAGCGGTCCCTATTTATCTACTTGCACTTTGACGTGCTTTCGAACTGCTAGGTTGGCAGGCGCTGGGACCGAACGACGGGAGTGCACCCCGCCGCGGGGATTCGAACCGCCGACCATGCGATCGGCAAGTCCTAGGCGCTGAGGTTTTACCCACAGCGCCACCCGCATCCCTATATATATAATATAAGCAGACAAAATTAAATCTTCCCATATCTGATTTCCAAGCCTTAGGCTGACTGAGGATTGAAACTTGCCGTATTTTTCTGTGTATAATACAAGGGTTTTTTATTTTAAAATATTGTTAAAAATTTGGGGTCATCTTGTACAGGGTAGTGCGTGGGGGAGTGGGCGATTGTTGGCAGCCGCAAGTAGGAGATATACAGCAGCGATTGAGCGGGTGATTGGTGTATGTGCCAAGGGCTGTTTGGGATTGGCTGTTGTTGCGGCAATTGGTTGGGCAATTTGAGGCTGCTGTTGGCGATTGGGCAGACAATAGTTGCATGCGATTGGCAGCTGCGTTCTGGCGGGTAACCGATTGCCGGCAATCAGGCAATCACCCCCCTCCCAAAAAAAAGCTCAACGAGTCTGGGCATTCCCCCCCCCAAAAAAGCTTAAGAACTCTGGGAAATCTCCCACCATTTTCTTAATTTGAAGTTCCAAAAAATAGGGGGCGTGTTATACACAGAAAAATACGGTATTTCTTTTTTCCTTGAAAGCAACTTGAAAGGAATTGTGGTTGAACATTAAGCAGTGTTTCCCGCAGCTGATTTTTAAAAGCTAACCATGGTTAGCTATGGCTAGTAAAACTATGACCTACAGTTTGGATCAAAGAACAAGCTGCTTTTAAGGGAAAACAAAAAGTCTCATTTCTATTTGCAGAGGAAGGGGAAGCATATGTTGTCATGGTTTTCTGTGGCTTGTGCTAAACCATGGTTTAGTGTGACAAATGTAGACTGCATACAGAGTGCACTAGAGAACACCCTTTACTGTTAAATGGTATCTGTTATGAAAATATAGGGCAAGAGAAATTTTAGTGCAGTTTTACACTTTATATAAAAGAACACTACGCAAATTAAAACTAAACTGACACCGTATTCTGTACTTGCTGCTGATTTTTTCTCGAATACTTACACATGGTCATAAACAAAACTGTGAATGGCAAAATCTTTCTGTGATTTAGACTGTTTTACAAATCTAACTTTAAACAGCCCCTGTATTGTCATCGCAGCCTCCTCCCCCCACAGTGACCCTGGACTTAAGGTCCCAAATGATCAGGGCCTTCATATGGGTAAAAGCAACTTAAAAAGGGGGAAACCCTTTTAAGTTACCCATCCTTTGTGATGAGACACAAATGGGGAGGGGGGAGACATTCCACATGGAGGGGGCTGTTTTAGGAATAATATTTCAATCCTTTTATTTCCAAATTACTGGCTTGACTTTCAGTTGCAGTCCCAAAAAAAATCACATAAGGTAAATTAGTTCGCTCCACATTGGAAGTAGATTTTGCCCATCTGCTTGGTAGGAGAACTTTGCAGGTGGATGAGAGACAAACTTGCTTTCATGTGTTCAGCTGTCTCCATATTTAACTTTCAAAGGGCAGTAGTTTCTTTTCTCCGTTCCTCTATTCATGGTGTTCAGCAGAGGTTGCTGAGCAGCCTTTTTGAATATCAAATAGGCTATTGATAGTCCCATTCAGATTCCGAAAAGGAAAAAAAAAGATATTACTGGAATAGGGAGGTATTTTAAAATAGAAGAAGTTCTGAATTAGCAAAACAGAGCAGCGTATCAGTTTGGCTTTGAAAATATGAGCATGTTTTATTGCAATTTATTACAATTTGGTTTAATTCTCCCCACCCTAGCAATGTGGTCAAGCTTTTTTTTTTGCTTTTTGTACACATACCTCTTTATTTACAGTAGGAACACAATAGGATTATTGCAGTTATATTATGGAAATTATACTATCATGTATTGTTCTTTTTATGCATTTGGATATCTACCCTGTTGCCTCCTTGGGGCTCATGGAAGACGGAAATCTTCGCAGTACAATATCTGATAGAAAGAGCATGTGAACAATTGCACACCAGTTAGCTCTCTAATGCAGGCTTTGGGCCTGTCAGAGATAATCTATTTTTTACTAGAACCCCAAGATCTACCAGTGAGAGTCAGGTGCCAAAGATACATAGTTAGGATGGGAGAACAAGGTGTCTTTGAAGACTTCTTGAGCTTGGGAATTTCTTTTCAATACCAGAGCTGAACTGACCTTGCAATCTTTGCACACAAACGTCCGCTCCTGGTGTGCTTTCTGTTCATTTGAGCAGCCTAATTTTGGTGGGGAAGTAATTTTGTTACTTTTGTTGCTTAAAAAGAAAAATGGGAGTTGGAAATCCTTGCTGCTTTACTACAAATCATCCCAAGATCTACAGGTAGATTCCAATTTAACTTCTGCAACACCCCAGTTCTCATGTATTTCTAAACCTCTTCACGCCACTTTACCAAATAAGTGATAAAATTCACTTGGGCTGTAATCATAGACAGCCTTATACAGAGACTGGGGAAGCACAAACGCAGGCAGAAGTTTTTGCTTATGTTTATATGGTGTTTAATCTTCACCCACCTGAGCAGGCAAGCAATAAATGCTGATTTCTACTGGGTGATTGACATTCAAAACCACTTTAAGATTATGACCTTTGCTATGGGAAACTTGTCTTACCACTGGTTTTAAGTGGTGCTATTCATATATCTCTTCTATAGGGGATGATAACTTACATTCTTCAGGGGAGCAAGCTCTTACCTGACGGAATGCCTGGTTTTAATAATTATTTTAACTGCACGTTGAATCTAGCAGGAGTAAACACCCATCTGTATTTAGGTATTTGTAATTTTGAGAGAGATATTGCTGAGGTGAACCCTCTCCCATTGTCCTTTATTGCTAGGTGTTTATTCATCTCACTCACGTGGCATTCATTTTATTTATTTTTGCACTGGCTTTGGCTACAGAATAATATCCATATTCATTCTGTAAGACGTGTTAAATATCTCTAATGCAATTAGAACAGGGGTCAGCAGACTTTTTCAGCAGGGGGCCGGTGCACTGTCCCTCAGACCTTGTGGAGGGCCGGACTATATTCTGAAGGGGGAAAAAGAATGAATTCCTATGCCCACAAATAACCCAGAGATGCATTTTAAATAAAAGGACACATTCTACTTATGTAAAAACACACTGATCCCCGGACCGTCCGAGGGCTGGATTTAGAAGGCGATTGGCCCGGATCCGGCCCCCGGGCCTTAGTTTGCCATGAATTAGAACATTGTATGTATGTTCTTTTATATATGCATTTGCAGGAATAATTATTTTCCAATCTTCACTGTGCGAGGGAATACTTAAGAATGTCTTCTCTATAACAGGACACTACAAGCATAGAAAAACTGGCAAACTGTTGCGAAGACATGTAAGTATCTCTGTTTTGATGTGCTAAAGGCTTAATGGGGGGGCCTATACAGTTAAAGGTTGTCTATTTAGGAAACTCTGAAGGCACCGATGAAAGCCTTGCATGCCCTGTTTTGCCGTGATTTGTATGACCCTTTAGCGAACAACAACACCAGACTATTCTTTCCTATCTAAAGCCATCAAAACTCCCTTTTCAAAGCACAGGCTCTAGAGAAAGTTTCTGTTTTGTTGGCAAACACTGTGCGGATCACGAGGGCTGCCGTAGCTTTAAGGCTGCCTTTGGTTGATACAGATGCAGTGCGTGCTTCTCATAGTTAAATCTCATCTGCATGCTGCAGTGAAAGGAAAGCTGCTCTTGTAGTGGCTGGGATGCAATTCATCAGAGTCAAGTAATGGCTCCCCAGCCAACCTGCATTGTTCTCGTTGACTGAAGTGCACCATGGGAATGCTGTCTTTCACTAATAATGCTGTCGTCTGTAGATCGAGACCCCGAAAGCCATGGCAGCAGACCTTCTCAGAAGTTTTTGGCACTCGCTGGAAGATCCTGTGGTTTATTCCTTTCAGGCAAAGGCGACCACTGAGAGTTCCCCACCACTTTGCCAATCACGTCTAAACAGATGGATGGTGGGCACAGATGGGTCCTCCATGCTGGAAGTGTGTTTCAGGTTTTGTGATAATAGAACCATGACAGTCCTCAAGCCAATTAAAATCTACCCACCAATCTTAGACGTCACAATGTGCCCCAGGCTTTATTTTAATAATAATGATCTTGATTCCGTATTGGGATTAAATGCACATTTCTCTGTTTACTTTTAAAGTGTACTTACTTTCAAATTAGCTTTTTAGAGGAATTACTTTAATATTTGAGGTTAATAACAAACACAGCTGATGTACAAAGTTATGAACAAAATTGTTTTTATATTGGACAGTGTGATATGTTTTACATAGATGAATAGGTTTCAAAAGTGTCTTGTCTGCCTTGAATTTTTTCATTCTTTTTTTTAATCAATAATACTTACTAGATTATGTGGCAAGACCCTTTTCCTGCTTACCTGGCTTAAAATCCACAAAGTTGTCTTTTATTTATGATGCATGATATCAGTTGAACAGTTCATCTCTAGAAAAGGGTGGCGTTTTAACACTGGGTTTTTTTTAAAGCAAGGGCAATTTTGTGTCTTATGTCCTCAGTTTTATATATTTAAAAAGTGTCTATTGTTCCTGTGTAAAAGCAAAGCAGAAGAATTCAGCCCACTGTTAAGTCTAAAAGGAAGAAAAAGATTCTTTTCCTGTTTTTTGTAAATGCAATAATTAGCCCTTTGTGGTAGATGTGTATTTTTTAAAATTAGGCATGATCGAGTCAAAGTTATGCATCTCTTCAATCCTAATTGGGGGGGGGGGCATGTGAGCCACCTGCCCATCGGTTTCCTGAATGGTAGCTGTGCTAGTCTGTTGCAGCAAAAATATCCAAAGGTCTTATAGCACCTTAATGACTAACAAATTTATTATGACATGTGTTTCCGCTGCAATCCTCAACACATTTACCTGGGGGGTAAGTCCCATTGAACTCAATAGGACTTACTTCCAAGCAGACTTGCAGAAGACTGCGCTGCTTAATTTTGGCTGGATCATACTATAGGTTTTTCTGATCGGTGTAAAATATAGCTAATATAAACATATAAAATACTGTGTTGTCACTGAAATAATACTTGTTTTGTATAGTCACTGCTAGAAATATATAGAATTTAAATCACAAGCGTGCATAGGTTGGGTAATATATGTGGGAGATATTTTTAAAAATAGCATTTATATATAGCAAATATGGATGTTAAAAAGATAAACAATAGTTAAGTGTGTATGAGATCGTAGTAATTTATTAAACTGCAGTTGGTGATTAAAAGCGAGATGAAGCAGGCATACCTATACGGCAATATTAGACCTGATCAAACAGTAATCCGAGTCAAAGATCTATGTTGGTGTTGATTTCAGGTTTATGTCAAGTACTAATCAGGAGGATGGGTGAATTCTTTAAAATAAAATAAAAATTAGCAAAATAGCTCCCCATTAAAAGGATCCTTCCTATTCAGAAGGCTGATCCAGAGAAACAGTTCTGAGAAGTGTTGTGTAGATAGCAGCAGTGCACTAAATCAAGGACAGCATCACAGTTTGCAGCAAGAACCCTGGCTTAACCCCAGTTGTACTGCTGGTAAAGAAGAATTGCTGTCCTGGTGCTTTTCTGCTTTATCGTATCTATTTCCTTTCGAGTGCTGCTGTCAACCAGTTCAAACCTTGTGTCGTAACCGTCCCGAAGTACAGCGTGTGTGCAGCTCTCCCTTCGGCGGCCCGCTTTTGAGCCTTTGTGCTGCTGATTGCTGCATGACCAGCCCTATTAGACATGAGTCAGGCAGGTGGCATTGGCAAAGGAAGCAAACGCCTTCTGGTTCTTCAAAAGTTGCCGCATGCCCAGATTTCAGCATAAGCGCTTTGCCCATGGAAGCATGATCTGTGCTCCACTTTTGCATATAAAAGGTGCTCACCTGTGCAAGCAGATTTTGCACCCTAGCAATCTTCAGCCTGCGTGGTACTGGGCAGGCATATACTGCATGTGGTTAAAGTGACCCATGTCGGATAGGAGATCTGTCCTACAAAAACAGAGCTAGACATCCTAAACTGTATCTCACAGAGATGTAACTTTATTATAAACTTGATTACATTGTGGTTGCTAGCAAATACTTCCTAGTAAGTAAGAAAGTGCAGTTTTAGTGCAAGCGAAGAAATGGCTAGTCCTTTCCTCAGCCCCCTTCCCCAGCTTCCAGCCTCTTCTAAAAATGGGATATTCTGGTAATTCTGCACGCATCGCCATAAAAATGACAGCAATTATTTCATGTTTTGAAATGTCCCTCTGGTCCTTTCATTTTGAGAAAGCCTGCTGTTAGGCTATTAGGAAAGTTTAAATAAGTGACTTAATATAAATGTTCCATGCAAATTGATTAAGAAAAGAGATGAGCTACCAGTCTTCCAAAAGTCACAAAAGCCATTCAGATTTTTGACAGAATCAGGGTATACATTTCCCTTTTAAGGAACACAGTTCTTAATTTCCTTTTTTCTTAAGATTGTTTGTGTGCTGGCTTCCATAACTCCATTTTAGCACTTTTTAATATCAATTGGAACAGTTGCTCTATGCAGTTATGTTATTGCTATTATTTATTTAGAAAATCAAATTCGGGACAGAAGCAGTAATGATGTCTGTTAAATGCCTGTTGCATTCTACCGCCTAAGGTACTGTTATGAATGCATGCCTTTTGTGCAAAGTCTAAATCTAAGATAATTTTGAATGCATCAGAAAAACAGTCCCAGTCGTTCTAAAAGTTTCTATACATACTATTCGAGGTTGAGATATCCTTATTTCTCTTGTTCTCAAAGTGCCCTCTCTTGGTTGAATTATGTAATGACAATGGTATTCCACCCTCGAATAAAAATAATGTTCTAACTTCAGAAAACAAGATTCAGGGTATTTTTATGTGTCACTTTTTCATACTTGAATATTGAGATTTGTGCCAGAAAGTATGTTTAGATTCTGATGCATGATGGTGCAATAAATGTCTTATATTACTTGACTTGGAAAAACAGTCCCTGTGTATCCAGAAAAGAAAAGAAAAAACAAAGAGCTCATTCTGGCACTCAGATATTTGCAGGGTTTTTTTGCTGACATATCTAGTAATAAACCTGCCTGGAGTAGTCAATATCTGTCCTTGCAACATCATCTGATGTATTAGGGATTGAGCCTTTGTCAATTCTCAGGTGGTTAACTCCTGCCAGTTCTGCATATAGTGCTACGAAATCCAAGCAGACCATTGAAATGGTAAAAGTTCAATGAAATGTTGTAAGCACTCTCTCTATCTAATATTTAGTGTCCACCCCCTAGTAAAATGCTATGAAATTATCAGTTTAAAGGAACTGGACTGGCTATCTGCTCTGTAATATTACCTCCCATTTCATAATGATAGATAGTTCTGTGGAGTCACCTCATAACCATTAAACCCCAGATTTAAATCCTAGGAAATGCTTTTCCTGGTGGATCTGAAACATAACATTAGGATAATAAATTGAGAGATTAGTTGGAAATAAATGTGTTTTAATATGACAAGGGCAGCTGCTTAGCTTTCTACTCTTATTTTGCATCTGTGCCGTTTGTTTATAATCTCTTAATTTTTGGATGTCTGAATTGAAGTAGTTGAAAAGTGCATAATGTTCATGCAATGCTAAGCATTAATAATTGTAAACGAGGCAGTTGGCAGGGGTGGGGAGGGAGTGCCTGCGATCTGCCACCTAAAATAATTAATAGCTGTGTAAATGTATGTAATATAAGAATCAGACTTTAGGAAGAATTTATTCATTTATTTGATTAGGGGAAAAAATATATTTTAACACCTTTAATTTATCATTCCATTCCAATATCATTAGGGTAGTTACCAACTAGATTTCATGATGATGTGTCCTGTAATTTTAACTCTTTGTTCCCTGACTGAAACACACTTTTGCTTACAAAGGGTGATCCTAGGATGCCATAGAATCACAGAACTGTAGAGATGGAAGGGGGCACGAAGGTCATCTAGACCAACCCCCTGCAATTCAGGAATCTTTTGCACGATATGGGGCTTGAACCCACAACCCTGAGAGTAAGATTCTCAGGCTTTACTGACTGAGCTATCCCTAGGTTAATCAATGAGTGAGGAAACTCAGGGAGGCCTAGTTCAGTTATTGGCAGCTGCCTAAAGGTGGGTGGGAAGGCTCACTGAGCGGATGTAATGACAATGTTCAGCTGCAATGATTGCTGAGATTCCTGACCAGCATATTCATTAGGACCAAGTAAGAGAACAAAGTCTACAAACCTCACCTGTCGATGGAGACTGGGCACTGCAGCCATGCCATCTGGGCCACAGCTCACAGTCAAGCCTAGAGATCCGCATGCGCCTCTGTTTCCCCTTTGGGCAGACTGCAAGTTAGGCAACGCTTTGGAGTAGGGTTCCAAATGTGTACTGCACATGCCTGTTGAATCAGGGATGCATGTAGCAGCTCCTACACGTGTGATTTGGTACACATGCACCCTGCGCAACATGCTTTCTGCACACATTTCACAGGGCGGGACAGTCCTGTTGTACTCCGTGTTTACCTCACCATATCAGTGTGATAAATCACAAGAGGAGCCTCCCTGAATTTTTAAGAGATCTGATCTGGAAATGCCCTATCATGTGCACTGATTGAACGACAATATTTTCCCCCTTCTCCTATTCTAAGCTATAAAAGTGAAAGAAAAGTGTTATTACCATAACGGCAAAATGGAGGACAGTTTAAAATTTATACAAAAATGTCTCTAGCTTTCTTAACTTTCTGCGTCAGTAGAATGAAAACCACCCTTCTATTATTTCTTATCTGTATAGTCGGTGCCATGGGGCATATTTGCAACTAGAAATAGCACCCCGGTCTTGAAAAAGATTTAATGCTCTACACTTAGTGCTGAGAGATGTACAGTAAGAGCTAACGGTGCTCTGGTGTAAGTCTTGCTTTATGGCCATGTTCCCATATACATCCATTTCATTAAAGGGATGTCAATGGTATGTAAAGTGAAGAATTCACTAGATTTCCTCCATTTGTTTTCATCAGCTTGGGAGCTTTATACTGCAGCAAGCACAGCCTTTGAACTGGACTTGTCATGTCAGTGTATGAGGATAAATATATTTACAGTTCTATAACGTGCAAGTTAGGTTTCAGAGCATATTTTCAAAAACCTTCATCAGATAATCCAAGGCAGTAGCCCTACTAGCCCCACTGCAGATTCATAATGCAGTGACTAGGAAAAGCAGGCAGAGCCCAGAACTCCCTGTAAATTCTCTTGCTCTGGAGATAGACCAGGTGCAGCTTTGCGTAGACTCCATAGACTAGAGGGACGTTCTGTTTCTTGGACAGAAGGAGTCTTCTCCCTACGGCCCCTTTAAAAAATACTGTGCAGTTTGGGTTGGGTTGTTAGACATCGAGATCTTGATGTTATTGGGAGCTACTGTAGACCACTGGATTTGAAAGGTAATTCCATTCCAAACATAGGTCATGGACTTAAGGGACACTTAGCCTAATGCAGGGAAACCAAAATGCTTGTTTACAAAGCTATTGTACTATCAACCTTAATGTATGCATGTAAAACATGGACCACTTACAAACGCCATCTCCAGCTTCTCGAAAGATTCCATCAACGGTGTCTCCAAAAAATCTTACACATCACTTGGGAAGACAGGCGAACCAATATCAGTGTACTGGATGAAGCAAAGATCACCAGTGTTGAAGCAATGATTCTTCAACATCAACTTCGTTGGACTGGTCATGTTGTGCAGATGCCTGATTATCGTCTTCCAAAGCAACTACTCTATTCCAAACTTAAAAATGGAAAGCGTAATGCTGGTGGTCAACGAAAGAGGTTTAAAGACAAGGCAAATCTTTAAAAATGTAGTATAAACACCAACAACTGGGAAACACTGGCCTGCGAGTGCTCCAGTTGGATAACAGCCTTTACCAAAGGTGTCATGGACTTTGAAGACACTCAAACTCAGAATGCAAGGGAGAAATGTGATAGGAGGAAGGCACGCTTGGCAAATCCACACCGTGATCAACTCCCACCTGGGAACCAATGTCCCCACTGTGGAAGGACATGTGGGTCCAGAATTGGCCTCCACAGTCCCCCAGACTCATTGTTAAAATCGTGTTTATGGAAGACAATCTTACTCGGCTACGAGTGATCGCCAGAGAAGAAGAATCCAGGTTTAGGTGGAAGTAAACCCTGTTGATGTAAGCATTGGCACCCACCATCCTTGAGCAACTTTTTAAGGAACCCAGCAATTCCCACACCTGGCACCATCTCCCGGGGGCTCCATCCCAGTGCTTCAGGGCATTGTGAAAAATGGAAAGGGTAGTTCGAGCCAATCACTCGGCAGTGCTTACAATGCCTTTCCTACTATTGCCACTCCCCATGGCTAGGTCAGCCTAATAGGACCCACTGATGGAGGAGCAGACTCACCAGAGGGCACTTTGCTACAGGCCTATCACAAACCTGAGACCAGCCCATTTGGGGGTTTGCCCCCCAGCAAGTGTGTTTCATTTTTCATATATAGCATATATACTCCTCTCTACCTCACACAAAACAAGTTAAAGATTGGAAAATAATTTACCCAATAAGAGTGCTGTGCCCATTTTTTGTTTAATCATCACACGGTATCTCAGCAAACAGGTTAATGGCAAGATAGGTTGAAATGGCAGAGAAGACTTGATTGTGGGAAAGGCATGCCCAAAATAATGCAAACTGCATTTGCTGGTACTATTGATAATGGTATTGACAGTGAAAATTCCTAACATGCCCCAAAGCTAATCAAATGGTTTAGTACAAACCAGGAACAATATGTTTATTCTATAATATGCAAAAATATATGCTGCAATTCTAATGCAGAATGGGATGTTTTGCTATATTAAATCAGATAACCTATTCTCAGACTAGCAATATTAATTTCAGTTTCTGGGAATCAACAAATGTTTGCATACAGAGGCACCACACAGATGACCAAAGCAAGCTTAATGAAAGATCTGTAGAGTTTTGCAGGTAGAAAGTATTAGATAATGAAAAAAACGCAGCATTAAAACTTTTTGCTTCCAGTGATTTAAAATTGCACAATCAGAAATGAAATGATTAAAAGATTTCACTTTTATAGCTAATAGCTTTGTGTTGTGGATCAGCATTAAAATATGCCTCTGTTGTAGTTCAGGAGGAAATAACTATAATCTATGCTAGGAGTAGCAGAAAGCCGCTCTAAAGACAAAATAACGTAGAATAAAAACTGGGTGTAATTCAGCATCATTAAACCAATGGGAGTTTGGCCATGTGAGCTGTATCTTTTGGGCTCAACCTTTGAACAAGTTATTTACTGTGCAATCCTATACACAGGGAGACTTATTCCCAGGTAAGTAAGAGAAATAAACAGTGCTGCAGTACAGGGCAAATAAAAGAGCGCTTATATCTAGCAAGAGATACTGGTTGCCTACACCATTCCCCCATATATTTTGGGGGGATGAGATAACTTGATTTCAACAAATTGAATTATACTTCTGTTTAGCCAACATCTGCCTCTGGCTGCTAAAATCCTATAACAGGATGGACAAAAGCAGTTTCCTCTGACTTGACATACCCAAACTTAGATGGGATAGCTAAGATTTCCAGGTAAAGCAACTTTCTAAAGGGAATGTGTATAGTATTAGTAATTGTGGAACTCAAAGCAGCCAGCACCTGCTGGTCAAGGATTTGAATGGATCTGAAGGTCAAAAGTTTTGGTCTGGTTTATGGAAATGTGGTTATAGGTTCAAACCAAAAATTTCTCTGAGAAGAAGTACCGGATGTTTTGGATCTGCAGAAGAAGCATGTCTTTACTTCCCTGTGTCACTGAATATGAGAAACATGCGTTGACGGCTTGATTTCTCATGAGCTGCTGTGTTGTAGTTTAGAAAGTTAATGTGTAAGAATTCCTTAGGATACTTCCAAATAATGTTTTTCCTCTAGGATTGCTACAGATCTATGATCCAACATTAATGGCCATTTGATTGCTGTGTTGTAGCTACACACTGAAGCTTGATAAATCATTTTACAGTGGTACCTTGGTTCTCAAACTTAATCCGTTCCGGAAGTTCGTTCCAAAACCAAAGCATTCCAAAACCAAGGTGCACTTTCCTATAGAAATTAATGCAAAATGGATTAATCCGTTCCAGACTTTTAAAAACAACCCCTAAAACAGCAATTTAATATGAATTTTACAATCTAACAAGACCATTGATACATAAAATGAAAGCAATAAACAGTACTCCAGTCACACAATCAATCAATCAGTAGCTGAACTGGGTTCCACTCAGTCACACAAAAAAACCCACAAAGTAAATAGCAAAAACAGACAGACCTCAGCGTAACACTCAAACCAGAAGTGTAACACTCAAAATGGAGAATGTTTGGCTTCTGAAAAAAGTTCACAAACCAGAACACTTACTTCCAGGTTTGCAGTGTTTAGGTTCCAAGTTGTTTGAGTACCAAGGCATTTGAGAAGCACGGTACCATTGTATCTATATCTTGAAGTATCTATGAAGTGGTTCTTCAGCAATAACTGCTCTTAACAGAAATGTAGAATGGAGCTGAAAACTGCTTGAAGGTACCCTAGGTATGGGATTTCCTACAACCTAGCCCTGTTAAAACTCAAATCATTTCCTTGTTGTGTCTAGCACAATCTCACTGCCTGCCATAGAGTCAAACACATGTAATTGTATACACATTATCAGGACACAATGTGAAAATGTTACGCCTGAGGTTTTCAGAGGGTTGGTATTGTGATAGCTGCTTGCTGGGGGGGTTTTTTTGGGGGGGGAGGGTAAAACAAACTTAGTACTTTCTGAATATACTTGAAGCAGCTTTTCATTCTCCGCTGTACTAAAAGTCATATGGTATATCTCTTCTGACCAACTTTCAACCAAAGTGCCATAATAAAGTATATTCTATTGTGGCGCATATAATGTTTTGTAACAAGGAATTCAGCATTTTAGAGCATATCTGAGTGCCATCTTGGTTGTTGTTGTTTTATCTGTTGTACCAAGACTGCTACAAAACAACACTGAAAAATTATTTACATTTGGCATGGTGAAGCTGTCTAGTACTTGAATTTGACTAATAAAACATTACTGGAGAATCATATTGTGCTATTACTGTATAGTGATATCTCAAAGTAATATATGTGTCTTCTTTATAAACATTTTTGTATTTGTTTTCCTTCATGTAACATCCCCGTTTTTCTTTACAAATTATGTTAGCAATTATTATTATTTACTTTTGTTAAGATGTCTTATGTACTGTATTTTGGGAAATCTTATTTTTTAAATAAACATAAACAATTGTATGTTAAATTTCTCTTTTAAAATCAGGACGCTGCCTGTAGAAAAACACACACTATTTAGCTGATTTTGCAGTACTTTGATATGTTCAGATTTATAAATCACTTGAAGAAATAGTTAAGCAAGCATCCCAGATTCCTTGAAGAGTCACATCTACAATGCACACATTGCTAATTATTTGTTGTATTTTTGTATAATTCTTATATATACAAAATAACACATTTGTGGTTTCATTTGCAAAATATAATGGTGAAATAAACATGACGTAGTAGGGTTTTTTTGTCACTCAGGTTTTTCTTGGTCAGAACCAGAGTGCATAATAAATAAAAGAGGGATGTCACACATAAATATTGTTTCCAAAGCACATAGGGCTGACTACTGCTGGGGACTAAAGACTAGATTAGATCACTTTAGCAAGGCACTTTTTATGTTCCTGTATTCCAATGTACTCTGCCATCACAGTGACAATGTACACAGCAGTTCCCATGGCATATGTGAAATGTGCGATGATGTACAGAAGTTATAGGGATTCTGTTTAGGAATCCTATTTCATGTAAACAAGCTATGGAGCTGGCCTATAGAGTGCACATATTTGCTTTTGGTATTTTGGAATCCAAAGTATATTTTGCTAGGAATATGTTCCATATTCCCACTTGTCTGTCTACTGCATGGCTTCCACGGAAATCATTTGCAAGCTTGCTCTTCTTTTCATGTATTCCAACAGTATCTGGAGGTTGAAAATTCATTTTGAGAAGCTGCCAGGTAATACAGATGAACAAATGCATGCTAGCACTGCTGTAGGCTGACCAATTACCCATATGAGCAGCAATTATATTAGCGTGCAAGGGCAATTGGAAGGAAAATTGGACCCTCTGGACATCCAGCTGAGTAAACAGACTTGAGGAAGGATGGAGGATGTGTTCGTTTGGAATAAAACACAGCTAAGCAAATTTTAAACGGAAAGGCTTCAACATATAAAAGACAGTGAGTTCTCTGAAAACTCATTTTAGAACATTCTCTGTTTAGCCGTATTTTTTCTCAAAACATCCCCTTTGCTAAAGCTTTGGTTTGTGATCAGTCATGGTCTCAACCCCAAAGTCACAAATGCAGATCTCCTTGTATACATTTGGGCCCCAGTGGCCAGCAATTGTGCAGCGTTTTGTGACCCTGGTACTAGTTCCCATTGTGAGCCTGACATGTACTTCACCTTCACAATCCCCACCCCCTTAAAATTAAAGAAACACTGTCTTTACCAAACTGTATGTGCAGTTCCCTGAGCATGGAGAACAATGGTGGCTTGTGTAGCTTCAGTGATTTGACCAGAACATATACTGTGTTTTGGCGTGAGGAGTATGCAAAAGTTGAAATATAAATGTGCAGGTGCTGCAGGAAAATGAGCTCTCCAAGAAAAAGAAATAACAACTTGCCCCTTGATGTGGGATAGTTGTTTTGATACTAACAATGATGTGCTAGGGTGAACAGAATGTCATCTCTGTACAATATCCAACCATTTATTGCTGTCCAGGACTTGTCTCATAGGATATGGAAGAGCTGGCTTTTTTAAAGGAAGAAGACGACGACGACAAAATGTTATAATATCACAGAGAAGCTTCAGAGCAGGAGAATCACATGTTACAGCTCTTGCCAGATATTATCACTTCAGCTTTGCTTCCCCAAAGTTTAAATGCAAAGAAAATAGTGGCATGCTAGTTTTCTGTGTTCACATTTTTCTTTTAAAAGAAAGGAAGAGGAAGGATTCATATATTTGCCCTTCCCTGTGTATAGTCTGAGGACTGTGTGATGCATGACACAGTTATAGATCCAAGGCAAAACTCCTGCGCACCCCGTCAAACATTGCATGTCGAGGTCCCCAGGGCCACCCCAATAACTCGGACATCACACATAATTTTTTGTTTAAGGTTTTTGGCATAATTTTGGCCACAACTTTATTAAACTACAAAAATGTGAGTGGTTGCTTAGGCATTGGTTGCGACTATCTGCCCCCACCATGGGGGACAGACTGACATTCCGCACAATGTGAAAGTCAGAAAATGGGAATACACTTGGGGGTAGCGACGGAGCAGGGAACCTGCCCTCAGCCCTCCCCAAATGCAACCAGGAGCTCATTGCTATGGCCCGAGCCCCCTTGACAGAGTGGACAAGCAATAGTTAGCCCCTGATTCCTTAACGGAATCCCTTGCAGCAGCAGCATTAGAGGGACAGGCACAGCCAATCCATGCCCCTCAACCAACCAAACCATAAACCAATGCCTAACCGCAACCTTACAAGTTGTGATGATTTGCTACGCAGTAGGCAAAAACCAAATGGCCCCAGCCAATCAGCCAGATGGACAAAATTCCTACCGGGCCCCTGCCCCAAGAGCAGACGACCCCATGACAGGCATAGCAAGGTCAAAGCGAACAACCCTAATTCTAGGGAGGGGGGGACAGGCAATCTGATGCACAGGCGAAAAGAGGAAGCCCTAGCCTCGTGCAAGGCCTTTTAGCATTTCTGGCTGCCAATCAACAAATGGCAACATTAACTTCTTCCCAACAACAAGGGAAGCCCCAATCGCACCAGTGGCCAACAATCAATTAGCCCACCCCCAACTTTGGAGTGTCCTGGCGGCCCCCACCGCAACACGTGCTCTCCATGAAGGAGAACACACTTAGTGAAACTTAACTTCTAGGAAATATGCATAATAAGATTACATTATGATGTAGAAAATATTCTGTAATTTCCAAGACCCCCAACAACCTCCAGCAAATTTAATCAGGCCAACTCCCTTTTCAGGCAGCCACTGCATAGCTTAACACTACTGATCTTTCTGGCATTCTTCATTCTACTTGCATTATCGATCTGTGAGTTTGCAGGGTGGGTAACTTTTCTCATTCCGAGGATGTGTGTGGTGGGGTAATAAATCGAGGACCACACACACATGTGCCCACAGACCTTCCATCTCTCACACATATGCACATCCTCTGCTTTTTAACACCATTCAATACCCTCACATACATTCTGTTGGCTTTTGGGATATCATGGAATCATAGAATTGTATATTTGGAAGGGATCCTGAGAGTCATCTAGTCCACCCCCTGCAATGCAGGAATCTCAGCTAAAGCATCCATGGCAGATGGCCACCCAACTTCTGCCTAAAAACTGCCAAGGAAGGAGAGTCCACAACCTCCCAAGGGAGACAGTTCCACTGTCAAACAGCTCTTACTGTCAGAAAGTTCTTCCTGATGTTTGGTCAGAATCTCCTTTCTTGTAATTTGAAGCTGCTGGTTCAAGTCCTACCCTCCAGAGCAGGAGAAAACAAGCTTGCTGCATCTTCCATGTGACAGCCCTTGAGATATTGGAAGACGGCTATCACATCTCTTCTCAGTCTCCTCTTCTCCAGGCTCCTTCAACTGCTCCTCATATGACTTGGTTTCCAGACCCTTGATCATCTCGGTTGCCCTCCTCTGCACACGTTCCAGCTTGGCAACATCCTTCCTAAATTGTGGTGCCCAGAATTGGATACAGCATGTGCCCCTTTGTCATAAACTTTTAGCAAAGCTCCCCTTCTCCTCAAACTTATGCCTAGCATAAAACATGATAACCAGACTTGTCAGTCATACTAAACTTTATAGACACATTAATATAGTTCACCCTCATTTATACTAACTTAACCCATTAGTGGGTGGTGCTGTGGTCTAAATCACAGAGCCTGGGGCTTGCTAATCAGAAGGTTGGCGGTTTGAATCCCCGCGACGGGGTGATCTCCCGTTGCCCCTGCCCACCTAGCAGTTTGAAAGCATGTCAAAGTGCAAGTAAATAAATAGGTATCGCTCCAGCGAGAAGGTAAACGGTGTTTCCGTGTGCTGATCTGGTGCGGCAGAAGTGGCTTAGGCATGCTGGCCACATGACCTGGAAGCTGTCTGCAGACAAACGCCAGCTCCCTTGGCCAGTAAAGCGAGGTGAGCGCCGCAACCCCAGAGTCGTCCGCGACTGGACCTAATGGTCAGGGGTCTCTTTACCTTTTAACCCATTAGTCACTGATGTGCTTATGAAGTGCAGGCTCCAATTCAGCCCCAACTATATCAGGATAATCTCTGTGACATTCTATTGCAGCAGCAGAACAAAAAACATAGATAAGAGCAGCCTTGATTTTGGCTGGACTCAGTAGCTGGTAAGGAGCAAATTTTTCTCCACTCAGTACTGTGCCTGGGCATGTCATGATGTAGGTGAGTGGTTGCTATTTGTCTGTATGATGAAAAGTAAAGTACTGCTTTTGGGCCAAACCCAGTCTCTATCATTGCTACTGGAGTGCATGACATATGCTGACATACTCTGTTTCCTTCCTGCCTACCTATTATAATGAAATCCATTCCCATTAAGATTTTTCAGTAAATGGTCAATGTTTGGACATTACCCTTAGATGTCATGTAAATGTTTGAAGAGAATCTCTAGCTTAAATGTTTTATGGCTGATTTCCTTTATTGAGGAATGCATGAGCACTGCAAAATCCATGGCAATTTACTCTCTCAAAACGCGTCTAACTTAATTCAAACCATAGCCTTTCCCCCTTTATCCTGCTCTGTTATTCTGTCCTAATATATTCACGCACATAAGCAATGTAAACTATTTTTAGAACCCTTAGAAGCCATGAATATAAGGTTTTTTAAGACAAGACATATATGCTTAGTGCAGTAGCTCTGTCACTAGATCCTAAGCTTTTTCAAAAAATAAAAAAGACATGATATTCAGAAGTAAACATGTGTGCATAGTATATTCTGACTGATGGCTATATTGATTGCAAAGGAAAGGAGGGGGAAAGTGACCGGGTGGGGGGGAGATAAATGTTGCTTTGATGAGGAGAAAGGCAAGATTTTTTTATCTAAAGAAGGGCATTGTGCTCCTGCAAACATGAAAACAATGGAAGCCTTATGCACTTCACCCCATCAGCAGCTCTAATACTAAAGCTTCAGTAAAAGGAGTAGAGGGGAAAGCCTTTATACAAGAGAAAATAAAGAACAATTCATAAGTACAAGGAGTGGGAAGGTTTGCTGGCTGACAGGTATTTGCATTTCATTAAAGGAAAGGCAACCTGTTGGAAAGGAGGACCTCAGGGAGATTAAGGTTTACATTTGATGTGGAGTACCCAGGGATATCGTAGAGAACTGTGCCTATAACCTGAAAGCACTAGACAGGTGTGTGCCCAATATGCATCACACCAGGAAATGTTGCCTGTGTGTGTGTACAACATACTGTATTCCATAGCTTAACAAGCAAGCTTTTTGAGAAATGAATGAACAATACAAAAGTCGCTGGAAAAGAAATAGTTGAAATACTTCATTTTCTTGAGACTGAAAGTGCACTTCCTGTAGCACACTGATAACCTTGGCTTCCCATGCTAATCTTTGCTTAGTGGTGGGAACATGTATCAAGTGAGAACATTGCTTCATTTCTTGACACAGCTGCACTGGCTCCCAGTGCCTGTGGATCTCTGAGCTCCTCTCCATCGGCTGGTTCTTATCTAAAAAGAACCCTCATACCTTTTGGAATGCAGCTGCAATTGGGAATCCACCTAGACCCTTTGATCTTCATCTGCAGCCCTCGGCTAGGTCCTACCCATCCACCCCAAAGGGGTTTTGGAGGGTGGTGACAAAGAAGAGGGCCTTTTCAGTTGTGGCTCCCCATTTGTGGAATGCTCTCCTAGGCCTCCTTGCACCCTTAGCAGTGAGATAAATTGGTGCCACCAAAGCTGGGAGAGACCATGGAGCAGAAACTCAAAGAGTTTGCTTTTCATTGCCCTTTGCACTCTGCCAGTGACTTCCTTTGCAGCCATTAGCATTGGGTCTGCTCTGCTCCACCTCTCTGCTACCACCTGTCCACCTGCTTTCTTCCCTCCACTTGCTGCTTCCACTTCTGCCTCTCCCCCCCCCCTTCGTTCTCCTCCTGCACCATCCGACTAGGGAGGCGACCCCACAGGGTTACTGTGATTGCCCATGCCAGCAACCAGATTCCTCTGCTGAGGCACCCAGAGGGAGCCTGCAAGCCTTGCCCGTGCGCCCAGAGCAGCAGAGGAGCAGCCTAGGGGGTGAACAGTCAGGTGGAGAGGCTCCTAGCCACTTCAAGCCAGAGTGGAGAGGGGGGAATTTTTGCACCCTCCTAGGCCTGCACCATTGGTGGGGGCCAAGCCCTGCTCCCTAGTGAGGTCCAGCAGGCACCATCATTAATACGCTTTTGTGACCAGGTAAAAACCTCTTCTGATATTCTGATATTCACTCAAGGGTGGCACTCAAGAGTTTAAGGCAGGAGTCTTTGCCTTTCCTACCCAAACACCCCAGGGATTCAGGGCCGTCTGATCCATAGACGCTAGGGGTGCGGGGCACTCGGGTGCCGGGCTCTGAGGGGCACCAGGCCAAAAATCTGGGGCCCGAGAGCTGAGTCCAGGTAAGAGCCTGCCCGTTGGTCGGAGCACTGTGGCGGGCTCTTCTGCTGCGGGTGACTCTGTGCCACACGTTCAGGGGCAACCGAGCCAGCAAGAGGCTGAGGCGGCTGGCCGGCTCCACCCTCCTGTGTGCCTGGGACTGGATAATTTGGGGGAGGGGCCGCCAGGCAGATCTTTGCACCCCAGTGCTGCATATTCTTCAGACAGCCTTGCATGGATTGCTGCCATTCTTATTCTGCAATCTGTATGGCAGCTGTGAGCCACTTTCCTTTCAAATTTCCTGCAATAGCCCAGAACAATAGTAGGTTGTGGGCAACTGAAAGTGAAGCAGCTCCCAGACATTTGTGCCAGGTGGGCACTACCAAGACGATCAAGCATCAACAGCTGCTCAAAGATGCACCCCTGAAAATGCTCCACATACTTATCTCTTTCTGAGATTATTTATCCCCATATTACAGATGAGAAGTGAGGCCCTGAGAAAAGCACTGCATTCATGGTAGTGCTGAGATTTGAAACAGGGACTTTCTTTAATGTAGCTCGTCATTCAGCCATTACAGCTCATTGTTACATTGCCATGTGCTTGGTGCCCGTACCCATCTACAGTTTGAAGCAGGGATTGTGGGCATGTGCCATGTTCCCTACCTTCCCTGGGAGCACAAGTGGTGCTGCGGTCTAAACCACTGAACCTCTTGAGCTTGCCACCTGGAAGGTCGGCAGTTCAAATCCATGCAACAGGGTGAGCTCCCATTGCTTTGTCCCAGCTCCTGCCAACCTAGCAGTTCGAAAGCATACCAGTGCAAGTGGATAAATAGGTACTGCTGCGGCGGGAAGGTAAACACCGTTTCCATGCGCTCTGGCACTCATCACAGTGTCCAGTTGCACCAGAAGCGGTTTAGTCATGCTGGCCACATGACCAAGAAAATCTGTCTCTGGACAAATGCTGGCTCCCCCAGCCTGAAAGCAGAGATGAGTGCCACACCCCATAGTTGAATTTGACTGGACTTAACCAACTAGGGGTCCTGTACTTTACCCCCCTCATTCATTTTTCCTCAATCAATTCCAGTTTACTTAAGTTTCAATGCACTCATTTTCCCCAATTTCTCTCCTGCAGAAGCATCACACATACACACCCTTCTTCACCTAGAAGCAACACCCAAACATATGTGTGTTCACTTACACATATACACCAACTCTCGCAGGATCACCAGCCTCCAAACGCTATCAGGATCAGTCTCTCCCCCTCCCCACTCAGGATTGGAAAAACGTTCCTTTCTGAAGTTGTGAATGCTGTTCTGTTCGGGAGAATAGCGCACTGCCCCACCAACCTGAGTCTGCCTTCACACTTAACAACGCGTCAGAGGGTGGCTTTGCCTCTCATTGACTCTGGCTGTCCCTCCTGCCAGTCCCCATCAGTCTTAATGAACACCAGTCAAAAGTCACATTGCCTTATTATGCCAGTAGCTGCTGCCACAGGAGAGGAAAACCTCAGTAAGTTTTGAAACCACTGCTCAGAACTTCAGCAGAGCACTGGAGAATAAATAGCCTTCCTTGATGAGCCCAAGTAAAGGAAATCGGTAGTTTTCACCAAACCTGGAAAGAAATCTATGCTATGCCTGTTTAAAAATGTCAGCATCAATTCCCATCACTTTTTCACTTGCTGCAGTTGGATTTGGCTCAGCTTGAAATTTGACACAAGTCGGGGACCTCATCAGGTAGTTTATGCCAAGTTCCAAGATACTGGCTCGACAGGTGCACCATATTACCAAAGTCCGCCCCTGACTTCAGCCAAAGCATCTGACAAAATCAGCCTTTTGTTTCCAACCTTAATTGTCACCCTCTACATTTCATAATTCTTCGCCCACTCATAGCCAGACTGGTGGGAAACATAGAATCAGAAATAATTTTAAAGTAATGTTTTAAGGATGTATTTAAAACATATTTAAGAAGACTGTTTGCTTTGGTTTTATACTCACAACGAAACAGGACATATTAAAAAAAAATTCCAGGATATAAGATGATGAGAACTATACCCTACAATTCATTTACCATTCTTATTATTATCATTGAGTCTTGAACAATGAAACTTACATCACAAGTAGATATTTTCCTTAGATACAGAACTTTTATTCAAATGTTAATGTTTTAGATAGATTTTAACGTGTGTGTGTGTGTGTGTGTGTGTGTGTGTGTGTATTGGGAAGCCCTGTTCTGAGTATGATTGTGTTTTTAACTGAACATTAAACTTGTAACATCTTTTCCACATTAGAACCCAAGCCCCCTTTCTCGCATTATGAATAACTTCCTCTTTCCTTTATTCAGCTTTCCCTAAATCCTCTGAAATACCTCCTATTGGAACTAAAGAAAACAGGCTTGCTCGCCAAAAAAAACTGTATTCCAGGTTTTTATTGCAGCCTAATTTAGTTACTGTAATGCAACCACCCTCCAAACATCTTGCCTTTGGGCGTTCTTATTCGCCAAGATCAAAGTCTTCTTGATGCTGGCATGACTGACAACTGGTTTTGTCAAAGACCTGAGGTGGTCATTATTTTATTGTTTTATGACAGTTGGGAGGATTTTTAATTAGTGTAAATTTCTGCCTTTGTTATGTTCTACTAAATAAATATTTTTGATGCATGGCTGTTATTTAACAAGACAGTTGACCATGTCAGGGTTTTTTGTATGAGCTCCATGGTCAAGCCTACTTGCAAATCCTGCTAGAAATAATACATTAATTTCCATTTACAATGTCTTTACGAAAATGACATTTCAGTAAGTAGGATGCTCTGGCATTTCCTCTCCATGTTATGATGGCCTGTGTTGCTGTGTTGGCGGAGGGAGATCGTTAAAATGCTGAACTTTTGCTGGGCTACAGAAAAGGCCTTTCTGTATTACTTGACGGTAACTTTGAAAAAACTACATAATTGTCAACTTGTATTCAGAACACTAAAAACAAAAAGTAGAACAAAGCAGCATTGATTAGGTTCCCTCCACCCTTCCTTACTATATTCAGTGGGAAATGAGTCCATATAGGATGGGGAGGGGAGAATCGTCCTCAGCAGTAAACATTAGTCTTTGGCAGCAAAATGGCAATGAAATCAGACTGTAAAAGCCAAACAAAAAACCAAGCCAATCAATACCAATTATTGAAAAACAAAAGTAATACAAACATCCCATTCCCTAATCTAAAATGCAAAGGTTAATGGATAACCTTTTGCCAGAGATTGCCAGCAGTTGTAAACTAGGCTTATTCTTATTCCCATAAACAGTAAGTGCACACCAAATATCAATAAAATCATTACGTTCCAGTTGTTTATTTATAGGCCATAAGTGCTTGATAAGTTTCTCTGTAAGAGCAACAGGCCAATTTTGTTGACTCCTCGCTGCCACCCATAGCACTTTAATAACTGTTAAGTAATTGTGCTAATCAAGTAAAAGATTGTCTTCTGAAATATTTTTTGAACATCGTCTAACTACTGCAAGTAGTAGGTTTCAGTCTGATGATATTTCTTCCAGTTGAGTTGTGAAGCTGGAAGGCTGATTTTACTACGTATCATATGTATAATATGTATTGTGCCATAGAACTTTCTCCTCCTCTCCTCTGCCCTGCATGTCCCTGTGTATTCTGAGGGCACGCAGGAAAAGGAGAGGAAGGAGATTGCATGAAGAAGAAGAGGAGAAGTTTGGATTTGATAACCCGCTTTATCACTACCTGAAGGAGTCTCAAAGTGGCTAACAATCTCATTTCCCTTCCTCCCCCACAACAAACACTCTGTGAGGTGAGTGGGGCTGAGAGACTTCAAAGAAGTGTGACTAGCCCAAGGTCACCCAGCAGCTGCATGTGGAGGAGTTGGGAATTGAACCCGGTTCACCAGATTACAAGTCCACCGCTCTTAACCACTATACCACACTGGCTCTTCCTGCATGTCCCTGTGTATTCTGAGGGCACGCAGGAAAAGGAGAGGAAGGAGATTGCATGAGTGAAATTCTGTGTGAGCAGAAATGAATACAACCCAAAGTATTTTTTGAAATAAATGGAAATCCTTTAAAAACCCCTCAAAATGTGACTTTTCATAAGCATACACTCATGCAGATTTTAACAACCCACTGCCACCTGCTCTTACTTATTTTAAACTCTCTATGTATGTGCCAAATGCTTTGCATTTAGAAACACTGATAATAAATAAGATGACTACTCATAACCATGTTAGGTATTTGTTCCCATTGTGTATTAGAACAGTTCACTGTTTGTGGTTTGCTACCACTCAGCTCACAGTAAGGTGGGCACTGGTAATGATGTAGGGAAACCTTAGCTTCTGCTCATGAGTAGAACTGGATGACGTTTTCACAGAAAGTGGACCACATGCAATTGGAACTAGCACAAACAGGATAGGGGTGTGATGGACCTATTTAAATTAATGTTGATTTGGTTGGTTCAGATGTAACAGTCCGATCTTCTGAATCATAGTTTGGAGGATTTGGAATATGCTTTGTGCTAGTAGTTTTGCTTCTCTAATCTCCATTTACTTCTGAAGTTTCTATTCTATCCAAATTAGTAAACCATAGCTCTTTTTACCCTCCAAACCAAGATGGGCAAGTGTCAGGATGCTGTCAGCGGCTCCCAGCTGGTTGCCCAGGAAAGTATAAAAACAAGGAAAAGTTTATTGCCTTCCTTTTCTATTTCAGTATTTACAGAGAAAGGCTATAGAATCCATCCTCTTGGATAATGGTGTTGTCCTGAGTGAATCTCCACCCCCCCCATTACTTTTACGGGTGCTGCTACATGCCCTCTGTCTTTGAGCACTTTGCTCTCCTACTTTTAAGGCTTCCTGGGTTCTGGGAGATGGAATGTTTTCTAATGACACCATGTCAGCCAGCTGCAGCTCCACTTCTGCCTCCTCCTCTCCTATTATTTCCCAACTTCCCCTCATCTGCCCCTGAGCTGTGACCTCCCGCAAACCACTGTTGTAAATCTATACTGTCTTTCTCTTCCTCCTCCCTGGAAGGTTTTCCCAGTCCCTGCCAGCAAGTGGCTTCAAACCTTGGTTGCCAGTCCCGATTGTGCAAACCACAGCTTGCCAGTTGGGCTGCAATGGCAAACTCTGGTTTGCTGAACCACAAAGTAACTAATTGAATCTCAGCAGGTGGGAGGAGCCACATGGTTTGGAATGTTGTATGTATTCAGTTGAATTTAATTATCAGTGTGAATGTTTTAGTTCTACCAGGTCCATTTTCGATTTTGCATATATTTGGAAACAATGCTTCTGCAGATGTAGGATGCTGAATATGTTGGCAAAACATATTCTTTTGCTTAGAACTTGTAGAGTTTGAGAGAGCTATGAAGAACTATGATCCTATATGTCTTGAACCTGCAGTGGATCAGTTTTAATATAACATGTAGTATTTTGGCTGTTGTAATCCTGTGCTTGTTGTCTCCAGTGCAGCTTACTCCTTAAGTAAACATGCTTAGAATTGCACCTCAGTGTGTTTCCATCCTGCCATTATGACCTAACTTTATTTATTTTTTAAAATTATTATTATTTAAGACTATTTCCATTATGGGCCTAGTGTCCATGTTGAGAATATGCCACACAGTTTTTAGCATATGTCTGGCTTTAGTTATATGCACAAAGAGAATCAGAAATTGGGTGTGTTAGTTTGACATAACTCTCTATAAAACCATTGAATCAGCATTTCACCTGGAAAAGCCATATGTAATTGTGTGTGTCATCTTCATCCACCAGATTAATATACATTTCTGGTAAATAGGGGACAAGTTATCTATTAGAATATTGCTGCAAGATGACTAATAATAATAATAATAATAATAATAATAATAATTTATTATGTATTCCCCACCCATCTGGCTGGGTTTCCCTAGCCCCTCTGGGCAACTCCCAGCATAATAATAATAATAGTGATAAAACATCAAACATTAAAAACTTCCCTAAACAGGGCTACCTTCAGATGTCTTCTAAAAGTCAGATAGTTGTTTATTTCCTTAACATCTGGTGGGAGGCCATTCCACAGGATGGGTGCCACTACCGAGAAGGCTCTCTGCCTAGTTCCCTGTAACCTCACTTCTCGCAGTGAGGGAACCACCAGAAGGCCCTCGGAGCTGGACCTCAGTGTCCGGGCTGAACGATAGGGGTGGAGACGCTACTTCAGGTATACTAGGCCGAGGCTGTCTAGGGCTTTAAAGGTCAGCACCAACACTTTGAATTGTGCCCAGAAACATACTGGGAGCCAATGTAGGTCTTTCAGGACTGGTGCTATATGGTCTCAGCGGCCACTCCCAGTCACCAGTCTAGCTGCCACATTCTATCTTTATTCATTAGAAAATTAGCTTCAGTACTTTAGAGCGTCAAAGCAATTGATTGGTTTGATTTCTATACCGCTTAATATATTAAAAATATTTCTAAGTAGGGTACAAAAAACCAAAGCAGAAAAAGACAACAAACACAAGATTACAAAATTGGACACTTACATCAGTTCATTTTCCTTCTTACACACACTCCCTCTCAGACTCTGGGTTCTCACCCAGGGTCCAAACTCAGCTCACCCGCAAAAGTTTCACAATGAGAAGAGTTCCTGGGGACAGTGATCATCACCCTTGTCTCTCACTCTAGACTTGCTTTTTCTCACTCTAGACTTGCTTTTTCTGTCCAGGCCCAAGGTGGATGGTGCTTCCTCAGGCTGACCACAGGTGGGTTATATTCAGTTGTATTTTCCCTACCTAGTTCCAGGTGCAGCAGTTCTGTTGAGTTTCCCAGGTGGTCCAGAGGAAGGGGAAAGGGGGAGAGGATACAAGCAGCAATTTGCCAGGAAGGTAGTTTGCTTCTTCCCCTTACTATGGAGCAAACTGCTTGTTCTTTTATTGCATTCTAAAAAGAGCAAACTTCCCAAGGAAAATGTTTGGACCTTGCAACTTCAGTCTTTCAGCTTGGTACGCGAGAAAACTTACTATCTTCACTCTCTGCTTCAAAGAGGATCTGAAAAGGTAGGAAAGAAAATGTAACTTGGTTTTAATTATATTGTAACACGCTCCCTACTTCCTTGAGTTTTGTTTTCTTTGGATGTTGGATGTCAAAGCGCTGAAGACTAAAGGTATCTTTAACACCAAGTACAGACATTTACTAATTTATAAATATTATTTACCCATTAGTAACAAATTGGGAGAAAATAGGCAACTAAAAGACAGCAAATTGCTGGTTTTGCCTCCAACCTCAAAGTAACTATTTGGACCTTCATTCCAGTTCAGATGAATTCCAGCTTTAAAGCTCCCAACTGTTTCTCATTCTCTAAATTCAAAGTGAAAAATGGGTCTCAAACTGCTGATCACACACTTGCTCTCGCTGGAGGCTCTCGCCTTCCAAAGACTGGGAAGAGATTCCTTGCTCTCATGAAAATATTGTCCAAGAATATTGCAGGTTTATTTGGGATGTTTGCCCTACTGTGTCTGGTGGGGCTTGTCTTCAGAAAACTTCAGGTGTGCCTAGGATTCCACCTGAAATTCGCTTTGTTAAATCCCTAGTCGCTCACCAGCTGGCCATTCAGAATAACCAAGAAAGCCAAGTTCACAGCATTTTTGAATATTCTTGCACAGAACAGTACCTTCAGCAAAGGAAACAAAGGCAACCTTATAACTTAAGTAACATATTTAAATTACAAAAAAGTAAATAGCACCTAGTGACAAATTAGGAATGGCTTAAGGGCTCCAATCTACATGATGCTGGTTTGAGACTCATAGAAAAGCAGAGTTGGAAGATCGAACAGTGGCATCTTACAACAAAGTATAAGATACAGTATAAAGTACACAGTACATTTTGGATAAAATTGCGAGAGCGCTGATTAAAAACTCAGCCCTGGTAATGCAGTGAGGGCATCTAGCCGCCTCTACTCAACTCTTGATTTACACATACACAAAACCCACACAAGTGAGACTTAACTAGCTTTTGAAAACCTCTGTAATGACCTCTTCTGAAAACTGTACAACCAAGGTTTCCATGATGTGGGAATCAAGTGAGTGGAGAAGCCTGCTTATTAGTTCAGCTTTGGCTGCACCTATGTTCCTATTTGTTGTTGTTTAGTCGTTTAGTCGTGTCCGACTCTTCGTGACCCCATGGACCAGAGCACGCCAGGCACTCCTGTCTTCCACCGCCTCCCACAGTTTGGTCAAACTCATGCTGGTAGCTTTGAGAACACTGTCCCACCATCTCGTCCTCTGTCGTCCCCTTCCTCTTGTGCCCTCAATCTTTCCCAACATCAGGGTCTTTTCCAGGGAGTTTTCTCTTCTCATGAGGTGGCCAAAGTATTGGAGCCTCAGCTTCATGATCTGTCCTTCCAGTAAGCACTCAGGGCTGATTTCCTTCAGAATGGAGAGGTTTGATCTTCTTGCAGTCCATGGGACTCTCAAGAGTCTCCTCCAGCACCATAATTCAAAAGCATCAATTCTTCGGCGATCAGCCTTCTTTATGGTCCAGCTCTCACTTCCATACATCACTACTGGGAAAACCATGGCTTTAACTATACGGACCTTTGTTGGCAAGGTGATGTCTCTGCTTTTTAAGCTGCTGTCTAGGTTTGCCATTGCCTTTCTCCCAAGGAGAACCAATTTGGAGAACTCCCCACTATAGTTCTTCACTGGTTAAAGCAGGCTTCCTCAACCTCGACCCTCCAGATGTTTTGAGGCTACAATTCCCATCATCGCTGACCACTGGTCCTGCAAGCTTGGGATCATGGGAGTTGTGGGTCAAAAACATCTGGCGGGCCGAGTTTGAGGAAGCCTGGGTTAAAGAAATATTGTCCGGCATAATGAAGGCAGGAATCAAGTGTTGCTTAATTACCACCAGATTACTTTTACTACCACATTACTTGCATGGTGAGTTCTTGATAGGGATACACTAAATGCACTGCGGTCTTTACCAATTGATAGTCAGCTGTTTCCTGGCAGATAGCTGTCAAGGGGAATTTCATTCTTCTTTATTCACTGCTTTCTCTTGTGATTTCAGGTAAACTGTCAGGTTGCTTCAGATAATATTCAGGTCGACATATTGGATTTTGTCAGTGTGTTCTAAAATAGACAAAATGAGTGGAATCTGTTTTGAAATGATGTTTTCAACAGATTTAGCACAAATTCAGTTAGACTTCTGTATCTTGCAATATCTTGTGGCATTTATCATCTTTATTGCTAATTTCACATATTAGGAATTTCTATTGGGACTTTCCCTGAAATGTGTACTTATTTTAATAAATCTTTCCTCTCTACCCTGAATAATGCTAAAATGTTCACACCATTTAAGTCCTAATGCAGTGTAACAGTGGATTTGCAAGAATTTAAGAAATGACATATTTTAAAGATGACAAAACCCGTGGTCAAGTATAACTGTTACTTTATTATTATTATTTAAAAAACACCAGTTGGGGCCTTTAAATGGAATAGTAGCTCAAAATGTCAGAAGAATGGCACTACAAATAATATACTTATTTTAAAGAGGGAAATTGAAAAAACATTCTCCTTGAAGGCCAGAAAATGATAGAAAAAAATTATTTGTCAACGTGACATGCTAAAATCCTTACATGGATTGAAAAACCAGATTAACAGCAGCCTGCAAAAGGTTCCATGCAGGGATCAGTAGTGTCAAAAGTGTGTGCAAATTGCAACAATAGTTTATACTGATATACTTAATACATAAAGTGATCTTCTATATTCTTGTGATTCTTTAATATAAAATATTGCACATGTGAATTTTCAACACTTAATCAAAGAAAGAGGGTGTGTTTGTGTTTGTTTGTTTGTTAACATAGCTTTCAACATGGCATTAGGAGATTTGGGATCTTTGGATTTTATATGGCCCATGCTGAAACAAACATGATCTGTACCATAAAATTCTTCATATTTTTCTTGTGAACAGTAAGTCTGAAGTACAGCACAACAGAAATATTTATTCTACCTTTCGTCTTTTCTTCCAAGAATTCACTTTTCGAGTCTCTCTCTCATTTCATTGAACCTTTCTTTTCCTGGATGTTTCCAGCACAATGTGATCTTTCCTGTAATGCAACTAACAAATTCTTTAATGGAAATAAGATATAAATCAAGGCTGTAATAATAAATCAAGCCTGCAAAAATATATACCAAAATTCTATGCCAGTAAATTTATATATATTTGCATATTTTTCTAACTCTGTCCTGTTTCAGTTAGTTATGGGAATAGGCAAGGAAGTGAAGCCCTGTCACACAAAATGTGGACCAGCTGATTGCCTTTGTTGAAAGTTAACAGTTTAAGTTGTTATTAAAAATCTTTGCAGTTTACAATTGGAAGAAAAGTGGCACACGCTCTTTAACAGAAATAAAGATAACTTTTTCAGTGAATGCAAAGAGTGCTGCACAGATGATGAAAAGTAAGTGTTTTTTTATAGAAAGAATGCTGAGGCTCATGTCTGTCTTGGAAATGACATTTTGTGCCTTCTAATATCATGGGATTATGGGTTAATCAGTGGTAATCAACACATGTTCAGAAGCACTGTGCTTGACTTCATTTGCTGCTATTGAAAACAGTGAAGCGCTTCTGAGCTCAGATTAAGCCCTGGAAATTGCCCGGGGCTGGGAGATGATATAAATGTATAAAGGGCCAAACAAAGCAAACAAACCTTTTCCTGGGCATATCTTTCATCGGACAGGACCTGTTTGGAATGAAGACAATGCAGCTTCATTATGAGCAGTTCAGGAGCTCTCGAGGAGGGAATGTGCAGGAACTCTTCACAGCCTGCCAGTGCCCTGCCCCTTCCCTAACTTGAAGTGTTGACTGCACCTCCTATCTTTATGCAGATTTATTTCAGTCCAGCCTGCTGGTCTCTTGTTTAAACATGGATCGCAAAGAGTTAAAACTGTTTCCATATGTCTAGCATGTTAATAGGGTTTGTAGCCTTTGGCAACTTCATCTGCAGCTACTACCTATGTCCCCCCACCCTGTGTGTGTGTGTGTGTGTGTGTGTGTGTGTGAGAGAGAGAGAGAGAGAGAGAGAGAGAGAGAGAGGGACTGGATATACATACACATTTGAACTGTGCTCTGATTGTGTGAATGAAACCTTTATGTCTTTGTTGGGGAGATATTAATTCTCAGCAGTTATAGCTCTCCCTCCCCCCTCAATTTCTTTTGGTCTCAAAGCTAAGCATGGAGCATGTCAAACAATATACAACAGAAAAAGAATGCAAATAAACTTTAGCCTACATTGCCCAGCAAAGCATTTAGCCGCCCACTTGAAAAATACTTAAGTCTTGTACACATGATACACGAGGAATGTTCGCTCGTTTCACCGATCCCTTCAGACACACACACACACACACCCTAACACGCAAGCAACAAAACCTGATCCTTGTCTTTATATCTGTGAGGTTGGAGTTCTTGCGAATAAAGGAGCTTTTCCCATGATGCAGTGTGATAAGGATTGGCCTACATGTAGCCCTGCAAGCCACTGCTGATGTTTTCTTGATTAGGTATCTTATCTTCCATTGAGTTGCATCAGATGAAGGTTGCTGACAGCGTAATGGCAGGGAAGGCGTCGGACAGCTCCATAAAATGGCAGCTATGTTATGACATGTCAGCTAGGACTTGGTGGATGGTAAGTTGGCGTGATAACAATTTTTTTTCCTTCCCGAAAGATTTTTTTTTCCTCCCTTCTCTTTTTGAACTCCTCCTTCATTGTTGCAATGCACGTGTTTATAAAGTTCACATCCAGGCGCAGAAACTTCCAACTGCAAGTTGCAGTGCGTCTGCGGAGCCCTGAAGCATCATAGCATGTTAGATAAGGTTTCTCTTCTATTGTGGTTGGGGTCACAGGCAGCCTTTTTAGAAATACAGCGGGAGCAGGAGGAAGGGTTTAACCCCCGTTCCTTTTCTTTAAAGAAACTAAACAACAACAACAAAAATCCCCACAAAATGTCAATTTTACTTTGTGCCCAGGCTGGCTGGGTGTGAGAATGTAGACCTAGAAGCAGTGACGGTGGGGAAAGAAAGCAACAATGTCATCATGTTCTTGACTAATTGTTCTTGAGTTGGTCCTAAAACAGAGCAATCTGCCTATTTATTCTGTTTCTTTCTGAATAATTCTTTGGAAAGTGCATTGTATCACGTTGCGAGCTGCTTTCCTAATCAGTATGCAATTGACCCCCCCACACCTCCCTTAATTTCCTCCTCCCTTTCATTGAATACAGTAACTAGAGCAACTACTGATTAATATGCCGCTTGGCATAATTAAATTTAGTTAATGAAGCTATGCATATTAAGTCCAATTCTTCTTTGTTTGGGCGAGCATGGCTTTAAAAAAAAATCATATTTGTACAGCTGCAACTGAAGGAAGGAAACAAAACAAAAAGAGAAGGGAGAACCCAGGGAGAGGCAACTTTTTAAATGTTACTGAGAGGAACCGTTTGAAAGTTTCTCCGAACAAAATACTGGGGACCAGCAACGGAGCACTTTGGGAAAGAAAAGCTTTTCTCTTCACGAGCGTTTTCATGAAATTTTATTCATATGCTCATTTTGTTGTCTAGACAATAGCCCCTTGTATGAAATAGCCATGCTATGAATGAAGACCTTCTGCTGGCAAAACCTTTCATTATGAATATTAATTTCATTCCTGAGTTGCTTTGTCTGTCCGTGTATTTTTTTACTCCTTTCATTCCCTCCTTGATTGCCTTTGCTTGTTTGTCTGGATAATTATTATGCTTACTGCATGGGCTGTTTTTTCACAATTAGTACAGTGCAGAGACAATAGACACTTTATTCATGGCCGGTGGGTATGAGGAGCGCCAATGGACAGCACGTCCCAGAGTCTGGACAGAAGGCAGCTCTCTGATTCCTAGTGCTTTCCTGCACCAAGCCACTTTCCAAGGACTTTATGCTTGTTTTATTTATTTTTCCTCCCCCCCAAAAGGTGATTCTTGCTATGTGCCTTCTGAGGAGGTTACATACTCAGGGAGTATTTTCATCTAAAGGATGTTTGCTGCGCATTGTTTTTGTTTGTTTTTTTGCTGTGAATTTTTCACAGAGGGAAGGGAACTATTTCGACTTGTTGAGCCCTTGTACGCTGAGTGATCACGTCAATTTAGTTGCACAAAAGAAAGGGAGTCAGTGATTAAAAAGTGGTTTTTGTGAGTCTATGTTTTTTAATTTGGCATTAGTACTTGGTGGTAACAGATTGCTGTTGTACGCTTTAATCAGAATTTGGTGCACGGTGCGTGTGTTCGCTCGTTATTTAAATGAGCCATTAAAGTAGCGCAACACTGTGCAGAGGATGGTATTATAAAATGTATGTTGTGACAGGTTTAATTAAATTACTGCATGTTCACAGATTTTATTGAAAAAGTAATATGCCTATGTTTTAAGAAAGGTTTCTTTAAGGACAGCTTTCCAGTAAGCTGGCATTGTTAAAAGAAAATCAATACTTTCACTCATGAGTATTTTATTAGTGTAATCTTTAAAATACAGATAATTAATATAACTGTGCTTCCTTTAGTTTGTTATGCGAGGATATTGTAAAAAAAAAAAGTGGTATTGTAGGCTCAAAGCTTCTCTTCTTATCAGATATGTACATTTAAGTAATAAACTTTAAATGAGTTTCTTCTCTTCATGTATGAGGTTTATGTGTTAACTACTGAATCAGTGATGAAACTTTTGTAAATGCACCACCTTCCGTAAGTAGCAATTGCTCACGTTGAAAAGTTTAGGTATGTAATGTTCATGCAATGACTTATCAGGGTTATAAATAAACTGCACTGTATTTTCAGAGAACGCTTGAGATGTAGTGTTTTCCTGTGTGGCTTAGATTATTATCTTGTGGGAAATGAATAATTCTATGTTGGCTGCTTGGGAGGAAGTCTCATTGAAACGTTTTTGATTTATATTATTAGGGTGCAGTTTAAAGCTGTGATTGTAGGCAAATTTATTTGTTCCATTTGAAGCATTTGCTTCCAAGTGAATGTGTTTAAAACAGACTTCCAGAGGGAGATTTTCTATTTGTTTACACTGATGTCATCCCATTGAATTCCATGGCACCATGCTTTAAATGTCTTTTAAGAAGTTACTTACATTTTTGAAGGGTTCATCAGTGAATATGGACTCTGATGTTAAAGCGTATCACAGCCACATACTTGTTTGCGTATCTTTTGATATTTCGTATGCTTAAATTTTTCATTCTTTTTAGCTTCTCTCTGTTCATTTCAGGCTCCCTTCCTATACATGTTTAGCTGGGGTTTATTTCCGAGTAGATAAGGTAGATAAGAATTGTCACTTTAAAGATAAAATTTACAGGATCGCTAAAATGTTTACAACATCATTGCAATGTTTACAATTGTTTTTTCCTCCTTGTAAGCATTTCTGAGATGAAGAGTTTAGAAAAATATGTATGTTTTCTTCTATTAAAATATTGTTCATTTTTGAATAATGCAAATTGTAAGACTTGTGGAAAAGTCTAAAAAAGTGAGCACAAAGAAAAGGGACTTTAAATAATCTTTAAAAGTGCCTGTACTTTTAAGTAGATATTGAGGGAAATAATTTATTAAACCCTGGGCCACTACTTAATGATCAGATAGATTTCTAATCCTGTTGCAAAAATATTATATTTATGATCTGCATTCATCTAATGCTTTTATTCAGTTTGGTCTTAAATTGAAGAAAATATTTGAATGGTGTTTATTATGAACAGATTTTTTTTGTACTTATGGTAATTTAGTTTATATAAGGAGGGAAGCTTAGGCACATTTGGGGTTTCAAGTTCAATATTTGCAAATTGGCTTGTGTAAAAAGTATGTCTTATTAATATTAAAAACTAGGTTATAATCAAAGTTAAGGTTCTGAAGCTGTAGTAAAGTATGGACAGTAATCTCTGAGATTAGGCTGTACCGCCTAATTTTCATTTTTTTTCATTTAGTAAGCAAATGTTTTGAAAGAAATTGTGCCCATATTGGTCTTTCAGGCTTTAGTTATCAAAAATATAATGTAATCATACGCTGTGTTGTGGGCTGTTTGTGTTAATGCAACTTGTCATATGCTACATTCAACTTAATGAAATAAAGGAGAGTGCCTAAATATTTTGCCCAGATTAACTTTGATTTTTGCTTTCATGGAAATGCTAATAGCAGGAGTTCCAGCAGGCCACTTGTCTTGCAATATATCTCCACAGATTTCAACCGTTTGCTTGCTTTATTTTCAGAGCACCACAAGTCCAGCATTCACTGTGCTAACGAAACTTTTGTTTTCAATAGACTTGCGACATAATTGATTTAAAAGCAAATGGATATATAATGCTGAAGATACCATCAAGGAGGTTCTTCTGTAAATGTAGAGGTTAGAAGGGGTAAACTATAGCAGTATTTGTGAGTTGCTCGTTAGCATCCCAAACATATCATATAATTTCCAAAAGAGGCATTTGTCTCTGTATAATAGAACTATTTCTACTTTTGTGTATCTGTCTTGATCAGAACACTTCTTCCTGTTATAAACCACCGTTAAGTAAATGAATTGGGTTTGGCATTTCAGATGCAGCGAATGCTTTTGTTTATTGAGGTTTATGATTTTTCTTCATTAACAACTGTACTTGGTTGCTTTGTAATCAGATTAGGGCAGCAATCCTGTACACACCAATGAGAGAGGAAGTACTTTGAACTCAGTGCGACTTACCTCCAAGTAAACCTGTGTTAGGCCGTAATACAACACCAACCAAAGGGGGTCTCCTTACATAGGAAAGTATATGTCTGTATGTACCTGTGGCATTCACAGATGTTCTTTAGACTTGGTTCTTGTAGACAGGTGGAATATCATAAATCAACTTTCATCCTTTCTGATGCAGAGCTACCTCTTGTTTTTAAGGTAATTTAGGAACTGCAGTCCTATGTCTCCTTGTATTTCTTGCTTTGTTAAGGAAATGGAATGTAGAAACTTTATGTTGCTACATTTGTCCAATTCCAACATAAAAACATGGACATGGTGGCTTCCGTGTTCATTACGATTTTTAAATGTATGGGAACAATCCTGCCACAGTTAAGCATTTTTGTGCTTGATCATGTTTGATAGTGCTTGGAAGGACAAAAAGGTTATCTTCATAATTGGGTTTGTTTCAGTCTGCCCTTAGTCTACCAACATTGATGATACTTCTTGCTACAAATGTAAAAATTTGACTTTTTTCCAGTTTACTAATCTCTTCAGTTAGCATATAGTATCTATTGGATGATACTGTCTGTTACAAGTTTATACTGTCTTCTAAAAGTCTGCATATAGTTCTTAATTTTGCATAATAAATGCTAAGTGAAAGTTTGGAAACGTGTAATGTTAAACACAATTCATATGTTTTCAATTTGCTGATGAAAAATGGAAAACGAATGGCAAGTACTATGGTGAAAACTTATAATGCCTATCTCGTAACACCTTCTGAATGTGAGATACTTACTTAAAAGTCTTGAAAACCCAGAAGAAAGTTGGTGCAGATTTTTAAAATAATGTCAGTATTGCCATATTATTGTTTAACTAGCATTATATATACAAATGAAGGACTATTCACACTGTTTCAGTAATTCAATCACTATGGTCTTGATTTCACACCTTTCGGGTGGATTTCTCAGATAAAAACTTCACATAGAGTTCACAGTTAATAATACAGCATTGCATTTGTTCACAGCACTGAAGCAGTCCTCCATTCAGTAGTACATCTTATACAAACAATCAAATCATAACTTAATATACAACTGAGCTCTGCACTTGGAAATATCCTAACAGCTCCTTTAGAATGTTTCCCTGGGCAACCCAATCCTATCTCCTGCTTTAATTGCAACCAAAGCTTGTACTGTAGCAGCTAAAACAGAATCCTGCTCCAAGTTCCTAGCTGCACACCTTGCCCTCCTTATCTTTAAACTGTTAGATCCTGTTACACCTTTATATATGGCAACAGCTCTGGCGCAACGTTGAAATACTTTATTTTCACTTTTACAACTTGTATACAGTGAGATTACACATGCACTCAGCTCTCTTAGTCTTAATTCCTCTCGTTTACTGATGCACACCCACCAAACCCAAAAGTCAGTTGCCCTGTTGTTATCTTTTCATTCAGCAGCCTAACAGCTCACGGATAGAAGCTGTTCTTTACCCTGTTGGTGCGACTAATCATGCTTCTATATCTTCTGCCTGAGGGCAGGAGATCAAGAAAGTGCCAGCAAGGGTGTGAATCATCTCTGAGAATTTTCCTCACTCTCCTGAGGCAACGTTCTTCCGCTATTTCATCCAGCGGATTCACGGGACAGCTCATAATATCTTGTGCTGTATTCACCACACTTCCTACCAGTGGTTGTCAAACCAGCATACCACACAGTGATGCAGTTTGAAAGGACACTTTCAATTGTTGAACGGTAGAAGGGTATCATCAAATGTTGATTGACATCATTCTTCCGCAATACTCTGAGACGAAGTCTCTGTTGGGCTTTCTTTCTTTGGGCTCTGTTCTGGAGCTCCTTTGAGTGTGGGGCAACTGTGATGGTGGCCCTAGCCTCAGAAGATGTTGTGTCGCTTTGCCATGGAAGGGGTTGTAAGTCACATTGAGTTACTTGGTAAGAAAAACAACCAACAAATGCAAGAAATAATAATAATAATGACAATTTCCTAATGTGCTGATTCAGTGGTGTTGATGGATATGCTGAACATATCCCAACATAGGGATGGAAGGATGTACCGGCACAGATTTGGGCTGATGGGCCTGATCCTGAACCATGCTACTTCTCCTTCAGTAGCGCATAAGGTTTGGCTGCAGATGCACCCTGCACCCTGTACAGCTTGCATACCAGAGGTTATGCTATGAAAAAAGTGACAGAGAAAGGATACATTGCCATGTAAGCTAGTAGGTTAGGAGTTACAAGCTGGCTGTGCCAAAAAATGTTTGGAGGTAAGTTTACCTTGGTGACATTTTTTTAATGAGAAGCTCCTACCACTATATACCGGTAGTTGCATGTCAAATGTCCCTCATGGTTCTCTAGAGCAATATTCTTTCAGTAGCAAGTGAAAGCTGGAAAACCTTTAAAGAACTGCTAGACAATGGCATCTTGCCATTCACTTCAGTTGTATTACATAGTCTGGCAACAGTCCAGCGTACTCTTGTGTGTTTTTAACATCCTGTTGTTATCAAAGGGCCGAAGTGCAGTGCAGAGAAATTGTCCTTTCTTGTCCTTTTTTGTTTTGTTTTTTGCTTTCAGAAACTAGGCAAAAGTCTTGATTGAATTAATTTTAATAAGCTCTGTTTCTTAAAGTTTTCACTTCTCCAGAATGACCGCAATCCAAAGGGCTACCTGCTCACATTTTTGCTCCCCTTTCTTTTGATAGCTCAATGATGCCTGAAAAATCACTTTTGAAGGTTTGGGGAGATATCCCCCCAGAGCCACATCTGAGTGGGGGTGGGGATGCAGCTGGGGGGAAATTGGGGCTCATTCCCCATGTTTGTGGAAACCGCATTATTTCTTGACATGGCCAGAAGCCTCAGCAATCACAACACCAATCTACAGGGTTTGAGGATGGAATGATGTAATATGATCAATAACAAACACCAATTTTATGTTTCCATACGTATTAAGAGACACTGGTGGCACTGTGGTTTAAACCACTGAGCTGCTTGGACTTGCTGATCGGAAGGTCGGTGGTTCGAGGCCGGGCGACGGGGTGAGCTCCCGTTGTTCAGTCCCAGCTCCTGCCAACCTAGCAGTTCAAAAGCACACCAGTGTAAGTAGATAAATCGGTGCTGCTCCAGCGGGAAGGTAAACGGCGTTTCTGTGCACTGCTCTGGCTTCGCCAGAAGCGGCTTAGTCATGCTGGCCACATGACCCAGAAAAACTGTCTGTGGAAGCGGACAAATGCCAGCTCCCTCGGCCTGTAAAGCGAGATGAGTGCCGCAACCCCAGAGTCGTTCGTGACTGGACTTACCGTAACTGTCAGGTCCCTTTACCTTTACCATATGTATTAAGAACAATTGAACCTGACATTGCAAAACTGCCTTAATTTTTTCAGTACATTTGGCTGAAATGCAATAATGCAGCAATTTGGAAGCTAACCACCATCCCTGATATTGGTGGACTCCAACTTCCATCAGCCCCTTCTAACACTGCCAACACTCAGAGATGTTGAGATTTATAGTCCAACAGAACAGAGGCAGCCACACATTCCCCAACCTTGCAATAACAGGACAAAAGCTATGTTTTTCTCATTCATTTTGGTGGACTCTTGCTAGGTAAACAACCAGATTGTATTGTTCTCTCTCTCTCTCTCTCTCTCTCTCTCTCTCTCTCACACACACACACACACACACACACACACACACACACTTAGTACAGCTTCATGACCTGGCCAGGTATGCCTGAAGTTACCAATATATGAAATTCTCTGATCAATGGTGCCTTTGTGTCTAAATCTAGTCTGCCTTGACCTCTCTCCATGCCGCTCAACCTTCTTTAGTATTCAGCCAACGACAGGGAGTCATTTTGCTTGTTTTGTGTTTTAAAAGTTCTAAACAGTTGGGATGCTAGATTTAATTTCATAGCGACTAATCTCTGCTGATGCATATACATAAACATAGTCAACGTCTATGAAGACCTTCCTCAGATAGGTAGAGTTTGGAAGATGACACAAGATCTCTGTGCAAGGATTTAATAAGTAGTCTGGGCTTGTTTTTGCATTTTTCTCAACATCAAAGTAAGCAAAATTCCAAGATATGGACCAGGATCGAAAGAATGGCGTAGCTACTTTTGCATGCCCAAGGAAACTCTGAACTTCCGTTGATGTAGCATCTACTCTCTGTGCATAGCTTTCAACTTTTCCCTTTTTTAAAGGGAAATTCCCTTATTCCGAATAGGACTCCTCGCAAGAAAAGGGAAAAGTTGACAGCTATGTCTCTGTGCTGCATGGCAAATGTCTTTTGAAATTTGAGGGGTTTTCAATAGGAGCTTGCAATGCGGCATGAGGGACTTGCTATTTAAGTGGGGTGTGTGAAAGCTGTTTGGGCTTGGCAAAAGTAGCACTGATTCACAAAAGTGCATGGAGAAATGCCGCTGTGAATGGGATTGTAGAACTGTGGATCTGGCATCTGTTTTCATGATGTATCCCAGGATCTGAAATCACATTTCTGTGGGCATAGCCCCAGCCTGTTGAATTAGTGTATCGAGATAAACTGATCCATTGAAATGTCTGCTTCAGTCTTTTGTTTTAATGTTCTATATCCGTTTCAGTTAGGGCTGGGTTAAATGCTCTGGGCCTTGTATGTTGATTTCTTGATACTTTTTCTTCTTCTCAGCTAGCATTGATTTCCAGGGCCAGTAATGAAAGTTATTGGGTCTCTTCCTCCACCCCTGCCACACCAATTCTACTGTCCTCCTGAAACTTTCAGGGAGAGCCCTCGGATCAGGCTGCCAACATTTTTTTCTCGTGTGAACATGGCCGTTGCTCCCCTTCATGGTGTTTCATTTGCAGGAAATCTTAGGGAATGTAGCACAGCGGAATGAAGACTCTCACATTTCAAGTCCCCTAACTATACCACGGAAGAAGAAACTATTGGGCTAAGGCTTTACCATCTAGCTTACACAGTATAATAAGTAGTTCAGAAAGTAGCCATTAGAAAAATTTACATCTAGCTCTTTTGGGACATGTTGCTAACAGCCAAGGTGGAATTATTTATTGTTGCAGTGATGGCTTAAATAAAAAAAGCACAGTGTAATGATCTTTGGGTATATAAAGCATGTTTTTAAAAGCCACAGGTTTACATATTAACTTTATCCAGTGAACTGAATTATACATGTTAAAGGGTGCATATGTGAATAATGATGGCATGTGTTAGTTTTTAGTGACTAGAAGCCAAATTGGAATTCATTTATTCCATTGATCTTTGGAGTCCAAAATACAGATGTGAGATATGCTGGCTGGCATATAAACAAAGCAGTACAGTACAGTAATATATTATTATTACTGTGCGTTCATAAGTAAGCTAGGCTAGCAAGACTTTTAGTTTGTACAGTCTTAAATGCTACATACAATGAGTAGAACAGGAATTCTTTTTAATGTGCTTGCCTTAATAGAACAGATACTCTCTTTGATTTTTTCATTCTTTTCATGCTTTGCATATTGGGTTTTTTAACCAGGGGTCATAATGATAATAAAATTATACAAATAAATAGACCAGGTCTTCTCATGTTATTTGTACATCACAAAAATAGCACAATAAATTTGCAGTAATAATCTACAACATGTGGTTCATTATTAGTGGTCAACGTACAAGTTCTTGATTCATGGAGTGGTTTAAATAAAAACAATAACGATAGCAAAGGGGAAACGGGATAGAGCAGAGTTAACATAACATTCAACTGAGCACAGTTGAAACGTCTTATCAGAAGCGCTTTGCAGCTTCTGAGAGATCTGGTCACATTAGGCACTTCATACAACACACTTAGATCTAGTGAAAAGTGTTTTATGTAATTGCTTTTTAATGAGCAAGTTCACAGAGGAATACTAGGCAGATATCAAAATTCCATAAATGAAGGGAAGAATTTGTCATTTTTTATTTTAATTTTAGCAAACTTTTCAGAGTAATGAAGCTTTCAGAATGTTGCATTTGGGGTGGTTGAGTTTGATGCCTGATGTTCCTGAATTCCATATGAATATTTTCATTAACTTTAAAGCATATCAGCATGGCAGCATGTTCTGGTCCTCATTTGATGCTATGGCACAAAACTGGAAGTGTAACTAACAGTATCTGGGCAGGAAAAGGCATAACAGGCTATTAGAATGTTACTAAAAGAGAACCAACTTGTGAAAATTAGAAGATAGCTTGAATTGTGAGAAAGCAGCGAGTGTCTTTCTTCCCTGGTCATGAAAAATTAAAATTACAAGAAGCAGAATATATAAATTATGATTTCTGATAGCCTACTAAGTCCTCAAATTAAATCAGACTGATTTGTTGTACTCCTGAGGTTGCTACCGCTGAAGTTGCCTTTTGAAAAGTCACAAACTATTTAGCTTGTTCTCCTGTTTGCTTCCCTGTGCTAAAATCTGCCTCGTGGTTTATTAAATTCCTCCACAGGTGGGACTTCTGCTCCTTTGCAGCACTTCAGATATTCGGCACTTTAAAAAAAGAAAAGATTTGATACATTTCTGAATAGGAGCTGCCACATTAAAATAAAAAGTGTTCTAAAGTTTCGCTTCTTTGTTTTGCTGCCCTTGTTCAACATGTGCTGTGAGATTTATCAGCCTTTAACTGTTCAGTAGTCTGCGGATTGATTTGCATTTAACTTTTTTACTTATATCTCACAAACAGAGTGTCTGGATGTACAATGACAAAAAGACTGGGAAGGACAGAGGGCTTTCTTTCCCTATCAGCGTCCTACATTTTACTAGCAGTAATGAGCTGTCACAGTGTGAGTTCTGCAGATGAGATTAGCGCATGGAAGAATGAGTAGACCTGTACACAGGAAAAATAATTAAATCAAGCAGAAAATAACAACAGGCATGTTACTGGTGCTCAATATGAAACCAGGGCAGGATTGAATCAGGCTGTTGAACAGTAAATGGATAGTGCAAAAAAAAGAAAAGGGAAAAAAAGGCCACACATGTGTTTAGAAGTATTTGTGTTAAATACTAAAAAGTGTTCACTATTTGTTTAATACTCACTGAGGTGACCAAGGGTTCTGCATATGTAAACTGCACATAATTTCTGCAGGATGGAGGAAGAGTTTGCATTTTATCCAGTGCTGCGTTCTGCAGGCTCCTTGCTAAAAGGGCTTTTAGGTGTAAGTTAGACATCCCCATGTATAATGTTTATTAGTGACATTCCTTCTCTGACAAATGGCAGGAATTCGCAAGTGCACAGGTGTAACGGCCAACAGGTAGGTATGTAATCTGTTCCTGTGTAATAAGAGGAGAAGAGTGATTGGTTCCTTCCTTAAAATATTCACTACTATATTCTCTGTGTTCCACAGAGCAGTTGAAGGGAGAAATTCAAGATTTAGCAGTGGCCCTCAGAGTGATGATTGCTTTGTAATGGAACAAATTCAATTACATGAAATATTAGACTCTTCTCTCGCTGCCTTAGCACACTTCAATCTATTTAGAGAAGTCAGGGGAAAAAAGAAGCCTATTAACAGATGCCTGGCTGCTTCGGCACAGAGAGGAAAACCATAATTTGTATGTAATCCCTAATGCAAACAGTTGTTCATTAAGAAACAAAACTAATGTAATCTTGATTATTTGCTTGGATTTCTACTCTATCATGTTGTTTTGTACAGCTGGCAGGCTAATGTAATTTTACTAAGAAACCCAAAGCAATCTGGTACTCAGACAACACCATGCAGATTTAGGTAAATTCTGGACCCAGATTAGCATAATACTAACTAATCACGAATATCATTTGCATTAATTAGAGTATTGAGACAAGATTTTTTTTTTTTAATGGAAGAAAATTGAAAGAAAGATTAAGGACAAGAGCTTATGAGCCCAGTTTTTCTGGATGCAAGCATCCAACAGATGATTTATTCCATAATGCCTAATATTTTAATGTTTAAGTATTAATTAAAGTATTGGGGAAAGATTGTTTCTAATTGGAAGGAAACTGAAAGAGAGATTAAGGGCAAAGATTATGAACTGCTTTTGCTTAAGGCAAGTGTGTAGCAGATGATTTCTCCTATAATGACAAAGAGCTTAAAATGTGTAAAAGATAGGGTGACTAATACACTAAGGAGTTTAGACAATGTAAAGGTTTTCTTAAGTGTACATTTTTCTCAACATACAATTTCCTATGCTTAAGGAAATAGCCACAAAGTTAACTTGAATCAATCTCCCCCCCCAAAAAAAGGTGCTTACTAGGTATAACTCATCCCTCATCAAAACTGAATGAAAACATTATAAATCATTAAGTTTGTAAAATTACCAATATAAAAAAACAGCATAAAAGGCAAAATTACACTTCATGTTAACTAACGCAAACTCATTTGCTGGTCCCCTAATGTTTGCGCCAGCATAGCAAACACTTGAGGGGTAAAGTAATGACTTGCATGAGTTGAAATAGCTATCAGATCAAATATACCACTGGCTGAAGTTTCATATACTCTCAGATGTAATATTTTCCCATTCTGGCAGTTCACACATTTAGCAGCAAATCAGTACAGCCTGTGCAGGCATTAGCAAAATAGTCCTTAACTGTAGTCCCAAATGTCTGATTCAGTCTTCTCATGGTTAACTGTTGCCTGGAACAACTAAAGTGAAACAAGGAACGATACATAGCTTGACACCGATGACCCTCTGTTCTTGGCAGTGGAGGCAATAAGATGGCACACCAGATTTTTCAGTATAAGGACAACCATAAACCTTGGGGAAATATACATATATTTTTATAAGAGACATAGAACTCCTATAGCAGAGTTATCAGAAGCTGGTAGCAATGTGCTAGCAATTTTGACCCAGTCAAGACACCCAGTTGAAAGAAGATGTTCCTAGAGGAAGAGGCCAAATTTTCCTTGGCAATATCCCATCTAGCACCATCTGCTGAAGAGTGTGTAATTGTTTCTGGTGAGAAATACTTTCTGCTTCTTATTACAGTGCACCAGACCTTGTTGCAGGAACAAAATCCAGAGCAAACTGCATGAACTGGAGTTCTTGTATGCATTGGCCGGCAGAGTGATCTCAAAAACACATACCAAGCCAGGGGAAGGAGTGGATTAAGTAGGTCAGAGGAACAGACTAGCACGATAAATTCATAAAGCACTTCCAGTGTCAGAGAGGCATGGACTTCTAATGCAAAGCCTTTGTAGTTTTCACAGGTTCTTTGCTGAACAGCCCAGAAGGCTCTCTGCCTGGTTCCCTGTAACTTTACTTCTTGCAGTGAGGGACTCAGAGCTGGACCTCAGTGTCCAGGCTGGACAATAGGGATGGAGAGGCTCCTTCAGGTATATAGGGCCAAGGCCATTTAGGGCTTTAAAGGTCAGCACCAACATTTTGAATTGTGCTCAGAAACGTACTGGGAAGCCAATGTAGGTCTTTCAGGACTGGTGTTATATGGTTCCAGCGGCCACTCACAGTTTTCCTGCTGCGTTCTGGATTAGTTGTAGTTTCCAAGTAACCTTTAAAGGTAGCCCCACCTACAGTGCATTGCATTAGTCCAAGCAGGAGATAACCTGCTGGAGAGACAGTGGGCAGGCAGGGAGGGTCTCAGCCAGTGTACCAGATGAAGCTGGTAAACAGCTGCCCGGACACAGAATTAAGTTGCACCTCAATGGACAGCAGTGAGTCCAAAATGGCCCCAAGGCTGCACACCTGTTCCTTTGTGGTACATTCAGGACCAGGGAGTGACACACACCTGCCCACCTTCCCCAGAAACAGTGTTTCTGTCTTGTCGGGATTTGACCTCAATCCATTAACTGCCCTCCATCCTCCAACCACTTCCAGACACACAGGACCTTCATTGCCTTCGCTGGTTCTGATTTAAACAAGAAGTAGAGCTGTGTATCATCTGCATACTGATGAACACCCAGCCCAACACCCCTGATGGTCTCTCCCAGTGGCTTCATATAGATATCTGAAAGGATGGGGGAGAGGACAAAGCCCTGAGGCACCCCACAAGTGAGCAGCCATGGGTCTGAACACCATCACCAGTTTCTGGACATAGCCCAGGAGGAAGGAGCAGAACCACTGCGTAACAATGTCCCCAACTCCTCTAGATGGTCCAGAAGGATACCATGGTTGATGGTATCAAAAGTCCCTGAGAGATCTGTGGCAGAACCAAGAAAGAGCTTCCACTGTCAGTTGGTGGTAGGGTTACAGTTTTAACTGAGGAGGGGATCACTCATTGAACCTTCCCAGGTCTTTTGCGAACATATGAAATGTAGTTTAAAACAGAAAACATTTTCTTCTTTAGAAAAGCACTGGCGGGGTGTCTTTCTGCTAAAGAGTAAGAACTGGTCCTGAAACTTGGTTAAACTTGGTTCAGAGGCAAGAGGATATGGGAAAGGAGAGATAAGGAAAGCTATCTAGCTAAAGTTTAAGCAGAGGAAAGAAAGAAGGCTGAACACCCACAGTTCATTGCAGGGGACAGTGTCTCAAAAAGATAGTTGTGTGCCAGCTTTCTGAAAGTGCTCCAAAGAGCTGAACGAAATAGGGATATGGCCTGCACTTATTTTATTAAGCATACAACCTTGCCCTGAATCTGAAAGGACTGGAAAAGGAGGAGTGAGGAGCAAATTCTCATGACACTTACACAACAAATGATACAGGTGGAGAGTTTCCTGGAATAGCCTGAGTCATGCTGATTGAAGACTTATCCATGTTTTCTCTTGTTCCACTGCTTCCCCCCTGAGGAAAACCACTCCTTAGCGCTCAATCAGAGCAAACGGCAATTTTGCGCCCCCCCCCAGTGCCGGATTTAGCATAAGCTAAACAAGCTATAGCTTAGGGCCCCACTCTCATGGGGCCCAAAAAACATTTTAAAGAAAAAAATGGATGTATATTTCCAAAATATAAGATAAAAAAACAAATAAAATAAAAACCAAATAGAGCAACAGTGTTGTTGTGTAGACTCCTATGATGTAAATAATGGACCCTGCCTGCTAGCCTGCTCCCTAAAATATCACTGGTTTGCTCATTTCTATATATAGGGTACCTACATTCAGCATGGACTGGTTGCATGGCAAAATGTGCAAATGGCTTTAGATACCTATTAGGTCCATAAGTTACCATATAGCAAATATTCAACACCAAAAAAAAAAAAAAACAGCGACAATTAGTTGTTGACAAAGGACAGCTGGACATATAAAGGGCCCCAGTACCTTCAGTAGCTTAGGGCCTCATCAAACCTAAATCCAGCCCTGCTTCCCCCGGATTGCCATTTCTTCTGAACCATCACTAAAGAGTGGGTTTTTCCTTGGAAAGAAACTAGGCAAGGGGAAAAAACCACTCAAGCCCATGCCTAGAAAACATGGGTCAACCGGAAGCATGGATGAGCCCTTTTTGGCATGTCACAGAACCAGACCTCAGCTGTAAGACCGGCTCTGTTCTTCTCCTCTAGTTTTAGAACCAATGGCTTCATGTTACAAGGAAGGAGATTCTGACTAAACATCAGAAAGAACTTTCTGACAGTAAGAGCTTTTTGGCAGTGGAACAGTCTCCCTTGGGAGGGAGGTTTTGGAGGTTTTAGAGCAGAGGTTGAACAGCCATCTGTCATGGATGCTACATCTGATTTCCTGCACTGCAGAGAAGAAGAAGAGGAGGAGGAGTTTGGATTTGATATCCCACTTTATCACTATCCTAAGGAGCCTCAAAGCGGCTAACAATCTCCTTTCCCTTTGTCCCCCACAACAAACACTCTGTGAGGTGAGTGGGGCTGAGAGACTTCAGAGAATTGTGACTAGCTCAAGGTCACCCAGCAGCTGCATGTGGAGGAGCAGGGAAGCGAACCCGGTTCCCCAGATTATGAGTCTACTGCTCTTAACCACTACACCATACTGGCTCTCCTCTTGGAGAGAGTTGGATTCAATGACGCCCAGGGTCGCTTCCAGCTATACGATTCTATAATTCTTTGTAGCTTTAATCTTCGTAGCCCTAGCTCAAATTCAAGTCAGAGTAGATGAGAAAAAGCCGGAGCACACCTAGAGCATATTCCTGGTTTGTCCTTTGACGTTTGAGGCACTTGATGCCATATGGTGACAGTTGATGGACAGGTAGCCAGGTTGGCCCACCCGCCTGTCAAAACTGGCTTGCAGAGTGTAGGCCAGGTCCAATTCCCTACCCCTGGTGTAGGGACATGAATTGTCATCTCTGTTAAACAAGTACAATACATGTACAAAACTTGTACAAGTACAATACTTGTACAAAACAAGTACCAATACTTTAGCAATGTTGGTGAATATAAGCAGGACACATATATTGGATTTCTAGAAATGTAAATGAAAGGAAATAAATTGCTGGGCCCTTCACAGAGATAAACATCTTAATATTCAATATGACAGCTATTTTAGAAATTCTCAGCTGCGAGTAATTCAAAATCCCAATGGCATGTTGCATCATACTATGCAGAAACTTTTATTCCTCAAATACTGATCTTTCTGCAGAGAAAGCACTTTTTAAAATAGGCCCAGAGAAGTTACTTCTCTAATTAATATGAAACATGAACTAGCATCAGGCAAGCGGAGTGATAACTTGCAGAGACAATGGTTCTTCCTCTCCAATTCCAACTCATGTGCAGGTCAGTAGTATTAATGTAATGGAACAGCTTGTTTTACTCTGGAACATTTTCTCAGTACTCTGAAATGCCTCTTCATACTTCTAAAATAAATCTTTAAAATGTGTGGGCCCCTACAGCTATACCAAATGAAGACAGATTTTGACAGCAGGTTAAATCTTCTGTGTTCAAGTAAGCTGTAGAGTTGGTAGTCATGGTACGACTGTGGAAACCGCAAATTCTAATTTTAAAATGACACTTTGTGGAAGGCATTGTGTGTTCTAATAAGAGGACTTAGTAATAAGAGGACCTATTGTGCAAGAAGTACATTTTTTAACCTAGCACGGCCTCCACCCCACCCCAGAAATATTTGCTGGAGATTGCCTTCGTAGCCTTTAGACAACCTATCTTGTTCATTGGATACTTAAGACTGAGTTTGGCTAGAGTGTTATTTACTCCAGAGTGGACAAGCAGTAATTGTTCAAAGTACATGAAGCATTTGTTTCTTTTCTTTTTAACTTACTTGCTGTTGACCTAGTATATTCTGAAATATACTATTATATTCTGAAATGTACTGTAATGTTATGGTACACTGTCCTGTAACTGTATTAAAGATAGTCCAGAACTATTTCTAAAATCTGAGGCTTTTTCAGCCATGGAAACAAACTCCATAATGACTAGTTCAACCATGGGAATGAGTACATATGGGCACATATGGATTCTGTTAGGGCACTTTAGATATAGATCCTGTTGAAAAGAAGCTTAATTAGATGGTTTTTGATATCTCGTCCAATACTTTTTATAGATTTTGAGCAAAAAGTTGAGTTAAGGCGTCTTTCACTTGAATAGGCCTGGATTAAGAATACATATAAAATTTGCTTATGGGCTTAACTTGGGGAGTTTTCTTTCTCGATTCTCCAAGATATTGACTACTTTCTCAGTTTTCTCCCTAATTTAAAAAGGAGGTTATAAGGCCTGTTTACTTCTCTGCACCTTTGAAAAGGATTAGAAGCTCTCAATCCTTTGATTATTTCTAAGGGAATGACTAACAGTATGTATAATTTTCTCGAAGTCATTATTTTACAATAAAATGTCAGTAAATTTTATTTTGTCCTCACTTATTCCCTGTTTTAGGCGAAAGCCTATATTGTTGCATAGCTACCTAAATTCATTATGCTGTTAGTTTGGCATTATGCCATTTGTTAGTCTATAAGACTATTTCTTGGTTTTGCTGTGATTAACTAACCTGTCAATGCTTGGGGGGCGGGGAGTCACTGCCTACTCTTAGACCCAATTCACACGTAACATTAAGTCAAATCATGGCTTAGTACAAAATAGGAAACGAGTGGATCCTCAGAGAGAAGATAATGGTGCTTTGCCTGTCCTTTGGTCTTGCTGCTGGCATACGGTCTAAATTCAGGCTCGTGGTTTGTTTCACTCCAGACAAATCATGAGCTGTGCTGTAGTCAAGGATTCTTCCGTGGCTTACAGTTTATGGTATGTCTAGGGGACGTAAATAACAAACCCAGGTTTTGATGCAGTGCTAAGCCAAGCCATGAGTTGTCTCACAGCAGTGCAGCAGCTCTGGCACCAGGGAAGGAGCAAAGAGCTTTCGGTGTCTCTGTACTTTGCTTGTTCCTATGGGTTGCCATAAACGGGACGTGGGTGGTGCTGTGGGTTAAACCACAGAGCCTAGGACTTGCCGATCAGAAGGTCGGCGGTTCGAATCCCCGCAACGGGGTGAGCTTCCATTGCTCAGTGCCAGCTGCTGCCAACCTAGCAGTTCGAAAGCACATTAAAGTGCAAGTAGATAAATAGGTACCGCTCCAGCAGGAAGATAAACAGTGTTTCTGTGTGCTGCTCTGGCTCACCAGAAGCAGCTTAGTCATGCTGGCCACATGACCTGGAAGCTGTACGCCGGCTCCCTCAGCCAATAAAGCGAGATGAGCGCCGCAACCCCGGAGTCAGTCACGACTGGACCTAATGGTCAGGGGTCCCTTTACCTTTACCTTTTATTGGTTGCCATATTTCAAAAATTAAAAACCAGGACACCCTGAAATTTCTTGAGCATTTTTTAGGAAGACCCCAAAAGATCAGCTCTACCTTTGAAATCCTGATAATGTATGGCTAAATTTCATGCTAACTTTGTGTTTCATGTGAAGTGAGCTTTAGGATTGTGTCTGGCTATTCCTGGCGCCAAGGCATGGCCCGTCACCATTCATAATTATTTCACAGTCTTGATTAATGATTGCGATGATCTTACACAGGGATTTTTCACCGTAAGTACATAGAATTGTAGGGTTGGAGTAATCATTTGGTGATATTACGGCAGTGGACAAAGCTGTATTGTAACTTTTGAATAAATGTGTTTTAATTTTTTAAAAAACAAAGAATTGTAGGATTGGAAGGGAACCCGGGGGTCTTCTATCCCAACCCCCCGCAATGCAGGAATCTCAACTCAAGCATCCATGACAGATTGATTGGGAAGCCACAGCCAATCACTGTTTCCCAGCATGTATCTGCCACAAGCTCCGCATAGAAAATCAGCATGTGTTATGATGCTGTCAGATTTTGAGGGGCATGATAATAGGGTTCAGGGGTGAGACTCTACCTAAGTTAGGCACTTTTAAATTTATCTGATTTCAGTGAGAGTATCATAGGCACCAGCTCTAGGGAGTCCTGGGTGCCAGGGAACCCACAAAAATTATTTTTGTGCTTAGCACCCACAACACAGTTTCTACGGGGAGTCATGTCGGAGCCCCGACACAATCTTCCAGACAACATCCAAAGCTCTGTGAAGCCTTGGAAGTGATTTCCAGAAGAAACCAGAAGTCATGTTGGAGATCTCGCAAGGCCTCCCAGGCATCTGCTGTGCCTCAACCTTCCCAATGGGAGCCCAGTGGAAACACCTGGAACCCCTGGAATCTTGTACCACACATGGAGATTGGGGTGAGATGTAACAGTATTGACACATGCTTAACAATGGGTCAAGTGTCCCTATTTTCCAGGGACAGTCCCGGATTTACGGAAGCTGTCCCAGTTTCTGATTTGATCCTTAGGATGTCCCTATTTTCATCGGAGAATGTCAGAGGGTATGGAGTTATGTGACCCCCAAGCCAAGGAGATAACTAACTATACTACCTTTAGAAGACATCTGAAGGCAGCCCTGTATAATAATAAGGACTTTTAAAATGTTTTATTGTGTTTTTATATATGTTGGAAGCTGCCCAGAATGCCTGGGGCAACCTGGGTTATACAGGGTATAAATAATAAAATTATTATTATTATTAGTGTGGTATAGGATGTCCTAATTTTCATTGGCAAAATGTTGGAGGGTATGCTGTAAAAGCTTCACCTGGCATTAATTATTTCCCCAAATCCGTGAGTCCTTCAGCTTTCAGGGCTCACTATTCCCTTTGTTATAATGTTCTACAGCTTAGGTGTGTGATTATGTAGTGGAATTATGACCACAAAGTACCAGGAAGTGTCAGAGACAGGATAAAGTTCTATTCAAGACATTATCCTGATCCTATCACTGGTCTGATCCGCAATGATAATTCTTACATTCTAAATCTTACTTTCCAGTTTAACCTGTGGCTTCACGATGATGACCCAGTTTTTTTGTTTGTTGCCTTTCTTGCTAGCATTAAGACCCCTGGTTTTTGCTCTGTCTTTCCTGAAATTCGTCTGATAAAAGCTATTATTGTAAGTTCACTTGCCTTCTCTTTTTATTCACTGAAGCATAACAAATTATTATTATTATTAATTCCCCTTCCTTCACACCAAGTTCCAGGGCAAGTTAAAGCAATTAAAACACAACAGTAAAAACAGTTTTTAGAAACTTACAGTCATAAAATAAGGTGAGTCCTAAAAGTATACTTCTCAAGTGTCAAAAACCAGGGTCAGTCGTGTTGCCAGCTGTATAATATAGCAAAGTACGATCTCCAGCTTAATTTTGTATCATTCTGAGACCTTCAGATTTGTATTGGCATATATTTCCGCTTATTGGTGTAAGCAAGCTCAGTTTTCATATTGAATACAGGCTTCTTTCAGCCTGAAATTTCTAATACCTAAGGTATTTCTAATACCCAAACTCTGCACTCTTAGAGTGTGTGAAGCTGCAATCCTAAACACATTGACCATAGTGAGACTTGTTTCTTAATAAACATAAACAGGATTGCAATGCAATGCAAGGTGGGGTGGAGAAATGCAATTGCATGTGTTTCTACTCAGAACTAAGCCCCATTGACTTCTATGGATAAGAGTGTATTAGACAGCAGCCTAAGTGTACAGGAGGCACAAAGGTCCTCTTCAGATTTCTGCAGTATCCAAATTTCATAGATAAAGAGTGTGTTCAGACCTCAGGTTTGTTAATGCATGATCAACAGGTGAGTGAGAGTTGAAAGAGTCAATGGCACCTAGCCATGCAAAGAGATCTTGACTTTTGACCTCTGTTTACAATAGCAAGATTCTTAACCAACGGGAATGTAATTCATGGTTTCATAGAGAAACACAGTGACCTGTGAATTACCTCAAGTTATAGCTTGTAGACAAACACAGAATTCCTTGGTGTTTCAGATAGGGCTTCATATCTCAGATAATGATATTGGATAACTAGCTAAGAAAATTATGTGTGAATCTTGACTTTATAAACAAACTTCTCAAACATTCAAGCATTGCAAGGCTTCTTAACATTAAAGTGCTGTTCAGTTGCTCTAGTATATATTTGAGTCCTAATGCAAGCATTGGCTCCCTGTTTCCATAAGGGAAAAGCTTATCAAGGAGCATCCATTTCAGTTTGATTCTAGCATGCTTAACTTAACCAGTTCCCCACCCTCCACTTGACAAGGCTGAGGGTTCTGTGTCAAAGTACTATTGCGTCCCTCTTGGTATGAAAAGTTGGACCCCTCTGGCCTAGTGCCTTACTTCATGTCACTCCACATAGGCATAGGTGAGCCATTCTCTTTTGTGGCCCATACTGCCCCAGGGATACTTCAGCAAAAGTAAGTTTAAATGAAGATCACCCTGGGATTGCATACAGTGGTACCTTGGCTTCCAAATGGCTTGGCTCCCAAAGAAATTGGCTCCCGAACGCCACAAACCCATAAGTGAGTGTTCCGGTTTGTGAACGTTTTTTGGAATCTGAACATCCAACACGGCTTCTGTGGTTTCCGATTGAGTGCAGGAAGCTCCTGCAGGCAATTGGAAGCTACGCCTTGGTTTTCAAACCGTTTCGGGAGTTGAACAGATACCCGGAAAGGATTAAGTTTGAGAACCAAGGTACCACTGTACTCTGGCCTCTGCCCTTGGCCAGGGGAAGATGGTGCTTCCTGATTCCATGGAAGATCATGGCGAGGGGAAGATCAGCCTGGCCACACATACTGGTTGTAGAAGGAGCTTCTGTGCCAGGAAGAACATGGCCTGCAGAACTGGAAGAACATGCTTTCCACCATTGGCCAGAGTGTGCTACAGGCTACTGAGTTGTGTTTGCATGTGTGCTCAAGTACACCTGTCCACTTCAGGGGATAACTGCTGAGATTATATAACCGGGAAGATTGGTACCTGAATTTACTCGCATTCCTGTTCCCTCCCCCATTCTCTTTTGTATCACGTCTGTCAGATTGTGAGCCTGAGGGTGAGGATCAACTTTTCTTTTAATCTCTCTACGTCTCTCTTAAAATAAAATAAAATAGTGCTTTATAAGTTATTAATGAACTTCACCGAGGATGTTAAGCAGAGAGAGGTTGCTTCTGTTTGACAAACTTACAACTCCTTGCCCTGTGTGAAAAATCATGGAGACCTTTCATTGTTAAGTTAGGGAGGGGTGGAAGGAATTTCAGAGCCTGCAACCACCACCACCACCACCACCACCACCTCCCTAGAGAAAATGCTATTCATGCACATAGCACAAAAGGAACAGTGAGAAACAAAGGTATTATTCACTCTTGCTGCTGTATCGCATGCCCTTAGTTCAGGTATCGGTTGATTTTATGAGCAAGCTATTCTGAGATAAAATCAGGAGGGTTTCTCATCATTATTTGCACTACTGCTTTCTTATCAACATGCTAGACAGGATGTAATTATCTTGTCCTTTGTTCACAGAACAACAGCGCAAGTGTGTAGCCATTGTGTGCACGGACCACATTTCCCCTTCTGAAGCCCTGGTGTGGACGGGCCTTGTGGCTCCTCTGTTTAGAAGGGGAAGAGATAAGCCTAATGTTTATGGATAAATGGCCCTGACCCGTTAGACTTGTTGAAGTAAGGGGTATTCTTCTGGAAATCAGCGTTTGACACTGTTTTAATGTTTTAGGGATGCATTAAAAAAATTCTTTCTCGCTCCACTTGCTCCTGCATGAAGGAATTTCTGTGTGGCTTCGGTGTCTTTTCTGAGGAAATTCAGTGCTCCTTTCCAAAAGTGTGGCAGTTGCAGAGACCACTGGATACTCCCACATACGTTTGTACATAACTTTTCGAGTGGTGAGGGGCTTCTTCATTTCCAGCTGGAGCCAAGATGGAAATATTTTTCTGATCTTAACAGTGAGGCAGCAGCTGGCTGTTATCTGCAGTTCCAGACTTGAACTTGGTAGGGGGGCTGCCTGTCCCAACAGCACTGGAGGGGAAAGCTAGAGCAAGCTTTGGCCCAAACAATAAGTGGTGGTGGTGGAGGCAATAGGAACTAACTTCTAGGGGCTGAGATCCCTTTGGTGCCCCCAATAAAATATTTTAGCCTTCCCCCGCCCCCAGTTAGGGTTGCCATATTTCAAAAAGTGAAAATCTGGAAACAAAAGTTGTTTTGTTTTGGTTGAGTTGTTTGTTTTTGTTTTTGTTTTTTTGTTTTGCAAAATCTACAAAAAAAGGAAATCTATTTTGGAGGGAAATTCACCAAAACATCAACACTTCCGATATGGGCTGCCATACACCCAGATTTTACCAGGACATTTTACCCGGTTTCTGAAAATTCCGCCCTGACGCTACCGTACTTTTCCGTGAATAAGACTAGATTTTTTTTTACTCTAAAATAATGTTTAAAAATGGGGGGGGGGGTGTTATACATGGGAGTCATCTTCCCCCATTTTCATAAATTTGAGTCCCCCAAAATAGGGGGCGTGTTATACACGGGGGGAGTGTTATACACAGAAAAATACGGTATTTTCAGCAGACGGGTCTCAGATATGTCCAGGAAATTCCAGACATACGGCAGCCCTGCCCCCAGTTGATGGGCATTGCCATTCAAATGGTGTGAGTGCACCATATCATGTGATTGATTATGTGGGGTGGAGTTTACTTGTCTCCTCCCCCCAATATTTATTTCAGGTTCCCCCTCCCCCGTCCACTGGAGACTCATCAGGACATATGGGGTAATGCCTACCAACCTCATTCTGCCCTCAGCCAGCTCAAACCTTGTTGCCTTAAGTACATTTGGTCCAGAGGATAGCTTTTTAGCTTCTTCCTCCTTCGTCTCGGTGTTACCCTGGTAGATCACAGCAGGGAGGGTAATGGAGGCAAAGCTAGAATTAGGTGGCTCTGCTTGCAAATGGCTCATCCTCCATCTCCCGTTGGCTTCCTAGCTTTCTACCCTGTGAGTCTCATTTGTCATCAGGCGCCCCTGAGTGATGATGCCAGAACTATGTCTTTCAACAGAAGCCTGTCCCAGCTGACGATGAATCGCAGAATTCCCAACCCCTGCCACAATTCTCTCTTTCTCTTTCCATTTCTTTTCAACTCCACTATTTTCCTTTGTTCGGGCAGCATGGGGTTGGGGTACTGAGAGTGTAGAAGACCATTTGATGAGGACTTATAGTTCTTTGAGAAATGGCTGGGTTGGAGAAGGGAAGGGCTAAAATCGTAACAGACCATTTTTGCAATACATGTTAGGCTGTTGTACAGTGGTACCTCGGTTTAGGAGCAGTCCGGTTTAAGAACGATTTGGTTTACAAACTCCACAAAACCGGAAATAGTGTTTGAGAACTTTACCTCAGTCTAAGAACGGAATCCGAATGGTGGAAGGGCACTGGCGGTGGGAGGCCTCATTAGGGAAAACGTGCCTCGGTTTAAGAACAGTTTTGGTTTAAGAACGGACTTCCGGAATGGATTAAGTTCGTAAACCGAGGTACCACTGTAGTTATAATTGGTTTTTAAAAAACGGAGTAACATAGATTTCATGGCATGGAGGAATATTTCAAGTGAATGAAATTTTGCATTGTCTCTGTAGATTCTCTGACCTATAGCTAAAAGCCAAAAACAAGTAAGTACAGTGGTACCTCGGGTTACATATGCTTCAGGTTACATATGCTTCAGGTTACATATGCTTCAGGTTACATACGCTTCAGGTTACAGACTCCACTAACCCAGAAATATTATCTCGGGTTAAGAACTTTGCTTCAGGATGAGAACAGAAATTGTGCTCCGGCGGCATGGCAGCAGCAGAAGGCCCCATTAGCTAAAGTGGTGCTTCAGGTTAAGAACAGTTTCAGGTTAAGAACGGACCTCCGGAGCGAATTAAGTACTTAACCCGAGGTACCACTGTACATGGAAGTGGCTTTTAAACAAATATTCAGCTATGCTTGCCAGCATTCCAGGTAGATCCCTGCTTAGCCTGAGACCCAACTCTTCAGGCCTCCAGGCCAGCTGTCCAATCTCTGTGTCACCATTTACCACCATGGGAGAGTTGGGGAGGTAGGAAGGTGAATGGGCACCATGCCAATCAGCCTCTTCCTTTTCCTTTTCCAAGTTGGCTTGGAAGGAGACAGAGGCAGTGTGGTCAAGCAGGCAAAGTTGTGTGCAAGCTGCAGTGCCCCCTTCGCTTGCTCATCTGCCTGTGTGGCATGGACTGGCTGGATACAGAGGAGTGGTGGAAGCTACCAGCCAGGGAACCCCCAGGGGAACCAGGCTCATGTAGCTATATATTTTTAAAAAACATGAATCTAGCACACAACCAGACTTTTCCAAATGCCATTAAAAAGCATTATGTATTTGGAGTTGAATTTAAAACTAGACATTTAGTCTATAGAATGGTGGGGCATCATTTTGTCCTTTGCCGCAGGCCACTTCTGATCTAATATCATTATATCTTGCAGACCGTGCTCATTTCTTTGAGACATGTTTGTTTTTTTCTTAATTAAGGTTTTGCCATACTAACAATCTGGAATATCATCTAAGAGCTAATCAGAAAGCACCGACACCAATATGACTGAAGATTAATTAGAATATGGGGGCATTTGTGCACTACAACTTCCACATTTGTGTGTGGGATATATATCTATATATATATCTATATATAAAGATATAGATATAATTTCATATGCATCCTTGACCATGTTTATAAAAATATTTATATACTGCTGTATCATAAAAGCATATCATAGTGGTTTACAACAATATAAAATCATACAATAAAATAATAAAACCTGGTTTTATTATTAATGTCTTTTCCTATTAGGGTGTTATCCCTGGCTCTGTAAAGAAAAAATTACACTGCTTTACATATTTGTCCTTTCTATTAGTGCTGAGTAGATATAAAGGCTTGTATCTTTAAAATCTTAGGGCTAGGAAAACCTACTTGAGCCTGAAAAAGAAGTTTTGTGACCCAAAGGTCAGATAATTGAGACTATTTTGGACTATGTTCTGAATGTCTGATTCAGCTACGGCTGTGCAATCTTCACCTTCCTAGAAAACTGTGTTAAGGAAATAAAAATTCAGACACGATGATGAGTTTGCATTTTTTTTGAGTAAATTGAAGCTTTGCAAATGTATCTGTCACCCTTGGCCACAAATAACTTCATATGAAATAAAAGAAGTCCATATAGCGTGTAGAGTATGTGTACACTGATGAATAGGCTAAAATATATGAGCAAATGGATGTTGTTTATCCGGCTTGTGTGGCAGACTCTTTGGAGAATATGGCACGCCATGAAATGGAGATGTCTGATCCCTGTCACTCTAGCTGTTAAAGCTTTGTTTACTCAGTGAAAGGTTAACAAGCAAATATCTTCACATGCGCAACTGTCTGGATTAAATTACTCTACCATGTTTGATTAAAAGACTTTGGGCAGCTTTATTTCATACCATAAACAGATATTATTATGAAACAGCTTGGAGCAAATAGTTAATTGAAAGCTTTTATTCCACATTTATCCAACTTGTTTTGAGACCTTGTGTGACAGGATAAGTAACAAAAAAGTACAGAGGGCAGTGAGGTTGAAATTATGTAAAGTTATCTTTTATTTTCTGGTCATAAACCACTGCCTTAAAATGACTTGCTCCTGATGCCTTTGGACTTTATAATAATGAAAGCTCTCTGTTGTCACCATTTGGACAAAACAAGTATAGCCCCCTCCCATGTTTCCAGATTGTGTTGGGGTGGACATTCAAAAGGAACATCTCTGAGCGCAGGTGGTTTGTCTTCACTGCATTGGCTTCAGTGGAATCTGTATTTTCACATACATCCCAATGCATATTTCGTTGACATCAGTGCATGCAGATGTGTATTCCAGGTAATCCACATCCAATTCTGGACTGGAGTGGACTGGACTGGAGCAAAATCATGCATCTTCCTCCACTTTTTGTTGTTGCTGCTATTAGGATCCCTAACAAACAAACTGGAGCATGTGCAGGCAGAGAGTTGGTTTAACTATGCTGCTCTCCACCCATTTCTCTCTCCCTCTCTCTCTCTCTCTCTCTCTATCTCTCTCTCTCTCTCTCTCTCTCTCTCTCTCTCTTTTTCCCTTCTTCTTCTCTCTTTCACACCACTCCCCATCCAGGCCAATGTACCTTGAAAATAAAAATGATGCCCTCCCTGTTCCACTGATGGAAGCTTTTTCATAACACTCTGAATGTTTTAAAGGTGTTTTAATTACTATAGTTATACAGTGGTACCTCAGGTTAAGTACTTAATTCGTTCCAGAGGTGCGTACCTAACCTGAAACTGTTCTTAACCTGAAGCACCACTTTAGCTAATGGGGCCTCCTGCTGCCGCCGCGCCGCCGGAGTCCGATTTCTGTTCTCATCCTGAAGCAAAGTTCTTAACCTGAAGCACTATTTCTGGTTTAGCGGAGTCTGTAACCTGAAGCGTATGTAACCTGAGGTACCACTGTACCTGATCTGAGCATTGAATGAGCTTGTTTTTAAATGAAGAATGAAATGACTGAAGACTCAAACTGATAAACAAATGTGTATGGGTGAAATTACTGAACCGCTTGCAAAATCAATAAATAGATCAAGAATTCTGAAATCCAAGAATTCCTTTACTAGTTTCTGTAAGGCAAACCCTTATGATAGTGCCTAATAATAGCAATGCTTTTTAATCCATTCCTTTTTTCATAAGCTATATCCTGTGCACTATTTATACTGATTCTAAGAGCAATCCTCTTGGATCAGACCAAATGTCCCTCAACTCCAGCATCACAGTGACCAACTAGAAGCCTGTGGAAAGCCTGCAAGCAATACTTTCTTGTGATTTTATGTGGGAAGGGTTATTGTAAGGGCAGGGTCCAGAATCATTTCCCCACTGGTTCCAAATCACCCCTTCTAGCCTCTCTTTTTTTCTTCTTCCGTGGAGTTCCAAGTGCCTGTTTTCCCTTGCTAAAAGGAAAGCAACTTCATTTTATGCATTTCGTTTCCTGTTTTGTGTGAGAAACAGAAGAAGCTTAGGTGCCCTCAAGTGGTGGTTTTTTACCACTGCAGAAGAGAAATGCAGGTGGAAAATGCAGTTTTTTTAAAAAAAATGCACCAGAATAATTGAAGTGAATTTGAGATCATTTTTCAGATTATTGAAGAAAGCATGCTCATAATTTGTAGTATATTTTGTTGCAAATTATGCACTTCTGAAAGGCTTTGAAATTCATCCTTCTTTTGATAAATTGTAGTATTTAATCGGCATAACAGAATTTTAAGAATGGTATAATATTTTAAACCTAAATGTATTCATGCAAATAATTTATTTCGGAATCATTTAGAATGCAGTTCATTGCCCAGTAATCTGGTCAGTAACCGGAAGATGTTGCCTCATTCCAATTTAACCCTAAACATTTTTACTTTTGAAGTAGTGTTTGAAACTCCCATTTTTTAAGGCTCGTTTTGTGACAGGGAATTTCATTAAAACGATCAGTTTCTGAGCTCTGGGTCCAACACTGTGCCTAAGATTTCAAATTAAAACTGCAGAGTGGAAGGAAAGGAGGACCTTTTTCTGCCTCCCAACTTCCAGCTACTCTCTGAAGACTGGAGAAGAGACCCTCTTAAGAATATTAGGGAGGTGGGCAGGGGAAGAACTAGAAAAATGAACATAATATATTAGCTGCAGTTCATTCTTGTTATTAAAAAGTGTACCTAGGCATTCCGTAACCCAGGTTTAAGGTGTCATTTAGCTTCTAGCTTTCATATCTCTGTTTCTAACACTGCTTGGAAGCAATACCAACTAAATTCAAGGGGACCGAATAGTGCATGTTTACAGCCGAGGCCTGCATGACAGAGAATTAACCTTGCTAACCAGAACCATTACCTTTTTACTGTCCTCTGTAATGTTTTCGTTCTGAAACAGAAAGCATAGGATGCTGTGTTGGTCCATTGGGGGGGGGGGGGAGAGAGTCCACAGTTGGGCAGTGTCTTTCTTAGGATCAACCCAATTGTCACAAAATGCTTATTCATCTACTATGAAGAATTTGAGGGCTCGCTCGCTATTTTGTGACTTTTGGGTGATGCTTTTAATATTGTCTATATAAATGGACAAGACCTTGTTTTGTGGCTGCTTGATCTACATTCTGAGCAATGAAGAGGGTGACTAGCAGGCCATGGGCCAGAAGTGATTTCACCCTTCGTGGCCCTAGAATAATGGTATGTCTCCCTCGTGGATTTTGTCTGCGATATGAACATGTTCATACCTCTGTGTAATTATATTTATATTTATTTTAAAACATTTATGCACTCTTCTTCCGGACATTTTTAATGGCTCGCAAATAAAAGACTATGAAAACAATTACCGTTATTTGCGTATAAAACCATATAAAAATGAAAAACCCAGAACCATAGCTATTGATAAATACGAAACATGGTTGCAGCTTGCCAAGCCAGATGATGCATGGTTTAGCCAAAACAACAACAACAACAAACCCTTATAAAAGACTTGAACATGTGAATACTGTATCTGCGAAGTCTTTGCAGATGTTGTCATCCTCATTGTGCAGACAAATATTGTTGGGCTCCACATCACTCTCTGGAAAACAGAGTAGTCCCAGAGAATGCAAAGGTTGTTCATTGTCTGCTCTAGAAAAGTAAGTTGTGGATGGATTTCACAAGTGGATATCCTTGACCTTTTTCTTTCTTTCCCTTTTTGAAACTACTGAACCGCATTGCCTTGAGGAAACAGAATACAATAGTTCAAATTGTGCTCTAAGTTGTAATTTGATGTTCTGCAATGCTTGTTTTAAAAAATGTAGAAGAACTTTTTTTGTCTCTTTGATCCAGTGGAGTGGAAATGGAAGAGGAGCTTTCTGCGATTTCCTCATTTTTCCTGCAGTCCCCTGGGCTATGTCTCATGCTGCTTCAAAGTGTTCCCCAAACCTCTGCAATAGATTTGGAGAGGCACAGGGAACTGCAGAGGCAGTGGCAGAGGAAGGGGGTGCGGTGGGGTGTCACCACTGAGGAGGGTGACAAAATACCAGGCAGCACTCACCAGTGCGGGAGCCAGTGTGGTGTAGTGGTTAAGAGCAGTAGACTCGTAATCTGGTGAACTAGGTTCGCGTCTCTGCTCCTCCACATGCAGCTGCTGGGTGACCTTGGGCTGGTCACACTTCTCTGAAGTCTCTCAGCCCCACTCACCTCACAGAGTGTTTGTTGTGGGGGAGGAAGGGAAAGGAGATTGTTAGCTGCTTTAAGTCACCTTAGGGTAGTGATAAAGCGGGATATCAAATCCAAACTCCTCCTCTTCTTCTTCTCACCGCAGGGCCTTCAGCACCCCCACAGGCTCTCGCTGCCCCAAACAGTCCACCAGCCACCTCCCCCTCAGCTGTAGGGCGGCTGAGTGGGAGGAGGCTCCTCAAAAGCCCCACGGAGCGTCCTGCCCCAGCTAGCCTTGCCCCACAGGTGGCTGGCCCCACCCCCATGGACTGCTGGTCCTGCCCCTGGGCGCAAGGCACCTGCACTACCCCAGGCGCCCAATTGGCTTGCTCCGCCCCTGTGCAGAGGGAAGGGGAGATTCAGTAAAAAATTGTACCTCCCTTTTCACTCACAGGACTGTTGGAATGAACAGTAATCAGCTGAGGGAACCAAAGGCATACAGTATAAAAAAATAAATTAGAAGTCCTATCTTATTAATATACAATGAGAAATAGTTTGATAACAGACTTAAATTCATACATGCTTCTCTTTTCGTGAATCCATCTTTTGGGGAGAATGGAATTAACAGGATCCTGGCTTAAAACTGTTTTTGTATTTTACAAAGTCCCAAACTTCCCAGATTAATTTCAGCCAAGCCCTCTGAATCCCTGTTTTGCTTTCTGCTAGTTAGGTTTTGTTAAACGCACACTTGTTGCCCTTACAACATTAACATCTAAACACATTACGTGTAATTAATGCGCTTAGGATCTGGGTGCCAGTATGCTGGCTAAAGGCTGACTTCTGCCTGGAAGAAGATAGGCACACTGATAACTTCAGGCTACAACTGCTGTCAGCTGAAGTCACTGATTTTGTTACTGATTCTGTCTGAGTGTTTTATGTCACCGATTAGCTGAAGGCCATTGAGGGCAGTAGAAATGTTGCCTTAGTCAATGCTTTTTTTTTTCAAAGCTGTTTGCAGAAGTTAAGGAACATTAACCTGCTGGTTTCTGTTAACATTGGGCTTTGGATAACTAAGTCTGAACTATTTTTAAAAAACGTTTCCGCTTTTTAAAAAAGATGTTATTTACAGATGAATATAAGGCATAAATTACATTGGGGGTGAAACTGAATGAATGAACAGGGAAGTACATTAATATCCCAGCTTGCAATTATTAGACTATTTCCACTTTCTTAAGGAGGTCTTACTCTCAATTATTTGCTAGCGAATAAATGACTAAACTAATAATAATGCTGGGTCTTAAGTCCTGCTTCCATAATAGGTGGCTCAGAAGAGATCCTTTGTAATTCAGTCTCGATACCATATGTCTCTGACATTAACATGCTTAGTTCCAAATGAGTTGGCTTCATTCAAGCATCTTAATTCAAGAGTGGATGATTAGATCTTAAGCTGAAAACCTATTAGGAGGTAAGCACTTATGTTGCTGCAAGTTATTAAAGGGACATCATCGTGCACTGGAAGATAAATCCTTTTGTATCTAGTACTGGTTAGTTAAGTGAGGGTTGCTCGTCATACAATATTAAAAACCAACCTAAATGTTTGTTCAGAGTTGACCACATTCCAAGAAATTATCTAATTGAATGTAATGCAGCCAAATACTTTTTTGTCTTCAAAGTAAGAACCGAGACCCAAACTCTATGTTGATGGCAGGCGTGTGGGATTCTTCCAACGTGTGCTTCCGAAGGAGAGGTGTGAAAAACCATGTGACGTGTGACATCATCACAGTAGCATTTCCCCCATGCAGATTTGCAGCCAATGAAGCCAAGCAGGGCAGAGGGAATCACTAATACAAGGGCGTCACATTATGCTATGATTTAGTTAGTTATCTAGTACATTTATATGTGGTTTGAAACAAAATGCAAATAGTAAAATCAGCACAGTGATGCAAAATGAGAGCAATTCTAATAACTAAATGAAAGCAACAGTCAGAACTTGTTAAAATGCAGAAGCCCGAGGGAACAAAAAAATTATTTCCCTGGTGCTAAAATAAATAGCAGAGTAGGCACCAGGGGAGACTCCTTAGGCAGAGGGTGCCACCACTAAAAAGGCCTTTCACCTGCCTCACCTCAGGATGATGGGAAGAGTCTCTGATAGGCTCAGGCCGGTTGATGTGCAGTTGGGCATCAGATCTCAAATGGTGCAGGGCTTCACTGGTGAGCTTTAAAATTCAGCTTTAAAAATGGACCAGAAGACAATGCAGTCTTCCAGCTACACATTACAGGGGAGATAAGAGGGGACATGGATTGGTGGAGTCCTCTAATCTATAGTTTGGGATCTGGGAGGTGAACTAAAAAAAAATATGTAACCAGACATTAGTGAGGATGTGGTTATTCTGAACTAGTCATATGACTCAGATTCAACCGCCATGTGTGAAATAGGAATACAGTGGACACTCGGGTTGCGAACGTGATCCGTGCGGGAGGCATATTCGCAACCCACATCACCGCGTCTGTGCACGCGCGAGTCACGATTCAGTGCTTCTGTGCATGCGCAAAGAGTGATTTATTGTTTCTGCGCATGCGCGAGCGCCGAAACCCGGAAGTAACCCATTCCGGTACTTCCGGGTTCGGCATGGTGCGGAACCCAAAAACATGCAACCTGAAGCATCTGTAACCTGAGGTATGACTGTAGTAATAGTTTTAGACTAATACTGCTTTGTTTCTACTTTGCTTTCACTTTTCCTAAAGTAGAATAAATATGCCGTTGGGGTCCTATCTTTTGTTCAGTGCTTGGAAATGTGCAGCCCCTACACTCAGGTTCAGGATATGATTACACCAAGCACCGTTCTTTAACATTTCTTGATTTATGTATGCTTTTTTGTACCCAAGTCTCCTCCAAGGAACTCAGTGTGGCATGCAAGGCTCTTCCCAGATCCATATTATTCTCACAACAACCTTGTGAGGTAAGTTAGGCTGAAAGATGCCCTCCCCAAATCTGTAACAATACCGTGGTGAGCATCCTGGTAGATTTACACTTATTTTTTTCTTATTATTTAGTCACACGGTAAAAAAAAAGAGCCCAACTTGTGCAGAGAAAGCAGGACCCCCATGGCTCCTTGCTCTTTGAACACAGATCCTCTTGCTGACATGAACTTTGAAAATGCATCTGTCCTGTACCAGTAGAAGTGAAGCAAGACCAATGCCTTTATTGCTCTCACACTGAACACTGTATCGGGTATGTGTAAGAGACACTCTCCTTAAGTGCAACTTGATGTAACATTTACATTATTCATGGCGCCTCTATTGAAAAGCACTGCCCAAGCAGCACACCAGGTCTGGTGGCACCAAGGAAGTGTTGAAAGGCTATGACACTTTTGTTTGTCTCCGCTTAGTGACGGCCACTCTCACACATATGGTTTGTGGCAGAGTTGGGTCTGCACAGTCGGTCAGCACAATTGGTCAAGCAGGGCTTTCTTGAGTATATTTACTTCAAAATATTGTTATAGATTTGGGGGCGAACCCCCAAAACCCTAGAAATTAATTATTGGTAGGATCTTGATTATTTGGGATGTGAAGGGAGAAATACCAGCTGCAGAGGAATTCCTGGGCTAGCAAAATGATCAAGCCAGGCTAGGACCATTAAGGAACAAAACAGAGCCATTGAGGGCCATTGGCAGTGCAAGAGAACTGTCCTTCTCCCAGGTCCTAAGGTTTCAGTCCCTTTTTATGTTTCTTGAAGCTCTTCAAGAAGGCGACACCATAGCCTTCCAATTCACTATCCTATTTTCTGACTTGACTTCTAGACTATATTTTTAATAACCCCTCCCAACCTTGCAGCTAATCAGGGGAGTAGAATCCTGGTTAATTTTCTATTTCCAGGTTCTTACGATGAAACTTTGACCCTTCTCTTCACAGTATCCCCTTGTACCACATTTCCTGAGCAAAGCATCCCCTTTTACTTTTGCTTTATTTCTGTTAACTTTTGACTCTCCTGTTAGAGAAAACCTTCAAACCAAGAAGCAACTATTTTAGCAACCCAAATCTGGTTGAAAGCATTTTCCCTTCACAGCTGCTCTCAGGTGAGTAGATATAGGATTGAAAGCTCAGGTAATAAGCCCCATTGACTACGGTAGGATGTAAAGGTAAAGGTAAAGGGACCCCTGACCATTAGGTCCAGTCATGGCCGACTCTGGGATTGCGGCGTTCATCTTGCTTTATTGGCCGAGGGAGCCGGCGTGCAGCTTTCGGGTCATGTGGCCAGCATGACTAAGCCGCTTCTGGCGAACCAGAGCAGCGCACGGAAACGCCATTTACCTTCCCGCCGGAGTGGTACCTATTTATCTACTTGCACTTTGACGTGCTTTCGAACTGCTAGGTTAGCAGGAGCAGGGACCGAGCAACGGGAGCTCACCCCTTCACGGGGATTCGAACCACCGACCTTCTGATCGGCAAGTCCTAGGCTCTGTGGTTTAACCCACAGTGCACTTCTGAGTAAATACCAGAGGTACCAACTTGAATAAAATATTGGGGAAGGCCAGATATGCCCCGCCCTCTATAATCAATCACAAGACATGGCACATGCACACCATTTGAATGGTAATGCCCATCAACTTTGGGGTGGCCCCCTCAAATATTTTATTGGGTGAGCCGAAGGGACTTCAAACCCTAGATTTGGTTCCTGTGGTAAGCATACATTGAGATCAAGGGTTATTGTCTCAAAACTGAATCAGGAATGGAAAACCATTTTCAGTGTTGTGCTATGTATGGGAGAAATGCTAGGTTTTAATGAATGTTTTGCTCTTGGGGCAGGTACAGTGGTACCTCGGGTTATATACGCTTCAGGTTACATATGCTTCAGGTTACAGACTCCGCTAACCCAGAAATAGTGCTTCAGGTTAAGAACTTTGCTTCAGGATGAGAACAGAAATCGTGCAGCGGCGGCACAGCAGCAGCGGGAGGTCCCATTAGCTAAAGTGGTGCTTCAGGTTAAGAACAGTTTCAGGTTAAGAACAGACCTCCAGAACGAATTAAGTTCTTAACCCGAGGTACTACTGTACTGGGCAAAATTATCTGATGGGATTTAGCAGTTTTTCCCCCTTCTGTGTTTATGTCTTTTACTTCTTCCATCTTTGTATGAAACATAACTGGGCAGTCCTGGCAATGTAGTCCATTTCATTATTTTGTATATTAGTCTTTGAATCCAAGCTTTAAATGTTAGTTCCATTTATGATGTTGTTGTTGTTGTTAAATTTATATACTGCTTTACATGCCAAAATGGTGAACATGCCAAACTGGAGCATGCACAATCTGTAGTGGAGCTCAGCCTCACTCCTGTTGTATGATACCTCCAAATATTGTCTCTGTGATGTATTATGACTGACAACCCTGCTTGTACAACATATTTAACTGTGGGCTGTAATTAGCTGGGGTGAAATGTGTCTGACTGCGCTGCAAACTCCAACTGCAAAATTTATACCTTCAGCTGTGATCTCAAGATATAGCAGTTATCAAAATAGCCTTAATTGCTGTGCCATTGTTTGATGTTCTCGCGTGATTGATGCTACACTAAAGAAAATTGAAGGGTATAGTTTGTTTTAATAAAATGGTATGGTTTCATTTCATTACAGTTGCCTAATGAGTGCAAATCCATTTTGTTATACCAAGAATTGTCTCTGTTGGAATCTTTGTGAGATATTTAGCATGTTTCCTGGCACCATATGACATCTACTCTGCATAATTCTTTATTCTACAAGGGCCCATTTTCTCCCTTGAAACATATGTAGAATTCTTATTAGGAATACTGACACATTGCTATCAGAACTTATAAAAGAGAAACCATGATTGCTATAATTCCTGAGGCTTGTGTAACATAATGAAAGGGTGCTGTGTTGTTATCTATGGATAACGATGATGCGCTTTTCCAATTTTAGATAATGCAAAATGTTGCAATGTATCAACAAGGGAGCGTGGCAGTTTTCTTTCCCATGTCTTTTCATATTAATTTAGGATGGTGTTACAGGTGCTGGTGGCTGGGCCATCGTCTTGTTAGTCTGATAGCTTGTAGTCTGAGATGATCACTTGATGTTTATTTTTCTTTTTTAATAGGTTTTTATTGAGTTTTACAATTTTATATTCAATATAGTCATCATCAACACAAGAAAAAAATATGTATAAATCCAAATCTCCTCCTTCCCTCACTCCCGTGACTTCCCTCAACCTCCTCTTCTGGTTCTTTAGTTATTCACTGCTTCTGCTAATTTTGTTTTACCTTAATTTTAAATTCTTTTGACTACATGTTCTCATATCCTTATCATTTTTATACCATATATTTGAAATCCCATCTTACATTTTATTATTTTCCCAATTATTGCTCCTTAACTTTTACAGTTGATTTCTTTTGTAAGTGTTTACTAAAACCCTGCTAGTGGGTCCACTTCTTTACAGTATTTCTGTAAATACATCATAAACGGTTCCCAGTCTTTTTTAAACACTCTCTTGTCTATGTCCTTAGGTTTCCCTGTAAGCTTCGCCATTTCAGCATATTCCATGAGTTTTGCTTGCCATTCTTCTGCCATTGGTATCTTGTCGTCCTTCCATTTTTGGGCTAGCTAAATCCTGGCCGCTGTTGTGGCATACATGAATAACTTCTTCTCTTCTTCTGGCAAGTCCTGTCCTGTAATACCTAACAAAAAAAGCTTCTGGTTGTTTTTTTTTTTTAGCAAATGTTGTCTTAAACATCTTATTCATTTCATTGTAAATCATTTCCCAATAATTTTTGATTGCTTTACATTTCCACCACATATGATAAAAAGTGCCTTCTGATCACTTGATGTTTCAGTAGCGGAAGCACCCCTCTCCAGATTATAGAATATAATGCTCTTTGTCATTTGGGTAAGGGTTTCTCCAGGTCAGGGGTGTCGAAATGTTTTTCAAGGAGGGCCAGATTTGATGAAGTGAGCATGCGTGAGGGCTGACCAAAGGGCCAACATTTTTAGGATTGAAGTTGTTGAGGTTGAACTTTTTTTACGATTTTACCCCAAAGTTGAGCTTTTTTAAGGATTTTACCCCAGGAAATAAACTACCACAGGGGCCGGATTAAACTGACCAGTGGGCAGGATTGGGGCCCCAAAATGGACTTTGAACATGCCTGCTCTAGGCAGTGGGAAAGGGAGAAAGAAACAATTGGAAGATCAACAATATGGAGCTAAAGAGGCAGAAAGAGCTTTGATTTGACTTCCTGCTGAAGCCTATGCATCTTCATTGTGTGGGATAAGTGATAGGAACCTTCTCAGTATATTCTGCTTGTACGTTTATAAATCAAACAAATATTACAGAGACACCACAAATCTCAAGTGTTCCATCATCCTTAGGAAACAGAATCCAGCTGTGTTGTCTCTTGAGGTACAGGGAACACACAACAATGTTTTGGGTGGTGGAAACTGCTGAGGTTGTCCTTCAAGGAATGCGGTATCATTTTCTTTCCAGGGTTACATGCGAGAAACAAAGGAAGAAAACCTAGGGTGCGTCCTTCATTGCTCCCATGCATTCTACCAAACCTGTATCTTTTTTTTTTCATTTGCTGCCCTTTTATGTTGAAAAAGGTTGCTTTTTGAAGTGTGACATGAAAGTTCTGTTGACTTCTGAGAGCATGGCATGGAGATTTTTAGTACGGTACTATATTTTTATTTTATAAAATAATTCTGCATTATGGTTATGCTATGCTATTAATAATATAGTATTGCAAAACAAATTTTAAATTAAAAGGAACAATGTTATTTAACCAAACCCCCATCTCCCCAAGGATCAAGTCACTTTATTCCTTGTGACGTGGCTATTCTAAAACCAACAGGCAGTAAGAGTTTTGTCTCCATTTTATTATTATTTATAATGCCACTCAGGGGGAAGGAACTCTTCCTTCTGTAATTCATTCCATGTTTTGTATGTGCTTTTTTAATATATATATATACAATGGGCAATTCTTTTTATTGCACAAACCCTGCATTCTTTCAATGGAAGAGAGACTGGCTGCAAACTTTGATCTCTCTTCTATCTTTGCTGCAGAAAAGAAAATCCTTTGTTAGAAGCTTCTGTCTCATGGAGCCATTAGAATATGGCTGCATTGGTCTATGCACACACAAAATGGGTACATGGGGAAATTGTATTTGAAAAGTCTGGATGGTTTTCAGTTGTTTTCACTGGGGTGAGTTGTATTTCTTTCAAGCTGCAACGAGACAACTCTTAAATTTGTATATTAGCCAGTAGGTGGTGCTATTTGTACAGATGTCATCATCTAGTTTAGAAGGGGGGAAAAGCAACGCGACTTTCAGTTCCTTCGTAGCTTGCCGTGATCGTATAGTGGTTAGTACTCTGCGTTGTGGCCGCAGCAACCTCGGTTCGAATCCGAGTCACGGCAGAAAGGAATGTGCATGTTTTTTAAAAGCCTAAAATCAAGTGCTTTGCAATACTGTATCACTCAAAGCCTGCTCTTTTAAAACAATTGTGGAAATAGCTTTAGCATGAGGACTGATACTTGTATAATGTTGAATACAGTAGTTCCATTCCATGCATGCTTTTGATCTAATTGCTATTCACTGATTATAGTATGTTTATACTTTGGCACTATCAATAATTAGCTTTATAGTAAACATAATAATAAATAATAATTTATTTATACCCCACCCATCTGGCCGGGTTTCCCCAGCCACTCTGGGCGGCTTCCAACAAAATATTAAAATACAATAAAAATATAATATAATATCACTTTAGAATCCAATCTTTTAACTCAGAGGACTATATTCATGTTTATCATCTGTAAATTTTAATCCTCATCCATGTCTGTGTATATTTTAATTCCCCCACCCCAATATTTGAACAAATAAAATAAAGACATAGTTTTAAATAACGCACACAAGTTTAATGAGATAGAATCGCGGAATGCATACAAACTGACATTATACTTTCAGAAGTACTTGAAATCTGGAAGAATTAGGGAGTTTACTTGTGTGTGCATTAAAAAAAATTGTTCTAATACAAGAGTTTAGAGGTTTGTTGGGATATATACGCCTTCCATGCAAAATCTGTGAGCCTTTCTGCATCTCCAGTGCTTTCTATCTGGCATGCAAAACACAGAAGACATTAATTTTGTGCTATTTCTAGAATGCAATGCATCAGAAACTAGCCCTACACACATATATGGTATTGTTGTATGGAACGTATTGATGCTGGCAGCGTATAAATTATTCTTATTTTTTAAGAGCAAATAAAGTTACTTCCCTTCTGCCGTGACTCGGATTCGAACCGAGGTTGCTGCGGCCACAACGCAGAGTACTAACCACTATACGATCACGGCAAGCTACTGGAGAAGTTGTTGCAAGATACTTGGTTGGTATTTTCCTTTAAAGAGCTGTGAGAATATTGCCACCTAGCGTCTGTTGGCTAGGAAGGCTCATAAATCCAATAGCACTTCTATGAGACCAAAAATCAAGGCTTGTGTGACTGTGTTTATGCCGGAGCCTTTGATTTTGTTATAATTGTTGGTACAGCATTCCCAGCATTGTTCATTGCATTGTCATCTTCATCATGACAGTCAAATAACCTTTGCTTCCGAGATGGAATATACTGTATTATGGAAAAGCATTATTTTCTGTTTGTTAGGTTTCCATCTCCTTTGCAAACAATGTTTATAAGTGGACAATTAAAGCGTGCAGTGCTGAAACAACTTATTTTCTCATTTCTTAGCTGGGAAAGTCAGGACTTTTTTATTTTTAAAAGATATAATGCACACTACCACACAAATGCACACAAATGCACTCACCACTGGTGAGTTGCTTTTTTTCTCTGTAAAGAGAAAAGCTCAGTACAGTGGTACCTCGGGTTACAGACACTTCAGGTTACAGACTCTGCTAACCCAGAAATAGTACCTCGGGAGAAGAACTTTGCTTCAGGATGAGAACAGAAATCGTGCGGCGGCAGTGGGAGGCCCCATTAGCTAAAGTGGTGCTTCAGGTTAAGAACAGTTTCAGGTTAAGAACGGACCTCCGGAACAAATTAAGTTCTTAACCTGAGGTACCACTGTACCACCAAATCTTGGAAAGCCCTTTATTTCCTTCCAAGTTGAGATGAGAGCAGGGGTAACAATCATAGAATTGTAGAGTTGCAAGGGACCCCAAGGGTCATCTAATCAACCCCCCCCCCCCACAATGCAAGAATCTCAACTAAAACATCCATGGCAGATAGCCATCCAACATCTGCTTAGAAACCTCCAAGGAAGAAGAGTCCACCACCTCCTGAGTGAGACTGAGACAGCGAGACAGCTCTTATTGTCAGAAGGTTCTTCCTGATGTTTAGTTGGAATCTCCTTTCTTGGGATATGAAGCCATTGGTTCAAGTCCTGGCCTACAGAGAAGGAGAAAACAAGCTTGCTCCATCTTCCATGTGACAGCCCTTGAGATATTTGAAGATGGCTATCATAGCCCCTCTGTTGCCCCTTATGCAGGCTAAACATACCCAGCTCCCTCAACCGTTCCTCATATGACTTGGTTTCCAGACCCTTGATCATCTTGGTCTCCTTCCCCTGCACAATTTCCAGCTTCTCAACATCCTTCTTAAAACGTGGTGCCCAGAACTGGACACATTATTCCTGGTGGAGTCTGTCCAAGGCAGACCCATATGTCATGCTGAGACTTGAAGACACTTAAGAAGCTTTGAGATCTTTCTTAGTATTGTCCAAGTATCTCCCGCTGACCTCAGGGACAAAGCTCTGCTTTTGCAAATTGGGGAGGACAGGTTCCTGCTTGCTACCAAGGACCAGCCAAAAGTGACAGACTTGGGGAAAATTCATTGATAAGAGCATAAGTGATACCTTAAGGACTACACGTGACATTTGTCTACATAAAGAAATGCTGGCTTCATCAGAAGCATAAACCCCTGTTGGGGCAGGAAGACTGTCTGCATCATACAAAGTGAGGTTCAGAAATAAATAAACTGAACGCAGAGAGATCATCATAAATGAATCAATCACTTAGTGTAGATTTGGCCAACCTGTTATATGCATGTCTGACATGTAAATAAACCCCAGAAAAAAACTCCCCCAGTCCCCCAGTTGATAATGGGACTCATAGTTGGGTTTTTTTTCTGGTGCCCTTTGACATGAAAAGGCTTCCCCACTTTGGTCTAGGTGCGAGGTCCTAGCAGGGAAAGTTACCTGTTCTGGTGTCTGTATTGCAGGATTGTGATATTGCTCTAATAGGGCTGAAAAGGGTGGCTGGGAGAAGTTGGGTGCTAAATTTCACATAATGTTTTGGACTAATCAGACAGTTCTTTGGTTGCAGGCTTCTAGGATTGTTTCATTTTTTAATGAGTTTTTTAAGAATGTGATTTCCAGATCTTATTCTTCTGTACAGTATTGAGGGCGTTGGCTCTAAAAATAGGTGACACGAGTTTTGCCTTTTGATTCACTAGCAATTTTAAAGGTGATCTAGCTATTTGGACATCCAGCGAGATGATAGCGGTATATAATAACAGTTATTGTTTAATATATCCTCATTAAATCCAAACTAACTTGCAATCTCAGGCAAGGTAAGTCTCTGAAAATCTAGAAAACCTGATTTTCGCATCCTTATTTGAAAGACTGTCCTGCTCCCAACCATTTTATGGGGAGTGCAACTGGGAATACAGAGATTCTCTTTGAATGCCAATTCTCATGCAACTCGCTTCTTTGTACATCAGTCTGCTAGGTATAAAAATGCCAACAAATAAATAGCATGGTTTGTTCATGACCTGGAAGCTGTATTTTTTATTTCTGAAAATTAATCCAACTCAGAGCTGGATTAGAGATGGCACATCCTTCAACAACAGGCTTGTGGGATCAAAGCAGGCAGTCATTCTACCTTGGCTGGAAATCCCTGTTTTTTATGCGTAGATCTGATTCATATCCATAGATGGCTACAATCACAACCATCTGTTTTGAGTTAATATCAGTAAATCATCTTGCATCTGAGTCAATCATACCTTGAAACATCATAGGGTAAGTGGATCAAGCAAGCCTAGGCTTTGTTTGGCAACTCATAATGCAATATTGTACAATTTCCGTGCAGTTTTGAAATTGCATTTGAGTGCTGCTGAAGCTATTCACAACATTTGTGCTGATTACTCTGTGGACAATAGTCTGCATAAAGGCAGCAGTTGATTGGTAAGAATGTAAATAGAGCATTATTCAGTGATGCTTAATAAAACAGGACAGGGGTGTCCAACTTCCAAGAGACTGCGATTTACTCCCACTAAAAAAAACTGGCAGTGATCACGATCGACCTGTTGGACATCCCTAAAATAGGACACGTGGGAGTCCTTAGCTTATTGGATACAGTGCTGTGTGTATTGAGCATATTTTCATCACACCACTGCAAATGATTGCATTAGCGAGGTGACACTCAGCAATCCATGTGGCGACTCACCATATTGCAACAACTTCCACATTTAATGAGTTATGATCAATTTGTCATGGATGCTGTGTGTGGTATCGTCAGTTTTATCCAGGGTGGCCCTTAGTAGTAGTAGCAGTAGTATTTTATTTATACCCCGCCCATCTGGCTGGGTTGTCCCAGCCACTCTGCGCGGCCTCCAACACACACAAAATTAAATAATAAAACATCAAACATTAATAGTAACAATCAGATCCTATATAACAGGCACGTCCAACAGGTAGATCGTGATCTACAGGTAGACCACTGGATAGCTGTGGTAGATCACTGGTAGATCACTGTCTCCCCCCAAAGAAGCTCAACAACTTTGGCTCCCCTAAAAAAAGCTTGACATTTTTGCCCGACACCCCAAAAAATGGGGCTTTCCTCCTCCCTAGAAAAAAGCACCCCTGCTATATAAAAAGTCATAATAACTTTAAAATAAACAACTTATAACCAAATAAAGCAATATGCAATAATGCATTAGAATACAATAGTAAACACTAAAATTAAACATAAGCAAACAATAATTAGACAGTTTACACTTATCAATTACAATAAAGAATTACTCATCTATAATCAATAAAAATAGCAGCAAATCACAAGACATAAGATACCACAAATCATACAGAATGACGCAAAAAGATTAAATTAAGAAACACAGACACACAACTTATAAAATTATTTAAAACAAAACAAAACTATCCCTGAACTTTCCTCCCAGCTGCCTCTGCTGTTCTCAAAGTCATGGTTCGGGAAAGAGAAAAAAAATTAAGGATCTAGGTTTATTTTGCAAAAGAGGAGATAACACTAACACAGCAATTTTTTTTCCAAAATAAAGGGTTAGTTCATACAAAAAAAACACAACAGTCTTTCTTAGGTATAGTTTTATCAATATCAAATTAGCATAACATGGCACAGAATGACCTTCTGTGGGGGGGATGTTAGCAAATGTTTTGTTATTACCACAGCTCTAAATTTCAGTCTCTGTTGTGAAGTATTGTGGAATGAGCCTCAACCGTGGCTTCTCTCCTTCCTTTGAAAACCTCCAGGATGTGATAGATGGGTTTCCAAAATCTTCTTCTTTGTTGCCTTCTCAGAATCTTCTTCCTTTGTACTATCAGCAGCAACATGCTGCCTGCCAGCTGTATCACATTATTACTCATGTACAGCACAACAAAATCCTGCCTATAAAAACTTGACTCTCCGCCAGCTTTGCAGTGGTGCTTCCATTCCATGATTAAAACTCAAGAAGTGTGAGGGCTACAGAGAGATGATTCCTGCCTGCGACGGTGTCTTTGTTTTGCCGCTGCAAATGTTTACTATAAAGCCGCATGGCCACTCAGCTTACCTATGGCTATCTGCTCCTGGCAAACTGTTTTTCTAAGAATGTTTAGCTATTACTGCTGTGCTCAGTTGGTGTTTATCCCATATTACCAGGTTTTGTGTTGTGTTGTTGCTAGAAAAAAATATCATTAATATCATAAACATCTGGAGATGGAAGAGATAGCAAACAGAGAAGTGGGCTTACTCATAAGGGGCCTAATCAAAAGCCTAATAAAAATGTTTGAAACTCTGCCATGGAAATTGATGGTTCTTAGTCCAAGGCAGGTAGAGTTGAGTGTAACCTACTGGGTTCACAAGAGACTTACCTGAAGGTTGTTCATTCATGCTATAAAATGGTCAAAGAATTAGGAAGTCCAGTGGCTCACAGCAGAAACTTTACTCTTTGATCTTAGATGTGCTGTCCTAATGGTGTTGTGGGTGTTGTTGTGGGGCGGGTTGGGGGGTGTTAAAGATTATCACAATCTTCTTAGTGAAACCAGCATTGTTCACCTCACTTTGAGGAATTACAAGGTGTGACTGAAAAGTTCAGTCACAGAAATCGGACAGCGAGCAATATTTGAACATACATGCCTTACAGGCCTTCAAAGTAGGTCCCCTCTGATACAATGCACCACTGACAACATTTGTAGAACTGTTGGAAACTTCTGGAGAAGTCCTTGTTTCGTACTGCTTTCCGTTCCCTCATCACAGCAGCTTGGACATGTGAAATGTTGGAAAATATGTGCCCTTTCAGTGCAGATTTCAGTTTTGGAAAAATAAAGAAATCCGGTGGGGCCAGATTGGGAGAATATGGAGGGTGGGACAACTCAGTAACCTCGGTAACGATTTCACACAGAATATGCAATTCTTCCGCCATCATTCGGGCAGACAAACGCCTATCCCACATCAATAACTCACATACTCTGTTGATGGTCTGCCAGACCAAGGGTCATCGTCGATGGTTTTCCGCCCTTCACAGAAACGCTTAAACTACTCATACACTGTCTTTTGAGTTACAACTTCATCTCCATACACAATTGTGAGCATTTCGTGGGTTTCTGATGCCAATTGTATGTTCAAATATTTCTCGCTGTCCGATTTCTGTGACCATGCACCAAACTTTCTGGTCACACCTTGTATTATTTTATGCTACTGTGGAAGAGGCACCAGTTGCCTTTCTGTGAGCACCCACCCACCAGTCATTGGCTTAATGGTGGCGCTGTCACAGGCTGTGCATTAAAAAAATTCCTGGTGAAGGAAAAAGGTCAGTTGTAGGATATTCAAAATCAGTACAGAGGCTGTGAAATATTTGTTTTTTAAAAATCTCACAGGAACCAAAGTTGGACGAACAAAGCAACAGAACTGAAGAGATGGAAGTCAGGAGAACTGAGGAACCAATTAGGGAAAAGTCAAGAAAGTGTCTAGGGAGAGGATTGTTTGAATACTGCATGGAGACACAGGAATCAGAATTTGAGTCAGAATCCAATTGGGAAAGAGGGACAAGGAGGCAGTAGGGAAATGCAAGGGGTTGGAAACCTCAAAGAAGGCCTAAGGGTTTGTACGATGACACATACCTTCATGCAGAATCAGAAAAATTATTGGCTATAGGTCTCTGTATCCTGTCATATCCCAAAGGCTTAGAAGCAGGTTGCATGTTTAATCATAATTTTAATACTCACAGTGGGACATAGGAGAGGAGGTCATATATTAGCTGTGGGGGTCCAAATACATCCCTTACAAAAATTCCTCTTAGATTGTGAGGCACCAAAACTTTCAGTTCTCATTATGTTTAACAGTTGCGTTTTAGAAGTTTATTGTTTAGAACATCTGAACAAAACTTCAGATGTGCCTTAATTCAAATAACTGGGTAATGACAAACTTAGCTATTCTAACATTTCCAGCGGAAGCAAGCAGGTAACATTGGGTGTTTCCAGATGAACGTGTTACAGCATTTTCCCCAATTTCTTAATGGACATCTTAATTTCCAATTTCTTAATGGGACATCTCCATGGTATCGCCATCCTTTTGAAATTATCCTGTGCTTTTCTTTTTTTCATCCACTTATTTTCTGATAACGTGGGAAAAAAACAGTTTTAATAAGATCTGGAACAGCAACACACACACACACACACACACACACACACAAAAACCAGCAGTGTTTGTGTCTGTAATTTTAGCTGTCAGGTTTAGGTGATTGTGGCTTTGTATGCCAGTAGTGACTTTCTACACCTTCTCTCTTCTAGTTCTTCCTCACCAAATCACACCAAGGCCATATTGTTTCAATCCATCATTACTGCCATCCATGCTTTTGTGTTGTAGAGCTCTTTCCTCAGGAACTCCCCACATTTTGTTGTTTTCCATTAAAAATAAATAAAAATGGATATGCTCCTGAATTCTAGTATCTCTTTATAATGAGCTACTGTAATAAGCAGCCCTGATCTTTAATACAAGGAGGAGTCTGCTAGTTACATTTTTACAAGTGTCACCTTATGCGTTCCATTGTGCAATGCAAATTACAGCGTGTATATCTCCATAGGAAACGAATGTCTTTTTGCAGCAAACTGAAACTTACCTTCACTTTCTGTTTATCTAAGGCAATTTGCTAGGAGGACCAACAGGATTAGAAACGGAAGTATGGTTTAGAAAGGAAAGCACAGTAGGAGAGATATTCAAGGTTCTGAAATGCTAATGTACTTTTAAAAGAAGCAGCACATGCAGGTCTGCCAAACACCTGTGCTCATGCTCAACGAGCATAATTAGTTACATGGAAGGAATAGGGAAGCTCAATCCAGGAACATCTCATCACGCGCCATCGAGAGATGTGGACAAGAATGGGTGCAATCAAACAACAGCAGCGTTTGATGATGTGGGTGGTCTGTTGCTGTTCTGCAATAATGGAAAAGCAACGGTCCACTTCATACCCTATGTTCCTCCTCACCACTAACTTACAGCCAACTTACAACTGGTGCACATTTAACTTTTGTGATCACAGCTTTATGTGCTTGGCAGCCAACCAGCTTAAATTGCACAACCCCAGTGCAAGGTGCAAGTCAACTTTATACAAAGTGGCTCAGAAAAGACTGTAACTTGGTGGCAGGGCTGGAAATGGATGTTGTTGTTGTTTATTGCTTATACCCCGCCCATCTGGCCAGGCCTCCCCAGCCACTCTGGGCGGCTTCCAACAGAATATTAAAAACACGCTAAAACATTAAAAACTTCCCTAAACAGGGCTGCTTTCAGATGTCTTCTAAAAGTCAGATAGTTGTTTATTTCCTTGGCATCTGGTGGGAGGGTGTTCCACAGGGCGGGCGCCACTACTGAGAAGGCCCTCTGCCTGGTTCCCTGTAACTTGGCTTCTTGCAGCAAGGGAACTGCCAGAAGGCCCTCAGAGCTGGACCTCAGTGTCCGGGCAGAGCGATGGGGGTGGAGTTTCTCTTTCAGGTATACCGGGCTGAGGCCTCTCTCTGATTGGCAGCAGCTCTCTAGGCTTTCGTAGATGGACCAATGGTCTGACTCAGCAAGAGACAGCGTTCTGTATGCACAACTGATATCGCATGGATGTCGCTGTAGGCAGAATCACTTGTGGAAGTCAAAAGAGGGTCTACCCAGTGGGCTTAGATTTCATTATTCTTCCTTGCACTAATATAGCTGATTCTTCCAAGTCAACAAAATGGCACACTTCTGGGAGTAAGCGCCATGGAACAGGATGGGACTTAGTTCTGATTAGGGTAGGATTGCCCTACATGATATTTGAAAGCTGGGCTTGGGACATGGCCTTTTCTGCAGTGGCACCAAGGTTCTAGAATAAGGTTAGCAGACGGCTCCATTTCCTGGGGATAGTCCCCAGATTTACAAATCAGTCTCCTGACAAAATCCTATCATTCCGACTCATTTCAATGAAGTGTCTCCGGATTCATTGAAAAAAATCTGGTAACCTTATTCTAGACGAAATTCCATTGGTGGTGGTTTTCCTGCACTGAGCAGTATCATTTCAAAAGTGTTGTACTAGTGGTTATTGTATATTGTATATTGAGGTTATTACTGCTCTTCTACGTTCCCTTGTTTTGTCGATTATGCTTTTACTATACATCTGGTGGGATATAAATACTTCAACAGAACAAATAAATACCGTAAAAATGTTACCATGAAAAACATGAACAAAAATGGCAAATCCTAGCTTATTATTAGAGTTACTCTTCAAATGAAAATTTCTCACTGTATTTATTTATTGAAATAAAATAATCAGGTATACTTTGTTTCATTTCAGAATTTTTGTATTTAAGTTTTCACATGCCCACATTAAAAGATTCTCCCTTGGTGTGTATGATTTGAATGGCTATCAGATCAGCGCCTCTATATGTTTTCTTGCTTTCATTAAGACAATAACAAATGTTCTTAACATCCTAGACGGCATGTGACTGCTTTTAATAATATAAAATGTCAATTTTTTTTCATAAATTGACTCAACTTTCACCTTTTTTTAAAAAAAAAAATCTGTTCTATATGAAAAATGTTTTTTTCATTATTTTTATTAGAAAAATATTTGTAGAGAATACTTTATGTCACAAAGCCCCTATCGCTAGTTGGCAGTAGAAACAGGTTAATAAATGGCTGTGTGTTACCACATTATAAATCAATCAAGGGTTCCATGTGAAATCATACAGGAAACCTCAAAAGTAAAGCACAAGCACTTATTAATAACATCTGATTCCTGAGATTAATCTACAGTGTAGCGTAGAATCACAGAGCTGGAAAGAGACTGAAAAAAACCTGAAGTAAATTGTGTCATTCCTGCCTGATGATGCTGAACATGGAGGAGTGATTATTTTAATTATGATCTTCAGCGGGATAAAGCAATAATCAGTTTTAGAATGGTTTGGACAAGTCCTGGGGGGGGGGGAGGTGGAATAAAAGAAATCCCTTCCTTAGATTAATGGGTCAAGGTAACATGGAAAAGAAAAATTAAAATATGCTGAAATTCCAGGATCAGCTTTATTCCTTATTAAGTGCAGGCAGTGTGTTTATGACACCCACTTCCAACATAATGATTGTGTACACTGATTAGCTGGAATGCATGCATGCCAAGTCTGCCGGTTCCTCAGACTGTTGGAAAAGAAAACAACATGCTCGATTTTTGATCAAGACACAAGAATAGGGATCAGATCGATCTGGTGTGTCGATGGCTTCACCTAGGTTGGCAGTGTGGAGCTATGGGGAAGTGGTAGAGAAAGTAAATATAGAATAGTACAGGGGCATAATGTCACTCCTCTTTCCCAAACTATATGTGGTACACCAGGTTAAATATTGCACTCTACCAAGTGTTTATTAAGTTCATTCCCTTTGCCCTAATCTTTGCACCTCCTAAACTTGGGTTTTGTCAAGTCTGTCAAACACCTCACAGTTTGCCAGACATAATACATGCCCTGATGTACTGCAAGTGTGTTAGGAACTTGGGTTGCAGACCTAGGGTGGATCTACACACAGGAAAAACTCTGCTATAAATAAGTCAGAAATTAAATCATTATAACAAAAGGAAAAAAAAACACTATGGAAAGCCGCAAAGAATTTTATTTTTTTTGCTCTCCAGCACCATCTGCTGTTGCATGTTTACAACACATCCAAAACGCTGGTTTTTGACTAATGTAGCTGAGTCCCCAACGTAAGAAGCCCTAGGGGGAGTTCCCATTCTTCTTCTAGTACTGTATAGTATGAGCGAACCTCCTCAACAGACAAATCTTTCCACATCCACACATCCTAGGAGTCTTGTGAATTGGCATCTTTAGACAGCGGCAATAGCATGTCTTGGCAGATTTACTCAGTAACCGGCCCTCACACAGGTCTTAAAAATTGGAATATTTATTGAACACAGAGAGAGAGAGAGAGAGGGAGAGAGAGAGGGAGAGGGAGAGAGACAGAGAATCAAAATAGTCACATTTGTTTTCTGCTGCTCCAGAGAAGCGGACACGGAGCAATGGATCCAAACTAAAAGAAAGAAGATTCCACCTAAACATTAGGAAGAACTTCCTGACAGTAAGAGCTGTTCGACAGTGGAATTTGCTGCCAAGGAGTGTGGTGGAGTCTCCTTCTTTGGAGGTCTTTAAGCAGAGGCTTGACAACCATATGTCAGGAGTGCTCTGATGGTGTTTCCTGCTTGGCAGGGGGTTGGACTCGATGGCCCTTGTGGTCTCTTCCAACTCTATGATTCTATGATTCTATGATTCTATGATTCTAATATTTCAACAAGGAACAGCTCAACAACAATGTGTATCTATCAAGAGGGCTTTTTTGCAATGGGAACTCGCCAGGACTCAGTTCCGGCACCTCTCAAGTGGGTGCCATTGCCAAGGTGGTCAAGGTGTTAGGATTTTCTCGTGCAGACAAAGGTGGTGGGATTCATTCCTTTGACCAGAACTGGGTTTGAACAGGCTCCTCTCCTGAGGGCCAAAATGTTCCAATTATTTTCAGATCGCACGGATTGGATTACCCAAGGTCATGACTGGTGATGTCACTTCCATGGAGATGACCAGTTTAATTCCGTAGGCCATTTCCCCCATCAGGTCTCAAGCAGCCCCCTTACAAAGTGAATCAAACTCAACCCATTTTTTAAGTCTGACTGTAGCCAGCCTGCCAACAACAGGAAAGCAAATTCTGTTTCTAAGTTGGCTCAGTTTGCATCACCTTATGGCCTTGAAACAAATGCCTCTGGAATGAATAGTCTAAGGACTGTGGCAGGATGTCTTAATTTAGAGATAATTAAATTATATTATCCATGATCCGTAAATGATGGTTGACTTTGGAGTGCAGTATCAGCAGCATGTGGGAGAGAAGGGAATGGGGTGAAGCTTGGGCCACGGCTGAGAGTGACTGGCTGGTGGCATGACGACGAAAATAGGTATCTAAAGGAGACTCTTCTTCTGGGCTTCTAGAGGTATAGGACCAGGCAACATGGATGAGGAGAAGCTGCCAAGACCAGGTGCTTCAAAATCTGGAGCATCAATTTTGTAATTTGACTAATGTTCTGAAATCTTTCAATCCATTGTGTGAAAGAAAGAAAGAAAGAAAGAAAGAAAGAAAGAAAGAAAGAGTGGGGGAACTCACCGGAACTCAGTTCTGGCACTTCTCAGGTGGGTTCCAGAAAACCATTGCACTGGATATTTTCCTAGAAAAAGAGGTGCCGGAACTCACCATGAATGCCTCCCTCTTTCTCTTACAATGGCAATGGTGCCTACCTTAGAGGTGCCAGAACTGAGTTGCAGTGAGTTCCAGCTGGAAAAAAAACCCTGGGCAGATAGACAGACATACTGTCAGGGAATCAGGAGCAGGAGCACTGGGGAGAGAGGATTGGGAGAGCGAAGGGGAAGAATCCGAGGGCAGCGTAGGGGAGTATGACAGTGGCCCGAGAGATTCCATGAGCTTCTCCAGTGAATCAGAAGATTCCCAGAAGGGGGCGCCGATGGTCAGGGCAAGGGGGGTCCCAGGGGGGACACACCAGAAACAAGGAGCCAGAGGGGAACCCCAAAGCAGCAGTGGAGGATCGGGACCAGTTTCCCCACCAGAGCGTAGTGGGGGGGAGGAGTCACATGTGTCAGGGGCAGTGTCTCCTCCAGAGAGGGAGTCAGGGCTGACCATGCCTCCAACGGAGGGGAGGTCAGTTGCAGCTAGCCCCCCCGATGGGGGAAGCAGTGACAGCAGCAGTGGAACGGTCAGGAGGAAAGCTGCTGGCTGGGCGCGCACGCCAAGTTCAAATGTGCAGGCGCGCGGAACAGCAGGAGACCCGGATGGGGAACCAGCTCCTAAAGCCCGCCGGAGGGAGGGAGAAGGCTCAGGGGAATCAGCGGGAGAAGAGGCTAGAAAGGGCGGAACCCCGGCGGGCAGGCGGACCCAGAGGAGGAAGGAGCAGCGGAGAAGGTGGAGCAAGGCTAGAATCTTAAATTGGTGTCAAGGGGGAGGAGACTCAGACGGAGCATCAGTGGTCTGACACTTTAGACGTGGGGCTGCGCGCTGCGGCTCTGGAAGTGAAACTGAACTTCAATAAAGACTTTTATACTTAACAACGAAGCAGCGTTGGTCCTTTGTGAGCTGGGACCTAGGGTAGCTCTGACACATACATATAGTCAAACCTTGGTTCTCGAATGACTTAGTTGACAAACAAATCGGCTCCTGAATGCCGCAAACCCAGAAGTAAGTGTTCCCGTTTGTGAACGTTTTTCTGAAGCTAACGTCCGACGCAGTTTCCGCTTGAGTGCAGGAAGCTCCTGCAGCCAATCAGAAGCCGCGTCTTGGTTTTCAAATGGTTTCAGGAGTTGAACGGACTTTCGGAACAGATTAAGTTTGAGAACCAAGGTTCCACTGTATAGATAGACAGACAGACTTCAGAAAAGACAAAGCGCCTTGTGATAGCATTCAGTTTTTCTCACTTGTATTGACTTAGGATGTTGAACATTCCCACTCCAGTATTAGACTAGTTTGTGTTATCAGCGGCAGAGGAAGCTGCTCAGGTGCCTGGGACAGGACGCCCAGGGGCGGGGCAAGCCACCCATAGGAGCAGGGCATACCACGGGGGCCCCGGGGGCTGCCTGCTTCCTCCCACTCAGCCGGCCTACAGCTGGGGGGGAGGCAGTGGAAGGACCATTTGGGCAGCGCAGAGCCTGCACGCGCCCAAGCAACCGCGTCTCTCCCAGGCCCCTGGCATTTTGTCACCCTCCTCAGTGGTGACACCCGGGGTGGCCCACACCCACCACACACCCCTCCCCCCCGTGTGTTATATGGCCATAATATGAAGTATTAGGAGACTTCCAACTGCCCATTGCCACCAAATGTAAACTGCTTCCATCAAGGGTGGAATGATGGAATCATTCCTTGGATTGATCCAGCCCTCCCCCTGGCCCAACCCTTGCCTTAGAGGATTTTGGTGGAAGCTACTGCCTGGTGTAGGGACGTGGGTGGCGCTGTGGGTTAAACCACAGAGCCTAGGACTTGCCGATCAGAAGGTCGGCAGTTTGAATCCCTGCGACGGGGTGAGCTCCCGTTGCTTGGTCCCTGCTCCTGCCAACCTAGCAGTTCGAAAGCACATCAAAGTGCAAGTAGATAAATAGGGACCACTCCGGCGGGAAGGTAAACGGCGTTTCCGTGTGCTGCTCTGGTTCGCCAGAAGCGGCTTAGTCATGCTGGCCACATGACCTGGAAGCTGTCTGCAGACAAACGCCAGCTCCCTCGGCCAATAAAGCGAGATGAGGGCCGCAACCCCAGAGTCGGTCACGACTGGACCTAATGGTCAGGGGCCCCTTTACCTTTACCTTTTTTTACTGCCTGGTGTGATACCAAGGAAGGACAAGGGCAGGAAATTCGGCTAGAGAAATCTTTATTGGACACCATATAATTTATGTTCCTCTACTAGACTCAATGTTCTTTTAAAAGTAGCTCTAAGAGGCTCTTGTAGGTGTAAATTTGAACACAAGTATTCAAAATAAAGAAATAGCGATCTATTTTACACAGTTGCTATTAAGAATTACTAAGGAAATGCACACTAGAAAAAATATTAAGTATTTGATGGGTAATTATGAAATTATTTCCCAAACTTAGAAGAACAAAGGAAAAGGTCAATACAGAATTTGAGCAATGGAGTCCTGTGGAAGAACATTCACCACCCCGACAAACACTTTCTTCTGCAAAGGGCTGAGTTCTAGATGGGCATTTCAGTAGAAGCTGGCTCTGTGCACAATACTGATTGGCTGTAACCTGCAAAATCCCAAAACAAATCTTTTCAACCCCCGCCTCCTATAAGCAGCTTTTCAAATACTGTATAATTGATACTGCTTTTAAAAACACACAAAAGAAATAAGATGACAACTGCACATTTAATTGGATCTGTGTACATGTGGCACATTTAAACATAAAGGCTGGAACAGGGAGATAAAGTATGACAGATGATCAAATCGTTCAAATTGCTGGTATCTATCATTCACATTGGACGCAGGTGGTGCTGTGGTTTAAACCACTGTGCCACTTGGGATTGCCGATCAAATGGTCAGCAGTTCGAATCCCCGTGACAGGGTGAGCTCCCGTTGCTTGGTTCCAGCTCCTGCCAACCTAGCAGAAAACACAACAAAGTGCAAGTAGATAAATAGGTATCGCTCCGGTGGGAAGGTAAACAACGTTTCCTTACGCTACTCTGGCTTCGCCAGAAGCAGCTTAGTCATGCTGGCCACATGACCTGGAAAAAACTGTCTCCGGAAGTGGACAAACACCGGCTCCCTCGGCCTTTAAAGCGAGATGAGCGCCGCAACCCCAGAGTCGTTCACGACTGGACTTAATTGTCAGGGGTCCCTTTACCTTTACTGTCATTCACATTGCAAAGGCAAAGAAATTCTGGCCACATATAGGAAAAATATATGATGTTTCCTGTTTTAAGGCAGGTTCTTGGCAACAACCACAAATCCAACATACCAAAAGTGGAAGCCGAGAAAGAAGTACAGTGGTACCTCTGGTTACATACTTAATTGGTTCCGGAGGTCTGTTCTTAACCTGAAACTGTTCTTAACCTGAAGCACCACTTTAGCTAATGGGGCCTCCGGCTGCTGCCACGCCGCCGCCATGCGATTTCTGTTCTTATCCTGAAGCAAAGTTCTTAACCCGAGGTACTATTTCTGGGTTAGTGGAGTCTGTAACTTGAAGTGTATGTTACCCGAGGTACCACTGTATTCAGAGAAAGAATCTAGAGGCTCAGTTTGAACTAAGGGTATGTTTAGCTGTCTGTCTGACTGACTGCTTCTCAGTGGTCCACCTTTTTTTTAAGATAGAGAAACTTTTTCCCTTTCACGCCATCCTGCTCCACAGAGGCAAACGAATGTCAGCAGGGCATGTTGTGTCTCCCTGCTTAAGAATCCTTCTGCATGAGCAGCTTGAATTCTGAGTTGTATGACCTTCTTGTGACACGATTGCAAAGTCAGTTTGGCTGTACACTTTCCTTGCTGGAATTTCAAAGACGTGGCTCTGGCAGGGAACTTTCTTTCCTTCCCTGCTTTTAAATTAAAAACAAATAAAGACTTCTCCCTAATGGCTTTTTAGGCGTAGTGACTGCAGAGTGAATCACTTCTCTGCTGCTGCTTAACCGCAAGTTCTCAGAATGAGCCACAATTTTGTATCTCAGAAGAAGACAGAAAATACCAGCTAAACACATTTCTGTTGACAAGGGTTCAGCTCAGGCATAGTGACTGCAGAGTGATTAACTTCTTCTGCTGTTTGACTGCATTCTGACCCGCACAAAATTGGATTTAAGGGCTTTTAGCCAGTGAATGAATTTGAAAATCTTCATAGATACTTAGGAAAATGGAGCTACTCAATGAGGGCTCACCCACACCATCACAAAACTCTCCCTGTACCTTGCCTGTTCCTGATTTTTTGGGCTACGAATCACATGGCATTTACTGTGTCCTGTTGACAACCCAAATGTCCTTTTTAATAATAATAATAATAATAATAATAATAATAATTTTTATTAAATTTCCAATTGACAAACCAATCATATCACATTAGTTCCAAATTATACCAATACATAATAAACTCCAAATATTTCCAAATATTTAGCCGAATTTTAAATTTTTGTTGGGGGTACCCATGCTTCGAGTTCAGAAAGGGTCCAATCCTCTCATATTTCTGCTGCTTTGATGTTCGACAACCCAAATGTCCTGAAGCAAAACCCCACTTTTTTAACGGGTAGTGATGTGGAAAAGGTTTTGGGCCCCCTCAATATTGAGCGGTAACGTCACACGCCACGCCAGCACGTTGTGTGTGATGTCAGCACTTTGTGCGATGTCAGCCCCCTCAATAGCAGGGAGAAGCCAGCAGGGGCGGAGGAAGGGGGCGGTGGGGGCAGGATGCCACGGGTGTCATCGCTGAGGGGGGTGACATTTGGTGCGCTGCCCACCCACTACTCCCAAGCCTACCCTGAGCCATTGGGGGAAGGGGGAGACTTGGGAGTTGTGGGTGGGCGGTGCACCATAGCGCCCCGTTCCCAGGCTGCTTCCTGGGGGGGGGGGGAGCCTCCCCTGAGCAGTCAAAAGGAAGATGGAAGGGAGGCAGGCTGCTGGCAAAGCGGTGCTCTTCACCATCTCAGTGAGAAGTGACAGGACATAGAGTTTATGCTTCTGATTTGTTTGAGTATATGTGAATGTTATGGCCAAAAAAATAAATAAAAAATCAGTGATTAGGATCTCCTACTTGGTGAATTTTTGTTTTTATTTCTTACTTCAAATATTTTTTATTATTATCCTGCTTCTGGTCAAACACTAAAGGTGACTTTCAACAATAATTAAAATGGTAAGAATACAATATAAGGTAGCTAGAAGCAGCAAAAAGCAGCAGTTAAGAGCAAGCCATTAAGATTCAGCAGAACAAATAATCAAAGCTTATTGACCCATTTACAGATAATTAGAAAGCTGCTGTATTAAAAAAAAAGCTGCTGTATGGAACTGCTAATATGATTGAGGAAGTTGTGCTGGCGCTGAGCGAAGGGTGCATGGCCCCTTTCTCCTGTTGCTGTTTCTCTGGTGTAAAAGAACAACTGTAAACCACCTTTGGAATTTGTTTAAGGGTGGAGTATGAATCCTTGAACTGAATCAAGGAATGAAAGCATGAAGGCGGCAGAGAGGTACAGATAGCATGGGACCACTTCCCCAATCAAATTATCAGGCAAGTGTTGTTTGTTTTGTTCTAAATGACACCATGGGATATCTTTGAGTATAGCTATCTTGCAACACATATGGTCCAGCTCTTGATGAGGCATGACAAGTAGAAGACAAGTCAAATTTAAATCACACGTGCATGCTAAATGTTTAAGGTTTGATGCTTAAATTACATAAAAGTCAAACGCGACACCCAGTTTGAGCTCACTGGCGATTTTTGGGGGGATGGAGTGGGGGGGTGTTGTCCTATCTGTGATTGTTGTGCAAGATAACAAGGAGATTTTTGGAACAGCATTCACCAGTAGGTGTCTCTAGAAGCCTCCCTAGCTATTTGCTTTAAAATACCTCATTTCGCATATACAAGTGAGCACTAGCAAATCCCAGATGTTTCTGTCTTCTAATATAGAAAGAGCAAGCATGCTTGCCCCCACCCGACAACAACCAGACAACATATTTAATTTTGAAATGAAACAACTGTTTTGTTTTGAAACAGGGTCTTTGTTTAATTCTCCCTTCAAAACTGGGCATGGGAAACTGCATGGGGTTGTTGTTGTTTTTTAAGGAAGAAGGTTAATAGTCCACTTAATCTGCACACAGCAAGAATCCAAAAAGTCTAATAAATACCTGGAAACCATTGCTACATCCAGTATATACGGTATATATTTTTAAATGCAGGTTTGCTTTATTGGTGTTAAATGTCCAAGGATGCATGCTAGTTCAAGGTCCCTACTCCCTTTCACACTCACAGCCCTTAGTCAGCTCCTTGAAAGCAGATGTAAGGGGTTGGCGTGCAGTTATCAGCAAACGTCTCACCATGTCCTTCACCTTGTTGTAAACATCTGGACATGGATTTATGGACCTCTCATGAATTTGTCAGCAAGCTGGTTTTTGTGAAGCACACGTGTGTCTATGCGTGTGTGTTTTCTTATTGAACAAATTATGCATTTAAATACACATCAAACACATTTTTAGCTCTCTTTCTCCCCGCCCCCCCCCGCTCCTGGCTCTCAGTCAAAAAAGATGGTCCATTTCCTCAAATAAAGCAAGCATCATACATGCAGGAGTCTGGAAGTGATTATGACATATTTAGAAGTTAAAGGGTAATCATAATGAAATCTTGCAGACAATGGTCTCCATTCTCACCAAGTGATCGACAGGGCTATTGTTATGGAGGAAATTCCCCACCCCTCCCGTTCAGTGATACAATACGAAACAAAGAGGTGTGAATCTTGCAGCATTTAGAATGTGGTGAAGAGCCTGTGGCCTTCCTAGATGTTTCCGGACTTGAACTCACATCAGCTCCCCGTGGACACAGAAGAAGAAGAAGAGTTTGGATTTGATATCCCGCTTTTTCACTACCCGAAGGAGTCTCAAAGCGGCTAACAATCTCCTTTCCCTTCCTCCCGCACAACAAACACTCTGTGAGGTGAGTGGGGCTGAGAGACTTCAGAGAAGTGTGACTAGCCCAAGGTCACCCAGCAGCTGCATGTGGAGGAGTGGGGAATCGAACCCGGTTCACCAGATTACAAGTCTACCGCTATTAACCACTACACCACAGGGAGGATGGAAGCTGTAGTCCAACAATATCTAAAAGGCCACAGGTTTCCATGTCTGCCTTAAAATTATTATGCAACAAATGTTAGGTAAAAGGTAAAGGTAAAGGACTCCCAGGTGGTTAAGTCTAGTCCAAAGCGACTATGGGGTAGCGGCGCTCATCTCACTTTAGACTGAAGGAGCCACTGTTTGTCCACAGACAGCTTTCCAGGTCATGTGGCCAGCAGGACTAAACTGCTTCTGGAGCAACGGAACACAGTGACGGAAACCAGAGCACACAGAAACGTCATTTCCCTTCCCGCCATAGTGGTACCTGTTTATCTACTTGCAGTGGCGTGCTTTCGAACTGCTAGGTTGGCAGCAGCTAGAACAGAGCAATAGAAGCTCACAGGGATTTGAACTGCTGACCTTCTGATTGGCAAGCCCAAGAGGCTCAGTGGTTTAGACCACAGTGCCACCCACCACAAATGTATGCCCATGAAATAAGGGGCAGGACGAGAGGCAGGGATTTTGTTACCCTTTTCGCTTCCGTCCACACCAAGCTTTCTGGTTTCATGGAGGTGGCTCTGACAACAGCACACCTCTAATAGGTTTCCCAGATGCATATCTCTGCAGGCAGTAGGAAAGACAATTCAGGAAGCTGCCAAAGCCCAGGAGCTTGGGACGGTACTGCTGACTGGCAGACAGCCAATGGCACTGCTGTGCAAGATGGACCAGTGAGGATGCTGTGGTCCTTTAAGCTAACCCCTCTGACACACACACACACTTAAGCGTTGTGTGTGTGAGAGAGAGAGTTAGGGAGGGTCAGTTCTGGACACTTATTAAAGATTTGGGCTTGTAGGGCATGTGATCATAAAAAGCACCACTAGCAGGAAATCAGGTGCTTGAGGAAAGATTTATTTCAGGCCTGACATGTTTTGGCCTAATGTATGGAGTTGCTACAGGGTTCCATGCAATTGATGGAAACAGCTTATGCAAAATGTGTCCCCAAAGAAGGATTAGTCTGAAATGTGTTGCACTTGAAATAAATCTTTCCCCTTGCCTCATAGAACATGGGCCTAAGGGCTCGAGCAAGTTGCCCTCATTTGGACTTCAGGCTAAAGAGAAGGGCTGCTTCCATTCAGCCTAGGTGTTCATCCCGGCTGGATAGGTGCTTAGGAATGTGTGCTGCTGTCTGCTGCCAAGGATCTCAAGAGTCAAAGTTGACCTCAGCCTTTTGAGAGTTTGAGGTGGTGTCAAATTATGGCTGTTTCTTAAAACCACAATTTCCCTAAATCATTATCTCTTCCCGTGTGTCTGGATGCAAGAAGACTGCCTTGAAAATAAGGGGGGGGGGGGTTCACCAGCCATTCATATGGTATTTTGTTTTCTTTTAGTCTCAACTATGCAAAATGTCACCAACACTGATATTGACATAGGGCTAGATTAATGCCTGGAGGCACAGGTCCTCAGCTTACGCCCAGTAACAGAAAAAAGCAGAAAGTGAGTTATTTCATTAATCACCACCATGCCACCTTTTCATAGTTCTTTTGAGAAGTAGATAAAAAGACATCTTGTTACTAGTGTTGGGTGAACTCCAAAATCCAACCATTTTTCATCAGTTTTTTATAAATAAATCCCCTTTATTTCAGTGTGTCTTGCACTTGCATACCTGCATGCAGGATTGTAGCAAAGACCAGCAGTGCTTGCACAAACAGAGCAGCTCCCACCAAACTAATTTTGTTGGTTGGTTTTTTTCCTGGCACCTTTTTATTTACATTCAAAATCGGAGTATGTAATTATATTGTCTCACTGTTCTATAAGTAAATAAATCCAAGGTGGTTTCCAGTAACAATAAAACACAATAAAATAATAGTCAGTTAAAAAAATGCACCATAAAATATATCGAAGCTGCTCTTCAGATCTCCAGAAAGAAGAAAGAGGAAAAGTTCTAGAGTCTTGACACCACCATAGAGCAAACCTTGCTCTGTTCTGTAACTGTTCTTCCTCCTCCTGTTATTTTCGTTGCAGATGGAATCCTGGGAAAGGCATCTCTTGAAAAACTCAGCAAGTGGAAGTGGGATTATTCAGGGGAGAGGCATATTATGAATACAAGCCCAGTTGAAATCCATGAGAAAGGTGTCAGCCCCAAGTCCAATAAGACGGAAATGCATTTTTCTAATTGGCTGGTACACTTTAAATCTCTATGCACTGCAACAGATGCTTGCATACTTCAGGTATATAGCCAAACATAAGGTAAAGCAGTGTGTCTCCACTCACACTGTTTGGGCAAGTATCCATGGACTGGAAATATTCTTATCTGTGAGCTGAACTTGCAGAAAAAAAGTAAATAGGCTCAGAAAAGAAGCTCTTAGGTTTCTATCCCACTTCAGGTTGGGAACGGGTGTTCCAGGCAACAGACAAAACAGACAGCACAAGTTTTAACAAGTTCCCAAATAAAATGAATGAAAGAACCAAAAATCTAGACATGCATCCCATCTTCACTCACCATGTGCTGAGTCCTGCAAACTTGGTTTCAAATCTATCATCTGCCTCATTTGCAACCCCGCACATGCAGCAGCATCTTGTTTCCTTGTGTGCAGAAGCCAACTGCAATGTGGCTCTCCCTTGCACTGGATATTTCTGGGTGACTGTGAGTTTTTGGGGATGGTCAAGAGCCAATGGCAAGAAGTCATGACACTTAACAAGTTTGCATTTTCACTGTTGCAACTGCCATTGGTGATGTTTCTTATTGAACTTTTTTTGCTTTCTAATAAGGTCAAGGGTGAAACAAACAAACAAACAAAAACCATGGTTCACGCAGAGCTGTTCATGGGGGAAAGATGCAAGGAAACTACAATGAATATGGGCTGGAACTGATGGGTACGGAGTACGGAAAACATTATGGAATTCCAGCAAAGCATGTTTTGTAGATTCAATATTAGCCTTAGAATGCAGCAGTATATCATCATGGCATGGTAGTTCTGGAAAAAACACCACATACTCTGGTTTTATCACTGGAAGGAAAGCAGCGCATGGTGGTCACATAGCAGTGACTGGGCATTCTTCCAGGCAACCATTTGGAGCTGCCAAGAGAAGTGATGCCAGATGGAATATTATTATTCTGCCCAACTCCCTGTATTGATCTGGGCACTCACTACTAATGGGAACATTCTGGCAGAGGGCATTACTCATGGCATTAGAAACAGATGATAGATAGATAGATATAGATATATTAGATAGATAGATAGATAGCTAGATAGATAGATAGATAGATAGATGATAGACAGATAGATATAGATAGATATAGATAGATGATGATATAGATAGATAGATAGATGATAGATAGATAGATGATTGATAGATAGATAGATATAGATAGATAGATAGATGATAGATGATAGATGATAGATAGATAGATAGATAGATAGATAGATAGATGATAGATAGATAGATAGATAGATAGATAGATAGATAGATAGATAGATACAGATAGATAGATAGATGATAGATAGAGATAGAGATATGAACTGTGGTGGCAAATTGTCCTCTTTAGCAGAAATAAAGGATTTTGGAGTGTGGCACAAGGGTGTGAAAAATAAAGATTCAGGACTGGCTAGTCAGCCTTCCCCTCTCCAGCTGATCCATGCTGAAAATGCACCTTATTTCCCTTTCTCCTCTTTGCTCCTCAAATTACTGATCTGATGACCAGGGAGGGCAACTTGCCTCCCCATCAGTGCACTAAGCTTCAAGCAACCCAGGGTTGCATAGATCTGGCTTTTTTGCTGCTGCTGCTGCCACCAGAACTGGTTAGTCTCAGGGGTGCTGGATATATGGGGCACAAGGGGCTTCATCCTGCTCAATAGTTTGGGGCTGGGGGCAGAGCACCCACAATATTGATGGGGCTGCCATCCCCTGCTGCCCCAGGTGAGAGCCAGTGTCCTGGGCAAGAACCTTGGAGGGCGATTTTTGCTTTCCTCTCCCCCCCCCCCCCGCACAGTGATTGCCAGAGCGCTGGCCCACTAGGTGGGGTGGGAGACTTGGAGGGTAATTTTCGCCCCCCGCCACCACAACCACACGATCGCCAGATCATCCTGGCAGGCATGGCCCATTGTAGCGCCCAACTTGGCACTCCTAGTTGCAGGCTGGAGGAAGACAAATATACTTAGAGGGTTTTTTAGGGCCCTGATCCGGGGATTAGCCATCCTTCATACAAACACATGATTCATCATTATTTATTTTATTGTTGATTAAGATACCATGGTAGCTCGGGTTACAGACTCTGTTAACCCAGAAATAGTGCCTCGGGTTAAGAACTTTGCTTCAGGATGAGAACAGAAATCGCATGGCAGTGGCGCAGTGGCAGTGGGAGGCCCCATTAGCTAAAGTGGTACCTCAGGTTAAGAACAGTTTCAGGTTAAGAACAGACCTCCGGAATGAATTAAGTTCTTAACCAGAGGTACCACTGTATTCTACAACAGTCTCACGGCACCGTTCGTAATTAAAAATAGAATGCATCAACAAAGACACAGTTCCATATGCAATAAATGCAGCTGAAAACAGGGAAGGAGGCAATGCAGGTAGGTCACAAACTTAAGCATTCCTGGATCGCATGTGGACAGAGTGCTGTTGCTCTCATGTGCAGCCTGCAAGCTACCCTCAGGCATCTGTGTGGCCACAGTGAGAACAGGATCCTGGAGCAGGTGGGCCATTGGCCTGATCCTGCAGGCTCATCTCATGTTCTTACAAAAAGCATAGGTAGTGCAGTTACACACTTAGATCCCAGCCTCACACTGAGAGCCAGTGTGGTGTAGTGGTTAAGAGCGGTAGACTTGTAATCTGGTGAACCGGGTTCAATTCCCCGCTCCTCCACATGCAGCTGCTGGGTGACCTTGGGCTAGTCACACTTCTTTGAAGTCTCTCAGCCCCACTCACCTCACAGAGTGTTTGTTGTGAGGGAGGAAGGGAAAGGAGAATGTTAGCTGCTTTGAGACTCCTTAGGGTAGTGATAAAGCGGGATATCAAATCCAAACTCTTCTTCTTCTCCTTTTTGTGCTGTTGATGCGAGAGCCTGTTCCGAATAAAGAACAGATAAAACCCTCAACGTAAAATGTGTGGGTCTCTACAAGGCATGCCTGCTATACTTCCATTGGGCCTTCAGGTAGGTGGGTGGCTCCTTCGACAATGATGGGTACCATTTGCAACACTGGAGTCACGGGAGAAATCCAGGGGCTGCGCAGATTTCACACATTCTTTCTGCATGTACTGTAATCATTTGGCTCCTCCATGATCATATGACAGCAACAACTGCAGATAACAATGGCTCTCAAAGTGAACCATTCACAGTGGGATCAAGTGTTAAACAGGGTTGTGTTATTGCCCCAACTCTATTCATTATTTTCATTGCCATGGTCCTACACTTTGTCAAAGGGAAACTCCCCACCGGTGTAGAAATCATATATTGAACAGATGGAAAGCTCTTCAATCTGAGCAGGCTGAAAGCAAAGAGTAAGGTTACCATAACTTCCATCACAGAGCTTCAGTATGCTGATGACAACGTAGTGTGCGCACGCTCAGAGGATGACCTCCAAACCATCCTAAATAGACTGTAATCATACTTGGTGTAGCATTGGCAAAAACACTGTGCATGCCTAGCTGCTAACAGTGGGAATGTTGCACTTTACTCTGTAGGAGACTTAGTTTTAAAGTTTACCCTAATTTGGGACACAGGCATAATCACGTGTATCACCTCTTGAATTAGGAACTGGGATCATAAACCAGATGCATATTCAAATACATATGTGTTAATGATACAGACCACCAGTACCCTATAGCCTGGGGTAGAATGGGCCCCATTCATGGTCTAGCACAACTGGTCCTATGGTATCATATTGTTTGTGCGTAAATAGAGTTGGCTTGAGATCAGTGCATTTCATGGGCCATGGCAGTTTAGGACTCATTTCTAGCACTGCACTTATCAAGTGATAGTCTTGATAAGATGATTGCAAAATAGGCTGCCTTAGAAACAAGAGACATTTTAAAAAGAACTTCAAATTATTTATGTGTGTTTTTTTCTAAATCTCTTAATTCCTGGAGGGCATTTTATTAGGCTGAAATTCCTACACGCACATATCTCTTTAGCTGGGTTAGAGCAATATTATGCATTAGAATCAGAAGGTGTGAAGGTCTCTGAGGCCCTTTTTCAGCTGAGGAAAGGTCACATGGCTTCCAAATCGTCTAGATTTTTATACACGTCTCGATAGCATGAAAGGGGGGTCGACTAGGCTGCCTTTCTCAGAAGGCAGTCCTCCACTTTTTCTTCGCTGCAAATAAAATGGAGGGCCTCAGATTTTGTGCTGCCTTTTCTGGTATGTAATATTGCGAGTAGATCTAAATGTTTGGGTGAGTGCCCAGTTTCAGATGTCTAAAGCCTCTGTTGAAAGCGATGGAGACTGCATGCTGCCCAGGTTTTTATGTAGGCAACTGCAGATTGATTATCTAATGGCAGTGCTAGACTTTGATCATGAGCATCTAAAGGGAGACATATCAGTAGACGCCCCCTGTCCTCCGCATCCCCACACTCCCCATCCATAATTCCGATATGTTTATATATACAGTTCTTTTTGCTTGCCACAGAGCTTTCACTACTAATGGCAGCAAGATATGAAGGGCCCTCCCCTATCATCCCCTATTTCTTTTATGCACTGGAAGAGAGAATCACTGCTAGAGGAAATTGAGCAGTAAAACATATTAACCGTTTACGACATAGTTGACTTCTTTTTTTCAGATGGGTTTGAAGACAAAGATTTCCTTTATTGATCTCTCTGTCATTAGTAGGTCATAGTGCTTTTTGGGCTCCAAATGAGACAGAACATTTTTTAGTGGATGTGAGACTTTTCTGTCATTTTGTGTTCTTTGTTTGGGCACATGTGTTTGTGCATATGCCGTGGGATTATTGCAGAAGACACAATATGTTGTTTCTTCTCCGTGTGATAGTTTGTTCCGATGACAAATTGAGGTATCATCTACAGCTGCGTTGGGTCTCCCTTAGCAAGTTGAGACCGCTTGCCAAAAGAGGCTCAGATTCTTCTCTCAAATGCTCATCCCTTGCAGAATGCATCATGAGTCTTCCTTATCCACATGGGAAGCCGCTTCAGAATGTGGGAATGTTCAGGGAGGCAGGAGAGGATATATTGTTTATTAATATCCTTCCTAACTTGCGTTAGCATGTTCCTTTACTTAGCAGAGTTTACATTCCCCTTTTTACATGCACAGCAGATGTAAAGGGCTCGTGCAGGCTCGTGTTAGCCTCTCACTATTATACAATTCAGTCTGTCTTAGACTCAATTGTATGTTCCTGGTAAGTTCCATTAAATCCCTCTTAAAAGAATAAAGGCACCACAATCTTATTCAAAGTCAATAAAAGAAGTTTACTTACATCAGGCAGAGCACAATATTATCCCTGAAGGCAGACTTAGTTACACATATGTACATGTGGATCTACCCCATATAGAGGAATGATCCCAGTGTCCTCTGTTGGCTGGAAGCCAACAGAGCATCTCTAGCGAAAAGCTGCTCCAACAACGGAGGAAGTCAAAAAGAGAGAGAGAGAGAACTATGTGCCTTGTCCCTTTTGTTACCTGGACAGGTAAGGTCACACCCACCTCTAGTCGCATGCAAAAGAAGTATGCATGCAAAAGAAGAAAACAGGAAGTTTTCAACTGGCTAGACCAAACATTCCCCTGCATGTCCACTCTAGGAAAACAAGAAATGTTGTACTTGACTGCTACTTATGTATCACATCCCACACAGAATGTGACACTTCATGTCCCCACTGTAATCTCTAGTGCGGTCGGCCACTCTTTCTAAAATAGTGTCAGGCACTGGTACAAAAAACCTTCTATGCATATGAGAAGATCCATATACCAGGCCATGCTAAATGTTACAATTGAACACTGCAGATCACCATGGGAAGCCTCTGCCTCATAGATAAGTTTAAACAGAGCAGCCTTCAGAGCCTTGACTCCTAATGTTGAATGTGATGTCCCTATTTCTATTAGAGAAATGCTGGAAAGTTTGGAGTTATGCAACCCCTGAGCCAAGGAGATACGTAACCGCTATAAAACTTATAGAAGACATCTGAAGGCAGCCCTGTAAAGGGAAGTTTTTTAATGTTTTATTCTGTTTTCATTTATGTTTGAAGCCACCCAGAGTGGCTGGCGCAACCCAGTCAGATGGGCAGGGTATTAATGTTGTTGTTGTTATCGACGTCCCTATTTTTATGAGAGAAATGTTGGAGGGTATGGTGCGGGTGGTGCTGTGGTCTAAACCACTGAGACTCTTGGGCTTGCTGATTGGAAGGTTAGTGGTTCAAATTCCTGCAGTGGAGTGAGCTCCTATTGCTCTGTCCCAGCTCCTGCCAGCCTAGCAGTTCAAAAGCACACCAGTGTGAGTAGATAAATAGATACCACTGTGGCAGGAAGGTAAACAGTGTTTCTGTGCCCTCTGGCTTCTGTCATGGTGTCCCATTGTGCCAGAAGCTGTTTAGTCATGCTGGCCACATGACCCAGAAAGCTGTCTATGGACAAATGCTGGCTCCCTCAGCCTGAAAGCGAGATGAGCGCCGCAACCCCAGAGACTCCTTTGACTGGACTTAACCATCCAGGGGTCCGTTACCTTTTATCATGCTGTGGCAGGGCCTTCTCAATTTTATTGTTGTATAGCACATAGCTATTTGCATAGCAAAAAACAACAACAACCAAACAACCTGTATTAAAATGACTAGGATACTTATGATTCCAAACCTTTGATATTTTGAATGATTGATAGGAAAATCATGCATATAGGTTCCTGAGAAGTGTTTGATATGTTAGGAGCTGGAGCAGAAAGGATGTTGTATGTTGTAAATAAGAAAGACATCCACAATAGAAGAATGGGAAAATGAGATGCACAGGTATGCTATTTAATGTATTTTGTAAGAACGAAAGAAGGTGGACTAACATTTGTTCATTGCAATGAAAACCGGCTTAGCAAAGAACACTCTTCCAGCAGTGTTATTCTTGTATTCCATTTGGTATAAAGCAGCCAATTCGTATATTTTATACATTATTTTGGATATTCTTGATAGATAAATAACTATTTATAAAACTATGGTTTTATATTTGTACTGAAAGTGTAAAGGACCAAAGGTGCAAGCCTTTCCCTCCAGCAGTTTTTTTGTTCAGGCTCTTTAATACAGGCTCATGTAACCCAACACCACTTTCTACTTTCCTTTTTATTAAACCTCCTTGTTCCCAAGTTGGGAAGAAAATGGGCTTGCAGATTTAACCCTCTGTTTGATTGTTGCTTTTTTTCTTGGAGACTTTACAGTGCAATCTGGTACTCCACTTACGCTAGCTGGAGGGGTAAAGGGTACCAATCGGCGGTTCTCTTACGCCGATGGATCCTGATGGATTAGATTAGATTAGATTAGATTAGATAAATTTATTGTCATTGTCCGTATATACACAGTATACACAACAACGAAAATCAAACACCCCCCCAAAGACCGGGTTCACATACACATTTACACGTATCTCCAACACTCTCATCCTATTCAGACATAATCTATAAAACATAACATAATCCAGAATATAACATAACCTATTTAAAGGCATAACATAACCTAAAACCTATCTCATTCCTTCCTACTCCCTGCTTGCTATTTCTTGCAACTGGCCCTGAGATCATTATTTAGTGCAATCAGAGCTCTTGGATAGAAACTATTCAGAAGGCGTGTGGTTCGTGTTTTCATTGTCCTATATCTTCTGCCCGAAGGCAACAGTTCAAAGAAGTTGTGAGCAGGATGGGTGGGATCTCTCAGGATATTGTGTGACTTCTTCAAAGTGCGAGACGTGAAGATCTCATCCAGGGTTGGTAGTTGGAGCCCAATAACATTCTGGGCAATTTTAATTATTCTCTGTAAAGCTTTTTTATCCGTTTCGGAGCTGCTCCCATACCACGATAATACACTATAGGTTAAGACACTCTCGATGGTACTGTGATAATAGGACAGAAGTAGGTGCTGAGATAGATTCAGTCCCCTGAGCATTCTCAGGAAATACAACCTCCCCTGCACCTTCCTCACAACCATATTAATATTTGCAGTCCATGAGAGGTCCTCAGAGATATAAATGCCCAGGTATTTAAAACTACCAACCCTCTCCACCTCCTCGCCATTTATGTACAATGGTAAAAATACACTTTTCTTTCTCCTAAAGTCAATTATGAGTTCTTTGGTTTTTTTGGTGTTAAGCATAAGATTGTTTTCTTTACACCATTGAATTAACCCCTGTACTTCTTTCCTATAAGCAGTCTCATTGTTCTCACTAATGAGCCCCACCACTGTTGTATCATCCGCAAATTTGATGATGGATACACTGATGTGGGAATGTTCAGGGAGGGAGAAGAGGATATACTGTTTATTAATACCCTTCCTAACTTGCGCTAGCAAGTTCTATAAATTAGCAGAGTTTTACCATTCCCCTTTCAAGCGCACAGTGGGTAGCTGGTTGCAGGCTTGTTTAAGCTTTTCAGTATAGATTCCTGGTAAGATCCCTTATTTCCCTCTTGAAAGAATAAACATGCCACAATCTTATTTAAGATATATAAAAGTAGTTTACTCACAGCATCATCAGTTCACATATGGATCCCTGAAGGCAGACTTAGTTACAGATATATATACCAGTGAGTCTATCCCATATGAAGATACAGTGGTAACTCGGGTTAAGAACTTAATGTGTTCTGGAGGTCCATTCTTAACCTGAAACTGTTCTTAACCTGAGGAACTGGTTGGGTATTACATTCAGGTGCCCACCTGCCCTTTCCCGTGTGTTTTCTTGCAAGCTGTGTGTGATATAACAGTATTCCTCCAACTTCAGGGATTCCCAGGGTGCAGGCATAAATTTTCACCTTATGGTGGATTGTTGGGTAACGAGAAACTCACTACCATGATACGATTCTTAGAAAATTATTGTGAGAACTGCCTTATATTTTTGTGATAATTCAGTCTGAAGAGACAGTTCAAACAAACTCCAGTGCTCTTGGCCATGCTGAGATCCTAGGAAATGGTTACTTGTTGCCAGAATTGGACCCATTAGGAATTAGCACACACAACTAACCTTTACTTGAACCCCTCTGGATAGATAAAATGTGTGTTTGTGTAATGATATATTGCAATACTAATGGAGTGCTTTTTTAAAAAAATGGACCTGACAATTACAGATGTTTGTGTTTCTGAAGGGAAAAATATTTCTGGTCCAAAGACTGCATAAAAGAGCAGCACAATTATAAATGTAGATGCAAATTTATATTTTTAAAAAATCATTTGAGAGCAGGAAGACCATGATACAGACTCTCTTCCCAAGGCAGGGTATTGTTTCACACTCTCCCTTCACCAAACAATGGGAAGTTCAAGGGATCAATGACATTTGGAGGAGAGAGTGCTGGAGGTTTGGGGTGACTTTGCAATAATTTGTTTCTCTGCAAAAGTATTGGCTGAGCAGATATTACACATGTGTGAAACCAGAGGCAGGAAATATTAGTCCCCCTCAAAATTTTCAAGTCAGTTATCAGTCAGATTTCAATTATTGCTATTGCAGACTCTGTTGGTGGATTTGATGAGCATTCTTCAAACATAGTGTTTTTTCCATGTGTTTTAGAATACAGCTCTCGTCAGCTACAACCAGCATGGCCAATGGTCAGGGATGGTGGGAGTTGTAGTTCAAAGCATCTGCAGGACACCAGATTAGGGATTGCTCAAAGTGGGTAACAGAGGTGGCTGTTGCCCATTGCGACCGGTAGGGCAGAAGGCAGGGAAGTCAACAGTAGAGGGGCATCAGAGCCAACTACAGGTGAAGCCAACAAATTCTAGTTTTCTACTCATCCTGCTCTACGCTGAGCTTTGCAAGAGCAATACTGCAACTCAGGAGGAGGACACCGACAGGCAGTGCCACCCCCTAGGCTGGCTGTATGTAAGACGGCAAGCAGGTGGGACCAACTGAGAAGAGACTGAGGCTGTGTGGTCATCATCTGAGGCTCTTCTTTGTGTGCTTCCCCCATGAGACGTTTGGAGGGCGACAAGTCGAAAACGAGCCTTTTCTGTGGTGGCTCCCCATTTGTGGAACACTCTCCCCAGCGAGGCTCACCTGGAGCCTTCATTACATATATTTAGGCACCAGGCAAAAATGTCTCTCTGTAACTAGGCTTTGGGTAGATTAAGAGTCTATGGCCTTTTAAATGTGTTTGTGGGAGGGGGGCTATTGGTTTGTTTAATTTTGATATGCATTTGGTGTTCTCATTTTGTATTTTTATGTTGTGAACCACCCTGTGATCTTCGGGTGATGAGCAGTATATTATTATTATTATTATTATTATTATTATTATTATTATTATTATTATTTCCAGAGAATTGAAAAGCCAGCTGCCCTCTAGTGGCTACTGTCGCCCATGATTTTCCAGGCCATGCCAATAGTAGGAACAGAGTCATCTCTCCACTTTGCCAAACACAATAGCATGACTCACAGTTTATGAACCTTGTATGTGTTGGTGATAATTTACAACAATAACAGTGCCATTAGTAATAAGCTAAGGCAGAAATCCAAAACACACAAATGAGGATATATGTTTCATTAAAGTCAATGGGACATAATTCAAAAGAAATGCTTTTAAGACTGGGACACTACGATTCGCAGTCCTGCTTTTATTTTTTCAAGGTAAAGTGACTCCCTTCAAACACAACTCAATAAGCCTCTTATTTGCCTTTCTATTAAATCCAGAATTTCAACAAGCAGGGAAATAGAAGCTTTTGCAGTAAAATCCCTTACACATTTACTCAGAAGAAAATCCCATTGTTTTCAGTGGGCCTTACTCCTATGTAACTATGCATAGGATGCCAGCCTTGGTGTGATGGGCGACATTACAATCTTATGATCATTCTGGAATATATTAAAGCGGGCTCCTATACTTTCAGGAGGCAGAGGAGGGGAGAATCTCAGGGGCTTGTTGTGAGGATAAAATGGGGAAGAGGGAGGGGGAAAGGCCACATTTGCCACCTTGAGCTCTTTGGGGGGAAAGGTGGGATATAAATAATATAACCCCAAAATAATTCAGTTGTTGGTTTCTGCTTGCTCAAGGGGGTTTGCTCGCTGTTTTTCTAAAAAAAACCAAAAAAACCCCCACCATAAATGCTGTTACCACAGAATCCATATTCTTCAGTTGAAATTAATTGCACAGTTGGAGTAAATTTATATAAAACGTTTGCATGATTTCCTCCCTTTGACCGGTTTCCTTTGCATACTTGTGGGGGAGAAGGGGCTCTAGGAAAGTTTGGAGCTTTGTGCTTCGTTTGCTTTAACAGGGGCTGAGAAAAGAGGGTTTGGTCTTCGGGGTGGGGGAGGCAGCAGGATAGAGAGAAAATCTGCACAGGTAGAGAGAAGTGCATTTTCGGGGTGCAGATCTGGCACCTTAAAACAGCAATTTCCATCCCATTCCCCCGTTGCAATCTACATGGTGGTTTGTTTGTTTTTTAATGAAAACGGCTAGCCTGCCTTCACATTTTCTTGCCTAGCTTGCCAGTATGTCTCAGGCCGTCCCCGAGCTTCTGGACTGCGTGTGAAACGTCGGTGATTTGTTTGTTTGAATTCCTCGGGAGGGAAACGCGCCGCTTCCCTGTCGCGCGGCCGCCCCGAGCAATTGCAATTCTCCGACACCAGGGGGCGGGGGTCCCTTTCCCTAGGCCTGCAAGAGAACCGGTGCGCGGTAGCTGGCCCAAACCTTGACCTTCGGGGGTTCCCAGACGGGGTCCCCGCGGCCGCCTCCTTGCAGAGGCACCTTCTTCCCGCTTGCTGCCTGTGCCACCTTCCGGAGTTTAGCAAAAGCCCCGGTGGTCCCTCGACGCCGGGCAGAGAGAGAAAGGGGCGCCTACGCTGCTGCTTCTCTGCTGCAGGCATCCTTCTCTCTTCCAGGATAACTTTTGCCTCTTCCCTCGACTTTGAGCGACTCCCAAACTGGCCGTGCTAAACTGGTAAAGGGATGGGGGGGGGGTGAGGAAGCTTTCCATCAAGAATATGGTGTGAAATATGGCAAGCGTGCAGCAGGGAGAAGACGGGGTGGGGGCTGCCCGGTTTTGTTTTGTTTTTTCCCTTATTCTTTCTAGGATCTCCCTTGGAAAGTCAGGCGCTCTCTGGAAAAAAAGGAGACGCACTCAAAAAACTTCGCTCGCGGTTGGGGATCGCTTGGGCGCAATCATTTGCAAGACGGCTCTGTGCTGGGGAGAGAGCGACGTCCCAAGAGGTTTAAATGCCACCCCTTTCTTGACGGAGAAGCGGGACGGTTTTCACTTTCGAGGACAGCCCCCTTTTGGATACAGCGGGGAGGGGATCCGCAGGGCTATTTCCTTCCCCGGTTCGCCTGCCTTCAGCACACAAACTGTTGTGTGTTGGTTAGCTCCAGCATACTGTACCAACTTCGTGCACGCCCTTCGGATATTCGGATGCGAACGTGCCCATGTCCAAGCACGGCACCTGAAACCCCGAAATCATGGGGTGGCAAGGGACCCCAAGGATCATCTAGTCCAACCCCCTAAAATGCAGGGATGTGGAACCAGCAACCTAGTCCTATGCGTTATCAGGAACACGTTCTAACCTACCCAGCGTCTCACATACAAAGGGAGAATGTCAACGTGCCTAAACATATTTATCTCCTACGGAACTGTGATTTGGAATGATGATAATAATAATAATAATAATAATAATAATAATAATAATAATAATAATATAAAAAAAACCCACATGCATCCTCTTTCTCTTCCGAGGCTGAGAGATTATTTCACTAGCTAAACTTTGTGAAATCTTTCTCTCGGGAACTAAAATAGGGTCGCTACAGGGCAGGAGTGCCAACTTGAATAAAATATTGGGGGGTGCCCAGGTAAGCCCTGTTCCGCATAATCGATCATATAAGGTGGTGCACGTACACCGTTTGAATGGCAATGCCCATCAATATTTTATTGTGCGGGGAGAAGACCCTCTCAACCCTTAGGAGTTGGCTCCTATGCTCCAGGGGTTTGACGTGCAGTATGCGTGCCCCCCGACGGTGCTGCCTGCTGCTGCCCCAGGACGGTTGGTAAAGAGCACCCTCCAAAGGCAGGCTCGCCACGAATGCCAGGCTGCTGGGGAAGCCTTCGCCCAGGGAAGGCTCCGCTCGCCCTCTCCGTTTCTGGCGAATAAATACCGGCGGCCTGGACGGGGGACGACGCTCTTTTTCCTGGCAGGCGAGCCTAAGAGGAAGACGGCTGCCCCGTAGGCCACGGGAGACTCCCAGGCTGACGTTGCGGACAGGCTGCCAAGGGAGCAGGCACGCACCGGCCCCAGTTTGTGACCCAAAACTACAAGGCTCTGGGGACAACGAGATGCGGGACCTGGGCATGGCTGCAGCGTGGGGGTCCTATGCCCTGGGCGCAGGAGGGAGGCTTCTGTTGAGCCCCCGGAGGACAGAGTTGCTTTGGGCAAAAGCTTCTCGGTTTATCCCCCTTCTAAAGCCCACTAAGTCTGCGGGATCCCCGCGGCTTAAGCGCCTCTCTCCTGCTTGCCTCGGAGGCCGTCCTGCCCGGGCTGCAGCCTTGGGAAACGCCGCGGCCGAGCAGGCCCCCGCGGGAGGCGTTTGCGCGCTGCTGGACGGGACGCAGCCGGACCGAAAGCGAGCCATCCTAAAGGCTCCCGAATGCTTCTCGCGGACGTGCGGTTTCCACGGAGGGTGAGGCGGCCGTCTGCCTCGCCAAGTGGGAGCCACGGGCCGGATCTAGCAGGGCTCTCCTTGCCCGCGGCTCCTGTTCTTGCAGAGAACGCATTCCCGTGGCGCGTCTCTACCACAGAGGTAGAGCAAACGGCACAGACCCGTGCGTCTCCATTCGTTTAGGAGCAGACAGGCGGCAAGGCTACAGCAGCCTCCGTGGACGCCTGCTTTCTCTGAAATCAGGCGGGCTCCCTCAAGGCTTCGCAGCCCGCAACTGTGATTCGCACCCAAGCCCCAAAGGCAGAGCGGCTGGATGGCCTTGCTGCGAGAAAGAGACGGGACTCGACGGCTTCGCCCCTAGGGAGTCAATGCCTCCTGGCGCCCTTGTGGCTTACTCCCGAGTAAACATGTTGGGTTCTTCCAGCTAGATCCTACGCGTTGAGTTGTTGGGGGGTAGGGGGGGGGCCTTACTCCCAGGTCCGTGTGCGCGGAGTTGCAACCTCGGGCGGTCTTTCTCGAGGGGAAAAGTGGCGTCGAAGAAGTGGCGCTTCCCTTTCGGCGATCTTGCTTGCTTCTTTTCACTACGCCGAGCGACCGGACGAGGAAGCAGGAGCCAAGCGGCGGCCGATGCTGACACGGCCGCGGCGAGACCTCCGACTGCCAAGCAATGGACCCGGGGGCCTCGCTTCCCACCGACGTCGCGTCGCGGGTGTGGGTGACAGGATGGGAGGTGTCCGAACAAGGATCCTGCCACCCTGCCGGCGTGGCCTTTTGACCTCGAAGTTGATCGCCCGCCACTTAAAAGCGAGAGCCAATGGCAAGTTGTGCTGAACTCCATCCACGCGCGTGGGATACCGCGCATCACGTGGAATAAGGCTGTGTAAACTCACTAAGCAAATCTGTGAAATATGCCCCGTTCGATTCATTGATACCTTCCCCCGGGTGAACTTACTGAGAAGCAGGTTGTAAGGCAGAAATCTTGGTAACACACCTTAAAAAACCCTTTCATTCCCTTCTGTGGGATTTATCACTGGGATTTCAACAAATTACCGTGAAAACAACGGTCCTTTTTTTTCCAAGCACGGGGTCTTGGGCTGCGACCCTCAGGACGGGTAGACTTAATTGGAAGTCATTCCCAGCCCCCTCTAAAAATGTTCATGAGCGCAAACTCCACGGAAACTTACAGCGCTTACTTCGAAGTTATCGAGCACGTCGTGTAAAAGCGTCGCTAGTATGATTCTGGCTTAAGTGGGCTGCGGATCCGGACGTCTTAATGTCCTTTTTTCCATTTGGGCGAGATATTTAGGGCTCCCAACTAGTATCCTTGCGGAATAGTTTGTTTCCAGGAACACACAAATCTCTGTCTCAAAATGTGTCCAGTGCATATCTGCATATGACAATAATATATGTATATAATAATCGAATTCCCGGAGTGGGGGGCGAGAAATGTTTACTCCAACTTACTCCAACGTGGGATTTGGTGAAAAAAAACGAGGGGAGATGTATTATTGCTTAAAAGGGAGGGAGCACCCAGTTTACCGGAAATATTTAATTGACGGTGACTGCCTAGTTTGAGGGGGGGAGGGGAAGCCCCACGGGGAGGTTGTAGAGTAGACGATCACCGAGACGGGTGCCGTTTTCAGGCGGGAATAATACAATGATCCGCTGAGATCTCGTCACAGACATGGAGCCCTGTGCAAAACCCAACCCCGGCCCCTCTTTAAAACCGACGGCAGCTGACGCGAGAGAGACGAGTTTATTATTATTATTTTTGACAAGGTACAACGCCAATCAAAGTTCCCTTCTTGAGACAGCCACCCCTCCCTTCCCACGCAGATTCCCTTTTATTCTCTCCCCCCCCCCCAAATAAATTAGTTGTCAGGCCATCGGGCTATTGCCTCGACGACAGGCCAAACCTGCAGTCCGATTCATATCCGGAGCCGGGGCAGGCAGGCGGGAGCGGCGGCGGGAGCAGCAGCAGCGGAGAAGTTGCTGGGGAAACATTTTGTCCCGGCTAAAAATAGGCGCCGCCCTCCCTCTCCCTCAGCCCCGTCGAGCGAGCACGCCTCGACGGGCGACCCGCGCCCAGAGCCTGGTTCGTGGCCTCTCCGTCTCGCGTCAAGACGTGGAAGAGGGTCAGGGCACGAGCGCGGATCCCGAAGCAAGAAGCTGGTCGGAGGAGGCTGTGCCCCAGTCGCAGCCCTCCTGTCCCATGAAGGGGGGCGGATGTCTGGATGTCTGTCTGTCTGTCCTTTCTCTGGGACTCGTCCCCGAGTTATGGGGCCGAAGAGAACAACGCCAGGCTAAGCGTGGGAAAGAGCCTCGGGTCTCCCTCGCCAAGCTCCCCTCCTCCCCTCCCGCCGCTACCTGGAAGTAAAACTACGAGCTGAAATAGTCCAACTCGGCTCAGCGAGTGACTTTGCTGTAGTCAAGAAGATCCGAAGCGGCGGGGCGGGGTTGAGAAGGAACATCCCGCTGCTAAGGCAGCTCTCTCTGCCCGCCTGGAAGGAAGCCCCCCGCCCTTGACCCCCGCCCCTGGAATTTACTCCCAAATAAACGTGTTGGGGCTCCTTGGCGTCTTTCTGCTTCAAGTTGTTTCCCCAGGCAGAGCGTCTCCTCGAGCTTCCCTGGGGGAGGCATTTCCTTGGGAATGAAACGGGACTTGCTCCCGTGTAAACACGGTTGGGATCGGAGTGCTAGAGAGCTGGGGGTTGGGGGCGACACGGCAGGGAAGCCTCGCTGGAGACAAGCTGAAAGAAACACACCCTGTATGCAGCTAGCGGGGAGCACCCCTCCTCGCCTATCTTGTTTTCGCAGGGCGACAAAGGGGCGCCCCTTCGCCGCCTCGGTTACCTACAGGACTCCTCCGGCCTGCCTTTGCCAAGTCTCACAGGAGAAAGAGTAGCCAAGGGCGACCCAAGCGGCCTCTCCACTCCGCTTAAGCGCAGACGCACGGGGAGTTGTCTTCGTTCACTTCCTCGCCATTTGTTACTTCCAAGGCCAAACGCCTCCCCCGTTTCCTTTACGCACCATTAACATGTTTTAAATTGCGCCTCTTCTATTATTATTATTATTATTATTATTATTATTATTATTATTATTATTATTATTATTATTCCACCTGCTTGGAGGCCCATCTTAAACCTTACTTTAGAGTACCTCGACGGTCTGAGTAGCGGGGATCAGCCTGCGTCGGCGGGCAGAGAAGGATGAGCCCAAGAAGATGCTCTGCTCGGCTTGCTTCGGCCGAGGCGCCCCTGCGAAGTTTCCCCAGCCCTCGCCCTTTTCGCCAGCCTGAGTCTCGCCCGGCACCCATTCCCACGTGCGGGGGAAGCGCATCTCCGGCTCTGGCGCCCCTCCTGCGGCCCCTCCAGCCGCTCTAGGGACCGTGCGAGTTGTGGGCCGTTGCTTAGGCAGCTTCGCCCCCCTCCCTGCGCGCCCCACTTCCCCGCGTCTAGCTCGGGCTGTTGGGGAACGTGCCTGTCTAAGTTGCTGTCTAGCTGGTTCGCACGGAGCCGGCGGCGGAGCTTGGGCTCTCTTTTACGCTTCATTTTCCTGAGAAAAGAACACTTTCACCAGGTGATGTCTGGGGTTCCCTTTTGGCCCTGCACAGTCGCTTCCTCGTGGCCACGGCAAGCACCTTGTGCGCCTGCAGGGGGGCGACCTGTCTCCCCCTGCCCTGCGTCCCCCCCCCTTCTCCATCTCCATCTCCAGGAGCGAAGGCGGCAGGAGCTGAAGCCTCGCAAGGCAGCAACCAACCGCCCAGTAGGAGCAAGAGGAGGACGCCTCTCGAGGGTCCTCTTTCCCTGCGGAGGCACCGCCACCCACTGCCCTCGCTCGCCTGCTCTGCACCAGGGACCCGCAGGCCAGCCAGCCAGGGGTCCCCTCCATGGATGGCCACGGCTGGGATGCGCTTGGCGAGCGGAGAGGCCGAAGCAGGGCCCTGCGAGCGGCTCCTCCTGGCAAAAGATAGGCGGCGGCGGCAGCAGCAACAGCAGCGCAGGCCGAAGAGGCCCAGAGGCAGCGCCGGCTCTCGCCTTCGAGGGGCTCCTCGGAGGAAAGGCTGCTGCATTTCTGCTTCGCGCAGACTGTGGACCGTGACATCCAAACAGCCATCCGGGGCTCGCTCTCAGCTGCTCGCAGAGGCGGCCCCACAAAGAGCCTAGCCCGCTCCCCAAACTAGCAGGGGAGCCAACTTGAGTAACATATTGGGGGGCCCAGGTAAGCCCCGTCGCACATAATCGATCACAAGATGCGGCACACGGGCACAATTTTAATTGCAATAGCCTCCAACTTTTTGGGGGAGCGGGTAGGCCCCCTCAAGTGTTTTATAGGTTGCGGGGGCGAAGGGACCAGCAAGGGGAACTTCAGGTCCTCCTTTCCCGCCTCTGGCCCTTCCCTACCCCGCCGCAACTGCGTTTGCATCTCGTCTGCTACGCGTTGGGCACCTGCGTCGGCATTCAGAACTGGGGTGCGACGTGGGTGTGCGCTTGGGCAGCCCTCCCTTCAGTGGCAAGGGGGCAGGACCCCAAGGGCTTCCCGGAGGCGTAGGCTGGCCCCGTGGCTCCCCACCCCAAAACATTGCAGAGCCCGATCCGATGCACGTTTAGTTAGGGGGAGAAAGTCCCGCTGAGTCCAGTGGGGCTTGCTCCCGCTCCAGAGCGCGCAGGGACCGCAGCAGCCTGTGAGTCGAAAGGAAATCTCAGGCAAATGAAAGGGGCTGAATTTGGCTTTGGGGCTGCTGCGGAGTCACTCCGCATTGGGGGCCCAAATTTCTCCACTCTCACACGGTTCGGTGTGACCTTTAACGGAACTTGAACTTGGTGGGATAAAATGGTACTTAAAGAGCAAAGAGGAAATGAAAAAGCGGCTCTGCTCGGGCTTTGCAGCGGCCTCAGAGTCTTTGCTGCCGGCTCCTTTTTGCCTGAAGCCGAGGTTTCAGCGAGCTGGATGCGGCTTTTCCTTTTCTGCAAGGCCCTGGGAAAGGCATTTGCTGGAAGAGACGGAGGGTCGCCGTGTGGCGTGGCAAAGGATTCCTGATCCGTGGTCTTGGAGTATCAGGGAGAGGAGAGGAGGGGGGAAGTGTTAAAATGACCCCCCTCTACACACATACACCACATTGAGGCTCCTGAAGGGAGGAGTTTCGCCGCGCTGATCCCCAAACTGCTGCATTTTGCAGCCAACCTCAGCAGATCCCCGCACTAGGCAGCCTGCTGCCTGTCCGAAGTGAGGCAGATCCCTCGCTAGCCTGAAGCTGGGGAAAGAGCCATGCCGGTGCCAAGCGGGGCAAAGCGAAGGAGAACAGGACGATGGGACGGAGAGGTCTAGGGCGTCCAGAAGAGGAGGAGGAAGAAGAAGAGGAAGAAGAGGAGGGAAAGGCTGTTGCAGTTTGTCCTCTTCGCGGCCCTATGGGGAGGGAGGAAGAAGGGCTTCCCCCGCTGGAAGAGTTTCCTGAGGCTCAAGTTGAGTTCGTGGGGGGTTCGGAGGAGCCCCACCAATCTCCCCCTAGCTCCTGCTGAGCCTCTTTCTGACTGAACTGGGCATCCTGCCCCCTAAAGCCTCCTTCCCTATGGAATCTTCTCCCTATAGGGCTCAGGTCTACCCACAGGCAGGAGGGTCTCCAGCCCCGAGCCTCGTTTCCTTTGGGGCTGCTCCTCTCTTCCTTGGGGCGGGATCGGGCTCCCTGGTGGTGTCACACAGGGGACAGGTGAGTGCCGCCTTTTTTGTTTTTGTGCACGTGATGGCGCCTGGTCTGGCTTAGGCCGGAGGACTTCAGGAAACTGTTCGGTGTGGGCAGAAGACACCAGACCATCGCATCACCTCCCGTTCCCCTCACAGCCCATAGTCGCTTTAAACCTTTCCCCGACGGCATTCCCTCTTCCCTCCCTTCTCCATACACGCTCATGGGCTGCCACCGTTTATCGACGACAGGTTTCCGGCAAGAGAAATGGGAGTTCCAGGAGGTGGATCAAATAACAAAGAACCAGCAAACGGAGCTCTTGCCAGTATTTTGTTAGTCTATGATAAGGGGGTGGTGACTACACACACACACACACACACACACACACACACACACACATTTGGGAAATGCTCTTAAGAAATTGTTGAGCTGCAGTTTAGGGTTCCATAAAATGGAAGGGAGAAATTATACTTTGCAGTGGCCCAGAGATCATACCTGATCTTAGGAGGGGATTTAACGCATGTGAGAATGGCAAGAAGTGCAAACTTGTCTGTTGTTAATCTCTCCCTTTGGAGGCAGCATTTTCAAAGTGCAAGGAACAGGCAAGAACAAATATACCTTAAGAAAAAGGGAAAAGCAGCTCTTCTTTGCTCCCATAACAATAGAGCTTGCAGCACCCTTTAGCCTGTCCTCTTCATATGCATGGGGAGTTTAGCAGCTTGCTTCTACACATCCTTTCCCATTAGGGGATCGATCTGCCAGCAGCTTGTGCCCCTTGGTAGCCATTGCAGCATTTTAAAGTCACTGCAAGCCTGCCGAAGTTGCCGGTTCATGGCAAAGTTCAACTTGGCTGCAGCAGTGCATCTCAAATTTGCATGCAGTGCAGTGGGGCAGATCTCTCTCTCTCTCTCTCTCTCTCTCTCTCTCTCTCACTGTGTGTGTGTGTGTGTGTGTAAAGAGAGCAATATATCCCACAGAATCTGCAGCCTGCGGTGGGGGGAAGGAAGGAGGCGATGGAGGGTGGGGAGAGACAGCCAAGCAAACAGGACATCCCCAACAGCCGCGGCGTGTGCATGGAAACCGAGCCTTGTGTGCCAGCAGCAGCCCATTCCTTCCACACGTCTGTAGGAACAAGCCCTTTTGTTGTAACATCTCCCGCCACATCTGCATCTGCTCCTCAGACATTGGCATGTTTGGCAGGCTTTGGGCAGCAGGTGTCAGGCAGGAAAAGGGAGATACTGCCAGGGACCAATGAGATTGATCTGCAGTGATTCCCAAAGTCTTTCGCCTTCTGTGAGAGTTCCAGCTACTGCGCCGTTTGGAGTGCAGGCCAGCGGGGAAGAGAGTTACTATCCAATAGCTGGAGATGTCAGGTTTTCAAAAATAAACAACAGAGGGAGATGACTGACTGTCCTAGAATCTGCACTTTGCTCTCATGTTTTGCAAAGTGGCATTCTGCAGAGCAGAAGTGTGGAGGAAATGAAGGCCTCTGGATTCAAGCCTAAGGTGTTGCTGTGGTCTGGATCAAGAAATGTGGCAAGTTCTTTCCTTTGTGGTCTTTGGCATTCTGTTTTTCATGGAGAGGCCTGCCTAGAATTGATGATCACTCCAACCAATGAGAATTTTGTTGCTGGAAGCAATGCATCAATAGGGCTTCTGCCAATACTTTGATAGCCTGTTGGACTGTGGATACATTATTTCAGGTTGGGCTATCAGTTCAGTGTGCAGGATTGAATGCAGTGCCCTTATACTGCAATTCAGTTCTGTATTATTATTTTTATCTTTGTTTGATATTGTATACGGATGCTAGCTTCTAGTAAGTTACTTGCTTCAACAGTGCCCACATACCATCAGTAATCACTGTGATGACATAAGGTGTTTAAGTAGGAGGTTTTTGTCCTGTTTTTCTTTCAAAAAAATTTAAACCACAGATTTCAACACAGATTTCAAAATGCCTGCAGGTGCCTACTGAAGGACAAAGTTTTTAAATGCAAAATCGGTGCAAATTTGTTTAATGCAAAATTGTATGCTGTGCATTCATTGCTATTGCTACAATAGTTTCGTCTTATCCATGCTATCCTAAACAAACAAACAAAAACTTTTTAAAACAATATTCTGTTTTTTAAAAAACAAACAAACACACAAATTTTTTCCCCAGCACACATTTGATACTCAGAAGTGAGAATGTACACATAGGGGTTAATGGATAATAGTCCTTGTCTGAATTCTAAGTGCACTGTAATCATTTTAATGGGATCTTTTGTTTAGTTTTCCAGAATTAAAATTGTGATAATACATCATCATCTTGCAAAGCATGTGAGGAAAAGCACGATTACACATTTACATTTCAAATCCTACTCAAAAAGGGGGGAAAGGCATGGCTGCACTAAGCAATAGAAAAATGAAAATAGAGCAAACTTCTGAACATTTGTTGAATACTTTCCCTTTAAGATTATTTATATAAATGGGACGGGGAGGTTCTTTTATTGGGAAAAACTCCAAAACCTTTCAATAATAATAAAAAAGAGATTATTTATATATGTGTGCTTCTTGTTTACATAAGACGTTTGGGGACAGTTTCCCAATCCTGCATATATATATATATATATATATATATATATATATATATATATAGCCTTCTTCTAAATTTCACTTTGGAAAAATAGAAGTATCTTTTCTAGTTTTCCTTGATCACAATTCAGACCCCAGACTGACACAGGTTTCCTTTACTTGACCCAGCCTGACCTTTGGCTGATGGTTCTGAACTCTTCCCCACGCTGCCTTATGCTGTGTTGACTGCTTGATGATAACAAGATGCAAGAACAGATGCATGTTACAGCTTATCATGTGACAGTCTATTACAAAATTAGGGCTGTTAACATATTAGCCAGCCTCCCTGTGTGTAGCAAATTAAGATTGCATCACCTTACTTTATCTGCTCGGTTCTTTCTGGAAATGTGGCCTTTGGGGCTGACACACTTTATGTCAGATTAAGAACTGTCTCGCTCTAGGAAATCATCAAAGAAGACCATATAAAGGTGCAGATAGTTTTAATAGGAAACTGGGGGGAAAATGAACCTAGAGTATTAAAGCACCTCAGGGTACCCTGTCCTCAAAGGTTTCACATGTGTCTGCCTGCATTTTATCTGTGTAGATTTTTATCTCTCCAATTCAAGAGAAGTCTACTCTGAATCAGCTACAAGACAATCAGCGCATACAATCACCAGGTAGTTTGCCTCAACCACTATGACCTACTGGGCAGTTACCCAGTGCCAGAAATATAACTGAATTTTGGGGTCGCTCCATTTCTCCAGTACAGGAGAGCAGAGGAGTGAAAATTCTCAGCTATGGCCATACAGTGGGGCCATCAGGATCTGCAATTTTACAGAGAAGAAAGTAGGAGGACAAAATTATTAAACTTGTGTGATTTCCCAGTCTCTTTCCTTTGTTTTCTTTTGTGAAGTTCATCATAATGGTGCTCTGCTGATCACCTGACGTGATAATAAAATGTTGCCAGGTAAAGCCAGTTACAAAAATATTAACCTATTGTCCTGCCTCTTTTGGTGAGATGTGAGCCTAAATAGTCACTTTAAATACCCTCCTTTAATGTTAAAGGCATTTCCCAGCTCTTAAATCCTTAATTGCAACCATAAAAAGTGCCCGGGCTCTCCACAATTGAGATATTTGGACTCTTTAGAAGATTTTTCTTTTTTTCTAGGCCGGTTTATATATAGACATGTAGAGATTGAATTCCAGCTGTCTTAACTTGCTATAGTTTTTAACATGTCCTTTATCTATTTTGATGTAAATTATTTCCTATATGGGTTTTAATGTCATTAATTCAAAACAAGTCCTTGGGAATGTTCGAAGGGATCTCTGCAGCTGAGAACATAGTTCCTAGGAAGAAGTGGGGGAGGGGGGATGGCAACCATGTATTAAACAATATAGGCCTTTGTACATTAAATCAAACACTTTGAATGTAATGTAAAACCAAAGCAACCTCAGATGTGCTAATGTGTCCTATAAAACAAAAGGAGTTTTAGTGGTATAAGTTTCATGTTGTGCCACTTAAGATTCCAAGTGAAAATTAAAGGTCAAGCTGTAAAAAGATCATATTAAATAACAACAGTCTAAAATTTGTTTGTTTGTTTGTTTGTTTCTGTGAAGCATTACAGACCATTAGAACCTGCTTGAAAATGACAATAATGGTTTGATGAAGTGAAGTTGCTATCCTGTGCTCTGTTTACCTGGGAGTAAGCCCCCTTGAACTTAGTGGGACTTACCTCTGAGCACACAAGCAAAGGCTTGCATTGTAAATTGACAAACAGGTTTCAGCTCAGTAATACTATGTATTTTTCAAGTTAAGCGATTGTTAACAGCAGGTGAAAAAAAGAAGTTTAGAACAACCCTCCTGAACAAAAGAAGTTCCTTCTAATTACCTACGTTTGTCCATTTTGTACCTTCTCTCTGTAGTAGCCCTGTGTTCACTGGCGTTGATTCCATAAGAGACATTTCACTGTGCGGAGTACACAAGTTTACTCCAATCTATTGTCTGATTTAGTGCAGGAAAGAAATTGCTAGCATATTTGCAAAGCGAAGCAGGGTCTGATATGGCTTCAAATTGGACGGGGGACCATGTGCTGAGATTCCTGCATTGCAAGCGGTTGGACTAGATGACATTCAGGGTCCCTTCAGACTCTGTTATTCTGTGACACACAGAAGAAAACCCAGTTCAGATTAATGGGGTGTAAAAGGTGTATAGGATTGCAGCCACAATCTCTCTATTTCGGAGAGTGCTGCCCTTATTGAAGCGATGGTTGAGGTGGGGGGAATTAAATTTGTTGATGTGAATATTTGTTGTTGTTGAATCTGAAATTCTGGAAGGTTGTGTGGAAGCACAGTTAAGTAGATTTAACTGAAATTTAAAATTACAAACTGGCTGCTTTGTTCTCCGGATCATTTATTCTGAAGATACTCCCATAATACGAAATACATTTCTGAAGTGTGCAGCGTACATATCAATAACCTCACTATAATCTGTTTAATTTTTTTAAAAGCACAAGGAAGTAGTGTACATTTGTCGGCATCAAAGCTCATTCTTCTCAGGGTGGCAAGCTGAATGATATAAGAAGGAGAATTTTTCTGATCGCATTGTTTAAATATTTAATTTCACTCTGCAACTGCATTATTTTTTCATTCAACTCAAATGCATGGCCCTGGGTTTATAGGCTTCTTGCACACGAATGCTATGAAATTCAGGAATCTGGATGCCAAAATTAGGGTCATGGCATGAAACTGGTTTTTTTTTGGTTTTTTTAAAAAGACTCTTGGTAAAATGATATATAAATGCAAGCTTGCATTTATTCTGGGCTTGAAGAATGAAAGTCTCTCTCTTTGATGTGCCTGTGTCCTTTTAGGCCATGCTGTTAGTGCATTACTAGGCCAGGTTACATGAATACAAGGTCACCATATATCATACTCATCAATGTTCCCCCTTTTGACTTGCAAGATTCTTATCACTGATGAGGTTTCAGACTTTGCCTTAAAAAAAAAAAAAGTCATAAAGCCCCAAATCTCTGTAACGTATTTGCAGTCATTTTAATAAAGTGTGCTATATAATGTGCAGCATTCTTTGTCTGTGGCTTTTTAACTTCTATAAACCAGGGGAGGAAACCACAGGTTCCCCCTGGCATGGAAAAAGGCCTGCAAACCAGATAATTGACTGGATGTTATGTAGTTTGCAAAGTCCATGGCACAGACCGCCTGAGCAATCACTTTCACTAAACAAAGGGAATGCAAACACTGTACAGTGCAAATTCCCTGCCCCCCCGGCAGATATTTTTAATGTGGGTGGCTGGGGGGAGGAATAAGACCCAAGCAATTTTCTGAGTATTTCAAGCTGCTCTCCGCCCCCACCCCCCATGTTTTGCTAATTAACTGTTCATGTGAACACTCATAATTTTTTAGAAGTTTAGTTTAAATTAATAACCAAAGGGTTGTATCCAGCTACGCTCCGCTCAGATTAGAATCGCTGGAGTTAATTGACCAAAGTTAGTCGTGGCCATTTATTTCAGTGAGTCTCCTCGGAGTATAACGTTGGATAAATTGATTGTAAGGTCATGTGCTACGCTGACAGTATTTGCCCATTTCACAAATAATTTTCAACAGTAAAACAAAAAAAAAAACCCACCCCAAGATATTCAGCCAGTTTAATTTGAAAGGCGAAGCCTCTGAAGTCATTGTGACTAAGCTAATGCATGAGCATCTGGATATTTTATATTATTGCTTATAATAATATAAGTTGATAGATTTAAAAGGAGCGTTTTATTCCACTGTTGTCTATGCAGTTCCATAGGCCGTGCTCCAGCCTAAAAAGTTTTTTTAAATGGTGCAAGAAGAAATTTATTATTCAAATATCCCTTTATATTACAGCTCAATATTTATAGCTTGAAACATTTGCAATGCGAAAATACATTGTTATAATTTGTTTTTTTTAATCATTGTTTCTCTCTTTCATTTTATAATATTACAATGTATGCCCCCAGTGTGTTGAAACTGATACATTTGTCTTTTAGGCAATCCTACCTTCCTTTCCCTTTTCCCTTTGGCGTTGACCCGGCTGATTTTTTTTGCTGGAAAGAACATATTCATACAGTTCTACTCAAATGAAATATGTTGGAAACCAAAGATAGGTCAAGTAAAGCTATTAAACTATGCCAGACTGCTAGAAAGGAGGAAACATAAAATGCAATTGTTAGTTTGCTTTTTTAAAAAATTGGGTGCCTTTAGAGGTTTGCCTCTTGTTTCCAAATTTAACTACGTAAATGAATTGGCAGTTTGCAAAAGCTCTGGCTGGGTGTATTTCTACAATGAGGCTAATTCTGTATTCCTTGCACATCTGATATTTCCATTAACTTAGCTAGGAGGTGGGTGACCCAGACTCTTACGGACAGGTACTAGTTTCACGAATGCTAAATTAGTGTCAGCTCTCCACTGGCCATTCATGTTTTTAAGATTATGGGAAATGACGCTGCAAACTCAATGCTATGTTTTTTATTATTATTATTATTATTATTATTATTATTATTATCAGAGACTGTGTTAAGTTTTATTTAAATAATTAAAGAAGGAGGGGGGAGATAACAATGTGTTATTGTTTAAAAGTACTACTACAAAAAAACCCAAAACCCCCTATTTATTCAAAGATGGATTTTTTGTTTTTTCCTTGCCATTCTCATTTTCTGTTTACAGCAGGCGTTGTTCTGCTGTTATCAAGTAATCAGGTTTTTAACAAATACTGCGTTCTGCACCCCCACAAAGCAATATTGGGATTTAACGTAATTTAACTTTTAGGAGATGGGAAAATGCCTCGGTTCTTTTTTCTCTCTCCAGCAAGCGCGCCCCCGTTTGCGCGCGTGCACACGCGCACACACACACTTTTGTTTAAGAGTCTGTAGACTTCTTTGACATGCGGTGATTTCAGGGTCTCTGACCTGTCTGGAACGGCATACTTTATTGCGGGTCCCCGGCTCCGGCTCTCCCGGCGCTGATTGGCTGCTGGGATATGAATATGCAAAAAAAGCTCTCCCATGCCCTCCCTTTTCTTCTCCCTTCCCTCCCTCGGTCGGTTTCATGCAGCCGCCAGGCGGAAGCGAAGAGCCGCTGCTTCCCACGGGTTCCGAAGGAGGGAGGAGGGGAGTAAAGGAAGGCGGGAGGAGGAGGCGAAAGGCAGCTTGAGTGGGCGGTGCTTCAGGGGAAGCCGCCGCGGCGCTGGCCAATAGGAGCGCGGTGGAAGGAGGCCAAGTACGCAACTCCCTTCTGCAGAGCCAGACGCGCAAGGGGGGGGGGGGGGAGAGAGAGAGAGAAGGGGAGAAAGAGGCAGCAACACACGCACAGGCCAACACACAAACACACACACATGCACACACACATAGAGACCAGCCCCGCTGGAAAAAAAAAGGGCTCAGCCTCTCCTGGACCACGTTCAACTCAGCAACCACAGCCTACTCTCTCCAGCCTTGCAACTCAAAAGAGGAAGGAAGATTGAAAAAGAGGGAAAGGAGGAGGAGGAGGGGGCCGTTCACTGCCTGTAGACTTTTTTTTCATCTCTCTCTCTCTTTTTTTTTTTGCCTTGGCTGCTTCTCCTCCCTACCTACCCCCCGCAAAAAACCTCATCTAATCAAGATTTTTCTTCTTCCCTCTCTCCGATTGCCTTAAAAAACAAATACTTCTCTTTCTTCGATTTTTCTAATTTTTAATTTTTTAAAAAATCTCTTGTCGATTTACCTATCCATACGTTTAAAAAAAAAAAAAGACAGGCGGTTTTACTCTGGGAAAATCCAAACAAAACAAACAAACCTTTAAAAAAAAAAGCACCCCTTGAGAAACGCAGCCCATTTGTCCACTGAGAAATGTGAAGCCAACGGTCCCGTGTTGTGTTACAGAATTCAGGATCCCATACGTTTAATGCAATACAGTACAATGGTATGTGGCATTGGAAACGATACTGTGTTTCTTTTTTTTTTCTTCCTTTTTCCTTCCGAAGTTGCTTGTTGGCTGTTCTCCTTTCCCCTCCCCCTCTCCCCTCCCCAACCCCTTTGAGATGATTGTGTCTTTTTGGTTTGCAAAGTGGTGGCCGTATATTCGCCCCCTTTTGTCAACGTAGATCATTTCTGGGTTTCTAGGATGAGCTCTAAAAGTAGTTGTGTTGTGTGTTGTGTTTTGCTGCTCCCCCTTATCTCCCCCCCCCCCCACTTCCAAGTCTTGGCAGCTTTTGTGTGTGGGTCACACTTTGAAACTGTCGGTGGGAGTTTTGTGTCCAAAAGTGCTGAACTTGGTAACATTTCCTGCTTCCAACTTTCTCCCCTCCCTCCTTTCGCTGACGGGTCTCCGTTAAACACTTGGAAAGATTAAACACGAATTGTGGGTTTGCTTCATTTTGCAGCTCGGTAGTCCCTTTTGCTTGTTTGTAGATGTGTGCCTTTGCGTCCTTTTGCTAATCTGGTCTTTGCTACCCATGGCGTGTGTCTCCCCCCCCCCAAAAAAAAATTTAATACAAACGTTGCTTGTTATTAGCAAATGCATGCATGCATCTGCATTTTGTTTGATTGCAAACTAATATGGAGATATCCAACAGTATTGTTTATTTTGCAGCTCTGAAATAATATTTATTTTGTGTGTGTA